>NC_053493.1:327741942-330141942 GCF_905171775.1 Rana temporaria
CATTTTGTCATTCTCTGACCGATTTACCCACAAATTCTGTAGTATTGGCCAATGATATGTACCTGACTTTGATTTGGGCCTGGCTTCCACATCACTTGAGGCTTGGATAATTTCCCTGTTGAAAATGTTTTTATCATTAAATTTTATAGATGCTGTTTTGCCAAAACCCGTTTGGATTCTACTTATTAACTTTAACGGTTCTGTTTTGGTGCATCTTTTAGATGCCCAAAGAGACCTTTTAAACATGGGCTGAAGAGTTCTGGAACAGTGACATCTGCAGGTTATAAATGCTCACTACTGAGAGAACTGCACCACATTTACTTACATCTTGTGTTCTAGTGAAATTTACCAACATTAGCAATGTGTTGGGGGATCGATCTTGCTGTATCTCCAATTGATCGTCTGGCCGAAGCACTTATGACTCATATGGGGGTACTACAGGAAGGCACTATACAGATACAGTACTGTCATTTCACTCATTGAAAGACTATACAGCATATAGGAGAATCAAAGTTTTACATTTATTGAAGGATTATTTGCATGGTCTTCAGGAAATTCATGGTTTCACTTATCAATGGTTCAGTATGAGATTGCAGACAGGCTTGGTTAGGAGAGAAATACAATCTTTATATAAAAGGTGGTTGTAAATTTTGTTCTCATCTGACCAGAGCACCTTCTTCCACATGTTTGCTGTGTCCCCCCACATGGCTTCTCGCAAGCTGCAAACGGGAAAACTCATGCAAACTCATTGCATTCTTTCAACAATGGCTTTCTTCTTGCCACTCTTCCATAAAAGCCAGTTTTGTGGAGTGCACAACTAATAGTTGTCCTGTGGACAGATTCTCCCACCTGAGCTGTGGATCTCTGCAGCCCCTCCAGAGTTACCATAGGCCTCTTGGCTGCTTCTCTGATTTAATGCTCTCCGGCCTGTCAGTTTAGGTGGACGGTCATGTCTTGGTAGGTTTGCAGTTGTGCCATACTCTTTCCCTTTTCAGATGATTGAACAATGCTCTGCGAGATGTTCAGTGCTTGGGATATATTTTCTTATAACCTAATCATAATTTAAACTTCTCAACAACTTTATCCCTGACTTGTCTGGTGTGCTCCTTGGCCTTCATGATGTTTGTTTACTAAGGTTCTCTGAGGATTCCACATAACAGCTGTATACTTTATACTGAGATAAAATTCCACACTCTATTTACTAATTAGGTGACTTGGTTCCACTAGATTAAAGTTGGAGGTATCGGAGTAAGGGCCCTTTCACACGTATGAACAGTATGTCCGTATTTCATCCATCTGTTTTTGGATGAAATATGGACATGTATCCCTATAGGATAGCGGGTCCGCTGACACCCAATCTCATAGGTCCCGCTATGGTCCTATTCTGCAGATAGAGAAAATCCTATTTTTCCATCCGTCTGCGGGATTGGGTGAACACGGACAGACAGTCCGTGTTCATCCGATTTTCCCCCCATAGAGGAGAGCGGAGATCTGACAGGGTGGTCCCTGCACAGTGTGCCTGCTCATCTGCTTCAGTTGCACTGCAAGGGACTGAAATGCTCCAGGGAAGCTCTTTCTTGCTGAGCTAATCAAAATAACCACAGCTCGTTATAGTGGAAAGTCAAATGATTTTTTTCCATTGATAAGGTGATTAGCTACATCTGATTTTTGGTTTACAAGTCATTTTTAAGAGGGGGTGATCCTTTTTCCAACTCCGTGATTCTGGAAAAAAAAAATTCTGCCATGTTGGTGTTATGTTTCACTTGGATGTTATAAGTTGCACTTTGTAAATACAGCTGGTTAAACATAAACTGTGTCTGTCTTCAGGCTGCAAAGCAACAAGATGTGATTGTTTTTAGGGGGGGGGGGGGGGATTATTTTCTATACCCACTGTATTTCTAGCTTCACAAGTATCATGTATGTTTGTTTGTTTTTTTTAAACAAACCCTAAACCAAAACCTTCATCTTTACATTGTATACAAAGGTTAAATGCACATTGTTAGGAATTCATTACATTGGAAAGAAATGCTTGGCCCTCTTGTAGGCCTTTAATAACGTAAAGAAAATGCTATAACATATTACATGTTTGCATGCATGGTTAGTCTCCTGGCATTGTCTCTGGTATGTATAAAAGCTTTTAGTTTTCTTTTATTATATTGAATCTATAACATTTTTGAAGTTGCCGTTGTAACCTCTGAGTTATTGACATAGCCTGCATCCTATCGGGCTCTAATGCATTGCAGACTCCTATGGGAGTGATAGTTCAGCTTCACTTTATAGCATGTTAATCTATTAAAGCTCCGGTCCTGCACGCTGAGTTATTTTCAATAAGCGTTTCCGACAGGTCTGATTATAAACTGTCGTGCTCTGTGCTCACCTTCTGTCTAGCTGCTAACTACAGAGAGATGCAGGGGGGCTTGTTCAAGGTGACCTTTCTTTTAAAGACCATTTAACGACGTTCCCAGTCAGGCCATTTGGTGATGGCACACTGCGTACGCTCTTGTCTGATATTGCAGCAACCGTAATGAGTATGTCGGTGGTTCTTTGCCAGTAAATGTTCACAAATCTCTGTTGTGAAGGAACTGCTGTCAGTTTTTGTTTATGACTTTACCTCTGACTGTTGTACCTGAAACCCAGCAGTATCATTAGGCCTATGTCCTTGCCATTATGGCTCCCATACTGGATCCTTGCTGTATGTGTCAAGTTTTTTGGTCTACAGTGTTTGCAAGTCCAGAAGTTTAAACATAATAATGCACACTAAAAATGGTTCCCTTGTTACAGTAGAACACCACTTTTTGGAGGCAAATCATAAATACTTTTGTCCTGCTTAGTGGCTTTTCCCTGATTACTCGGCCATCGCAAGCCCTTCCATCCTGCCAGATGACAAAGGAGTTGGAGCAGAAAAATATGAAGGAAAAGGGGAGCTGCGTGTGCTTTTCATATTGTGTGAGGCTTAACAGGGACTGTTCTTACAGATAGAATAGTTCAGTGTTCTAGCTTCCTGTATATGGATCCCCCCCCCCCCCCCCCGTGTGACAACACAGCTTGGTAGTTGGAAATAACGTAATGGTTTCAAATGCTGGATGTGACATTTGAGAGACAGTCATGTTCACTAGATGGCGATCATGAGCTCTTGAGCATCAAAGTGCTTTTGGCTAATATTTTCCATCGTGTGTTTTTATTTTTTATTTTTTTTCCCCAGTGGAGAGGAAACCTAGCAAATGACAGTGATCAAGACCTGAGGAACTCTCTCTCATTTTTGGCGAAAGATCGGTCTGTTCAATTTACATCTTCACATTCCTGGAACATATGCAGAAATCCACATCGCTACATGTGTTCCTAGAAATGCGCAAAAACTTAATCGGATCACACCGGGCTTGCAGTGCCATGAATTCTTTATGGCAGCTCAAATACAGCTAGTAGCTGCGTGGTAAAACATGCGATGAATGCACTGAAATGTGCATTAAAAATATGCCCCAAGCTCACTGAAAAATAAGGTGCAGGAGCTACTTTGGCGCATTTTTCATGTGCAGTCGCATGAAAAAAAAGCGACTGCGTAGGTTTCTTTCACATGGGGTGGATCCGTGTGCGGGCTCCGCTTTGCTCAGTGGGGATCCCCGCTGACATGTCTGTCTCTGCATGCTGTACAGGGACCGACCTGTCAGAGCGCCGCTCTCCCCTATGGGGGATCGGATGATGACGGACCGTAGAGTCCGCCGTCATCCGATCCATCAGACGGATGGAAAATTAGGGTTTTCTTCAGTCACACGTTGGCAGGTCGGATGTTACACCGATGACATCCGTGGCTTCATAGAGGTGCACAGAGCGCCTGTTCAGGTCCGCCTAAAAAAACTGACACGGTCCGCCCGTGTGAAAGGGGACCATAGGGGTAGGTTTACTAAAACTGGAGCACTCGGAAAAACTGGTGCAGCTGTGCATGGTAGCCCATCAGCTTCAAACTTCTAGCCTGTTCAGTTAAGCTTTGACAAACCTAGAAGGGATTGGTTTCTGTGCAGGGCTGCACCAGATTTTGCACTCCACTTTTAGTAAATAGCCCCCATCATGTCATGCGGGTGCCAGTGGGGCCTTGGTCTTTGTGCTACAGAGAGAATTGATCACCAAAACAGCCTAGTATGTTGGCCTTGGCAAGCTTTTAGGCGAATGATCATCTCTGTGAACGTAAAATTGATTGAAAATGGCTGCAAACATGTAGAAGAAACCTGTATTACAAATAGTATGTTGTAATAGAAAAATTCCAAAAAAATTATTAGCACCATGTTGGGGGTGATTTTGTGTGCAAAAGAGATGAAGGTATTAATGTCACATGAAAAATAAAGACAAATGTGTATTGTGGAACTGTAATGGACAGGCCTTCTTCAGCATCCTGGGAGTTGTCACATATTGCACACACAGGGGGGACGGCCATTGCAGTCCTTATTCTGTACCTTCTGGGTCCCTTTATACCGTTAATATCCTGCTGTTTTTATGGAAAACATGCTCTGTAATGCCAGTTGCAATGCAAACCTGAAGATTTCCTTTTTCTTCATGAAGCCTGAGATGCTTTTCAATTTTTTTCCCCAAGCGTTTTGATTCATTGGTTCATCAAATGAGCTGAAAGATGCCTGCCAAAATGCCTTGCCAGTTTTCCTGAGTGATCTTCATATTTGTCTTGTTAAACATGTAATGTTGTTGGAGATAAATTTAGGTTTTCTTTCCCATTCACCAACTGATTCATAGATTTGTTTGGCGTCCTATAGCAAAGAGTGTATTGTTATGTGGTATCAAGGAACAGATACATAGATGAAAAAGGCAAAAGTATTGCCACAGTGACGGCATTTAAAGAATCCCAGGCAAGGCTGTATTATACTCAGTGACATTAATCCAGCTTGGACCACTATGAATATACTATACCTGGCTGATGGCCCTGGAAGCTGGAAATCACCAATGTAGACACCACTACTTCAGTGATCTCCACTTGTTTCCGTGTCCGATGTTGAGCAGCTTGCCTTGATGCGATGTGAACACAGGTGGTCGTCATCTTGGCATAGTCACCGTTAACAGAATGCTTTGCTTTTCCTGAATGAATGAAAATGATTGGATGAGGTGGAGGGCCCCTCATCTAATCGGAGAATTGTTTACATTCATTCAGGAAATTCTGTGAATGGTGACTATGCTTTAGATGACGACCACCTGTGTTCGCATCGCATCAAGGCAAGCCGCTCAGCATGGGACCCGGAAAAAAGTGGAGATCACTGGAGTAGCGGTGTCTACATTGGTCATTTCCAGCTTCCAGGACCATCAGCCAGGTTAGAGCATTGGGGACAAGCTGCACATGCTCAGTTTGGTGTTTTGTCAGGTTTTTTTTTTTTTCTTGAAGTGCATGTGATCAGCACAGGCCAATCAGCAGTGGTCAGTCAGGGGTCCTGCAGCTTCATAGGACAGTCAGGTGAGAATGAAAACTCCTCCTACAAGCATTAACCAAACACTGATAGAATTGACAAGACTGCTCTAACAGCTGATGAGAAAAGTTATTTAGCTGTTTATATTTACTAAAATAATTGCATTTCCATTAGAGCTGCAGGATTAACCGTGATCACGATTCTTCCCCCCGTACATTGGGTTGGTTGCCATGAGTCAGCTGACCAACCGATGGAGCAGTAAAGCAAAACTATTGTGTATCGCTGCAAAGCGGGAAGGAAACTAGTGAACAATGATGAAATATTGGTTGCCCTGCGTACATGATTACAAATGCGTAAAACAGGGCTTTTAAAACCACAATATTAATATTAGTTGGATGTGTATTGCATATACTGTATATCTGAAAAAATAAAAATAAATGAAAGGGCTACAAAGAGCCATGACTATGCCAAGAGTGCAGTAATCCGAGGCAGACTGTTTTCGTCGGGATATTGAAAGATGATTGGTAAGTACGGTTTTTTGAAATGCGCAGATTATTGTTGCACAAGACCACAGGCATGTTATTTAGTAAAACTTGGCCTTAAAATCCAGCTTTGTAAGTAGATAGGATGGAAAGCTGCGCTGTGCTTGATCTTCTTTTCAGATATTAGATATTTAGAGTGTACTCCAGTTGCCTTCTCTTCTCTCCCCATGAGCTGGCTTGTGGACTGAAATATTAATGATACACTTGCAGGGATACCTCGCTGTAAGTGCTAGCGCTTCAAATAAACTACTGTAGGCTTCCACAGGAAAGATTTAACCAGCAGCAAACATAGGTGTAATGTGAGGAAATGGTCAATAAGCAGAAGCATTCTTCTTGGAGAATGTGCCTCTAGCTGTCGTGGCATTACCCGTTCACAATCTAGATGGGTGAGGAAGGGTTAAGTAGGGTTACGTTGGCATAAGCCGGATTGAAAACACTCTGCCCTTTCCCTAGTTTTACCTTTTGTATCTCTCATTGGATTAAAGCCTCATCCTGCTATCTTTACATAATAGGTCCAGGTTGCTACATCCTGGAGGCGTGCGCGGTGTGATTCTAGTACACGGTTGAAGCCTTTTTGTGGTTTTAGTCTTTACCTAAAATAAAAAATTCTACATAACAAAAATCATGGCTCAAATTGATTTTAACAAAGAAGTGTAGATCAGAGGTGTTGGATATATAGAGAATGAGGTGTATGTGAAGGCATGCATGGATATGCTGAAATTTAGACCGCGCTCGATACTGTGGCTCGGGTACCGTCTGAAAAGCACCTGTAATGCACCAAAAACTTGCAGACTCCTGCCTGCTGCATCTTTATCATTTTCAGCAGATTGGAGTTCAGTGGTAACAGGTGTGACATCCATGTAGTGCAAATAAAATGTGCGATCAGGTCCGCCTGTCAGTTTTTTAGGCGGACCTGATCGGACTCCACTTTCAGCCCTATGGATAATTTGTTTTCCTTTTGATGCCAATTATGCCTTTTTACTGTAAGTGTTCACAATGCTCACACGTTTAGAAATTAGGTTTTAACCCTGCTATGCTTTAGGCTCCATTCACACCTGAGCGGTTTAGATTGCAGGAGGGATCGTCGTGATTCTGCCCACGATTCCAGAATCGCGGCAGGACTCATTTGCGATGCCATTATTTCTTAATGACACCCCAAACGCGGTGGGATTTTGCCACGATTGTCAAGCAACAAAACACGCTCCAATCGCGGCAAAAACACCCCACTAACCAAAAAAATAAAAAAACACGCTGCAGCAGCTGTCACTGCGCTACGCTCAGGCGTGAATGGAGCCTTAGAGTGATACTAAACACACATAGTTTAATTTACATTATCCCTTCTGTATGTGGATGATTGCACTGTAATTTTAATTAAAATAAAAAATCTTAAATGCCTTTTTCCTAATCATTATACAGCTGACATATTACCCAGCCCTGTCTGTAGGGAAACGGTGCTAGGAGGATTTTCTAGTCATCTGCTGCAGGTCACAGGTTAAAAGGGGGAAAAAAAACTTTGGAATGCAGAGTAAAAATAAATGATCAATAAATGTTTAAATCTTCATACAAATATGTATTTGAAATAAAATGTTTATTATTGTCCAGGACATGTGGGTGGATTTCTGCCAATCACATGCTTTCCCATTAAGCCTGTGTCTTTGTGTGTACGTAGAATAAGAGGGGGGTGAAGCCTCCCTCAGTCTACATATAATATCCCACTTCCCATTTTATTTAGCTAGTTGCTGAGCATGGAGTAGTGTCACTTACCACTGTGTATGTGTCCACATGTGTGACTCTATAGTCACATAGGCTGCTCAAATGTGATAGAGAGGAAAATGCCCAGCATAGAAACGCACTGAAAACTGAGTGCAATAGAATTACACGCTGCTCTGCAGTGGGGATGTGGACAAGAAGGCACAGCAGGATCAACCAGGTTCAACCCCAAAATATGGGGCCAAAACAATTAATCGATTACTAATCAATTATGGAATTAATCGATCAAGGTTCGCCATCACTGTCCTAAAGCAGGGCAGGTGTTCTGTCCTATAGCCGCCACCTGGCCTACTGCACATGTGCAGAAGAAGTGACGTTGCCTTGTGGCCATTGTGGTACACCCACCCTCAGCAAGCAGACCTCTTTATACACCCACTGGAGTCTTGCTTTTCACAGTTATTTTTAATAGTAAACTCGGTTTACATGGTGAAATGCAGTATTTAGAAATCCATCTGACTTTTGATGTTGAATTTTGAAAGCAGGGGCAAGCCTGCTGATCTCACTGGTTTGCTGATGTGACTGAACACCACTGGTTTTAAAATAAAACATCAAAACCGTGTTACGGACCTCCGAATACTGCATTTCACTATATAAGCAGAGTTTACTCTTATACACCCACTGGAGTCTTGCTTTTCACAGTTATTTTTAAGGATGTCCACTTGCCGACTTTTAAATCCAGGCTTACTGCGGACGAGTGCGGGTGTACCAAGATGGCGGTGAGGCAACGTCAATTCAGCTGGGCATACGCAGATGGCCGGTAGCGGCTTTTTAATGGGTAGCGGGTAACTGATAGACCACCAGCACATAAATCAAATCATTCTGCGTGTGGTTTGGATAATTTGCATATTAGCAGCTCCTCCCAGCTTCTGAATCTGAACGCTAACAGTTCTATGGCAGTAGCTAATTGTATCTGCCTTTTAGAAGCCATAGACCGCCGCTGTATTGGGGGAACGCCTAAAAACGTCCTAATTTTTCAGAGTAGCAGGCGGCACACTACAAGGAGGAAAGCTAGAAAATGATTTCCTGATTAAACAGCTGTTCAAACCTGAATGGAGAGGAAGTGATTGTCACTCGCGGCCGGCCCCTCGTAGAGAAATAAAAATAGCTGCTCATGTGAGAGATACATTGTGTACGTCTAGAGTTGTTCCAGGGCTCCAGTTCTTGGTTAAACGATACATAGAAATTGTCCATCTATTTCATTGTCCAGGAAATACGCTCTATTGTTTGCTGTACCCAGAAGGTGAAATTATACAATGTAAAATCTTAATAAACAATCTTGTACAGAAGGCTTGAAGGTAACCCTGCATTGCTAAAGGTTATCCTGACTTTCCTCCATAGGTCTGTGAAAGCATGCTAAGCCTGTTTTTATCCTTCTCTGTTTGTCTAATGTAAATATTGAGATGAAAGTATAAAAGTATTTACATGGCAGTCTTTATTTAGCATTTGTGAAGGTGTCACTAAAGCTTCCAGAAAAGCCACTGGGGTGCCACAGTCCCAGCCCCCCCCCCCCCCCAATAATAACCATTTGTAGTCATAAGGAGCCCTCTTATTTGTTACTCTAACTGACTGGATTTTTTTTTTTTTTTTTTTAGTCTAACCTATGATTGCTGGTTATTTGCAAGTAAATTTCCAGCTGTTGTGCTAAACTTTCAAAGAAAATTTGTTTGAGTTTTTTTTCTTCCAGTTTCATACTTGCCTAGGTGGATGCAGGATTGGCCTCTACACTGGGAACCAACTTATGGAACTTTGCTGATGGCTCGGTTCTCACTGTTCCCTGAGCAGAGAGCTGCGGACTGTCATTTAGCAGCTTTCCACTCTGCTCCTCCTCACCGCAGCGCCGAGCTGTGGAGGAACGGAGGGAGCGGCCGTCTCAGCGACTCGCTGAGACGGGTGTCATTCCAGGCACCTGGCGGATCCAGACTTCAATTGTCCGCATGACGCGGTGCCTGGACTGATATCCATGACGTCAGCAGAGCGGACTTCAGCCCGCTCTCTTCTGAAAATGGGTCACAGGAGTGCAAACCGAATTGCACTCCTGTGACCCATAGGAGAAGCCCTGCCAAACAAGCTTTGGCGGGACTTCTCGTTTTTAAGGCTAAGTTCACACTGGCATTGAAAGCCGATGTTTGAGATGCGTCGACACTCCTCAAACACCTATGCAAATGATACTATGTGCTATTCTCATTGAAACAAAACATGAAGTGTTAGCGTTGCTTTGCTTCCAAATTGCCACTTCATGTTGAGTCTGAAAGGCATTGAAGCATTTCAACTTCTTCTATTCAAGTCTACGGTAATGCGCCGTAACCGCACTGGCAGGCGGTTACGGCGCGGTAGTACATTAGTTAATAGGTGTTTGTAGTGCAGATCCAATGTGTCTGATGCACATTGGGCGTTTGGGGGATTGTTTTTAATGCTCGTTAACTACTTCTCAAAGGCACCTATTAATGCGCATTAACACTATAGGCATGTTTGATAAGCACCGGTATTTTGAGCAAGTGTGAACGAGCCATAAAGGCGATGTGTAGCGTATTTCCATAAAGCGCAGGGTTTGTGTTTTTAAAGTGGATCTAGATTTAATTTTATTGTGCATGCTTTTATAATGTGTAAGTGAGTGAAACACTTATGTTTTACACCCCCCCCACCCCACACAAATGCCCTATATATTATAGGTACTTGCATATAGCGCCAACTATCAGTCCCTGTCCTCAAGGAGCCTCGTCCCAATGCCTAGTACGCACAATAAGAAAATCAGACGAAAAATACCGCTTTCAAAGTGATTTGTTAATGATTTGATAATCTGTTCATTAATACACCGCTTTTAAGAGCCAATCACAACCGTTCTGGTAGCGTACAAGAATTTTTTTTTTTTTTGTGCTTGTCCCTTTTGATAATTTTTGCATGAACTATCGATTTTTGTTAAATCATTACAGTATTTGTCCGAAATAAATAGTGACCAAGACCATGCATACTCCGAAACAAAAGAACGCATTACTATAAAATACAAAACATTACATCATTTCTGATGTTGTATTATGTCGTATGAGAATTTTCATAGCTTTAGTAACCTCTTAATTTTCGATATGAGACTAACATGCAAAAAAAACAACCATTCTTCCGATTTATTTGAAACGTGTGTACGAGGCTTAAGGCTGTGGTTGTCAACTTATGAGCTAAAGGGGGCCTCAAATGCGGCCCCTGACATCACCAGTAATGCTTGATAGGTCTGCCCAAACGGTAGACCTAATAGAGCCATTTTTGGCTGGGGATATGCTGCAGAAGACGATCTGAGACTGAGAACGGTGCATGACACCAGTAGTGAGCAATGCTATTACCCTAATCCATGTTCTAACTACGGAATGCTAGGGGTCTGAGGGCCGCAGGTTGGGCACCAGGGATCTAAGGTCCCTAAATCACATTCATACTAGAGACAAATTAAAACCTATCAGCATGTCTTTTGGAGCGTGGGAGGAAACCAGAGTATCTGGAGGAAACCCACAGACACAGGGAGAACATACAGACTCCTGGCAGGTAGTTCTGATTGGAACTGACAACTCTAGTGCTGCCAAGCAGAAGTGCTAACCACTTATTCACCATGCTGCATCTTCTTTTTTTTTTTTTTTTTTTTTTTGTACAAGGATGGCACCATCTTGTTTTCAGGCTTTAGCATAGTTGGTTGACTCTCCTGATCACTATCTTTTCTATACATATTTCCTTACAGATTTCATATACAAAAGTCCTTTTCTGGCTTCCATTTAAGTTTTGACTGACAGCCCTGATGAACAGTGTTTTTTGGTTCTAGAAACGCGGTGGATATTTTGTGTGAACGAACCATTAAATTGTCGTGTTTTTTTTTTTTTTTTTTTTTTTTTTTTTACCTTTTTGCCCTGGCTCTACTTCTGTTTTTGTTTCAATACGTTTTTATTAAATATTTTGTAGAACAGAGAAAAGGAGATCCTTGGGTAGAGCAGTGAACTGTCCTCGCACGCTCCAAGCATGTGTCATAGGAGACATACAAATGAGAGGCTTAATAGAGATTAATGTAGACCATAACATACAGGCCATATAGTTCCTAACACACTTAACTAAAATATAATGCTGGACAGTTACTAATTATAAATCACTGATTGAACGTTTGTTTTTAAGTGTAAATGGTTTTAGACTGTCTGTAAACAGATTCTGTAGGCGACTATGCTTTCGTCCTGATGGTGAAAACTAGAAGAACCATTGCGAGAAATTTCCTGCATGCTATCGATTCTCTGAACCTTACATTAAGCCCGTCACCCTTGGACCGTGTGACTTTTTTTTTTTTTTTTGTGAGGCATTATTTAAATCTGTTCCATCTAAAATGAAGCATACTGCATGGCCAGTTGACAAGTCTATATATTGTGTATGGGAGGTTTCCTTTTTTTTTTCTTCCCCCATATGACTAGGGCCGACCATCTGTTCTTTGATGGATGTTTACAGAAACAGCTTTTCCTATAGGATATGAGGCGTTGCTGGTCTAGCAAACATTGCTGACTTCAAGTTGGCAAACACTTGTCTTCTCATCAGAATTATTTTCTAAATGACTGAAATGTTCTAGTTGGCTATAATGCGCTCATTCTATCTAGAATTGAAAACGTGTAATTTTGTGCACACTACAGTAAATGTCTATTTGTACGCGAGAGCTTGGCAGTCTGTTTTTTATAGACCACATTGTGCAAAATGTGGTGCGTGTGTTTGTTTTGGTTGCGTATGTATATACAGTTCTTTTTTTTTTTTTTTTTTTTTTTTTTATATATGAAACGGTTAATAAATGACAGTGCGTTAAAGCTGATGTCACACAGCGATTCTTCTGCTAGCAATCCCCCTACTGGCAATTTGCTGAAATCGGCAGTAGGATTTCTAAGATGTCGTCTGTTTTGTTTTTTGTCCTTTTTTAGAGTTGCACCCTCTCTAGCCGAGACAGCGAAATGTAACTCCATCACTGGTGATTGGGATTCTTGGCTAAAGAGGGATGGATTTTTTATTTATTTTTTGTGGTCAGACCAGGCCACATCTTTAGTGATTCTGCCACTGGTGTAAATTACCCAGTATTGTGCAAGTTGTCAAACTGCCTCAATGTTTCAAGTGTTTGAAAATATCTCTATCTCTCTCCACCCAGTCAAGAGAATAGCCTCAGATGATACACTGAGATTAAACAACTCCTCCTACATATGTTTTACTGCAGTCTTCTCTTCCCTACACCCCTTCAAAAGGGCAGAATAGTGTTAAGTCTCATACATACACACACACACACACACACACACACACACACACACACACACACACAAATTTTATCTCATGTTAGAAAAACATTTGAGAAGTGACTCTGCTGATAGAGGGAGGAAGGACCAGAGAGAAATGACTCCCAGAGCTTTGGAGAGAGACAAGTAAGCACTACAGATATATGTGCTTTGCTCAGATTCCATGACTGCGGTTTACAACCAGTTTAGGAAGCCTCAAATAAAACAAGTCTTATCGAATTATGCTTTAACAATTACAAACAATCTTGGATGTATAGAATAGTGCCTTGAAAAATGAAAATGATGAATTTGCAGTTCACACTGGATCATTTTGTTAATTACTTGCTGGAATTCTTGAGTCATCAGGGAACACTACCACATTTTGGTAAACTAGAGCATCTAATCAAGAGGTAGGCAAGTGGTTAATTTAGCCAACTTTTAAGTTGACAAGTTTTAATTGTCTGTCAGTTGAAGCCAAGCCCAAAGTTATACATAATAGCATTTGTCACAATGGTAAAAAAATATATATATATATATATATATATATATATATATATATATATATATATATATATATATATATATATAATTTTTTATATATAAATGAGTAATGTAGTGGTTTGCTCATCAAATTCAATTTTTATTTTCCAGCATTCCCCATCGGAACCTTTTCTTGATAATCCTGTGCCGGATATGACTCGACTTGGTGGTCCCAATGCCTCTTTATTGAACACAGAAGATTTTTTGCCATCACTGCAGTCTCCTCCACCACAAAAGAAGAGGAAGAAAAAAAACAACCACATTACTGCGGATAATGCAAACTTTGGTCAGGAAGGTTTTCTTGGGGAAAATCCAGATCTTTCCATTGAGGGAGCGCCTGGTGGAAAGAAGAAGAAAAAGCCTAAGGTTAAAAAAGAGCCCAAGGAGCCAAAAGAGCCTAAAGCAAAGAAAGAGCCCAAGGAACCTAAGGCTCCAAAACAGCCCAAAACTCCCAAAGAGCCAAAAGAGAAAAAGGTGAAAACTCCCAAACCCAAGACCAGCAAAAAGGCAAAGTAAGCACGTCTCCATTTTTATTTTTAATTTCTGTTTTTACTTTGCTTTGTTGAGTTTGACACAAATATAGGCTGCTTAAATGTTCACAATGCAAATGCTTAAGGAGTGCATCTTGTGTGTTTTATTTTTTAGCATTGGTCCCTAGAATGTTGCATACAATATTATTGGCGTTCGCCTTACTCTTTGGGAATACCCTTCAGGGGAACGAGTAGTTTGTGATGTATTGGTGCAAAGTAAAAAGTCCTGTAAATGAGTATCTTGCACTTGAATGTTTTAATCTGGTTTGATCTGTGCATAGCAAGTCCAAGTTTTTTAGGGTTTTCCTTTGTCATTTGTAAAAATTTTTACCATATTGGCAACTATCTTGCCTGCTCCTACTATTGTTACTAGAGGATCAGAGTTTATAAATACTGGTTGATGTGTTTAAAGCCTAACTCCAGCATTCTGTTACTTTCAAATATTTGTTTGGGCCAAACAATTCATTCGAAACAAAATCAAGTCTGGAGTTGGGCTTTAAAAGTAAACTTTAGCCAATTCTTTTTTTTTCCTAGTTTTGGGTTGAGACCTTCTCTGTCAAGTTTCTGCTGTTGGTCTGTGACCCCCTTCGGTAGACGTATCCTCACTTTCTGGAATAGTGATCACAGTCAGATTCAAGGATAATTTTTAAATTGATGAAGCTTTCCCCAGAAAGAGTTGGAGGGAAGATCTCCCAAAAGGCTGCCAAACCGATGTCAAAGGTGGCTTTTGCTTCCCCGGGACAGAAAGTGAGGCAAAATCTTTCCACTAGATAGCCAGGCTGTAATGAAAACATTTGCAGAAGTTCTGCTCATTCATAAACTTTTTCACTTTTTTCCCTTTTTTATCATTTTTGAAAAAAAAAAAAAAAAAGGAAGTAAAGGCAAGACTAAGTCTAAACCTACTTCCACCCACATTCTAAGCTTAATCTATCTAACACTGTAAATAAAAATCTCTATACTTACCTATCCTAAAGCCGGTCCAGTCCCAGGCTGAGCTGTCAGTGGTGGCTTAAGTGTGTAGGAAAGACAGCCGACAACGGAAGCCCCGTAGTAAGTCTGTGGGTGATATCACTTTCTCCTACACAAAGAGGGATCTGCCGGAGACCGGACTACAGCGGCTTCAGAATAGGTAAGTATAGCAATCTTTTCTTTACAGGGTTAGATAGATTCGGCTTCACATGGGGGTGGGAGTAGGTTTAGCGTTAATGAGGGGTTTTGCCTTTACTTCCAGCAGTGTTGCTTTAAATTGGTAAAATTAAAGTTCTACAATAAAGTTCCCCCTGTGAAAAAGACATGGCATACTCGCCTCTCCTGTTGCTCGTGCCACAAACCTCTGCAGTAGTGAAAGGATTTCTGCAGAATCTGACACTTGGGAAGTGTTGATCACCTAGTCCCCTGCTCCACTCAGTGATTTAGTCTGGTGGCCGCTACCTCATCTGTGTCCTCCTAGTGACAGCTGGTGGGGGACCACTGGAGAGCTGAGAGTGTTCAATGATGACTTTGCAGGGGCTATTTTATTGTGGAGAATTATATAGCAACAGAGTTGGTTTAAACTCCTTTGTTATTGAACTAGTTTAAAAATGCCTAGGAAAAACCTATGAAATTTTCTTCTCGTTTTGTAAGAACTTCAGCTTTGTGAGATGTCCTGAAACGTTTTGCACTTGAGCTTCCTACACTTGCAAATTGCAGAGCCTCTCATTTATAAAGCCCTAGAGGTTGGTGTTGTAAAATGAAAACCCATGTGAAATGTCTGCATCTATATATTTCTTGGATATGGCTCAGCTATCTCTCATAGCTTGTATTTTGTCTGCCACATAGTGATCCTGTGACAGCCTGCTAGACTCAGCATGTTAAATATTCATATACATTCAATCAGTTGTGTTTAGTGTATTGTCGAAATGGGAAGAATGAAGGTGTTCAGGGTGTTGTTCTGCATGGTGAGAGTTCACAACCGATCCTTAAAACATAATGCAGTGTGTAAAGTCCTGCTCCTTGTTGTAAGAAGTCCATGAAAGCGGATAACACTGGACAGTTGGGATCTGTGTTGTGGTGGAGCAAGAGGTCTTGTTTGCCATTTATAGATGCTTGCAGTACACAGTAATATGTCAGCATGGAATAATATAGAAACATATGCTCAGGTGTAAATGGCAATTGCCAAAGCGGCATTTGGAAATGCAGTTAAAAAAGCACAAACATAATTTTCTGTCTTCGGAATCAGAAATGTTTTACAACTGTTCTGAACAGTTTTCAAACATCTGAACCTGTTTTTCAAGCTGTGACCAGCATTGGGAAGTATATAATTTCCAGATGGAGGCACAGTCAGAAGTACCTAATCCAAATCGGCTCAGAAACACTGTTTTCATTAGGATTAAAATATACGTCAGATTACTGTTAGAATTTACAGCGCTTTCTGGGAATTTTATCGTTTTTTTAAATTTTTACAGAAAAGCTTCTTCCTAAGAAAATATCTGCATGACAATATTGTATTATTTGGCCTTTGATTTGTTACTGTTTTTATTGCACTTTGGTTTAGTACCCTCTACAGATATTCATTATGTATAAGTGCACAGCGGGGATACTGTCATACAGTGGGCTGCAATAATAGTCATGCAAGACTGCTGTCTAGAAACTTGTGACTACACAAGTCTTGCAGTAACCCTGCATAGTTTGTCATCTTAGTGTAAATGTTTGGGCGGGAAGCCAACTCATTTTTTTAATATAACTTAAATGCTGGAGTGGAAAGGCTGCTAAAGAATGAAAATAAATAAATCAGACCTTCCAGTTTAGGTGGCAACATATTTAAAGTGACCCTGTCATGAGAGGACTATAGAACCGTCACTGCTGGCCTCCTTATGAAGGTTCTCTGGCAGTTCTCGGAGTCACCGACCCAGAACAAGCATGCTGTAAATGTGTCAAATTGTCAGAATTCTTTGTTTTATTCTTAATCTGGGTCAGCAAGACCAGGCATGAGCATATGACAGCCAGGAACTTGGCATTCTCAAAAGAGTTCAGTAAGGACGTTCAGGGAACCAACAACGATGGCCACCAACACAAATAGGTTTTTGATGCAACAATTAGAACATCACATTTGTAGATCTCACTGATCTTGGCAGTAAACAGGCCGCCATAGTCTTACAAATAGACAAAATGGTCAGCCCTGTTAAAGGCTCAATAAGCACAATACAGAAGCGGTATTTTCATAACCCTTATTATTATTATTATTATTATTATTATTATTATTATTATTATTGTCTCACCCTTATTATTATTATTATTATTATTATGTCATTTAATTTCATGGCATTCTTTTTGTTTAACCAATTTTTAGAGTTAAAATGCAGGAAAATCTTCCCATGGGTTATCTGTCCCTTGAATGTCACCTAGTTTGAGGCTGTGAATAACGGAATTTCAGAGAGGCGCCTCTTGAGGAGAGCAGGGAATGGAACCTTGTGAAGTGGTTGAAAGAAATCGCCCTTCTTGGTCAGCTGAGCCTTATGTGGAGTTTGTCCTGATGGGTTTATTCAGCAATCTTATAGGATCATTCTGTAATCTGCAGTAATTCATAGCTACTGTTACAATCAGGCTTACTTCATTCTACAAATGGATGAAATCTGATTGGATGTTATTTGTATGTATTGGGCCTTATTAGTTCATCCACGTGCTTTATTATATAAGCCTGCTTTATTGTGGATATGTGGCCTGTGCATGTCAGTATGATATAGCTTTCATCGTTCCACATGTTTTCATGGAATGGGAAGGCAGGTGCTCTCGTACTGCAGCTTGGCAGAGTGCTTGTACAGACGTTTTACATTTCAGGAGATGACGTACGCAGATGTATGAATTTATGCCCCATATATGCTGGATTTCTTTCGGCCAGAACCTGGCAGATAAAATGCCTCCTAATGTTGCGCATGGTCGAGCGTTTATGTGCGTATGACATGAAGTGTAAATTCATTCTACTGGTCAAAATATATGAATTCATGCTGGCTGTTGGTAACCCCACGTTTTCCATGTGTACGTGCATAAATTCTGCACATACGCCCCCCTTCGATCACCGCTTTGGTGCATTGTTATGCCTCTAAATGGTGTTCTTCAAATATTGACATCACATAGACTAATATAAAACTGCGCTTTTCAAGGCAATGTTTTTTTATAAAAAAACCTCCAATAGCAGAATTTTTTCTGCCTGTGTGCATAGCATCTAAATCTGAAGGCACAGAATTGTATACATATATTGCACAGTTGTCGCAAAGGATATAATCCACTTTGGGTGAAACAAATGCCTTTACAAACCCCGTTATTACGTGTACCAGTGACGTCATCACATATCCTGTGCAAAGAGCAAAACTGTGGGGGGCTCCACCCACTACAGGAGGGGGGTGGAGACCAGACCAGTCACCCTGCACAAGGAGAGATCAGCAGCGACCTGTGTTCATCATTATTATTATTATTATTATTATTATTATTATTTAGGTACTTGTATAGCGCCGTCAATTTATGCAGCGCTTTACATATACACTGTACATTCACATCAGTCCCACTCCCTACCCTCAAGGAGCTTACATTACATTACAGGAAGCTCTCCCACACAGGCAGACTGATACGGGATTACTGCACAGATCTCATAGCAACTTACAAAACAGATTCAGGTAAGAATACACACCTGATTTTCTGGGACAAGATTTGCTTAACCTGGAGTTCACCTTTAACAAAATTCTTAATCTGTTAAAGAACACCCAGATACCACATTTCTGCCCAGCATGAGTGGGCAAAAAGTACAACGCTGACAAACTATAGAGAAACTTGTGCTCGCCTTTTGATGGATGGGGGGGGGGGGGTGGGGGTGTTGACCCCGTAGGTGTTGCATATCAAGCTTGCCTTAGTTCATATTCACAATGTTCATATTGCTCGCAGCAGTTCTTTAAAGAGCCTACATGACATTAAGTGAACCCAGCCAGCAGATAAAACCGTTCTTTCCCTTTTTATATTACTTTGATGTCGGCTTGCCATATTTAACTAATTGAAGGGGTTGCATTGTTGATGTTGATATTACACCAAAGGTGAGCCTCCCTTTGTGACAACACAGCCACCCATTACAAAGTATTAGCTGCCGACTTTTATCTCGCCAAGGCAGCGGAGAAGAGATCTGCAGCATCTATACAAAAGCTTAACTATTGCTAGACAGCGGTGTGGTTTTTCCTCCATTATTGCCGTTTTCAAACTATTCTTTATGAGAAATGTCCTTAGGACTTGTATTCATACAGTGTAAGCTGGAAGTGGATTTCTGCAATTAAATCTTCAAGGTTTGGCTTTTCTTCAAACAGATGAAATGTAACATTTTCCAAACTATTGTTTTTAGCATTTTCTTCAGCAAGTTGCAAAACCTTCTTTTTCTAAATCGCTCCTAAACCATAACCGATTGCCTGTGTTACAAAGCAATCTAGAAATCTTTGTGGTATGGATGAGTTTTTTGTTACAGGCTTTTATGGTTCTTCCCTTTTTATCTAAAGCATCATTAAAGTGGAACTCCAAACAAAACTTGCTTTAGATGCACGATATGAATATCTGTTGGCCGTTCTTTTGCTGTCTGTCACCGCTGGGGAGATTTCACCTCACTTCCTGTCCTAAATGTACTGAGAATATCTTCTGGCTGTTTTTACTGTCGGGGAGATTTTCCTTCACGTCCTGTCCTAAATACACTGATAATATCCGTTGGCCATTTTATTACTGTCGGGGAGATTTTCCTTCACGTCCTGTCCTAAATACACTGATAATATCCGTTGGCCATTTTATTACTGTCGGGAGATTTTCCTTCACTTTTTGTCCTAGGAGCAGTTGTCATTGGGGCAGAAAGTGAGGGAAAATCTGAAATCGACAGTTGTCACCAAAACAAGGAGTGGGTTGGAAATCTCCTGATGACGCCTGTTCTGCTGAGAGTTATTAAAGGTGAGATTTCCACTCACGTTCGACAGAAAGTGAGTCAACATTTCGCAAACATGGTAAAAAATTAAGGAAGTTCGGGACTTTGAATGAGGCTTGTAAGTAGAACAATAGATTGCATGAAAAAGCAATTTTAATGAAATAAGCACAAGTCATACAAATATCTTGGCCCGCAGCTCCATATAAAGATATGTTAACGGCAATTCTAAAAAGAGCTACACCAAAGTATGTATGATATCATCCAGCAGCATCTAGGATAGCCTAAAGATTGACAAGGCTGTAGGCTCAACGCGTTTCGGCCATTTTTGGCACCTTATCAGGAGCAGATAATCTGGAAAAACATTGTAAGGAAAAATAAGGACCAAATGAAGTGTATTGTCCATCACCAGCCTACAAGGTTCAGTATACAAAACGCCTCCACTGCTGTTTTCTCAGATGTTTGTAGTTGATCTTGCTGATTAGCCAATCACAAGGCAAAAAGGAGAAATTAATTAAGGGATAACTCCACTTTTGTGGGGAAAAAAATTAATATAGCATGTACAATTGTGATACATGTCAGATTGTAATTAAATGTTATTAAAAATTACCTTTCCTTTTTCCATCTGCAGCCGCTGTAATTTTCTATAAATGCAATGCAATATGGCTACCTGGAGGAGTTCTGTACACAGAGTGTGTGCTGAATACACCCCAGAAACATAATTTCCTGCTTGTGTGATTGGCTCACCAATTTTCCCAGAAGTCTGCCTAGGATATGAGTCAAATTTCAGGCATCCCCTGCATTAAAATGTTTATTTTCAGTGAGATATTTCCAATAGGAATACGTCTAAAGGAATGCAGGCCCAGCGGCTTTCCTCATTGGTGCCCTGCAGCTTCCTCAGCTGACTGATAATTATAAAACCACTCCCATTAGACCCACTGGGAACGGAGACACAAAGTTTTGTTTCTCAGCAAAAGTGGAGTTCCGTTTAAAGCAGAACAAACCCTCCTATGATTTTCAGACAAGAAAGCTACCATTTTGGCCTCCCTTTGATCTTCAACTGCCATGGAGCTACACATGTGATCAAATATGACACCAGCTATTTGATGGTTTGACAGCTTGTTTGAGGACACAAGCAAATGTGACAGTTGGCAATCCCAGCCTTCCAGGAATGTAACTGTTTTTTTAAACTGTAAGGCTTCATTTCCACTGGCGTTTTTACAGCCACTGTTGGCCTTTTTTACAGCTTAAAAACGCCTGTCCATGTTTATTTTGTAAAAAAAAAAAAAAAAAAAAAAAAAAAAATTTTTTGTGAGCTGCAGCTTTAAAAATGCTGCGGTAGCGTTTTTGAGCGTTTTTTAACATCTGGCGTTTTTACAGCTCTACTCTGAAGCTTCAGAAAGCCCTGGTCCTGCGTTTTTTTTACAGCTCAAAAACGCCTATGTGGGCATGATGCCATAGAATAACATGGACAGGCGTTTTTAAGCTGTAAAAAACACTCAGAAAAGTGGCTGTAAAAACGCCAGTGGAAATGAAGCCTTAAATTGATGGGTTTAGTTCCGCTTTAATATTTGAAACATGAGCACTGTTGTCAACGGGTGACTTGCATACGATTTAAGCATTAACAACTTTGCTTGAATTGGGAATTTCTAGCTGAATGGGAAAATAAATTGGGACTTGCCAAGCAATGGATTGGGGAAAAGGTCCTCTAATTAGTTGTAATTCGTTGGAGTTGGGCCTCATGACGCCAGCACTGCTGCTGGGAAAAAGCAACGGTAAAAACGCGCTGTTCGTCACGTTTTTGAATGGTGTTTATGGGCGTTTTTTTTTCTTCTCATATGGCTAAACGCTGCATTTTTTTGTCGTTTTTTTTAGTTTTTACAGCTCAACAGCCTCTGCTCCTGGATGCACAGGCTGTCGTTCTTTTCTTCTGCCCCTAAAACACTTATGCCTCCAAATGCCTGACAGTTTGTGTGCATGGACACATTGGCTAACATGGAGAGACATTTAGGCTACTTTCACACTGGGGCCAGGGGGGCGTCGGCGATAAAGCGCCACTAGTATTCGCAGCACCTTACTGCTGTTCTAGCTTTGATTTTCGGCTGCTAGCAGGGCGTTAAAAGGGTTAAAAGTACCCACAAAACACTGCTGCCGAAGCGCTTTGAAGGTGCCCCTTGATTTCAATGGGCAGTGGAGGTGGAGGAGCGGTGTGTACACCACTCTCCCATTGCCATAAAGATGCTGCTTGCAGGACTTTTTTTCCTGTCCTGCAAGCGCACCGCCACAATGTGAAGTCACCCGGGCTTTCGCACTTTGGCTTTTCAGGCGCTTTAAAGGTGCTATTTTTAGCACAAAAACATCGGAAAAGCTCCCCAGTGTGAAGGGTCTTGGAGGCAGTTGAGGAAACCTCAGATGCCCCTAACAGCAGCTGTACCAATGTCCTGTGCCCTTACAGTCCTTTTGAAAAGTCCTGATCTTCAGTAAAAAGTGTTGGATCGCCCTCATTGGTCACGCAACTGTTTGAATGGAAGGTTCTTTTTAAACTTTCCCTCCTGACAATTTGGGGTTCCAGGAGGTCTAACCGCTGTAACTGTCAATTGAATCAAATCTGGGCACGTTTTTGTTTTGTCCTCCCGGAGCCGACGCGCAGAGATTCTCCTGTTTACAGATGAACTGTTTTATAAAATTAAGAACGCCGTTCATGAATATTTATAAAGAATGCTTTGATTTCCCTTACTGCTTTGTACATTACATGAGGAGGGGGCCAGAAAAGAGGCAAAGTTGCCTCTGGTCGTCCACACTAGTCACTGAGAGGAGGGGGGCTTCGTGCGGCTCGCAGGGTGGGGTGTTTTTAACCTTTTCACGACTAGCCCCTTGACAACCAGTAGAGTGCTCTCACTTTTGACCCCCTGCTTTCTGCCTTTTTCAATACACTTCTGCCACATATTAAGTATCGGAAGGGAATGAGTTAATGACACTTTATAGTTTCTCTTCTTTTATTTATCTTTTTTTTTTTTTTTTTACGTTGCACTGATTCACTAGGAAACTAATAAAAAATATATAAATAAGAGGACCACAAAACGCAGCAGCGCAGGTGTTGCCAATGTTTGAAAGCTGATTGAGGGAAGCAGATGGCTTGAGTCAATGGCATCCAGCCAAAAGAGCAGGTGCTGGTCACGTGAGCGCTGGTTACCAGGGTAATGTGATTGCTCTTGGCGTGCAGATGAAAGGAAAGGGGCCCAGCGTTCAGCTGTAGTGTTGTATAATTTGTGGCAGTTAGAGCGGAAATAAAGGCTGGAAATGGAGCCTCATGCTATGGGAGACTTCTGTCCATGTGCACTAGAAGCTCCAGGACAGTTGGGAAGACTCACGTCTTGCTTTCTCCGAAAGGCTTGGTCTTTTTATTTCCTGCACTCCATCTATTTTTATTAGAAGTTTTAACCTCTTACAGGAAACTTCCATCCAGCATCTGCCACTTTTTTTTTTCTTTTTTTAGCTTGCTCAGTTATATAGACAGGGGGCGGCTTGTTTTCATGTGTGGCTTTTTTTTTTTTTATACTTTGCTTTCATGGTACAAACTGATTTATTCAGAAATGAATGGCTGCTGAACTACAACTCCCAGCATGGACAGCAATTATCAGCCTTGCTGACACTTGGCAGAAGTTTGTGTGGAGTTTTATTGTGATTTTTTTTTTTCAAAAAATATGGAGCATAATGGCCTAAACGAATGCATTTAGTCCTATTTTTATTATATATATATATATATATATACACACACACACACACACACACACACACACACACACACACACACACACACACACACACACACACACACACACACACACACACATATATATATATATATATATATATATATATATATATATATATATATATATATATATATATATATATATATATGTGTGTATGTGTGTGTGTATATATATATATATATATATATATATATATATATAATAAAAATAGGACTAAATGCATTCGTATAGGCCATTATGCTCCATATATATACACACACACACACACACACAATAACAATCTTGTTTTGTTCAAAATGTTTCTTATTTTTTTTTTGTTAATAGCGCAAAACGTGTTTTGTTTATAGCGCCTACGTTTTGTTTGGGTACAGTGTTACACCTCCGTGCTATTATTGGGTAAAGCGATGCAGTGACTATCGCAAAAAATGGCCTGGTCATTAAGGGAGGTAAATCCTTCCGGGGCAGAAGTGGCTAGAGTTGTCCGTAACATTGCATTTTATACAAGTCGCTTGTTTTTATATATAATGGATAACTACATAGATCAGACTAAAACTTTTTTTGGTGCCCATAACAATCGGGACTCATTCACACAATGTGCTGAGCTGAGCTGGGCAGCTTTGCTCAACATGTTCCCAACACATAGACAAGGCAGTTTTGCCTTTATGCCCTATTAGTTCACATCACCAGGTTTCAGTTCTGTGTACAAAGAAAATAAAAAATCAGGATGTGCTTCAGCAGAGCGTTGATATACTATACTTCATAGGAATGTGCTGCAGTGACACAAATAATCGTATGATGGGTCACAAGACATTCATAGACCGGGATTTTTCATGCGATTATCGCTAGTGGCTGTTCTAGTCGCTGGCAGTAATCACTGTATTCTCCCGGTGAGGATTGCTTCCCCTGCTGGGAGAACACATCTACTCTGTGGGAGGGATTCCCCATCAGCACTGACTGTGTTGGTGGAATCGAGCAATATTCTCTCCTGCCTGCTACTGGTGTGAATATGCCCTCAATACACTTAAAATTGTTGCAAGGATGCTGATTGCTATGGGAAATTATTTCTCTTGTACCACTTTTTTATCAGTCCCAAATCATTCAGACAGGTTGTTGTAACCCATAGCA
The DNA here is from genome assembly GCF_905171775.1 of Rana temporaria. Taxonomy (NCBI): domain Eukaryota; kingdom Metazoa; phylum Chordata; class Amphibia; order Anura; family Ranidae; genus Rana; species Rana temporaria. The sequence goes on from NC_053493.1 coordinate 327,766,806, forward strand.
ACGAACAATGCCAACTACAGCCGATTGTTTTAACTAAATAAACCTGTAGAATCATTGGCATTCTTCACGTCTGGTATGTTTGGACCCTTGTGTGCCATCGTTTCCTTTGCCAAACAACTGTCACGGTATTGATTATGACTGTACTCTGTCCTCTAGTCACTAATGTGGTGGATCAAAACCACAGCACACAACGGTGCAAGCCCCCAACGCACACCTTGGACTAGGCACCTGGCCCTCCTGTGGGAGTGCTGGATGGTGAACATCGTAGCTCTTCGAGGATGAAGATCGGCATTGGGTTTTCTTTAAAATGTATCTATAGCCAAAACTTTTTTTTTTTTGAGAGGGGAAGGTTTAGACCTTCTGTCAGGTTTTAGGACCAGTTCACACCAGAACAGACAGCTGCCGCATTGTTTTATTTGTCAGACAGCTGTCCACTCTTAACTGCACTAGGGGGCAGTGTGACGAGCGATTTAGCACATTGCATGACTTCTTTTTTTTTGGACAAACTTTATCTGCAGTATACAAAATGCACACTGTACAGTAGTTTGCGATACACTGCTGTACAGTTTTCTATACGATGCCGTGCAGTGCGCTGCAGTAAAATGCAGAAGGCTGTGTTGCAGTGTGAATAAGATACACAGTAAACAATTGTTTGTGTCCTAGCAGTGATGGCGTTATACAATGCAGTAAAATGTCTGTCACCGCACATTGTGTGAATACAGCTTTACTGCAGTCGGAGGCTCCGTTAAGCCTGGTTTACACTTGCTTCAAAATCTGGCATTTGACCTGCTTTTTGGAAGTGCTCTGTATACCAATCAAAGCGTTTATCGCTATTAGCCATACAGACAGAAGTGAAAATGTTTTTATATGTTAAAGCGAAGTTCCATCCAAAAGTGGAACTTCTGCCTAATTTACAGGTCCCCCTTCCCTACGTCCGGAAGACCGGGCCGCGGCCCGATCTCCTGGAAGTTTAGCCCCCTCCTCCTTGCTCGGCCAACCAAAGTGCAGTACGCTTTGTGTATGTACAGTAGGGAACGGTGTAAAGCTGATCGGCTTCACCGCTGGGTTCCCTTACTTGGAACAGTCAATCCAAAGATCGTCGGAGGCGCCGATATCACGGGCTCCCTGGACAGGTAAGTGTCCATATAGTAAAAGTATTTGTAGCTGCTGACTCTTTACATCCCCCCCCCCCCCCCCCCAAGGCAGAACTCTGATTTAAGTAGAGGAAATACTTACAACCTTGTCAGATTGTTATTGTCCGTTTCCCTGTTGGAGATTTTTACTGTCTGTTAAAAGGTTACCCCAGAACAGAGCGTGAGGGGAAATCTCTCCAACAAGGGCCCATTGTAGCAGTAAAACCTTTTCCCATTCTATCCAAAACTAGAAGAGAAGTGTATTGGTTTTGGGTATAGATGCCCTCTAATCTAGCGACCGCTGCTTGGAGCTTCACTCCCGGGTAGACAAATACTGTCTAAGAAAGAGTCATGTGTGGGTACTCTTATTCAAATATAATCGTTTTTTGTGTATTTCTCCCAGATCTGTGCAGAAATCCCATGTAATACTTGCCTCTGTGCACTAACTTCCTGTAATAGACCGGTCAGTGCTGCTTTCTGTGGAGTTACTGGTCTTGTCTCCGCCCCCTCCTGTAGTTTTCCACAGGCAGCCTGTAGTGGGTGGGGCCTGCTCTGTACACAAGTGATGTGTAGCACAGTGATGTCACTGCTACTTTTACAATGTAATATCTAGGTTTGTTTGGTGCACAGACACACTGCGTTTTATATCCTATGAGGCTATTGAGTAATATTTACATGTGCCTGGAGTTTAGCTTTATTGGAAAGTTGTTGCAATTTAGAAAATTTTGCCTCTATCTCTGGTTCACACCAGCCTTGATGTTGTACTCCTTCAGGGCAACTTCAAAGCCAGCTATCCGTGCTATTTTCATTTGTGGCTTGCTGACATCTGTGTGACTTAACAGATGTCAATGTAAGTTGCCATGAAATTGCACAGAAATGGTGCAGGAACCTTTTTGATTGAGTGGTTCACAAATGGGGTGCGACTCTTCATGTGACTTTGAGCTGTCAAGTCACACTGGTGGGAAGCTTGGTTATTCTAGTTGTGCAGACTTGGTTATGAATGTTTTTCCTCCTAATTGTTGGCTTTACTTTGTGCATTGACCATTCTCTGGGGTCATAGGTCACCTGAAGTCTGACAGTAAACTGCCTTTATACTCTGAAGGAAGGAGACATTGGGGGTTATTTTACGAAGGGCAACTCCACTTTGCACTACAAGTGCAAACTACACTTGAAATTGCACTGAAAGTGAACTTGGAAGTGCACTCACTGTAAATCAGAGGGGTAGATCTGAAATGAGGGGAAGCTCTGCTGATTTTTATCATCCAATTATGTGCACGGTAGTATGCGGTTTATTTTCCTTGCATGTCCCCCTCGGATCTACAGCGACTTCCAAGTGCAATTTCAAGTGCACTTCGCACTTGTAGTGCAATGTGGATTTGCCTTTAGTAATTAACCCCCAATGTGTGAGGTCCAGCAGGTGATAGACCAGCAACTGTCACTTTTGGAACAAGTATGCAGATAAGGACTTCATCATTTTATGTGATTGACATTCTTGCTTCAGAGTATTGAAGTAATTATGACGGCAAGAAGGCCAGTCAATATTCTCAGAAGCAGAGGTCACCAATGCCAGCCCAGATGGATTGCCTTTATCAACTGTTGAGAAATATATATTGACCACACATGAAAGGCATGGTTTTTAGTACTTCTGCAGACCCATAGGCTTGCATTATAAGAAACAGTCAAGCACAACCACAGTGCGGCATTACTAAGCTGGAAGAACCACCTGCATATGCAAGAGCAAATATGGCTGCCCCATGCACAGTACATAGTGTGTGTGTGTGTGTGTGTGTGTGTGTGTGTGTGTGTGTATAATATATGTGTGTGTGTGTTTGTATATGTGATATAGATTATATATATATATATATATATATAATTCTGTACAGAAAATTCAAATCTGAACATTGTTCCTGTGAACATCAAACTTTGCCCAGGGCCTCCATAGAAGTGGTGTTGTATCACTACTAGGACTTTACCATCAAGTGTGCTTTTTCTACCCATTGACATGAATTAATGCTTAAAACGAAACATTTCTACCTGTGTTCTGTCAAGTGTTTTTTCTTTTTGCCAAAATTCTGCTGCTCCTGGACTTGCTGGCAGGTAGTTTTGTGTGTGTGTTTTTTTTATTTCTTGTCACCTCTAAACGCCCACATGTTCTGACATGCAGGGGTGTTTAGTGACCCGAAAAAAACCTGCCAGAGGCCCCTAACAGTGTTAACAACGCTCAGTGTGCATGAGGCTTTATTATGCCATTATGTGTGTAACTCGCTAAGGCTTTCAAATTTGTACCTTAACCAGTTGGCACTCAGTGGTAAGACAGTGCTAACACATGAGGGAAATATTTTCTATATTTCGCTGTTTACAGTAAATTGTGTTTTTATTTTTTTGAGTTAAACAGTTTAAAATGAGGTGCCAGGGAGTACAGCCATTACATAAGTGTGAGAAAAGGAGAGGTATTTCCCAAAGAAAAAAGTGTATGTATATGGGTCAAGCCAAGTGTATCCCTCATGAAAGCAGACGGGAAGCACAAGCTTGTTATAAATTAACAGATGATGAAAGCCTCGGCGATGTCACCTGACAGGAACCCAATACACATGCAGACATGTCAGATGGGGCCATGCACTCGGGACCTTGAAGTTTGTAGTCGGCATGCATTGAACTTGGGATACAAAAGCCTCTTCCCCATGTTTTTTAAACATCCACATTTTATTTATTTTTGCTCCCTGCTTGGCCTTTCAACTAACAGAACAGGTTCTAAAACCACAATTCTGATCTTTTCAGACCTTTTTATATTTAATTTCATTATTATTATTGATAATTTTTTTTTTTTTAGAAAAAGTTTTAGGTTCGATTTACACGTGTGTTTTCAGATTTTCAGAAACGCTCTATAGCGCATTCATCGTGATTTCCTATGTGTCACATTCACATCTGTGCGTTTTTTAGAAAGGGCTAGACTCTTTTTGCCCGTAGCAGGTTGCGTTTAGTTCTATAAGCTTTCATGGGAATGCATAAAAAATGCAAGCAAAGCCTTTTTGATGCAGTGTGAAGAAACAAACAAGTGAAGAAACAAACATGTCAGAAAACCACAACTGTAACCTGTATAGGGTTGAACCACTAGTCATAGTAATTGTTAGTTTTGATATTTTACAATTTCTAGTATTTTATATAGGGATAACGTATTCTACTGCATTCACATCAGTTCCTTCTCCCCCGAGGAGCTCAATCTATTACCTACCACACTAATAAATCCATGGAGAAATCCCTCCTTCATAAGGGAGACATACAAACTCTATGCAAATTGCATCCACGTTGGGATTTGAACCCACGATCTAACCACCATGCTGCTCTATATTATGGGCTAATTTTGAGAATATAAAAACTCCTAGCAAACTGCACTAGCCTACTGCAGAGAGAACAGGGAAGTGGAGCAATCTGGGTACTTTGGGTTGTTGCACTCCCTAATGCAGCTGTGCCCAACCTTTTGAAGAGCAAGTGCCACTTAAGCGACTTGGTTACTGGTCACGGGCAAAAATGAGCGGAGTGGGTGGATGGCAGCCCACTTGGCTCTATAGAGCCCACTCTACTCTCAGCACACCAAACTCGCAGGTAATAGAAGTCAGTGCAGGTAACCCAGTAACCACTGCAGAATAGATATGCTCATATATACACTGTGATTTTAGTAATAAACTTACCTTTAATAACAGTATTCTATTCTATTTTATTTCATCCCAAAGCAGGAGGTAGTGGGCCACATCAGAGGGCTCCGCGGGTCACATATGACATGTTTTACTCCGATGAGCCACCATGCACTGCTCATAAACACTGGACTAAGAACCCTTTCACACTGAGGTGTTTTTCAGGTGCTTTTGGGCTAAAAATTGCGCCTGAAAACGCCCCCCCTGCACTAACAGGAAATAAAAAAAAAAAAAAAAGGGTCCGGCTAGCAGCATCTTTGGGGCAGTGGAGGAGCAGTGTGTACACCGCTCCTCCACTGCTCCTGCCCATTGAAATGGATAGTCACTGCTGCCAAAGTGCCTGCAAAGCGCTTCACAGTGGTGCTAGCCTTTATATGGGTGCCAAAGGGGTTTAAAAGCATGGTAAAACAGTAAATCACTGCTAAAACTAGCGGGGGTTTTACAGTCAACACCCCCCAGTGTGAAAGCAGCCTTACACTACCCAAAAAAGGCCAAACCAGGAGACTTTCCTCTGATGTGTATGGGAACCTATACTGCAATATTCAGCGCAATTCAAAAAAAAGTTGGGGCACTGTGTAAATTCTGCATTAAAACAGAATGTAATCATTTGCAAATCTTCTAAACCCATACTTTATTCACAATAGAAAACATATTCGGTTTTAAACAGATTTTTTTTACCATGTTAAGAGAAAAGTAAGGTCATTATGAAATTGATAGCAGCAACACATCTCAGATTGGGATTGGGCAATAAAAAAAAAAAAAAGGAAGAGTAAGTACTGTACTAACAAGCTGGAAGAACCTTTGTCTCGTAATGTTCAACGTAAAATTACAAAGACTTTTTAAATATATCATCTACAGTACATAATATCAGAAGATTCAGAGAATCTGGAGAAATCTGTGTGCAGGGGACAAGGCCGAAACACAATATTGGATGCCTATTCTCTTTTGGCCCTCAGATGGCACTGCATTAAAAGTGGGTATGATTCTCTGATGGACATCAATACATGGGCTCAGGAATACTTCCAAAAATCACGGTCTGTGAACATGGTTCGCCCTGCCATCCAAGAATGCAAGGTAAAGCTCCATCATGCAATGAAGAAGCCATATCTGAATATGATCCAGAAACAACACCATCTTCTCTGGGCCAAAGCTCATTGAAAATGGTCTGTTACAAAGTGGGAAAATATTCTGTGGTCAGATGAATGGAATTATTTTTTTTCTTTGGCAACCAGGAAAGCCGTATCCTCCAGACTAAAGAGGAGAGGGACCTTCTGGCTTATTGGTGCTCAGTTCAAAAGCCTTAGGCCCCTTTTACACTGAGAAGTTTTTCAGGCGGTTTAGCGCTAAAAATGGCTCCTAAATACCGCCTGAAAAACTCCTGTCCAGCAATCTGAGGCGATGCGCTGGCGGGAGAGAAAAAACAATGGGAAATTGCAGTAATACCGCTATCGGCCGAATTCCACGGCAATTCCAAAGGTATAGCGCTGCTATTTTTCGCGACGCTTTACCGCCACCGCACCTCCCGCCCCAGTGTGAAAGGGGCCTTAGTCTCTGATGGTATAGGGGTGCATAAAGAATGGGCAGCTTGTACATCTGGAAAGGCACCATCAATGCTGAAAGATATATCCAGGCTTTGGAGCAACATATGCTCAGGCAAGCTTGGGACAACATGCCTCACGAAATTCCAGCAACTGGTCTCTTCAGTTCCCAGACATTTATGGAGTAGTGTTAAAAGATAAGGGAATGCTACACCATGATATACTTGACCCTGTCCCAATTTATTTTTTATTGGGGTTGTACTTTGCCAGCTTTCTGTTGCTCTATCCCAAATTTTTTGAGATGTGTGGCTGCCATCAATTGCGAAATGACCTTTATTTTTTTCTTAACATTTTACATTTTCTCAGTTTTAACATTTTGATGTCTTCTGTTTTCTATTGTGAATAAAATACAGGTTGAGATTTATAAATCCTTTGCATTCCGTTTTTATGTAGATTTTACATAGCGCCCTAACTTTTTTTTGGGGGGAATTGTGGTTGTACTGAGAAGAAAAGCATTTGTCTTATTTTTTTTACAATATTTCATTTAGCATATAGCTTAGTGTTAAGTGCAATTTCTACCATTGGTACAATTTTTCAGTTTACACCCATATATAAGGCGTAACATGAAACACGGTAACCTTTGGCGACTCTGCACCCCTCCCTACTATCGGCATTGCATGGTGTTTCTCCCCGCAGATTGCGGTTTAGTTTTGGATTTGTAGCGTCTGTACATGGCTTTGCTCAGAGAGCTGCATCAGAAATTCAGACACGTGAATGGGGGAAACTACAACTCTCATCTGCCCACCACAGCAGAGGGATTTGTATTTCTCAGTGGAGCAGTGATGTCATGACACTTGTAGCCCATTGTAACCCCCTCCACCCCTTCGTATTGGGTCTGCAGGAACCTGAGCAATGCACCCATGTTCTACTGTTCGAGGTTGCAGTGCTTTGAAGGCTTCAATGCTAAATTTTAATAGATGCATATTTTCCATTTTTTTTTAATTATTATTTTGGGTGCATTTTTATAAACTTAAAAAAAAATGTGAACTGTGCCTTTTTTTTTAATATACTTGAAGGTTCTGCTCAGTAAGACGGACTGTTTTGCCCTTTAACGGCCATTGTTTACTTCCTGTTTTCATTATCTCTTCCTTTTCCTGAAATGGCCACATTCATGTAGAACCATTGTCAGATGTTCCATGCATTACTAATTAACATTAATGCCAATACTGGACCATTTGGCAATTGTTTGTTTTTTATCGGGTGTTCCCCCCCCCCCCCCCCCCCCAAGAATATGAATAAAGGATCTTTAATTTGAGCACAGTATGCACATTGCATGAGATATTCTGGAACCAGAATCTGATGTATTGTGTGCATTTAGAAAGTGTCCTTGCAGTCCTTGGTCCTAACAGAATAGTCGCTCATTGTCTGTCCTGGAGCACAGAGAGTGTAATCAGATAAGGATGAAAGGGAGGCTTTATACAAAATACAAGCAACAAGTTGTATATTTCTCAGGCTAGTCCCCAGTCACTGCAGGCTGCAATCCAATCCTTGGCAAAAAGAGGCAGAAGCCTTCCTGTTCCATTCCAGACCTATATGCTTTGTTATTGCAGCCCTAGATTACTGCTAAGACACCATTTTGTTGAGCTAAACTTTGTAGCATCTGCGTCTTTTGTCTTTATATTCTAGCGATATACTGTATGTCTTGCTCCTTGGTCACTATTTATTTTTATTTTTTTCTGAATTTCACATCCTCTGGCTTTCAGAAATATTAAAGTGCACTTTAGGAAAAAACGACCACACTCTGTTCATAATGCCTGTGTTTGAGATACACTGGGGGGTTATTTATCAACGTTTTCAACGAAGAGTTGCACATTTTTCGTTTTGAATCTTTTTTGTGTAAAATTGTGTGTAATGTGTTTTTTTTTGCACATAGTGTAAATCTTGGGTGAAAATGTTGATAGGCCCGATTTATCACACATTTGTAGGCACTTAAACTGGCACGCATTAACGAAAACATTTATAAAATCTATAGCACTAAAGTAGAACTACAGGCAAAAAAGTGTTAGATTTTTTTTTCTACATCTGTGTCCCATTGCAGAGATTTCTCTTCACTTCCTGTCCCATAGCCAAACAGGAAGTGAGGGGAAATCCCTGTAAATTAAGGGAGTTCATTGGCCCCCCCCCCCCCCCCCCCCAGGTCACCAGAACTAATGTCCCCATTGGATGATTTTCCCACTATTACTTTTAATTACTGTATAATGCTAAACGGGACAAATGGAGAGGGCGAATCTCTCCCCAATGGGGGCACATACAATGAAAACTGTAAAATGTTCTAATCTAGTGTTTCTCAACCCTGTCCTCAAGTACCCTCAACAGGCCATGTTTGCAGGTTTTTCTTCTTCTTGCAGACAGAGGGAGGAATGGTGTTGGCTGTACAGTGACTGCATCCTATCAGATGCTCATTTTTGGGGTATGCAGAGAGCTGTGGGTTCAGCAATTGAAACCTGATTGTGTGACTAGCATTTCTTCAGCCGTGTCCCCATCACAATAGGCAAAGGCAATCAAAAGTGTAATGTACCAGCTCCTTACCAGTGCAGCACAAATTCTAGGTACTATGGTCATGGTTCTTATTGCTCTTTTTCTGTGTAAGGGTTCTTTCACACGGAGCGGACCGTTTCTGGGTCCGCTCCGTGTGTCTCCGTCGGCTCAGCGGGGATCCCCGCTGAGCTGTCGGCGGATAGGGCGGTCCCCGCACACAGTGCAGGGACGGCCCTGTCTCGGCTCCGTTCTGCCCTATGGGGAACCGGATGCAGACGGACCGTCTGTCCGTCTGCATCAGTTCCGTTCCGCCGGATGGAAGAAAAATAGGGTTTTCTTCCGTCCGAAAACCGGATCCCGACGGACGCGGACGCTAGAGGATGCTCCATCCGCTAACGGACGCGATCCCATAGGGATGTATTACAAGTCCGTTAACGGACTTGTAATAACGGACAGGCGGAGCGGACGTCTGAAAGGGGCCTAATAGGAAGCTAAAAACTTCACATCTTCCTAAAATTGTAATTCTGAAACGCCCTGTGTTGCGATTGAACATGTACTTTTTTGTAGGACGTGCAAGGAAACGTCTGACTGGCATAAATCCCATATCACTTTATTATAAGGGAGCCCCATGGTGGCGGTCTAGCCTATACACCAGATTTATCACACTCCTTCAGTCGTTTTTCATTTTGCTATCTGTTAACAAGCTGCACAATTACAGCCTTTTGCCTTTGTTATGATTGACATAGCAAGCTTTTATGAGAGTTTTTATATAATGGTTGCTGTTTTTAACCTTCATATGACGGAAATAGGTTTACTTTCAATTGTGCTAAATGAGTAACGCTTACAAGTGGTTTAGCTTTCAGTGAAATTTTTTTTTTAAAAGATCTTTTTTTTTTTTTTTTCGGAAATATATAATGCACTTCGTAATGACCCGATTATGACAGTAAAATGCATACCACTTATCATACTTAACCTTCAGCCTTGAACGTTTGCTCGATATTATGTTGTGCTGGATGCTTTTAGAAGGGATTTTTTGTAGTTTCAAAGAAAAGATTGTTTGTAATTCCTGCCATTAATACAAAAATACTCAGCCATCGTGTGGTATTTATAGAGTGCTGCGCAAATCTGCCACTTTTTTTTCTTGAGTTTTACAATAAATGATCTCCTATTCCTCACATTGTGCATTGGCGATGACCACATACTGGATTCTGTAAAGGCAAATTCCACAAAACATCAATGACATCTAAGCTGACCTCTTACCATGAACTTGGTTTTAGGACAACCCTTTATAACCTTGGCCAGTAGCAGCTTTCCTTGTGTGAGGCCCAATGAGGCTGCAGGGGGGCAGGCAGAGACTCCATCTGCCCCCTCCTGACTCATGGGTCACCCTATAGCAATGTGAGCAAACTGCAAATTATTTTGTGACCTAAGGCTCGGTTCACTCATTTTTGCTCACAAGTTCCCGTGTAATGTTTTTTTCTTTTTTTTCTTTTCTTGAATTCGCACCTAAACTGGACCCGAAATCACAGACCCTTTTCAGAAAAGAACCGCGGCTTCCCCAGACATGTGTGAAGCCGGTCCGATTTCACATGTTGTGCAAATCAGATGCTGTAAAAAATGCGTCTGATACACATATATGTGAACCGAGCCTTAATTGTGCAATTCTGTGGTTCAGGTTGCCCGATTTAACCAAATGTAATCAAGCATTGTGTCAAGGCAGCCAATTTGCCTTCCTAATGCTCCTAAAGCAGCACCACACTGCAAATGCGCGTAACGAAGAGTACTGCAGTGCAACTGTGCGACTCCAGCCCTTTGAAACTATAAGAGAAAGGGCACCTTTCACACTTGTGTGACTTCAAAGTCGCGTGATTTTGCTACGATTCGCGGCCGGGATTTTGCAGCGATTTTCAGGGACTTCCTGTTAAGTGCCATTTAAATCGGACCAAACTAGTGCAGGGACTACTTTGAAGTCGGAACGACTTGAAGTCATACTAACATAAATGGTTGTCATTGGAAATAATGGGAAACGACTTGTCATGCTGCTTTGCCATCACAATCGTGGGACAAGTCGTAGAAGTGTGAAAGGGGCCTTAGACAGGCGTTCTGTAACCATTTTGTGAGCAAGTTGCTGTTTTTTTATAAAGCTTTGCTGCATCCATTAACTGAGCAATAACTTTTCTGGCCAACATTGTGTCTGAGAACTAGGAATGTCCACAGAGTTGCACGTTCCTAGTTCTGTGCTGCAAAGTGTTTGTTACCCTAACATTTCATATTCCTGATATGTGTCACCATGTACTTGTATTAAAAAGTATCCCGTTCTTTGTATTTTTTTCTTTGTGTGAAATGCCTAGCGATTTTGTCAGTTCCCCTGCTTTCCTGTTGTGGTGGCACATTATTCTCAGCGTGGTCCGCCTGCATGTCCTCCATTGGGCAAGGCTTTTGCTGACATGGCTGCACAGTTTTACGGTGTACTGCTGTTTCTCAGTATCTCAAAAAATTTGATTATTACACAAGACCAGTAAAACTTTTTTTTGCAACTGGTTCGTTTACTGACGTTTTTAGGCCTTCAGACGCCAAAGTTTCCGAACTGTCAGACCCTAAACGCGGTAACTCATGTTTCATTTATAGGTGTTTTTTTCATTTCTGGCCATTAAAAAAAAAATATATATATATTCAAATGCTTCTAGACGCAAATGCGGCATGTAAACGCGGCTAAACGGACGTTTTAGACACTGGTTTCTAGCTGTCAAGTTAAATCGTCCAGTAGAGGTTGAACATCGTCCCGTGTACATGAAGCCTTAACGTCCGTTTACCAGCAGCAGTGTACATGCACACTGGGCTTAAAAAAACGTCTGTTCTCTTAGGAGTAAAAAAAAGCTCATATAGAGCATTATTTGTACAAAGTCTAGATGAGTTTGAGTTTTTTTTTTTCCTGCCTGAGGTCCCATCAGAAACGCAGTCCAGAAGGGTTTTTTATTTCTACCTCTAAACATTAACCTCAATATGCCTCTTAACGTCCTAATTTGCGTGGACACATAGGATAAGATTGAGTTGCTTCTACAGGCAGAACGCAAAACTCCTGCAGAAGCAACAATTTTTAAGCCAGGGTGCATGGAGCCTTAGTGTGCTTTTCTGATCTTTTTAAACTTTTTTTTTTCACTCTGTTTGAAGAATTAGCTTGCCAGCCTTTCCATCTGCGACATGAGAAGCCAGAAGTTGTAATAGATTTTGTCAGGAGTACATCCACAGTTGGGAATGGGTTATTTGCTTTCATTCCGTCATTGCTCCCAATTACATGGTTTATGGTATTGAGCAATCGTGTCCCTGTGGATGCTGAATGATCATTAAGAAACGCGATGATCATCAAACAATGCTTTTGTATTCCTGAGCTACAAATTCATTGTGCTCGATGTTCATAAGTCAGTGTGGCACATAATCCCGACATAGGGAATGGAATGAAGGTAAACTATTCAGACCATTGGTTTTATGTCCAGCTACATATGTGATCGTTCTTGCCATACACTTATAAGAGTGGACTGTGCCTGGCAAGTGATGGCGAAAAGAAGCATTTTTCTGTCAGTAAGTGACAATTTTGTGCTGTCATGGGGATGCATTGGACAAAGTCCTCGCCTCTTCTTCTGGTCTCCAGCTGCTTTCCCAATATTCACAAGTAGGGAAGCGCGCCTGAATACCTTTTTGCCTTGACCTAGTCCTTAATTATTTTTTCAAGACCATTTAGAGTTTTGAAAAAACACAAAGATTTTTACAGACCCAAGGAGAAGCCAGGAGTTTTACAGTAAGGCTCCTTTCAGGTAGAGCAGCTACTGCTCATCAGGGGTCTATGAGCATCTGCTAATCGGACCAGAGCAGACTGAAGTGACATCCGTGTCCACTCAGTTTATGGTGAGCAATCATTGGCAGACCCAGCTGATCTCTATGGGTGGCTGCGTGTAAACAGATTCTGCTATAGGTAGATGGATGTAAACAGACTCAAGTGCATTTACACCTGCCTGTCCATAGGGGAAGCATGAACCTTCCGATAGGGTCTTCCTAAAAAACAGACAGGTAGACCTGATCAGAACACCCATTTGAAAGGGCCCTATGGGGTGTAGAAAGTAACCAATACGAAAACAAGGTGCTTCATAATAAAAGAAAAAAAAAAGCAAAGTGTTTCTCTTATAGAATACATGGTGTTTACTCCACCAGTAACTCACTAAGGATAGGACAAAGCCAGGTTCAGGTCAAATCTTCCATACCACCTAGCATCTCAAGTCGCCTTGGCCATATCGGTGTATGTTAATTTAGGGTGGTGTTGGAGACCAGAGCTTCAAATAACCCCAAATTCAGGTAAATTGTACATTACTCCAGGGTTTGACAAATTTCCTTGGAATCTAGGAGCCAGCTAAAGTTAGGAGCCAGAAAACACACCCACGTCCCGACGAGCTTGCGCGCAGAAGCGAACATACGTGAGCAGCTCCCGCATATGTAAACGGTGTTCAAACCACACATGTGAGGTATCGCCGCGATTGGTAGAGCGAGAGCAATAATTCTAGCCCTAGAGCTCCTCTGTAACTCAACATGCAACCTGTAGATTTCTTTTAAACGTCGCCTATGAAGATTTTAAAGGGTAAAAGTTTGTCGGCATTCCACGAGCGGACGCAATTTTGAAGCGTGACATGTTGGGTATGAATTTACTCAGCGTAACATTATCTTTCATAATATAAAAAAAAATGGGGATAACTTTACTGTTTTTTTTATTTTTTTAATTAAAAAAAGTGTATTTTTTTTCCCCAAAAAAGTGCGCTTGTAAGACCGCAGCGCAAATACGGCGTGACAAAGTATTGCAACGATCGCCATTTTATTCTCTAGGGTGTTGGGATAAAAAATATATATAATGTTTGGGGGTTCTAATTAGAGGGAAGAAGATGGTAATAGTGAAAAATGACATTAGAATTGCTGTTTAACTTGTAATGCTTAACTTGTAATACCAACGGCCACCACCAGATGGCGCCAGCTCACACAAGGAAGAGCTGGGGACTTCACAAGGCCGCAAAGCCGAGGCCTCAATTACCGGACATCACGGGGCCCCCTGTGAAGGGGAAGTGGGGGGCCTAGTCCGCCGCGATCCTGGGGAAAAGGCGCTCTGCGGACTATGCCGAAGCCGCGGCCTCACCTAAAACATCCTGCCCGCAGCAATCCTGGGATCGCGGCGAGCTGCAGGCAGGATGTTTTAGGCGAGGCTGCGACTTCGGCCTAGTCCGCGGAGCGCCGGTCCTATGGAACAAAATGTATTTATTTTTTTGCCCACCTTCCAAGTCAAGTCGCCAGGACACTATTTCTAGTCGCCCTGGCGACCGAGATTTGACGAGCCCTGCATTACTCTATTGCACTCCAGATATGTGTGTGGCGACAACCAGGTGAGGAGTACAAAGACAAGTGTGTCTTGCCTACAGTCATGGTGGTGGAGTGTCATGGTCTGGGGCTGTATGAGTGCTGCCGGCACTGGGGATCTACCGTTCATTGAGGGGACCATGAATGCCAACATGTACTGTGACATACTGAAGCAGAGCATGATCCCCCTACCTCCAGAGACTGGGCCACAAGGCAGTAGTACAACTTAATGACCCCAAACACACCTCCAAACACAACTCCAAGACGACCACTGCCTTGCTAAAGAAGCTGAGGGGGAAAGGTGATGAACTGGCCAAGCATGTCTCCAGACCTAAACCCTATTGAGTATCTGTGGGGCATCCTCAAACGGAAGGTGGCGAAACACAGGGTCTCTAACATCCACCAGCTCAGTGATGTCATCATAGAGGAGTGGAAGATGTCTCCAGTGGCAACCTGTGAAGCTCTGGTGAACTCCATGCCCAAGAGGGTTAAGGCAGTGCTGCAAAATAGTGGTGACCGCACAAAATATTGTCACTTTAGGCCCAGTCTGAACATTTTCACTTAGGGGTGTACTTTTGTTCTTGCTTTTTAACAATCTTGCTATGGATCTTCTTAACAACAGAAGCTGTGATTAAGAGGGATAAGGAAACCTTAATATGGGAGCTTGATTTTTCAATTGGATGAGATGGCAGCGATCTCTAGCAGACTTCTCTTGGTTCCCCTAGGCTTCCACTAGACTTTTTGTATGCTCCTTGTCATAGACCACTCATATATCATGTTTTGATTATTTCCTGTATCCTGTTTGGGATATCTGTTATATTTTGCTTAATTAAAATATATATTTCTTACTGTGCAATTTGCATTACATGATTATCATAAATTAACTACAGCTTTTCTTTTATATAAATTTCTAGTAAGTCTGATGCTGAGGGAAGTGCACAAAAGAAGAAGGTTGTCAAAGTAAAGCCCGAAGGTGCTGAAAATGAAGAAAATGCAGAGAAATTGATTACTACTCCACCCCCTTCTTCATCATCACCACCACCACCAGCAGCACCAGCACTAGCATCACCAGTAGCACCACCAGCCCCAGAAGAGGAGGATGACTCTGGAGTACAGGTAAATGACACACGGCAAGTTTAGTAACCACAGAATATAGG
Organism: Rana temporaria; assembly: GCF_905171775.1. Classification (NCBI taxonomy): domain Eukaryota; kingdom Metazoa; phylum Chordata; class Amphibia; order Anura; family Ranidae; genus Rana; species Rana temporaria. The sequence goes on from NC_053493.1 coordinate 327,782,255, forward strand.
TGATCTGCAGGCTCTTCATAATCACCATTCTATCAGGAGTGTACCATAAGTTACAGAGCCATCAATGGCAAGCTAAACATTTTAAGATGGACATCTCCAAATATTTGCGAAACTGGGAAAAAGTAATCTTAGATTATTTGTACTGCGCTATTTTTTTTTTTTTGCTCCAAGTGTCCCCTATGTTCAGTTCAACACCCAAAAAAAAAAAAAATACATCTCAGTAATGCTACTGATTGAGCTACAGGACTTTTTTTAGTGAAATGTAAGTATTCATGTGTCATATTGCTTTAAAAAACAAACGCCTTTTATTTACAGAAAAGGCGATCCAGCCGACAGGTTAAAAGGAAACGCTACACAGAAGATCTGGAATTTAAGATTTCAGACGACGAGCCTGACGATCTTGATGGAAGAGACTCGCCTTCCAATCTGTCACAATCCGAACTGCAGGTAAGTGGCCCTCCCTAACACCATATAGCTGTTTTGATGGCAATCTCTCAATGTGACCAACCTTGTTTAATTTACGAACAGTTGGAATTTCACAATCTTTGTTTTTAGCTATTGTAAATCAAATGAGTGAAAATTTAAAAAATACGATTTCTGGATGTTGCCATTTGCTTCCATTACACACTCAAGGAGTGCAAATCTATAATTAATATAATTAACCAGAATGTTTGCAGGTGTTTTCCTTTATTTGGCCCTTATGGGAAATTGTTTCTAAATCTGTGCTATTGAGTATTTGATTGTTATGGTGAAGCCATCCCCTGCTGCATCGTGCATACATCATGGGAGGTCTGTTTATAAAGCTTAGTGGATTTTTTTTTTTTATGAATGTTGCTGTATTTGTGCAACTTTATTTTTTTTGTAATTTGTACAGCTTTTTTTTACCTACTAAAGTACAAATGTGTATTTCCCATAAGAATGTTGTGTCCAAAGACATTGTTTTTATTTGTTGTCTATTTTTTAGTTTACCATTGAAGTTACATAACAGCTGACTGTAAATGTTTTTTTTACAGTCATTTTAGTACATTTTATACTTTAAACAAAAAAACGAATTAAATATATTGGCTAATGACAGGTCTTGGGTAAAGAAAACCTTTCAAAAGAAATAACTTTTAACATCATGTTATGGTTTATTTATTTTTTCCCCAATATGACATGCACAGGCTAAATTATTTGAAATTTTCAGTGTGAAAAGACCTAAAGCAGATCAGGTAGAAGTGCTTTAAAAGACAGTGTTAATGCGCAAAAATAGTAACAAATGCCTAACATGCTTTGATATTGCAGTAAGAAATCAGTATGGATGTGATGCTAGTATACGGGATATAAATATATCGAAAATACCTCATGAAGTGGGATTGTATAGGCAACGAATAAAATTTTCAAAAATATATATGAAAAAATAACAATTTATTACAAAAATAGTTACAACATGTACAAAAATATCTCGAGCATTATAGGAATATACATAGTACAAAAACAAAACATGGATGATGCAGATACTGTCCGGCATACGGTACCATCACCATAAGGGAGGTAAAGTTGTAGCTGAAAGGCCGACGCGTTTCGAATGCTACGCATCCTTCATCAAGGCATAAAACAAGTATTGCATCTAGAGTAGAGCAAAAAATATTTTAAATACATTCACATTAAATCATTGTATTCTCTCCATTGAAGTGCAAAAGCACATACACATCCTCTTCCTCGAGTAGGGAAAAGGCATAATTCACAATGAAGAGGACTCACCTATTGCTTAAAAAGCTCCACGCCCAGGAGTGTGGGGCAGAAGGCCCCCGGGTGTTCAGGGACGCCGATGTCTCCTATGGCAGGTTGCACCATTTAAAACAAATCCCCATTTGAATGTCACTCATAGAGTGGATAGAACCAATTGGTTCAATTTGGGTGGTGTTTTTGCAGTCCTATATAAAGGAGATATATCAAAGACTTGTGTCAAAAATAATAACCCAGCATTTGAGCCTCAAAAAACTGGTTGGGAATTGTATTCCAAACCGTTTATGGAAAACTCACCACCAGTAGTTTGAAGTCTTTGTATCCAAAGAAGGGGAGAGCCGGGTGCAGGTAAATCCTGAAAAGATTTGGGTTGCCCAGACAGATTCCCCTTGGAGAGGAAAGACAGCTCCTTGTTCTCCTACATATGGAGAGGGAATGACACCACCCAACCCTCTTGGCCCTCCTTAAGTACTTACCTTAACTGTATTCAGGTGCTGTAGTCCTCCCCCTCATCACCCATCAATTGAAACATGTTATTCCTGAGAAGCCATGTGTGGCTCCTTATTGTTTTCAAGCAAACCGCCGCTGTTACAAGGCGCATTGTAGCGCCGTCATTCAGTGTATACCGATCCGCGTCATTCCCGGGACCGGAAGTATCGCCGCGGCCATTTTGGTAGTGGGATTCGAGTGCCAATCGATTCACCGTTGTGAATTGCCATTCGATTGCCACTCGAATGCCACCCCAATGGGATTAAGTTGTCACTCGACTCGCCATCGCGAATTGCCATTCAATTGCAATTCGATTGCCATACAATTCGCCCCCGTAGCCATTTTATTGGTTGGTTAAATCAGGGATATCTGAAAACCTCTCAGCCGGATCCGGAAGTTCCCCGGCGGCCATTTTACAAAAGGGCATAGACCTGAATTGGACGTTTGATTGTATGTCTTGTTAGAGAGTAGCAACTTGATTGAAAAGGGTGCAACTATAAGGGGTGATAGTAGGAGGATAAAAACGTTCAAAAGATGACCTTGATCACAGTTTGAAACAGTCATCATAAGGGCAAAATCGAGCCCAAGTTTGTGTGTGTTATGGTAGGCACTATTCTCCTGTAGTTCTTGAATGAACCACTGGGAGACCTTTGGGAGAAAAAAGCCACAGCTGCCTTCTATATCTACCCAAGGGGATATGACTATCCCCCTTTTCGGTAAATTTGATGACATTTGTACCCAAATTTGTACCCAAATGTCATCAAATTTACCGAAAAGGGGGATAGTCATATCCCCTTGGGTAGATATAGAAGGCAGCTGTGGCTTTTTTCTCCCAAAGGTCTCCCAGTGGTTCATTCAAGAACTACAGGAGAATAGTGCCTACCATAACACACACAAACTTGGGCTCGATTTTGCCCTTATGATGACTGTTTCAAACTGTGATCAAGGTCATCTTTTGAACGTTTTTATCCTCCTACTATCACCCCTTATAGTTGCACCCTTTTCAATCAAGTTGCTACTCTCTAACAAGACATACAATCAAACGTCCAATTCAGGTCTATGCCCTTTTGTAAAATGGCCGCCGGGGAACTTCCGGATCCGGCTGAGAGGTTTTCAGATATCCCTGATTTAACCAACCAATAAAATGGCTACGGGGGCGAATTGTATGGCAATCGAATTGCAATTGAATGGCAATTCGCGATGGCGAGTCGAGTGACAACTTAATCCCATTGGGGTGGCATTCGAGTGGCAATCGAATGGCAATTCACAACGGTGAATCGATTGGCACTCGAATCCCACTACCAAAATGGCCGCGGCGATACTTCCGGTCCCGGAAATGACGCGGATCGGTATACACTGAATGACGGCGCTACAATGCGCCTTGTAACAGCGGCGGTTTGCTTGAAAACAATAAGGAGCCACACATGGCTTCTCAGGAATAACATGTTTCAATTGATGGGTGATGAGGGGGAGGACTACAGCACCTGAATACAGTTAAGGTAAGTACTTAAGGAGGGCCAAGAGGGTTGGGTGGTGTCATTCCCTCTCCATATGTAGGAGAACAAGGAGCTGTCTTTCCTCTCCAAGGGGAATCTGTCTGGGCAACCCAAATCTTTTCAGGATTTACCTGCACCCGGCTCTCCCCTTCTTTGGATACAAAGACTTCAAACTACTGGTGGTGAGTTTTCCATAAACGGTTTGGAATACAATTCCCAACCAGTTTTTTGAGGCTCAAATGCTGGGTTATTATTTTTGACACAAGTCTTTGATATATCTCCTTTATATAGGACTGCAAAAACACCACCCAAATTGAACCAATTGGTTCTATCCACTCTATGAGTGACATTCAAATGGGGATTTGTTTTAAATGGTGCAACCTGCCATAGGAGACATCGGCGTCCCTGAACACCCGGGGGCCTTCTGCCCCACACTCCTGGGCGTGGAGCTTTTTAAGCAATAGGTGAGTCCTCTTCATTGTGAATTATGCCTTTTCCCTACTCGAGGAAGAGGATGTGTATGTGCTTTTGCACTTCAATGGAGAGAATACAATGATTTAATGTGAATGTATTTAAAATATTTTTTGCTCTACTCTAGATGCAATACTTGTTTTATGCCTTGATGAAGGATGCGTAGCATTCGAAACGCGTCGGCCTTTCAGCTACAACTTTACCTCCCTTATGGTGATGGTACCGTATGCCGGACAGTATCTGCATCATCCATGTTTTGTTTTTGTACTATGTATATTCCTATAATGCTCGAGATATTTTTGTACATGTTGTAACTATTTTTGTAATAAATTGTTATTTTTTCATATATATTTTTGAAAATTTTATTCGTTGCCTATACAATCCCACTTCATGAGGTATTTTCGATATATTTGTAGTACTATGGGATGATGGCAACTACATGCTATCATATGTGAGTTGGTTCTTTTTTCCTTTTAGTATACGGGATATATAGAAATGTGTTTTATTTTCCCAGTGATAGCAGGCTAGTTCTGGAGTGGTATCAGCGTGATTATCTGCCTTAGCAAAGGCTTAAAGAAATCTCCTGAAAAGCAAGCTGTTCTTTGAACCATCGCAGCCTATTACTGTCCATCCATTCCTGATTCAACAGTGCTTGCAGCGATTGAGTCAGCACAAAATTGCCTTAATAGAAAGCACTGGGATATTTTACAACCTGTGCTGCTGAGGATTCAGTTTGTCTCTGCTAACCAGGGATGCTCTGCTTTAATGTGCTATTCATTACTCTGCACATTGCACTCTTAACTCTTTTTAGAGTCTTGAGTCTTCCCCCCTTGATATTGATTGGTGGATAGTGCATAGTATCGAAATGAAAACGCTCCGCTTTATGGAAAAACACCATGTTAATATTAACTGCTGCAGAACCACTTAGAATTAATCAGAACTAATCATTTGACAATCTATTGCTATTGAATTTATTTTGCAATATTTATTACATTCCTTGCTCTTTTTGTAAAATGATTGTATATGAAATTATCATCAATGCGCTGAGCCTAACTGAAACGACTTCCTTGTGGTATGAGAAAGGGGGGTGGCTGGGGATTCTTTTGGAGCCATTCGCTTGGATATTATTTGGTTAATGCTAAATTATTTCGGAATACATTGTTGGGTGTTAAAGCAGTCGAGCGGCTAACATTTTGTAAACTCATTTTGCTTCAGTGAATGTTACCAATTAGGGTGGATTGAGGATTAATAAAGGGTAACACAGGGACAAGTTTTATTGGAGAAAAGACTCGTCAGGTCTGTTTAAAGCGGGATTAAACCCAAAAACAAACGTTACACATATGTATCCATCATATTGGGAAGACTTTGGCTGTGATCTATTAAGACTATATGCCAACAAGTGTGTTTGTTTGTGGTTGCCATTGCATTTATTAAAGTTGAACACCAGTGCTAATGGCTGCATGCACTAGAGTCCATCCACAACAAAATGTATCTTTACTTTTTCAGTTGGGTCTGAAAGTAAATGCAACCAAGGAGAGGTAGAGTTTGCCTCTCCCTCCAACCACCACCATCAAGGTCTTTGTTTTCCATGACCCAGGAAGGAAGATCTTATCCAGGGAGTTGCTTACTGGTTCAACTTTCTGGGGTATATTTGCAGTATATTCCTATGAGGAATACAATAGGGGGCAGTTTATATCTGCATTGTGGTCCATTGGTGTATTCTTATTTGGAATATATGGTGGTTGCACATCTAAGATTGGATTGGAAGTTGAGCTAACAGCAGAATGTCTGAGTATGTAGCTGGAGATCTTCCTGCCGGTGTCCGAGACACAATACGGGCCTAACAGGGGTTTGAATCCTTCCTCACCTTGTCCAAAAACCACAAAGACCAGACATTAGGTGTAAAGTTTTCATGTTTACTCACCCATAACTCTGTGATCTGCCAACCCTGCATGACTTTGTTCTCATAGTTCTACCCTACATGATGCCTACACTTTAACTAAAACTCTTCTCTGGTTAATTGTTCTTTTAGGATGAAGGACCTGTTGTGGAGAAGATAATGAGCAGCCGTATGACAAAGAAACTGGTAATTGTTTTTTTCTTTATATTTTAAAAACATGTTTAATGTCAGATTTGTGTGTTGAGATCTGCAGCAGACAGGCGTGTTTTGGGCAGCACAGTGGATGGTGCTTCTGCCTTGTAGAAACCAGAACGCTACCTACATGGAGTTTGTAGTTCTCTGGGGTACTCCGGTAGATAAATTGGCTCTAGTAGGTGTCCCTATGTATGTGATATGGGACCTTGGATGGTAAGATTCCCTCAGGGCAGGGGCTAATGTGATGAATGCACTATATATAAATTGTCAGCACTATATAAATACCTGTAATAAAGTAGATTTATTTCCTGCGCACAGTAAAATGTCTCTTCTTGGTAAAGTCACCAGTGAATTGTTGGGCTGTATGCTTGTCTAGTGTCTGACAAAATGGCTGCTGTGCAGTATCCAAGCATAGGACTCGTGCTTCTGTTCGCTGTTCATGTTGTCTGTATAGCGATATTCCCCGAGGGGGCTGTGCATTTGCTAGTCTTTTCTTCATAGCTTTGTTTTTGACAATCCTATATCTCCTATTAGAGTATTTCTTCTTGGGCTAAAATTGTCAGTCAAAGCTTTTTAAACAGTTTGCACATTTGAATAGAGATTACAGTTTAGTTGTATTTTATTATTCACACTTCATTTCTTTCCTTCTCACACTTTCTAGATGCTTAACATGTATTTACCAAATATACATAAAATAAGGCAGGTGCTGGTGGTAAACAATACGGTGTGATTTACACGTGTGCTAGCTTCTGTAAGGGCACCTTGGTAAGGCTCATCTTAATGCAGCCAGCACAATTTCCTACTGTTATTTCCACTTTATTTTATTTCTCTGGATCAACCCTTCTATTTTACTGCAGTTTTATGCCTGCAAAACTACCCGGCTGGGTAGATTGACCCACTCTGTGTCCTGGGGACCAAAGTAAAAAGTAATAATAAACCCAAAAGTGTACATTTGTCACTAGGACCAGAATAGGTGGGAAAATCTTCCAATGACTATTCTGGTGTTTAGGTTTCCTATTGCTGCATATCCAGGACTGAAAGTGTGGTAAAATATTACCCAACAGAACAAAGACCATAAAAAATAAATTGCCTTGTTTTTAAATCCTTTCTACTTCTCCAAAACCAACCCAAAAAGCAAAACTGGCTATTCATACTTTAAAGTCCCATCTCCAGGCACAAAAAAAATCATTGTCGAGCACATCATACAGGGATATACAAGGTAATACTGACATATAATCACACACATAGGTTGGACTTGTGTATTTTTTCAACCTCACCTATGTACAGCAACTATATGTTTTGTTGGCAGAAGAGAAACCCTGTCAAGATAGCTTAAGGCCCCTTTCACACTGGTGCGGTAGGTGCGCTGACGGTGTAGCAACGCTATTTTTAGCGGCACTGTACCGGCGGCATTGCGACAGTATTCGGGCGCTAGTGGTGCGGTTTTAACATCCGCTAGCGGGGGTTAAAAAAAGGGTTACTAGGTTAATACCACCCGCAATGCGCCTCTGCAGAGGCACATTGCCGGTGGTATTACCTTGGTGTCCCATTGTTTTCAATGGGAAGGAGCGGTAAACACACCGCTCCTCTCACTGCTCCAAAGATGCTGCTGGCAGGACTTTTGGAGCTGTCCCGCTAGCGCTTCGTCTTAGTGTGAAAGCCCTCGGACTTTCACATTGGGACTGCAGGGCAGGAGTTTTTCAGTCGGTATTTAGGCGCTATTTTTAGCGCTAACCCGCCTGAAAAACGCCTCAGTGTGAAATGGGTCTAATTCTACAGCTATCACATCTGTTCTTTTGCATGTGGGGGAAGTCCAGTTCTCACTCTACATTTATGCCTCCTCAGATGTAAGCACACAGGTCTTATAGATCCCAGCGCTACAGTCATATCTCTGACCCCCCTCTTCCTTTGGCCATTCCCTGAGCATAGCCTGGGAATAACCTGGAGGGGAAGGGTGCAGAGATGTGACGTAGCCCTGACGTCTATAAGACCTGTGTGCTTACATCTGAGCAGGCTTGGTAGAAGCCTCAGTTCCCTCCCCCTCCCAATGTAAAAGAACATATTTGACTGCTGTACAAAAAAGCCAAACGACTGGATTTTTTCTGCCAACAAAATGCAACTGCTGTTTTTTTTTTGTGTGTGCCCGAAGTCGGGCTTTAAACATCTGAGAAGCTTCTGATGGAAGCAGCCATTCTCTCAGGTTGCATACTAGTTCTGGGGCAGTAATGTTGAACCTGCTCAAGTTGTCATCACTCCAGATTTAGTATGCAGCCTGGAATAGGAAGAATGGCTGATCTTCGATTAGAAGCTTGTTGGATCAACTAGAAATATGTTAGCATATCTCATCGGGCATTCGAGACACGTTACAAAATTCTAAGGGAACAAAAGAGCAAAAAAAATGAATCCTCACACTTTAGTTGGCTCTAGTTGTATTCGTTTTGCCAGGATGGAGGGTTTAGGGTTGAATAGTGCACTGTCCCTTTAAGCAGTTGCATTCCCTGGCATTGTAATAGATTATACATACAGTAATGTTTATTGTACATAAATTGAATTGCTGTTTATATGCCCCATGTGTGAGCTTAGCTGGCTTTAGTTTATGCACATCTGTGTTTTTGTCCAGATCTTTTCAGGGGGAGACTCCTCTACTAGGCAGTTCTATGGGGATTTACTATCTGTGTATGAAAGCACTGGAGACTGCTCTGTAAAATTCACTTTCGCTTTGCTATTGAACCATTACTCTTTCTAGTGTACGCTCGCTGACATCGTCTTTTCAGGAATTTTCTTCCTCGAGCTCCCATTGGCTTCATTCACATTCATTCAGCTCTAGTTAAAAACAGCTCCTGAGAAAGTGCAGACTCGCTCTTTCAGCATCTCTCAAATGAACGTCTTAACTGGTGTCTTAACCGCCGTGGTGAGAGCATTGTATCAAATCCGATTCAGTCATGCCCTTAGTGATGTCTTAAGTGCGAACACGAAAGCAATATAAATTGTCGACCACAAGCATTTTGTAGTCAGCGGTTAGCTTCCTCTCAACACACAGGCACACACCCCGTAGAAGCCAATTGTAAAAATGCAGCAAGACTGTATTGAGCCAGCCAAAAATAATACATTTGGCATTAGGGAGTGCAGTTGTTAATTGGCTGCTGCCTGAGAAAATGGTACACTTGGCGTCTACTTAACGCTGTGGGTTTGGCAGCCAGCCAGGTACAGGGTCAGGCCGTTGTGAATGAAAACGGCGTGCAGCGAGGGAGGAGTTAAACATTATTCATGTCTCAGATATGACAATGCAGAGTCAGACAGCTGTTCTTCAAGGGAACATTTGCTTTTTATTTACAAGGGTTTAATGGTTAATATCTTGATGGTACAACACACGCCATGTGATATACATTATTCTGTCTGAATGCATAAAGAGTCACAGAGAAGGGAGTCTGCAGTTCAGACGGATACAAATCATTTTATTACTCATAATGAGTGGAATCCTGCTAGAGAGACATAGCCGGCTGGCCGGATTACACATTATGAATATCTAAAACTCCTGTGCTGCTTGTAACTTTCCCAGCCGGTTGTGCTCGGCAATGATTCACCTATGTTCATTAAAACTCTGAAATGTGCTTTCTTCCCTTGTAGCTGGAGTCTGGGGAGGAAGTAGAAGTGGAAGAATTTTATGCGAAGTACAAGAACTTGTAAGTAAATTGTTTTATCTCTGTAATATTGCTCAGAGGTGGGCAGTCTGTGACTCAGTCTGTAGTCTCAGCTGGGTGCCTGGGATATAGTAAATGTTGCTGGGAAGTCTTTACAACATGTGCTACCTGTACTACCAGGGGGTACTTATATGTCTGGTGACGGGGGGGACGGACGGACGGGGGGGGGGGACACTTCAGGGAACACTTTTTTTTTTTTTTTTATACAAAATCAAATGAGTTACTGGAGTTTTAAAACCAGAAGAATCCTAGTATATTTAACGGTCTTAACTAATATACACACAGGGTAGTTAGCAGACCTTCACCTTTGTCCACTTTCTTTTATATTAATCTTGTCCCCTTCCTGTCCACAATCGCACAAGGATTTTTCTCTAGTCGTCTTCCAGGACAGCCTCTTGAGACCTTGGGCTCCTCCCTCCGGGACAGGAAACACGTACACCCTTTTCTTTAAAGGGCGGTCCTCTAGATCTCCTCCTCAGTTATTGTGTTTCCTGCCAGAAGGGAAGGAGCACGTTTTTTAAGGGACTTTTAAAATGCTGGATTCCCTCTCTGCCTGGTACCCCTCTGCTCCTGCTAGGAAGAGAAAGGTCACCGTTTTTTTCACTGCTGTCTAAAGCTCAGAGAGAGTGGGAACCCTTGATGTCGGCATCCCCCCCGCAGTACCCTGTACCTGTTGCGTTGATCTCCTTCTGAGGGCACAGCGCGGTACATCAGCTATGGCGGCGGCGAGAGACGCTGGCTGGCCATGCCGCTCTGCACTGCAGATCCTCTTCCGGAGCGGCGCTGAGGGGCGGGACGGATGCGTTCCACAAGGCGGAAGTGCGTCACCGGAACGGCGTCATCAAGGGGCGCTGTCGAAACCTAGTCCCATTCGACTTAAGCGCGGCAGTGGAAGGAAGGCACACGGAGCGGTGTGTTCCATACGCAGCCGGGCTGTTTAAGGACACAGGACCGATGGAGGAAGCGAGGCAGGCTACAGACTCCGGGTCCACCGGCTCCGGCGTCTCCCAGGTAAGGGGGGCTAGGCTCACTCTTCACTTACCTTGGGGGACATGGTCTGAATTATCTCAGGACCTTTTCTCCCTCCCTGGGCAGGGCCTGTGGTGGAGGGCTCCCCAGCACTTACCTTTTCTGACACACGGGTGGTTGTCAGGGGGCATTGTCTTTTATACTAAAACATGGTGTTTGTGTTTGATTTTAGGTCAAATCTCAGGACAAAACGCCAGCACAAGCCCCTAAAAGAAAGTGCGCTGTATGTGGGGAAAAATTGGGTTCCAGCTGGAAAAAGCCTCTATGTGTAGAGTGCATCTCCAGTCTGGTCAAGGATGACTCTGTGGCAGAATGCCAAAAAGTCTTATCATCTGTAAAAGATGAGCTAGCATCCACTTTCAAATCTCCGGGGAATGATGGATAGGATGCAGATGCCGTCCCCGGTATATAGGACCCCTAGTGCCCCGTCCTTGGCAACTCCGGTCGAAGGGGATGAGCATGAGGAAGAGGAAGCAGGAGGGTCCACTCGGTCCCAGGCTTCCTCTCAGGTAGATTCAGCTTCGGGCTCTGAGCTAGAAGAAGAAGACTCTTCCAGGGGGACTAGATATAGACTGTCTCTAGAAGATGTGGGAGACTTGCTTAAAGCAATATATGAAACCCTAGAGATCCGAGAGGAACAGGTCCAGCTATCTAAGCACGACCAACTTTATCAAGGTAGTGCTGTAAAGACCAGGTGTTTTCCTGTTCATAAGTCGTTGGTGGAAACGATCTTGTTGGAGTGGGAGCAACCAGAAAAAAGACCTTTTTTTGCAGGGAACCTAAAGCGTAGATATCCTTTTGAGGAAGATACTACGCTCCCATGGAACAAAGTTCCAAAGCTAGATGCACCTCTGGCCAGGGTATCAAAAAGAACTGACCTGGCCTTCGATGACCTTGGAACACTTAAAGATCCGATGGATAAAAGGGGTGACATCATTTTAAAAAGGGCTTGGGATGCTTCCACTATTGCACTTAAACCAGCGTTGGCGGCTACTTGCGTAGCCAGGAACTTGGAGTGTTGGCTTAATCAACTCCAAGCGCATATCACTGCTGGTACATCCAGGCAGCAGATCTTAAAATCCTTCCCGTTACTCTTGAAGGCGGCTGGCTTCCTAGCCGATGCTTCCTCAGAATCGGTGAAGCTTGCAGCCAGATCGGCAGCGTTGGTCAACGCAGCCAGAAGGTCGGTCTGGTTAAAGACATGGACGGGTGACGCCGCATCAAAATTAAAACTCTGCGGCTTACCTTTTTCTGGCGATCACTTATTTGGTCCGGGTCTCCAGGAGGCACTAGAAAGGACACAAGATAAAAAGAAAGCCTTCCCGGAAAGAAAAAAGAAAGAAAATAAACGCTTTTTTCGAGGGTTTAGGCAAAACCAGAAAGACCGGGATTCACATCCTAAAAAACATTGGGTGGGCCAAAAGGGACGTGGAAGAGGAGGAATCTTGTTTAACCCTCCTCAGGTTCCCCCCAAAACCCAGTGACACTCAGGTCCCTGTGGGAGGAAGATTGGGGGAGTTCCTCTCACAATGGACAGAATTAACAGTCAGTCCGTTTGTACACGACCTCATAGAAAACGGCTACAGGCTGGAATTCTCAGTTCCCCCTCCCCCAATATTTTTGGTCACTCAACCTCCCAGAGACCGGGAGAAGGCAGAGGCCCTGGGTCTCCTTTTAGGGGACCTGTTGGATCAGAGGGTTCTGTTGGAAGTTCCCCAGGAGGAGGAAGGTCAGGGGGTGTATTCACATGTCTTCGTGGTGAAAAAGCCCTCAGGAAAGTACAGACTGATTTTAAACCTTCGTCCCCTCAACAAGTGGGTCCGGTACAAACGGTTCAGAATGGAATCGATATTTTCAGTCACCAGTCTGATCTTCCCAAAGTGTTATATGGCCACCGTGGACTTACGGGACGCATATTTACACATTCCGATCCGTCAGGAATGCCAAAAATTCCTGCGTCTAGCGGTAAGACTGGGTTCTGCTACCAAACATCTGCAATTCAGGGCCCTCCCCTTTGGCCTGTCTTCCTCGCCAAGGATTTTTACCAAAGTCCTAGCAGAAGCCCTGGCACCACTGAGACTCCAAGGAGTAACAATAGTGCCTTACCTAGACGATCTGTTGTTCATAGCCCCGTCTGGTCATCAGTTAGAGAGCGACCTGAAGGTAGCCCTGTCTTTCCTGCGTTCCCTGGGTTGGCTGGTCAACGAAGAAAAATCGCAGATGATACCATCACAGGAGGTGATGTACCTGGGATACAGAATATCCTCAGTAGAAAAGAAGATTTTCCTTCCCAAGGAAAAAATTCTCAAACTGGATCAGGCGGTTGCTTTTCTCCAGACGAATCAGGAGATCAGCATAAGGCAAGTTATGCGAGTTCTGGGTCTGATGTCGGCCTGTTTTCCGGCGGTACCCTGGGCCAGATTTCATTCGCGTCCTCTCCAGGCACATATGCTCAAACTTTGGAGTGGCAGGAAGGAGGATTTGGACCTCACAATACCTATCCCAAAGAGCATTCAAAGAAACCTATGGTGGTGGAGAGCCAGAGAGAACCTGGACAAGGGTCTTCTCTGGGATCCGCCAGTGGCTATGGTAATGACCACCGATGCCAGCAGGGGGGGTTGGGGCGCCCACCTGGGAGAAGTTTGGACCCAGGGTCAATGGTCGTCCTCGGAGGTTCTTCGGTCATCAAACCAAAAAGAACTGTTAGCCGTTCTAAAAGCCATTCAGGGCTTCAAGTGCTATCTAGTGGGTCAGCATCTACAAATCAGAACGGACAACGCTGCCACAGTAGCTTATATAAACAAGCAAGGAGGCACAAGGAGCCCAGCCCTACAGGCAACAGCTACACAGATCTTGATCTGGGCAGAGAAAAATCTGGTACACCTTTCAGCTGTCCACCTAAAGGGCTCACTGAATACCCTGGCAGATTTCCTCAGCAGACAGGTAGTGTGTCAGGACGAGTGGTCTCTAGACCAGGAGACTTTCTACCAGATAGTCTCACTCTGGGGACTACCAGAGGTGGACCTGTTCGCAGCAGAGGAGAACAGGAAGGTTACAACATTTTTTTCCATTCACCCACAAGACAAAGCGAAGGGGATAGATGCCTTTTCACATCCTTGGCATTTCAGCCTGGCATACGCATTCCCTCCAGTGAGGTTGATTCCCAGGGTAATCCAAAAATTTCTCAGGGAACCCGCGGATCTGATTCTGATCACGCCTTTCTGGCCCAAGAGGCCATGGTTCGCCAGCCTGTGGAGGCTGGCCCTGTATCCACCTTGGACACTTCCAGAGAAAGTAGATCTACTGTCTATAGGTCCAGTCCTTCATCCTCAGATAAAGAACCTGAAACTAACTGCCTGGTTTCTGAAGAGCAACTATTGAAAGCACGGGGTTTTTCAGATAAAGTGGTCACGACTCTCTTAGGGTGTCGCAAACCGGTAACTAGAGCAATATACTCTAAGGTGTGGAAAAAATTCAATTCCTGGAAGATACAACAAGGAATGAATCATTCTGGCATCCCAGTAGTGCTAGAATTTTTGCAGGCAGGTGCGGACTTAGGCTTATCAGTCAGCACTCTCAAAGTACAGGCGGCTGCCTTAAGTATTTTTTTGGATGTACCTCTTCAACAGGATCGCTTCGTCAAAAACTTTTTCAAAAGTCTGACAAGATCTAATCCAACTAGGATTAGAGCCTGTCCCTCTTGGGATCTGTCCTTGGTACTAAAGGCTCTTACTAACAAACCATTTGAACCGCTGGAAGAGTCTTCTCTGAAACATGTTACCCTTAAGACAGTCTTTCTAGTGGCCATAGCCTCAGCCAGGAGAGTCAGCGATCTTCAGGCCCTCTCTATTAGGGAACCCTTCCTATCTGTATTTGATGATAGGATAATTCTTAGGACGGATCCTAGCTTCCTACCCAAGGTAGCCTCTACCTTTCATAGGACTCAGGACATTGTCCTACCAACCTTGCTTTCCTCTTCAGAAAATGATGAAGGGGAATTTTTGTCCTTATTGGATGTTAAAAGAAGTCTTTTATTTTACTTAGAAGTCACAAAGGAATTTAGACTATGTGACTCACTTTTTGTTAACTTCTCAGGTGCCCGCAAGGGTCACAGAACATCAAAATCCTCTATTGCCAGATGGCTCAGGATGTTGATTGTAGAAGCATATACGTTAGGGGGTAGGGAACCACCTACAGTTAAAGCACATTCTACTCGGGCAGTGGCGGTTTCCTGGGCAGAAAGAGCAGGAGCGTCCCCGGAAGAGATCTGTAAGGCGGCAGCCTGGACATCTTACTCAACCTTTGCAAGACACTACCGGTTGGACCTGCTGTCAGACAAGGATCAGGCCTTCGGACGAAGGGTCCTCCAGACAGTAGTCCCACCCTAAAAACCAGTAAGTTCTTGCTTGTCATCTCAAGAGGCTGTCCTGGAAGACGACTAGAGAAAGACCGGAGTTAGGCTTACCGGTAACTCTGTTTCTAGGAGTCTTCCAGGACAGCCGGAGTTTTTCCCACCCGGTGTCTGTTAAGGAACTGTAATTGTGGTGAAGATATAAAATGATCTAACGATGTGTTAGTAGACTATGTCTTTCAGGATCTTCTGGTATTTCTCGGGCAAACTGAGGAGGAGATCTAGAGGACCGCCCTTTAAAGAAAAGGGTGTACGTGTTTCCTGTCCCGGAGGGAGGAGCCCAAGGTCTCAAGAGGCTGTCCTGGAAGACTCCTAGAAACAGAGTTACCGGTAAGCCTAACTCTGGTCTTTTCCCCATTTTTATAGAAGAAGTTCACCTTTCCAGAAAAAATAATGCACATATTTGCAGAAAAAATTTGCATTTTTTTTCCTTCCTACACAAGCCTGCTGCAGGGCTTGTAAATGAATTACGAGAGTACTCATCAGCCCCCTTGCAGTTCAATCAGCACTAACAGTTGTCAGCCTCAGTGGCTGACATTACTTGTAGTTCATTCTCAAGAAACTGTGAATGAATGACACATGGCCACTCTCTTTTCAAAAAGTGACCGCAGGTGCAGGGGGAACTGACAGGAGCTGGAAACAGGTTAGAAGCTTCATGGTAAATATGGGTCTCTCATCCATGTCCTTTATCCCTGGAGGCTTTGGGCCAGTGTACTGAAAATGCACACCAGGGAACCAGGAAAATGCAGAGGACTCACAATGGTGGTAGAGTGAAAGACGTGGGACCTGGTGTGCAGAAGCAATGCAGCAGATCACCACAGAGCTAGATTACTTGGGTGTGTGAGTATGTTGTGGATGTCAGGGCCAAAAAAGAAAAGGTGGACTATACAGGGGTTGGACAAAATAATGGAAAAGAGTATGGTAAAAACAAAATCATTACCCAATATAATATGCCTTTGGCATCCAACACGGCTTGAATTCTCCTGGGAATTAACAAATATATAAATCTTGGATGGTGGATAAAGGAATCTGATACCACTCTTCATGCCAAAATCCAGGTCACAATTCTGCGCAATGTCCTTTTCTCTTTCAGTCGGTTGACCATGTCGACTGCAATTATGCTTATCAGGCGTCATTTTCCGGGAAACTGTATATGCTGTCATAACCTTTCATACTGTACTTCAAAACACTGCAAATTGCTAAATACAGAGGTGCCAGGTAAGCAGGCACTGACAATTTGCCCTCTTTGGAAATTGGTAAGCTCTGAGATGACTCTGTATTACTAGCAGTGCACACAGTGAATGAGGAAAGTGAATCTTCTTATCAGTTAGCTAGGTGTCTCATCACACAGCGGAATCAAACAAATGTTGCATCACTACCACTTTTGACGTGGAACGTCATCACTTTTACACCTGCAAATTATTTGGTGTTTTCATATTTTTGTATGCGCCATTGTATTTTGATAGCAAGGAATACAGTTGGAATTCACAGATCAGCCATTGCCTACAAGCGCTGATTGAATACGGATTTTCCAGCAGGTCTGTTCGACAGAACAGACAATGGAATACAGCAAGCTTAGCTGGTATTAGTTGTGTTAGGCAGCTGCTTGCACTTATATGGGTTTTCTGCATTCTCTTGTCTTTCTACCCTGCTGCCACCATCACCAGGTAATCACATTCTTTCTGTTGGCATTCATGTGATGTTAGAGAGAAATGACTCATTCTGTTCCTACAGGAGGGCAGAGACATGATGCAGGTACTCTGGGAATTCCAGATTGAAGTCCCTCCATACCACCCTCTATACAGGAGAAGTAAGGAGATGGTGGAGGAGGAAGGGAAAGTGCTAAATACTCTGGGGGGAGAATTCTCATCCCTACTACTAAAAAGATGTAAGAAGTTAGTATATGATTTCTCCCATCATCTCCCACCCAAAATAAAAATATGTTTTAAATGAGCCCATTTAACCACTTTTGAGTATTTATATATTCCCCTTTATTACTAGCCCATCTCTCAGTTTCAAATGCTTTGATGCACGCAAAAACCTTGGTTTTATTTTTTTCTATATAAAGGGGGGTGGGGATGTTGACAACAATGGCTTCCCTTGTATGCTTAAAAAAAACAAAAAAAACACAAATGTTCTTGGAGAGGTTCCTTTTTGGAAAGTAGACAGATTTTTTATTTTTTTCGTATTTTTTTTTTTGGCATACATTTGTGTAAATTAAGACATGCAGGTATTAAGGTGGTTATAACATGGGGCTTGGTAATGTAGAGGTCATATGTGGCTGGAGGTGATGGTGTAAGGGTTAAAACCAATTTCACAATAAAAGTACTCCAAATAAACAAAATAAAAGTTACTGTTGCCTGCTCATTATATATAAATCATTCATTAATTATTTCAAAGATCTATTCATTCAAACATTCATTGATTCTCCCTCAACAGAGGAAAGGGATGGCTTTCAAATGTAAACAGTTGGATGGTTTACATTTGTGATCCCTGTGATTGGCCATCAAGCCAAAAAGTCACTCTGCTATTGTACATTTTGCCTATGGTCTGTGCGGTCTTATGACCCCACGATCATGGGCATTATGTGTGCTCTGGGCATGTGTACAATATAAACACTGTGCCAATTTAAATTGGCTCTTCAGAACACCCTCAACCACTATTCTGCCAGTATGAAACGCATGATGGTAATGAAATAGTTGAAGTTAAGAGCCACTGTGATTGCCTATTTGTAAAGATGGAGTCTACAATTAATTTTCTTTTCTGCAGTTCTTATTTGCACTGCCAGTGGGCCTCTCTGGAGGATCTGGAGAAAGACAAGAGGATTCAACAAAAAATTAAGCGTTTTCGGGCAAAGCAGGGCCAGAACAAGTTCCTCTCAGAGGTAAGCTGTGTATTGTTTGAATTGTTTAGTACTTGTATGTGCCAGTGTCACTTTACATGGTTACAGACGGTGCGGTTCAGTTTTCTTTGTGTAATATTCATGTCTATAAACAGGAAGTTGGTTGGCTTCCTGTTGTCAGGATGTATATTGCGGTCTCTCCACTCTGCTTCATAATAAAGAATAGTGGGATGTCTTGATATACTGACAGGCAGCTTTCTCTTCTAGGAAATCTAGTTAAATGTATGACTGGCTTAGATGCGTGCCTTGCATTTGAGGAATAATTTAATGATTTTCCTAGAAAGCTTGCTGGGGAAAAAAAGGGTTTATGCTTCTGAGACGAGAAGAAAATCGGAGCTGATGGTCAAGCTAGGGTCATATTCATTACTCAGTGGGTGGAGTGTGTGATACTCGATCTGTGTTATTACTGTTGGGAATTGCGATTATTATGCTTGGAATTATTGTTGCTGCTTAGGTTTTCATTATTTCCTTTCCTTTTCTCAAAAGCTGATTATTCACGCCAAACCAGTGGTCATTTTTTATTTTCAAGTATTGGGATGTTTGTAGACGTCCTAAAAAGTAACTTTAAGGTGGAAGTTCACCCTAGAATTACATGAACATTAAACTTTCATAAATGTATAGCACCATGTTTGACTTCTGTCTGTTCTCCGGTTGTTTAGCAATTGGCTGGGGAAACTGTCAGTCATTTACCAGAAACCCCATTCAGCTCACGATGTCACTCCCCATGCTACCTTGTGATAGTCTGACAGGAAAATGCTTCCTCTGTGCCCTAATGGTTGAAATGTAGATCGTGTTGGGGTAGGTGGCTAAACACCATGGGAGAGATTTACAAAGACTAGTGCACACAGAATATGATGCAGGGGTGCATAGTAACCAACCAGCTTCTAGGTTTTTTGCCCTCGTTCACACTGAACACGTCTTTGAAATTGTGTGAGTTCATCTGAACTTGCACTATTTCAAAGCTGCATTTCAGTCCGACTTCAGGAGTGACTTGAAAGACATCTGTGCAGGTTCATGCACAGATGTCTATTGAAATCGCCACCAAAATCGCCAAAAGTAGTGCAGGTGGTGATATGAATGAGGGATAATTGTCAAAGGTTAATTGAACAAGCTGAAGTTAGAAGCTGATTGGCTACTGTGCACAGCTGCACAAGATTCTGTGCGCGCCAGTTTTAGTAAATCTCTCCCCCCATGAGTTGCATGAGGTGATTGGTAAATTATCAGCAGTTTTCATTGCTGGACAACAGGGGTGCGAAAAATAATGTAAACTTAGTGCTATCATCATTTTTTATTATTGTTATACAAGATTTAAATAACGCCAACAGGTTTGCACAGCACTTTACAACATGAGGGCAGACAGTACAGTTACAATTGAATACGGGAGGAATCGGAGAGCCCTGCTCGTTAGAGCTTGCACTCTAGTGCTATGCATTTATCAAGGTTCATGTGCTACGGTATACGGCTGTTTAACTTTGATAGAGAAATTTCAGGGTGAAAGTCTGCTTTAAAGTATTACTAAAGTAGAAAAAATGTTTTTAAATCAAAATAAACGTTGTACTCATCTGCCCTGTGCAGTGGTATTGCACAGAGTGGCCCGATCCTCCTCTTCTGGTGTCCCTCGACAGTAATTTTGGCTCCTCCTCTTTGTGTACCCAAAGCAAGCCACTTGCTAAGGAGTCTGTGTCTGTGCGCTCACACAGCGGAACTTGGGCCCCCCCCCCCCCCCACGTTCGCCTCCCTGCATTTGAGTGCTGTGTGAAGGAGAGGGGAGAATAGATACAGCCATGCCCAGTGCTGGCTCTATCTTCCCCTCCCTTCTCCTTCACACAGGGAGGCAGTGAAATGGAAAACATTGGAATGCATTAAGGTAAAAAAAAGTTTTTAGCATTAGTATCACTTTAAGTGTACCTGTCACCTACAATATTAAAAACCAGTTTATTTTATAAACTTGGGTAATGATATACAGAAACTAGAGATCTTTGTGAAACATGTGGTACCTCATGCCATGTACCAGGAATATGAATGGTCTATTCTTTACTATCTAAATTGCTACAAAAATCTAGCAGGAGGCACAAGACCACAGACTGGTGCTTGGAGATTTTTGTATTGCTTTCCTGCAGTCACCAAGTATGCCCATGGGGAACCCACATCATCCCCACCTACCGCAAACTGAGATTTTCACCTTTTTTTTAAAAATGCCAGTTTGCAGTTGATTCCACATAGCAATGTATGCTGGTTTATTCATATGGCTCTTTCAGAAAAATGTTGCATATAATAATGTAAAAGACCCTTTTCTCAATATATTACATTCAGGAAACGGGAGGTTTGTGGAGTATATCTCAGATGTGAATGCATTGTGCTTTCGCCTTGTTCCAGCTGTTAAGCCATTCGAAGGGTTTACCCCATTCTGTCTGAGCTGGACCCATTCATGCATATTCCGTTCTGTATCACTCCGAGAGCTAATTATGCCAAGGATTGTGGCTGTCCTTCCCAGATTTGGACAATTGCCCACATGGGACTAACCTTCTGATCACCAATTTAATTTCACTTAGATCTGTATGCTGAGCCGGAGCAAGGGTCAGACTGATGAAAGTGTTCACAGATTCCATCTTGGTCTTTCCCTGTCATTCAGTAGAATCCAGGACTAAAAAATATATTCTGTGAAGAAGAGAAAAAAATAAAATCAAAACTGTAATTGGCATTGACATTTTCTGCTACAGTAAAGCTTGTAAAGGGATCAATGCCTGTAAGGCTGTCCAATCTAAATCAAACCTGTCATATGTCAAGCATCACATTGGTCTTTGCCATGTGTTAATAAGCCTTAATTAAGATTTGTTGTGTGTGTGTGTGTGTGTGTAATATATATATATATATATATATATATATATATTACACACACACACACACACACACACACACACACATATATATATATGTATATGTGTGTGTATGTAATATATATATATATATATATATATATATATATAATTTATAATATATATTATGTGTGTGCTTTCTATTTGAACTAGTGCATATAAAAGCGCAGAAACCTTTTTGAAGACTGTGTATATATTTCACTAATTCAGTGAAAGTCTGCCATTACTGCTTTTGAACATGGTAGTTGCCTGAATGACATACAGTTGGATTTTCTGTGACTCTGTTCTATTAATAGGTCAGTGATTCAGAATATATTAAAGTCCATGGGTCAGCATGACAGCCAAGGAACTAGCATTTTCAAGAGGTCAGCTGCAGCACCTGCATTTGTCCAAGTTTCCTAGAAGCGGCAATTGTGCAGACCTAAATATCTAGTTTTAAAAAATATATGTATTTTTTGTCAGAAGGAAAAAGAAACAGCATTTAATCCAATTTGACGCTGGCTTCCCTTAGGATTTAGAATGCAGTGGCGTGTGTTTTCATCTGGCAGCCAAGTGGTTAAATGACACCAGCACTTAAATTTAAACCGCTCTTTCGCAAGCTGTAGATTTCTAGAAACCGTGTGAGCTATAAGCCTTTTCG
Organism: Rana temporaria; assembly: GCF_905171775.1. Lineage (NCBI taxonomy): Eukaryota > Metazoa > Chordata > Amphibia > Anura > Ranidae > Rana > Rana temporaria. Next base: position 327,804,093 of record NC_053493.1, read on the forward strand.
ATTGCTCATTAGTGAATTGTAATTTCACACTTCATTTAAAATATTCTTCAACTTTCTCCTGCTGTAAAAGGGTTTCACACAGTAATTAAGAGGCCCAGTTAACAAAGTCTGAGGAGTCTCTTACCCTCACGGGGAGCAATCCTGCTGAATTGTAGGTTTTCAATTAGCATGTTAGAGGTTGTCGAGTCGGGTTTCTGTATTTCTGTGACCTGAACTGCAATAATACATCTTTGGTGTAGAAATGTTTCCCTTAGGGCCACAGTAAATAAGATGCTGATTTCCCTGTTTGTCAACAGATTGAAGATGATCTATTTAATCCTGACTATGTGGAAATTGATCGGATACTAGATGTCTCCACCGGCGCAGACGAGAATGGAGAGGTAAAGGCATTTTCATTTTTTTTTTTTTTTCTTCTTAATTGCAGGATCCTACAAAATTGTAATTGGTTTCTGAAGCGTAGTTCTCCCTATTTTTGTGCAAGGTGAAAATTTGGTGATTTTTTTTTTTTTTTTTTTTTTTTTTCATTATAAATTTTGGCAGTTATTGAATAGCAGACGTATTGCTTAGCGGAACAAGATTTAACCTTTCCTTGACCAGGGCTATTTTATGCTACACCAAGAAATCGATGTGGTACAAAAAAGGTGTTTGTCAACAAGCTGATAGTCTCTTGTCACCGAGTGATTAAAAAATGTCATGCATAGTTTAGGTGTGAACAGGCTGGTAATTAGAACATATGAGGTGCAACATTCATCTACACAACTATGCAATTTATAGAAGTAGAGGTGCCATGAATCCTAGGACACTGAGCAATGAAGGGTTGCGAATACCGTAAAAGGCGACATGGTCTATCAAAATGGTGACACGATGGCTGATTTTTTTATTTTTAGATTTTAATGGTTTATCCAAGTCCAAGACACCTTTCACACTGGGGCATTTTTCAGGCTCTTTTGGGCTAAAAAAAGCGTCTGGAAGAAGCCTCCCCTGTGTGAGAGCCCAAGTGCTTTCACACTGGAGCGATGCACTTGCAGGACATTGGAAAAAGTCCTGCAAGCATTTTTTGGGGCCATGCGGGAGCGGTGAATACACCACTCCCCCACTGCCATTGGAATCTGCCGAAGTGCCGCTTTGCTGGTGCTATTAACCCTTAAAAGCACTATGCTAGTGGCCAAAAAGAGCACCTATTACAGTGGTAAAGTGCCCTAAAATTAGCGTCGCTTTACCACTAACATGCGTCATCCCCCCCCCCCCCCCCCCCCCAATTGCTTTTATTCTAATGGATCAGATTCTGGCTGTCATTTTTAGTCGGACTACCAAAGAAAAGGTAACTCTAGATTGGCTACTTTTGTCTCCCAGGTATCTCCCTCCTCATTGGCAGAGAACACAGCAGCAGGAGCCATTGGCTGTCAAGCACAGCTAGCCATGCTCTGTGTGTCTTATGGACACACAGACAGCTTGGGGGTGAGCACAAGTGCCCCCAGCGCAAGCGGCTTGTCATTGGGGCACTCTGCAAGTGCGTTAACTAATGCGTTTCATGCTGAACTGTGCTTAGTCATTATGTGAAGTTCAGTGTTAAACGCATAAACACTTGTTCCCAACTTCTGGGACTTTGGTGGATTTTACTGCAATAAGGGGGTGTCGTACCCAAGTGGAGTGGTGCACCTACATATTGGACACTAGTTCTGGTGACTGTCGGGGATTTCCCTTACTTTGGAGGGATTTCCCCTCAATTTCTGTTAAGGCTATGAGATGGTAAATTAAGAGAAATCTCCCCATCGGTCAGCAAATAAAATAAAAAATAAACTGTCAGGGGTTACATCTTCCCTTACTCTGTCCAAAATGACAACGTTTTGCTTTCAGTTCTACTTTAAGCATCGTCTGCCTGTTATAAGCAAACTTTTCATACGTTTTTCTCGGCTCTGGTTCTTGGCAGCAGTGTATGCATTTTCTGAACCATTTACATGTTAAATCGCGTAGTTATGGATGAAATATATATATACTGTATGTCGGTTATTAGTTCTTATCTAATCTTTATTGAAGGGCTGCATATAAACCCAGCAAGCCTGGCTTTTCTCTACCCTTTCACTGTGTATACATTTTGTCCCAGTGCTTCAGAAGGCATTGAGTTTTGAGTTGTAATTTTTTTGACACTATGCTTGTGCAGCCCGTGACACACTATTTGGTGAAGTGGTGCTCCCTCCCCTACGAAGACAGTACATGGGAGCTGAAACAGGACTTGGATCCAGCAAAGATTGAAGAATTTGAGAAACTCCAGAGCAGAGAGCCAGCAACAGAGCGCGTGGTAAGAATTGGCACAGCCAAGCAGTGTTTTTATTTGAAAATAGCTCAGTTATATGTTCTTTCGGAAAACCACTAATGGGATTTACTGCATTTGAAACAGGAGCGACCTCCTGCCGACGAGTGGAAGAAATCGGAGAGTTCCAGGGAGTATAAAAACAATAACAGTCTCAGGGAATACCAGTTGGAAGGAGTGAATTGGCTGCTGTTCAATTGGTACAACACGTAAGTATTTTTTTTCCTACTCTCCTAGCAGTAGCCTTAGTAAACTTTAATGGCTTTGTTTCATGGCAGAGTTTAACCTTACACATTTTATTGGCATCTTAGGATTGAGGTTTATACCCCATAAAAATGTGGAAAAACCTTATTTGACTGTGCGGCATCCTGTAGAATCTAGAAAGCATTTAGTAGATATGGCAAGTGTCTGATGCGGGCATTCATTGGCCAACTCTAGTTTAGATAGTACCAAGATTTCTTTTGAAAACTACACCAACCAGTACAAACAATTTACACTTTTCTTTTATTATTATTTATTTTTTATTCATTTATTTTAGTCTGTTACATTTTCCAATGAAAAAAAACAAAAAACGCATTGTCTGACCCAAAGGGTCACGTATGTAAAGAAACAAACACAAGAACATATCAACGTGAGCAGTAATTAGTGCAACAGTAGGACTCAAAACAGTAATCAGCATTATCTCAAGTGTCCCTTACTGTAACCAGCTAAATAGTCCCCGCCCCCACTCACAGGGGGATTCCCCCGAAGCAAAGCGTTCTATACAATGGGGAGGACCAACACTGTTGCTCAGCCTGCACTGATTACACTTTTTTATTTAGTGTGTTTGCATAGAGCAGCTAATACAGAACCCATATACTGACACCTTTTTATAAACTAGATTTTTACCTACCTACCTTCATCACTATTGCATGCTGTTTGATAGCAAAGCTTAGGCAGAGCATCAACTACAGTACAAAAAGATTTTTATAAAAAGGTTTTTTTATATATATATATATATATATATATATATATATATATATATATATATATATATATATATATATATATATATATATATATATATATATATATATATATAAAGAAATTCTATATATAGATAATAAAAAAATTCTGGCTCAGACTTGATAAAACTGAAGTTTAATCTGCTTTTAAATTGCCCTCTTTGGTTCCGGCCAAGCCCCCTCATCAATAATCTAATTAAATCTTTAAAGCATCTGTTCTTTGATTAGATATGATCTTTTGAACCCAGTGATGTCATTACTGGGTCTCTGTGCTTCTCTATGTAATGCAGGCAAATCATGTCTGGTAGGAGGAGCCAGTAGGGTGTTGTGCATAGCTTCCAGAAAAACCTCACAACACCCTGCCTAAAGCTTGGCCATACATGGATTGTAATTTGTCCAGTTCAGCAGGGACGGTCCAACTTTCTATCCGTTTATGACCAATGTGATTGAACAGAAGTCGATCTACTGATCGTCTTCTGTTCCACCAATGTGTCATATTTTAGCCACTTGGTCAGCACTGCAGGCTATAGACTGTAGCGCTGATCTGTGTATTCTGATGACAGGCGAGTCCCACTCTTAGAATGCAATGACAGTGGGGGGTGTGTGAATCGGGAAATCGGTCAGGTGTTTTTTTTTTTTTTATTAACCTGCTTGTTGAACTCTTCTATGGCCAGCTGACTCGCCTATGGGCCAGCTTTAGTCCCCCCTCTCGAGTACTCCGTGCTGATAGGTGCAATGTGCTGGCTCTTTAGAGGAGCCATGTAAATATCACAATACATTTATGGGTGAGTGTTCTTCTCAGACTGCATTTGCATGCAAAGCGTCCACATCTAATGCTGAGGCTTTATAAATGAAGGAGCGGAAATCCCAGTGAATGAAAGAAGTGGGCTCAGACAAGCTGGGGAAGAAATGGCTAGATCAGGGGTGTCCAACCTATTGACCTTCCTGGGCCATATTGGAAGAATAATTTTTTTGTGCCACATTTGCTGGGCCAGGGTTTAGGAGATATTCCCCTCGCAATGTGCCGCTGATTGCGCATGCGCAGCGGGGATCCTCGGCTAAAGGGCCGGCATCCGCCGGACCTTGCCGGAATGAAGTCTCCCGCGCGCATGCGCGGGAGTGACGACTTTGCAGCTCCAGCCAATCATAGCGCTGGAGCGGCGATACCCGAAAGACACGCCGAGGCAAGGTGACATCTCGCTCGGCGTGGACCAGGTAAGTTTTCTACACCTCGTTCCAAGGTAAGTATTTCATAACGAGCTAGTATGTGGTGCATACTAGCTCATTATGCCATTTGCCTTGCAGGTGTAAAAAAAAAAAAAAAAAAAAAATGTATTGCGGGTATACAACCGCTTTAAGAATTGCTGGCAGTCCCACACATCTTTAAAGAGCAGCGTGTTTTGGCGGTGGGTGATTGCAACCTCCTGCAGTAGTGTGACCCAGGCCTAAATTCATTGACAGTTTGTAAAATCTGATTTTTTTTTTTTTTTTGTTTTATTCATCTGTTTGTTATGGACATATGAAGTCTGCATGGATGGATATTCACAAAGATTCATGGACAGATGTAAAAATCGTGTATTTTACAAGGGTGCTTGAATTTAATGGCAGTTGGCAACCCTGGTATTTGCTGTGTGTGGAGGTAGAAGGGAGGTTGTGGGTGGGGGGCTTCAGGGGGAGAAACTGAGATCTGGGGGGGTGCAGCCCATATCAACATCCACCCCCATACAGCCAAGTGGCATTTACTTGCCTGGTGCTATGTAGAATCCCTGCTTTAGCTGTTGCTGGTGCTTTTACAAAAACTGCACCCCTCGGCATCCCTTCAGCTCTACTCATTTCTGCATTCTCTATGCTGGTGCATCCCTCCATACATGCTAGCCGACGTGGGTTTCCTTCTGCAAGGGGTTCTTCCAGACATGCCTCGGGCCACATGCTAAACTTCCCTGGGCCGTGAATTGGACACCCCTGGGCTAGATGATGCTGAAAAATGAGGCAGGCTCTTGCTTTGCGGCAGCTTCTAATTCACACTCTGAGAAGCTCAGTGTGCAGTGAAATAGCAACTGTGCAAGGCTGAATGTAAGCTTGCAGTCCCAACTATTCTAGCAATTCATTTTTTTATTTAAACCTTCGGCTAGGCATGTTCTATTACCATTTTAGACGCAATTGACACTTAGCGGAACTCTTTTAACCATTTTGGGGAATGACCACATTCTACACTTACACATGGTTCTCCGAGACAGCTGGGCTCCTGTTCTCGTTAGGAATCCCCAGGCTGTAAATATGTGATGGGAATGTTCTGCTTGGCACAGAAACTCTGAATCATAGCAGCACTACATCATAGCTGGATTTACACTCACAACTTGCATGTACACGGCGCAGCTGCTCGAAGATGATGCATACTTTCCAGGCTAAAGGCTGAAGGGAAAGTTTACCTTCCAACACCATGCGATTATTAAATGACACACAAGATGCACGCTGTGCGAGTGGTTCCTGGAAGTGGGTGACTTATTTATTTGAAATGTTCATCTGAGCATCATGGGATATGTAGTTGAACCCTGTCGGCTTGTGAACAATTTGTCAGACACATTGGTCATCTTGTATTTAGTATTTTCCTCTCAGTATAATACTACACTACAAAGGTTTGTTTTAAGTAAATTCAAATGGCTGTGTAAATTTACTAGCGGAAAGCAGATTGTGTTGCATATGACCATATTGCAAATTTATTCTGAGTTCAGTGGTGCACATTTTGCTGTAGGAGTGGAGCATTGCTTCAAAATAAGAACTTGTGCACAGTCCGTTAAAACAGATTACTATAGAATTACCTTTTTTTACCGATTTTTGTATTTAGGCGAAATTGCATCTTGGCTGATGAAATGGGTTTGGGGAAAACAATCCAGTCAATTACCTTCCTATATGAGATCTTCTTGAAGAGCATTCACGGTCCATTCTTGGTCATTGCGCCACTGTCAACGATCCCTAACTGGGAGAGAGAATTCCGCACATGGACAGAACTGAATGTTATAGTTTATCACGGGAGCCAAGCAAGCAGGAAAACCATACAACTCTATGAAATGTACTTTAAAGATTCACAGGTAGGTTTGATTTGTTACACAAATCCCTTAAAACATTTAGCTAAGCCAACATTATTTACTTATAAAGGTCTGTTTCTTGTTCTAAAATAAATAAATTCTATTGGGGAAATATAATATAATATTTCGCAATTCGCAAAGCTCTTTTAAGTTTCTAGATGTTTTTCATTTATACAAGTGTTTATTCCTAACATGGTTACCTGTATATTAAATATTAGTGTAACCACTTCATTACTGGGCACTTAAACCCCCTTCGTGCCCAGACCAATTTTCAGCTTTCAGCACTGACGCATTTTGAATGACAATTGCGCGGTCATACAACACTGTACCCAAATTATATTTTCCCACAAAGAGCTTTCTTTTGGTGTTATTTGATCATCTCAGCGATTTTTATTTTTTGCGCTATAAACAAAAAGACAGAAAATTTTGAAAAAAAAACACTTTTTTACTTTTTGTTATAATAATATCCCAATTTAACAAAAAAAAAAATGTTTTTCCTCGGTTTAGGCCGATACGTATTCTTTTACATATATTTGTTTAAAAAAATCGCAATAAGCGTATATTGATTGGTTTGTGCAAAAGTTATAGCGCCTACAAAATAGGGGATAGATTTATGATTTTCTTTTTGTACTAGTAATGGCAGCGGTCTGCGTTTTTTTGTCAGGCCTGCGATATGGCTATGGCTATGGATATGTGGCGGACGTATCGGACACTTTTGACACAATTTTGGGACCATTCACATTTATACAGTGATCAGTGCTATAAAAATGCACAAATTACTGTATAAATTTGACTGGCGGGGAAGGGGTTAACACTAGGGGGTGAGGAAGGGGTAAAATTTATTCCCTGGGTGTGTTCTAACTGTGTGTGGAGGGGTACTGACTGGGGGAGGTGACCGATGCTGTGTCCCTATGTACAAGGGACACAGCATCGGTCTCCTCTCTCCCTGACAGGACGTGGAGCTCTGTGTTTACACACAGAGCTCCACGTCCCTGCTGTCACCACCGATTGCGGGTACCTGGCAGGCATCACGCCCACCAGGCACGCGCATCGGCTTCCTTAACAACCCATGAATGGCAGGTTGTTGAGGGGCAGCCCGGCAAGCCGGCCACCGCATTCCTTAACACGGATGACCCATCGGCTTTTAGTGGGGTTTAACCCTGGCTGCTGGATGTGGAGGTCTGCAGGCATCCAGCCACCCCGCCAGTTGAGGACATGTAGCCCTGGTTTGGTTTCGGATGGAGGGAAATCTTGATGACAGCTAATGAGTCATTAGTTAAGGACGTGGCAGCCCCCTGCTCCTTAACCCGCTAGTCGCTGCTACACGTCACACAAAAATCCTTATCACCAGAATGGTGTTTTTTTCAGCTGCTAGTGTGCATGATGAGGCCTCAATAGAAGAGCAAATGGACTGGTAGGAACACCAGGGATTTGACACAAATGAAGCAATACAAAGAGCACAGGATACTTTTTCATACAAGTAACACGGTACATCAGGTACATAAGTGTCGGTTCACCCAGGGGCAACCCGACTTGCAGCGCGACTTTGCAAGGCAAATTCAGTGCGACTTGAAGCAACTTACAACGCAACTTGAAGTTGCCTCCAGGACAGGTGACTTTGGCCAATCACAGAATAATCAGCTCTGTGGAGGGAGGGGTTTGCCTGAGTAAACTATTTAATTTTCCTGTAAAGTTGCTTCAGTTAAGATGTGATCCGACTTTGGAGGCAACTTCCGTTTAAATCTATGGGTACAAGTTGCCTAGAAGTCGCCTTGAAGTAGTACAGGAACTTTTTCTGAAGTCGGAGCGACTTCAGTAGTGTACATTAAGACGGCTCTCATTCACTTCAATGGAATTTCTTATGTCGCGTGACTTGGGGCCACACAAGTCGGATCCCATGTCGCGGTAGTGTAAACCGGCACTAACAGTAATCTTACATTCTGGGTTGACATATTGAACATGTTTTATGTCTTAGCAAAAAGGAATCGTTTGCATTTCCATCAATGACTCTGTGACTATTCTAACCTTCACCAAGGCACGAGTCAATTGATGCAGCAAAGTCAAATATGTCTTGGTGTTCACTGGTTTCCTTTGCGGACTAAACAGCAGTTGTATGTTGTTGCCTTTGGAATGCAGGGTGTAATAAGGAGATCCGTGCCTGTAATGGTTGAGAGTAGTAAATGAATACCTTCGTCCGATATATTTTTAGGACAGCTGCTTCCTAGAGGATGTATTTTCCGTATTTTTAGTATGTCATTATAGCTTGTGTTCACAGCCTATAGTTTTCCCAGTTTTCTATCTGGATAACTTAACAGTGTTGGACTTTCTCCTGTTATTAAGTATAGATAAAATAAAAAGACCGGGAATATTGTCAGAATTATACCTTTTAGTGACAATAAAAAATTGCATGCTTTCCAAGCACCAAGGCCTTTATCTAGCATACAAACAGATGAAAGCGGAGATGGAGTACAGAATATGTACACGTTCTGATCTCACACATTGAAGATGAAATGTAAACAGAGACATGTGGTCCTCCCACCTTGCTCGTGTGCCAACTGATCATTTTTTTTTCTCTCTTCTATTTTAAGGGCAAAGCAATAAAGGGTGCCTACCGGTTCCATGCCATCATTACAACATTTGAAATGATTCTGACAGACTGCCCTGAGCTCAGAAACATCCACTGGCGATGTGTGATTATTGATGAGGCTCACCGGCTAAAAAACAGAAACTGTAAGCTCTTGGAAGGACTAAAGATGATGGATTTGGTGAGTTTTGTCACTTGTCTGTCTTGTTCATTGACACCGTACATGAGGCAGAAACATATACTAATTGGATATCTATTTTTATTGCCATCCCTTTAGCTTTCACAAGGCTGAATTGTGATTGGTTGTTGAAGTAAATGCTACAGTAAATAAACTATTTCAACAGTTATAGAAAGTAAGCTAGACTATAGCAGGTTCCACAGGGGAGCCTTGAATACCAGAACCTTCATAGGATTTGGCTGGTCCATGATGTGCGCCTACAGGGAACACAACCAGTACACAATGTCCTGTTGTGTTTTTTCTCTCTCTCTCTGATGGGTTCCCTATAGCCTGTTTGTGCAGAATGCATTCATTCACATGAAGCAGGCTGGTCAAATGCAAATCATTTTTATATTCTCCATTTTTTTTTTTTTTTTTTGCTATACAGCAAGTACTGTTATTTGTATTCATGGGAACGCATCTGTCATTTAGACAAGAGCATCTTGTGAGTGAGGACAGGAGGTGCCACGTGTGACTGCTGAATCAGCACAGCCAGACTCTGAGGCTAAAGTTGGAACCAGCATCTGTTGTACAAGATTTTTAAAATGAGAAGGGAAATGCTTTTCCATACCCTGTACTTGTGGGTTTGGATTGGCTGCTGTGCTGCTGGCTATAGGAAAGGCGTCTGCACAACCTGTGGCCGTCCAGCTGCTGAATCGTACCTCCTTTCTGTAGACCGCTATAGCTATATCTAATTCCGGACTAAAAGTTGTAGGGTGACTGTACGGGGATGTGGGTCTTTAACTGACTTTAACTCCTTTATAGAAAGGGAAAATGCTTTGTTAGGCTTTGGCCTGGTCCAGATGACTATGATAACGTTACAAGTTTACTGTCTGAGTTTTCTCGCTGATATAAATGTAGTGAGGTAAAAGGATAATCTCATCAAATTGTCTTTAAATGGTTGTTGAATTAGATCAACTGTAATAACACTGCAATATTACTTAAAGTGGAACTACACTTTATCTGAGCACCAAAAATGTGTTGTATGCAAAAGTTTAGGAACCCCTGACAATTTCCGCTATTGTCATTTATAAGCATTTGGGTGTTTGGATCAGCAATTTCATTTTGATCTATCAAATACCTGAAGGACACAGTAATATTTCAGTAGTGAAATGAGGTTTATTGGATTAACAGAAAATGCGCAATATGCACCAAAACGAAATTAGACAGGTGCATAAATTTGGGCACCCTTGTTGATTTGAATACCTGTAACTACTTAGCACTGATTGGAACACAGTTGGTTTGGTGAGCTCATTAAGCCTTGAACTTCATAGACAGGTGCCTCCAATCACGAGAAAGGGTATTTAAGGTGGCCAATTGCAAGTTGTTCTTTGACTCGCCTCTGAAGAGTGGCAACATGGGGGCCTCAAAACAACTCTCAAATTACCTGAAAACAAAGATTGTTCTACATTATGGTTTAGGGGAAGGCTACAAAAAGCTATTGCAGAGATATAAGCTGTCCGTGTCCACTGTGAGGAAATAAAAGACCACAGGCACAGTTCTTGTTAAGGCCAGAAGTGGCAGGCCACATAAAATATTGGAGAGGCAAAGGCGAAGGATGGTGATAACAGTCAAAAACAGCCCACCTCCAAACACCTACAACGTCAACTTGCTGCAGATGGTGTCACTGTGCATTCTTCAACAATTCAGCGCACTTTGCACAGGGAGAAGCTGTATGGGAGAGTAATGCGAAAGAAGCACAGTAAAACTGAAATATTACTGTGTCCTTCAGTTATTTGATATTTCAAAATGAAATTGCTGACCCAAATATCATATTTAATATTCAAAGTACACGCGCCCATCCCTCCATGTCTCCATGCCTTTATTTATATGTTGAGAAATCGCTTTGAAAAGCACCCCCTAGTATTTCTGGCCACGGCCATCTTGAGTGAGGGCAGATGAATTGAATTGATGTAGCACTTCCTGGAATCCACCTGTCCTTAGCTCAGGCACGGAAGCAGGAGATGATGTGCTTAGCCAAGTTATCTCATCAGCCCCTCTTTCCCTATTACAGACTGTCATACATGCCAATTTGCCTAGGCCTGAAAAACTGAAGAAAAAAAAGTTTGCAACAAGCAAATATGATGTGTTCTATCCATTTACCAATGCTAGCAGGATAAGGTTTAACAATAGTCGATGTTAATTGAGTGAGTGAAGCTCTTTTTTTTTAAATAAAGGGGTCACTTTAAATTTGGTTTTAAACCATTTTATAGCGGACTGTACCTGCAAATTTGCCACTCTAAGGCTCCTTTCACCCTTCAGGAGTCTTAACCCCTCCATTTTCAGAGGATGGTTTGCAGGTGATACTGCCACCGCCTGATGCATGTTTTTTGCAGAACCGTAAGTTTGCATTGTGGGACCATGCCACAACTGTGAGCCAAGCATTTGACTCAATTGTGTTGCAGTCCCATTAATTTACTGACATCTGCATGTAAAGTTAACATTGGTGCACACTGATGCAAAGTTTTACAGCCACAGCAGTGTATACCCATCAGAGTGGCGCTATGCCTGCATGTAGGTGGGCAGTCTACAGGCAGTAAAAACTCAGATCAACTTCATTGTCTTTACCCTTCCCCTGGCTGCCCATGTGAAAAGATCCTCAAGTCTATTTTAGCTACTCTAGAGCAAAATGTGACTTCAAGGCTGCTGTAAAACAAAGGCTCGCCCTTTTATATACTGTATTCGTTTTTGTGTTCTGATGTACAATTTCCTATCTACATGTTTTAAATTACTACCCTGGCCATTGCAGAAATTGAGAACTGTCCCATAAATTTACAAAGCTGTATTTTTCAAAATTGTGTCCTTTTTAGTATGGAAATTCTATTAAAGTGGTTGTAAACCTCAGAAAGGAAATATGAACCAAGCACATCCTCCTCTAGTGCGTTTTTGTCTCTTTTCAAAGCACCGAGTATCGTTTTTCTCTGCTGCCTTATTTGTATGCACCCTGCATGAGTCATTTCTGACAGGTTTTCCTGACACCAAGAGTTAAAAATTGGCAATAGGAGGGGGAAAGGCTGGAATATTGTATCTTTAATGAAGATCAAGCATTGTAATCCTATGTTGAGCTTATGTCACGGATGTGCAGGTATTCTCTAAATATGTGAGGTTTTGAGCCTTTTGTGTTAGACATTTGACCAACGTAATAATTTTTTTCCCCAAGTTAAATTAAAGCTATGTAATGGGCATTGTCTATTGGCAAACAATTGCTGATTAAAGTTGGTGTTTCTCTCCTTGTTGGAAAGTAACTTTTTTTTTTACTCTACTGGTCTCATTCCTAATTCTTATTGCTTTCAGGAACATAAAGTGCTGCTAACAGGGACCCCTTTGCAAAACACTGTGGAGGAGCTTTTCAGCCTGCTGAACTTCCTTGAACCTGAACGCTTCCCATCAGAGAGCAATTTCATGCTAGAATTTGGCGATCTAAAAACGGAAGAACAGGTAGGAGATCGAACAATTCTTACTACACAGCTGACATCAGACTCCTTAGCGAGGTATTTGCTTAATTGAACAGTCAGACTGGATTACACAATTGCTTAAGTGTTTTGTGCCAAACTTCTTTAGGTACAAAAGCTTCAAGCTATACTGAAACCGATGATGTTAAGACGTCTTAAGGAAGATGTTGAGAAGAATTTGGCCCCAAAGGAAGAAACCATTATAGAAGTAGAGCTGACAAACATCCAGAAGAAATATTACAGAGCCATCTTGGAGAAGAATTTTTCTTTCCTTTCCAAGGGAGGTGGTGGTGGCCATGCAAATGTTCCTAACCTTCTAAACACTATGATGGAGCTGAGAAAATGCTGCAATCATCCTTACCTTATTAATGGTAAGTAACATTTATATTGTGTGAATAACTATTTGACTGTAATGATATTTGATTTTTTTTTTATGAGATTGTCTCAATTCTCCTGGTCGGAAAATTACACAAGAAGGGGAACTACCCCTGGCACAGTAGATTCAGCAGCATGTGAGTATTTGAAGCTGGATGGGGACACTGTTGTTGTCACCAACTTCTTATAGAACACTATAGCATGCAGTAATACTTTATTTCTTTCCTGTCCATTAAAGGACACAGGAAGTTCAACTCCAGTTGTTGGTGTCCTAGAATGTTTCTCGGCTTTGCTGTTTTTCAGCTTGCATTCTAATCTTTTGCCAGCTTCAGACATACAATCCTTCAGGTGGCTCTTGGACAGCTGGCAGTCCCCATTTTTTATATTAACATTAGACCTGCTAGGGATTGTTTGCCGTGTTCTCGTCTCTCAGTTGGACTTCTTTTGGTGGTTCTGAAGATGAAACTTTCTGTATCCCTAAATGAAGAAGAAAATGGGACTGTTGAACCCATCATAAAATCAATTTCTTGATATCAACTGGGGGACACAGGTCCTGGCTCTTTGTTGTCTCTTACAGAATTTGATTAATCATAAAAGAACCAATGTTTTGGGGTAGACAAATGCTGCACTATGCTGCTATAAAGAGGCCATGTGAGATCCCAAACCTATGGCTTTTGTATGGTGATGGTATAATAAATTCTTTAAAGTATGTCTGAACTCGACAACAACAATTTTAAAGGGTAACTAAAGGCAAAACTTTTTTTTTATTAAGTGGAGTGGGATTAAGAACACTTGTCGTTTATTGCCATCTATGCCCATATTGGGCAGATTCACCCTCTCTAGTTCATTTTTTTTCTGCTATCGCTGAAAGTAAAAAATCTCAAATTCCAAAACAGGAATAGGGGGTAAATCTTCCAATGAGAACTCTAGTTCTAGAGACCCTGGTGACAACCAGGGAGTCCCTCACTTTGGAGAGATTTCCCCATACTTCCTGTTTGGTTACAGTATAGGAAGTGAAGGGAATTCTCCCTGGTGGGACACAGATGGGGGGGGGGGGGGGGGGGCACCTGAGCGTGGTTATAACCCTTCCTTAATCTTTCAAAAATGCACAAAAAAAGTTTGCTTTTTGTTCCACTTCAGCTATTGCAACTTACCAGTCCTTGGATGTCTTGGTTTTCTCTTTTTAAGCTTTTTCACCTTGTAATTGTGCATTAAAAAGACACTTATTGTCCCTTTTTTTTTTTTGCCGTGCTCATTTCTCCCACTCCGTGGTGGTAATTTGGTTACGGCACAGGCTTGATGTAACATGTTTGCCTCTGTTTGTTCTTTTACTATGTGGTATCCCCACATTTAAAGGATGTTAAACTGTATTGGGTCTTTTTTTTTTTTTTCGGAGCTTTAGATACGCTTCTCGGTAGGTGTGCTGGTGAGGAATATGACTACATTGGTGGTGCTATCCATCTTTTTCTACACAGTGGAACAAGACCATATTGTGCAAGACTGACCTTTTTATCTTTGTTACCAAGATGGAGACTTCAATCGTAATATAATCCCAATAGACGTTCTAAGCCTTCTCTGTTCCACCAAAAACTAAAATTAGGCTAGAGTTCCGCTTTAAACTTTTAAGGATTTGCAGATTATAGTTTAAAAGCGGCCTTTTTGTTGGCAGGTGGTTGAAGCAGTTAAGTTGTGAATTCTTTTTTACAGCCCTGTTGAGTATTCACTTTGTGCCTTTTAGAAGGGGGAGAAACTGAATACTGACTTGAAAGAGATACGACTCCTGCTCTAGCCAATGACCATTGTAAGAGAATCTTTATCACGCATTCTCTAATTACTATTTTACACCACTTGGATACGTTTTATTAAGTAAGATTTCACACTGCTTGACTGTTACAAATCCACTTGCCCCAAATAGCACTTTCCAACCAGTGACTTTTTCCTTGCTCCTGGTGGTTCTTCAGCAGTGAGGTTTTTTTGATGCTGCTAATAAAAGATGAATGTGTATAGACAGGCTCATTAATTCCTGCTTTAGCTGACTAAGCACCACTTTAATGCTATTGAATTTGACTTTGATGCACAATGCGAATGCAAAGCCGAACATTCTCAGCAAAGTCAAAATGTTTCCTATGGTTTTTGTAGTTATCGACAAAATTACTATTGTGTATGTGTTGACGTGTATATTGGCATATATGGCATTAACGTACGCGTATGTGAGAGGCTGTTATTGAGGCAAATATAATTTATTTGTATTTATTTTTTGGAGGGGGAGATGCAATCTACTAATAGCCCAGTGCATGTAGCTAAAAGGCTTTCTGTGGTCAGTCGATATCCAGACAATAAAACGGCCATGATTGTAGATGTGGTAATAAAACAATGCAGTCATGCGTATAAACATCTGGGCTATCTGAAAGTCTGGCTAAGATACCAAACATCTAGATCTTTCAGATAATCATCTTTCCTGAAGCCTAAAAACTTTATTTGAGAGAACCTCATTCAGGGGTTTGCTTGTTTTAGGAAACCTCTGAAGAGCCTGCACTTGAATGCCAGAGCCAATTCCCCCATTGTTGCCTGTTTTATGTGTGCACCATGGCGGCTGCCTATATGCACTGCTGGGTTCTGAATGGTGGAAATATTTCTGTTGTTGGTCCTAGGCAGCTCTGTTGGTGTGGTGTTTCCATATATTAACTTCTGTGTTGATTTGCCCCAATCGTACAAAGAAAGCCTAATGACCCCCATACACTAGACGGAAAATTTGTGTATTCGTTTTTCATCCAGTTAATGGACACAAATAGAAAATAGTTTTTGCCTTTTTGAGAGTAAAAAAAATGTAAGAAATAGGTTGGTAAACTTTTTCCGAAGGAGCGATCTGTTTAAAGGCTAATGTGTTTCCATTAAAATCTGTTTGTACATACATGACAAAACTTTAACCCTAGACATGTAAATGAATGTTCATGTATAAAAGACCGATCATTCAAAAACGTTACCTTCTCCTTTTTTGTTCTGGTCTCTTCAGCTTGTTGTAAAGCCATAACGCCAAGCATTCCTATAGCAATGGTCTTCTCCTCCACACCGAAGGTGATGGATGCTGGGCAGAAATTGCTCACAAAAGATTTCTGACAAACATTTGTCCCTCCTCAGAGGTGTAACGGAATACACAGGAGGGAGAGCCCAGGTGGAAAGATCAACTATATTTCGTCACTTTATGTGAACAAATTAGTTCATTTATGTCCATTGAATTATTTCTCATTCAAAATGTGGTCACTACATGATGGTGGTATTTTTTGCTCTTACTACAGATTTTTTTTTTAGTATTCAAGATCACATTCAAACAATTTTTTGGCTAGTGTATGGCCTGTATAAGAATCATCTTCTAGAACCTGGGAAACCAGACCAGAAGTTTATTCTTTTACATTGCATATGGTGGAATATAGTTGCTTTTTGGAGGTCCCCTTTAAATTGGTTTCATTCTTTTTGTTTAATGTATATAGTAATCCATGGATTATAGCTGATTGGGGTTGATTATGGTTGAGAGCCTAAAGTGGGGTTACATTTCTCGTGGTGTTTTTCTGAAAGGAAGAAGGGATGCTTGTAGTTGCCATCTAGATGATGGCATTAAGTTGGATTCAAACTGTCATTATTTTTATTTATTTTTAGGACGGGAAAGAGTTTGATTTTTCTTTTCTCTTTTTGGTCCTTTATGTCAAGTTTGCTTGAAAAAATGTGAATATTTATTTATGCAGTATGCATCTCTCTAGTAACTCTATGTGAGGAGAGCTCATAGTGAAATGCCTGTACAGCCGTTTGCAGTCAGTGACGAATCTGTGACTGTCCCTTTAAGGGTGCATCTGCATTTCCACCTAACCCCCTCATAAAGCTGTTTGCAAATTATATTTAATTACAACCTGGTAACCTGCGGTGATTGATGTGCAGCGTCCTCCAGCCCCCTATTTCCTTTTCCCCCAGGCTATGACTCTCACTCACAATAACATTTTTAGACAAGGCTGTCACTTGTGGGGGTGGATTTCATCCTGGGCAGTTTGCCCCGGGCCCCGTGCTGCTGACTCAGTCAGGAGCCGCATGTGCCGTCTGTTTGGATGTTGTATGCTGGCTTGCTCTTTCCTCTGG
Organism: Rana temporaria; assembly: GCF_905171775.1. Classification (NCBI taxonomy): domain Eukaryota; kingdom Metazoa; phylum Chordata; class Amphibia; order Anura; family Ranidae; genus Rana; species Rana temporaria. The sequence goes on from NC_053493.1 coordinate 327,821,247, forward strand.
GCCCTGCTTACAATTTCTGCCCTTGGACTGTGAGCCCTCGCCTAAAGCGTTTTTGATATGCCTTTACTGTAGCGTTTCTCGTTTGTCAAACCTATATCCAACTAATTCTCGTCACATTGACTTTAAAGACTTATCAGTCATTTAGTGAGCACACGAATGCGCTTTGCATGGGAATGTTGCGCTGTGCGGTCAGTTTATAGGGACATGCTGAGTGGTCTGCGTGTCCCTGAAGAGTTAACCGATTGCTGTTGCTTAAAGAAGCATTGACTGTATGAACTGTAAATGTAAAAACATTGAATTCAAATCACGTAGTACTGATCTACTTCAAGTGCACTCCATGGGATATAATTGGTGTCTCTATTTAAAGTGTCCTTTTCTTTGCTACACTTGGCAGAGAAATAATGACTCCATTTGATATGTTTGTATGCTAATTTTGTCTTGACAAAGCTAGTTGTCATATGTTAGGACAACAATGCCATTGGCTGGCAGAGAAGGTGAGTATTGCAGTACAGTTCTTTAGAGACGTAACAATTCACCTATCGGCATTGTTCTTTATCAAGGAACATGCTTGTTTGCTTTTTATTAAAGAAAGCTATAGTATATTTCCAGTGATTATGCATTAATCAGCTTTTTTTTTGGGGAACTTTAATGTTCTACTGGCTGTTGTATATTTTCGTGTACAAAGTTGTAGTTGTACCCCTAGTGGCCACTATTTTCCAGCATAGAATCTGAATGTTTTGAGATATACCGTATTTATCGGCGTATAACACACACCCTCATTTTAAGAGGGAAGTTTCAGGGAAAAAACTTTCCACAGTGTATAACACACAGGCACAGTTTACCCTCCTATTTTCAGGGTAAAAAAGTGAGTGTTATACGCCAATAAATACAATAATTTTGTTATAGTTTTGACCATGTTTAAATCTTCATGGGTCTTAACTAGGGTTGTCCCGATACCACTTTTTTAGGACCGAGTACAAGTACCGATACTTTTTTTCATGTAGTCGCCGATACCGAATACCGATACTTTTTTTAAATGTCATGTGACAGTTTTCAAACCACAATACAGACTAAGGATATTTTCTTTAGAATTATGAAGAACTCTAACTCAAGACATTATAAAAGAATAAAAATGAGTAAAAATGAATAAAAATGTTTTATTTGCTTGTCACGCAGTAGTAAAAAACTCAAAGAATTTTCATAGAACATGTTGATAAATACAAAAAAAGTATTCTATTTAGGTATCGGGAGCATTTGCGCGAGTACGAGTACTCCCGCAAATACTCAGTATCGGTCCCGATACCGATACTAGTATCGGTATCTGGACAACCCTAGTCTTAACTGACTTCCAAGCTTACAGTGATCTAAAAGAAATGGTAAAGTGGCCAAGGACTTCTAGTTGTTAAAGTCTAACTTCAGCCAAAACTGTTCTTTGAGGCCCCTAATTTCTTTATTTTTCATAGAAGGCACATTTTACAGCCAAAGTAACGGATGTATAATAAAATCAAGTATCAGAAGGGTCAAACAATGAGATCCACAAATAAACTGGCCCGGTAATATGAGGCTTCTAAACGTTCTAACTGTTTAGGCATTTTGTGTGTTGTGGTCACGGGGAAAATCTCTTTACCTACTGCCCCACTTCACTGGTTATATATTAGGGTTTACAACCACTTGTTTATGATGGGTAAAGGGACAGCTTTGTATTTACAGTGGCAGTATGGCAACCTAGAGAAAACACAGTATTTTGGATATTGGGAGATATTGTACTACTCGGCTAGTTCAATAGAAATTGGCCAATGTTCTACCCATGTGTATGGAAGCCGGTCTGAGAGAAGCCGACCTTTCGGCTGGCTTCTGTTGAAGGCACATGACCGAAAAAGGACTGCTGATTGGTATCCGATCAGCGCAACTCATCCATTGGCTGACCGGTGTGTTCTGGCAGGTGGAGGGGTGGGGCTGGGGGGGGGGGTGGTCATCCTTTCAGTAAAGATATTTGCAAGCACACCATGGAATGACATAAATGGCGTCCAAACGGATAATTTATTGCATGATCACAACACAAGGAGAGTGCTCTCCTTGTGTTGTGATCATGCAATAAATTATCTGTTTGGAAGCTATATATGTCGTCCCATGGTGTGCTGGCAAATATCTTTACTGTGACTTGAACCAGTATCCAGCTGGTTGTTGCTGCAGCACCCAAATTTGAGAGCTCATCCAGGAATGTGTGCGATGGGAATATGAAGTATTCGTCGTCCTTTCAGAACACAAAAGCTTAGTGGGGGAGATCGTTGTACTAACATCATATTGTTGGTACATCAGCTCCTCCTGAACTCCTCAGTGTTTTTTTTTTTTGTTTTTTTTTTTTTTTCTGTTTTTTTTTCGTTCAGTCCACTGGGTTGAGCGAAAGAAAACAAATGTGTACTAGGCTTTAGACTATGTAAGCTTACGCAGGTGGTTAATAGGGGAGACAATGAGGGGACGGCAAGTTTACAACGCCTCTAGTAAAAATAAGACCACTGGTAGAATGCCAACACCATTACTATTATGTAGCTGCCTTGTTTTGCTTTATATTTGTTCTAATATTGCGTCAATTGTATTGTCTGACTGTATTTTATCTGGGACGTAGTAATATTTAACCATGAGTATTGGTGCACCTCAGAATGGTATGATTTCTATAAGGATGCTGTGTTGTGGTAAAATGGCACTGGTCTCTGTTTTGGTACAGCCTTTAAGATTGGAAGGTGAATAGCTGAAGGGCAATGTAATGATTTATCATTTTATAGTTCCGATTCCCATCATAGCGCACATAAAACCGACCAAGTACAGGTGACTGACTATATTTACCCATCTTTTATGTGACTGGAGGTTCCTATTTTAAATGACTTAAGTAATTGATTTCCCTGATAAAACCCTTGTGTTCATTAACATGTGGTGACTTCTCAAGGTTTCTAAGAGTAGAAATCGGCTATTCCTATGCTGGCCTATTTCAAAATTTGTCAGTAGTTTTTTTTTTTTTTTTTTTTTTTGACCCGATTCCCCCTTCCACCTTTCAGGGGCCATACAACTTTCCATTTACATTCAATTTCTGACTCTCCACAGGTGCTGAAGAGAAAATTTTGGAAGAATTTAGGGAACTGCACAGCAGTGACCTTCCAGATTTTCCGCTCCAGGCTATGATCCAGGGCGCTGGCAAACTAGTTCTTATTGACAAGCTGCTGCCAAAACTGAAGGCTGGTGGCCACAGGGTGCTCATCTTCTCCCAGATGGTGCGGTGCTTGGACATTCTGGAAGACTACCTCATCCAACGCAGGTGAGTGTGTATGCCAACCGCATTGCCAACCACAAAGGCAATAGTAGCACTTAGCGGTCCTGTAAAGATCTGCCCCAGATACATTAAATTGTTTAGGCGTTTGAACATTCACCTGACTGCTCAGTTTTTGTAGCACTCATTTGTGTCTCATTAACCCTTCAGTGCCTGAGATGGGAAACAATCCGCCTTTCTTTCAAGTGAGACAATGGGCATTGATTTGAGCAACTCAAACACATATTTTGGACACATTGATAAATGGACCTAATCTGCTCTATTTTTTTTCCTAAGGATATACATAAGCCATAATAATCATGTCTTTTACAATGAAAGCACAGTGCACATGTTGCCTGTTTCTCATCAGCTTCTTTTATTGATTGGGAATGAAATCCCAGAGGAAGTCCAGATTTGTTCGGAATGGCAAGATGTGACTTGTAGCAGCAGGGATGTGCTGACTGCAGAGCTGCTGAACAGGCATACATGAGGCACTCGAGCATCTCCTCCTCATTGCCATTCTGTTCACAAGTTTGCAGCTGAAATACATCAACCTTTTCAAGGAGGATAGTGCTGGAGTTTGTCTTAAGTAAATAAAATAAATTGAAGTACTGGTCTAGATGATGACCCTTTTTTTTATTTGATTTTTTTTTTAATTTTCAGATACCCATATGAGAGAATTGATGGCAGAGTGAGAGGCAACCTTCGCCAGGCTGCTATTGACAGATTTTCCAAGCCAGATTCTGATAGGTTTGTGTTCCTGCTGTGTACAAGGGCAGGAGGTCTGGGCATTAATTTAACTGCTGCTGATACTTGCATTATCTTTGATTCCGACTGGAACCCCCAGAATGACCTTCAGGTAAATGGCTTTGCTTTACTGTTAGCTATGTTCTTGGTCTTTTAATAGTCTTTGTAATGTGTTTATTCATTTGCAAATAAGTCTCCGACGATATCAAGTGTTGCATGTGTGATTAATTCAAATCATGTCAAACAGCTTAATTTGGATTAATTTCACAAAGTTTTTTTTTTTCATTGTCATTTTTTTGTGTATGTAATGTATAAAATAATTATTATTAAATAACCTCGCTGTAAACCCCTCTCCATCTATATAATATATGCATTTCCTCTTATCTGGTCAGATGGGATTTTTAACACCCAGCCGTGACAAGATACCACTGGACTTTGTGTATTGCCACTTTATTATTCAGTACATTATAAATCCTGTAGGCATTGAATTCAGCGGTCTATCCCTCATACCATTTGCATATAACATCTACGTCATATTGCATTCCTGTTGGAAGATTGGCTTGTCCTACCTGTTATAATTGATGACTGTAATGCTTGACTCATTTCACAGCTGTAAAGGATATGTGTATGTATTTAGAATATATATAAAATATATTTCATAAGCTGGCCTTAGATAGCACATGACCTGTCCAAAGAGATGGGTAGAGATTATTTTTTTTCCAATGCAGGAGCCTGTAGGACATGCTGAGAAATCCTTTCTGAATTGGCCAATGGGTACATGAGGCACATGTGCAGTGAGCAAATTCGTTCCCTATTCTTTATAGACAAGGGATTATTTGCTCACACGGGTTGGAACAAACTGACTTGTTCATCAGAAATGCTAGTTATAGCTAGTTAATTCCTGTACAGCTCAATCCTCATTCTTTTACTGCAATGCTTAATGTGTATCTAAAGCCATTTTTCCCATTTTGAATGGCGTAGTGATAATAGAACCTCTGTTGGGTTTTTGTTGGTGTCTGTGTCCCCATAAGGGCGATTTTACTTTGTTTTGTCCAGGTGACCACTGTCACTGGAACAGAAAGTTGTCCTTGGAAGAGAAATGGAGGAGATGTTTTCCACTGGGGACAATTGTTCCATTGATTGCTGTCTAATGGGAATTTCTTCAGAACTTGTATCTACAGGAAAGGAAGTTAAGGGAAATCTCAATAGGACAAAGACCACAATTTTTTATTTTTTTTTAACCATTCCCAACTGTTTCCAAAATGAAAAAACAAGTTTTTGTCTTTAGATACATATTTTAGTGCCTCTTGCAATGATTGACTATTTTGTCTACTCTAAAGTTGCCCATTGCAGTCTGGAAGCCACCTTTTTTGCAAATTGTATGCAGCATGCTATAGGTCTTGTTGTATAATGTGTACTCTAATTATGTGCTACAAATTAATAGGTACTGTACTTGTTATAAGATGGTAACAGATCACTTGATGCCATTTTTGTTTTTTAGGCGCAAGCTCGGTGCCATCGGATTGGACAGAGTAAATCTGTGAAAATTTATCGCCTGATCACAAGAAATTCCTATGAGCGTGAAATGTTTGATAAGGCTAGCCTGAAACTTGGCTTGGATAAGGCAGTTCTGCAGTCCATGAGTGGAAGAGAGAATGCTACTAATGGGGTAAATGGCCTGCAGTTTAGCTTGCATTTAAATAAGTTATGCAGCATTTGGCACTTCTGCATCATTTCGGCTGTTTTCTTATAGTCCATTTTTTATTCATATCTTTTTTTTTTTTTTTTTTTTTTCCTGCAGGTACAGCAACTGTCCAAGAAGGAAATAGAAGACCTTCTACGGAAAGGGGCATATGGGGCACTAATGGATGAGGAAGATGAAGGCTCAAAGTTCTGTGAGGAAGATATCGATCAAATCCTTTCCAGGAGAACCCACACCATCACTATAGAATCAGAAGGAAAAGGCTCCACCTTTGCAAAAGTATGTTCTATAGGATTGGTGTTTTCTGAAACCTGGTGCCCATTGCAAGAGTTCTGCATCCATCTTTAAAACAAAATATAGTCTAGTTCCAAGGGACATGTGGGGCCCAGTTTACTCTTCTGCTTTCTATCTTCACTCTTCTCCTTTGTGCTTTTCTTCCTCTCCATCTTTGCTCTTCTTCTTCTCCTCTACCTTTTTTGCTCTTCTCGACCTTTGCGCTCCTCTTCCTCCTTCCTCCTTCCTCTTCCTCCTTCCTCTTCCTCCTCTTTGCTACCTTTGTTCTTCTCCTCATATTTTGTGTTTTTGCTAGTAACAAATGAAACCATTATTATTCTATACTTGAATGTGTGGAATGGTTTCACACAAACAGAATTGAACTGGTATATTAGGTCATGTTGGTGCTCTGCCGCCAAGTCCCCTCCCCCTCCCATACATATGGGAACAGACAGGCACATTAGCCATCTTGAACAGGGCATCTTCTTATATTTTCCTGGTCCTAACCTGGCTTAAAATCGTCATTCACTTGTGCTTCTATTTGGTAACCAGAAAAACCTGCAGAGTCAATACTGACCAAGCATGTTTCTTTTTATCTTGCCATCTTAACAAATTTATTTAATATTTAAATTGATCCAAATACCAGATTACCTAAAATCAAGATATTATCAAATCTGTTCTAAGGGCTAATGGACCCGGGGTACTTAAACCTACAGGTGGTCTTTACAGCTTTTTTATGTATTTGTTTATTAGGCCAGTTTTGTTGCCTCTGGGAATCGGACAGATATTTCTTTGGATGACCCTAATTTCTGGCAGAAGTGGGCTAAGAAAGCAGAGCTCGATCTTGATGTATTGAATGGAAGGGTAAGTGTTTATACATTAGCAGTTAGTGTTCTAGTTGTGAGATTTCTGAATGTGGCCTCATCTCTCTATATATTGATATCACTTGTAGAACACACTGGTAATTGACACACCACGGGTAAGGAAGCAGACAAGACATTTCAGTGCAGTAAAGGAAGATGATCTTATGGAGTTCTCCGACCTGGAGAGTGAAGCCGAGGACAAACCTAGCATTAAACCACGTCGGTCTCAGGACAAGTCCCATGGCTATGCGAGAAGTGAATGTTTCAGAGTTGAAAAAAACCTGCTGGTCTATGGGTGAGTAATACAGCCTCAGACAGATTTTTGTGCTGTGTATTTGGCCGCTCAGTATAGCATATGGGGAAGTAAAAGAGCTGAAAGTTTGCTTGTCAGCACGGTCCCGATGAGCAGTGTAATTATAAGCTTGTATGTCATCATATCTTAGACATCGAACTACTTATTGAGCTCACATTGCACTTTGTCTGTCGGCACGCTGTATGAAACTTTTTTTCCATTTGTCGGTAGGTGGGGCCGATGGACAGAGATCCTTTCCCACGGGCGCTTCAAGCGTCAACTTACAGAACAAGACGTGGAAACCATCTGCCGTACCATTTTGGTGTACTGTCTCAACCATTACAGAGGGGACGAGAACATCAAAAGCTTTATCTGGGATCTAATCACACCAACAGAAGATGGCCAGACTCGGGCTCTGGTAAACCACTCAGGTACATTACATGTTCACAAAGCTTCAACTGTTACCAAAGGAATCTGAGCTGCATGAGGAGTTGTCTAGTCTACCTGAAAATGCTGGTTGGTTGGCTGTCAAGCTTGACCCTCATTAGTTTGGGTCACCAAGCTAGAATACGTATTCAGATTTAGTATTCTGACTCTCCTGATCTGCATACCTCATTATAGAGAAAGGGACCCCCAAAGCATTTATGTCAGCGTATTGGCATAACAGCCAGGCAGTTTGCATTTTCAGATGGCAGTTTCCACATCTGTCGTGACAAGTTTACTTTAGGTACTGTATTTAGTTTAGAAGTTGTTTTATTTATTGATGTACCCTGAGCATGTCCTCTTTAGGTTCCATCTTGTCATTATGAGTAGTAGGTTTTTTAATTGTTTTAAAAATTGGACCTACTGCATTTATAAATGGGGAGCAGGTCAATGGGGTTGATTTATTTAAAACTGTAGAGTGCAAAATCTGGTCAAGTGCACTTGTAGTGCAAAGTGGATTTGCCTTTCATAAATGACCCCCAATGTGTAAGGCACCCTTGCAGCTGTATATATAGATGTGGCATTCATTCTTAAACAACTTTTATTTCAGGCCTATCTGCTCCGGTACCCAGGGGTAGGAAAGGAAAGAAGGTGAAAAGCCAGAATTCGCAGCCTGTGTTCAAGCATGCAGATTGGCTCCCCAGCTGCAATCCCGACACCTTGTTTCAGGAGGATAGCTACAAAAAGCATCTTAAGCATCACTGTAACAAGTAAGTAGTGAAAGTGTTTTTCTTCTGTAGTGCGGTCACAGAGCACAGACAGATTGTGCTGGTTCTCACTTTGACCACAAAAAGGTCAATGTTTACTGTGACAAAGCAAGCTCCTATAATGCTGTCTGCCTTGTGCTTTTGCAGTATGTGTCAGACCAGGAAGTGTTTTTTAAGGAGAACTGACAGTGATTTGTGACTTCTGCAAGTGACTTTTCTTGGCTTTGTTGCAGATTTTGTATATTGGGTGTTTTTTTGACGGTGGAGCTTTACAGGACATGGCACCAATGATGTATAGATAAATGATAACATAGGTCTTAAAGCGGAGTTCCGGCCACAAATTGAAAAAAAAAAACGTTTTAAATATAAATACCCCTGTAATACACAAGCTTAATGTATTCTACTACAGTTAGTCTGTAAACTAAGGTCCGTTTTGTTACGTTGTTACAGCATTTAGACACTTTATAAAATAGAAATTGACTGGGGCCATCTTAAGTGTGGGCATCATGAAGCCAGACTGTATGACTTCCTGGATTTCAGCCTCGCACATGCTCAGTGCTGTACAAGCAGTGTAATGGTTTCAGATCAGGTTTCAATAGCAACGGGAGTGTCAGAGGAAGTTGCCGCCCCTTATCTATGCAAACCTCTCCTCCCCTCCTCCTTCCAGGAACCAGTAAATATAATAAATAATTTGTTCCTGTGCAGATATATCTACATAACAAGATGATATATATCTCTTGTTATATATGTGGTGTGTATACATATACTAGACATGTGCACTGTCAATAAATCCATTTTGTTAGTGCGGTGACGTTAGTGCGGTGACGTTAGTGCGGTGACGTTAGTGCGGTGACGTTAGTGCGGTGACGTTAGTGCGGTGACGTTAGTGCGGTGACGTTAGTGCGGTGACGTTAGTGCGGTGACGTTAGTGCGGTGACGTTAGTGCGGTGACGTTAGTGCGGTGACGTTAGTGCGGTGACGTTAGTGCGGTGACGTTAGTGCGGTGACGTTAGTGCGGTGACGTTAGTGCGGTGACGTTAGTGCGGTGACGTCAGTGCGGTGACGTCAGTGCGGTGACGTCAGTGCGGTGACAACATTATGTGCAGAGTGGGGAGAGGTACAGATGATCAGGCATACAGAGCGGATCTCTGATTGGTCTGTATCTGAGAACACGGATCATAGTACAGCCCCGCCTCCCTGCACTAGACTTGTAACTCACAGTGCAGAGCGATGTTGCAATGTACAGGGAGGCGGGGCTGTACTATGCTCGGTGCTCTCACATACAGATCTATCAGACAGAGTGAGATCCGCTCTGTCTGCCTGATGATCTGTATCTCCGTGCACCGGAGACAGACGGCAGGCGGGCGGGTGGTGGAGGGAGGAGGACGGGGGCGGTGCTAGGACGGGTGGAGGAGCTAGGACGGGGGAGGAGTTGGAGAGGGAGAAGAGGAAGGACACCACCTCTATGGGCGGCACTGCCCTCCCTGCGCCCCCCGAGATGTTCATCCACGGCTGCGATGTTCAGCCAAGCCTGGGGATGATGAAACACATATCCCAGGAGGCATAGCAGTGCTGGATGCGGCGGGGGGGGGGGCCATTCCGCCGCGGCGGGGGAATAAGAGACTCACAGATAAAAACGTGAGTTTTTAAAAGACAAAAAAAAAACATCCCAAATGTATTTAAGGGGGCAGTGTAAAAACGAATGCAAAGAAGTTGTAAAATAGGGTGGAACTCCGCTTTAAGTTTTAATTGAGATTCAGAGGACCCTATTTTTCAGGTGTATATGTGCTCAGCTTTAGTGTAAATGTTGGCATATAAAAGGTTTACAAATGTAATTTCTCAGCTTTTTTTTTTTTTTTCTTTTTTTAAAGTGCAGCAGGGTGTTGTTTTTGTTTTTGCTTTACTGCTTCTGTTATCTTAGTACAAGTGTATAGATAGAGCTGTAACCGTTGCTGAAAAACATTGTAATTGGCTTTCTCACAGCAGTTGTTCAGGTGATTGCATGGTCTGGCATACAGGTAGTCAGTTTTATGGAACGCTGGCTAAGTAGGCAAATAAAAAAAATGTTTAATTTTTTTTTGGGCAAACTAAATACAGAACAAGAGTAATATTAAGGAAAATGCATGGTCGTTTGTTGGTTGGTTTCCATATTATGGTGGTTGTAAAACTGAAAAGTCTGAAAGTCTTATTTGCTGCTCATGCCAAGATGGCAAAATTAGCATTAAAGGGACAAAACTCTGCCAAAGGCAGGCAGAGGAAAAAGGATGTCGTCGTGTTTATTTTTTTTTTTTTGTATTTTTTTTTTTTTCCATGACTGATTTTACATGCCTTAGTCCACACTGTCTGGGGGTGGCCATCTTGGTAGTGGCAGGGCTTTGCTTTCTCATGTAAGAGTTTTCAGCAAGAATAGTGAGCATTACAGTTGTGATATCACCAAATATAATCTTCTGTGAGTGCGTTTTTAGTGTACTGCTTAGCCACAATTAACACTTTAAACGTCCCCTATAGCATGGCAAACCTTATTTTGTTTATTTTTTAGTTTAATTCCACTTTAAAGGTATAGATTGGTGGTTCTCATTCTTGGTGAGACTGGAGCTCTGTAAATGCTTCCAAAACCTTCCATGCCCTAAAAGTGAAAAAAATCCCGCAGTTTGCAGAGTATAAATGTGTAATCGTTGTGTAACCAATCAGGAAGATATGATAATTCCATAAGTTTGCTTGATTGGCCGCAGCTTAAAAGTGTTGGATACTGGTTGAGTTTACAGATTACTGTCCAGTGAGGGTAACTGCATCATTTTCTTAACATAGCTATTACAAAGTAGCAAATATCACCTAATGTAGCCTATATGGGAGTGGAATGATCATGTGTCGGAAAAGTGTGAATACCTCAGAAATGGCCAGAAGTTGTTTTCTACTTCATTTAGAATTAAGAGATGTATGGGAATTATTTCCCCCCATATTCATACTTCCCTAGGCGTCTCCCGCCGCTTCTACACTGAGAACAGAGTCATTGAACATTGTCGATGGCTCGGTTCTCGCAGCTCCCTGAGCGGAGTGCTGCTGACTGTCAATCGGCAGCTCTCCTGCTCTGCTCCTCAATGCTCATTGGAGAGCGGCTGTCTCAGCAGCTCGCTGAGACAGCCATCAGTCCAGGCACCTGGTGGATTCAGACTTCCAGAGTCTAAATGACGCGGTGCTTGGACTTATTTGTGTGACATCTACAGAGAGCAGACTTCAGAACACACTCTGCTGAAAACGGGTCACAGGAGTGCAAAACTAAGTGCACTTCTGTGACCCAGAGGAGAAGCCAAACGAGCTCAGGCTGGACTTCTCTTAAATACTGTATTCTGTCTTGTATGTCTGCTGTCAGTGCAGTGGCGCTAATAGTATGGTTGTGGTTGCTTAGATTCTCCAAAACCAGATTTACTAGACAGTCCCCTGCTCTCCATTCTGCCAGCAGCAACTGTTTTTGTAACCATAATAAGAACTGTCCAAAGCAGTGCCACCTGCCGAGTGATGACACAGCATCTTGGGATCTAGAAATGAATCATGAGCAGCACCAATTTCCTACTGAGCATGTCTGTCAGTATAGATAAATGAGCCAGTCACAGTCCACACATTTCTGCTCATGCAGAATATCCATAACATCTGGCCAGCCGCAAGTCTCACAAATAACACATTTAGATGTTAATCAGGTAATTTGGAGAGTGCCTGGCAACTTAGCCTTGCGTTCTCAGCCTTTGCTGTGCATGCTACAATGTAGGCATAGTGTTTGGACTTTCGATTAATGGTTTCTGTAATGCACACAAGATACTCTAGATTTCGAACATGGCCGTTTCCTATATTGAGCTGAAAATGTGAACTTTTGTTCTCCATCACAATGGCACTGGGAAAAAGTTGTACTTTCCAGAAAAAAAACTGCCTGTAGCATTTATTTGGAGTGGATGATCCTCTCTGTGCTTGTGTAACAAGGGAGTGGAGAAATTATTTTTGTCTTTATCGCTTAGGCAGCTCATAAGTTACATATTCTGCGAAACATGACCTTTCATTGCACAGTGCCAAATATCTGTGCAGTAAAACATTCTGGCAATTCGGCCCTCGAATATTCAGCCCACGTTCAACTGTTCTTTAGTTTAGCACAGCAAGTAGATGATGTCCTTTTAGTTAAATTATGACCACTTTAAATGTGAAAGGTAATCTTTCTGGATGTGAATATGGCATCACCCTTTGCTGGTTTGTATGGTTATTAATGAATTTTCCCAACACCTGATGTGGACAAACTCATCCCATGTCAGTGGTTTGCCAACTAATGAAGGTGTGATGGCCCAAGAGCCCGCAAATTAACAAATAAAACCAGCAAGATTCAAACCATCTACGGAAAAGGTGATTGTACCCAAGTTAATCCTTTGATTGCCTTCGGTCCAACCGGCATGTGATGCTTGCCAGTGTTTATAGTCGCTAGCAATAATCATGTTCTCCTGGCAGGGACATCGCCCCATTGCCCGGAGAACACAATATCTCCGCAAGGAGGGGGGCTGTGTTGATGGTAGAATCAAGTGATTTTCTGTGGCCTGCATAAGTCCACAAATTGAGCAGCTGTATTTTTGTTTTGGCCGCTTTGTTTTAAAGTTTGCCTGTAACAAGTCTACTTTCTTGGTTAAACCTGCATTTAAATGTTTCACGAATAAATGGCATCATTGAGCCTCATGACACTGTGATCTTGATCAGAAATACATAATTGAGATCAAGTGCCCAACAGAATTGTATATTTTCAGCTCTTGAAGATCTGTGAGACTGTGTACACTGAAGTGCCATTGGCACCCTCCATATTGCATGGATAAGTGATGGATTCGGTGAGAATAATTGAGCCGCTTGTGTTGCTCCTCCAGATGTGACACAGAAGCTGACAGCTCCGATCATAATCTCCCCTGTCCTCCGCCAACTGCACAATTAATGTGTGGAGCATTGCCTTAAGATTTAGGGTGTAAAAAGGGTGAAATTAATGAAGTTTCCTAAATACATTCAGACAGCGTTGCTTGAGCGGCAGGCTTGAGTTCAGCTATAAGCTGACATTGACATGGATTTCCCTAGTGAAACATATAGTTAAACCTGGCAGCTTCAGCAGACTTCCTGCAAGGAGCAGGACTGCAAGTGGTTATAGCGCTATAAAACTGGCTTCTTTACAGAAAACAAATAGTTATATAATCCGAAAAACCCACCATCCCATTGTGAGGGTTTATTGTTCAGTGGTTTAAAAAAAGACAGGGGGAAAAAAAAACAGATTATAGATCTCGTTTATCCTTGCAACTTCTGATGTGCTTCCAAAAATGGTATTAAGGCAGCAGCTGAGGAAATTTTATGAGATAATGAAGCAGAACAGTTACTGAAAGCCATCTGCTCAGTTGTTTACAAACTTGCTCCAGTACTTCAGAGGCAGCGGTGCAGTACGTGTCTGAACTTCACAAGCTGAACTAGGTAGGACTAAATGTAATGCGCCTGGGCTGGGCTCAGCCTGCTCCCTCCCTGTGCAGCGTGAGCCGTTGCCAGGCAGGCCCGTTGGAAGCCAGCAGAAAGCACCACACAGAGGTGATTATATGCCACCATCTGTCACGCTTCAAGCCTACCATACAGCATGGCTAATCAGCCTTGGCAGGATGATGGATGAACAGCAGCAGCTGCCAAAAGCCACTGTTGGCAAACAATTCTGAAGTTAAGAACTTCTCCCCTCACCCCCCCTCTCTCCTCTTCCTCTCCAGGGTCCTGCTGCGTGTCCGCATGCTCTACTATCTCAGGCAAGAAGTGATAGGGGACCAAGCTGACAAAATCATGGAGGGTGCTGACTCAAGGTTAGTGGATGTGCGGCTTGTCCTTGTCATAGAAAGCAAGGTCTCTACCTGCTGTTACTAATTATGCTCTACAGCTTCACATTCTTGGTCCCTTTTTTTTTTTTTTTCTCCTCCTTTATGGTTTTAACTCCTTCCTGCTTATGAGGCCACTCTTTTGTTTTTTTGTTTTTTTTTAATGATTTTTTTTATTTTGGTCCAGTTAAAGTTTATTATTATTTTATTTGATGAAAAAATGCATTGGTAAAGAATGAAATGCATATCTGTGCACACACACTGTATTTATTTAGATGAAAACAAAATTTTTATGAATTTTTAATAATAAAAAAAAAAATTCTGTAACATTTTCTATCATCTATACACAGAGTTTTCACCTATAGTAAATGTGTGACTTGGAGTTAACACTGTGGTACCTAAACATTAGATCAAAGGTCAGATCAGATGTATATTTCAAATTGTTGGCAGCATTGACACACCGGTCAGCACCTTAACCTACATGTTGGCCTGGTTGAGACAAACAATCTGTATTTGCCCCCAAAACCCCTAATTGGAGCTAGAAAATTAGAACTGGGGAGGGCTGTAGTAGGAAAAAATTATTTTGCTTCTGTACAGCCTTCCGGTGACAGGCTAAAAGAGGAGCAACCAGTTAGTTGGCCATAGCCATTGACTGTTTCACTTCTTTAGTCATGTGCACATAAGCTGGGAAGTCTGAATTTGTGAATTTTGTAGTAATTATGTATTGGTGTAGTTTGTTGTATGCGCTGACCCTGAGTTTGCATACAACTGTAGGCTCAGAAGCAGTGTTAATTTAGTCGACTAAAAACGACTAAAACATTTTAATCGACCAAGTCAATACTATTTTAGTAGACTAAAATACGACTAAAACCAAAACAATGGAGATGACTAAAATACGACTAAAATGGCATTTTAGTCAAAAGACTAAGACTAAATTTTAAATTTTACTTCAAAATTAACACTGGTCTGTAGTGCATGTTCATGCCTTAATGCCATAAGTAATAACATATTAGATTTTTCACTCCAGCTGTATATAATGAGTTTAGACATTGTAGAGAAATGTTAACTAATGCATTACAACTTAATTACACCCATTAGATTTGAGACGACTAAAATTAGTTTTAGTCGATTAAAATGTACTGGAGATTTAGTCGACTAAATACGACTAAAACTAAAAATCTTGCAGAAGACTAAAATAAAACTAAAATTTAAAATGACATTTTAGTCCTAAGACTAAAACTAAATCGAAATTTGCTGCCAAAATTAACACTGCTCAGAAGTATAGAATCTCGCCTTGTACCAGAGATGCTTACACACTCAAAGCATTATGGATCTGTGAAGGCCATTTTAATGCTCTGTTGTCAATCGGTGAATTAACAGTAATTACAGTTATAGTAATAGGCAGACTTAAACGTAAACCTAATGCTGCGTACACACGATTGGCCTTTTGCCCGGCCAAAAGCACATCGGAATTCCGACGCAATTCCATCAGAGTAAAATAAAACATTATCTCCGATGGAATTCATCGGAATTCTGATGGAATTTCTCAGATGGGGCATACACACGGTTGGAATTTCTGATGGAAAAAGTACGTCTGACTTTTTCCATCTGCAATTCTGATCGTGTGTATGCGGCATAAGTAAACCTAAGTTGGGGATATGAGATTTAATGTGTCATCCATTAAATATTTGGGTTTTGCAGACAACTACAGAAATAATACATTAAAGCATCAATTTACTAATTTGCCTGAATAAGCAAATAATGTCTGTTTGTTGTTGGTAAAGACTGATGCAGATACAGCTTGCATTATTATAGTAATATGTAGCACTTGTAAAAATAGATTTGATCAACTTTGGCAATAATGGCAAAGATAATTGGAATACATTTTCTCATGTTTATTAAACCTAGTATGATTCTAGTGGCACTGATTAGCTATACTGGTCACTACTATCATGCGTTTCATCTTGGGTATCTCGATTTAAGTATTTTGTTTTTAAAATAGAAGTTCCATTTTGAATTTTTTTTGCCACATTAAAGTACTTGAATGCACTTAAATTGCATGTTTTTATTACTCTGGCAGTCTTCATTCCTAACCTATGAAATGGTCTCATTTTTCTTTTTACAGAGGCAGTTATATTTGAATGTTAAACTTCTATTTAATCAGACACAAAGGTGGAGCTTTTAATGAAAAGAGAGGAATCCCCCAGGGTGGGGCTTTAACGGTAACAACTCATAAAGTCAAAGAGCGTAATGATGGTAATAAAAGTTTATACAATAAATACAAAATATAAATATTAAAATCATAGTTCATAGGTAGGTGTTTGACTTGTCCACAGGGGTTCATTCAGGCCCTACGCGTTTTGAGAGCTTGTCCCTTCATCAGGGGCCAATGTCCATGTGGGGTCACACTGTATATGACATACATTGACATGTTTCAAAGTATTGCAATAATTGTCTTTATAGATAACAAGAGAACATTAAAGCTGCATAGTACATATATCATACCCGTCACCATATGTATAAACTCGTGACCGAGCCGGCAAACCTCAAAGGGGTGGCCCACGAAGCCCCTTGAGATAGAATAGGGGCACCCAGTAGGGCAGGAAACCTCCCTCTCTTCCAAGCAAGCCCAAAGTTGTCACAAAAGATCGCAAAGCGTATAAATCGCCCCTGCATAGGCAAAACATTAATGTAAATAGGCATACTTTTAAAAAGATCCCAAGAACAGTTAAAAAGTAAGTTATATACAGTAGGATATAACAAAGTCCCACCAGCACAACTATAAAAAATTTATAATACAAGTTGTATGTCTGACATAGAAAATAGGAATAAAAGGAACTATTTTCTACGTCAGACATACAACTTGTATTATACAATTTATATAGTTACGCTGGTGGGACTTTGTTATATCCTACTGTATATAACTTACTTTTTTTAATGTTCTTGGGATCTTTTTAAAAGTATGTCTATTTACATATATAATGTTTTGCCTATGCAGGGGCGATTTATATGCTTTGCGATCTTTTGTGACAACATTGGGCTTGCTTGGAAGAGAGGGAGGTTTCCTGCCCTACTGGGTGCCCCTATTCTATCTCAAGGGGCTTCGTAGGCCACCACTTTGATGTTTGCCGGCTCTGTCATGAGTTCATACATATGGTGACGGGTATGATATATGTACTATGCAGCTTTAATGTTCTCTTGTTATGTATAAAGACAATTCTTGCAATACTTTGAAACATGTAAATTTATGTCATATACAGTGTGACCCCACATGGACATTGGCCCCTGATGAAGGGACAAGATCTTGAAATGCGTAGGGCCTGAATGAACCCCTGTGGACAAGTCAGACATCTACCTATGAACTTTAATTAAATATTTATATTTTGTATTTATTGTATAAATAAACTTTTATTACTATCATTACGCTCTTTGACTTTGAGTTGTTACCCTTAAAGCGCCACCCTGGGGGATTCCTCTCTTTCCTATTCTATATAGGGGTGTTGGTAACACACACAGGTCCTCCTTGTTGATGTTTTTTTGTATTTTAATGAAAAATAAGCCAACCCGTGTTGCCTATGAGGACATATTGGTGTTTAGACTGACTGTTATTTCCCTTTTTATAGTGAATTAGATGTTTGGATACCAGAGCCCTTCCATGCAGAAGTTCCTACAGATTGGTGGGATAATGAAGCTGATAAATCCCTTTTAATTGGCGTCTTTAAACATGGTAAGCTGTCAGTCTGCTTCATCAGAATGCAGGGCGTCATAGACACTTGGCGCTGGAATTCTGAGTGATGAGCAGAGGTGTCTGATCTCCATAACTTGCTTTTACAAGGTTACTTGGCCTTTTATTCAGGTGCTAATAAATGTAAATGGCAGTTTTAATTTAAAGCGGTGGTTCCCCCTTAAAAACAACTTTTTTTTATTCCACTGGCCCCCCACATTACAATCGAATTAAGGCTATTATTTTTTTTTTTGCTGCTGTACATACCTTGATACAGCATCTTCACCCGTGCATCCGGGTTGCGAGTCCCGCGGGAGTGGGCGTTCCTCACATGTGTTTGACATTTTTCGGAAAAACGAGCTCCCCCCTGTCGCGTCAGCCGCGTCACGGTTGGCGAAAGGAGCCGACCGGCGAGTCGGCGCTATACTGCGCATGCGCATAGCCGTTCGGCTCCTTTCGCCAATCGTGACGCGGCTTACGCGACGGGGGGAGAGCTCGTTTTTGGGAAAAACATCAATCAAACACATGTGAGGAACGCCCACTCCCGCGGGACTCGCAACCCGGATGCACGGGTGAAGATGCTGTATCAAGGTATGTACAGCAGCAAAAAAAAAATAATAGCCTTAATTCGATTGTAATGTGGGGGGCCAGTGGAATAAAAAAAAGTTGTTTTTAAGGGGGAACCACCCCTTTAAGTGTTTAATAACATTTACAGGTAAATACTGTATTGGCGTATAACACTGACTTTTTTTACCCTTAAAATAGAGGGTAAACTGTGCCTGTGTGTTATACGCAGGGGGCTGTGGAAAGTTTTTATCCTGAAACTTCCCTCTTAAAGTTGGGGTGTGTGTTATATGCCTGTGCATGTTAAATTTTTTAGGAGCATTGAGAATTGCATAAAGTTGAAGTAAAGTTGTGGGGAGCATTATTTTTCTGCACACAGCTGACTTCCTGTAATTACATTGACTGCCTGTTTAGATACAGGTACTCAATACTTCACATAGACATTTGTGAATGTTATTGGTTACTCTCGCATATCAAGTTACTGTTTTGTATTAGATTTGCTGCCCTCCTAGTGAAACATGCAATGTGTTCCTTATAGAATACTTCCTGTGTTCATATAAAATATTTAAGGGGATAAAATGAAGCGATTGACTTTTGCTCAGGAAGTTGCATTACATTTTGACACATTTTAGCTCCCCCCTTGAAGCTTTTTCCAGTGATAGTTATGATTTCTAATCCACTGCATGTTTTTTGTAAAATATCCTAGGAGAGAAAATATTTAACACTGATCTATAAATAACCATATTTGTAGTAATAATGGCCACACCGTGTTATAGATCTCCATAAACTTAGCTTCCAGCTCTGCTAACTCTCTGCCAGCCAGTGTCAAAGTGGATGGTGGGCTTAACCTCTGCTATTAATCTGTACAAGTGCCTCCTGGGCTTTGTTCCAAGCAATATTTCACAAATGTCAGCGCCGAGAACTCCCAGCTCCCTTGAGTGGGATGCAGCCTTGTTAACTTTGAAAGGCTCGGGGATGCAGAGCTGGCATGATATATACAGTGAGCGATTCCTGATTATAATCCCAATTCTCTGGAGGTTGCAGGCATATTCTCAGCAGCATGGCCTTACTAAAGGGGAGAATGATGGCTTATAAAACCTTTCATGATTACAGTTTGGCTCCAGGCTCTACAGCAGTTAGGAGAAGTGTGTTGTACTACAAATCCTAATTGAATTGTGCTGTTCTGCCTATGTACAAGAGCCTCCTGCCTTTCTTCTAAATGGGAGCCTCAGCTGAGTCCGGGATGATCTAAAAATCTTTCTCCTGCAGTGCACTGTTGGGATCTGCCATTTTCTATCTAGTCAGTTCAGCCAGATAAAAAAGCAAAACAAGTGTGTTAAAACCATAGAGGGAGCAGTGTCATCCTTCTGACATACATCACATGAAACCTAATAAGACAGGTTCGATGGCCCTTCATGTAACCCATGTATACGGAGTGAGTGGAAAAGGGTGAGCAGCGGGAAGGAATTTTAGGCTATTCCTGGGCTCAGCGGATGCATATTGGTTGCCAGGGAGAGGATGGGACCTCGCCATGCACAACTTTTTCTAGAATTCAGTTAAATGCTCACTTTACAGAAAGCAAATGCTAAACAGTGTCCAGGGATTCTGCGAAGTCTGGTTTGCTGTGATGAATGTTAGTAAAAAATTTATAAAAAATCTTTGATTTGGTTGAATTAAATTTTACTCTGTTGTGTTTAAATACATTTATTTTAGCGTAATATAAGTTGGTATAAATTAAGTTGCCACACCAGACTTGGTATGATTATGTAATATTACATTAATATTAAAATTTATATTACAATAATGTAACATTACCTGTTCTTGTAGCTGAGAACAAAATCAGAATGCATTGTTTAATAAATTAATAACATAACTTATTACACTAAAATGTGTTAAATCCTGATCTAAACCCTGGAACAAATTTGTTGAAAAAATATTAACTTAAAAGAAATTGTCTAATGTATACCTCAATGCCTTTTGTATGCTAAGGGATAAGGCAAAAAAAGAGTGAAGAGGTATAAAATATTGCTTATTCTACATTTTAAATTTCCTAGACAGGTTTGTTTTGTATACCTAGAAAAGATTAGCAATCCTAGTAATAGTTCAAACCAATTGTTTTCTGTAATTCAAAACACACCTTCAGTGTTTTAAAGTGGCTGTAAAGCCTCAAGGTTTTTCACCTTATTGCTCCCCCTAGACCCTCCCTTTTTTTTCACCTGAGCCCGATCTGATCCAGCGATGTGCGCACAGCAGCTCCCAGCCACTGTCTCTCTCCTCATTGGACAGATTCATAGCAGCAGGAGCCATTGGCTCCCCCTGCTGTCAATTAAAGCCAGTGACACGGGGGTAGAGCCGAGTTGTCTGTGTCAATGAAGGCAACAGTGGGCCTCGTGATCAGGCCAGCATAGGTGCCCCCAGGGAAAAGCGGCTTTCCCTGGGAGCACCAGAAGGAGAGGAAAGGGCCTGAAGTCCTGACAGGGCCCCCACAAGAAGAGGATCGGGGCTGCTCTGTGCAAAACGGTTGTACAGAGCAGGTAAGTATAGGCAAGTTTGTTATGTTTATTAAAAATAATCGGTCAGTCGGCCTATTTTAATAGATGTTTGGTATTATCATGTGGGCAACGCTGAACATGGAGCAGAGAAAGCAATGAGAAAATTGTCTGAGGAGATCAGAAAGAAAATTATAGAACAGCATGTGAAAGGTAAAGGCTAGAAGACCATCGTCAAACTGCTTGATGCTCATGTGACTAATATTAAAAAATTTAAGAAGTTTATGGTTCATGGGAAAATGTAGCAAAGCCTCCCTGGACTTATTTGCAAGATAATTCAACCCCAGATTTAACAGGATAGTGCCAATGGTTGACAAAGAAAAGCATACATTACTAAAATTTATATTGACAAGCCATAATGCTTCTAGGAGATTTTTGGCAGGTCACATCAGCTATGTATGTTCAGGGGGGAACAAATAAAGAAAATAACACCATACCTACTGTGGAGGAGGCATAATTATCTTTAGGTGTCTTGAATCTGTGCAGGGCTAATTCAAATCTCAAGACCATTACAATTTAATTGTGCAATAAAATGTACTGCCCAGTGTCAAAGTTCAGTCACAATTCATGGGCCCCCTGGCAAGATAATGACCCACAGCACCAAATATCTATGGAAAGAACTAAAGCATGCAGTTTGGAGAAGGCAACATTCAAACCTGAGATGGCTAAAGCCATTTGTTCAAGAAGAGTGGGCCAAACGAACTATTGGAAGTTGAAAGTTGCAGAAATCGCATGTGATTGCTCTAGAGCAGTGTTTCTCAATTCCAGTCCTCAAGGTGCACCAACCGGTCATGTTTTCAGGCTTACCACTATTTTGCAGAGGTGATGTGATCAGTTTTACTGCCTTAGTAATTACAAAAGCCATTTTTCATCTGAAGGAAATCGTGAAAATATGACCTGTTGGTGCGCCTTGAGGACTGGAATTGAGAAACACTGCTCTAAAGGCTGTGCAACAAAATATTATGTTTTGGGTGCCATCATTTTTGTCCTTTCCAAATTCATTTGTTTGGTAAGCCCACCACCTGCTGACCCCAACAACCACCGGCCAGCGTTGTTGGGAAGAGGCCCTTGTCCTCATCAACCTGGGGACAAGTAGTAAAGTTGGTAAAAAAAAAGAAAAAATCCCCCGCCAAGGCAATGTTATAATGTGCTAGTTTGCGCCGTATACTAGCACATTATGAGAAACTTGAGTTAAAACAAAGCCCTCCAGCAAGGTGGCTGACTGGCCGGGCCACGATGACGTTGCTTCCACGCATGTGTGACTCACGACCATGGGACAGAGCTCTGAAGGACTGGCAGGAGTATGCCACTCCTTCAGAGCGCATGCGCCAGTGACATCACCTGCTGCTGTTCACTGAAATATCTCCTAAATGGTGCACGTTTGGGAGATATTTTACCTACAGGTAAGCTTTATTATAAGCTTACCTGTAGGTAAAAATGCCAGAAACTAGTTTTACTACCACTTTAAATCAAAAGCAAAGTCTGATGTATATTAAATTTGCAAGGAACCATAATGGATACCAACTACTTTGAAAGTTTCAAGGTATTGCGGAAATAAAAAATATAAAAATTGGTCCATGGCTGTATATGGTATTCCTAATATTTTTCTTCTTTAGTTTGATCTGGATCAAATGGCTAGTTTTGTGATATCTATATGATAGATGGGCTTATTTAATAAGGGAGTGTAAAATGTAGTGAATATGTGTAAAGGGCAGTAACTCTGCAGCCATTTGTAAACTTGTATTGATCTTGATTTAGTAACCTGTAATCTGGTTGTTATGGGTTGCGGCACTTTAGCTGTAGTCATTGCATTTTGTACAGCCTTATTAAATAATGTTGATGGTCTTTATGGCAAATGATGTATACCATTTTAATATATGCTGATAAGTTATTGGAGTAGCATGCCATTATACTCTGCTTCACATCTAAGCAACAGATTGTCACAGGCCTCAATGTTTTTCTGCAGGTTATGAGAAGTATAATTCCATGCGGGCTGATTCGGCGTTGTGTTTCCTGGAGAGAGTCGGCATGCCTGATGCAAAAGCTATGGCTGCAGAGCAGAGAGGGACAGATATGCTGGCAGATGGTGCTGATGGGTATGTTACAGTTTAAGCAGTATTATGCACTCAAAGTGAGACTTCATTTGGCTAAACTTATTTCACTTGTGCTTTTCCAGGGGAGACTTTGATCGCGAGGATGAAGATCCAGAATACAAACCAGCAAGGCTTGCATTTAAAGATGATATGGATGTAAGTAGACACTCGCTTCATAATAGTGTTTGGATCAAACATCTGTATTAAAATACTTTGTCAAATTGTTAAACTAACAAGAACCCTGACTAAGGAGCTTTCTAAAAAATTGAGAAATGCTTTGGTTGCAAAAAGAGATTGCTTTAAAATATGTCTCTTCCCCAGGAATATGCAAACTCCCCTCTCGAGGACAAAGAAGAATGCATGGAAATGGACACGCAAGGTGAGGAGTGTAAAATGGCACTCACTAAACTGGAATTGGTTGTACCAGGCCTGATATGTTGAGTACCCATACTAGTGCGGACAAATCGGAGGAAATGTATTCCTTCTTGATTCATGTTTAGTCTTTTCTGAGCCTAAAACCCCACAGGCTACTAGAAAACGGGTTGTTGATGGAAATAATTTTTTAGTATGGTTACTGGATAAAAGGTTTTTACTACAAAAAAAGCAGCAAGAAATGTATAGATTTCTTTTTTTTTTTTTGTTTGTTGGTTTGTTTGTACAGCTGTTTAGTACAGATATTTATATAGCGCCGAAGATTTTATGCAACTCTATATAATATTATTTATATATATATACATATATATATATATATATATATATATATATATATATATATATATATATATATATATATATATATATATATATATATATATATAATGACCTTGGATTACGAGCCTAATCCGTTCCAGGAGAATACTTGTAATCCAAAGCACTTGCATATTAAAGCATTTTCCACATTGACTTCAATTTCATGCAATACCGCATGTGGCCAGAGGTGGGGGGAGGGTGCCGGAGTGACTCGGAAATGCTCGGATGCCCTCGGGAACAGAATATTTCCAAATGGCTCCAAGTGTCACCGGCGCCCCCGCACCTCTGGCCAAATGCAGTACTGCACACCGCAGAGGCTTAAATCCTGCTCGTTTTGCGAGACAATACCCGCAAACCGAGCCAGGAGTTAAAAAAAAAAAAAATGCTCGTATTGTGAAATGCTTGTTAACCACGTTACTCGCAATCCGAGGTTCCACTGTATAGTTGGGATTGGAACCACTGACCCTAGTGCTGCCTGGCAGAAGTGCAAACCACTTGGCCACTGTGCTGTTTTCTGGAGCATTTGCTTGTAAATTTGGTTTTGTGGAAAAAAATATAAGATTTGCATTCTTAGCAATTGATGGACATAAAATGCATTACCCTACTAGTCAAATGCTACAGCTTTGTCCTAACTTTAAGCCCAAGACTTCCATCTATTCTTGAGCATAACCATTTGCCAGGGATCATCTAAGCCCAACCAGGTTCTCTAACTCTCTTCCAATGTGGGTGGAAATGTCTTTACGAAGGAAATTTTTTTTTTCTCCTCTGACATCTACTATGAGTTCTTTAGAACACCTTGATTCCGTTAATTTGGCACATGTTGCTGTGTTCAGACAGGTTTATAGGAGATTAAAAGTTGTTACATGACTGTATGAAAATAATTCACAATAAATGTATTCTAATTTAAGCTGCAGAGAAGATGGTTGAAGGCAGCACAGAGATGGGAAAACTGTACTGGCCTCATACTTCAGCCCTTACTACCCGCCTGCGGCGTCTAATCACTGCCTACCAACGCAGCTATAAGCGCCAGCAAATGAGGCAAGAGGCCCAGCTGAAAACGGACCGAAGAAGACGGCGTCCTCGGGAAGAAGTAAGGGCTTTGGAAGCAGAAAGGGAAGCAATTATAACAGAAAGACGGCAAAAGTAAGACCTGTATAAATTTTTTCCCCCCCTTTGTCCCTCCTACAAGCCTTTGTCTTAATTGTTAACCCATTTTATAAACTTTATAGATGGACAAGAAGGGAGGAGGCTGACTTCTATCGTGTAGTGTCAACATTTGGAATAGTTTTTGACTTTACAAAACAGAATTTTGACTGGAACCAGTTCAGAGCTTTCGCCCGTCTGGATAAAAAATCTGATGATAGTCTGGAGAAGTATTTCAACTGCTTTGTGGCTATGTGCCGAAGAGTTTGTAGAATGACCAGCAAGCCTGATGATGGTGAGTGTGCAAAGTGACAAATCTAAACGTTTTAGTTTTCTTTCTCCTTCCTTTCTGAATTATTTTATATATATATATTTTTTTTTACAGATCTTTGCGATCTCGCTACAGTAATTGAGCCCATAACGGAGGAACGTGCTTCTAGAACTCTTTATCGCATTGAACTTTTGCGAAAAATTCGGGAGCAAGTACTTACTCACCCCCAACTAAATGAGAGGCTTAAACTGTGCCAGCCAAGCCTTGACCTTCCAGAATGGTGGGAGTGTGGAAAACATGATAGAGACTTGTTGGTTGGTGCCTCGAAACATGGAGTTAGTAGGACAGATTATCATATTCTTAATGATCCCGATTTGTCTTTTCTGGAAGCTCATAGGAATTTTGCTCAAAACCGAGGGAGCACGCATCCTAATATGCCCATCCTTCTACCGCCTGGATCCAGTTATAGTGACACACCCCCTATAATGCCCTCTTCTCCTGTGCGGGATGAAAAATCTGGAGACCAGGAGGAAATTAAATCTGAAAAAGTTGAAGAGATAGACATAAAGGAAGAAGCAACGGTTAAAAATGAACCTGTAGAGCCGGAGGAGAAACCTGTAAAACAGGAAAATGACTCTGAAACGGTTTCTGTTAAGGAGGAAATTAAAACCTCAGAGCTTACTCCAGATGCCGATCCAAAATCCATTTCTGAGAAGGGATCGGAAGAAGATGAAGAAAAATTAGATGAGGATGATGATAAATCTGAAGAATCTTCCCAGGCAGAAGGTATGTTTTTAATCTATAGCACAATAGTACCCATTTTTCTTTCCATTTATATAAATGTCCGGTCTGGAATACAAGGGCTTTGCCCAGCATATTATCACAGCTGAAGTCTATCAGTGTAGGAGAAATAATTACCTTTTGGTCAACATTTTGGCCTTCTATGCATCTGCCCATTCCTTTGCAGTGTATTGCATTAAAGAGGAACTATGCCACATTAAAGTTCAGCAAACTAAAAACCCTACTTAACCACTTGGCGCCCAGAGGCAGTCATATGACGTCCTAGGCTTTGTGGTGGTATATCTGAATAATGCCTGCAGCTACAGGCATCATTCAGATATTGCCGTTTTTTAGCCGGCGATTCCCTACACCATAAGAATGATCAGAACAGCTGTTCCACCGCGTGATCGTTCATTACGGTTGACAAAAGGGGACACCCCCTCCCACCGCCCTCCGGTGCTTCTCCAGACTCACGGCTGTGATCGGTGAGTCAGAGAACGGATCCGCCGGCCTGCATGCTGATGATAGAGATTTCTGGTGGACCAGATGGTCGCCGGAGTCTCTCTGATCGTCGGAGGCCGGGCACGATGTTCAAAGAAACAGCACCACCTCGGCTGGGAGGCAGTGATTTTTTTATTTTATTTCAGGCTTCCTAGCCTAATGGTGAGATGTGGGGGTCTTATTGACCCCATATCTCACTGTAAAGAGGTCCTGTCATGTCATATTCCTATTACAAGGGATGTTTACATTCCTTGTAATAGGAATAAAAGTGATAATTTTTTTTTTTTTTTAAGTGTCAAAATCCCCAATTTTTTTTTGTGCCCCTGTCCCCATGTGCTCGCATGCAGAAGCGAACGCATATGCAAGTCCAGCCCACATATGAAAACGGTGTTAAAAACCACACGTGAGGTGTCGCCACGAACGCTAGAGCGAGAGCAATAATTCTAGCCCTAGACCTCCTCTGTAACTCAATACATGTAATCAGTAAAAATTTCTAAAGCGTCGCCTATGGGGGATTTTTAAGTACCGAATTTTGGCGCCATTCCACAAGCTTGTGCAATTTTGAAGCGTGACATGTTGGTATCTATTTACTCAGCATAACTTCAACTTTCACATTATGTAAAAACATTGGGCTTACTGTTTTTTGTTTTTTGTTTTTTTTTTTAAAAGCATGAAACGCGTTTGAAAAATTGCTGCGCAAATACAGTGCGAGATAAGTTGCAATGACCGCCATTGTATTCTATAGGGTCTCTGCTAAAAAAAACATATATAGTGTTTGGGGGTTCTATGTAATTTTCTAGCAAAAAAAAAAATGTAGGAGCGAAGTGTCAGAATTGGCCTGGGCGCCAAGTGATTAAATCATGTTTAATATTCAAAGCAAACAATCTGGGGGGGGGGGGGGCTGGGGGAGAGTATGAGCCTTCTGTTGACTAGATGCTAAAAATGTTGGTCTTACCTGCAGCCCCTTTTCATTGCTTGTTTGGTAACATGTTTGCAATGAAACATGACTCTTAAAGTGGGATTCCAGTTAAAAATAAAAAAAAGCCCTTCTATTTGTACAATATATATTTTTTTTATATTTAAAGTGGAGTTCCACCCAAAAAAGGAACTTCCGCTTTTTGGATACCTCCCCCCCCCCCTCCTGTGTCACATTTGGCACATTTCAGTGGGGAGGGGGGAGCAGATACCTGTGTAATGGGTATTTGCTCCCACTTCCTGACATAGATCACAGCGGTGACCTACGTCATATCCAGCGCCTACACTGTCCTCTCCCGCTGGCTTCTGGGAAATACACAGGTTCCAGAAGATAGCGGGGACCAGTGAGGAGGCGCAGCGCGACTCGCGCATGCCCAGTAGATAACCGGGAAGTGAAGCCGCCAGGCGGCGGGGGCAGCCGAGAGCCGAGCGAATGATCCGCCTCGGCTGCCGATATCGCGGGCACCCTGGAGAGGTAAGTGTCGATTTATTAAAATGTATTAAAAATTTCCTCACTTGGTCCAGCACTGTGCCCATGTGTAGTTGGCCCTTTTCTCTCTCTCTCTCTCTCTCTCTCTCTCTCTCTCTCTCTCTCTCTCTCTCTCTCTCTCTCTCTCTCTCTCTCTCTCTCTCTCTCTCTCTCTCTCTCTCTCTCTCTCTCTCTCTCTCTCTCTCTCTCTCTCTCTCTCTCTCTCTCTCTTCACATGAGAGAGGCAGTAGGTGGAGCCATTGGCTCCTGCTGTTAATCAAAAGCCCAGGTGCGCTGTGTGTGTCAGTGGACACACCAAGCTCACGAGTCCTCTGGTGGTGTGCCACTGTAGGAAGTTGATTCCTAAAAGGGCATACTGAGAAGTAGTGGAGTCTGGGATATGACCCCTAAAGAGGAGGTTTGGGGCTGCTCTGTGCAATACCATTGCGCAGGTAAGTTTAAACCTGATTGGAAAGCTTTTTTTTTTTTTTTTTTTTTTTTATAAATATAAAGGACAATCACTAAGTTTAATTGGAATTGCTGAATGTCTGATTAGAGACCAAAGTCTTTTCTAGACCATCGGAAATCCTCTTTACCGACAACGTTGTGCCTGTGCATCCAAATGTGGCTTCACACAGACATGTCTTGTACTATTGTTGGTGTCTGCGCAAGCAGCACAGCCCTTTCCAGTCTGGCCCCGCCCAACCCTTCTCCTGTCTCACCGTTGCCCTGCACTATCCATGACGTCCCATGAGAGCTCTGACTGGAATGTGATGCAGCTCCTTCCATCCCCCAGCTATTGCTGCTGAAAGCGACATCGCTGGGCCCGAGTAGACAAGGGAATATAAACGGAAAGGTACAAACAGCAATTTCAACATTTTGGCATTTAAGGAATGACTTGGATTTCCCTAATAATTGCGGGCGAGTATTTTAAAGTGTTTTCTTCCACTTTAAATAACTTCATTAGAATTAGATTTCAGGAGAGAAACCGGAATTACACTATATTTTAAATGTTTGTGGAGACATGACCATCGTGCCTATCTGAGCTTGTTGCACATCCAATTCCAAAATCACGGACATCCAATTCCAAAATCACGTACATTATTATGGAGTTGTCCTCTATTCTTTTTTGAGAAAGCTTTCCACAAGATTTTGGAGTGCGACTGTGGAAATTTGTACCAATTTAGCCAAAAGAGCAATTTTGAGGTTGAACTAGAAGACCTAACTTGAAGTTGGCATTCCAGCTGATGCTAAAACTGTTTAGTAGGGTTCAGGTCAGGGCCCTGTGCAAGCCACTTGTGTACCTCCCACAAACTTGTCTCTGGACTTTGTACACAAGGGCACAGCCATGTTGGAATAAAGAACAACCTTTCCCAAGCTGTTGCCTCAAGGTTGGAGGCAAATAATTCTCTAAAATGTTTTTTTGGCCTAGAACGGTAACAATACTGTTCACTGGAAACATCTGAGCTTGCTAGTCTGGAGCCGTGTCCACATACTTTTGGCCATATAGTGTACATGATCTGGTTCCTTTTTTAATCTGAATTGTGAGCACTCAAGTCATAAAAATATGATTTTGTGCTTTTATCATAAATCTCACTAGCCTGTGTAAGCCAATTTGTCATACTTTCTGGAATTATATGTACTTGCTCTCCATTTTGCTTCACACATATTGCTGTATTTTTTCACTACAGCTGGGCTAGCTTCTCAGGACAAAAACTTTGACGAGGAAAGCAATGCCTCGTTGAGTACAGCGCGGGATGAAACACGAGATGGCTTTTTCCTAGAGGACTGTGAGCCGTCCGGGCTTCATATGCTACGAGAGAGGACCTTCTCATTCTCCTTCTGGCCTAAGGTTGGTTATGGTTTTCCCTTTTTGCTGCTATACATTATATTCCATATTGGCAACTGTGATGGGTGCTATGTATGTTTTAGATTATAGTAAAGAAAAAAAGATTCCTAATCACCATGACATGGCCATCTGGTTATAAAAACAAGACACTAATAGGCTTATTGCTGTGGAAAGGAGGCGGTTTGCAGCAGCTGTTGTGTTCTGGTTGTGGTCTTTGAGCAGTGTCTGCGTTTTTTTTTTTTTTTTCTCCTTTTCTTTTGTAGCTTTTTCTCAAACAAAAACAATACAGTGACCATGTTAGACTTGGCATTAATAGACTTGCACAGTAAGGCCTAGTTATGGTTATTTTTAACGCACAGCTCGCCATCCAGAGTTCCTCTTGATGAGGAGCACATGAAGCACACCTTACTGCATTAAGACTTCTTTTTATTTTAGTGGTATTTTTTTTTAAGTCAAGCCCATTGCTTCGTTGTAAGTGATGTGGAATGAATATTGACATTCTTTAGATGCGGGGGAAGTTTTCATAATGTTGAACTTTATTAACTGTGACGCTAATGAGAGACCATTTAGAAGGCTGGGCCTGTCTGCATCGGAGAGCAGTGGCGATGGCTAGATACTGGAAGCAGATGTTTCTTTCTTTGCCCACCAGCTGATGATTAGAGAAAACAATGCACTACAGCCTCAAACAGTAGGAGTTCAGCATATATGCAGACTCTGTTGACTATTTTACCCCCTGCAGTAACTCTTCTTTTGTCTGCTTGATGCTCCAATCTGAAGGGTGGGGGAGTTGTT
The DNA here is from genome assembly GCF_905171775.1 of Rana temporaria. Lineage (NCBI taxonomy): Eukaryota > Metazoa > Chordata > Amphibia > Anura > Ranidae > Rana > Rana temporaria. The sequence continues at coordinate 327,851,933 of NC_053493.1, forward strand.
ACACTTATACAGGTTAAATGGAAAGCAAAAAGACTTTGTTCACTCTTTATCTGAAAGCCAAGCAAGCGTTTGAGTTTATCAATGCTAAGACATTAAGCTATTCTGAGTGCAGCTATTTTCTTAATTATGTCATATGGGTTTTCTTTCTCCTTGAATGATGCAGGATCGTCTGATTATCAACCGATTAGACCACATCTGTGAGACCGTGCTGAAAGGAAAGTGGCCAGTAAACAGACGCCAGATGTTTGAGTTCCCCGGGCTCATCCCTGGATGCACACCAACTGCCATGGACAGCCCGATGCAGAAGAGAAGCTTTGCTGAACTCTCCATGGTGGCCCAGGGCAACTTCAGTGGAAGTGAAGAGATCACTGCTTCCCCACAACTGTCTCAGGCAAGATGCATTAACTAGTCATATACTGGTTTTCGACTGCTATATTCTGTCTTTTACAGAAGACTACCAAACTGTTATTAAAATGAAAAAAGGTTTTCTAATGCAAATTATAGTCATTGTCGAGCCTGAGTATGTATTTGAAATATACATTTGTTAGGTTGCTGATTGACAGCTAAAAATTAAAACTAGACTTGCAGTGGAGGTGCTTTCCCAGTGGTTAAATAGGAAGGGCGGATACTAAAGCTAGCCATACATTAATCCCTTTTTTTTTTATTTGTCGTGTCAGAGGATTGAATGATAAAAAAAAAAGACCTGATTCCACCTATACGTTTGATGTGGATGGGGGATTCCCTTCCTCTGTACTGTTCTGACAGCAGGGAGACTTCCCCACTCATCAGAGCAGTCTGCTATAGCTGACGGCACTGATCATTCGGGGGGGGGGGGGACCAACAGGGTAGTTGTACAGAAGTTGATCGGTAGAATAACGTCTGTATAACCAACCTTCCCATACAAGGATCAAAACTTCGATGGTCCCTGCATCTCTGAAAAGTGTGGCCTTCTTGCTGTGTGCTAGGCAGCAATTTTAAGACCTTTTGGAGGCGAGAGGACGAACACAAGTATAAATATTTGCTATTTATACCAGCCCTTAACAGTTTTTTCTGCCTCTGTCATATTCATACATTTTCAACCTAAAAAAATAAGTTGGTATCTACTTGGGGCATCATGTTTCCCATGACCAGCATTTTAACAGATCAGTCCCATTGTTTTTGTATTTCTTTAAGGAAATTCATAATGAATAACATTCAAATCTTATTCAAAAATCCTAGTTCCCTGGTTGTCATGATGCATTGGTTTCAATAATTTAAATAAGGAAGGGGGTAATTTCTCAAAATTTGCTGCATGCTTGTTCCAGGTTTTTTTACGCACTGAAGCTAGATAATCGGGCAATGAGGGTGGTGTTTTTTTTTTTTAAGGAAACCAGCAATGACAGCCTACATGACTGGCATACTTTTAAATTTACATTCCATTTTTATATTTTGTAAATGATGGGCACATAGTGTTCAGAAGCAGATAAGTTGCAGTTGCCAAGCGTGAATGAGTAATGCCTAAATTATTGTTTTGAAGGAAATACTCTGCATTAGACTTTCAGGTGACATGCTGTTAGTGTTAAAAGTTGTGGTGCTGGGCAGATGAGCAGAGCTCAAGCATCAAATACATATTTAAATAGATTTTATTGCAAGCTAAATGATGGTTTTTAAGGTTATAGTGACCATTTACTGGTTTATCAAAGGTGAAAGCTTGACTTTGGGAGGCATATTGTTGTTTTTACCAGTATCCAATATTTCCTCATAGGCCTAGAGATCAGGTGGGGATATTGCATACAATTGGGTATAGTATGTAATAAAGGGAAGTGGGCATGGTATACAATACAGTTTTTTACATTTTGTTAAAAAAAAAATTGGCTGCTATGAATTACTGCTCGTTTTTGCATATTAAAGTGAATGTAAAACCTCCATATACCCAGTGAAGTGAACAGCCTCAGATGATACAGAGATGAAACGAATCCTCCTACATAAGTTTTACGTGCTGTCTTCAGCTGTATATACTTTTTAGAAAGTGCACATCCTGTTAGAATTTTTACTTCCTCATCTAGCAATGGGTGTGGATACGTGCTATACACTGTGAGACAGCTGATTGGAGGAAAGGTACATGCAGAGCGTGCCTCTGAATAGTTCAGCATGCTGCTAATCTATTTATAGCTCCCTCCCTGACACAAACTTAAGGCCCCCATCTCAGAGAGCTTTTCAGGAGTTATCAGGCTGATAACAGAAGAATGGGGCAGGAGACAGCTACGGGAAACAGTGCTTTGAAGAGAGATTAAAAAAACTCTGCAGATGCATGTGCTCAGCTCTAATTTCATGAATCGGGTTTACATCCACTTTAAGCTTTGCCTGTGCTTTAATGTACATTATATGAGCTAGTCATAGGCTTTTTCAGTGTTCTTTTGAATATTAAAATTGTCCTGAAGTTTTTTTAAACCAGCCATTCAGTTAGTGTTGGACACTAGGGTATGCTCAGATTAGTTCTTGGGATCCTTCAGACATACCCAAGACCATTTCTTTTTTCTTTTAAACTCTAACTTTGTGTTTGCATTTTGGTTTCAGGAAACCGCTATGAGTTTGACAGTACCTCGTCAGCGAAGGCGGAGGAGGAGGAAGATAGAGGTTGAAGCAGAAAGAGCTGCAAAGAGGAGGAATCTAATGGAAATGGTGGCTCAGTTACGTGGATCTCAGATGGGAGCAGAAAATGGACAAGAGAAAGTTGTGGATTTATCAAATGCCTCCAGGGAGGCTACAAGTTCTACCTCAAATTTTTCATCTCTTAATCCTAAATTTATCTTGCCTAATTCATCCACCCCTGTCTCTGATGCCTTTAAAACCCAAATGGAGCGACTGCAGGCAGGTCTTTCTTGCACGCCGACTAGGCATCTCCTCAATGGTTCTCTAATAGATGGAGAGCCTCCAATGAAGAGGAGAAGAGGAAGAAGGAAAAACGTAGAAGGTCTTGATCTATTGTTCATGAGCAACAGACGGACTTCCTTATCTACGGTAAGAAAATGACATGCTTCAGATTTGCACGGAATTAATAAAATAGCCCTACATACATTATGTAGAGCTTCTCCAGATAGTTTAGATTTTAGGTATACCGAAGATTTGAATCTGTTTCCACATTTTGCATTTCTCCATGAATTCTGTTGCTGCTTGCGTCTTATTTGCCCTTTAATATTCTTTGGTTTTGGATTATGTTCTTTCAGTCTGTACCACCAACATAACAAAAAAGTAATCTGTTTCAACAAAGAGCAGATATAGTTAGAAAAATTACAAATAATTTTGGGAAAGTATGTCAGAGCTGCCCCTTCTTATTTTGTTGTGCTTTGGAATAAAAAAAAAAAAGAATATACATTTGAGGATTATTTATCATTTTACATATACACCCTGCAAAGTTTTTCTTTCTTTGTTACCTGTCCTAACCTGCTTCTATTCTGATGGCATTGACAAGTCCATTCCAGTGTACTTTCTAAAACATTCAAATGTTAGGGCTAGTTTGGACTGTCTACTTTTACATTTAACAAAATTACTCCCCACACTGTAATAATAAAACTTTCAATAGAGTATTTAATTATACAAACACCTTAAAGGATTATATCCTGGTATGGTGCTGGATATGTGCAAAAAAAAGCTATTGTTTGTGTAGCTGTGCTGGCCCTTTAAATGCGTAAATCAAACCGTGTACTAACGTGCCAATGATTGGAAATGATTGGAATGTGGAAAATCCCATAACGCAAACATATATGCTGAAATATGAACCAAACAACAAAGTCCAGATAAATTGTTCCAACGTGCTGAACAAATGGTAACTCCCAAAACAATTGTGTTGTGTTTGATCACCACCATCCAATCTATGTGCTTACCAACAAAGCAGTTAGGCTGCATTCACACCTAAGCGACAGCCGCGTTTGCGTGTAGCGGCAGATTTGCCGCGAGTACAAATGTTTCAATTTTTTTTTTTTTTTCCTAAAAGTATTCCCATTGCTGTCTATGGGAAAACGCGCCTGTCGCGTGAAAAAAAGGGTCCGGGACTTTTTTTCAGGCGACAGGCGTTGCGCGTCTATGAGATGTGAACCATCTCCATAGACAGCAATGGGAATTCTCCCCTCTAGCGGCAGAAGCGTCCGGCGTCGGGCGTTTTGTCGCTCAGATGTGAATGCAGTCTAAAAACAAGCCTGTGTATTGACTTTCTTTTATCCTCATATAGGTGAGTAAATATGTCTCCACCAAATCCCAGATTATTTTCTTATGATCCTCTAGTTAATCTAGTTCTCAAGACAAAAACTGCAATCACTGAGTAAAATTCCATACTTTAATAGTTAATATCATATAAAAGATTTGCACTTGCATGTATGTGTGCCTTGAACGGGCACTGAGTCTCTCCAGCCTTTTCTGACGTCATTTCCTGCCGAATGTACTGCACTGAAAACGAGGCTTGAACTGCACGCCGGCTCCTAATAGTATACAGCCACTATAGGCAAACACAGGAAGGCTGGAGAGACTCGGTGCCGGTCTAAGTCACACATACATGTGAGTGCAGGTCTTTTATAACGCTTTTAACTATTAAAGTATGGAATTTTGCGCAATGATGCCCGTTTTTGTGTTTTGAGAACAATGTTAACTGGAGGATCATAAGAAAATCTGGGATTTGATGGAGACATATTTATTCACCTATATGGAGGATTAAAAAAGGCAATATACAGGCTTGTTTATAACTGCTTTTTGGTAGGCACATAGATCGGATGGTGGTGGTCAATCACAGCACGATTGTTTTTGAAGTCACCATTTGTTCAGCAATCTGGATCAACTTATGTGGACTTGGTTCATATTTCAACATATGTTATGGGATTTTCCTCATTTGTATAATAATTTTTTTGATGGCAAATCCTTAGCACGTTGGTACACAGTTTTGATTTATGCATTTAAAGGAACATTTTTTTGCACATTTTGTTCACTGATTTAGCGGTAAATATTGGCTGCAGCAAAGTCCACAGTATATAATAATTAAAATGTGTTTTGCGCCAGTGGCACACACATAAATAGATTTTGCTGGATTTGCTATGTTCCATGTAATTACTTTAGAGTCAAGAGGGGAATAATGATTGCCGCAAATGGCATGTACATGTTTAATACGGTCATGGTTGCATGTAGGAGAAGTAAGCAAATGTCATGGCTAGGTGCTGATCAACACAGGCAATCTTGTTCACATTAATAATTTTTATTCATTTTTTTCTAGCTGTGCCCGTTGGGGAGAATTTTCACTTCCTGTCCTGTACACACAACAGGAAGTGATGGAATTCCCTCCTGTTGGTTGGGTGTGATCATAAGAAGTGTCCAATTATATAATGACTCCTCTCCCCCCCCCCCCCCCCACTATTCTTGTTCTCATGAGATTTCGATATTTTAGTATTTTTCCCTACTTTTAGTCCTGGTGACATTGCAGAACAATTAAAGGGTGAATCTCCCTAGTGAGGTCACGAGCAGAAGGAAGAAAGCGGACATACATTCCAATCCCTGGCCATGCTATCCAAAGCTAAAAAGGTTTTGGTTAAGGTGCTGTTTAAAATTGGGGTCCAGGACCAAAAAGTCCAGTGGACCAAAAAGATAGCTTGTAAAGATTTTTATATAATCTATTTGTAATGTAATTCTTTTTGCTCATAAGGATTAGCATCATCGCTCTGCTTTTGTCTTTATAGGAAGATACCGATGTGACCAAAGCATACGATGATGATATTGAAACGCCACCAGCAAGAAACATTCCATCTCCCGGGCAGCTGGAGCCAGACACCCGGATCCCCGTCATTAACCTGGAGGATGGGACCAGACTAGTTGGGGAGGATGCTCCAAAAAATAAGGACTTGGTTGAATGGTTGAAACTGCATCCTACTTACACTGTCGATATGCCAAGTTATGTACCAGTAAGTACAATGAACAGAACATTTGTCCTAGTGTGTGTGTGTGTGTTAAATACATAAGCCGGTTTTGACCAAAAACATTCTTCATCTAACAGAAGAGCGCGGATATGTTGTTCTCCCCATTTCAAAAACCTAAACAGAAGCGTCACAGATGCCGGAATCCTAACAAGCTGGATATTAACACATTAACGGGAGATGAAAGAGTGCCTGTAGTGAATAAGCGCAATGGAAAAAAGGTAAAGTCCTAAAGCAAAAGGGTGTTCTTTTTAACAAGAATTAGGCTAGTGTTGTATTTTTAAATATTTTAAGCATTGCAAAAATAATCGGTGAGCATCTAAAGAATTTTGAGCTGGGACATGGAAAATGCATTTTACCAGGATTCTGTTTTTTTTTTTGGCCATCTATGCAAGTTTTTTTTTTTTTTCTTTATGTTTGCAGTGATTAGATAATTTTAGCTGGTGTTCCAGTCAACAATGTGAATTATACAAACCTCCACTGTATAGAAGTTAGAAGAAGCACTGTCTATATATACTCTGTGTATGTTAAATGAAATCAAAACTCTTAGCTGTTTGTTGGCAGTGTTTTGGGCATTGCTATTGTAAATATATTATGTATTTTATGCTTAGTGGTTATAAAGCCTTTATATATATATATATATATATATATATATATATATATATATATATATATATATATATATATATATATATATATATTTTTAGGTAGTAGTATCCTCCTCACCCCCCTCTTGCACTTACCCAAGCCCTCATTCGATCCCGCGCTGTGCTTGTCTGCAGCGGCTCTCTCCATGCACTACCTGGTCTCACAGGCTATGCTGTGGCAGCTGCCGTCAGTCAAAGCCAGTGATGAGGGAGCTGAGGGGCGGGGCTAAGGCCTGCTTTCTGTTTCACAGCGAGGCCCGGGAGCAAGCCTGTATGAGTGCCCCCAAAGGAAGCCGTCTCCTATGAGTGCACTTGCCAAAAGGGAACCTGAGAAGAGGAGGCTTGGGGTATATACTGTTGTTGTTTTTTTTATTTTTTTTAAAAGGCTTTTACAATCGCTTTAAATATTAACAGTACTTTGTTGTTTAGATGGGTGGAGCGATGGCTCCTCCAATGAGGGATCTTCCTCGTTGGCTTGAAGAAAACCCTGAATTTGCTGTTGCTCCAGACTGGACGGACATAGTTAAGCAGTCTGTAAGTATTATCACAGAATGTCACAGAATGCTCAGTGCATCAAACTGTCTTGGGAGCAATTTTGTAAAGGAAAAGCTTTCTCCCTAGTCTTTGCTCACATTAAATAAAGCTATTTTCTAAATATATAAAATCTCTAGAACTTGATTTGGTATTTAAAGACCTGCTACAGTAAGAGTGATACCTAATAAATCTGTCTTTCTGGTCAATTGACATTTCCAGAGTTGAATACTGTGCATATTTTTTGCATACAGATAATGATGGGAGATCTTAAACCAACTACCGTATTAATCGGCATATAACACACACATTTTTCCCAGACTTTAAGGGAAAAAAGTGCATGTTATACGTCGATTAACTACAGTATGTCCTATTTAACCAGTAAGGTGCCTGTTTATAAAGAGGTAAACGATCACATTCTGATCATTTTTAATATTGTCATGCCACAGTTTTGTTTTACTTCTGAGACGCTTTTTAAAAAAATTGTTCTGCTCACTGCTAATCAAAGTTTATTTTAATTGTTCAAATACTTGAACCTGGTGAACCCTAGTTGTTTGCCATCAGAGATTTTGTTACCTGCCTCCCCACATTTGATATCAGCCATTTTAGGCTAATGGTAAATTGCCAAAGCAACGTTGCAATGTTTATCTGTGGACTCGCTCCACCAGAAGTTGACCATGCTGAAAAAATATTTCCCTATTTGGCATGGGCTGTGCATCACTGCTTTCTTCAGTTTTCTAAACTTAAGATTTTACTCCTTTCTGTCTCTCAAGATGAATTTGCCCCCACTTCCTGTCTTGTCTAACATATGTTAAATAGGAGGTGTGTTGAATTCTCCAAAATGGGGACCCAGGCAGCAGTGAAAAGTTCAGAGGTTGTAACCCTTTCAGTCTGTCCATAACTTAAGATTTAGTTGGAGCTTGGCTTTAACCTTGTCCATGAGTGCCATTATATCTTTTGTATATAGACAAAATTGTTATGTATTTGAAAGCCCATTTAAGTAATTTTGCATTTGTGATTTTGTACACAATGACGGTATTCTTTTTGTTTGTTAGGGTTTTGTACCGGAATCCATGTTTGATCGTCTTCTCACTGGACCTGTTATAAGGGAGGAGGGAGCCAGCCGAAGAGGGAGAAGGCCAAAAAGTGAAATTGCCAAAGCAGCTGCTGCTGCCGCTGCTGCAGCCTCGACGTCTGGAATCAATCCACTGCTGATGAATAGCCTCTTTGCTGGAATGGATCTTGCTAGTCTTCAGAATCTTCAGAACCTGCAGTCTCTCCAGCTTGCCGGTCTTATGGGGTTCCCTTCAGGCCTTGCAACAGCCACTGGAGGGGATGGTAAAAATCCTACTGCCATGCTGCCTCTGATGCTGCCAGGTCTACCTAACATGTTTGGGCTTAGCGGGCTCTTAAATCACCAATTAGCAGCTGGCAATGGTGGGAATACTACTACATCTTCAGGTCAAGGAGAAACCGAAGATGGCACTTCAAAGTCTGATGAGAAAAAAATGGAAACTGACGAGGATGGCAAAGACTCTGACAAAACTACAGACTCTGTTTCTGCTACTGACTCTGTTGCTGCTACTACTGCAGCAGGATTGGCTGCAAATTCTCTGGCCTTCAGCCCTTTCCTACTGTCTACCATGGCTCCAGGCCTTTTCTACCCCTCCATGTTTCTACCTCCAGGGCTAGGAGGACTGACGTTGCCTGGTTTTCCATCACTAGCTGGACTTCAGAGTACTGTAAGCGCTAGTGAGGAAAAGGCCACTGACAAAGGGGAAACAGAGAACCAGGAAGCCAGCGATGCAGATGAGACCCTGGACAAAACAGCAGACTCATCCGTTTTGGAAGATGACATAGCACACGAAGAAGAATTGGACTCACCCGAAGGCGGGGAGGAGGACGAAAAAGACAATTAAACGGTCTCAGTTACAGTGTTCTAAACTTTTTCAAGTGGTAGTCCTACTGTTTACACTCACAGTAAATGTCCATAGTTTTTATAAGCTGTTCTGTAAAATAGTGTAGCAAAAAAGAAAAAAAGGAAAAAGTCCAAGTCATGTCACACGGATGTGTCAAAAAAGGTATTTTGGTCATTAAGTATTGTGCAGTGCATTATTTATAATTTCTAGGAAAAAGTTTTGGAGAATGAATTTTTTTTTCTAAAGGAAATTGACATAATGCTCTGCAGCTCTTTATTTTTATTATTATTATTTTTTTACCGTTGGTATTACGAAAGCAGCAATTTTGTTTGAAATCATGGTGCAAAAACGAAGGACAGGCTGCTTAAGGAATTATGAAGTTATTTATCTTTTTTTTTTTCTTTTTTTTTTTTTCATTTCTTTTTGCTGTGAAGGTCAAGATTTTTTTTTTTTTTTTTCCTACATATCAATTTTTTTTGACTGTATATGAGGGTTCCACACACACAACCATTTCAGACAATCTCCACAACCTAGAACGTCTCAATCTGGAGGCACAGCAATACAAGGCAGCTGTTGAATGTGAAACGCTATCCTGTATATTTTTTTTTTTTCCTATTTTGAACACACTCACTGCGGAAGTCATTACAGGACAAAACTACAGTTAAGTCGTCTCATGATTTTTTAATGCACTGGTCGAAACATAAAATTTAAAATCAGGTACCTTTTTTGTTTGTTTTTTTTGTTTTTTTTTCTCCTTTTTATTTTTAATTTAAAGGATGGACTTTGTTACGTTAGCCACAAAGCTAAACAGCATTACCTCAACTCTAAACTAGCCTTGAAGTTTACAGACATGACTTTGTAAATGTTTGTGTTTTTATTTTCCTTTTCTCTTTTTGTGTTTTTTTTTTTCTTTTTCTTTTTTTTTGGAAAACTGCTATCATGTAAGATAAACTGTAAATTGCTGCCAACAGTAGTAATGATGCTTTTAATAAAAGTGATCCATGAGATGCAGTGATGTAATTAGAGATAACGTAGAAGTGTCTAGGGAAACCAAATCAGAACTGGTGTACACCACTTTATATTTTGTATTCACAATAGAAGCAAATACAGTATTATGGCTTTTGTACATCCTTCTTTGATATTTTCCAAGACGGTTGATGGGGGGAGGAAAGAAAAAGGGAAAAAAAAAAAAAAAGCTTTCGAGAAAACCGCTGCACAGCAGTGTGGGGGGAAGGGACACAAATGGAGTTGCTTTGAATTGAATATACCAGCTTTGCTACCTTGATAAACAATGACACCACTCTCTCTTCCCAACCTTGCTAACCTGAGAGCTCTTTAGAAAACAAAGGGCCTGCAGAGGGAGAATGAGAAGTCGAAGCAACAAAAGGGGCAAAAGAAAAATGAGGCTTTTATAGGCACAATATGTAGGTCATTTATCTGTGGTTAATGGGTAGAAAAACAATGTAATGGTGTCAGTGAGAGACGACTCTGTGGTACTCTGTAGACTACAGCTTGCCTTGCCAGAAAGGGCTGTGCCAAATAAACACGGAATGAGATCTAACCTAGTTTTGGGACATCAGAAGCTTTCCAGAAAATGATTGCATTTTCAGCCTGGTTTGACCTTTGGCATTCTATGTTTAATATTGTTCTAGAACCATTCAGATCCTTACTGCCATCTAAAAGTGCTGAGCCTGCATTATTGCCATGTATATGTACAGTCTTATGATTTATTACTGGTATTTCCACTATTTAAGTGACAGATAGTGAGACTGGGCACTGACGTTGCTCCTAAAATATAACCTTACCAATCTGTTTCAAGGAAACCTATATGGAGAAAACAAGCTGTCATTGCTGCATTTCTTTGGAAAATGTCTGTTTTAGGGCTGTAATGGATTCCATAATTTAAATGTGTGACCTTCTACTAGTATGCAGATCAGGAGTTCTACCAGTGCTTTGACTTTAATGGTTGTTTTCTGCTACTGGGTAAGTGACTCAATAATTGAGGCCATAGTTAGCCAGGTAACTAGCATGTTCAGAAGGAGGTCAGCAATGACCAATTTTCATATTTCTCTTAGTGCTGGTTTTCTTTAAATACAAGGTCTGGTCACTTTCTATGTTGTCAGCCAGTGATCACAAGTCTTTTCCACCTGCAGATGGTCTCCAGGATGCATATTTAAAGAAACCTGGGCCAAAAGCCGACTGCTGTTTTTCCTTGTGAAAATGTTAACAGAGCCTTCCTGTCATGCTGATCCAGTAGCTTCAATTTCCCCCCCTCGCCTTCCAGGACAGCTACTTGAGAGATGATTGGCTCTGCCCTCTACAGGAAACACTAGCCAGATGCAATTTAAAAAGCCCCTCCCTTTCCTCTGACCCTCAGTTGTTTTGTGTTTCCAGACCCTCGACACATTTCTTGTTTTTCCTAGGGCTGGTAACTGTGTTTGGCGGGACCCCCCTTCTCTGGCATCATCCAGTACTGGTCGTGGCCAAGTCCTGGGTGTATTAGTCCCTGTACTGTGTATTAGTCCCTGTACTTTCTGCCAGAAGGGTTCCCCATTTTGGAGGTACTTGCTTACCTGGTGAAAGTAGTGGCAACTTCCTTCAGGATTTTCCTCTGCTTCACTGAGGTGTACCAAGATGGCATCTGAGGACTTCTGGTCACGCCGCAAGATGGCGCCCGAACCAGAAGTCACGCGATGCACTTTTCCTCACTGTGTTGATGAGGAATACGGCGTGATACACTGAGGACATGCTGCCTGGGGAACAGTCTGCTGAAACGCCAGACAGGCACATTTTAGCAAGAGGACAGCAGCCTATCTCTTCGGCCAATCTCCACTCGCTTTATGGAGCTTAAGGACAGGTCTGAGGATGGAGCACCTGCTCGGATTGAACCAGCAGCAGCCTCCGGGTCCCATACTGCCTCCAAGGTAAGCCCTTGTCTGTGATTATACAGCAGGGGACCTTTTTTTGTATGGATCTTCTTTGCTTATGGCTCTTGTTTTTTGCTCTTTTTTTTTTTCTAGGACAAACCGGTGAAAAAAATGTGAAACTTTAGGGCCAGGCTTTCTGATGGACATAAACTATTTTGTGAGGATTGTATTCCATCTAGGGCTAGGTCAGACTGCGTCTTTGAAAGAGTTACCGTCTTCTATGAAGGAGGTTGTAGCCTCCTTGCGGTCTTTTTTTAATGACAGAGTAGCTGGGCTGGGACCTTCCTCATCTAGTTCCATAGCTCAAGAGCCTTCAGCCCAGGGCCGTCTTTAATATGGTTTGGGCCCTGGGCAAACATTATTTTTGGGCCCCCCTCCAGCTTATTTTGGGCCTGGCTGGTTCACATGTATGTGTTTTGGCGGCCCTCATTTGTGCAGGCACAGCAGCCCATTGATTTGAATGGGCTGCCATGCCTTCGTTTCCTGCAGAAAAAAGTGCATTTAGCATTTTAAAAATACAGTTGCCTCAAGGTATTTCAATTTCAATTAATACAATTTCAAAATCCATTCTGCTTTTGCACCATGGTACCTGCAGTTCTTGCACACACAAACGCACTGTGTTTTTAAAAGCGTGACCTAAACGTCTAAAAATGCAGCAAGTTTGACAGTGCGGGAACTGCAGATAAGTCACAGCAGACAGCAGAATGGACAGACAGTGCTGTATTTCAGTGCTTGATGGGCATAGGTGTGCCGTGTGTGCAGCCTATTACATGAGGCATGCACTTTTCTTTGCAGGAAACGCAGGTATGGCGGCCCATTTAAATGAATGGGCTGCTGTGCCTGCGCAAATGTGGGCCGCCAAAACACATACCTGTGAACCAGCCAGGCCCAAAATAAGCCCATATAGCAGTTAAATACAGACAGTAATGCCATGTGCTCTGAGGCCTTAGGATTTAAAGAGTTCCTCTATTTTACACATGGCATGGGGTCCCATGGTGCTAAAGCAGAATGGACAGACGGTGCTTTTTAAAACACGGACCAGACCTGCAGTGAATCATCAAATATTATAAAGACGTTAGGCACACTCTACAGAAAACTTCTATTTACAATATAGATTAGCAAACAGTGACATACCTTGAGGAGCAGGACATGAAGAAGTCGGCCTCGGGAAGAGCAAACTGGGGATGTTATAAAATCACATTCTAATTCACTTTTATATACAAGCAGCACCCAGTGGCAGGAAGGGAGAAGTGCACGTCTAAAGGGAGGCCAGGGGTGCTGTACATTTTACAACACTGGGAAGGGAAGCAGTACTGTCACTGGCTGCATGCCGCTGATGATTTTCAGCCTGATTTGTGGGCAGCACAAGGGCTTAACGGGCGGCAGGGCTGCCATCAGGAATTATGGGGCCCCTTACACAGCTTCAGGCAGGCAAATTTAGAAGCCGGGGGCCCTTTACAAAAAAAGAAGAAATAAAGAAAAATATATAAAAAAAAGGGGTGTAGCCATCCGGGGCCCTGGGGACCTCTGGGCCCTTTAATAAAAAGAAATAAAAAAATATATATTTTTTTTTTAAAAAAGGGGGTTGCCACCTCTGGGCCCTTTAATAAAAAAATAAAAGAAAAAAAAAAAAAATATATATATATATATATATATATATAGAAACATTTATAAAAAAAAAGGGAGGGGTTGCCATCCAGGGCCCTTTAATAAAAAAAATATATATAAAAAAATAAACCTTTATAAAAAAAAAAGGGGGGTTGCCATCCGGGGCCCTGGCGAACTATGGGCCCCTGGGGACCTCCAGACCTCTAAAAAAAATAAAATTTAGCCCTTTAATTTAAAATAAAATAAAAATATATAAAAAAATATGTATTTTTTTTATTTAAAAATAAATACAAAAAAGGGGGGTTGCCATCTGGGCCCTGTGGACCTCTGGACCCCTAAAAAAAAAGATTTTTTTTTTCCAAAGGGGGTTGCTTTGGGCCCCCAACAGTGACAGGGCCCTGGGCAGCTGCCCCTGTTTGCCCTATGGTAAAGACATCCCTGCTTCAGCCTCAGCTAGACCCCTTCCTCTGTTAATGTCCGAGACCATTGGTTCGCTCTATACTTCTGATCTGGAAGGACATAACCCAATCTCCATCTAATGGGGATTCCACATCAGAGGAGGCGGCGGGTAGCTCCAAGTATCTCTTTCCAGTGGAAGATCTTGATGAACTTTTAAAGTCAATGTATACCTCGGAGCAGATTGAGATGCCACAGCAAATCCAATCTGGACACGATAAAATGTATAGGGGTCTTCAGGGGTGGAAATTGAGAACTTTTCCAGTACACCAGTCACTTAGGGATATGATTCTTTCAGAGTGGAAGGAACCTGAGAGGAGGTTGTTCCAGTCTAAAGGGCACAAAATAAGATTTCCTTTTCAGTCTTGAGTTTGAGGAGACTTTCTTTAATTGTCCTAGGCTGGATGCCCTTATGTCACAGGTATCCAAGAGGTCAGGCCTGTCTTTTGAAGACTCAGGGGTCCTTAAAGATTGAATGGACAGGAAGGCCGACTCCTTGCTGCGTAAGGCTGGGTTCACACTACTACACTACTTTCATCCTACTTTGGTCTGCTACTTTGGTCCTACACTGGTCCTACATTGGTCCTACATCGATCCTACATTGGTCCTACATCCATCCTACTTTCATGAACAGGATACTACTTTGATCCGACTTTGTGATAGTCTGACTTGTTCTTTGACCAATCAAAACAATCCCAGAGTGAGATAAATTCCTTTTACTGCTGCTGTAATCACAAGTCGGATGTCAAAAGTCGGATGGTTAGGACAAGGCTCCTACTTTGGTCCGACTTCAATGATATTCAATGGGTTGAAGTAGCATCAATGTAGGACCAAAGTAGTACAGGGAGCATTTTCAAAGTCGGACCGACTTGTGTAGGACCAGTTAAGACGGCTCTCATAGGGAAACATTGATTTTCACACGTCATGCTACATGAGCTCCCAATGTAGGACCGTTGTCGGACAAGTGTGAACCCAGCCTAAGGCCTGGGATACTTCAGCTTTATCCTTGGGTCCAGCTGTAGCATCCATCTGTGTGGCTAAGAATTTGGACTTATGGGTTCAGCGTCTGGATGATCTTCTTTCATTCGACACCCCCGAAGAGGAGATTAGGGAGTCTCTCCTACTCATTGCCAAATCAGAGCCTTCTTGGCTGATGCAGCTGCAGTCTCCATGAAAGCTGCAGCTAGGTCTTCTGCTCATTAATTCAGCCAAATGGGCTATCTGGCTTAAGTCTTGGGAGGGGGACCTTACCTCCAAGAACAAACTCTGCGGCATTACCTTTGAAGGCAAGCTCTTCTTTGCTAAATGTAAAGACGAGAGGTACTCCCGCGATGTCAGAAGATCCTACTAAGTGAAACTGGGGCGGTGTTTGAGCTAAAGGGGACACTGCTGCAGACACCTAGTGATCTATCCTAAATAGAAAAAAATTTGTCAAATGAAAAAAGGTGATGGTGTCTGCGCTGTGTAACAGAGACAAGGGAGGGGGGAGGGGAAAGGAGATAGATAATGTGACTATAATACACTCTATATGCAAAAAAGAGTGTCTATATAGACTACCAAATATTTCAGATCTCTGCCTGGATCGACAAGTGAAGCAAATTTATATTTTTCTGAGATATTTGTTTCACTTATCGATCCAGGCAGAGATCTGAAATATTTGTGTAGCGCTTCCCCCGGAGGAGCCGCTGGTTAGATTTGAGACGGCATAATTAAGTTACCTCTGTGATGTGTCTAGGGGTGATGATGGTGGTGAGAGCAGTGACGGAATGTCCAAACAGTTGGTTGACGTTTTCAATGCTTTTATTTATGGTCCAACACGACCAACAGTCAACTTGAGGTGGACAGTATAGGTTGGTGAAAGGAGAATAAACTTTGCAGATTCAGGCTATGGATAGAGAAAGCAGTCCTGCTTCCAATAATTACCCGGAGTGGGTAAAGTGCCCCTGGACAGACCCCTCTCACAGGCCTGGCAGCCAGGGGGCCACTTAGAACTTCTGGGAAGGAACAAGTCTCTGCCACCGACCTGGCTCTAAAAGAATTTGTATTGGTAGTGGGACCTCTGCCACAGGCCTAGTACACAAGAACATGAGATAGTAGAGCGAATCCTCCCAGGCTATAACTCGCCTGAATCTTTCTCAGGTGGACTTCTTGGGCTTGGGGTTACCGACTGACAGTTTGCAGCATACAACCTGTCAGTGTCCGGTCACCCAGATCCCCGGTGGTTCATTCAAGCCCTATTGAATCACCTGCCTCCGGGTTTTCCTCAGACCGATCCCCCATCGAATAGCACAACTCGCTTGGGATCTTCTCAGTAGAGATGGGGGACCCAGTAAGTCACTGGGGCCCATTAGCAGCATCAGTTGCTCCGGGCCATAAGGGCCCAGAGTCGGGAACTCCGCGTAGCACGTGCACCCCGGCCTGGTAGGCCATATTGCCAGGGCCCGTGATGTGCGCACACCCTAAAGGTGGGTGCTGCACCTGGAACCAGGAACCCGCGAAGAACCCCGAGCAATGGCCTCCGCCACAGAAATACCCCTCCCCAGCATGCTCCGCGAGGGAAAACTCCTCTAATTGGCTGCTGGGGAGAAGCGACTCCGCCTGGACCCCTCTGGCGCCACCTGCCACCCAGAGATGAAACTGCATCTCTGGAGCACAGAATGACCCATAGGACAGTTCAGGGTTGGCGCCAGCCGAAATTTAGCGAATCAATATAGATGAGAGCAAGTAACTCTCTCATCCCCCTCCAACTAAATTTAATATAGCACCTGTACTGAAAAGTACACAGGCGCTACATTTGGTAGTCTATATAGACACTTTTTTATGCATATAGAGTGTATTATAGTCACATTATCTATCTCCCCCCCCCCCCCCCCGTCTCTGTTACACAGCGCAGACACCACCACCTTTTTTCAGGTCCCATTTCATCAAAGAATGGGCAGAGATTTCCGCCAATTCCTTTATTCTTCAGACATTGGAAAGGGGTTACAGGTTGGAATTCAAGAGTCGTCCCCCCCCAGAGATTTTTTTCTTACCCATCTGCCGAGAGACCAAGCGATGGCAAGCCATGTTAAATCTAGTTTCCATGTAGAAAACAGGGGATTAGATCTCCTGTTCCAGAAAATCAAAAATTCTGGGGATTTTATTTCCACGTCTTTCTGGTTCAAAAAGCCTCCGGCAGCTTCCGTATTGTCATCAATTTAAGCATCCTGAACAAATTTATTCTCTACAGACGTTTCCGGATGGAAAACATTTATTCTGTAAGAAATCTATTGTGGCCAGAGGTCTTCATGGTAACCCTGGATCTTCAGGACGCTTATCTTTAGGTTCCTATCTGCCAAAGCCACGAATATTCCTCATATTTGCGATTCTCAGGGAGAAGGATTTCTGATCTGCAGTCCCTTTCCTGTAAAGACCCATTCCTGAGGATAACTATAGGTCAGGCTAGTGATTAGGCCTGATCCTTTCTATTTGCCCAAAGTATCTTCAAACTTTCATAGGTCCCAGGAAGTAGTCCTGCCTAGTTTCTGTACCTCTCCCAAGAATGCACCGGAGGAAAGATTTAGTCTTCTAGACGTAAAGAGATGTCTTCTGCTTTACCTAGAGAAATCCAGTGGGTTTAGGAGTTCTTACCAGCTGTTAGTATTGTTCAGTGGCCCCAAAGCATCTAAAAGCTCTATTGCTAGGTGGATTAGGGAAGCTATTTGTGAAGCATACAAAGGGTCAGGTCGTATCCCTCCTTCTACAATTAGGGCTCATTCAATGAGATCCATGGCTACGTCATGGGCGGAAAGAGCGGGGGCATCATGGGAAGAAATGGCTAAAGCTGCCACCTGGTCATCCTCTCATGCATTTGTCAAGTTCAGATGCTTTCCAGCCAGGACCTTTCCTTTGGAAGGAAAGTGCTTCAGGCTTTCGTCCCTCCCTAAGGTATAGAATCTTGCTTATCCTCTCAAGTAGCTGTCCTGGAAGGTGAGGGGCGGGAAACCCCCAGTAAACTTACTGGTAACGGTATTTCCAGGAACCTTCCAGGACAGGGTCTATATTCCCACCCTATTCTACTTTCACCTGGTGGTGGTGTTTTTTTATGTTTCTATGTTTTTTTCCTCTGCCGGGTGCACTTTTGTGGAGGTTTGCTTGATCTTCTAAACAACTGAGGGTCAGAGGAAAGGGAGGGGCCTTTTTAAATTGTATCAGATTTGTGTTTACTGTAGAGGGCGGAGCCCATTATCTCTCAAGTAGCTGTCCTGGAAATATGGTTACTGGTAAGTAACGGGTTACTGAGATCAAGTATGGAAATTAGTTGTTCTGACTTGAAACAAATTGACATTCTTGTTGCTTCTGCTTTCTGACATCACAGAGGAGGGTATGGCTATGTCTTACATTCCACTGCCTGCAGCTGATCTGATAGGTCTCTGAGCACCAGAACGGCGGCAGTAGTAGGGGGGCTCCTTTCTGCACCCTGTAGAAGTGATCTGGAAGCTGTAGAGTCGCTCAGATCACTTCTACATGAAAGCCTAAGGCCCCATACACACGATAGAATCCATCCGCTGATAGATCCTATGGTGTGTACACTCCAGCGGATCTGTTTCCGCGGATATTTATCCCCTGGGATGGATTTCCAGCGGATAAATATTTGTTGACATGCTATCAAATCTATCCGCTGGAATCCATCCCAACGGATGGATCCGCTGGTCTGTACAGACTCACCGGATCCATCCGACCGAAGGGATCCCCTGCATGCGTCGTAATGATTCGCGCATGCGTGGAATTCCTTATATGACAGCGTCGCGCACGTCGCCGCCAGAGGATTTCGGCGCGGATTTCGATTCGATGGTGAGTACACTCCATCGCATCAAAATCCGCGCAAATCCTCGAGAGGATTTATCCGCGGATACGTGTGTATGGGGCCTAACAGTGGCAGATTTGCAGACTGGCTTAATACTGCAGCCATATTGTCAGTACCACTGCTTCCTGACAATGATATGGATGGATATATATATATATAATATTTATTACTGCAACGAATCAAAAAAAGTCACGGATCGGATCATTTTTCGGATCGGCAAAAAAAAAAATCTTCCCCACTGTAATATACACATCTCCCCCCAACTATAGTACCCCCTCGGTGCAGACACCCCCCCTCCTCTCAGTACAAGAGACCCCCCCTCCTCTCAGTACAAGAGACCCCCCCCGCTCAGTAGTCAGTACAAGAGACCCCCCCCTCCTCTCAGGTCAAGAGACCCCCCCCTCCTCTCAGGTCAAGAGACCCCCCCCCCCTCCTCTCAGGTCAAGAGACCCCCCCCCCCCCTCGGGCAGTACAGACACTCCCAGCGTGTGTCCCATGAGTGCGGGCTCCTCCTCTGTGGGTGTAAACAGAGGAGGGCCTCTGCCGGTTGTACCAAGATGGCCGGGGCTAGGCCGAAGCCGCGGCCTTTCCTAATGTTATTCCTGCGGCTCCGGAGCTAGGCCGAATCCGCGGCCTTTCCTAGCGTTATGGCCGCGGCTCCGCAGGTAGGCCGAAGCCGGGGTCATAACGTTAGGAAAGGCCTAGCTGCGGAGCCGCGGCCATAACATTCGGAAAAGGCCGCGGCTTCGGCCTAGCTCCGGAGCCGCGGCAATCCGCGGATCGCAGTGTGTTCCGATCCGAAGGGGGTGAGCCGTTCGGATCACGGATCAACTGTGATCCGTTGCACCCCTAATATATAGCCTCTGCTGAGTTTATGTTTGCCCAATGACAAAGAAATGATAAGTTTATGATTTTTAGGTTTATTTTACCAGTGAGAGAGAATAACAAAAATATCCAGAAACACACATTTCAAAAAAAGTTATAAATCGATTTGCATTTTAATAAGTGAAATAAGTATGTGATCCCCCATCAATCACCACGTTTTCTGGCTCCAAGGTGTCTTCTATACAGGTAACAAGCTTGTTACCCATATAAAATGTATCTGTCCACGGAATCAATAAGATTCCAATCGTTTTACTATGGCCAAGACCAAAGAGCTGTCCAAGGATGTTGGGGACAAGATTGTAGACCTACACAAGGCTGGAATAAGCTACAAGACATTCGCCAAGCAGCTTGGTGACAACAGTTGGTGTGATTATTCGCAAATGGGGGAAAAAACACAAAATAGCTGTCAATCTCCCTCGGTCTGGGGCTCCATGCAAGATCTCACCTCATGGAGTTTCAATGATCATAAGAATGTTGAGGAATCGGCCCAGAACTACATGGGAGAAACTTGTCAATGATATCAGGGCAGCTGGGACCATAGGCACCAAGAAAACAATTGGTAATGCACTATGCTGTGAAGGACTGAAATCCTGCAGCACTGGCAAGGTCCCCCTGCTCAAGAAAGCACATGTACAGTCCCGTCTGAAGTTTTCTAATGAACATCTGAATGATTCAGAGAACTGGGTGAAATTGTTGTGGTCAGATGACATAAAAATCAAGCTCTTTGGCATCAACTCAACTCCCCGTGTATGGAGGAGGAAACAAACATGGAGGTGGAAACATTATGCTTTGGGGGTGTTTTTCTGCTAATGGCACAGGGCGACTTCACTGCATCAAAGACATGATGGGCGGTGTCATGTACTGTCAAATCTTGGGTGAGAACCTCCTTTTCTCAGCCAGGACAATGAAAATGGGTCGTCGATGGGTATCCCAGCATGACAATGACTGAAAACACACGGCCAAGGCAACAGAGGTGTGGCTCAAGAAGAAGCACATTTTAAGGTCCTGGAGTGGCCTAGCCAGACTCAAGACTTTAATCCCATAGAAAATATGTGCAGGGAGCTGAAGGCTCAAGTTGCCAAATGTCAGCCTCAACCTTAATGACTAGGAGAGGATCTACAAAGAGGAGTGGGACAAAATCCCTCCTGAGATGTGTGCAAACCTGATGGCCAACTACAAGAAACGTCTGACCTCTGCCAACAGGGGGTTTTGCCACCAAGTAATGTTTTGCGAAGGGGTCAAAAACGTATTTCACTCATTAAAATGCAAAATCAATTCCTAGCTTTTTTAAAATGTGTTTTTATGGATATTTTTGTTATGCTGTATCTCACTGTTAAAATTTTAGACTGATAATTTCTTTCAGTGATCATATGTATGTGTGTGTATGTGTATATATATATATATATATATACATACATACATACATACATTCTCACACCAACCTTGCTAGGACCCCATTTTGCCTTCAGTCCTGTTGTGACATAGATTCAACAATGTGTTGGAATTATTCCTCAAAGATTTTGGTCTAAGTTGACACAATGGCATCACACAGTTGCTGCAGATTTGTCGGCCGCACATCCATTATTCGAATCTCCTGTTCCAGTACATCCCAAGGGTGCACTATTGGATTGAGATCTGGTGACTGGAGGCCATTGGAGTACAGACAACTCATTGTTGTGTTCAAGAAACCAGTGGTGAGATGATTTGAGCTTTGTGACATGGTGTATTATACGGCTGGAAGTAGCCATCAGAAGATGGGTACACCGTAGTCATAAAGGGATGGACATGGTCGGCAGTAATACTCTGGTAGGCTGCGGCCTTTAAACAATGCTCAGTTGGTACTAAGAGGCCCAAAGTGTGCCAATAAAATATCCCCCACACCTTTATACCACCTCGAGCCTGAACCGTTGATACAAGGCAGGATGGATCCATGCTTTCATGTATACGCCATATTCTTGCCCTACTATGAATGTCGCAGCTGAAATCGAGACTCCTCATACCAGACAATGTTTTTCCAATCTGCTATTGTCCAATTTTGGTGAGCCTGTGCATTTTGTAGCCTCAGTTTCCTGTTCGTAGCCGATAGAGTGGCACCCGGTGTGGTCTTCTGCTTCAAGGTTTGATGTGCTGTGCATACATATGGTATTCTGCATACCTTGGTTGTAAACAAGTGGTTATTTGAGTTACTCTTTTTTTTCTATTATCTCGATCCAGTCTGCCCATTCTCCTCTGACCTCAACAAAGCATTTTTTGTCCACACAGCTGCCGCTCACTGGATATTTTCTCTTTGTTGGCCCGTTCTCTGTAAACCCAAGAAATGGTTGTGCATGTAGATCAGCAGATTTTGAAATACTCAGACCAACCTGTCAGGCACCAACAACCATGGCACATTCTAAGTCACTCACATCCCTTTTCTTCTCCATTCTGATGGAAAATTATGAACTTCAGCAAGCGGTCTTAGACCCCTTTCACACTGACACATTTTTCAGGCGGTTCAGTGCTAAAAATAGCGCTGCTATACCGCCTGAAAAAATCGTGCCCTGCAGGCGTCGATGTGAAAGCCCGAAGGATTTCACACTGAAGCGATGTGCTAGCAGGACCGCTCCAAAAGTCCTGCTATCCGCATCTTTGGAGCGGTATAGGAGTGGGGTGTTTACCGCTCTTATACCGCTCCTTCCCATTCAAATCAATGGGAAACCGCGGTAATACCGCCCGCAATGAGCCTCTGCAGAGGCGCATTGCGGGCGGTAGTAACCCTTTTTCGGCCGCTAGCGGGGGTTAAAACCACACCGCTAGCGGCCGAATATTGCGGTAAATACGACGGTATAGCGGCGCTAAAAATCGCGCTGCTATACTGTCACCGCACCTCCATTGCCCCGTGTGAAAGGGGCCTAAACCACGCCTAAATGCAGTGCAGTTGCTGCCATGTGATTGGCTGATTAGTACCTTGTGTTACCAAGCAATTGTGTATCTAATAAAGTGGCCTGTGTATGTGTGTAATATAAATATATATGTGTGTGTTCTATATCGACTTCAGCTCTGGAACATTTTTTTTTTTAGGTATTTGAGCACTTCTGTTTTTTTTACTTTTTGCTCTATAAACAAAAAAAAGGATAGCAATATTAACCACTAGCCGACCAGCCGCCGCAGTTATACGGCAGCAGGTCGGCTCGGCTGCGCGAGATCACGTAGCTATACGTCATCTCGTATGAACAGCCAGTCAGTCCCACCCCCCCTTCATTTAGAACACACACAGGGGACATAATTAACCCCTTCCTAGCCCCCTAGTGTTAACCCCTTCCCTGCCAGTGGCTAGTGTTGAGCAGAATATGCCATATTCGATTTCGCGATATATCTCGAATATATATTCGAATATTCGAGATATATTCGCTAAATTCGAATATTCGTGATATTTTATCGAAATTAAATGATTGCGATTTTTCGCTATTGCGAATGCGAAAATAATTGCGAATTTTTGATAACTGCGGTAGGAGCACTCTGATTGGCTCAGAATATTCTTGATATTTTTTCGAAATTTCGCAAAATGCGAATGCGATATTGATGGCGAAATTTCGACAACAGCGCTAGGAGCACTCTGATTGGCTCAGAATATTCGTGATATTTTACAATACAAAATAATTGCGAATATTCGGCAAATGCGGAAGGAGCACTCTGATTGGCTCAGAATATTCTTGATATTTTATCGAAATTTCGCAAAATGCGAATGCGATATTTATTGCGCAATTTCGACAAATGCTGGAGGAGCGCTCTGATTGGCTCAGAATATTCGTGATATTTTACAATACAAAATAATTGCGAATATTCGGCAAATGCGGAAGGAGCACTCTGGCTCAGAATATTCTTGATATTTTACAATACAAAATAATTGCGAATATTCGGCAAATGCGGAAGGATCACTCTGATTGGCTCAGAATATTCGTGATATTTTACAATACAAAATAATTGCGAATATTCGGCAAATGCGGAAGGAGCACTCTGATTGGCTCAGAATATTCTTGATATTTTACAATACAAAATAATTGCGAATATTCGGCAAATGCGGAAGGAGCACTCCGATTGGCTCAGAATATTCGTGATATTTTACAATAGAAAATAAAAAGTGTTTTGCATTGGTGGTGATTCTTTACTCTATCCATCTGTCACAGCCGTTTGTCAATCAAACACCTTGAAGATTGAACACGTTCATGCTGCATGCTTTGGACTTTTTTTCACTTCACATATCAAAGACATTTTTATGAAAGATTATTTTTCTATTATTGGGACTATATTTCTTTATATATTTGTTTCACTGTGTATTTCACAAGTTATTTGCGCTTGCTTATTTTATAATTTGCCCACATGTCTTGTCACTAGACATATTTTTTATTCTTGTAGAGCGACTCCATTTTCTGTCTTGTATTAATTTATGTTGTATAACATTTTTGAGTTGCTGCTGTATTCTCCCCTTTTTTAAGGTATGCGCAATTTTTTCCTTCTTACAAAAAAAATAATATCAAACATACAAATATTCATAACAGAAACATACACAAAGCCCCCCCCTTTTGCATCAGAGACAATCAGAGTTCTCCTACCACAGTTATCGAAAATTCGCAATCATTTTCGCATTCGCATTAGCGAAAATTCGCAATTTTTTTTTTTTTATATTTGGCAACATAAAAGGATCGCCTCAGCTTAGCTACTCAGCCCAGGGTCTCTAATCATACCAGCAATGCTTTTAGACGTCGATAGGATGTGATCTGTTTTAAAAATAAAATTGAAAAAATGCGAATATTCGGAATTGCGAATATTCACCGCGAAATTCGAAATATATCGCGAATACTCGAATATGCCATATTCGAGCAGAATATTCGCAATACGAATATTCGTGAGCAACACTACCAGTGGCATTTTTATAGTAATCAATGCATTTTTATAGCACTGATTGCTATAAAAATGTCAATGGTCCCAAAAATGTGTCCGATGTGTCCGCCATTAGGTCGCAGTACCGATAAAAATCGCTGATCGCCGCTATTACTAGTAAAAAAAAAAAAAAATATTAAGAAAAATGCCATAAAACTACCCCCTATTTTGTAGACGCTATAACTTTTGCGCAAACCAATCAAACGCTTATTGCGATTTTTATTTTCACAAAAAATATGTGGAAGAATACGTATCGGCCTAAACTGAGGAAAAAATCTTTTTTTATATATTTTTGGGGATATTTATTACAGCAAAAGGAAAAAAATATTATTTTTTTTTAAAAATTGTTGCTCTATTTTTGTTTATAGCGCAAAAAAATAAAAATCGCAGAGGTGATCAAATACCACCAAAAAAAAGCTCTATTTGTGAGAAAAAAAAGATGCCAATTTTGTTTGGGAGCCACGTCGCACGACCGCGCAATTGTCAATTAAAGCGACGCAGTGCCAAATCGCAAAAAAAGGGGCCCGGTCATTGACCAGCAACATGGTCCGGGGCTGAAGTGGTTAATCAAAAAATATTTTTTACATTCTGCAATAACACATATCCAATAAAAAATGTTTTAATTTTTTTTTTTTTTTAAATCAATGAATTTCTTTATCAATGTAGGCCAATATACATCCTGCTACATATTTTATCCCAATACGCATGTATTTATTGAGACATATTTATACAATTTTTTTTACTAGTAATGGTGGTGATCAGCGACTTATAGTGAGATTGCGATGGACACTTTTTTGGGAACCAGTGCTAAAAATATGCAGTCACTTTCTAATGAGACTGGCTGGGAAGAGGTTAACATGAGGGGCGATCAAAGGGTTAACTGTGCCTAGCTGTTTTTTTTTCTCTTTTACTGTGTGGGAGGTGCTTTTACTAGAAAAGGCATATATCTGTGTCCTTGCTGTGCAGGAACATAGGATTCCATGCTTTCCTTACTAAGAGAATGGCAATCTACCTTGTTTACATAGGCAGATCGTAGATTTAGCCTGTGTTCTGAACGATCAGCGGGTGCTGGCAGACATAGAGTATTCGGGACCCGCTGGTGGTGATACCCCGAAAGTGCGGGTATTTACAGTATTTCGCAAAAGTGAGTACAGCCCTCACATTTTTGTAAATATTTTATTATACCTTTTTAGAGTCGGTTCACACAGCAGCGACACGACTTCGAGGGCAACTCTTATAGTCGTCCTGAGGATGACTTCAGAGGCGATTTGCAAAACGACTTCTGTATAGAAGTCAATGCAGGTCGCCCCGAGCCGCCCCCGAAGTCGTACAGGAACTTGCGTCGCTCCTATTAGAACGGTTCCATTGCATTGAATGGGACGCGACACGTCAGGCGGCTGAGCCGCCTGTCGTGTCGCCCCAGTGTGAACCGGGTCTTATGTGACAACACTGAAGAAATTACACTTTGCTACAATGTAAAGTAGTGAGTGTACAGCTTAAATAACAGTGTAAAGTTGCTGTCTTCTCAAAATAACTCAACACAGCCATTAAAGCGGGAGTTCACCCGAATTTTTTTTTTTTAACATTAGATTGATGCTCATTTTGTCAAGGGGAATTGGGTGGTTTTTTTTTTTTAAATCGAAGCAGTACTTACCGTTTTAGAGATAGATCTTCTCCGCCACTTCCGGGTATGGTCTTCGGGACTGGGAGTTCCTATTTAAATGACAGGCTTCCGACGGTCGCATACATCGCGTCACAAGTAGCCGAAAGAAGCCAAACGTCGGTGCGGCTCTATACTGCGCCTGCGCACCGACGTTCGGCTACTTTCGGAAAATCGTGACGCGATGTATGCGACCGTCGAAAGCCTGTCAATCAAATAGGAACGCCCAGTCCCGCAGCCCATACCCGGAAGCGGCGGAGAAGATGTATCTCTAAAACGGTAAGTACGGCTTTGATTTAAAAAAAAACACCCGATTCCCCTAGACAAAACGAGCCTCAATCTAATGTTAAAAATTAACTTTTTGGGTGAACCTCCACTTTAATATTTAGACCTCTGGCAACAAAAGTGAGTACACCCCTAAGTGAAAATGTCCAAATTAGGCCCAATTAGCCATTTTTCCCTTCCTGGTGTCATGTGACTCGTTAGTGTTACAAGGTCTTAGGTGTGAATGAGGAGCAGGTGTGTTAAATTTGGTGTTGCCACTCTCATACTGGTCACTGGAATTTCAACATGGCACCTCATGGCAAAGAACTCACTGAGTATCTGAAAAAAAGAATTGTTGCTCTATATGAAGATGGCCTAGGCCAGTGATGGCGAACGCGTGGCACGCGTGCCACACCTGGCACGTCAAGCCCACACCGACCGGTGTTGTAAAAAATCCTCGGACAATAGAAACTGATTCGGCCCCCATCAAACTACACATCCCACAGGTCTCTACATTGACATTGACATTTTTTAAAAATTATGTTTTTTTTTAATGGCGAAAAATTATCGTGTGTACGCGGCATAAGGCCCTGAAACTGAGCTGCAGCACAGTGGCCGAGAACATGGTGGTTTAACAGGACAGTTTCCACTCAGACCAGGCCTCGCCATGGTCGACCAAAGAAGTTTAGTGCAGGTGCTCAGTAACATATCATAGACCAATGACTGCTGCAGAGCTTGAAGGGGTGGGGTTCAGCCTGTCAGTGCTCAGACCATATGCTGCACACTGCATCAAATTGGTCTGCATAGCTGTTGTCCCAGAAGGAAGCCTCTTCTAAAGATGATGCACAAGAAAGCCTGCAAACATTTTGCTGAAGACAAGCAGACGAAAGACATGGATTACTGAAACCATGTCCTGTGGTCTGATGTGACCAAGATAAAATTATTTGGTTCAGATGGTGTCAAGTGTGTGTGGCAGCAACCAAGTGAGGAGTACAAAGACAAGTGTGTCTTGCCTACAGTCAAGCATGGTGGTGGGAGTGTCATGGTCTGGGGCTGCATGAGTGCTGCCAGCACTGGGGAGCTACAGTTCATTGAGGGAACCATGAATGCCAACATGTACTGTGACATACTGAAGCAGAGCATGATCCCCTCCCTCTGGAGACTGGGCCCGCAGGGCAGTATTCCAACATGATAATGACCCCAAACACACCTCCAAGATGACCACTGCCTTGCTAAAGAAGCTGAGGGTAAAGGTGGTGGACTGGCCAAGCATGTCTCCCGACCTTTGTAGACGCTATAACTTTTGCGCAAACCAATCAATATACTCCTTATTGTGATTTTTTTTTTGTTTAACCAAAAATATGTAGAAGAAACATATCGGCCTAAACTGAGAAAAAAAAATTATATATTTTTTGGGGGATATTTATTATAGTAAAACGTAAAAAAAAATATTGCTTTTTTTTCCAAAATTTGAATTTTTTTTGTTTATAGCGCAAGAAATAAAACCTGCAGAGGTGATCAAATATACCACCAAAAGAAAGCGCTATTTGTGGGGGAAAAGAAGGACGTAAATTTTGTTTGGGTACAACGTCGCGCGTCAGCTAAAGCGATGCAGTGCCGTTATCGCAAAAAGTGCTCTGGTCAGGAAGGGGGTATATTCTTCCGGGGCTGAAGTAGTTATTGGCTCTGTGTAGAGTTATTTTGAGGGGACAGCAAATTTACACTGTTATACAAGCTGTACACTCAATACTTTACATTGTAGCAAGTTGACATTTCTTCAGTGTTGTCACATGAAAAGATATAATAAAATATTTACAAAAATGTGAGGGGTGTACTCACTTTTGTGAGATAATGTATACATGATCCTGCTTAACACGGCCCAGATTCAGAAAGGACTTACGATGGCGCAGCGCCATGTACGCCGTCGTAAGTCCTAATCCGACCCGTCGTATCTATGCGTCTGATTCTTAGAATCAGTTACGCATAGATATCCATTAGATCCGACAGGCGTAAGTCTCTTACGCCATCGGATCTAAACTGCATTTTTTTTTTGACCGATAGGTGGCGCTTCCGTCGAATTCCGCGTTGAGTATGCAAATTAGCTAGATACGCGAATTCCCGAGCGTACGCGCGGCCAACGCAGTAAAGTTACGACATTTAGGTTAGGCTTTTCCCAGGGTATACTTGCCCCTGCTATATGAGGCGCAGCCAATGTTAAGTATGGCCGTCGTTCCCGCGACGAAATTTGAAATGTTTACGTCGTTTGCGTAAGTCGTCCGTGAATGGGGCTGGACGTCATTTACGTTCACATCGAAACCAATGACGTCCTTGCGGCGTACTTTGGAGCAGTGCACACTGGGAAATTCCACGGACGGCGCATGCGCCGTTACGCAAAAACGTCAATCACGTCGGGTCCCAGTTGTTTTACATAAAACACGCCCCCCGCTTACGCCGGCCGATTTACGCTACGCCGCCGCAACTTACAGAGCAAGTGCTTTGAGAATAGCACTTGCTCTGTAAGCACTTGCCCGTGTAAGTTGCGGAGGCGTAACGTAAAGCAGATACGTTACACCCGCACAAATTTTACGCGGCTGTACATGAATCTGCCCCACTAAGTCTATTCTTCCTGTAGTTCAAGATAAAGAGCTAGGAGGAAGTTTTGAGATAGTACAGGAAATATGGAGAGTAAACAGGACAGCTGTACATTTCTGACGAGATCAACTGGTTTATTTTTCTTTACTTTTCAAACAAATAAAACAGAAGAATTTTGGCTTGTCTTGTATTGGGACTGGTGTGAACGGACCCCCATAAGCTTGCTGAAAGCTGATTACAGCTTGTATAAAACATGAGTCGGTGGTCCCTGTAAGATTTGTGTTCAACACCTTGGAACCGATGGGCAATGTATATGGTTTCTATTGTAAAATGAAATCGGTATCTGTGTATATACACCCATCTGCCACTTTATTAGGTACGCCTTATCAATTGCTTGGTGACAAAAGTTGCTAATCAGCCAATCACATGACAGCAACTCAATGCATTTGGGCATCTAGACGTGGCCAAGACGACTTGCTGAATTTCAAACCGAGCATCGGAGTGGGGAAGAAAGGGGATTTAAGTGACTTTGAACGTGGCATGGTCTTTGGTGCCAGATGGCTGGTCTACTGGATTCTTCACACACAACCATCTCTAGGGTTTACAGAGAATGGTCCGAAAAACAGAAAATATCCAGTGAGCGACAGTTGTGTGGATGGAAATTCCTGGTTGAAATGATGGAGGCAACAGTAACATATAACCACTCGATACAACCAAGGTATGTAGAGTACCATCTCTGAACGCACAACACATCGAACCTTGAGAGCTAGGGTAAAAATTTGGCATAAATAACATGAAAGCATGTTTAACAGTTGAGGCTGGTGGCAGTGTAATGGTGTGGGGGATATTTTCTTGGCACACTTTGGGCCACTTAGAACAAATTGAGCATTGTTTAAATGCCATGGCATAGCTGAGTATTGTTGCTAACCATGCCCATCCCTTTATGACTACAGTGTGCCCATCAAATGCCCTCAGTGTACCCATTAAATGCTGCCTGTGTGCCGCTCGCCGTCTGCCCAGCACTTACCCTGTCTCTGTGGGGTGACGAGCGGGGTCCTGCATGAGTCTCCTGCCTCATCTTCCGTCCTCTCCTCTTGTCAGGCGTCCAATAGCGGCACCTGTCGTTTCAGCCAATCAGGTCACAGGTAACAGACCCGATTTACCTAATTGGCTGAGAGGTGGTTCAGTGTTAGGAAAGCGATTAATTCGCTTTCCCAACACCATGCTGAGTGAACAGCGAACGCACAGCATGGCACCCGCTGTTTACTGTTTTAGTCGCCTATTTACGACTCTAATCGGGTGCTTCCAAAATGCATGAATCTATGTATGGTGATAGAGCAGTGCCAGGAAAGAGGGGGGTGGCCCCCATGCGCCCCTTATGGGCGTGCCGCCACTGGTCCATATAGTGTAATATTTCACCAGAAGGTTTTCATAAAACAAAAATACACTTGCAATCAGCATTAAATTACTCAGCGTGTAGTAATGGTCAGCAGGTCCAAGCATTCAGCCTGGCTTGCGTAGTGATGTACCTAGACAACCTTCTTCTCAAGGACTTGTCTCCCCTTCAACTATGTGCAAACGTGAAAGGACTATTAAGATGCTTAAGTTGAGTAATCGACTCTCAAAAGTCTGCTCTCCAACCTTCCTTTCGCCTAGCGTACTTAGGCCTCATTCTGGACACAGCCCAGGTAAAAGTCTTTCTAAGATCTCGTACTCAGATCTTAAGATAAAAGAGACATACCTCAGTGAGATTTACTTTACCATGAGGCCCAGAACTCTGGGGTTGATTTACTAAAATTCGAGAGTGCAAAATCTGGTGCAGCTGTGTATGATAGCCAATTGGCTTCTAACTTCAGCTTGTTCAATTAACCACTTCCACTCCAGACCATTTGGCTGCCAAATGACCAGGCCACTTTTTGCGATTTGGCACTGCATCGTTTTAACTGACAATTGCGCGGTCGTGCGACGTGGCTCCCAAACAAAATTGTTACCACAAATAGAGCTTTATTTTGGTTTTGATTTTTTGCGTTATAAGCAAAAATAGAATGACAATTTGGAAAAAAAATGCTATATTTTTTACTTTTTGCTATAATAAATATCCCCCAAAAATATAAAAAAATAAATGTTTTCCTCAGTTTAGGCCGATACGTATTCTTCTACATATTTTTGGCAAAAGAAAAAACGCAATAAATTTGTGCAAAAGTTATAGCGTCTACAAAATAGGGGATAGTTTTATGGCATTTTTATTAAGATTTTTTTTCAAATATAAGCTTTATTGAATAACACCAAGGAGAGAGGTCTCCAAATTACACTCAGCACAGTCACACAGAACAGGTTACAGGTACATCAGCAGGGCATTTCATTTTATAATTTGTCTCCTGGATTTTGGCACAAATCAACGTTTTAAGTGCACAGCTGATAATGTGCTGCTGTTGTGCCGCTGAGAAACATCGGTCCAAGTCCCTCTCCCATCTCTCAATAAAGGGTAGATGAGGCTGCGTGGGCGGTGTGTTAAGCAGAGAGTACATTTTAGAGAGTGTCTGCGACACTGGTCCAGATTCAGAGCAGAGTTCTTCAAATGTCGTCAGCTGACGCGTGAAATCCTGGGGGTCAGGGATAGAATGCAAAAAATGGTGTAATTTCACTGCACTCCAAAAGGGGAACCGAAAGGCCCCTGTCTCCTCTGTCAGTTCCAAAATGGTTGGCCATCTATTCGTCAATATTGGTATTTATTTGAGCCGACGATCCTAGTGCTGCTAGGGAAAAGTGCTATCCTACAGTGCCTTGAAAAAGTATTCCTACCCCCTTTAAATTTTCCACGTTTTGTCATGTTACAACCAAAAATGTTTTTATCGGGATTTTAGAATGAAAAAAAAACTGCAGATGGTTAAGCAATGTAAAATTGGACAGCATCAGGACAATTATAATGAGCAGGGCTAGGCCCAAATATACTAGAGATGAAAAACCCAGGCTAGCAAAAACAAAAAAGGTCCAATCAACATGAATTAAAAACCACAAAAAGAAATTAAAGGCGCTGTAAAGGTTTTTTATTTTCTAAATCGGTTCCTTTAAACCAGTGCATTGTTGGTTCACTTACCTTTTCCTCTGATTTCCCTTCTAAATGTTTTTTTTTTGTCTGAATTTCTCACTTCCTGTTTGTCCTCAGTAAGCTTGCCCCATCATCCGGGTGTGTTCACAGCATCTCCCCACAGGGATGTAGTCCCAAGGGAGGGGGCAAGCACGCTGACTAACCCCCAGCCAGAATGGCTTGGATGATGGGGGCAAGCTTACTGAGGAGAAACAGGAAGTGAGACATTCAGACAAAGAAAAAAAAACATTTAGAAGGGAAATCTAAGGAAAATGTAAGTGAACCAACAATGCACTAGCTTAAAGGAACCTATTTAGAAAATAAAAAACAAACCTTTACAACCCCTTTAAATCACCCTGAAAAACTCAGAATATTTATGAAACAAAAGCCCCATTTTTTTAAAGCCTTGCAGCAGAAAAAAAAAGTATTATTGATGGGACAGAAGCTAAAAGTGACTGCTGACCATAAATAAGATGAAAGGCAAAAGGAAAAAAAAAAGGCAGCAAAGGGGTCCAAAACACTAGAACTGATCTTAATCTTTCACTCTCTACAGCAGGGGTCCTCAAACTTTTTAAACAGGGGGCCGGTTCACTGTCCCTCAGACCGTTAGAGGGCCAGACTATAAAAAAAACTATGAACAAATTCCTATGCTCACCATCATTGCAACCCCCCTCTTCACCATTATCATTGTAAGCCCCTCATTGCAAGCCCCCCCCTCACAATCATTAATTGCAAGCCGATCAAGATCATTGCAAGCCCCCCCCCCCCCATGATCATTACATCATCATCATCAGCCCCTCATTGCAACCCCCCTCACCATCGCAAGCCCCTCATTGCAAGCCCCCCCCCCTCACAATCATTAATTGCAAGCCGATCAAGATCATTGCAAGCTTCCCCCCCCCCATCATCATTACATCATCATCATCAGCCCCTCATTGCAACCCCCCTCACCATCGCAAGCCCCTCATTGCAAGCCCCCCCCTCACCATCATCATCAGCCCCTCATTGCAACCCCCTCTCACCATCATCAGCCCCTCATTGCAACCCCCCTCACCATCGCAAGCCCCCCCCCACCATCATCATTACATCTTTATCAGCCCCTCATTGCAACCCCCCTCACCATCGCAAACCCCTCATTGCAAGCCCCCCCCCCCACCACCGTCATCATTACATCTTTATCAGCCCCTCATTACAACCCCCCTCACCATCGCAAGCCCCTCATTGCAAGCCCCCCCACCATCATTATTTCATCTTTATCAGCCCCTCATTGCAACCCTCCTCACCATCGCAAGCCCCCCCCTCACCTCACCATCGTAAGCCCCGCACAGCCTTACTCCTTACTGTGCCAAACTGCTGCTGTGTCACGGTCCCGCTGTGTCACAAAGCTCACAGTGTTGGTAACAGTTCAGGCGTGCTGTGATAAAAGTCCCACCCTCCTCCTCCTAGACCAGCTTGTGTGATAGACAGAACACTGGCTCTATCACATGAGCTAGTCTAGGTCAGGAGGAGGGCGGGACATTTATCACAGCGTGCCCGAACAGCATGCCAGCGTGACCGAACTGCCCGAACTGTTAACACTGTGAGCTCCGTGACACAGCGGGACCGCTGTGTTACAACCTGCCGTGCATGTCAGGGTGGGGTGGGCCGGTTAAATGTCCTCTGCGGGTCGCATGTGGCCCGCGGGCCGTAGTTTGAGGACCCCTGCTCTACAGGATATGATTGGACTCTCCTGCAGCTAAGTAGCACTTGCAGGTCTTGTCCCTCTCTCAGCAAGCGACTGGACAGTGAAGGAGAAGCAGAATACTCTTGAGCTCATATCTCTACCACTCTGCTCTCTCTTTTTCTTACCATACTCCTTTGAAGCACAATTGATTGGCTCCTTGTATTGCTTCTCCCTATACCAGTCTGGGTTCTCATGTAGAGTGAACTGCAAAAGGCTAATACCAGGACAAATAGAGGTATTGATACTGATTGCATAACAAATTTATGTATTCATGTTCTGTATTAGCGTGCTGCAAACTTTGGGCATGGTCCCTATGCTCAAAAAAACACACGTACACGGGGTGCAAGTCATATGCCCAGTCTGTTTTTCCATCACTGCCAACCCTCCCATCCCCATGCTTGCCAGTCATTTCCAGCTATTTGTTAAATCAGAAACAGCAGGCGCTGTTGTGTAAAACAGAGCTTCTGAACTGTGTTTGGAGCACTTCATTTAAAAGAAAATTATTGGGCCAGATTCACATAGATTAGCGGATCTTTAGATCCGCGTAATCTATGTGATTTACGATCCGCCGGCGCAATTTTGCGAGGCTAGTGCAGTATTCACAAAGCACTTACCTCCAAACTTGCACCGGCGGATCGTAACTCCCCCGGCGGAATTCAAATTTCGCGGCTAGGGGGAGTGTAAAATTTAAATCAGGCGCGTTCCCGCGCCGATTTAACTGCGCATGTGCCGCCGGCGATATTTCCCAGTGCGCATGCTCCAAATGACGTTGCTACTGTTTTCGGCGGCAACGTAAATTCCGGCTATCCGTATTCCCGACCGACTTACGCAAACGACGTAAAAATTTGAAACTCGGCGCGGGAACGACGGCCATACTTAACATTAGCTACCCCTCATATAGCAGGGGTAACTATCGAAAACGCAAACGACGTAAATAAAAAGCGTCGGGCGAGCGTTCGTTACTGAATCAGCGGTTCTCCTCATTTGCATATCCGACGCGTAAAAAACCGAGGCGACACCTAGCGGCCGGCGGGAGATTGCAGCCTAAGATCCGACGGTGTAAGTCACTTACACCAGTCGGATCTAAGGGAGATCTATTCGTAACTGATTCTTATGAATCAGTCGCATAGATCAGACTGTCGTATCTCTTTGTGAATCTGGCCCACTGTTTTTTTATTTAATCTTTTTCAGTCATATGCAGATCAAAAGGTGTGACCTTTAATGTGTAAATAACGTCAGTTAAACATCTTTTTTTTAAGTGGAAGTATTATTTTAAGTAATAGTTTTTTCCTAATTATAATGTACTTCTTATTAACCCTTAGTTAACTTCAATCGGCCTTAATTAACCACTTTGATATTTCTTCCCTTAGCTATTTCTTTCTGACAATTTTTATTTTTATTTTTAACCATTCATTTGTTGTTTTTATTTTTTATTTTTTTGTGTTTCAATAAAAAATATGCAAAATGTAAAAAAAAAAAAAGCAATTTTTTTTTTAAAATTTGTAAATAATTTTCCACTGCGTTGAATCAGAATTTTGATTCTAGTGTTATTGCAAAAAGGACAAATTATAGAATATAATTTATATATTTTATCTACAGCATCACCTTTTTTTTTTTGTTTGTTTAGAAAATAAAATAATTTTTGCAGGTTTAGAGACCCTACCCTATGCTTTTGTGCCTCTAATTACATTTAGTGTGGTTGTTGCTAGGCTGCAACCAGCCTGAGCATCTGTTTATCTTTTTCTAGGCTCTGCAGGTCTTCCCTAAGCTCAGTGAGTTAATTGCTTCTGCCTGTTCATACAAAAACATGGAATATCTAGGCTCAAACTTACCGACCAATCAGCAACCAACCAAATTCACCTGTCTCACAGTGTGTGTTAAAAACAGAGGTTTAGTTGCACGCATTTGCAAATGCATGTGCATACCTCCCAACTGTCCCTGATTTCGAGGGACTGTCCCTGATTTGGAGCAATGTCCCTCTGTCCCTCATTCTCCTCATTTGTCCCTCATTTTGGTCTGATCTATATAGATGTATATAAAATGCACTTTTTATCTATCAAAAAGTGTTTCCCAGCACTAAACCTTTAATCTGATTTCTAAATTGTTGCATTTGTAAATTCCAAAAGCCAATATAAAGAAATAGTAGTGGTAAAAAAATCACTTGTGGTTTTAACTAATCTTATTTTTTTGTACAATTCTTCTTTAAGGGGGCGTGGCAAGGGGTGTGTCCTATGCCTGCATACTTTTGCTGATAGGTGTCCCTCATTCCCATCTCAGAAAGTTGGGAGGTATGCATGTGTAAGCTGCAGGCCCCGTCAAGGCTCTCTGTATACTGCAGTCCTAACTATAACATTGCATTTTAAGTCTCCTCAGTAGGAGCACATGACTGCTGATGGAGAGATAAGGGGCAGGTGACTGGAGGTAGCCCAACCCTCATTAAAGGGCAGGAGCACACTGCACACTCAGCACATGGAAGCAAAGGTGCCAGAGCGCTGCCTGACCACAATGACATAAATACAACAAACAAAAGTCACTGCCCCTACCTATGACTGATCTATACAATAAGGAGCGCTGGAAAGGGTGCATATACATACAAAAACATGGAATATCCAGACTCAAACTTACCGACCAATCAGCAACCAACCAAATTCACCTGTCTAACAGTGTGTTAAAAACAAAGGTTTAGTTGCACGCATTTGCAAATGCATGTGTAAGCTGCAGGCCCCGTCAAGGCTCTCTGTATACTGCAGTCCTAACTATAACATTGCATTTTAAGTCTCCTCAGTAGGAGCACATGACTGCTGATGGATAGCTGGACTACCTCCAGTCACCTGCCCCTTATCCATCTATCAGCAGTCATGTGCTCTTACTGAGGAGACTTAAAGCGGGAGTTCCGCGGGAAAACGTTTTTTTTTTTTAAAGACGTTTTTGTAACGCTGATGGTACAACGAAAATTGTACTCACCAGTCTCCTAGTCGCAGCCGCTACCAGGACGATTTCCCCCAAAAGTAGATTTTATAAAAATTGATGATGGACATTGCCATCTTAACTGCTGGCACTCTGAAGCCCTCCTGTATTATCTTCCGGGATGTGGTGTCTTCTGAGAATCCCAGGAGACGCGCTGTGTTTGAAATCCCGCGATATCTCGCGGGTCACGTGACTAGTCTGGCTAGTCACATGTGACTAGCCAGACTAGTCACGTGACCCGCGAGATATCGCGGGATTTCAAACACAGCGCGTCTCCTGGGATTCTCCGGACTCACTCCCAGGAGACATAGCGCTGATCGGGGATTTTTCGAAACCACGCCCACTCCCGCGGGGGAAAAGTGAGTGACAGCTCACAAAAGGCCCTCATTCCAAGGTAAGGAGGCCGATTAAAAAAAACAAAAAAAACGGATAGATACAGTACTATGGCTGCTGGTTTTAAACAGCAAAACTTGACAATTAGGGTGAACCTCCGCTTTAAAATGCAATGTTATAGTTAGGACTGCAGTATACAGAGAGCCTTGACGGGGCCTGCAGCTTACACATGCATATTACTCAGACATAAATTTTGGAACTATCTCGCTACATTGAAGTTTGTAACCCCATAGTAACTGTTACATATACAATACATATGTTTAAGTGTTTGCCTAACATGTGACATATATTTGTCAGTTCTCTGCTTGACATGTTTTGTCTACTTTTAATATGCTTTGAGAATGTATTTTCTCACCTCCTTTTTTTTTTTTTTTTTAAGAAATAAGGTTAAAAAATAATTTACTCATAGGGGTATACAAGTACAAGAGCTGAAGTGGTAATGAGTTCTGTTTAATATCTGCATTGTGTTCCTGGTAGTAAACATGTTGTTACATTGTATAAGCTTATAGTAAACATTTTACAGCAAGGGTGTCAGATGTAACAACTGCTAAGAAGCCCTTGGCAATGGGGGGAGCTGCTCTGATCCTAAATTCAATTACTGTTTCTTTCCACTCATTGCCCCGAACTAAGAAAAATCACGGTATGTGTATTAGATAGAAGAGGCTCACAAGTTTATTTTAATATGCTGAGCTGTATACAAACGGGTCTAGGAGTCCTCAGGATTCACAATCTTACCACACATTTCAGATGTATGTTCTAAAAGGGGTTGTAAAGGTAAAAAAAAAAATCCTAAATAGCTTCCTTTACCTTAGAGCAGTCCTCCTTCACTTACCTCATCCTTCGATTTTGCTTTTAAATGTCCTTATTTCTTCTGAGAAATCCTCACTTCCTATTCTTCTGTCTGTAACTCCACACAGTAATGCGAGGCTTTCTCCCTGGTGTGGAGTGTCGTGCTCGCCCCCTCCCTTGGACTATTGGAGAGTCAGGACGCTCTCTACATTGCAGATAGAGAAAGGAGCTGTGTGTTAGTGGGCGTCCTGACTCTCCTGTAGTCCAAGGGAGGGGGCGAGCACGACACTCCACACCAGGGAGAAAGCCTTGCATTACTGTGTGGAGTTACAGACAGAAGAACAGGAAGTGAGGATTTCTCAGAAGAAATAAGGACATTTAAATGCAAAATGGAAGGATGAGGTAAGTGAAGGAGGACTGCACCAAGGTAAAGGAAGCTATTTAGGGAAAAAAATGGTACCTTTACAACCCCCTTTAAGGATCTTCCTTAACCTCTTGACCACTGGGCACTTAAACCCCCTTCCTGACCAGACCAATTTTCAGCTTTCGGTGCTCTCACAATTTGAATGACAATTACTCCGTCATACAACATTGTACCCATTTGAAATTTTTGTCCTTTTTTTCACACAAATAGAGCTTTCTTTTGGTGGTATTAGATCACCTCTGGGTTTTTTATTTTTTGCGCTATAAAAGAAAAACGACCGAAAATTCTGTAAAAAAACAAAAAACAAACTTGTTTCTGTCATATTCGCAGGTTATTTCTCACACACAGCATATGCATACCACAAATGACACCCCAAAACACATTCTGCTATTCCTCCCGAGTATGGCGATACCCCATGTGTGCAACTTTTACACGGCGTGGCCACATACAGAGGCCCAACATGCAGGGAGCGCCATCAGGCGTTCTGGAACACCCAGGCCAATTCTGACATTTCTCTCCTACATGGAAAAATCACAATTTATTTGCTAGAAAACTACATAGAACCCCAAAACATTATATATGCAGAGTATTGGGGTATTGCGGAGTATTTGGGTATTGC
Organism: Rana temporaria; assembly: GCF_905171775.1. NCBI lineage: Eukaryota > Metazoa > Chordata > Amphibia > Anura > Ranidae > Rana > Rana temporaria. Next base: position 327,891,121 of record NC_053493.1, read on the forward strand.
GGAGTATTTGGGTATTGCAGAGTATTGGGGGTATTGCAGAGTATTGGGGGTATTGCGGAGTATTGGGGGTATTGCAGAGTATTTGGGTATTGCAGAGTATCGCGCAGGGTATTGGGGTATTGCAGAGTATTGCGCAGGGTATTGCAGAGTATTGCACAGGGTATTGCAGAGTATCGGGGTATTGCAGAGTATCGGGGTATTGCAGAGTATCGAGGTATTGCAGAGTATGGGGTATGGCAGAGTATGGGGTATGGCAGAGTATGGGGTATGGCAGAGTATGGGGTATGGCAGAGTATCGGGGTATGGCAGAGTATCGGGGTATGGCAGAGTATCGGGGTATGGCAGAGTATCGGGGTATGGCAGAGTATCGGGGTATGGCAGAGTAACGGGGTATGGCAGAGTAACGGGGTATGGCAGAGTAACGGGGTATGGCAGAGTAACGGGGTATGGCAGGGTATGGGGTATGGCAGAGTATGGGGTATGGCAGAGTATGCAGAGTATTGCAGAGTATCGGGGTATGGCAGAGTATCGGGGTATGGCAGAGTATCGGGGTATGGCAGAGTATCGGGGTATGGCAGAGTATCGGGGTATTGCAGAGTAACGGGGTATTGCAGAGTATGCAGAGTATGGCAGAGTATGGGGTATGGCAGAGTATGGGGTATGGCAGAGTATGGGGTATGGCAGAGTATGGGGTATGGCAGAGTATGCAGAGTATGGCAGAGTATGGGGTATGGCAGAGTATGCAGAGTATGGCAGAATATGGGGTATGGCAGAGTATGCAGAGTATGGCAGAATATGCAGAGTATGGCAGAGTATGCAGAGTATGGCAGAGTATGGGGTATTGCAGAGTATGGGGTATGGCAGAGTATTGCTGAGCTGGGAGGGATGGCTGGATCTGTGACTGCAGTTGTCACAGATCCAGCCACAGCACTGCTGACACCCCGCGCTCCCCCCTCCTCTCCTCTCGCACTGTACCGAACGGTACAGAGAGGAGAGGGAGGAACCGGCGTCATCAAATGACGCCGGTTTGTTTACAAGTGATCGCTCCGTCATTTGACGGAGCGATCACGTGGTAAACAGCCGCGATTCGCGGCAATTTACCGTGATCCGTGATGCGCCGCGTCTTCTAGACCCGGCGAGCACGGACACTTCCGCGAGCGCGCCCCAGGGGACGCGCAAACGCGGAAGTGCACGAGGACGTCCCAGGGACGTCCTGTCACAGTAACTCGACCGCGCTGTAGCAGTATTTTTGCTATAGCGCGGTCGGCAAGTGGTTAAAGGAGTTGTAAAGAAACATTTTTTTTCACCTTAATGCAATCTATGCATTAAGGTGAAAAAACATCTGATGATGCTGCCGCCCCCCCCCCCCCCCCGAGCCCCCGTTTTACTTACCTGACCCATCGAAAGTCCCACGCTCTGTCCCAAGATCCTCTTTGCCGATCAGCCTGGCCGCTGATTGGCTGGAGCGGAGGGATTGAGAGCAGCGCAGCCATTGGCTGGTGCTGCTGTCAATCACATCCAGTGACGCGGTGCGCCGAGGGGCAGGCCGAGTGATACAGTGAGCGGCTATGGCCGCTCACTGTATCACAGGACTGCGCCCGCAAGGACTCATCACCATGCGAGCTCTCTCGCATTAATGTGGTGAGTTCTTGCGGGGAGGACCAGAGACAGCTGCCGAGGGACCCCAGAAGACGTGGATCGGGGCCACTCTTTTCAAAACAAACTGCACAGTGGAGGTAAGTATAAGATGTTTGTTATTTTAAAGAAAACATTTTTTTCCTTTAGTAATCCTTTAACTGAATAATACATTGGAAGTACACTCACCAAAAATACAGGATGTTGGGCAGGCTCCCAAAAGGTTTTGCTGAAAAAAGTGGATAAGCCCTGGTTCACACTGGTGCGATTTGACATGTAAAATCGGCCGCAATTGCCGGCAATGGCACCGTCCTAATCAGTGCAACGCCGCATCTGCAGCGCTGCACCGATTTCAAAAAGTAGTTTCTGTACTCCTTTTTGCGATTTCGGGCTTCGATTTACATTGACATCTGTGCAGAAACCTGCATGGATGTCTCTGTAATCGCGGCCGAAATCGGAACTGACAAGCGCGACTGAAATTGTGCAAGTTTAGCTGAACTCGCACAGCTACATTCCCGCAGCCCAGTGGGAACCTGGGTTTTATGTCTGTTCTTTCTCTCCAATCTAAGCACTGAAAGACAAATGTGATCTCTAGCATTGATCCAGCTGTGACAAGATTTCTCAATAGAAATAGTAGACCATCCAAATGACATCTTGCAGATTGTAGAAAGGTATAATCCAAAAACTTGTGCAGATCTTCACAGATGAACATCAGATAGGTAAAAAAAAATCAGCATGTCTAGCTCCAGCAATTACATGTGATCAGAACAGAAATTAAAGACACTCTGAAAACTGGGTAGGACTACCTATACAGAACTTCACCTAGCTATGGGTCAAAATTATTTAAAGGCAAACAAACAACCATATATGTGTAACTTGATCCTGTCTATTTAATTTTTGTGTGCTGGAAAGTACAACAAAAAGCATGATAATATATCCGATAAGAATTTGCTCTGCAAAGAAACTCGCACTGTGAGAACATGGAGGCTAAAATCGTTACCCTTTCTTATTAAAATTGCAAGTTGTTTGGCTGTCATTATAATTCAATGTTTTTTTTTATACTTTCTAGGACATGGATCTGGAACAAGTATTCAGATCGGGAGTTTTCAATCTGTAATCTTGTTCTGGGTCAGTGACTCTGCAAAATACGGGAGCCAGAGAAAGACAGACAATTATTTTTCTTATGAAGAAGTCAACAGGGACAGCTCCCTACTACAGGTTTACTTTAAAGCACTTTCTCACTATACTAAACTTACTAAGCATTTAGAAGGAGAGGACAGCAGTGGTATCCAACTTGCTATTGTTTTACACTACACTTACTGGCCCCATTATTAGGTACATCTGTTTAATTTCACATGGCAGCAACTTAATGCATTTAGGCTTCTTTATGTGGTGCAGACGCACTGCTGAAGTTCAAACCGAGCATAAAAAATGCAGAAGAAAAGGGATTTAAGTGACTTTGAACGTGGCATGGCTGTTGGTGCCAGACAGGCTGGTTGGAGTATTTCAAAAACGACTGATCTACTGGGATTTTCACACACAACTATCTCGAGGGTTTACAGAGAATGGTCAGAAAAATAGAAAAAATATCCAGTGAGTGGCAGTTGTGTGGACAAAAATGCCTTGCTGATGTCAGAGGAGAATGGGCAGACTGGTTTAAAATGATAGAAAGGTAACACTAACTCAAATAACCACTCGTTACAACCAAAGTATGCAGAATATAATCTCTGAATGCACAACACATCGAAACTTGAAACAGATGGGCTACAGCAGCAGACGACCACACCGGGTGCCACTTCTGTCAGCTAAGAACAGAAAACTGAGGCTTTAATTTGCACAGGCTCACCAAAACTGGACAATAAAATATTGAAAAAGAGTTGCCTGGTCTGAAGAGTCTCTTGATTTCAGTTGCGACATTCAGATGGTATGATCAGAATTTGGCATAAACAACATGAAAGCATGGATCCATCCTGCCTTGTACCAATGGTTCAGGCTGTTGGTGATGGTGTGGGAGGGTATTTACTTGGCACACTTTGGGCCCCTTAGTACCAACTGAGAAGCGTTTTAACGCCATGGCCTACCTGAGTATTGTTGCTGACCATGTCCATCCCTTTATTCTGGGTACCAATCACCCGTACAAACCGTACCATACACGACCATATCTATTAACAGGAAAAAAAAGAAAAAAAAGTGGATAGACAATAAAAACAAGACAAGGTACAATAAACTATGTTTACAATGATAACCAACCATCCCCAAATGAATATTGGTGTAGAGGGTATGAGCACCCCAAAGTCCACATATAACATAAAAGAAAACATTATTGAATTAGGCTATAAGGTGCCAAAGTTACCATAAGGGTACTTTCACACTGAGGCACTAAACTGCCAGTAAAACACTGAGTGCTTTTGCCGCACTTTTCAGGCGCTTTCCATTTATTTCAATGGATAGGGGCATTTTTGATGTGCTTTTTTTAACGCTCCAAAGATGCGGTTTTCGCCGCCCCGCCAGCGCACCACCCGATTTTAATGGAAATAGGTTTTCGTGAGCTTTTCAGGCACTTTTTTCTTTAGCACGAAAGCACCTGAAAAGCGTCTCGGTGTGAAAGGGGTGTCATAGTACTAACTAAGTTAAGGTGACCAGATTTTTAAAATGAAATCCGGGGACATATTTATTTATTTTTTACTAGTAATGGTGGCGATCAGCGACTCTCTGCCCGCCAGTCAAGTCTTACTCTCTGGGCCCCAGGTACTACTGAGGGGGTGCGGAGGAAGATCACTCCACCAGGGAAGGCAAGAAGATAAGCAGGTAGGCGGCTGGCCGGGACTTGAGCCAAGGCAGAAGAACATGCTAGCGGAGCTTAACCACTACAGATCCGCGCTTTCGTCAAAAGACGTCTGCAGCGCGGACCTGAAGTGCCGGGAGGACGTCTTTGGACGTCCTATTGTTTACATTACCAACGCGCGCCGCTGGGGGTAAACACTGTGCCGTCGCATCGCTGGGAAGCCGATGCGTGTACCTGGCGGCCGCGATGTCCGCCGGGTACACGCGATCGGCGGTGACAGCAGGGACATGGATCTGTGTGTGTAAACACAGAGCTCCACGTGCTGTCAGGGAGAGAGGAGACCGATCTGTGTCCCTTGTACATAGGGACACAGATCGGTCACCTCCCCCCCCCCCACACAGTTAGAACACACCCAGGGAATACATTAAACCCCTTCCTCACCCCCTAGTGTTAACCCCTTCCCTGCCAGTCACATTTATACAGTAATTAGTGCATTTTTATAGCACTGATCGCTGTATAAATGTGAATCGTCCCCAAATTTTGTCAAAAGTGTCCCATATGTCCACCGCAATATCGCAGGCCTGACAAAAAAAAAATCACAGATCGCCGCCATTACTAGTAAAAAATTAAAAATAAATCTTAAATCTATCCCCTATTTTGTAGGTGCTATAACTTTTGCGCAAACCAATCAATAAACGCTTATTGCGATTTTTTTTAACAAAAATATGTAGAAGAATACGTATCAGCCTAAACTGAGGGAAAAAATCTTTTTTTTTAAAAAAAAATTGTATATTATTATAACAAAAAGTAAAAAATATTGAGTTTTTTTTCCAAATTTTCTGTCTTTTTCTGTTTATAGCGCAAAAAATAAAAATCGCAGAGATGATCAAATACCACCAAAAGAAAGCTCTATTTGTGGGGAAAAATTTTTAAAAATATAATTTGGGTACAGTGTTGCATGATCGCGCAATTGTCATTCAAATTGCGTCAGCGCTGAAAGCTGAAAATTGGTCTGGGCACAAAGGGGGTTTAAGTGCCCAGTAATGAAGTGGTTAATGGGCATGCACCCGAAACTGAAGAAATATTTCGTCCGCTCCGACCAGCACATGATCATCAGAAAGGGGCACAGATAATGGAAAAAATACACCCCCCTAAGCTAGTAGGCGCACTGACTTTGAAATTGTCCCAGCCCCTGTTCAAATCCAATCCGGGGACAAAACCGGGGACAGACTTGTTTCGGGGACAGTGTCCTCAATCCGGGGACTGTTCCCTGAAACCGGGGATGTCTGGTCACCCTAAACTAAGTACAACATAGACGCTTGAAATTCCAACAAAGGCTGAAAAGTTGACATAGGGGAGCTGCTATTGAATCCAGAAAGAAAATGGTTAAGCATCTGGGATCTCATTAGAATAATACATTCACCCCGACCAGTTATGAAAGCGACCAAAAAGGCATATTTTTTAAATAAATCAAACATATATAACAAAATTTAAGTGTAAAATTAGGGATGGTGGCGCTGCCTAGTTAGACAGTTGTCTAATGGAAGCCCTATAGGTGATAAACCTATTCCTCGGACAGGGACAAGTATCTGGTAGCCCCAATATGGGTACTATGGTCCCTGATAGGCTGAGGCCGTATGCAGGTGAGTTGCCTCAGAAGACGAATCAGAATTCGAAACGTACGTCAGGCGTGTAGGTGTCACGTCACTTCCGGGTGAGCGTCAGGTGGTTTTGGCTGAAACGCACGCCACCACTGAGGAAATACACGCTGGTCACTTAGCTAAGCCAGGCAGTGCTGACACGCAGTGCTGACACACGCCGGCTCTTAGTGGCTATTAGTGACCTTTTTCCTTTTCTTTTGTAGATACCTTTTAGACCCCAATACTATTGTATGGTACCATCTATTTTATTTTTATTTTTATACATTGCCTGTGTACCCCCCTCACGGAGCAAGGTGTGGAAACTGTCATCACTTTTACACCTCCTGCATATAAGGGTTTTGTCCTATTGCAGGCTATGATATACATGCAATTTGAATAAAACAATATTTTTAAGTTATATCAGAGTCAGACTATATTACACTATCGGAGCCCCCCGTGTTTTCTTTTTTCCATCGAGGAACCAGGGAAACTGGATTTTCTGGACCGCTCTTAGCACTAAACCAGTCTGGAGGAAGGAGTAAGCAGCAGAGTGGAGTAGCGGCTATAGGATCTCTTACATGCACGTCACCCCAAGAGGGGACCTACATCTGTTGAGTGGGGAACCCTGAGGGGAGCACCGGGTCCACGTCGTACTGTGTTGTATGAGCACCCCCTTCACACCCAACCTGCCTGCTGGACTCTAATTGCTACATCAAGAAATTTTATGTGCTATTATATGTGTTTGCCAGTACACATTATGGTCTAGTGGTCACGGATGAACAATTCTTTTTCCTTAAAATTTAAGATCACGGACATTATCCACAGTATATATCACACACGGCACTATTAGTGCTGGGCTTCTTTTTACAGGGTGCAGGAGCCCACACATATTATTACTGCACCTGGAATCTACCCACCAGTGCACGGACTTATGGTTTATTTTTATGTTTATTTTTATTGCTTTACATTTTCAACATTTTTCATTATAGATATCAACAGTCTAGTATGATTTTTGTTAGCAGGTGCTGGATTTAGACACGTGTCTTATACATTTATATATTTGTCTCTCTTCGTGGCATAGAGGGCAACTGTTTAGGCAACAGCTTTATATAATCTTTATATATATTTTATACTTTTTATTCTATTACTTGCAGTTGCTACGGTTGTTGTATAGAGGCAGATGCCTCCCTTTTGCAATCTAGGAATACCTACTGCCACCTAAGGGTACTTTAATATCCTACTGACTGAGCACTACACTGTTCCATAGAGTGCACATCCCTGCATACTTGCTAACACATGTTATAGAACATTTGAGCACCTTCAGTGTAGCTTCCAGACCACAGAGTCAGCACCTCAGTCTAGCTGCTAGACTATAGAGCCCGTGCACACCTACCCCCACAGGAGAGTGGGGCTCACACCTGCATACGGCCCTACTCAGCCTATCAGGGACCATAGTACCCATATTGGGGCTACCAGATACTTGTCCCTGTCCGAGGAATAGGTTTATCACCTATAGGGCTTCCATTAGACAACTGTCTAACTAGGCAGCGCCACCATCCCTAATTTTACACTTACTTTTTACCCTGTCCCTTAGGGGATAGTTTATAGGGAGGCAGCAGCCTATAACCCTAGGTATCCCAGCGCAGGTTTCTATACATTTTATATATAACAAAATGCTTTTACTGGTATATTTATTAGTTCAAAAGGGAGTAAATAAGTGAAGTTACATGTTAAGGTTTATTTACATGTAAATAATGATATGTCACTGGTTTCTTCTAGTTTTGTACTCTCCCAGCCTATAACAAATACTATCTCATTATTCCATTTATTTGCAGACAGCTGTCCCTTATAACTTTTAGACAATGTAGGTTCTATGTGTCTATTTTTTAATGAGTTCCAGGAAGTCTTTTGTGCTTCCCATGTAAATAACATTATGTGAGTCTGCGGATCGCCTGCATGTTTATCTGTGAATATTACTGGAGGCTTTTCCATGCAGCGGTCTGTATTTTATGTTCTGCTCCTCTTTAAAAGCTCCAGTGCTAAGTGCAGTAAGTACGTCTCTAATAATATGTAATAAAATGCCTCCTGTACATATGATTTGATCTGGCATCATAATTATCAGTTAATGGATTCCATTTATAGATTGGCTGGAGCTGCCGTCCAGATGACACTTCCTAGAAGGAGTTGTAAGTGGCATTAAGAAAAATAAAGTCGTTCTGCTTCTGCTTTGTGAAAATGCGGACCAGTAGACATTTCTAGAAGCTACTTGCACAATAAATGCATTCTCCACTAGAGCTGCGCGTGCTGCAGTCCACAGAGGGATCACAATCACTTGTAGCCTCTCAGTAAGATGAGCGCTCCTCCCTGTGCTTCTCTATCAGTAGGGAAGGACTCCTGGGACTTGAGATTCCGCTGATAGGATTTATGCTACCGATCTGCACATACTGTACATCCCCATGGCACGGGTTACTGATCTCACATACATCCCCATGGCACGGGTTACTGATCTACACATGCATCTTTATTGCATATATTACTGATCCGCACATGCATCTCCAGGGCGCGTGTTCCTGATCTACACATACATCTCCATGCCATGGGCTACTGATCTCACATACATCCCCATATCATGGGCTACTGATCTCACATACATCCCCATGTCATGGGCTACTGATCTCACATACATCCCCATGTCATGGGCTACTGATCTCACATACATCCCCATATCATGGGCTACTGATCTCACATACATCCTCATGTCATGGGCTACTGATCTCACATACATCCCCATGTCATGGGCTACTGATCTCACATACATCCCCATGTCATGGGCTACTGATCTCACATACATCCCCATGTCATGGGTTACTGATCTCACATACATCCCGATGTCATGGGCTACTGATCTCACATACATCCCCATGTCATGGGCTACTGATCTCACATACATCCCCATGTCATGGGCTACTGATCTCACATACATCCCCATGTCATGGGCTACTGATCTCACATACATCCCCATGTCATGGGTTACTGATCTCACATACATCCTCGTGTCATGGGCTACTGATCTCACATACATCCCCATGGCATGGGCTACTGATGTCACATACATCCCCATGTCATGGGCTACTGATCTCACATACATCCCCATGGCATGGGCTACTGATCTCACATACATCCCCATGGCATGGGCTACTGATCTCACATACATCCCCATGTCATGGGCTACTGATCTCACATACATCCCCATGGCATGGGCTACTGATCTCACATACATCCCCATGGCATGGGCTACTGATGTCACATACATCCCCGTGTCATGGGCTACTGATGTCACATACATCCCTGTGTCATGGGCTACTGATCTCACATACATCCCCATGTCATGGGCTACTGATCTCACATACATCCCCGTGTCATGGGCTACTGATGTCACATACATCCTCATGTCATGGGCTACTGATCTCACATACATCCTCGTGTCATGGGCTACTGATCTCACATACATCCCCATGTCATGGGCTACTGATCTCACATACATCCCCATGGCATGGGCTACTGATCTCACATACATCCCCATAGCATGGGCTACTGATCTCACATACATCCCCATGGCATGGGCTACTGATCTCACATACATCCCCATGGCATGGGCTACTGATCTCACATACATCCCCATGTCATGGGCTACTGATCTCACATACATCCCCATGGCATGGGCTACTGATGTCACATACATCCCCATGGCATGGGCTACTGATGTCACATACATCCCCGTGTCATGGGCTACTGATGTCACATACATCCCTGTGTCATGGGCTACTGATCTCACATACATCCCCATGTCATGGGCTACTGATCTCACATACATCCCCGTGTCATGGGCTACTGCTGTCACATACATCCTCGTGTCATGGGCTACTGATCTCACATACATCCTCATGTCATGGGCTACTGATCTCACATACATCCTCGTGTCATGGGCTACTGATCTCACATACATCCCCATGTCATGGGCTACTGATCTCACATACATCCTCGTGTCATGGGCTACTGATCTCACATACATCCCCATGTCATGGGCTACTGATCTCACATACATCCTCGTGTCATGGGCTACTAATCTCACATACATCCTCATGTCATGGGCTACTGATCTCACATACATCCCCATGTCATGGGCTACTGATCTCACATACCTCCCCGTGTCATGGGCTACTGATCTCACATACATCCCCATGTCATGGGCTACTGATGTCACATACATCCTCATGTCATGGGCTACTGATCTCACATACATCCTTGTGTCATGGGCTACTGATCTCACATACATCCCCATGTCATGGGCTACTGATCTCACATACATCCTCGTGTCATGGGCTACTGATCTCACATACATCCTCATGTCATGGGCTACTGATCTCACATACATCCCCATGTCATGGGCTACTGATCTCACATACATCCCCATGTCATGGGCTACTGATCTCACATACATCCTCGTGTCATGGGCTACTGATCTCACATACATCCCCATGTCATGGGCTACTGATCTCACATACATCCTCGTGTCATGGGCTACTGATCTCACATACATCCTCATGTCATGGGCTACTGATCTCACATACATCCTCGTGTCATGGGCTACTGATGTCACATACATCCTCATGTCATGTACTACTGATCTACACATACATCCCCGTGTCATGGGCTACTGATCTCACATACATCCCCATGGCACAGGCTACTGATATGCCCATACATTCCCATGGCATGGGTTACTGATCTGCACATAGATCCCCATTCCCCATGGCATGGGCTACTAAGCTGCCCAAGCATCCCTATGGTATGTGATACTGATCTGCTCATACATCCCCATGGCATGGGATACTGATCTACACATAGATCCAATGGCATGGAAGCTAATTGCACGACAAATGCATTGTTCACTAGAGATGTGTGTGCAGCAGTCCACAGAGGGATCACAATCTAATCCAGCACTTGTAGCCTCTCAGTAAGATTAGCACTCCTCTCTGTGCTTCTCTATCAGTAGGAAAGGTCTCAGAGGACTGGAGATTCAGCGGGTTTATGCTACTGATCTGCAGATACATACCCATTGCATATGCTAGTAGTCTGCACATACATCCCCATGGCACATGTTGCTTATCTGCAGATACATTCCTATGGCATGGACTACTGATCTACACATACATCCCCATGGCACATGTTGCTTATCTGCACATACATTCCTATGGCATGGACTACTGATCTACACATACATAACCATGGCATGTTACTGATCTGCACATACATTTCCATTGTATGGGCTACTCATCTGCATATACTGTACATCCCCATAGTATTGGTTATTAATCATGTCTTTCATACCATCCTTTATGTGAGGACTTTTATTTAAAAGAAAACAATAATACAGTGGGGCAAAAAAGTATTTCGTCAGCCACCAATTGTGCAAGTTCTCCCACTTAAAAAGATGAGAGGCCTGTAATTGTCATCACAGGTATACCTCAACTATGAGAGACAAAATGTGGAAACAAATCCAGACAATCACATTGTCTGATTTGGAAAGAATTTATTTGCAAATTATGGTGGAAAATAAGTATTTGGTCTCTACAAACAAGCAAGATTTCTGGCTCACAGACCTGTATCTTCTTCTTTAAGAGGCTCCTCTGTCCTCCACTCATTACCTGTATTAATAGGACCTGTTTGAACTTGTTATCAGTATAAAAGACACCTGTCCACAACCTCAAACAGTCACACTCCAAACTCCACTATGGTGAAGACCAAAGAGCTGTCGAAGGACACCAGAAACATAATTGTAGACCTACACCAGGCCGGTAAGACTGAATCTGCAATAGGCAAGCAGCTTGGTGTGAGGAAATAAACTGTGGGAGCAATAATTAGAAAATGGAAGACATACAGACCACTGATAATCTCCCTCGATCTGGGGCTCTACACAAGATCTCACCCCGTGGGGTCAAACTGATCACAAACACAGTGAGCAAAAATCCCAGAACCACACGGGGGGACCTAGTGAATGACCTGCAGAGAGCTGGGACCAATGTAACAAAGGCCACCATCAGTAACACACTACGCCGCCAGGGACTCAGATCCTGCAGTGCCAGACGTGTGCCCCTGCTTAAGCCAGTACATGTCCGGGCCCATCTGAGGTTTGATAGAGAGCAGTTGGATGATCCAGAAGAGGATTGGGAGAATGTCATATGGTCAGATGAAACCAAAGTAGAACTGTTTGGTAGAGAGAGACTGTTTGAAGGAGAGGGAATGCTGAGTTGCAACCAAAGAACACTGGGCCAAATCCTCAGCCAGGCGGCGTAACTTAACTTTCAGCAGTTAAGTTACACTGACTTAAAGTTTTTACCTAAGTGCCTGATCCACAAAGCACTTACGTAAAAATTTCAAGCCGTGTAACTTAAGTGCCGCCGTCGTAAGGCGTTCCTCCTCTCCGGGGGGCGTTTACAATTTAAATGAGGCGCGCTCCCGCGCCGGCCGTACTGCGCATGCGTGTGACGTAATTTTCCCGATGTGCATCGCGCGAACGTAATTGACGCCGGGCGGCTTTGTGGATTGCGACGGGACACTAAAGTTGCGACGGGTGAAAACAAAGACGCGCCGGGAAAACAAATAATTAAAAAAAAAAATGACAGCGTCGCTCAGCATGCATTCCTGAGAGGGAGAACTCCATGCCAATTTTCAAAGAAAAAACCGGCATGGGTTCCCCCCCCCAGGAGCATACCAGGCCCTTAGGTCTGTTATGGGTTGTAAGGAGACCCCCCTCCGCTGAAAAATCGACGTAGGGGGTCCCCCTACAATCCATACCAGACCCGTATCCAAAGCACGCTACCCGGCCAGTCAGGAATGGGAGTGGGGACGAGCGAGTGTCCCCCCCTCCTGAGCCGTGCCAGGCCGCATGCCCTCAACATGGGGGGGTTGGGTGCTCTGGGGCAGGGGGGCGCACTGCGGGCCCCCCCACCCCAGAGCACCCTGTCCCCATGTTGATGAGGACAGGACCTCTTCCCGACAACCCTTGCCGTTGGTTGTCGGGGTATGCGGGCGGGGGCTTATCGGAATCTGGGAGTCCCCTTTAATAAGGGGGCCCCCAGATACCGGCCCCCCCACCCTAAGTGAATGGATATGGGGTACATCGTACCCCTATCCATTCACCTGTAGGCAAAAAGTAAAAGTTATTAAACACACAACACAAGGGTTTTTAAAATAATTTATTATTCTGCTCCGGATGCCCCCCCTGTCTTCGTTATTAGCTCAATTACCAGGGGGGGCTTCTTCTTCCACTCTCCGGGGGTCTTCTCCGCTCTCCGGGGGGGGTTTCTTCTTCCGCTCTCCGGGGGGGGTCTTCTCCGCTCTCCGGGGGGGCTTCTCCGGACTCCGGGGGGCTTCTTCCATCTTCTCCCCTCTTCCGCTGTTGACTCGGCGAACCCCGGTTCTTCTGCAGCTCTCCGGTGCCTTCTTCTTCAGCGCTGGCTGCCTGCTATGTTTGTGTGTTAGCTCAATTTCTAACAGGCAGCCGGCGCGGTCTTCTGTGACGTCAGGGTCTTCTGTTCTTCTCCCCTCTTCCGATGTTGACTCGTCGCCTGTTGTCGCTGTAATGATGGAAGCGCGCCTTGCATCCCATTTATATAGGCATCACCGTCCCATCATGCTCCGGTAGGTACCCACGTGGTGGGTGCACGTGGGTAGGCACCCACCACGTGGGTACCTGCCGGAGCATGATGGGACGGTGATGCCTATATAAATGGGATGCAAGGCGCGCTTCCATCATTACAGCGACAACAGGTGACAAGGCAACATCGGAAGAGGGGAGAAGAACAGAAGACCCTGACGTCACAGAAGACCGCGCCGGCTGCCTGTTAGAAATTGAGCTAACACACAAACATAGCAGGCAGCCAGCGCTGAAAAAGAAGGCACCGGAGAGCTGCAGAAGAACCGGGGTTCGCCGAGTCAACAGCGGAAGAGGGGAGAAGATGGAAGAAGCCCCCCGGAGTCCGGAGAAGCCCCCCCCGGAGAGCGGAGAAGACCCCCCCGGAGAGTGGAAGAAGAAGCCCCCCCTGGTAATTGAGCTAATAACGAAGACAGGGGGGGCATCCGGAGCAGAATAATAAATTATTTTAAAAACCCTTGTGTTGTGTGTTTAATAACTTTTACTTTTTGCCTACAGGTGAATGGATAGGGGTATGATGTACCCCATATCCATTCACTTAGGGTGGGGGGCCGGTATCTGGGGGCCCCCTTATTCCGATAAGCCCCCGCCCGCATACCCCGACAACCAACGGCAAGGGTTGTCGGGAAGAGGTCCTGTCCTCATCAACATGGGGACAGGGTGCTCTGGGGTGGGGGGGCCCGCAGTGCGCCCCCCTGCCCCAGAGCACTCAACCCCCCCATGTTGAGGGCATGCGGCCTGGCACGGCTCAGGAGGGGGGACGCTCGCTCGTCCCCACTCCCATTCCTGACCGGCCGGGTAGCGTGCTTTGGATACGGGTCTGGTATGGATTGTAGGGGGACCCCCTACGTCGATTTTTCGGCGGAGGGGGGTCTCCTTACAACCCATAACAGACCTAAGGGCCTGGTATGCTCCTGGGGGGGAACCCATGCCGGTTTGGAATTTACAAATTGCCGTGGAGTTCTCCCTCGGGAATGCATACCAAATGCCGTCGCTTGAATGGGCCTTTACAAGGTGTGACTAACTTTACACTTTGTAAAAGCAGCCCTAGTTTTACACCAGGCAAACTAACACTTACGGCGAAAAAACTAGGCACAAAAGCTTTGAGGATCGCCCTAAGTGCTAATTTGCATACTAGAAGAGGCATTTCGACTCGAAATGCCCCCAGTGGCGGATGCGGTACTGCATCCTAAGATCCGGCAGTGTAAGTCCCTTACAGATGTCGGATCTTCTGCCTAACTTAGGAAAACTGCTTCTGAGGATCAGTTCCAAAGTTAGAACCAGAGATACGACGGCTTACGCCGGAGTATCTCTTTTGTGGATATGGCCCACTATACCTACTGTGAAGCATGGGGGTGGCAACATCATGCTTTGGGGCTGTTTCTCTGCAAAGGGAACAGGACAACTGATCCGTGTACATGAAAGAATAAATGGGGCCATGCATCGTGAGATTTTGAGTGCAAACCTTCTCCCATCAGCAAGGCCATTGAAGATGAAACATGGCTGGGCCTTTCAGCACGACAATGATCGAAAACACACCACCTGGGCAGCGAAGGAGTGGCTTCGTAGGAAGCATTTCAAGGTCCTGGAGTGGCCTAGCCAGTCTCCAGATCTATACCCCATAGAAAACCTTTGAAGGGAGTTAAAAGTCTGTGTTGCCCAGCGACAGCCCCAAAACATCACTGCTCTAGAGGAGATCTGCATGGAGGAGTGGGCCAACATACCAGCAACAGTGTGTGCCAACCTTGTGAAGACTTAGGCCCCTTTCAGACTGGGGCGGGAGCCGCGATGGCAGTATAACGCCGCTAAAAATAGCGGCGCTATACCGCCGGGATTTCCGCGGGAATCAGCCGCTAACGGTGCGGTATTAACCCCCGCTAGCAGCCGATAAAGGGTTAATACTGCCTGCAATGCGCCTCTATAGAGGCGCATTGAGGGCGGTATTGCCGCGGTTTCCCATTGTTTTCAATGGGAAGGAGCGGTGAAGGAGCGGTATACATGCCGCTCCTCTCACCGCTCCAAAGATGCTGCTGACAGGAGATTTTTTTGTCTCCCGCCAGCGCATCGCCTCAGTGTGAAAGCCCTCGGGCTTTCACATTGAGTCTACAGTGAAGGAGTTTTTCAGGCGGAATAGCAGCGCTATTTTTAGCGCTGTACCGCCTGAAAAACTCCTCAACGTGAAGGGGGCCTTACAGAAAACGTTTGACCTCTGTCATTGCCAACAAAGGATATATAACAAAGTATTGAGATGAACTTTTGATATTGACCAAATACTTATTTTCCACCATAATTTGCAAATAAATTTTTTCCAAATCAGACAATGTGATTGTCTGGATTTGTTTCCACATTTTGTCTCTCATAGTTGAGGTATACCTATGATGACAATTACAGGCCTCCCTCATCTTTTTAAGTGGGAGAACTTGCACAATTGGTGGCTGACTAAATACTTTTTTGCCCCACTGTATGTTTTGGTCAAGTTTATTTTTAATTTAAAAGTTAAAACAGGGTTATACCATTTTCAAATCTTTATTTTATAGATAAACTTATATTACAGGTGTGTGGAGCTTACCCTCCCCAGGAGCTGCTGTATATGATGGGGTCTTCGTTCTGCCACAACTCTTAAAGCTGCTCGGATCCCACTGACACACCTACATAATTTAACCACTTCCTTACTGGGCACTTAAACCCACTTCCTGCCCAGAAGACTTTTTGCAATTCGGCACTGCGTCGCTTTAACTGACACACCTACATAATTTAAATGTTAGTATGCTACCACTCTAACATACAGAAAATAGGCCACAAGCAACTTGGTGATAGATTAGATGTATTATAATAATGCAGTTATACAATGCAAAAATTATTAAACAGGCAAATGTATGGGTTTAAAGATGCTGTACTAGATGAAAAGTAAAAACTCACCCATAAGATGACACTCAATTAATCTACAGTAATGTAAAACCAAATTATAACTTGTGCAAACAGGGTTAAAGTATCAACATAATTTTACCTGAAATAATTAAGGTCCTTGTGTGCACACTGCACACAAGTAATACCACTGGAGGTGACTGCAAAGTACCTGGTGCCTAATTTTCAGTGTTGGCTGCTTTCATTGGGGCCCTTCTGTAAGGTGGTGCACATGTAGCTTTAAGAGTGTGCAATGGGTGTCTAGTGGGCTTGTAAAACAACCAATTCAGTTTAAAATTGAAATGAAAGGCAAAACATTTGTGTATAGAAATACATTATAAGTATAATTTTTCCCTTTTTTTTATAAGTGATTACATTCCCTCTGTTCTCAGCTGCACAAGAGCAGGGGGATGTAGAAGCAGCAGCATGCTGAGCTTCCCAGTGAATGGCTGTGCAGTGATGGCGTGTCTGATCATTGAGAGTACACTGAGTTCCCGGCATAGCTAGAGAACTTACCATGGTGTGCTCTCCTGCTTAGTGTGGTCAGTTTTAATAGGTAAGCAGAGGGACTGGCAGGGACACCAGGGATTTCACATAAAGGAAGCAATGCAAAGAGAACAGGATACGTTCTCATACAAGTACATGGTACAACAGGCACATATCAGGAATATGAAGTGTTGAGATAACAAACACTTTAATGGAGCCATGATAGGTCTATGGGCAGCTGGATGTAAGTGGATGTGCATCTACTTACCTCTGATTACCTCCCATTCATCAAGTTTATGTCTGAAATAATGAAAAGGGCAGTTTATAGAACAATTAAGGACATTTCCAAAGAAGAAGACTTGGTAAACTCCAGGTCTGTCCCTGGAAATTAGAGACAGCAGGTATGCTACTAATCTTGGATGAAAACCTCCTAATAATTCATAACTGCCAATTACCCATTGACATCTGTATTATTAGAGAATCATGTGCTGCGTTTCCCATTGTCTGCCTTTTTCCAATATATACAAATGTGCATTAGCATTTCTGCCAAGCCAGCCTGGAGGGGTGAGGCTGAGCCCTGCAGACAGCTCAGAGCATCTCTTCTTATTGGTTTACCTGCGTTAGTCTGCCTTGTTACTGTGCATGCCGAGAAAATCTGAATTCCAATAAAGTCAGCAGCCAAATTCATGGAAAGGAAAGGTGCAGCTGCCTGCCACATGATAACACAACGCGCCTCTTATCTCCCAGCACTTGCTAACCTGAGTGGAGGAGTTACATGAATTGAAGGGGATTATAGTGCTTACGGGAGAGACTAGGAATTGGAAAAGTGACTTGATTTTGGGGTTTCCCTTAACGTTAGGATTTTAGGTCTGTAGAATTATACATAGAAATGCAGCCAAGGCAGCGGGGGTGTAACTAGAAATCACAGAGCCCTACAGCAACACTTGGATATTTCCATGTCATATATCTAATAGGTTTAAAAAATGGATAAAAGAAAACAGAAGTATATTTGACCTCACAAATCATTAAAGTCTGTTATTCCAACATTTCATATTCCTGGAATATGCTTGTTGTACCATATACTTGTATTCAAAAGTATCCTGTGTTCTTTGCATTGTTCCCTTTGTGTGAAATCCCTGGTGATCCTGCCAGTCCCCTTGGTTTCCTACTGCAAACTGACCGTACTAGGCATCCATCCTCGCATAGACAGTTTTCTGTCTGGGAGCACCACCTGCCTGAGTGCCTGTCCTCCAATTGCCAAGACTGTGCTGATACCCCCCCCCCCCCCCGCACAGCTAAATACTGGGAAGATCAGTGTTCTGCTGTTTCTCTGCCTCCTGTTGACATGCCCCCCTGCAGTCTCCAACCCCGACACTGTATGCCCCTTCTGCAGCTGAATACAGAGGTCATGTGATCACTTATAGAAAAACAAGGTATTTATAACGTTTTTTTTTTTATCTATTAGGTGGATTCAGATAGACTTAGGCTGGCGTATCAGTAGATACGCCAGCCTAAGTCTGAATCTGCGCCGACGCAAATGTAAGCGTATTCTGGTAACCATATACGCTTAAATTAGGCTCAGATACGAGCGGCGTAAGTGTCTTACACCGTCGTATCCTAAAGTGTACTTTTTAGGCTGACCGCTAGGTGGCGCTTCCATTGCGGTCGGCCTAGAATATGTAAATGAGTAGATACGCCAATTCACGAACGTACGCTTGCCTGACGCAGTAAAGATACGCCGTTTACGTAACGCACTTTCAGGCCTAAAGTTTTTCCATCGGGGGAGCTGCGGTGGCTCAACGCGATTGGCACTGCGCTGACAAGCCATTCACCTCTGCAGCTAGGGGTTCGGATCCCGGTCTCGGCTACATGTCAATTGAGTTTGGTGATCTCAGCCCGGCTTCCGGTGGGTGTGCTATGCGAGGTAAGCCTGCGCTTAGTATGCCCACCCCCCTCCCACAAAAACCACCACACTTACACGCACGCGAAATTGGGTTAACATGCACGCACTTTGACCACACGGTCACTAAAAAGAGAGGCGAAGGACTAACAGGGCTGGTTGAGCGGGCTAGATACTCTCACTCCCTTATGGGGAGTCCCTCTGCCCCGTTGGGCTTCAAAGCGGAGCAGGTAGGGCGGGCTGTGTGGGAGGACCCCCTCACGCACCCGCCATTGCCACCCGGGGCATGGAGAAAGGTGGCAGATTGCCTCTGGGGGAGGCCTGCCTACTCCCAACTCCTGCAGTCCGGCTCCTCTCTCGAGTACACGCACAAAATACACTTTAAAAAATAAAATAAAAATAAAGTTATTCCATCAAATAGCTGGAATAGTAATGTTAAGTATGGCCGTCGTTCCTGCGTCGAAATTTGAAAATTTTACGTTGTTTGCGTAAGACGTCCGTGAATAGGGCTGGACATAATTTACGTCCACGTTGAAACCAATACGACCGTGCGGCATACTTTGTCGCAATGCACACTGGGATATATACACGGACGGCGCATGCGCCGTTCGTAAAATACGTCAATCACGTCAGGTCACCCCCCATTAACATAAAACACGCCCCCTCAGCCGAATTTGAATTATGCGCGCTTACGCCCACCCGATTTACGCTACGCCGCCGTAACTTAGCAGGCAAGTACTTTGTGAATCATGTACTTGCCTCGCTAACTTACGGCGGCGTAGTGTAAACACGATACACTACGCCGCCGCAAAGTTAGGGCGGTCTTTGTGAATCTAGCTATATATACACAAGGGTTTTGCTGTGCTTAACACGGTAAGGGTTCCCATATACTATCATAAGTTCCTAATGCCACAATATAGATCAATATTATCATAAAAAAAGTATCTATTCACACCAGTCCTATGGTAATGTCTGTATTACCATATGCATTACCTGACTTGGTGCGATTCTGTGCCATAAAAATGAAATGGCATCCCAACGCACCTTGCTAATGCAGTCAGTGAGTCACAACGCAACCTTGGGTATTGCACTACCGAGAATTGCGGTACACTGCAGAAATTGCTGCAGGTCCGATTTCTTGCAGTACATTAGGCAGCCCATTTAAAGAAACGAGCTGCCTTAACACAATCCACAATAATATGCATGTGTTAAGGGCACCACAACAGACTGCCCTCATGTGAACGCCCTATTTTTCCTCCTTTACATTATGTGTTGCCTTAGTACAATGTATTTCCATGAATTTTCACATGAAAGTGTTACTAAACCCACAACAGTAAATTCAGTCTGTATATGCAGTGGAAGGGGTTAATCCTCTGCATTGTGTAAAAAGGCTGTTTAATTCTGTCTTCTCTGATCCTTCCCTTCTTTTACTGTCCCCAATCCATCTGCTCATAGTACAGAGCCTTTGGGGCACTCTGCACTTGCTCAGTTTGGTGTGTATGGCTAGAGAGTAATTTTTTTGAGAGGGTGCATATGATCAGCACAGGACCAATCAGCACTGTCCAGACAGAGGGTCACGGGTAATGCAGCCTCATAGGGCAGTCAGAGTAGAATGAAATCTCCTCCAACAAGCTTTAAGCAGACACTGATAAAAGTCACAAGACTGCTATATACCGCTGATGAGAAAAGGTATTTAGCAGTTTATAGTTCCTAAAATAATTGCATTCCCATGTTCTGTGTATTGTGGGAGACCAGATATAGTGAATGCAGAGCCCTGGGTTTAGTAACACTTTAAGGCAGCTCACTAATTTTAAAAGGGCTGGCAACACACATTAACACAGCAACAATCATACCTGATCCTACCACAATGCACATGGTACGTGTCAAGGTCTATTGCAGTGAGAGTGCATTGAGCATTGATGCAACAGTACTTTCTAATGGATGGCACCACAACGCACCAATCTGACTATACCCTAAAGAACGAAACTTTGCTCTTCAGTCAACTGGGGCTAAAACTGAGAGGAATATAATGGGAGGACCATGTCATCGGTCTACTGTAAAGAGAAGAAAGAATTTCCTTGCCCACCCATCATCTATTGCTTAGATTACATTCACACCTTCGCTTTCCAGGAATACAAGCAGAATTATGCGTTTTTGTCTGCATTCCTGGAAATGCAAAAAAACATGGAAAGCTTTTGCTTAATGGTATTTCTTAATGTCACCCCAGCACGTCTTTAGCGAGTAGGAGGAAACTGGCGTACTGGGAGGAAACCCATTGCATGCATAAGGAGAACCATAAGGAAAACCAGTGAACTACATGCATATAGGCCCGGATTCAGATAGGAGATACGACGGCGTATCTCCTAATACGCCGTCGTATCTCTGAATGCGGCCCGTCGTATCTATGCGCCTGATTCAGAGAATCAGTTACGCATAGATTTCCCTAAGATCCGACAGGTGTAAGTGTCTTACACCGTCGTATCTTAGGCTGCATTTTCAGGCTGGCCGCTAGGTGGCGCTTCCGTACGTTTACGCGAGGAATATGCTAATTAGGTAGATACGGCGATTCAGAAACGTACATTCGGCCGGCGAAATTTTATACGTCGTTTACGTTAGGCTTTTTTCAGCGTATAGTTACCCCTGCTATATGAGGCGTTGCTAATGTTAAGTATGGCCATCGTTCTTGCGCCGAGTCCACGTCCACGTCTAATCCAATACGTCCTTGCGGCGTACTTCAGAGCAATGCACACTGGGATATTTTACGGACGGCGCATGCGCCGTTGAAAAAAAATGTCAAAAACGCGGGGTCAAGTAAAATTTAAATAAAACACGCCCCAATATCCCCATTTAAATGAGGCGGGCTTACGCCGCTGCACATACGTTACGCCGCCGTAACTAAGGGCGCAAGTTCTTTCTGAATACACAAATCTATCTGAATCCGGCCCATAGTGTCCTGGCCAAGATTCGAACCAAAGACCACAGTGGTGCAAGGAAAAAGTGATAACCACCAAGGATAATAATAGCTACGGTAGTAGGGAACAGACACAAAAAGACACACTCTTTCCAAATCACTGTTCTGTTTGTTGCAATTTAAGTTTTTTTTTTATAAACATACGTGCATAGGAATCACATTATTGTTCCAATTGTACTTTTAAGGTAACAAGGGGCGTAACATAGGCAGGCTAATTTCTTATCAGCACACAAAGAACGAGAATATGTAATCAAAACATTATTAGTGCTGTGTAAACAATGAGTGCAATACATAAGCAAAGCATACAAAATGGAACACAGTTTTATACAGAATTCACAATTTATTTATAGATTATATTATATTCTTTATTAGGGCTGTTGCATCATGGCAATAGAAAATATTGCCCCCCCAAATCTCTGTACATTCTGTGTGTTTATTAAGCACTTTCGGACCGCCCACCGTTGTTTTATGTCGCTATTTTGTAGAGGAATACCATTGTTATGGTAGCAGCTAGCTACCATAACCCTGGTATTCTCTTCAAGAGCAGGCGGTCCGCTTCAAGATAAAAGTGGTCTCTGCGGTGGATTCGCCGCAAGATCACTTTTATCGGCAACGGGAGAGGGCCCCCCTCCCACCGTTCTCCGTTGCCCTTCACCGCTTACTGGAGCCTTCTGCAGAGTGAAGGTAAGATGGCCCCCACCCATCTCATATCATTGCAGGGTGGAAGCAACATCAAAACGTCACTTCTGCCCAATGCTCTTAAAGGGACATTTTTTTTAAATGCCATTAATTTATATATATAAAACAACATTTTTGTTATTGCATTTTAGTGTAAATATGAGATCTAAGGTCTTTTTGACCCCAGATCTCATATTTAAGAAGTCTTGACATGCTTTTTCTTCATTACAAGGGATGTTTACATGCATTAACCGCACATGCATGGATGCACATGCCTAGCCTAATAGAAAAGGCCAAAGAGCAAGAAAAACTGGAAGCTCGGGTGACAGAAATTCTCCACTATGCTGGAAAACCAATCCACCATTCTGGAAAATGAATGGGACATACAGCTAAAAGAATGCTGATGTTGGAGCATACTATCGTCTCAGAAAAATATCATTCAGTTCAATAATTATTACAGTTAGACACAGTCATTACACATAAAACAGGCAATTACTAAATTGTATGGAAGATCTGCCTGTGTATGGGCAACTGGATAAACCTGGAATGGTCCTATATTATAGGTATGATCTAGACTTTTTGTACTACTGCTGCTGACTCTGTAAAAAAGACAAATATTTATTGCAGCATTAAATGAACAGGTCAGCATCTACTCTGCGCAATCTGAATATCAAATGGTTACCTCTAGGCTAATCTGTTGGGTTAAGGTCTGAACGGTTCACTTATGAGATTTGTAGTGAAATTCATCATTATACATCAGACAGGAGGCTCATATCTTATGCATGATCTTTCTTTTATTCATGCTCACAGCAGAAAACACTTTAGTGAAAAGTTATAGAAAAAAAAAAATGTTTCTTTAAACTGACAACAGAAGTAACACCCCCGGCAGCCCTCTAGGTGGGTCTGCCAATCACGAGATAGTCCAGTCAGTATATAAAGGCCTGTCTCTTTAGGAACCTCCTCTTTCTTTCTGCTCACAGATCAGAACTCAGATAAGTAAAATTCATTGAACTCTATAGATTACTTTATACATATATAGATATACTCTTATTTCAATTGTAATATCTGTAACCTGTCACAAATCTGACATTTGGTTTCCTTCTTTTTCCCCTTGGGGGGAATTTATTTATTAGCTCAATGCCTCTGTGCATTTCCTTTTGATTCGCCCCCCCTTCGGGACGCTTTAGGGGATGGGCCCAGAGGGCCGTGTGTCTCCTGGGTTCAGCAAATACTGCATGCTCCATGGAGCGTCGTCGCTCAATTCTCATGAGACTCGACCCCCAACTCTCCCATCTGGCCGACTCTGAACCGGGGCCGTCGGCTGACGGCATGCTATTCGGAGATTCCTTAATAAAGGACATAAACAAAATGGTAGGGCTCTACTCTAGCCTGGACAAGGCCCAGACGTCTCTGAAGAAGACTAACACTAGAGTTTTTCACAAGGCCGGTAGATATAGAGGCCGCTCTACCGGCCGTTTCTCCTCCTCCAGGCCCTTTCAAAGAGCTCCCGTACACTACCAGACTCCACCGCCCTACTCCGTTCCGGTTGCCCAACCCGCACCCTTTTTCCCCCCCCGGGGACGTCCATGGAGAGGCCGAGGTGCTAGAGGCTACCCCCGTTCCAGACCATCTCCCGGTGAGTACGATACCTCTGCATTTGTCCCACATGCCTGTAGGGGGAAGGTTGAAACATTTTATCCACGCCTGGTCTGCGATTACGGCAGACTCGTGGATACTCAGTACAGTGGCGGGCTACCAAATAGAGTTATATGCCCTTCCAGTGATGGACCATACTCCTCACCCCATCCAATTTTCTATCCCAAACGCCAGTCTTATGGACAGCGAATTGCAGGATCTCCAGACCAAACTAGCTGTTACAGAGGTGGTCTCAGACTCTCCCGGTTTCCTCAGCAACCTTTTTCTTGTCAGGAAAAAGGGCGGAGGTTTCCGACCGGTCATAAACTTAAGGAACCTCAACCAACATGTCGTATACCGACATTTCAAAATGGAAGGCATTCACTGCCTAAGAGACCTCTTACGCCCAGGGGATTGGTTAGTCAAGGTAGACTTGAAGGACGCCTACCTTACGATTCCCATCCATCCATCCTCTCAACATTTACTCCGTTTCCTGTGGAGGGACAGAATGTGGCAATTCACTTGTCTTCCCTTCGGTCTCTCCTCAGCCCCTTGGTGTTTTACCAAGTTACTAAAACCGGTAATAGCATCCCTACGGAGCAGAGGGGTGAGGTTGATCGTCTACTTAGACGACATACTCATAATGGCTCGCTCACCCCACCTAGCAAACGCCCATGCATCATGGACAGTTACCCTACTTCAAGACCTGGGTTTTCTAGTAAATCACGAAAAGTCGGTCCTTATCCCATCTCAGGAGATGGAGTTTTTAGGATTTCTGGTAGACACCAACCTAGCGGTCCTGCGCCTACCCAAGGCCAAACTTTTGACCATACGCAAGGAGATCAGTCTCGTGCTCAACAAGCAGAGGGTATCCCTACGCGGACTGGCACGTCTCGTCGGCCTATTAGCAGCGTCGATCCAAGCCATCTTTCCTGCTCCCCTCCATTACCGAGCCCTTCAGAGGCTAAAAGCCCTTCATCTCCGCCAGGGGCTCCGCTACGCGGACGAAGTCCACCTGGACGCGGAAACCATGGAGGAACTTCGATGGTGGCTACGCCACGCCGTAGAGTGGAACGGCAAGACCATATTCAGCTCCAACCCGGACTTCATTCTGGAGTCGGATGCCAGCCGCCATGGCTGGGGCGCTCGGTGCGGCTCATCCTCCACAGGGGGGACGTGGTCCGCGGAGGAATCACTACTTCACATCAATGCGTTAGAACTCTTAGCAGCCTTCTTCGCCGTCAAGAGTCTATTGCCTCACGTTTTCAACTGCTGTATATTACTTCGCATGGACAACATCTCCGCTGTCCAATATGTCAATCGACTGGGGGGCTCCAGGTCCAAGATCCTAGCGGATCTCGCGAGGGAGTTCTGGCATTTTTGCCTGGAACGCAACATCATCCCAATCGCGGAATATATTCCCGGCATCTCCAACATTGTAGCGGACTGGAACTCCCGTCACCTATCCGACTCCAGCGATTGGCGACTAGATCAGACAGTGTTCCTTGCCCTCAATCTCCTGTGGGGTCCATTTACCCTAGACCTCTTCGCGTCCCGCCTCAACCGCCAACTCCCACAGTTTTACAGCTGGAGACCGGATCCGGAGGCTCAGGCGGTAGACGCCCTTCGCCAGACCTGGCCCCGAGGGACACACTATGCGTTTCCCCCCTTCTCCCTGATCCTCAGGTTTCTCCTTCACATTACACACCTGAGAGCGACGGCCGTGCTAATCACACCATGGTGGCCGACGCAACCTTGGTTCCCTCTCCTCCTGGGGATGACGGTGGACCTCCCCAGACTCCTCCCTCACTCCCCTCACCTTCTCACCGGCCCCAACGGGGACCTTCATCCGTTACTCGTGGACGGCTCACTCCCCCTCCTCGCTTGGTTGGTCTCGGGGTGCCCGATTCAGGCTGCATCCTTTCAGGAGCAGCTAGGAATCTCCTCACCATGGCCTGGGCCCCCGGAACTAGGTCGGCATACCAATCAGCCTGGAAACTCTGGGTTCGTTGGTGTGATCAACGACAGGTTGATCCCATTCAAGCACCTGTGACCCTTGTGGTTAATTACCTAGCGGAATCCTATGGATCAGGGAGGTCTTACAATTCCCTCAATGTACATCGATCAGCGATCTCAGCCTATCACTCTCCCGTTGACTCGCTACCAGTAGGTAGGCACCCGTTAGTGTGCCGCCTACTACGGGGCGTTAGGTTTCAACGACCCCCTCGTCCCAAGTACCAACAGACTTGGGACGTAACCAAAGTTCTCTCCATGTTCTCAGATTGGGACGACAATGATTCGCTGCCTTTAAAGTTACTCTCCTTTAAATTGACTGTCCTCTTATGTCTAATCTCCATTAAACGGGTGTCGGACGTCAGAGCTCTGGACATTTCCAGACGCCAATTCTCACCTCAGGGGGTGAGGTTTACGGTCGTACGTCGTACTAAGACCGGACTTCAGTCGGTTTTTTACCCTTTCTTCCCTTCTCACCCACGCCTTTGTGTGGTTCGCTGCCTACAGACTTATGAGTCTAGGACGTCCCCATTACGGTCTCTGCGCTCTTCGCAGCTTCTTATTTCTTACGTCAGACCTCACCTTCCAGTTTCTTCGGCCACTTTGGCCAGGTGGGTACGCTCTGTCATGGACATGGCAGGGATCGACACGTCCCTATTTGGCGCTCACTCTACCAGAGGGGCTATGGCTACTAAGGTCATCACTACGGGAGGCTCCCTATCGGATCTATTACTAGCAGCAGACTGGTCTTCAGCGACCACATTCCGTCAATTTTATTTCAGACCGGAGGAACACGTATCTATGACTGTGTTATAATTATGTGTGTTTTTTACTGTATGCTTGTTATAGCTTTAAACTTGCATAAGATATGAGCCTCTTCCCTCCCGACCCGTCCCTTTCACTGTTTTATATCTCATCTATTCCAGGTTATTGAGCCACGCAGATTCCAGCTCTATGGCTGAGTGTTCCAGCGCGTCCTGTTTGATCCCCTGTTGGGATCCCTTTTCATCATGTTCTGTTCAACATTTGGACCGGTTGTCCTCACAGATCGGAGACGGGGGCTCCCTCTCCATCCAGATGTCCGGCTGTCGATTATCTACGGCTCCAGAGGTCCAGTTCCTAGGATAGAGGTCGGCCTGTTATCAATATCCGGATTTACTGGCAGTTCGCCTCAAGAAAGAGGAGGTTCCTAAAGAGACAGGCCTTTATATACTGACTGGACTATCTCGTGATTGGCAGACCCACCTAGAGGGCTGCCGGGGGTGTTACTTCTGTTGTCAGTTTAAAGAAACATTTTTTTTTTTCTATAACTTTTCACTAAAGTGTTTTCTGCTGTGAGCATGAATAAAAGAAAGATCATGCATAAGATACTCGCCTCCTGTCTTCATATAATCAATATTTTCCGTCACAAGCTAGGAAAATCTCGAATTATAGCGTATGGTACGAGTCTCTTGTCACATAGTCTTTGTATTGATTGTAGCTCTGGTTGCCCTGGGGGCCCATGGACGAAGCCTCTTGGGTGCCCTGGGGCTCCATGCAGTAAGCTCCAAGGATTTGGAAGGTTATGAATGCAGTCATATCTAAGGTTCCATTTATTCCACTTCCTCTATTCCGCTATTTATTATTTTTACTTTCTGATTTACAATTCTGTAACAGTCCATGGTATTATTATCACTACATGCTGTATGTATATGCTGTAGCTCTAACTTATACCACAGCGATTTACTATTTATTTAACTTTTTTTGCACATAAACACAATGGGGCAGATCCACAGAGATCTGCACCGGCGCAGCAAATCTGAGATATGCTACACCGCCATAACTTACCTGGCTTTGGTTTGAATCCTGAAAGAATTTGCACCGTAAGTTACGGCGGCGTAGTGTATCTCTCGCGGCGTAAGGGTGCGGAATTCAAATGCGGCGAGTACGGGGCGTGTTTCATTTAAATGAAGCGCGTCCCCGTGCCGAACGAACTGCGCATGCCCCGTCCGACAAAACTCCCAGGGTGCATTGCTCCAAATGACGTCGATAGGACGTCATTGGTTTTGACGTGAACGTAAATGGCGCCCAGCCCCATTCACGGACGACTTACGCAAATTAAATAAAAAATTAAAAATTCGACGCGGGAACAGCGGCCATACTTAACATTGCGTACGCCACCAGATAGCAGCTTTAACTAAAAAAGCCGAACGGAAACAACGTAAAAGAATGCGACGGCCGCTCGTACGTTCGTGGATCGTCGGAAATAGCTAATTTGCATACTCTACGCGGATTACGACGGGAACGCCACCTAGCGGACGCCGAAGAATTGCATCTAAAATCCGAAGGCGTACGAAGACGTACGCCTGTCGGATCTAACCCAGATGTCGTTGTATCTTGTTTTGAGGATTCAAAACAAAGATACAACGCGGGAATTTTGAAAGTACGCCGGCGTATCAATAGATACACCGGCGTACTTTCTTTGTGGATCTGCCCCAATGTTTGTAGCATCTAAACAGAACATAATTGGCAATGATAAGTGGACAGAGTGCAATAAGGCTGTACACTGTGTCTTCATTATTTTTGATCACCATGCAGTTGTGTATTTAGGTTTTGTGCTGCCCCAGGCCTGACTAAACCCTAATTTAAATATGACCCACCCCTTCCTGTTAAGGCCACACCCCTTTCTGTTTAAGACCCACCCAGAATGTTTTGAGTGGGGACACTAGTTCTGAGGGCCTGAGGGGGGGGGGGGAATGAATTCCCTTAATTTGCATAGATTTCCTCTCACTTCCTGTTTGGCTATGGGACAGGCAGTGAAGGGAAATCTCTGCAATGGGACAGGGATGGTAAAAAAATAAACTGACAGGGGCTATAACCCTCCCTTACTCTATCCAAAATTATAAAAAAAATAAGTGCTGCCTATAGTTCTACTTTAAGCACAAATTTCTGATAATTTTATGGAGAGGACTAAGAAGATATAACCATGCCAATGGTGCAGCAGAAAACATATAGAACAGCGAGGAAGGTTTGTGGTCCAGGATGATAGGACAGTCAAAATTAGAAGCAGCGCCCCCCCCCCCCACAGTTGCGGAATGCCGGCCACCCTCATACTGGAAGCAGTGTGGCCCCTTTATGGTGGAGCAAGACTAATTTACCTCTCAGCCCAGTCCGCAACATAAGACTGGCACTACACTAACAGTGTAGTGCAAGCTGGCGGGGACTCTTTCCGTGCTGCCCCCCTGCAAAGTGCTGCCCTAGGCCAGGATACAACGTTGCCTATTGGTCCATTCCTTCATTGAGGTCATGAAGAGCAGACCAGGACCCATACCTTCTTCCAGAGGTGAGAAACAAAAGAAGAAAGAAAAACAAATATTCTATGCACTCACCCTGGCGATCAGCGATTTTTTATCATGACTGCAACATTATGGCGGACACATCGGACACTTTTGACACTATTTTGGAACCATTATCATTTTTACAGCAAACAGTGCTATAAAAATGCACTGATTGCCGTGAAAATGACACTGGCAGTGAAGGGGTTAACCTGTCTTGGCAGGTTAACTGGCAGCGATCGGGGGCCTGGTCACAGAGCACAGGACCGGGTGGGCTTCTTAAAGGGGACGTACCTGTACGTGCTTATGCCCAGCCGTCGTCGTGCGGCGGTCCTTAACTGGTTAACTGTTTAAAAATTGTCAGCTGGAGTTTGGCTTTTAATTTGCAAGTCCATCTAATTCTGCTAGTAAATTTAAAGCCTCGTACACACGATCGGATTACCATCGGACAAATCCGTGGAATTTCGTGCGAAGGGCGTTGGCCGTTGGCCGTGAACTTGGTATGCATACAGACTGCAAAACTTTTTCAGCCACCATACACCAAACTACGTGTTTTTTTTAGCTCTTTAGCGCCACCCTTTGGGAAACTTCTGCTATTGTTGTCTGATCTTTGGCATTGGTTCGGCGCATGCGTTTTTGTACTTTGCACTTTAGTCCGATCCTCCATCGGACATTTGTTTTCGGAAAGTTTGAGCGCATGCACAGCGAACATTTGTCCATTGAAAAACAATTGTCCGATGGAGCATATAGTCCGATCAAACACGTCCGTCGGACTGCTGTTGCCAAAAAGTATTTTCCATGCTATATCCTGATGTGATATATACTGTAAGTAGCCGGATTAGACATTTTGTCTTTTCTGATGCACTTAGTCAATATTTTGACGCAATTATATTTTAACAATTCAGATATCCCCAGCATCCGCCCCTGAGGAAGTGTTTTTTACAACAAAAAAACACAGAAACGCGTCGGACACTAAGGATGCAGTTACCTACCTCAACAAGATGATACTCATCTAAACTTGTTACGATTTATACTTTTATATCATGTCATGTGCTGCTGAATTTACACCTGTATTTAATTTATGATTATAATCTTTTCTACTGTTTGATGAATTATGTTTATTATATGTATATGTTTATGTAGGTTTTATCGTGTTACCTTCCATACATCAATACATTAATGTTTTATATATACATTAAACTTGATTATTTTCATTCTTACTCCCCACCTGTGAAGTGCTTCTTTTAAAGTCCCACTGTCCTTCCTATGTTCACTTCAATCGGGATGGAAGCATTTTCCCATGCTTCATTTAAAGTCCCACCAATCCTCCTTTTGTCAGTTGTCAAAAAGTCTGATCATGTGTATGGGCCTTAACACTACCCTCATCTCAGATTGACAGTGCTGCTGTCCGAAGGTGTCTCCATTACTCCTCCATCCAGGCGTGGAGACACTCTAATACAGGAGTTGTGTTAATGGCCGGATCACTGGGTGAAAATAAAGAAATAAAAGCATAAAAAAGTATACTAATGCAACCATCACATCTAAAGAATGGAAAGCTGCAATATAATGAATATATTACATTTTTGGGTTTACATTGTATTGATTTAACCACTTCCATACCAGGCACTTACGCACCTTCCCGCACAAGCCAATTTTCAGCTTTCAGCACTGTCGCACTTTGAATGGCAATTGCGCGGTCATGCTACACTGTACCCAAACAAAATTGGCGTCCTTTTTTCCCCACAAATAGAGCTTTCTTTTGGTGGTATTTGATCACCTCTGCGATTTTTTTTTTTTGCGCAACAACTAAAAAAAGACTGAAAATTTTGAAAAAAAAATACGTTTTTATTTTTTTCTGTAAATTTTTTTGTAAATAAGTTTTCTCTTTCAATTACGGGCACTGATATGGCGGCACTAATGGGCACCGATGAGATGGCACTGATGGACATCCGATGAGGTAGTACTGATGGGCACAGATGAGGTCTGGTATGCGGCACTGATGGGCACTCATAGGCGGCACTGATGGGCACACAGGCGGCACTGATGGGCACACATAGGCAGCACTGATGGGCACACATAGGCGGCACTGATGGGCACTCATGGGCGGCACTGATGGGCACTCATGGGCGGCACAGATGGGCACTCATGGGTGGCACTGATGGATACTTATGGGTGGCACAGATGGGCACTGATAGGTGGGCACTGGGCATTGATGGGCACTGTGGGGTGGCACTGATGGACACTGTGGGGTGGCACTGATGGACACTGTGGGGCAGCACTGATGTATCCAGGTTGCCAGTCAGTGCCCATTTGTGGGCACTGATTGGCATCTTTTTTTTTATGCTTTTATTTTAATTTTTTTTAGACTTTTTTTTTTTTTCTTCAGGCTTTTTTTTTTTGTTTGGCCCACCCTGGTGGTCCAGGGTGGGCTTCCCTGGTGGTCCAGTGTGGCGATCCGAGGGGGGGCTGCGCTGATAAACAATCAGCGCGAACCCCCCTGTCAGGAGAGCCGCCGATCGGCTCTCCTCTGCTCGCGTCTGTCAGACGCGAGTGAGGAAGAGCCATCGGCGGCTCTTCCTGTTTACATCGTGATCAGCCGTGGTTGGACACGGCTGATCACGTGGTAAAGAGTCTCCGCCGGAGGCTCTTTACCGAGATCGGAGATGCAGGGTGTCAGACTGACACCCCGCATCACCGATCGCCGCGCTGCGCGCCTCCGCGCGGCATGAAATCCTGCAGGACGTCCATGGACGTCCTGTCAGGATTTCACAACCACTTCCCGGACGTAAATCGGCTATAGGCCGGGCGGGAAGTGGTTAATCATGCCATGCTATGCATTTTTGTAGATTACTAGCCAGATTCACGTAGACGTGCCTAACGTTAGGCAGGCATAGCGTATCTCATATACGCTACGCCGCTGTAAGTTAGAGAGGCAAGTGCTGTATTCACAAAGCACTTGCGTCCTAAGTTACGGCAGCGTAGCGTAAATGTGCTGGCGTAAGCGCACCTAATTCAAATTGGGAAGGTGGGCGTGTTTTATGCTAATACGGCATGACCCCGCGTAATTGACGTTTTGAACGTAGGGCGAATGCGCCGTCCGTGGACATAACCCAGTGCGCATGCTCCAAATTACGCCGCAAAGACTCATTGGTTTCGACGTGAACCTAAATTACGGCCAGCCCCATTCACGGACGACTTACGTAAACAACGTAAAAAATTTAAAATTCGGCGCGTTGCGACGTCCATACTTAACATTGGCTGCGCCATCTTTTTGGTGGATTATCTTTACGCCTGAAAACGCCTTACGTAAACGGCGTATCTTTACTGCGATGGGCAAGCGTACGTTCGTGAATAGGCGTATCTTGCTGATTTACGCATTCTAGGCGTAAATCAGCGTACACGCCCCTAGCGGCCAGTGTAAATAGTCAGCTAAGGTACGACGGCGCAGGCGGTCGTATCTTAGCAACATTTAGGTGTATCTCAATTTGAGAATACGCTTAAATATACAACGGCGCAGATTCAGAGTTACGACGGCGTATCTACCTGAATCTGGATATACATCTTTATTTGATGATTTCAGACTTCATGTGAATTTACTGCTTCTGAAATGTAAGTGGATGAAAACAAACAACATAAATAGAAAAGAAAAGAGCTTATTAATTCATACTTCCCTCTTCCTTCTGCTGCTCAAGGTGAGGTGACAATTTTGCCTCAAGACATAAATGTGTCATTATAAAATTAACGGGGATAAGGTCTTTGTAAAAGCACCCAGTTCATGCAATGATGGAAATGGAAAGTTGGCCTACATACCTCACCTAATATAGCGGTAATTAAGTAATGGATAGTCTGCGTTAGGTGGCCCGAAGTGTTGCTTGATGCTGAAGTTGTGTTGTCAGGTGTTAACAACACTTTAATATAAGCGCCCTGATCAGTTATTAATAAACCAGGTGTCATCCACATTGACCTACCTATGGAACCTTCAGTAATTAAAATGAAACCTCTCTTGCCTTTGCCATAGAGGTTTGAAGTACATCTAATAATTTAGTGTATTATGATGAGAATCTGCTGCCTGTACTGTTTATGATGCAGTCGTTTCTACTCATTAGCGGATATAGTCAAACTATCTACAACAGTCAGATCTGAGGCTTCCAAATTCTTGGCTGGAACAGATTTCCCGGCATTGATCCAATATCTGGAATGGAGCCCCCATTGAAATGAATATGTAGAATAAACATAATAAACAAGTTATTTTGGTAGCGGAACTTAAATGTATTATATTTTTTCACAATTCAGCCCGATGTCCACGAACAGTCTGTTGCTTTTTTATAGACATAGGGCCATAGTCACAAAAGGGATACGACGGCGTATCTGCTGATACGCCGTCGTATCTGCTGATACGCGGTTGTATCCCTGTTTCTATCTATGCGGCTGATTCATAGAATCAGTTACGCATAGATATCCCTAAGATCCGACAGGTGTAATAGTTTTACACTGTCGGATCTTAAGATGCAGTTCCGCGGCTGCTGCTGGGGGGAGTTCTCGTCGTAAACCAGCGTCGGGTATGCAAATTAGCACTTACGGAGATCCACAAAACTTTTTCCCTTCGTGAAATCGCCGTAAGTGTTAGTTTGCCGTCGCAAAGATAGGGTACCTTTTACAAAGTGTAAAGTTAGTACACCATGTAAAAGTATACCTGTCTTTCCCGCGTCGCTGTCAATTTTTTTTTACATTTTTTATTTTTCCCGCCGCAACTCTTTTTTACCCGTCGCGATTCACAAAACCTCAGCGCAACGTAACTTCGCGCAAAGCACGTCGGGAAAATAGCGTTGGGAGCATGTGCAGTACGTCCGGCGGGGGAGCGCGCCTAATTTAAATGGGACTCGCCCCATTTGAATTGGCCCTCCTTGCGCCGGACTGATTTAGGATACACCGCCGCAAATTTCCAGGTAAGTGCTTTGTGGATCGGGCACTAACTTGGGCAATTTGCGGCGGTGTAACTTAAATCGTTTAATTTACGTTGCGCCCGGGCTATGTGAATCTGGCCCTTAGTCCATATATATATATATAGATAGATTCTCTTACATATTTTTTTTATTAAAATAATTTGGTGCAAATATATTAAAAGTAATGTGTCGCAGAAACTGGTCAGACATTTTTTTAATGCAATTACTATATCAAATAAATTATACAAAGGTGTCACGTGGCAGCAGAATAATAATAATAGTAATGATAATTTAGCCAAAAAATCATAAAAAAATACAATTTTACTCACCCGAAATACCTGTTGCTATGCGGAAGTCCATAATCTGCCTCTTCCGTAGCCGCGGTCCATCTTCTTCTTCATCTTCTCCTAGTGAATGGGGCGCGCTGCTTTTCTGTGTGTGTTCCCAGAGAGCAGCTGCCCATTCACAAGTCGGCGCGAGACTCGCACATGCGCAGTAGGAAATGGGCAGTGAAGCCGTAAGGCTCCACTGCCTGTTACCCTTAGGTAAGTGTCCTTATTGAAAGTCAGCAACTACACTGTTAGTAGCTGCTGACTTTTAAAAAAAAAAATTGCGGGTGGAATCCCGCTTTAATGTACTCTGCAAGCTCAATTTATTACAACCAACAAACTGTAATTTTATCATTAAAAAGCAAACTATAACCTCCAATGACTTTGCCTAGTCTTAAAATATATCATTAATCTGCTGCAGGCAAAGGGCAGCATTTCCTTAGTCTCCGCTCCCCAGTGATTAGGCTGTGAATATAGGCATGCGCACAGTGTGTGCCGAATGTGCCCAGGCACAGCCTAATCACCCATGTGCATATCGCTCTGTAAAGCAGCAGGGAGATGGGAAAGATCTCCCTTTTACCGGCTCTGCCATAAAATTAGTGTGTATGAGTGTATGCTCTTCTCTTCCACTATGCCGGCAGGGAAATCAATGTGCTGGGGTCATATAGATGTAGATAAATACACATGCATGTGTGTTTGAGCTTAAGGCTGTACACCCTAATGCAATAGGCTGCGCACACCTATGACCGTGAAGAAGGGACTTGTCCTTAATTTATGTCTATGCTTAGTAACAGTACATCAGTCACCTAGTACATAACATTAGTCCCTTTTTTTTGCACTATCTTGAATCATTTTTGCATCCTGTTTTATCTTGGCTCTCCCAGTGACCACATCTGCATCCTGTCTAATGTCCTCTCCTATTGTCAGCTAGTAACTGGGGGGGCGTCACTGGGCTCTCATGGATAATGTACTTTGTTGACATGACCAGATCATTTCACTTCAATTTAAGTGTAATTTTATTATACAATATCTCACAAAAGTGAGTACTCCCCTGAAGAAATGACACTTTGCTACAATGTAAAGTAGTGAGTGTACAGCTTGTATAACAGTGTACATTTTCTGTCCATTCGAAATAACACAACACACAGCCATTAATGTCTAAACCGCTGGCAACAAAAGTGAGTACACCCCTAAGTGAAAATGTCCAAACTGGGCCCAAAGTGTCAATATTTTGTGTGGCCACCATTATTTTCCAGCACTGCCTTAACCCTCTTGGGCATGGAGTTCACCAGAGCTTCACATGTTTCCACTGGAGTCCTCTTCCATTCCTCCATGATGACATTACGGAGCTGGTGGATGTTAGAGATCTTGTGCTCCTCCACCTTTCGTTTGAGGATGCCCCACAGTTGCTCAATAGGGTTTAGTTCTGGAGACATTCTTGGCCAGTCCATCACCTTTACCCTCAGCTTCTTTAGCAAGGCAGTGGTCATCTTGGTGGTGTGTTTGGGGTCGTTATCATGTTGAAATACTGCCCAGCGGCCCAGTCTCCGATGGTAGGGGATCATGCTCTGCTTCAGAATGTCACAGTACATGTTGGCATTTATGGTTCCCTCAATGAACTGTAGCTCATAGTGCCGGCAGCACTCATGCAGCCCCAGGCATGACACTCCCACCACCATGCATGACTGTAGGCAAGACACACTTGTCTTTGTATTTTATCTTGGTCGTTTATCTTGGTCTCATCAGACCACAGGACATGGTTCCAGTAACCTATGGCCTTTTTTTGCAGGCTTTCTTGTGCATCATCTTTAGAAGAGGCTTCCTATTGGGACGATAGCCATGCAGACCAATTTGATGCAGCATGCAGCATATGGTCTAAGCACTGACAGACTGACCCCCAACCCCTTCAACCTCTGCAGTAATGCTGGCAGCACTCCTATGTCTATTTCCCAAAGACAGCCTCTGGATATGACGCTGAGCAGGTGCTCCTAACTTCTTTGGTTGACCATGGCAAGGCCTGTTCTGAGTGGAGCCTGTCCTGTTAAACTGCTATATGGTCTTGGCCACTGTGCTACAGCTCATTTTCAGGGTCTTCTTATAGCCTAGGCCATCTTTATGTAGAGCAGCAATTCTTTTTTTTCAGATTCTTTAGAGAGTTCTTGGCCATGAGGTGCCATGTTGAACTTCCAGTGATGAGTATGAGAGAGTAAGAGCGATAACACACCTTCCCCCCATTTACACCTGAGACCTTGTAACACTAACAAGTCACATGATACAGGGGAGGGAAAATGGCTAGTTGGGCCCAATTTGGAAATTTTCACTTTGACTTAGACATTAATGACTGTGTGTTGAGTTATTTCGAGGAGACAGCAAATTTACACTGTTATACAACTTGTACACTCACTACTTTACATTGTAGAAAAGTGTAATTTCTTCAGTGTTGTCACATGAAAGATATAATAAAATATTTACAAAAATGTGAGGGGTGTATTCACTTTTGTGAGATAACGAATTTCATTTATTAAAGAATCTGTTACCCTAATATTTCATTTTTATGATATGTGTCTGTTGTAGCGTGTACTTGTGCTAAAATAATATCCTGTTTTCTTTGTATAGAATAGAGGTAAGGAGGGAACGGGGAAGGGGCAGGATCTATTAGTGCCCATCAGTGCCGCCTATCAGTGTCCATAAGTGCCCACCAGTGCCACATATCAGTGCCCAGTGCCATCTATCAGTGCCGATGAGTGCCTAGCAGCACCATCTATGAGTGCCCATAAGTGCCACCAATCAATGCTCCATATAAGTGCCTCATCATCAGTGCCAATGAGTACTGCCTCATCAGTGTCTGTCAGTGCAGCCTCATCAGTGCCCATCAGTGAAGGAGAAAACTTACTTATTTACTAAGTTTTGTAACAGAAACAAAAGAAAAACATTTTTTTTTATTTGTAGAGCAAAAAATAAAAATCCCAAATGTGATCAAATACCACCAAAACAAAGCTCTTTTTGAAAATAATTATGTTTTGGTACAGTGTTGAATGACTGCGCAATTGTCATTCAAAATGCACCAGCTGAAAGCTGAAAATAGGTCTGGGCAGGAAGAGGGGAAAGTGCCCTGTTAAAGTGGTTAAATACCTAAGAGTGTCTAGTTTCCAAAAAAAGGGTAATTTGGAGGAAATCTATACTGTCCTGGCATTTTAAGGGCCTTAAATGAGGCAGCTGGTGCTCTATTTTGGGAGGGCGGCAAACAAACCACCAACACCCCCCCATTCGTTTGGTCGATTGGTAAGTTGGTTGGTCGGTCAAATATCTCAGGCTCTAATCACGTGCTTCAAACAAAAAAAAAACACATTTAAATCAATGCGTCCAGCGCCCTGCATGTAGATTAGGAGCTGGGCGCATTGATTAGGGGGGCAGCACCCCTGCACCCCTACTGGAGCGACCGCCACTGGTAACACATTTTAGGTGTCATCCCAATATGGCTGAAAAAGTAGAGAAAACTTTAAGGCCGGAATCACACTAGTGCGTTGCTTTTTTGAGCTGCGTTGTCGTTGCAGATTTCTCTAGAGGGTGTTCTGCAGATCAACTGCGGTTTAGCTGCAGATCAGGTGCGAATTTGGAGACCTGGGAGAAGTTCCGGGTGAGAGGAGAGTGGGGGAGAATTGTATTGAGCTGAATGAGAGAAACTCCTGCAGAGAACTGAACACATGTGCGAATTAGATGCGTAACCATAGAAGATAATGGGACTGAATTCGCACCTGAGCCGCACCGCAAGACATAAAAACCGCATGCAATACGCAGTGCGGATGCATCGCACATATGTGAACCAGCCTCATTGAAAACAATGTATTTTGAAATGTCCTGCGAATTAGATGCGGTTTAAACCGCACTCAATTCGCATAGGTGTGAACCTGGCCTCAAGAACACTGAATTTATTTTTACGTACAAGAAAATGAATAAAATAACATGCGTGCAGTAAATGTATTTGATCCATGCGGTAATGTTTTAGTTAATTGAAAATCCCTTTTTTGATGGTAAAAACAAAAAAGATAAATAAGTACTAGGAAGGTTCTGTGAATTGACCCTTGTGTGATATTATCAGAATCCCTTTTCGTTTTCCAATGTGACACATGACCAGTGTATTCAAGATATCCCCAACTTTCCAATACCGCCCCTTTACTTCATCAACCCACTTTTACACCTCCCCTTTTCCTTGCCCCCATTTACCAATAATAGACCACACAGGAGTTGGAGTATAACTGGCCATAGCAGCCTTTTTATTAACAAAATATTAAATCCAATATTAACCACTTGCCGCCCGCCAATGACATATTGACGTCGGCAAAGTGGTTGTAGAATCCTGACTGGACGTCATATGACGTCCTCAGGATTCTGAGCCGCTGCGCACCCCGCAACACCGATCAAGGTAAAGAGTCTCTCATGGAGACTCTTTACCTTGATCGGTGTTGCGGGGTCTCTCTCACGGAGACTCTTTACCACGTGATCAGCCATGTCCAATCGCGGCTGATCACAATGTAAATAGGAAAAGCCGTTAATCGGCTTTTCCTCACTCGCGTCTGTCAGACGCGAGTAGAGGAGAGCCGATCATCTGCTCCTGTGACAGGTGGGGTTTGTGCTGATTGATCATCAGCACAGCCCCCCCCCCCCCGAGGATGCCCACTGGACCACCAGGGATGTCCACTGGACCACCAGGTATGACCATATAGATGCCACCCTAGACCACCAGGGATGAGGAGGACACAAAAAATGAATGCCAATCAGTGCCGCAATGGATGCCAATCAGTGCCCACAATGGGCATCACTGATTGGCAGGCATTGTTTGGCACTGATTGACATCCATTAGTACAACACATACAATAGTACCCATCCGTGCCACCTATCAGTGCCCATCCATGCCGCCTATCAGTGCCCATCCATGCCGCCTATCAGTGCCCATCCGTGCTGCCTATCCGTGCCCATCCGTGCCGCCTGTCCGTGCCACCTATCCGTGCCCAGCCGTGCCGCCTATCTGTGCCCATCTGTGCCACCTATCCGTGCCCATCCGTGCCGCCTATCCAAGCCCATCCATGCCGCCTATCCGTGCCGCCTATCAGTGCCCATCCGCGCCGCCTATCAGTGCCGCATATTAGTGCCCATCAATGCCACCACATCAGTGCCACCTCATCGGTGTCCATCAGTGCCGCCTTATCAGTGCCCGTCAGTGCAGTACCATCAGTGCCCATCAATGAAGGAGAAAACTTACTTATTTACAATGTTTTATAACAGAAACAAAAAAAAATATTTTTTCTCTAAATTTTCGGTAATTTTTTAATTTTTTTTGCAGAAAATAAATATCCCAATGGTGATCAAATACCACCAAAAGAAAGCTCTATTTGTGGGTACAAAATGATAAAAATGTAGTTTGGGTACAGTGTAGCGTGACCGCGCAATTGTCATTCAAAGTGCAACAGCGCTGAAAGCTAAAAATTGGCCTGGGCGGGAAGGTGTATAAGTGCCCTGTATGGAAGTGGTTAAATAACTCTCAATTAACATATCTACAACATTTGTAACAACAATTCCCAGTCTGTTGGTCTTTGACGGCACCCCAAACGTTAACACTTTCCACCACTACACTGCGGGACCATATTTCACCATACCAGGCCTCCAGCCGTTTCACCAGCTCGGAGATAACCCCCTTCCCGCAGTGCAACCATTACCGTATTCCAGCATACCGTTCCGCTGGAATACACTAGAGGGGCACATACCACCGATGAGCCCCCACCACTTCTATCACATCTGTTTTTTCCACCATCAAAGACACCGCCATAGTCCGCAAGGGTAACCCCTTACCCTTAAGGACCCCTCCAAACCCGCAGGGCCCGCTGAATCCCATCTTGAAGACCCAGTGTCCACAGATCAATGCCCACAGCTGAAAGATGCACTCCGTCTCCCTGCAGGTACATACCCACAATAATCTCCAACTCCATGTGGCGTATAACCAAACCCCTGTTACAGGAAACAAATCTACCCACCACCTTGTTTACTTTAATCTGTGCCTTATTGATCCTGGCCACCGATCTCGTCATACGCCAAGTGGTCCCCGCAACTATGTCGGACCACACTAACACTGTCCCCGGGAAGGCCGATCGAAGCGTAAAAAAACCTGACTTCATGGCCGAAATCAGTTCCTGAATGTATCTGACCCCCAAATCATTCCCTCCCAAATGTAAAACCAAAACATCAGGTGGCCTATCTAGCCGAGCGTACCATTGCACTTCCGGCACAACCCTGCTCCATACCATGCCCGGGATTCCCAACCACCTAATGCATGCCTCCTGTTGCGAGATCCCCAATTGCATGTCGTCTTGCCTAACATTCGCTCTCCTGGCCCACCAAAAGACATAGGAATGCCCTAGAATCCAGACGAAGCATATGAAATGACATAACAACAGCGCTAGGTAGTACAAATACAACACATCATACCACACCACAAAGCATGAAATTTACACCAAAAAAGCCTGCACCCCCCCAAAAAAATATTTAAACCACATCAGTTAACAATTGAGGGCACACATAAGAAGGGAACCTCCTGGATTCCCATCTCCCAATCCTTTTTACAGCCGCCTCATCCAACCCACACCTGGCAGCCTCTGTGGCTTCCCCCGATGCGAAAGGAGTGTGAGGCAAATTGTGTTCAGTCCAGTCCCGCCGCCCAAAGGCATTTGCGGAAAACTGCCACTAACTGAAACCTAGATAAAAATGACCCATCCCCATGCAACAAGAACGGCCCACCCACACCTGGACGGACTCTAAGGAAATCCTTCACCACCCTCACCAGGCAGACCTGTGAACCGGGTAAAGTAAACAGCTGCCCATTCACCCCTTTCACCTTCTGATCAGTTTTAGACCTACGCAGACGTAATACCACCCTATCTTCCCTAACACCCACATCTAGGGTGACCACGTGTCCCGGGTACTGCAGGTCTGTCCCGGGTACCTTCACTCTGGGACAATACAGTGTCCCAGAATGAAACTGACACAGGTCCCAGCATGAACCCCCTCAGAGCTTAAGATGTGACACCCCCCCAAACTAATGAAGAACTACAGGTCCCAGCATAGATCTGTGAAATCTATGGGGTCACACCTTAGATCTCACGGGTTCATGCTGGGAGTTTTGAAAATTTGGGGGGGGGGTCACATCTTTAGAAATCATCGGTTCATGCTGGGATCGGTAGTCCTTTACTTTGGGGGGGGGGGGGGTGTGACCTCCCCAAAGTTAAGGACTACGGGTTCCCAACATGAACCCCCCCCCCCCAGAGCTGAAGATGTGAGACCCCCTGCCCCCCAAATAGTGAAGAACTACAGGTCCCAGCATAAACCTGTGAAATCTATGGGATCACACCCTTAGATCTCAGGGGTTTCATGCTGGGTGTTGTAGTCCTTCACATTGGGGGGGGGGTCACATCTTTAGATATTAGGAGTTCATGCTGGGACGTGTAGTCCTTCACTTTTGGGGGGAATGTGACCCCCAAAAGTGAAGGACTACAGGTCCCACCAAGGAAGATGTGACCCCCCCCAACTAGTGAAGAACTACAGGTCCCAGGATGAATCAGTGAAAACTATGGGGGGGGTCACAATTTTTATTTTTTTTATAAAAAGTTATCTTTTTTTAGGAAGGGGGGGGGGGGGGTGTCCCTGAATGGCAGTTTGGAAATGTGGTCACCCTACCCACATCCTGCAACATTAAACCACCTTCCACCCGCATAGCCGAGCTTACAAGCTCCCCCACTTGAAGCGCTCCAAAAATCCTCATGACCGGTCGGTCGTTCATTACTGTTTTTGCTGTCTCTCCATTCTGGGCCTCACTTATCTCTTCTAATGCAGTTGATATTAAAAGGCACCAGTATGGAAATATGGCCAATGAGATCCTGATCTGGACAGCCCAGAACCTGTTCCTTCAAAAACAAGTTAGAATTGACAGTTTTAATACAGAATTTCTATTCTGACAGGTTCCTGATAATAATGGAAATGATAGTGTCTAATCATATAGTAATATGAGTGACCTGTGCTAATACACAATGTATAATTTCAAAATGTTATTTGCTTAAAAAAAATGGCATGTTGGCCAGTAGACTAAAGCCTTGCACACAGTAGTTTTTTTCATTCAACCCAGCAGAGGTCGGAGCCACTGTACTAACAATCAGATGTTAGTACAGCGACCTCCCCTGCTGTGCCATTGTGTTCTGACAGAATGCAATGATCACTGCTGCTGGCTATAGCATACGAAAAAAAACAAAAAAAAAAACAACAGGCTGATCGTACTGAGGTCAATCAGGACAACCAGCATGCCCACAGATGAATCGAAATTCGCCCAGTTTCTGATGAACAAGACATGGCCGGCTTAAGAAAGCTGTTATTATTTATTTACTATATTTTATTTTATTATTATACATTTTACTTAGAGTGTCGCAATGTTGGGTTATGAAATAATAACGTTTTTGCAGTACTGGGCATCCAAACACAACAATGTACTGTACTGGAAATGTGTTAGTAAAAGACGATTCACGCTTTTCTGTCTGTTACAGCGCGATGAATGTGCTTACTCCATTATGAACGGTAGTTTTACCAGAACAAGCTCTCCCGTCTCATAACTTGCTTCTGAGCATGCACAGGTTTTTTACGTCGTTTTAGCCCACACACGATCATTTTTTACAACCTGAAAAATGACATAGATTAAAACGATGTTTAAAAATGCAGCATGTTCGAAAAAAAATTTTTTTTTCTTTTTTCAGAACCTGAAAATTATGTGTAGCACACACACGATCATTTTAAATGACGTTTTTGAAAAACGTCGTTTTTTTCATGCCGAAAAATTATCGTGTGTGCGCAGCATAAGTCATCGTGTAGACGTCAACTATGGTAATTTGTTGGTCTGAACACTTTTAAATCTAACTCCAAATTTT
The DNA here is from genome assembly GCF_905171775.1 of Rana temporaria. Taxonomy (NCBI): domain Eukaryota; kingdom Metazoa; phylum Chordata; class Amphibia; order Anura; family Ranidae; genus Rana; species Rana temporaria. The sequence goes on from NC_053493.1 coordinate 327,935,031, forward strand.
TTTGGAAAAAAATAAATTCTTCTCAAGGTAACTAGACTCAGAGCCAGATTTAGACTTTGGGGGGCCCAGGGCACTTCAGGTTTGGGAGGGGGGCCCTTATACACAGAGTTGGTTTACATTCTCAATGACAGTCACACATTTTTAAAATGCATGACACAACGTCACTCTTGGGTAACACATGCAGTCATAGAAACATGTGTAGAAACATAGAAAAGTGACGGCAGAAAAAGACCGAATAGTCCATCGAGTCTCCCCATTTGTTTTTTTTTTTTCTTTGTTTTGTTTTTTGCCATTAACTTTATTGTGTGACTATAGATCTATGTTTGTCCCAAGCATGTTTGAAGCAATTTACTGTTGACTGTCTCACTGCCTCTGCTTGAAGTTTATTCCAAGCATCAACTACCCTTTCAGAAAAATAATACTTTCTAAGATTAGTTTTGAACTTTCCTCTAGTTAGTTTGTGGTCATGTCCTATTGTTCATGATTTTGGTTTCATATTGAAAAGACCCTTTCCTGAACTGTATTCACCCCCTTGATGTATTTAAAGATTTCAGTCATGCCTTCCCTTTCCCTTTTTCCCTCAAGACCGTATATATTAAAGTGGAAGTAAACCCTCCTATTGTTTTCAGCCAAGGAAGCTGCCATCTTGGCCTCTGTTTAATCTGCAACTGCCACAATGTCATTGGATGGTTTGACAGTTTGGTTGAGAGCACAAGCAAGTGTGACATCTAGCATTTCCGGCATGCCGGCAATGTTAACTGTTTTTTTAAACTATCAAATAGATGGGTTTACTTCCGCTGTTTCTGAAGTTGCTCTTGATAGGTTTTATCCCTCCGACCTTCAACCATTTTTGTTGCCTGCCTCTGGACTTGTTCTTCTCTTATCAATCTCCTGTAAGTGAGGTCTCCAGAACTGGACACAGTATTCTAAATGAGGTCTCACTAAAGATCTATATAGGGGAATTAGAACCTTCTTCCTCCTGCTGGTGATCCCTCTAGTGATGCATCCTAGAATTCTATTGACTCTTCCCACTGCCAGGTCACACTGTTTGCTCATTTTGCAATCATCTGAAAAATGTACCCCCATTTTTTTTCCTTCTGTAGTGCTGGCCAACATTGTACCACCAATGTTGTACTCTCTAATGCCGCGTATACACGGTGGGAAATTCCAACAAGAAAACCGTGAAATTTTTCCCAACAGAAATTCGGCTCAAACTTGTGTTGCATAAATACGGTCACGCAAAATTCCGACCATCAAGAACGCGGTGACATACAAAAACTACAACGAGCTGAGAAAAATGAAGTTCAATGATTCCGAGCATGTATCGAATTGATTCCGAGCATGTGTGTTTTTTGCACGTTGGAATTGCATACAGATGATCGGAATTTCCTACAATGACTTTTCCCGTCGGAAAATTTGAGAACCAGCTCTCAAATTTTTGCTGTCGGAAATTCCAACAGAAAAAGTCCAATGGGGCCTACACACAGCCAGAAATTCAGACCAAAAGCTCACATCAAACTATTCTTGTCGGAAATTCCGACCGTGTGTACGTGGCATAAGGAGATTCTTTTTTCCCTAAGTGCATTATTTTACATTTAGACCCCTTTCACACTGAGGGGTTTTTCAGGCTGTACAGCGCTAAAAATAGCGCTGCTTTACCGTCTGAAAAACTCCTGCACTGCATACTCAATGTGAAAACCCGAGGGCTTTCACACTGAGGCGATGCGCTGGCGGGAGACAAAAAATCTCCTGTCAGCAGCATCTTTGGAGCGGTGAGAGGAGCGGCATGTATACCGCTCCTTCACCGCTCCTTCCCATTGAAAACAATGGGAAACCGCGGCAATACCGCCCGCAATGCGCCTCTATAGAGGCACATTACGGGTGGTATTAACCCTTTATCGGCCGCTAGCGGGGGTTAATAAATACTGCACCACTAGTGGCCGATTCCCGCGGCAATCCCGGCGGTATAACGCCGCTATTTTTAGCGGCATTATACCGCCACCACGGCTCCCGCCCCAGTCTGAAAGGGGCCTAACCCAACAAACTTTTAGTCATATCACTTACATATAGATTAAATAGAACAGGACCCAGTACAGAGTCTTGTGGTACACCACTAGTGACTGGTCTCCGTTCTGAGTGAACCCCATTTACAACTACATGTGCATGCGCTCTATGTGTGGTTTGCTTGAGCCGCCAGATATACCAGTCCAGAGTTTCACAGATAATGCCCGGCAAAATATTACTTCCCAAGACACCTTTAATAAAAGGTACTTTTTTATTATGCATTTTATATTATTATGATTTTCTTTAATATTGTTTTATATAATATTTTTTATAGAGGGGCCCTTTTTGTCAGGGGACCTGGGGCGATGGCTCCTTTTGCCCCCTTATAAATCTGGCCCTGACTAGACTAATGTAGGCAGGTTTATACCTACATAAACCTGCCTACAGCTAATATATACTGTATATATACACCAATCAGCCAAAAAATTATGACCACCCACCTAATATTGAGTATGGCCCCCTTTTGCTAAAACAGCTCTCACCCATTGAGTCATGGACACCAAAGTAACATCCACATGAATGGCAGGAGCCAAGGTTTCCCAGCAGAGCCAGCGACAAGGCTCTCTGCGAACTGCAGATCGCAGAGAGCCTTGTCGCTGGCTCTGCAGCTTACTCATGTTCTTGCAAATGCGTGCAACCAATCCTCTGCTTTTAACATATACAGTTAGACAGTTGAATTTGGCTTGCTGTTTGGGTGGTAAGTAAGAGCCTGGTTATAAACGTTTACTATTTTACTTATACTACTGTTTGTTTAAAAACGCATCTCATTTAAAGTCCCAAAAACCCCCTTTTTTAATTTATCAGACCAGGACACCTTCTTCCTTTTCTCCGTAGTCCACTTCTGATGTTCACGTGACCATTGTAGAAGCTTTTGCCTCTGGACATCGGTTACGAAGGGCTTCACAGCCCCATACACTGTGATGCCCATTTTTTTTTTCTACTTACATGTTCACTTGTTACCTAATATGTCCCACCAATTTTCAGATGCCATTTTAACGAGATATTTTCCCTGTCAGTGGTCATAATGTTATGGCAAAATTTTCTTTTTAAGGACAAGCAAACGGTTTATAAACCAGAACAGTTTTTTTTGAGGAAGCAAATGCAATGTATAATATCACGCACACAAGCAGTGTTTGTAATGGGAATAGCTGACTCCTCAGTCCCAATAACCTTCTCTCCTCTGAAGGTCAGGCTCACTGCTCCTTGTCTGAGGCAGAGGAGTCTGGTGTCTCATCTCCTCTAAAATTACTACAATCATTTTTGTGGTGTGTTAATTTCATGCAAGTCTATTCTGCATCCACTCCCACAACAATGTGGGATGAGATAAATCAGCAACATGGCTACACAAAGAAAGCTCTCTACTGAAAGGGTGTTGTGTCTCTAGTCTGCTGCCGGTGATGCATTTAGGCAGCCTTCAAGCCTGTGATTTCAGAGGAAGCTTTCCACTCCACTTCATGTGCCAGCTGTGATATCAACCATTTCAGGCGCATGTGAGAATGCTGAGCTCATCTCTCTTTTGTGATGTGTTATCTGTTATCAGGGAATTTGCCAGAAGAGTGATGTGCTCCTTTCCTCTTTGGCCTGATTTAGATATCACAGACAGACAGGTTTTCAGATAACAGCTCTGGCATATAGGTAAGAGACTACCCGTCTGACTGACTATGTGCTTTCCTCTATATGTTTTTAGGACACCAGGAAGTCTATGTAAATTCTCTGAAAAAAAACATACGCTTTTTACACTTCCTATTCATAAATTAAAGTGCCATCCAATATACTGTACATGCCATGCATTCCATATACTGGTTTATTTGGAAAATTATTAAACAATTGTGGTTAAAGCGGGGGTTCACCCCCAAAACATTTTTTTTAACATTACATTCAGCCAAGTTGTCCTAATGACAATCGGCTGTTTTTTTTAAATGTTATCCCCATACATACCGTATTTTCACCGCCGATTCCGGGTATGTCTTCTGCGGGACTGGGCATTCCTAATTGATTGACAGGCTTCCGACCGTCGCATACTGCGCGTCACGAGTTGCCGAAAGAAGCCGAACGTCGGTGCGCAATCGCCGTATAGAGCGACTCGCAGTCCGGCTTCTTTCGGCAACTGGTGACGCGCTGTATGTGACGGTCGGAAGCCTGTCAATCAATTAGGAACGCCCGCAGAAGACATACCCGGAAGCGGCGGTGAAAATACGGTATGTACGGGGATAACATTTTAAAATTAAAATATATAAAAGTTCCATGAATTTAATTCAAATTGAATCAGAAGTCATATAGCGGACAGACAGTGGCAGCTGGTGCTCAAAATTTTTGGGGGGGCACAAACAAACAGAAAAATTCAGAAAAAAAACATCAAACGCAGCCACTGTGCCATCAAACGCAGCCACTGTGCCCATCAAACGCAGCCACTGTACCCATCAAACGCAGCCACTGTGCCCATCACACACAGCCACTGTGCCCATCAAACGCAGCCACTGTACCATCAGACGTAGCCACTGTGCCCATCAAACGCAGCCACTGTACCATCAAACGTAGCCACAGTGCCCATCAAACACAGCCACTGTGACCATCAAACGCAGCCACTGTGCCATCAAACGCAGCCACTGTGCCTATCAAACGCAGCCACTGTGCCCATCAAACGCAGCCACTGTACCCATCAAACGCAGCCACTGTGCCCATCACACACATCCACTGTGCCCATCAAACGCAGCCACTGTACCATCAGACGTAGCCACTGTGCCCATCAAACGTAGCCACTGTACCATCAAACGTAGCCACAGAGCCCATCAAACACAGCCACTGTGACCATCAAACGCAGCCACTGTGCCATCAAACGCCGCCACTGATTTCTGACAAAGGCTTATGACCGAAAAAAGCCTGCTGAACGGCTTCCGATCAGCAATCTCGGTCAATGGCTAAGAGCTCTGACCTGAGTGTTCTGGCTAGGCAGGGGGGGTGCGTCCTCCTGTCAGAACACAATAGAACAGTAGGGGAGATCACTGCACTTACATTGGATTGTTAGTACAGCGGCTCTACACATACTGCAGCTGCTAACTTTTAATAAATGAACACTTACCTGTCCTGCAATCCCTTGATGTCAGCACTGCAGCTGATGTTTCCATCAGCTGTCGGGTGCTGCCGCCTCCATTGGGGGTAAGGGTACCCGGCAATGTAGCCTTTAGGCTTCACACCGGGAAGCTTACTGCGCATGTGCGAGGCCCTGATCCTCTCTTCAATTGGCCCGGCAGGCGGTGGAGTTTGAGGACGGAGTCCCGCGTTGACGTCACGGCCACTGGCCGTGGTCGGACTCCCGGAAGTGGGAAAGGATACCTGTCAAAGACAGGTATCCTGTCCCTCCTACCCCGAAAGGTGCCAATTGTGGCACCAGAGGGGGGGGGGGGGGAATCAGCGGAAGTTCTATTTTAGGGTGGAAATTTGCTTTAAACTGTCAAAAACTAGTGCTGTGTACTAGGTTTAACCCTTCCCCTCTCTATCCAAAACAGGAAAAAAAACGTTTTGCACCTTTACATACACTTTAAACCGGTGTTTCGGCCCCCCTCCAACAATTAAAAGTCAGCAGCAACTATACCTACTGACTTTTAATATTAGGACACTTACCTGTCCTGGATTCCCCCAATGTCAAAAACACAGCCAATGCTTCCATCAACTGTTGGGTGCTGCCGCTGCCATTGTCGGTAAGGGAACCCGACAGTGAAGCCTTGTGGCTTCACCACCAAGTCCCTACTGCACAAAGAGCGAGTTCTCTTACTGGCCCGGCAGCAGGGGGAGGAGGAAGGGGCTGAACTTCTGACGTACCTCGCTGCTGCGAGGTTTGATGAAAGTGGGGACAGGGTACCTGTCAAAAACAGGTACCCGCTCTCCCTCCTCCCCCAAAAGGTGCCTAATGTGGCACCGGGGTGAATCAGATGGGCGGAAGTTCCACTTTTGGGTGAAACTCCGCTTTAAGGTATGCACCCACCGTCTGAGTTAGGTTCACCTGGTCCAAAATGTACATCTGTCACGGTTTGAGCAATCTGTACTGCACGACTCTGCCTGGGGCCACACAACCTTGCTTCAAAAATGGTCCATACCAAGTCTTATTTATCTTGCCCATGCGCTGCGGCTATATAAATCCTATGGGCAAAGCCAAGCTCACTAGGACTGCAGGAGGTCACCATAAATGTAACTCCTTAGGAATGAATACCATTTTAATCCACTTATGTATTTATTAAACATATAGATATGAGTTAAAGAAAATATAAAGCCAAAAGCAAAGGTAGCTGATGACATAATCTGTTATTTCCTCACTTTCTAATTTTAGTCGTTTATGTTGAGATAGGTTTCATTAATTATATATTTAGTAGTTAATGCCTTTTTCATTGTGATATATATTTAGTAATTTATATGTACACTTTTTATGAAACATTGGCTGAGCCAACTGGGATGTTTGGCGATGATCACTGGTGCTGTGGACATCACTTTGACCCGTTAATGGGGTATGAGAAACTGTTTCCATCCTACTGAGGGCCTGAGTCAATGGGCTTTGGGCTTTTGTCAATGGCATTAATTTGACATCAGTCAAGAGTCACTTCTGAGATCATTCATTAAAGTGGAGTTCCACCCATTTTTTTATGTTTGTCTGTGCTGCATGCCCTAATCTCATAGTGTTCAGAATGGACAATTTTTATTAAATTTGTTGCTTGTAAATACCTTTATTTTGTAGTCCTTCATTACTTCCTCCTACTTATTAGCCTAGGCTATTAAGTCACAAGGCTATTTGCAAGGGTTTCTGGGATAGGCATCATGTTTCCCAGTAGTCCTTGCAAACCTGACTGAAACCTGACTGAAACCTATTACATTGCTTGTGGAGCACTGAGCATGTGCGAGATATGCAACGCTGAAATCCAGGAAGTCATACAGTCTGGCTTCATGATGCCCACACTTAAGATGGCCACGGTCTATTTCTAGATTATAAACTATCTAAATTCTGTAACAACCTAACAAAACGGACCTTAGTTTACAGACTAACTATACTAGACTACATTAAGCTTGTGTATTACAGGGGTATTTATATTTAAAAAGTGAAATTGTGGGTGGAACTCCCCTTTAACTATTGACAGGTGCATTTGACCTACAACTGAATTCATTCTGATCTGCTTCATGCAGATTTTGCTTTCCAGCATTTTGCTTGGAGCCAAAAAATGCCCAGGCTCGTATTTTACCCCTGGCTTCATGTGAGTGTGGGTGCCGATATTGGAAAAAAACAAGCCTTCATAAAGCAGCTAAATCACTTAGAACATCAGTGTCAGCTGACGGAAAGGTACGTTTAATGAGAACTTGCCACAGGATTTAGACTGCCCTGGGACAGAGGAGGAGGAGGAGGATTTAAATTGCTTCTAATCACCTGCTTGTTGCCAGAAGCACAGCCAGGGAAGTCCATGGTGAGGGTTGTGCAGGAAAACGACTGAACGGTTTTATACGTGATTGAAAAATGTATACGTACATTATGAGGCAAAGTGATATGATCACATGGATTTACTCATTTACTGATTAGGCGCTTATTGACTTATAGACATGTGCCCTGTTTGCTGAAAGGAACCCATTATATATTTTCCACAGAAGCAATATTCAATCTCAAAATGTTGGCAGATAGATGAATAGGACAAATTACGCTTGACATCTCTTTTGCAAAGAGACTGAGAGTGAGACTGTGCTAAGTCCTTGTTTATAGTACAGTTTGTATGACATGGCATATTAAGGAGCAAATAGGCACCTAATTGTTTGATGTATATTAAGCATAGGGGATACAATCAATAGAAAATATTTTGAGGTTTTATATTTTGTGATGTTCTTGTTCCCCATAACGAGGTCCTGCTTTTTGGTTTTAACTAATGTTTGCCATGTTAGAATTTGGATATAGACCTTTGAAATGGAATTTTGCCCAATGAAAACAATTATCTACTCCTTTTTCTTTTTTTATACCTTTTTTCCCTTGCCATTTATTTTCTAACATTAATTTTATCCTACAACAAATCAAGTAAATGATTCTCTAGGGATGAGGTTAGCCACTACTATGGGTCCGAGATTTTGTGGTCCTTGCAAATTTTTGTGCCGATTCCCTCAGAGAATTTGCCAATAAGGGAGCATTTGTTTAAAGCCTCGTACGCACGATCAGTCCACCCGATGAGAACGGACCGATGGACCGTTTTCATCGGTTAACCGATGAAGCTGACCGATGGTCCATCGCGCCTACACACCATCGGTTAAAAAAACCAATCGAGTCAGAACGCGGTGACGTAAAACACAACGACGTGCTGAAATAAATTAAGTTCAATGCTTCCAAGCATGCGTCGACTTGATTCTGAGCATGCGTGGATTTTTAACCGATGGTTGTGCCTACTAACGATCATTTTTTTCCCATCGGTTAGGAATCCATCGGTTAAATTTAAAGCAAGTTGGCTTTTTTTTAACCGATGGTTAAATAACCTATGGGGCCCACACACGATCGGTTTTAACCGATGAAAACGGTCCATCAGACTGTTGTACTTTGGTTAACCTATCGTGTGTACGAGGCCTAAGCCAGCCCCTCACTATACAAGGGAGAGCACAGAGCAGTCATCATGTCAGTAAATTGGAAGCTGTTGTAGGGAATGGATAGGGAGAACTGAAAATGTGCAGAGAGATTATAATTGCTTTATTTATATTGTGGATAGTTTGAGGTCAGAGTTTACTTTTAGCTGTTGTCTTGTCCAAACTTAAAAAAAACAACAGACTATTGTTTCACGGGGTGGGATTTTAGGGATGTTTATTTTAGTTTTTTTCCTGCAAGGCTTCCCTTTAAAGAGTGTTTGCTGTTGTTGTTTAGTTCAGAGGTGGTATTTTAGGGTTTTAATTTCAGTTTTTTTTTATTTTTTTATTTTTACAGGGCCTTTTTATGTTTGGAGTACTCAAAGTGAAACATCCACTTGTCACTGAGCATCGTTTCCTGTAGCCACCTTTTGCACACAGCTAGAGTTGGGCCCGAACACTTCGTGGCCCGGAGCCACGAATTCCATTGAAGTCTATGGGAGCCAAACATGAAAAATCAAAAGTCCCCATTTTGAAGGCTTACAGGCGTATCTCATAACATTTGAATATCATCAAAAAGTTCATTTACTTCAGTAATTCAATTCAAAAATTGAGACACACACACACAGAGTGATATATTTCAAGCATTTCTTTCTTTTATTTCTTTTAATTTTAAAGATTATGGCTTACAGCTAGTAAAAACCCAAAATTCAGTATCTCAGAAAATTTGAATATTGCATAAGATCAATAATAAAAAAAAATGTAATACAGAAATGTTGGCGTACTGAAAAGTTGAAAAGTATGTCCATATACAGTATAGTATGCACTTAATACTTAATCGGGGCTCCTTTTGCATGAATTACTGCATCAATGTGGTGTGGGATGGAGGCGATCAGCCTGTGGCACTGCTGTGATGTTATGGAAGCCTAGGTTGTTTTGATAGCAGCCATCAACTGATCTGCATTGTTGGGTCTGGTGTCTCTCAATTTCCTCTTGAAAATACCCCACAGATTCTCTATGGGGTTTAGGTCAGGCGAGTTTTTACATAATTGGCGAGGTTGAAAAAAAAAGTCCATCAAGTCCAACCCGTGTGTGCTTTTATGTCAATATTACATTGTAAATCCCTGTATGTTGTGGTGGTTTAGGTGCTTATATAAGTTTTTGGAAATTATCTATGCTCCCCGCTGAAACCACTGCTTGTGGAAGAGAATTCCACATCCTTACCGCTGTTCTACGCAGTTTAAGGTTAAACCAATTTTCTTCTAATTTTAGTGAATGGCTGTGTGTCTTTTTATGTCCCTGTGTCTTTTTATGTCCCCTTGCATGGAAAAGTTTTATCCCTATTGTGGGGTCACCAGTATGGTATTTGTACATTGAAATCTTAGCCCCTCTCAAGCGTCTCTTCTGCAGAGAGAATAAGTTCAGTGCTCGTAAAATTTCCTCATAAGTCCCTTAATTAGCTTTGTTGCCGTTCTCTGGACCCTCTCCAGTTCCAGCACATCCTTCCTAAAGACTGGAGCCCAGAACTGGATGGCATACTCCAGGTGCAGCCAGATCAGAGTCTTGTAGAGTGGGAGAATTATCGTTTTATCTGTGGAATTAATCCCCTTTTTAATGCATGCCAATATTCTGTTGGCTTTGCTTGCAGCAGCATGACATTGCATGCCATTGCTGAGCCTGTCATCTACTAAGACCCCCAGGTCATTTTCCATCCTATATTTCTCCAGAGGTTCAACCCCTAGTGAGTTTGTGAGTAGATTGCATTCATATTCTTGGCACCCAAATGCATTACTTTAAATTGTTCTACATTAAACCTCATTTGCTATGTAGTTGTCCACCCCATTAATTTGTTCAGATCTTCTTGCAAGGTTTCCACATCCTGTGAAGAAATGATTGCCCTGCTTAGCTTAGTATCATCGGCAAATACTGATATTGAGCTATTTATTCCATCCTCCAGATGGTTTATAAATAAATTACATAGGACTGGTCCCAGGACAGAACCCTGGGGTTCCCCACGCTCCCCACCGGACCATTCCGAGTACACCCCATTTATCGTGTAAACAAGTAAATATGGTGACACCCCCTCTAAAGTGTGTCAAAACAATATTAACAGCGCTTAAAGAATAAGTGTATATTCTTCTAAATGTGAATCAATAAGATATAAGTGATATAAAAATGAATAATCACAAGAATACAAATTGATGACTAAAAATTCTGGCCAAACCCGTGAAAACTAAATAGTGTGAAAAAAAATAGTTCATAAAAATAAGCAATCCAATGGTCTTCAAAGTCTTCCACCACACCACAAGTGTTCTCTTTCAGATAGGCTTTAGTTTCACGAACACTAGGTTGAAGGAACTTATCTAGATATTCGCCCAATCTGGCAGTCACAGACCCAATCCCATTGACGATTGGTTGGGCTGGTGGCACTGTGGCATGCTTGTGTATCTTTGGTAACGTGTAGATCCTGGTATCCTACACACAGAAGGAGCTAAATAAGCTTTTTCTTTGGTTTGAGGGCGTGGATCTGAAACCCCCAATTAATTAGAGAATCAATAAGAGAAAAAGAAAGGTACAGCGCAAACAAATGAAAAATGAAAATTCTGGTGTGACACAAAATTGATTAATTCAGTGAAAAAATATTTCAACCCCTATATATACCATTGAAAAGGGGCAAATGGCTATGAAAAAATGTGTACGAATCAAAAGGAATAAAAAACAAATACAGATAGAAAATCCCAAGTTAATAACAATAAATTAAAACTATCCGTGAATGTATATAGATAAACAGTGTGTACAAAGGAATGGCTCCAGAGGAGTGTTAGTCCATATATTCCCAGATGTCTAAAGAGAAAGACTTCCTTGAAAAATGAATTCCGCTGAGAGAGTCTTCAAATATAGGGTAATGAGAAGCTGGCACCACCTTCCACCAAGAGCACACCCGAGTGACAAATGAATCCCCTTACCGGATATTAAGACCACAACGGCGGTCAGACTGCACACGGGTATGTTTAGAGTCACCCAAATGACTAAGAGCTGTATGCTGGGACTACTTCAAACCGGATCCTATCGACCAGATGGATGGATGGAGGTAAATGGAGAAATTCAGGCTCAGTCAGTTGCACCATGTGCGGTTAAAAAACGAGATCTCAGCGTCCTCTGTTGCTTTCCTTTCCTGGGTCAGTTCGTTCAGGTTAGCGTGATGACGTCAGAACGCAGGCCACGCCTTAGAGACTCAAGCTGTAGCTTGTAGGTTACAGTGGGGTCTGAGCCCAATCTTCTGTAGGTGGTGCGATCTCCCAATAATGCAGTTAGTTGGTCATGGTAAAAAGTTTTGTCCATAACACTATATATTATTTAAGCAGCAGCTAGGTTTATTCTTATTTCCATCAGGGCAATGGTGGATGATCAGGAGGGCGCACAGATTCAGATCACCTACCATTTTTACACCCCATTTATCACCAACCTCTGAACTCGCTCATGTAGGCAGTTTTCAATCCATGTGAGTACCCTTTGGTCCATGCTGACAGACCTTAGTTTGTACAGTAAACATTTATGGGGAACTGTATCGAATGCCTTTGCAAAATCCAGATACACCACATCTATGTTCCTTCCTTTATCTAGATGGCAGCTTACCTCTTCATAGAAGGTTAATAGATTGGTTTGGCAAGAACGATTCTTCATGAATCCATGCTGATTAATGGTTATGATACTGTTTTCATTACTAAAATATTGTATATAATCCCTTATTATCCCCTCCAAGAGCTTGCATACTATTGACATTGGGCTAACTGGTCTGTTGTTCCAAGGGATATATCTTTGTCCTTTTTTCAATATTGGTGCTACATTGGAGAAAAGCCAATCAGCTGGTACCTTACGAGTCAGTAGACTGTTCGTAAAAATTAGGAACAATGGTCTGGCAATTACTTGACTGAGTTCCTTCAAGGACCCTCGGGTGCAAGCCACATGGCCCGGTGACTTATTAATGTTATGTTTTTCAAGTCTATTACTAATTCTATCCTCCCTTTTGGTCCGCCTCCCCCTCCTCCATCTGCTTTAGGGGGCCTATAGCATACTTCCAGTATTACTTCCCCCTTGGTTTCCTTCCCTTTGTAGCTCTACCCATAAGGATTCCACCTCCTCCCATGCTCAATTAGTGATGTTGTCCCTCACATTCACTTGTACATCATTTTTGATATAAGGCATACCCCTTTTTTACACTCCCTATCTCTGCGATATAGGGAATACCCTTGAGTGGTTGCCAGCCAATCCTGAGAGCTGTTGAACCAGTCTTTGAAATTTCCACAAAATCTAAATCCTCCTCGTACAATAGCAGCTCTAGTTCTCCCATCTTGTCTGTCTGACTCCTGGCATTAGTGAACAAGCCACATAGTTTTGTCTGGATGCATCTCCTTATTGGGTGTTCTGAGATTGCAAATAGGACTTGTTACTGTACTTACCTTGGGTTTAGGTGCTACCCTCTGAAATTTGTTCCATGCTGGCTATGGACCCTCCCCCCGTTGTCTAGTTTAAAAGCTCCTCTAACTTGTCGGCCATCTTCTCTCCCAGCCAATCTGCACCTTCCCCATTTAGGTGCAGTAAATCCCTGCTAAAAGGAATGAGAAGTCGTCCCAGTTCTCCAGGAACCCAAACCCCTCCTTTCTACACCAGCTTCTCAGCCACTTGTATACTTCCCTAATCTGCTGCCTCTCTGGTGTGGCTCGAGGTACTGGTAGTATTTCTGAGAATACTACCTTGGAGGTCCTAATCCTTAATTTAGCTAAATCTTTTTTTGGGACACTCCATCTTCCTCTGACTTTGTCATTGGTGCCAATGTGCACCATGACAGCCAGGTTTTCCACAGCCCCTCCTGGTATTCTGTCCACCAGATCTGGTAGACAACATACAGTTCGGTGCTTCAGTTCTTTGTGCCAAATTGCCCTCTGTCCTTCTGAGAATTAAGTCCCCTACCACCAGAATCTGTCTTTCCTTTCCATTGGCTTTACCCCCGCCCTCACTGGAGGAGTTATTCCCTTGGCAGCTAGGTGTATCACTCTGCTCCAGCAATGCTGGTGCCTGACTGTTTTCCGCAATATCACACAACAGGGCGTATTTATTGCCGCTCTCAGTCACGGGGGGTTCTGGTCCACTGTTCTCCCACTTCCTCTCACACCACGCTGTCACAGCGTCTGACACTCCTGCACTTCCGTGCCAAAAAAGATCTGCAACAGCGCCACCTAGCTGACGACCAATGGTGCGTTTGTTGGCCAATCAAGCACAGTTTTACTATAATCATTAAACCAGGTATTGGTACTTTTGGCCGTGTGGGCAGGTGCCAAGTCCTGTTGAAAATGAAATCAGCATTTCCATAAAGCTGGTCAGCAGAGGGAAGCGTGAAGTGCTCTAGAATTTACATGGTAGAGGGCTACCCTAACTTTGGACTTGATAAAACACAGTGGACCAACACCAGCAGAGGACATGACTCCCCAAATTATCACTGACTGTGGAAACTTCACACTGGACCTCATGCAACGTGGATTCTGTGCCTCTCCACTCTTCCCCCAGACTATGGGACCTTGATTTCCAAATGAAATGCAACATTTTCCACAGTCCGTGATGCATTGGAGATAAGATGACAGACGCCTTTTACCAGATAGGTTGGACCAAAGATTATGATGGTCAAACTTGCATGTGTCACAGTATAAAAGGACCGGCATTTAGTAGAAATAATAGCCGCTCACCAGCAGATTCTGATGTAAAACCGAGGGGTAAAGAGACAAACTGCCGTTTAAATTCTCACCATTTATTTTCAAAGTCTATAAACAATATCTCAGAGTAGTCACAATTCAGTAAAATACAGATGCTCCAGCAGGCTGTTGGCTTGCATGAATACAAAGTCATGGATGAAGTCGTAGGCAAGCCACTCCCTATGCGTTTCATCACCAATGATGTCTTTGGGGGATGGGCTTGCACCTCTAATGTCTGACTTTCAACAGTTTACCTGAATTTTCTACAGAATGCTGTGATAGAAATCCTCCTAGGACTCATAAAAAAACGCTGTCAATACACTGAAACTACACTTTGAAAACCAGGGTTCCCTTTGCTCTATGGTTTTAAGCATATACATTATCATGAAGCTGGAGAGTACATCGATCTTGTCCTTGATACTCTACTGGCTTTATCACTACACCTATATGGATCTGCCTATTGAGGTTTATAGGATGTTTTCCTATAAAAGTGAAAACTCACTTTGAAAAAAGATACCCAATCACGTACGTAGAAAATAGAAAAAACATAATTTTATTCTTGCACATAATTGGATGATGGAAATCAGCAGTGTAAACCCTTCATTACAACTTTCACCTACAGGTAAGCCTAGATTAAGGCTGTAGGTGTTTGCAATATCTCCTAAGCCTACACAGTTTAGGAGATATTTGCCAAAAAGAATGCACCGGCATGCGCCATAGACAACGGCGCAGGCGCACTGAGAATGACGGTTTTCTGAATGAATAATGCCGACTTTGACGGCTCCCATGCGGAGTGACGGCATCGTTGCTCCGGCCAATAACAGCGCCGGAGCGGCGATATCCGGAAGTAACCTCCGGGAGATATGTCTGCGGCTGGAGGGGAAAACGAGGATGGCTTCGGGGGCTTCAAACTAAGGTAAGTAAATGCATCATGAGCTAGTATGCTAGTCATACTAGCTCATTATGCCTTTGTTTTGCAGGTTTTTATTTTTTTACTTTTTTGGGGTTTACAACCGCTTTAACCTCATTTACTAAGCTAAGGGAAAATTTCCATGCAAAGTGAACAACCTATTTGCATTTGGTAAATCAACCCCACTGTGATAAGTCATTCACTTATGTGTGTCAATTTCAGCTGAGCTATCGAGCTGTATAAACAGCAGGCCTTTTACACCAGAGAGGCTAGTGAAAGCATATTAAAAGAATAGAATAAAGCTCCACTTTCTGGCTCATAAGGAAAACCTAGAATATTTATATGCAATAGTTTGTATTTATTCTAATATGAAAGAAGCACGACTTATTCTGGCCTTTGTCTCTTCACTGCCATCTAATTTTCTTGAGCCTCATCACTTGGACTCCTCTAATTCTGTTCCTATTCTGGGCCTTGGCCTTTGTGGTCTCTTCCTACGTAATAGCCTGTTCATCCATTAATCAATCAGTCTGACAAGTATTACATCAAGTGCATAATGATAATCTCCCACAACATTCGAGGGACGCCTTTCATCACCACTCTGTATTAATATAAACCGAAAAGATTGCCTGGCTTAAGCTTTCTTGGAAAGGGAAACCTATTTATTTGCAGTAATTATTGCTGACCTTTAGCATTGTTCTAGGTTAGATTGCTCTGCTAAACACAACAGCAGAATATAAAGGTAAATAATAATACCTATGATTTGCTTGGATTTTCGGTCTACCACTGTGTGCTCCTACTCAAAGGGGTTGTAAAGGAAATTTATTTTTTCCTAAATAGCTTCCTTTACCATAGTGCAGTCCTCCTTTACTTACCTCATCCTTCCATTTTGCTTTTAAATGTCCTTATTTCTTCTGAGAATTCCTCACTTCCTGTTCTTCTGTCTGTAACTACACATAGTAATGCAAGGCTTTCTCCCTGGTGTGGAGAAAGCCTCTTGAGGGTAGAGGGGGGCAGGGGCGAACAGGCAAGTAAGGACACTCTCTACTTTGCAGATAGAGAAAGAAGCTGTGTCTTAGTGGGCGTCCTGACACTCCTGCTCGCCCCCTCCCCCCTCAAGAGGCTTTCGCCACACCAGGGAGAAAGCCTCGCATTACGGTGGTGAGTTACAGACAGAAGAACAGGAAGTGAGAATTTCACAGAAGAAATAAGGAGTAAGGACTTGAGTTGAGCGGACACCTGGATGTTCGGGTTTGATGGGTTCGGCCGAACTTCGGAAAAAAGTCCGGGTTCGGAACCCGAACCCCATTGAAGTCAATAGGGGCCCGAACTTTTCAGTACTAAAATGTCTCTAAAAAAATAATGGAAAGGGCTAGAGGGCTGCAAATGGCAGCAAAATGTTGGTAAGAGCATGGCAAGTACTCTGCAAACAAATGTGGATAGGAAAATAACTTAAAATAACATAAAATACTAGCTAAAGTGTTTATCTCACACGTACAGATATGCAGGAAACGCACCAAAAAAATAATTATTTGCCCTAAATATTTTTTTTTTGAATAGCACAATAGAAAAACAGTATCTAAAGTGTGTATCTCACACGTACAGATATGGAGGAAACACTGCAAACACTGGAGGAAAAACTGCAAAATATATTTTTTGCCCTAAATGGGTGTTTTTTGAATAGCACAATAGAAGAACAGTATCTACAGTGTTTATCTAACACGTACAGATATGGAGGAAACACTGCAAACACTGGAGGAAAAACTGCAAAATATATTTTTTGCCCTAAATGGGTGTTTTTTGAATAGCACAATAGAAGAACAGTATCTACAGTGTTTATCTAACACGTACAGATATGGAGGAAACACTGCAAACACTGGAGGAAAAACTGCAAAATATATTTTTTGCCCTAAATGGGTGTTTTTTGAATAGCACAATAGAAGAACAGTATCTACAGTGTTTATCTCACACGAACAGATATGGAGGAAACACTGCAAAAAATAGAAGCACAATAGAAGAAAAGTATCTAAAGGGTGTATCTCACAGTAACATATGCAGTGCTGGTGTAATTTGATTTCTGAAGAAGGACTGACTCCTATATATTTCTCTCCCTACAAGCAAAACCAGGAACCTTTCCCTAAATTATCTAATGCAGAGTGACTTGCACATATGTAGATCGCTGAGTAATTTGATTTCTGAAGCAGGACAGTCTGACTCCTATCTAATTCTCTCCCTCAGAGAAGCAGCAGCAGCAGCCTTTCCCTACCCTATCTAAAGCAGAGTGACGTGCTGTGCTATGTGCCTCTAGCTTATATAGAGGCTGGGTCACATGCTACACTGGCCAATCACAGCCATGCCATTAGTAGGCATGGCTGTGATGGCTTCTAGGTCACACGAGTAAAAAAAATGTTGATCGGCTGCCCTGCAGCACGCCATTACATTGCCGAACCCGAAATCGAACCCGAACTTACAGTAAATTGTTCGGGTTCGGTCAACCCTAATAAGGACATTTAAAAGCAAAATGGAAGGATGAGGTAAGTGAAGGAGGACTGCACAAGGTAAAGGAAGCTATTTAGGGAAAAAAAATGTTTCCTTTACAACCCCTTTAAGGATAAATTCATGTATATATTTAGCTATGATAATAAGAGACATGAGAAGTGATCACAAAAAAATGTAGATCATTAGCCAGATTCAGAGAGAGTTATGCCGGCCTATCAGTAGATACGCCGTCGTAACTCTGAATCTGCGCCGTCGTAAATTTAAGTGTATTCTCAAATTGAGATACACTTAAATCTAGCTAAGATACGACCGCGGGCGCCGTCGTATCTTAGCTGTCTATTTAGGCTGGCCGCTAGGGGCATGTACGCTGATTTACGCCTAGAATGCGCAAATCAGCGAGATATGCCTATTCACGAACGTACGCTTGCCCGTCGCAGTAAAGATACGCCGTTTACGTAAGGCATTTTCAGGCCTAAAGTTATTCCACCAAAAAGATGGCGTAGCCAATGTTAAGTATGGACGTCGGAACCACGTCAAATTTTTACGTCGTTTGCGTAAGTCGTCCGTGAATGGGGCTGGGCGTAATTTATGTTCACGTCGAAACCAATAAGTCTTTGCAGCGTAATTTGGAGCATGCGCACTAGGATATGTCCACGGACGGCGCATGCGCCGTTCATTTAAAAGTCAATCACGTCGGGTCACGATTCATTAGCATAAAACGCGCCCACCTCTTCACAATTTGAATTAGGCGCGCTTAGGCCGGCACATTTACGCTACACCGCCGTAACTTAGGAAGCAAGTACTTTGTGAATACAGCACTTGCCTCTCTAACTTACGGCGGCGTAGCGTATATAATATACGCTACGCCTGCCTAACGTTAGGCTCATCTACGTGAATCCAGCTACAAGTGTTGAAAAGTGAATGTTTCATGTAGCAGCCAGCATTAGCAGTCATTGGAGATTTTTTTTCTTTTTTTTTTTTAACCACTTGCCCACTGGGCACTTATCCTAACCAGGACAATTTTTCTTTCAGTTCTTTCACATTTTTAATGACAATTACTCAGTCATGCAACACTGTATCCATATGAAATGTTTGTCCTTTTTTTTCACACAAATAGAGATTTCTTTTGATGGCATTTAATCACCACTGGGTTTTTCATTTCTGCGTTATAAGTGAAAAAGACATTTTGTAAAAAAATGCATTTATCTTTGTTTCTGATTTTTTTATTTATTTATTTTGTTTACAAATTAGTAATTTTTCTTCATAATTTGTGGGCAAAAGTTATACTGCTACATATCTTTGGAAAAAATAACTCAAATAAGTGTATATTATTTGGTCTTTGTACAGGTTATAGAGTCTACAAGCTATGGTGGTAATTATTGAAAATTGATCACACCTGATGTACTGACGGCCTATCTCAATTCTTGAGAAACTACCAAGCCAGGAAAGTACAAATACCCCCCAAATTACCCCTTTTTGGAAAGTAGACATTCCAATGTATTTAGTAAGAGGCACGGTGAGTTGTTTGAAGTTTGTAATTTTTAACCCCATATCTGGCCTTTTTGCTGTGGATAAACTGCTTGAAGCTCAGCCTACCTGTGAAGTGGACAAGTGACTCATCCACTGAGATATTTTGGTCAGGGGTAAAAAGATGGGTGAATTTATGAGAGAAAAAATTTAGAAGTTTATATCATTTGTCAAATGTTGGGTCATTTTGGGGAGGGCACTGGGTGTTGTCGTTGTAATGGGGGAACCACATAATCATTAGGTATCTTGATCTTGACATAATGGTGGAGTAGATTGGCATGTGGTGGATGGGGTTGGTGGACCAGTAGGAGTATAATTAATTTTTTTTGTGAGTCCCATATTGAAAGTGAGGCCTAAAAATATTCTAAATTCCTCCACTGTTCATTCTCTCCACTCATAGGGATGGGCGTAACTTGAATGCTTGATATGAATTGTTGTGCATAGAGGTTGCACTGGGCCACGATGGAAGATAATTGGTCTTGGGTAAAAATGTATATATCAATAGGGGCAAAATTCTCTGTGTTCACCTGGACACCTGGATCGGTGGTGAAAGGGGATGTTCGCTGCTCCTGAGTTAGGAGGAAGCCATAGTGGTTTTTGAAGGGCATAAAAAAAGGCTGGCATGGGTCTTAGCCCGTTGGGGTTGAAATGGCACCTCAATAGTGCTTGGCCTTGCTTGCAGCGGTACTCCATTTCTTGTCGATTCCACTACGCTACTAGTGGAGGCCACTGCGCTACTAGTGGATGCCACTGCGCTACTGGTGGATGGCACTGAGCTGCTGGTTGATGGCACTGAGCTGCTGTTTGATGGCACTGCTCTACTGCTCTACTTGTAAATTAATATAGTGATAACCTGCGCTGGGACTGTAAATGATAGGCTACTGCCCCCCTGTGTCTGTCCCCTAAAGGAGGCAGATAAAAGAGTAGATAAAGGTGGAGATAGGGGTGTTGGCGCTGCCTAGGTGCACATCTAAGCAGTATAAATACCTTACAATTGCTCTACTTGTGGTAGCCTGCTGCTGCTCGCCAGAACATCTTTGTTTCATGGGCACACTTTCCTCTTCCTCCAACTCTGTAACAGACCCACTGCTTAAAATAGTTTCAAAATCAGAAATGAACTCGGACTCAGAGCTCCCCACTGCTCTTGTCGGTCAAGCTAAGAAGTTGGTATGCCCCTTCACTGGAAATTTCTGCCATACTGTGGACTGTGGTGACAAACTGTTGTGATAGGGACACTGAGACAGATGTGTGTGCAGATGAGGCTGGTCTAATGAGGCCTAGTCTAGTGTGTGCTAAAGAGGCTGCATTGCTGGGTTCTGATGAGGGTGCACTGATGGGTGCTGATGAGTGTGCACTAATGTGCTGCACTGATTAGCGGGTACTGATGAGGCGGCACTGACAGGCACTAATGATGATCCACTGACAGGGAGGCACTGATGAGCATGCACTGATGGGTACCGATGTGCACTATTGGGCACCGATGAGCACTAATAGGGCACTGTAGTGGCACTGTAGAGCACTGTAGTGACACAGATGAGCACTGATGGCATCATAGGGCAACGATGAGCACTGTAGTGGCACTGAAGAGCACTGTAGTGGCAATAATGGCACTGTAGGGCACAGATGGGCACGATAGTGGCACTAATGTGGCACTGATGGGAACTGTAGTGAGACTGATGGTGCCATAGGGCACAGTTGAGCACTGTAATGGCACTAATATGGCTCTGATGGGCACTGGTGGCACTGTAGAGAATTGTAGTGGCACTGGTGGCACAGATGAGCATTGTAGTGGCAATGGTGGCACAGATGAGCACTGTAATAGCACTGGTGGGCACATATGAGTACTGTAGTGTCACTGATGTGGCACTGTGGGGCACTGCTGGGCACTATACAGTAAACAAAAGCTCACTTTGCTGCAACTCAATCTCTCTCCTCTCCACACACACTGATTTGGTGTGAGGAGAGGAGAGAGCTGAATGCTGCAGTGCTGGTCGGTGTATTCTGATTGGGGGGTGGGGAGGATCATTGTTGTCAGAATTAGTGATGGACAAACATCTGACGGGGCGGTTCGCAAACGCTAACCGCAAACTTTCTCAAATGTTCGCGAAACGCAAGTTCGCGGCAGGCCCCATTGACTTTAATGGCAGGCGAACATTAAAAACCTGCAGGTCATATTTGCAGCCACAAAATACTGGAATACAGTAAAACTGGATACAGAAGTAAGTGTCGGCCATTACAGGCCCCAAAAAATAGCCGACAGGCGTTCACCTGACAGCAAACAACTTTGTATTCTGTGGCTGGAGGTACATTAAGCTATCCACCGGATACAGAAGTGTCAGCCAGTACAGGCCCCAAAAATTAGCCCACAGGCGTTCACCTGACAGCAAACAACTTTGTATTCTGTGGCTGGTGGTACATTAGGCATCCACAGGATAAAAAGGTGCAGGCCCCAAAAATTAGGCATTCAACGGACATAAAAGGCCTTTTATGCCGCTGTATTTACCTAAGACAGGGACCATGAATTGTTATGGGTGGTGGCGTATATTTGTGGCCTGTCATGAGGAATTTGGATCAAACATGGTCTACTGGTCACATGTGTTGAATTCCTCCGAGATCCATGCCTCATTCATTTTTAGAAATGTGAGGTAGTCAACAGTGTTGTGAGCTAGGCGAGTGTGCTTATCGGTCACGACCCCCCCTGCTGCGTTGAATGTCCTTTCAGACAGGACACTGAACGAGGGGCAAGCCAACATTTCCATTGCAAATTGTGCAAGCTCTGGCTAGAGGTCAAGCCTGCCCACCCAGTAGTCCAGGGGTTCATCACTTCTCATTGCGTCCACATTGGCTATTAACCCGATGTACTCGGACACCTGTCAGTCTAGGCGTTCCCTGATGCTGGATTTGGAGGACAGCTGTCGATGGGTCGGCTGAAAGAATGATCTCATATCATTAGTGACCAACACATCTTCAAACCACCCTCTTCTTGCAGGCGCTGTTGGATTGGTACCCGCAACTTTTTTCTCTGTGAGTGGAAATTCATCTGCCAGCGCACGCAAAAGCAGAATGCAGCATTTCTCGTTGCAAGGCCTGGAAGTGCTGCATTCTGATAGCCCTCTGTGATTGTGGTAATATTTCCACCATTTTTGTTTGTACCGGGGTCTAAGTACGTTGCCACCCAGTACTGGTCCTTGCCCTTTATGCTTTTTATACGGGGGTCCCTCTTAAAACACTGGAGCATGAAGGCCCCCATTTGCACTAAACTGGAAGCGGTGTAGTGGCCTGGCTCCTGCTCATCATCGAGGATAATGTCGTCCTCGTTCTTCTCCCCCCATCCACGGACAACACCAGGGATCCCAGAAAGGTTTAAAGCATGCTCTTGTTGCTCCTCCTCATCCACCCCGGCACCATCCTCCTTTGATTCCTCTTTAGACTCCTGTTGTTGACTTGTCTCAGGTGGAGTAGCCCCCCCTGGGAATTCGTCCAGCATTGCGACTTCCTCATCTTCCTGCTCCTGCTCCTCGATGGCTTGATCAATGACACAACGAATTGCACGCTCCAGAAAGAAGGCGTAAGGTACGATGTTACTGATGGCACCCTGGCTGCGACTGACCAGTTTGGTGATCTCATCGAATGGCCGCAGGAGTCTGCATGAGTCGCGCATGAGCAGCCACTGGCGCGGTGAAAAAAAACAAGCTCCCCAGAACCTGTCCTGCCGCAGAGTTCGTACAGGTAGTCGTTAGCTTGCTCCAGCAGAAACGTGCAGCTATCAAGCATATACAAGGTTGAGGAAAGGAGAGTAATTGCGCTAAACCAAAAAGTGATTGTTCAAGTGTGTAAACAAACATATGTGGGCATCAGCCCAAATATTATATCATATGTGGCCTTGATAGCACTCCAAATAATACAACAGGTGTGTATAATATCTCAGAACAAGAAGGCCAAAACCACCCAAAGCAATCTGGTGGGGTATGGCGTTAATAAGTCCGGATAATAATAAATCATGCAAAAATTGTAAATTACAGTGATTGCTCACAACATTAAAAAAAGAAAAAGAAAAACAAAAAATCTATGTGACCTATCACAAAACGCATCGGGCGGAACGAGCGACGTGCTGACGTCATCCCCCTCATCGCTGAACTCTCAACACGAGCGGTTACCTGCACACGTCCGGCCGGCGTTACAGGCTGAATGCATTTTAATGTCTGCTCAAATGTGAGTGTTTGATCTGTTTTTACATAGTTTTAATAAATCGTCTGGTTTTATGCTATGTGGAGCATCTTTTCTTTTTTCATACGCTGCTATATGAGTCCTGTATTAACCCCTATCCTGCTGTGGACACATCAACCTGCAGTCCATGCGGTGTGGATACATCAATACTAGCCCCCATAGTGGAGCGATATGCTGGGTTTGGTCCACTAGGACCTTTGCTTCTGGTAAGCAGATACATATTCGGTGGTGGATTCACATATGGTGACCGGGACCATTTATTTGGACTGTGCACAGGTGTTTTTCTTCATCTGAATTTATCACGGACTCTTTCTTTGGCATTTATTCAGACAAATATATGGACTCTGGCTGTTCAAGTCTGAACTGTTTATATTTGCATCATCACCTATGTTCACAACTTATATTGTTCATAGATTTTTTGTTTTTCTTTTTCTTTTGTAATGTTGTGAGCAATCACTGTAATTTACAATTTTTGCATGATTTATTATTATCCGGACTTATTAACGCCATACCCCCCCCAGATTGCTTTGGGTGGTTTTGGCCTTCTTGTTCCGAGATACATATTATACACACCTGTTGTATTATTTGGAGTGCTATCAAGGCCACATATGATATAATATTTGGGCTGATGCCCACATATGTTTGTTTACACACTTGAACAATCACTTTTTGGTTTAGCGCAATTACTCTCTTGTCCACATTTTTCGTTTTTATACCCTTTAATTGCTGCTTATCAATCCAAACTCCAGTACTCAACCTAGCGCAGTTGTCCCCACATTTTTTCTATATACAAGGTTGAGTTCTATCGCGTCCGGCAGTCACAATTAAGACGTCTAAAGGGCAGGTTGTGTCGCCACTGAATGTCAGCAAGGCGAGCCACGGCCGTGTAAGATCTTCTGAAATGACCTGAGATTTTCCTGGCCTGCCGCAAGACGTCCTGGACCCCAGGGTATTTGGCAACAAATCGCTGCACGACCAAGTTCAGGACGTGTGCTGTGCAAGGCATGTGTGTAATTTTGCCCTGTTTCAGCACGCTCAGCAGATTGGCACCTTTGTCGCACACCACTTTATTAACTGTAAAATTGAGCGGTGTTAGCCACTGATCTGCCTGTGAACGCAAAGCTGAAAGGAGTGCAGGACCAGTGTGGCTCTTGTCTTCCAGGCACAACAGACGCAGCACAGCATGCCAACGTCTCACCTGGCATGTCCAATAGGTTCTGGGGATCTTGGTCGGCGCAGCGGAAGAGACTGTAGCATCGGAAAAGGAGGAGTGAGCCGAGGAGAAGAGGGAGGATGGAGTAGTAGGAGGAGGAGGAGAAGAAGAGGCAGGCCTGCATGCAATCTGTGGCGGTAAAACCAAATCTACATGGGTGCCACGGGTTACATGCTTGACGGCCGTCATAAGGTTCACCCAGTGGGCAGTAAAAGTTATATATCTTCCCTGCCCGTGTTTGCCAGACCACATGTCTGTGGTCAGATGTATCTTGGCACCGACACTGTGTGCCAGAGATACATTCACTTGCCGCTGAACATGGTCAAAAAAAGCTCTGGCATGCCCTTCTGTGAGAAATATTTCCTTCCTGGGACCTTCCATTGTGGTGTTCCAATGGCCACAAATTTTTGAAAGGCCTCCGAGTCCACCAGTTTATATGGCAGTAGTTGGCGGGCTATCAGTTCCGACAAGCCAGCGGTCAACCGTTGGGCAAGAGGGTTATCCGGCGCCATCGTTTTTTTCCGATCAAACATTTGGGCCAAGGAAGCCTGCCTTTTTGCAGAAAACGTGAGGACAACATGATGGAAGGTGGAGTGGAGGACAATTGTGAGCATAGAGGAGAAGGAGAAGAAGAGGCTGGACAATGAGAGCCTGAAGTGTGGCTTTGTGGGTTTTGATGGCGTTGCTCCCACTGGGCTCGGTGATGGGAGGCCAGGTGCCTTCTTAAGGCAGTTGTCCCTAGGTGAGTGTTGGCTTACCGCGACTTATTGCCAACTGCAAAGGCTGCAGATGGCAACACTATTGTCAGCAGCGGACGCGTTAAAAAAAGCCCACACTGCGGAGCCATGGGCCGGCAGCCTGGGAGCGCCAGATGTGACCGTACATGGTTGATGGCTCGCTCCTGATACATTAGTAGTCTGGTTTGTCCCTCCTGTGCAATGTAAGTTCGGCCTGCTTCGGCCTGCTTCTCCTCCCTATCTGCTGGTCCATCTCTCCCAATGAACTCCCCTCCTCTTGCTCTCTTGTGGGCACCCACGTGACGCCTGTAGACATGTCATCATCGACGTCACCTTTCCCATCACTAACATTATTTAGTAGGCAGCAACAGCGGGGACCAACATCCTTGGGCTGATCTGGGTACTGTCGTCAGACTGCTGAGTGGCGGCTGTTGCTATCTCCTCTTCCTGATCCAATGCCAAGAATGGCTGCGCATCGGAAAAGGGGGCTACCCTTTTTACAACTCTTTACAACAGCCTTTGCAGCACTCAATCTCCAGTTTTCACCCAAACTCCACTGCCCCTGCTGACCTGACCCTGAGTATTTAAGAGGTCCCTCCCCCTTCCAGCCCATTTGGTTGGGGATTTGTTGGGGCCCTTATCAATACTCCAGGCAGCCTAATGAGTCATTCCAGCCACCCTGGATCACTCACCCCGTCCCGGATTCAAACACACAGGCTTGGCTGCCAGCCAATCCAAACAATTTACATACATTACAGGAAAAAAAACACATCACCAATCACATTTGCACACTAAGCTAGAGGGTGCTACATAAGCAAATATGGCTGCTCCAAGTGCAAATATATCATTGCAATTTATGCATAAATTTACAACATTAACACATATTGATAAATTATTTACATCAAGCTGAGCTAGTGTATCTGTATTTCTAAAAAAAACAACAAAAAAAACATCAAGACCATCTGTCACTTTCAAATAATCAGTACACCAGAGATGACTGCCCTATAGCCTTCACAGAAGGCACATCCAGGAAAATCTTCATCTTTCCAATCCACATGACGTACAAAGAGGTTGCATCAAACACAGTCCAACGGCTCCCATGCCAATATTGGAACTCTTTCAGTGGAAATAGACATACATGTGAAATAGATATTTTTAATTGAACATACTTCCAAGTGTATTTCCAGGCAAATAAACATCTTCTGAAAATAGTTTTGTATAATATAAATACAATTCTAGAATGCTCGTCCTTTATGTTCTAATTTCAAATCCCCCTAACTTTATTGGCACCCAGAAATTTCCCAATTAATTATGCATTTATAGTGACTGCACGTCGCATGCTTCTCCTGAAGTACATGTGCTGTAACTCTGATGTCACTCTAAACCTTGTAGTGTGTCATTCCCAGGCATTACATCAGCCTTATTTATATCCACCACCCACAGGAGGAAGTTTAAAACTTGAAAGTTTTTTTTTAAATGTATTTATAATTTTTATTTATTTTTTTACTAAAAATAATAAGTCGGTTCTTTAGGATGTTTTATGCACATTGCCTTTCCATCTAGTTTAATGCTATTCACAAAAAGGCACACACTGTAAGTGCACTTCTCTGAAATGGTAAAAATCTGCGAGCTACTGAATAATTGTAAAGTTAGCTTTCTACATAAAAGAGAAAGTGGAGACTGATCACAAGAAATTTGCCAAAATGCTGGAAGCTGTGTTTCACTGTCCCTGTGCTTGAAACAATTTCACCTCTGTTACATGGATGGTTATTACTCTATATAATAACCTATATAATCTGTGACTCTATCAGTGAAAATCAGACAGCTGCATTCATCATGTCCAAAGCAAGCTGATGTCCTATAACAACCCATACACATACACACATACAACACATAGTACCTGAAATTATTAAATAATTACAATTCTGCATAATCATAAAAAAAAAAAAAAAAACATTCACTGATATTCTGTTGGCCACAGACAGTTTATATATATATATATATATATATATATATATATATATATATATATATATATATATATATATATATATATATATATATATACCGTATTAATCGGCGTATAACACGCACCCCAAGCTTAGAAGGGAAGTTTAAGGAAAAAAAATTACATTTTAAATGCCCATCAATGCAGCCTTATCAGTGTCCATCTCCTGTCTTGCCCAGCATCCATCAGCAGCCTTGCAAAGAGTCCATCCAGCCTTATAAGTGTCCATCTGCACCATGCCCAAAATTGCAGCATTATGTATTTTTAAATTTAGCGCCTCAGCCGAGCTATACAGAGCTGGATTTCCTGTGTATTCGGCTCCTCTCGGCTCCTTTTACAGTCCTGCCTAGTCCCGCCCCTTGGCCCGGCAGTCCAATGGCGGGACATAAAGGCTAGGAGGCGGGACAGGGCATGACTGCGAGCGGAGCCAAGCCTAGCCGAGTACACAGTACACTCGGCTCAGCTCGGTCTATGTCGGCGGCACTCAGAGAAAGTGGGGATCGGCGTATAACACGCACCCACGATTTCCCCCTGATTTTAAGGGGAAAAAAGTGCGTGTTATACGCCGATAAATATGGTATATATATATTAACAAAGCTGGCCATAGGCATTTAAAAAAAAAAAAAACTGATTTCTTCATCCACACAAAGGAGGTGGACGGAGGAATTCTTCCTGCTGGGACATTGTATTCTGACAGCAAGACCTGCCACTCTCAGAATACACTGATCAGGGGTTGCAGCCAGTTGGCTGATGCCGCTGATCAAGGAACAGTTTTCCTGTATGTCACTACAACAGAAGTCAATCAAACAATTGACTTCCGTTGAGCAGAAATGGACACACACTGTTTGAAATTCAGCCAGTCCCTATTGAACCGGTTGAATTTCGATAAGCGTCTGCCAGCTAAAATCTTCTAAAATAACTGTCAAAAATATTTTGAGGCTATACAGGCAACAACACCATTGTCTTTCGTGTTATTTTCTATTCTATTCTTTTCTAGTCTATTCAAATTCGAATTGATTTTATTTGACTTTTGGAAAATGGTTATATTTTTAATCTATTCTATTGTTTTTTTTAATTCTATTCTTTTTGATTCTATTCGAATTTCAGAAGATTCTTATAATCTATTTTATTCCATTCATTATATTTATTCCTTTCTATTCTGTTCTTTTATTTTCTATGCTGTTTTGTTCTGTTTTACTCTATTATATTATATTCTTTTATATTCTCTTATATTAGTTTTTATTCTATTTTATTCTCTTTGGAAATTCGACAACTTTTCAAATTTCAAAACTATTCGAATTCCGAAAGTATTCAAAATTGATTCAGAAACTTTTCGAATTGATTCGAATTTTAAAAAATTTGAATCAATTTGAAAACGAATAAACGAAAAAAATTCCGAAAATGAATTAAATGAATGAAACAAATTTAACTAAACAAAATTCTGCAAATAACGAATCGAAACTAAGACCCGGTTCACACTTGGGCGGCACGACTTTGGGGGCGACTCGGCAAGGCAACCTGAAGACAACTTCAGAGGTGACTTGCAAAATTACTTCTGTATAGAAGTCAATGCAAGTCCCCCCCCAAAGTCGTACAAGAACCTTTTTCTAAGTCGGAGCGACTTTCGCTGCTCCTATTAGAAACGTTTCTATTGAATAGAACAGGACGCGAGTTGTCAGGCGGCTGAGTCGCCTGACGAGTCGCCCCAGTTTGAAGCGGCTCTTTTCACATTTTTTCATTCTGCACATGTCTATTTTACATCACTTACTCATCATACTAATGTGGGTTTTTCCTATATATTACTATACTATATACTATATTACTGATTTCAGCCATAAAGATCATATGGCTATATTCGTACCCTTTTTTTTTCTGTCCGCAGCAGAATGGGATCGCATGGGTGTTCACACTGGTTTCTACTGGTGAGACATTTGCCTGTCCGTGGCTAGACTTTGTATGATCATGACTCGTGTCAGTTCACCAGGCGGCTCCACACGAGAGAACATTCCCATTTTGCTCCCTTCCTAACCTAATGTCCCTAAACATGATACACTGGGGCAGATTCATCAAGAGATACGACGGCGGATCTCCTGATCCGCCGTCGTATCTGTGAGAGCCGACGGTCGGATCTGTGAGATCCCACCGTCGGAGCTATGCGACTGATTCATAAGAATTAGTTCCGCATAGATCTCCCTTAGATCCGACTGGTGTAAGTGACTTACACCAGTCGAATCTTAGGCTGTAATCTCCCGCCAGCCGCTAGGTGTCGTCGCTTTTTTTTACACGTCGCATATGCAAATGAGGAGAACCGCCGATTCACGTCCGTACGCCCGCCCGTCACTCTTTTTCAATGTCGTTTGCGTTCGGCTTTTTCCGGCGGATAGCTACCCCTGCTATATGAGGGGTAGCTAATGTTAAGTATGGCCGACGGTCCCGCGCCGAGTTTTAAATTTGTTACGTCGTTTGCGTAAGTCCGTCGGGAATACGGATGGCCGTAAGTAACCTAGCCGCCGAAAACAATGACGTCCTAGCGGCGTCATTTGGAGCATGCGCACTGGGCTTTTTCGCCGGCGGCGCATGCGCAGTTAAATCGGCGCGGGAATGCGCCGTATTTAAATTGTACACTCCCCCTAGCCGCGGAATTTGCATTCCGCCGGGGGGAGTTAGGATCCGACGGTGCAATTTGCGAGGTAAGTGCTTTATGAATCATGCACTAGCCTCGCTAAATTGCACCGGCGGATCGTAAAACACGTAGATCTAGCGGATCTAAAGATCCGCTGATCTACATGAATCTGGCCCTATGACTTTATATAGTATAAAAAAGTAAATCAACTATAATAGCCTGATATCGTCAACTGCACAGTCATTAAGAAGAGAACATTTGTTATGGTGATCTTTATGTTCAATAGACAAAAATACAATATGGGAACACAGAGCCCAGTATATACATCATATGCAGCATGCTGCACTCTGTTCAATTCTCTAAAGTGTTATATCATTTGCATACAGAAAAAATTGCTTAACTAGAAATGGTTGGCTTGTTTTGGCATAATGACAGATGTTTGGGCCACTTTAGTGCCATGCATAACAGTAATGTTTGCTTTGCCTGTCAAAGTTTAATTGTTTTTGTTGGATTGCGTTAAGTTTCGGGCAACATTAATGATATCAATAACAGGCTAACAATTTACATTAAGTGTTAACACAAATGATTATAGAGTATCTGCAAAAGCTCTGTATGAACTCCCATATAAGTGTTACATAAAACATTGGCAGCTTCAAACTCTAATTGCTTCCAACATTATGAACAGAGTTGTAAAAAGCAATGGCTCTGTAAGATGCAAAGCCAGTAAGAAACGAAGATAGATCGTTTATATCAATTGAGGGGAATTCCAGATTATAACATACAGTATTGATTTAAAAATAGCATAGTAATGTATCTATGGATATATACTGTATACACTGTGTCTATGTGTGTTTATTTTTATATATATATATATATATATATATATATATATATATATATATATATATATATATATATATATATATATATATAATGTATATACATACTGTATATTGGGGGTTATTTATGAAAGGCAAATCCACTTTGTACTACAATTGCAAAGTGCACTTGATATTATACTGAAAGTAGACTTGGAATTGCAGTTGCTGTAGATCCGAGAAGGACATGCAAGGAAGATAAAAAACAGCAATGTAGCTTGTACAGGATTGGATAATAAAATCAGCAGAGCCTCCCCTCATTTCAGATCTACCCCTCAGATCTACAGAGACTGCACATCCAAGTGCACTTCCAATTGTAGTGCAAAGTGGATTTGCCTTTCATAAATAACCCCCAATGTGTCATAGCGCCCGAGACCACCAGCAAGCCGCATGTAGAAGGAAATAGTCTTTACTGGACTACAAAGAGGACTAAGAAGATATAACCATGCCAATGGTGCAGCAGAAAACATATAGCACAGTGAGGAAGGTTTGCGGTCCAGGATGATAGGACAGTCAAAATTTGACCCCCCCCCCCAGTTGCAGAATGCCGGACATCCACATACTGGAAGCAGTGCAGCCACTTTATGGGGGCGCTAGACTAGTTTGCCTCTCAGCCCAGTCCACCCCATAAGACTGGCGCTACACTAACAGTGTAGCGCAAGTAGGCGGGGACTCTTTCCGTGCTGCCCCCCCTGCAAAGTGCTGCCCTAGGCCTGGGCCTTGTTGGTCTAGGCCAGGATACAGCATTGCACTAACTTGAATTGCAAGGAAGGATGGAGGTGCCAGTTTTACTGAACATTCTGATTATTGAGAGCACTTTACTGCACAGTCATATGTAGACACTCCCACATCTACTGTAAGAGGAAAGTAGAAGTAGGACTATGAAAGTGCAGATTGCTAGTAAAATGTCTGTCTTATTGCATATCTATTGATTTGACTTAATTTGGACGTTTAGAGTCCAAATTAGAGTAAAAACATCCAAATTAGAGTAAAAACATCATCTGCAATTCTAACTAAAGAGGATGGGCCATATTCTTAGAGATCTCCGGCGGCGTAACGTATGTCCTTTACGTTACTCCGCCGCAAGTTTAACTGGCAAGTGCCTGATTCCCAAACCACTTACCTGTAAACTTGCGGCGGCGTAGCGTAAAGTCCTCCCGCGCAAGCACTCCTAATTCAAATGATCCTGGTAGGGGGCGTGGATCATTTAAATTAGGCGCGCTCCCGCGCCGATCGTAATGCGCGTGCTCCGTCGGGTAAAATTACCCAACGTGCATTGCGCTAAATGACGTCTCACGGACGTCATTTGTTTTGACGGTAACGTAAATGGCGTCCATCGCCATTCACGGACGACTTACGCAAACGATGTTAAATTTTTAAATTTCGACGCGGGAACGACGGCCATACTTAACATTGAGTACGCCACCTAGGGGGCATGTTTATCTTTACGCCGCGTATCGCTTACGGAAACAACGTAAAATCACTACGACAGGCAAGCGTACGTTAGAGAATCAGCGTGACTAGTCATTTGCATATTCTACGCTGACCGCAAAGGAAACGCCACCTAGCGGTCAGCGTAGATATTGCAGCCTAAGATACAACGGCGCAGGCCGTCGTATCTTAGGCATGTTTAAGTGTATCTCAGTTTGAGAATACACTTAAACATAGGACGGCCTTAGAATCGGACTTACGTCGGTGTATCTGCTGATACGCCGGCGTAAATTCTTTGAGAATATGGCCCGATGACTTAAAATGCTAGTCCCACTGCAGAGCAGCCAACATAAAAGACCACACTGAATGTCAATATGTAAAAAGCATGTAAAGAATGTCAGCACTTTTTCCCTTTAAGAGTATCGACAGACATTAATAATGCACTTTACAGCACATAAAAATGTCACTTTTTTTCCTTTATAGCAAGAAGTCACTTTCTGTTTTAAAATGTGTCCAGAAATTGCTTCTCTATAACATTAAACTTTTTTCATTTTTTTTTTCTTTCACAAAATAGCGTTTCCTACATTTCTGGTACCTGATGGCAAATTCAAAGCATTCATAGCCAGAAAAAGGTTGCTCCTCCAAGATCACCGCCACAAAACCGCTAAAAGGCTTTTAAATGAGTACTGTAGTTATAACTGTCTTACAGCTTAGCTAATGCTCCACGGACACATAGCCCTCTGCTCCACCAGTGTTAGTCAACCCATTCACACATTTCAGTCGCTAAACTGGTTTTCCGTGCATCCTAAACTTTGTTTCCAGTTCCAGCCACACAGCGCCTGATGTTGCACTTCCATGTCCCCAGCCTCCATGTCACATGCAAATACAGGGCCAGATTCACAGTTTGCCGCGTCGTATCTTTAGTTTGAATCCTCAAACCAAGATACGACGGCTTCTGGCTTCGATCCGACAGTCGTACAGCTTCGTACGCCTTCGGATCGTAGGTGTAATACTTCTGCGCCCGCTGGGTGGAGTTTGCGTCGTTTTCCACGTCGGGTATGCTAATTATACAGATGTTGTATCCAGCTGGAAGCCTTCCACTGTATAGCTGTCTACCTATAGAAGTTTTGGAAAAGAAGGTATGGACAACCGCACTCCGGAAAAAACCTTGATGGTTGTCTTTATTTTAAAAGGATAAATGCACTACAAATCACAGCAGAAAAATACAGGGATGAGCAGCAGACGTGTTTCGTGCAACTAGTGCTTAGTCATAGGTAAGCTATGAGCTATGACTAAGCCCTAATTGATAGTGCGAAACGCGTCAGATGCTTATCCCTGTATTTTTCTGCTGTGATTTGTAGTGCATTTATCTTTTTAAAATAAAGACAACCATCAAGGTTTTTTGAGTGCGGCTGTCCATACCTTCTTTTCTACTAATTGCCTTGTGCATTGCCTGCACCCTTGATCTCCTGAGAGGACACAGATGACTTAAACACATCCACCTGGAGCGGTAACTCCCTTCCCTTATAGAAGTTTTGGACTCTGACAATTATCATTGCATCTACTTATGGGTGTCCTGGCTATAACCCTCTCTCCCACAGTTCTTGTTCAAGAAACAGTCTCTTTGCATTCAAAAAGTGTCTGGCGCCCATCACTTCAGCTTGTATCACACCCACCATGCCTTGTAACCCACTCTACCAAGAAGGATGTCGGCTCTCCCTGACTCTGGAAGCCACCATTAGGCCTCTAGAGGTCCGGGACCTTGCTACATTGGACATGGGAAAACCAAAAGCACATGTCATCACAGGAATCAGTGGTCCAATGAAAGAGAAGGACTTACCAGGTTCCTGTGAAGAGGAGCAACAGGCTCGCTGTAAAGAATGCAGGCTCACACCCTTGGCCATCAGGCAATGGGGTTGATTTACTAAATGCAAATAGATTGTGCACTTTGCAAAGTGCAATTATACTCTTCAAATGCAGTTGCGCCAGAGCTTAGTAAATGAGGTAAAGACTGTGCAAAGAAAATCCGTAAAAAATCATGTGCAAGGAAAAAAAAAAAAAATGAATTTTTGCTTGCACATGATTGGATGATGGCAGTCAGCAGAGCTTCTGCTTATTTACTAATCTCTGGTGCAACTGCTCCTGCAGTGTGCAACTGTACTTTACAAAGTGCACAGTCTATTTGCCTTTAGTAAATCAACCCCAATGTTTCTTTGATGCATTTTATATCACATGATGGGACTTCATAAATTTCTGACCCCCCTGCTTTGTGGGCGGCTGAATATTGTTGCAGAAGTTAGATTAGCGTTCAGGATCAAGTTACAGGCATTTTTAAAAATGTCCGACACCAATACAGTAGGTGTTTGTGATATTGTGCTTTTAGCACGACAGCGTCGCGCTGATACTCGGCGACAGGGTGCCGAGATCTCACCGACATCTCACACTCACTGGAATAGTGACAGCACATCCCAGCAAGCGCGTCATAGAAGCGACGGGAGATCCGACTTGGATTCCCGCCAATTCTACACGTGTGCGGCGTTTGTTATGAATCCTGAGGGGGAAGTCCCCGCCGGATTTTAAATAAAAATCCGGCATGGGTCCCCCCCTCAGGAGCATACCGGGCCCTTAGGTCTGTTATGGGTTGTAAGGAGAGCCCCCCTACGCCGAAAAAAACGGCGTAGGGGGTCCCCCTACAATCCATACCAGACCCGTATCCAAAGCACGCTACCCGGCCAGCCAGGAAGGGAGTGGGGACGAGCGAGCGCCCCCCCCCCCTCCTGAGCCGTACCAGGCTGCATGCCCTCAACATGGGGGGGTTGGGTGCTCTGGGGCAGGGGGGCGCACTGCGGCCCCCCCACCTCAGAGCACCCTGTCCCCATGTTGATGAGGACAGGGCCCCTTCCCGACAACCCTGGCCGTTGGTTGTCGGGGTATGCGGGCGGGAGGCTTATCGGAATCTGGGAGCCCCCTTTAATAAGGGGGCCCCCAGATACCGTCCCCCCCACCCTAAGTGAATGAGTATGGGGTACATCGTACCCCTACCCATTCACCTGCAAGAAAAGTGGTAAAAACACAAATAAACCACACAGTGTATTAAAATATTTTATTTTTCTGCTCCGGAGGCCGCCCCCTGTCTTCTTTATTAGCTCTTTTACCAGGGGGGGCTTCTTCTTTGACGTCTTCGGGTGGGTGGGGGCCGCCGTCTGGTTCTCTTCCACCGCCGGGGGGGGTGGCTTTTAAAAAAGCCCCCACCCCCCCGGCGGGTTTCCTCCGGCGTCTTCGGCGGGGCTCTTCTTCTTCCGCTATCCCGACGGGTCTTCTCCGCTATCCGGGGGGTCTCGCCGCTCTCCGCTGTTGACTCGTCGCACCCCGGTTCTTTGTCTCGCAGTCCGGTCCCTTCTTCCGTGCTGTACGTCTTCTTCCGCGCTGTGACGTCATGTTCTTCACTTCTCTTCTTCTCCCGATGTTGACTCGCCGGTCCTCCTCGCTGCAATGACGGATGCGCGCCTTGCATCGGACCTAGGTGCTCAATCTCGCCGAGAAAGAGAGCGAGATTGACACAAAATCGGGTTCACCTACTGTAGATTCAGGTAGATTCAGAAAGAGTTAGGCCCCATACACACGAGAGAATTTATCCGCGGATACGGTCCAGCGGACCGTTTCCACGGATAAATCCTCTCAAAGATTTCCGCAGATTTCTATGCGATGGAGTGTACACACCATCGCATTGAAATCCGCGCGGAAATCCTCTGGCGATGACATGTCGCGCCGTCGCCGCGATTATGACGCGGCGACCGGCGCGACGCTGTCATATAAGGAATTCCACGCATGCGTCAAATCATTACGACGCGTGCGGGGGATCCCTTCGGACGGATGGATCCGGTGAGTCTGTACAGACGAGCGGATCCATCCGTTGGGATGGATTCCAGCAGATGGATTTGTTGTGCATGTCAGCAAATATCCGATCTGCTGGAATCCATCCCAGAGGAGATTTCTCCGCGGAAACAGATCCGCTGGCGTGTACACACCATAGGATCTATCCGCAGAAACCCATTTGCTGGGATTTATCTGCGGATGGATTCTATCGTGTGTATGGGGCCTTAGGCCGGCTTATCTACAGATAAGCCGACCTAACTCTGAATCTGCACCAACCTATGTTTAAGTGTATTCTCTAACAGAGATACACTTAAACATATCTAAGATAGGACGGCTTGCACCGTCCTATCTTAGATTGCAATGTTTTGGCTGACCGCTAGGTGGCGCTTCCATTGCGGCCGGCGTAGATTATGTAAATGAGCTTGTACGCTGATTCACAAACGCACGCGCGGCCGCCGCTGTCGAATTACGTCGTTTCCGTAAGAGATAGGCCGCCTAAAGTTAGAGCTATGCTCTAGTGGCCTAGCCAATGTTAAGTATGGCCGCCGTTCTGTTGTTCTGCAGATATTACAAGTGTATGATAACTTGAAGGGCCTGTTTTCTGTCATCAGATTATTATCCTACTGTTGTAATAAGTAACATTACATTTTCCCATCATCTTTAGATACTGTATGTAGCATCTCTTGCAAGTATCTAGGCCACTAGAGCATAGCTCTAAAATTCGAAATTTTAACGTTGTTTGCGTAAGTCGTCCGCGAATCGGGATTTACGTTGTTTACGTCCACGTCAAAATCAATAGGCCCGTATGGTGTACTTAGCCGCAATGCGCACTGGGAAATGTAGTCGGCCGGCGCATGCGCAGTGTAAAAAAACGTCAAAAACGTGAGGTCAAGTCTCATTACCATGATACACGCCCCCCTCCAAGTCATTTGAATTAGGCGCCCTTACGCTCGCTCGTTTGAGGCTACGCCGCCGTAGATTAGCAGGTAAGTAGATTGAGAATCACTACCAGCCTAGTTAATTTACGGCGGTGTAGCCTAAACAGGCTAGGCTAGGCCGCCCTAAAGTTAGTCCAATCTCTTTGAATCTACCTACTAGTGTTATCTTTGATGAGATACTTGCAAGAGATGCTACATACAGCATCTAAAGATGATGGGAAAATGGAATGTTACTTATTACAACAGTAGGATAATAATCTGATGACAGAAAACAGGCCCTTCAAGTTATCATACACTTGTAATATCCGCAGAACAACAACATCTAACAACATCTAATACCCCGATGGAATTTTCCGTCTGAATTCCGTTCAAGCTGTTTTGCCTACACACTGTCAGACCAAATTCCAACCGTCCAAAACGCGGTGACGTAAAACACTACAACGAGCCGAGAAAAATTAAGTTCAATGCTTCCGAGCATGCGACGACTTGATTCTGAGCATGCCTGGGTTTTTTTCTCCGTCGGAGTTGCACACAGACGATAGGAATTTCCTATAGTTTTTTTTTTCCCATCGGAAAAAAAATAAAACATGTTCTATTTCTAAACACCGATGGAAAAAGTCTGATGGGGCCCACACACGGTCGGAATATCCGATAAAAAAAGTCCATCTGACTGTTTTCATTGTAAATTCTAATCATGTGTACGCGACATAAGGGATTGTAATGACATTTGCTAAAATTCCTGTAATGTTTGTCTATAGCTGACTTTTTTTTTTATCAGCAACGCTGAAGTTGCACTTTAAACTGGCCACATCATTTTAAATGCTGTCAGATGTGTTAAAACAACCTGACAACTAAGCTTAGTGAATGAGTTGCAGCTGTGCTATGCAAACACAAATCTAGAGGTTCATTTTCCGTGCATGTGTTGTGAGTGAGTGAGAAACTTATATAGCGCAACACATGCGAACCGAATCGCCTCTGGGCGCTTGGTATCCATGCCCTGGGCTCTCAGAATAGATGGGTTTTGATCTTTCTCCTGAAGGCCAAGTGGTTTTCTTCTAACCGGATGGTGGTTGGTAGAGCGTTCCATAGTCTTGGTCCTTGGACTGCAAATCTTCGATCTCCTTTGGACTTGTATCTGGTTTTGGGTATCTGGAGTAGATTTTGGTTGGTGGATCGCAGAATGCGATTGGCGTTGTGAGCTTTTTGTTTTTCGCATAGATATTGGGGAGCATTTCCCAGAATACACTTATGCGTTAGACAGAGTGCCTTGAAAGTGATTTTGTCTTTTACTGGCAACCAATGAAGGGATCTCAGTGAAGGTGAGATTGATTCCCATGGTTTTTTTTCCAGTCACAAGTCGCGCGGCCGTATTTTGAACGACCTGCAGGCGAGTGATTTGGTACTTTGGGAGTCCGAGATAAAGGGCATTTGCATAGTCCAGTCTGGAGTTGATAAGTGTCCCCACCACGACTGCTATGTCTTCTTTTGGGATAAAGGGCGTGAGTCTGCGTAGTAGGCGCAGCAGATGGTGCGATCCGCTGACTACTGACCCTATTTGTGCGTCCATTGTCATGTAGGTGTCTAAGATGACTCCGAGACTTTTGACTTTGGTGCTAGGGGTGATGATTTGACCCAGAATGGGGGGGGGGGGGCGTCCATGTTGTTGCAAATTCAATTTTCACCACAGTCATGAAGGTAAGTAAAAATTCCCTCACAAAGAGAAGTTCACTTTGCAAAGTACACATACTCTACTCCTTTTGTAAATCAGCTTCCGTGCACAGCGCTGAATCAAGATTGGCCTTAGGTAAGAATAAGAGGGGTTTAACCCGGCTTTAAACTTCTCCACAACTTTACCCCTGACCTGTCTGGTGTGTTCCTTGGCCTTCATGATGCTGTTTGTTTTACTAAGATTCTCTAACAAACCTCTGAGGGCTTTACAGAATAGCTGTATTTATACACACAGGTGAGCTCTATTTACGAATTAGGTGACTTCTGAAGGCAATTGGTTCCGCTAGATTTTAGTTAGGGGTATCAGAGTTAGACCCAGGGCCGCCATCAGGGGGGTACAGGCAGTACACCTGTAAGGGGCCCGGATGGCAACCCCCTTTAAAAAAAAAAAAACTTTTTTTATTTATTTTTTATAAAAAATATATATTTTTTCAATATATTTTTATTTTATTTTTTATTAAAGGGCCAATTTTTTTTTTTAGGGGTCCGGAGGTCCCCAGGGGCCCGGAACCCCCAGGGCCCCAGATGGCAACCCCCATTTTTTTATTTATTTTGTATAAAAAATATATATTTTTTTTCAATATATTTTTATTTTATTTTTTATTAAAGGGACAATTTTTTTTTTTTTTTTTTTTTAGAGGTCCGGAGGTCCCCAGGGGCCCGGAGCCCCCCAGGGCCCCAGATGGCAACCCCCCTTGTTTTTATTTATTTTTTATAAAAAAATATATATTTTTTTCAATATATTTTTATTTTATTTTTTATTAAAGGGCCAATTTTATTTTTTAGGGGTCCGGAGCCCCCCAGGGCCCCAGATGGCAACCCCCCTTTTGTTATTTATTTTTTATAAAAAAAAAAAAAAAATTCAATATATTTTTATTTTATTTATTATTAAAGGGCCCAGAGGTCCCCAGGGCCCGGATGGCTACCCCCTTTTTTTATATATATATATTAAAAAAATCAGGCGGCGGCAGCACCCCCCCCCCCTGGTTCTCTGCTCCAGGGGGCCCATGCCTGAAGCTGTGTAAGGGGCCCCATAATTCCTGATGGCGGCCCTGGTTAGACCCCTTTCACATTGAGGAGTTTTTCAGGCGGTACAGTGCTAAAAATAGCGCTGCTATACCGCCTGAAAAACTCCTTCACTGTCTACTCAATGTGAAAGCCCGAGGGCTTTCACACTGAGGCGATGCGCTGGCAGGAGAGAAAAAAATCTCCTGTCAGCAGCATCTTTGGAGCGGTGAGAGGAGCGGCGTGTATACCGCTCATTCACCGCTCCTTCCCATTTGAAACGATGGGAAACCGCGGCAATACTGCCCGCAATGCGCCTCTGCAGAGGCGCCTTGCGGGCGGTAGTAACCCTTTATCGGCCGTTAGCGGGGGTTAATACCGCACCGCTAGCGGCCGATTCCTGCGGCAATCCCGGCGGTATAGCGTCACTATTTTTAGCTCCAGCTCCAATGTGAAAGGGGCCTAAAGGAAGCTGAATTTAAATGCACGCCACACTTTTCAAATATTTTTTTGTAAAAACAAAATTGAAAACCATTTATCATTTTCTTTCCACTTCACAATTATGTGCCACTTTGTGTTGGTCTATCACATAAAATCCCAATAAAATACATTTATGTTTTTGGTTGCAGCGTGACAAAATGTGGAAAACTTTACAAGGCACTGTAGCCGGCCATCTGTTCTGGTAAGAGTTAGGTGGAACCATACGGTTCTCAATTATGATTGCATTGATTAAAATATGTTTTGTGTGTACAGTATTCTTTCTCTTTTGTGACACATTAATCTGTCAAGCCTGAGGTGACCTTAACCTCGGTTTCTGCATGATCTCTGCCAAATGTTAAAGAAAGATTTACAATCTTCATGCATGTTGCACAATCGATCCAAATAAACCCTATTTTTTCCCGGTTTTGATATAATTTATACCATTGCCACCTCTAATGACATATAACGTGGGTCAGAGAAACCAGGAATATCAAGACATGGAGCTAAATCATTTTTCTACACTGAATTCATGCATCGTACTAAACTAAGGATCAGTAAATACAGCATTATGTATCTTTTTAATATATGGTGATTACATTTTTGACTGGATCATTTGTTCCCACCTGAAATTATAGATGAAAATCATCATAACCCTGTTGCAATGACCCCCGTGTATGAAATGGCCAGAGTTTCAGCATAGCTCCCAACTGTCCCTGATTTCGAGGGACTGTCCCTGATTTGGAGCAATGTCCCTCTTCCCCCCCCCCCACTTGTCCCTCATTTGGGTCTGATCTATATAGATGCACTGCTGCCTAGGGGTGCCCAGCCACTGGTGTTCTCACTCTCTTCCCTTTACATCAGAGTCCACAGGGCACCCCTTACATCTGAGTCCCCCTTACCTTACCTTAGTATACTCACTTGCTTGGAGGCAGGAGAGAAAAGTGAGGGGGGGGGGGGGAGAGACTTCAGTTACAGACATTGGATGGTGAGCTCACTCGCCCAAAGGATGGAGGCTTAGGCATCGTCGCCTTCGATCCACCATCTATCTGAGCTAAGTTTCTGAGCTTCAAACTTTCAGCCCACACGTCCCTTTCCTGAGGCACAGAACACCAGGGATTGGAGTGTGGGTGGGCAGACAGAGGGGTATGGGAGGGAAGGGGAGAAGCAGATCAAACCCTCTCTACTGTCTGTGTTTGGGGGTCGGGCCCCCGTGTGCACCCCTGTGCACTTGGCATTTGTGGTACTTGATTACTTGGGGAGCCACAGTCCATTCTGAATATTGTGTTCGAGTTTTCAGATGGTCTGAAACCCGGACACATGATTCAAAACCCAAACTGTCCGGGTGAATCCAAGACAGGTGGCAAACCTGGTCCCAACTCCCTAATAGTTACATAGTTAGTTACATAGTTAGTCAGGTTGAAAAAAGACACAAGTCCATCCAGTTCAACCACAAAAAACAAAATAAAAAAACACAGTAAAATCCTATACACCCAACTTCATACCCACAGTTGATCCAGAGGAAGGCAAAAAACCCCAGCGGAGCATGATCCAATTTGCTACAGCAGGGGAAAAAATTCCTTCCTGATCCCCCGAGAGGCAATCGGATTTACCCTGGATCAACTTTACCTACAAATCTTAGTACTCAGTTATATTCTGTACATTTAGGAAAGAATCCAGACCTTTCTTAAAGCAATCTACTGATCTGGCCAGAACCACCTCTGGAGGGAGTCTATTCCACATTTTCACAGCTCTTACTGTGAAAAAACCTTTCCGTATTTGGAGGTGAAATCTCTTTTCCTCTAGACGTAAAGAGTGCCCCCTTGTCCTCAGTGATGACCGTAAAGTGAATAACTCAACACCAAGTTCACTGTATGGACCTCTTATATATTTGTACATGTTGATCATATCCCCCCTTATTCTCCTCTTCTCAAGAGTGAATAAATCTAGTTCTTCTAATCTTTCCTCATAGCTGAGCTCCTCCATGCCTCTTATCAGTTTGGTTGCTCTTCTCTGCACTTTCTCCAGTTCTCCTATATCCTTTTTGAGAACTGGTGCCCAAAACTGAACTGCATATTCCAGATGAGGTCTTACTAATGATTTGTACAGGGGCAAAATTATATCTCTGTCTCTGGAGTCCATACCTCTCTTAATACAAGAAAGGACTTTGCTCGCTTTGGAAACCACAGCTTGGCATTGCATGCCATTATTGAGCTTATGATCAACTAAAACCCCCAGATCTTTCTCCACTACAGATCCCCCCAGTTGTACTCCCCCTAGTATGTATGATGCATGCATATTCTTAGCCCCCAAGTGCATAACTTTACATTTATCTACATTAAACCTCATCTGCCACTTAGTCGCCCAATCAGACAGAGCATTGAGGTCGGCTTGTAAATTGGAGACATCCTGTAAGGACGTTATTCCACTGCATAGCTTGGTGTCATCTGCAAAGACAGAAATGTTACTTTTGATCTCAGACCCAATATCATTTATAAATATATTGAAAAGTAAGGGTCCCAGCACTGAACCTTGGGGTACACCACTGATAACATTGGACCATTCAGAGTAAGAATCATTAACCACGACTCTCTGAATTCTGGCTTTCAGCCAGTTTTCTATCCATTTACAAACTGATATATCCAATCCTGTAGACCTTACCTTACACATGAGCCGTGTGTGCGGAACTGTATCGAACGCTTTTGCAAAATCCAAATATATCACGTCCACAGCCACGCCTCTGTCCAGGGTTTTACTTACCTCTTCATAAAAGGAAATCAGGTTTGTCTGACAACTTCTGTCTTTCATGAATCCATGTTGTCTGCTGCTTAAATAGTTTTTTTCCAGCAAGAACTCATCCATGTGGTCTTTTATTAAACGTTCCAGTATCTTCCCAACTATAGAAGTTAAACTAACAGGTCTATAGTTACTTGGTAAAGACTTTGTTCCCTTTTTAAATATGGGCACCACATTGGCCCTGCGCCAATCCAGTGGTACTATTCCTGTCTTTAATGAGTCCCTAAATATTAGATACAGTGG
Organism: Rana temporaria; assembly: GCF_905171775.1. Classification (NCBI taxonomy): domain Eukaryota; kingdom Metazoa; phylum Chordata; class Amphibia; order Anura; family Ranidae; genus Rana; species Rana temporaria. The sequence goes on from NC_053493.1 coordinate 327,978,525, forward strand.
CTTTGAAATGACAGAGCTCAACTCACCTAGGATCCGTGGGTGGATGCCATCAGGTCCAGGTGCTTTATCCACCTTTATTCTGTCTAAATATCTCTGGACCATATCACTTTTGAGCCATTGTGGATTTGGGGCTGTGTCACTCCCACCCCCATTTTGGACATGAGCTCCCCCATGCTCCATTGTATACACAGAGCTGAAGAAAACATTTAATAAATTTGCCTTCTCTTTGTCCCCAGTCACCCACTCTAGATTATTTTGTAAGGGGCCTACATGCTCAGACTTCACCTTTTTACTATTAATATATTTAAAGAATTTTTTGGGGTTTGTCCTACTATCTTTTGCAATCTGTCGTTCGTTTTGAATTTTTGCATCCTTGATTTCCTTTTTGCATATCCTGTTATATTCTTTGTAACATTTAAACAACACTAGTGTTCCTTCATTTTTATATTTTTTAAAAGCTACTTTCTTATTGTTTATAGCTTTTTTAACTTTGACCGTGAGCCACATAGGTTTTATTTTTAGCTAATGAATGGAAGCAAGCAAAGATTCATTGATGGGCACTGGTGAGACTGCATTGATGGGCGCTGGTGAGGCTGCATTTGATGGGCACTGGTGAGGCTGCATTTGATGGGCGCTGGTGAGGCTGCATTTGATGGGCGCTGGTGAGGCTGCATTTGATGGGCACTGGTGAGGCTGCATTTGATGGGCACTGGTGAGGCTGCATTTAATGGGCTCTTAATTAAAAAGGTGGAGTATATATGGTCAGGGCAAAGGGGGTGGGGTCAGGGGTTGTGCCAATGGGGGAGGGCAAAATGAGGTTTCGTCTAGGGTGTCAAAAATCCTTGCAGCAGCCCTGTATAGATGTAAATATAAAATGCACTTTTTTATCTATCAAAAAGTGTTTCCCAGCGCTAAACCTGAGTCTGATTTCTAAATTGCTGCATTTGTCAATTCCAAAAGCCAATATAAAGGAATAGTAGTGGTAAAAAAAAGCACTTGTGGGTTTAACTAAACTTTTTGTACAATTCTCCTTTAACCACTTCAGCCCCGGACCATTTTGCTTGGCCAAAGACCAGGCCACTTTTTGCGATTCGGCACTGCGTCGCTTTAACTGACAATTGCACGGTCGTGCGGCGTGGCTCCCGAACAAATTATGTCCTTTTTTCCCCCACAAATAGAGCTTTCTTTTGGTGGTATTTGATCACCTCTGCGGTTTTTATTTTTTGCGCTATAAACAAAAATAGAGCAACAATTTTGAATAAAAATTCAATATTTTTTACTTTTTGCTATAATAAATATCCCCCAAAACTATATAAAAATACTTTTTTTTTCCTCAGTTTAGGCCGATATGTATTCTTCTACATATTTTTGGTAAAAAAATCGCAATAAGCGTTTATTGATCGGGTTGCACAAAAGTTATAGCGTCTACAAAATAGGGGATTGTTATAAAAAAAACGATATGTATTCTTCTACATATTTTTGGTAAAAAAATCACAATAAGCGTTTATTGATCGGGTTGTGCAAAAGTTATAGCGTCTACAAAATAGGGGATTGTTATAAAAAAAAATTTTTTTACTAGTAATGGCGGCGATCAGCGATTTATTTATTTTTTATCGTGACTGCGACATTATGGCAGACACTTTTGACACATTTTTGGGACCATTGTTATTTTTACAGCGATCAGTGCTATAAAAATGCACTGATTACTGTGAAAATGACACTGGCAGCAAAGGGGTTAACCACTAGGTGGCGCTGGAGGGGTTAAGTGTTCCCTAGGGAGAGATTCTTACTGTTAGGGGGCGTGGCTACACGTAACACGTTACTGATGAGCGTTCCCGATCACGGGGGAAACAGCCATCAGTGACAGTGTCACTAGGCAGAATAGGGGAATGCCTTGTTTACAAAGGCATCCCCCTGTTCTGCCTTTGCCGACCGCAATCTCGGGACTTCCGGGAACATCGAGTTCCCCAGACCCGCAAACACACTCACGAGGAACACGGCTCGCGCGCCTGCCCGCTAGGGTGACCACTTTTTCAAACTACCATTCAGGGACACCCCCCTTCCCAAAAATCAGCTTGTGCTGTAACAAATAACAGCACAGTGATTGGACACAGCACAGAAATTTATGATTTCTCCAATCACAAGCAGGGGGCGGGGATTGTGCTCCTCCAGGCATTCCCAGCCAGGACAAGTCGACGTACATCTGCGTGCGGCGGTTGGCAAGCGGTTAAGGGGCGTGGCAAGGGGCGTGTCCTATGCCTGCATACTTTTGCTGATTCCCATCATTCCCATCTCAAAAAGTTGGGAGGTATGGTTTCAGTACACAAAATATTCAACAGATAGAATACATGTATGGTACTAGGCTCATGGGGGACTGTTGGGGATACCAAAAAAAAAATGATGCACTTCAGTCCCTTACGTAGTAAGTCAATTTCAGCTTCATAGACCTTTAGACTTTTTGAGGAGGAAGTCAGCAATGATAGCCTTTAGAAATATAGATTTGAGCTGCAAGTTCGGGTCAACAATGAGTTAGACCCGTACCCAGGTTGTTCGCAGTTCGCCATTTGGGCCAAATAAATGGGCAGATTTGGCCAGTTCGTCCACCTGCCTGAACCTCCACTTACTGCAAATGGAAGTCATTCATTGAGTGACAGTATCATTGCTGCCACTAAATGAGAGCTTCACACCCGCCGGCTTTTTTCGCAGCTGGTGGGGATCCCTGGAACGTCATTGACCAAGCATATATGGTCAATGATTTCAGCCTGCATCTCTGGCTGGTTTGTTGACATTCAGCAGTCAGCTGAAGACTGTCATTTGCAATGGGAGTGTCACAGGAAAAGATTGTTGTGTGTCGGATTGTCATGTCCGCAGCCTAATTTTTGACATCAATAGGTAGATTCACAAAGAGTTAGGCTGGCTTATCAGTAGATAAGCCGACCTAACTCTGAATCTACGCCGGCGTTTGTTTAAGTGTATGCTCAAACAGAGATACGCTTAAACAAAGCTAAGATAGGCCGGCTTGCGCCGTTCTATCTTAGCTTGCAATGTTTCTGATGGCCGCTAGATGGCGCTTCCATTGCGGCCGACGTAGATTATGTAAATGAGGGGATACGCCGATTCACGAACGTACGCCAGGCCTACGCCAGGCCTACGCCGTCGAATTACGTCGTTTCCGTAAGGCCTTAGGCGGCCTAAAGTTATTCCACCTATGAGGTGGAATAACAATATTAAAGTATGGCCGCTGTTCCCGCCGCGAGGTTCAAAATTTTTGCGTCGTTTGCGTAAGTCGTCCGCGAATCGAGAGTTATGTCGTTTACGTCCACGTCTAAATCAATAGGCCCGTACGGCGTACTTAGCCGCAGAGCGCACTGGGAAATGTAGTCGCCTGGCGCATGCGCAGTGTCAAAAAACTTCAAAAAACGTGAGGTCAAGCCTCATTTCCATACAACACGCCCCCCTCCAAGCAATTTGAATTTGGCGCCCTTACGCCCGCTCGTTTTAGGCTACGCCGCCGTAGATTAGCAGGTAAGTAGATTGCGAATCACTACTAGCCTAACTAATTTACGGCGGTGTAGCCTAAACAGGCTAGGCTAGGCCGCCCTAAAGTTAGGCCATTGTGTGTGAATCTACCTACAAATCTATTTGACTGGATGACCTGATTGACTTTGGATTACATCATATTTTTTTCCTAAGTTAAGTAATACTCAATTACATGGGGGGGGGGGGGTGTCTGGAGGCCCCTTATTTTCTAAAGGGAACTTTCAGATTTTTCTAGTTCCACCCCTAGAGCATTTACATCTACTGGGTCAGGGATGTAGATATCGGTCCCTACCAATGTTAAGGGAATATGACATGGTATGGGTCACTTTCCTGACCCTTATAAAGCATAAAAGCTTGGCAATGTTTTTTTTTTGGGGCCCCACACCATATTTTTTTTTCTGGTGTTCCCCTCAAAAACCATACCAGACCCTTATCTGGTATAGTTGTTGCGTGGGACCCCATGCCATATTTTACAAAAAGAACAAAGCCAGCTGGGAACTACTTTTGGAAATCGATGTGGTGCCGATTGGGGCAGTGCCGTTTTTTTTGCTTTCTAAATGTCACTTTGCTGAAGTTCCTTGCATTGGCATATGAGCAAATTTAAGTAATCCCGATCCATGTTACTTAAAGAAGCTGTGTATTGTCAATGTTGTCCTTAAGGCCACATTAAGAGACTTGCCGAAGATTATTTTTTTCTGTTATTTTTATTTGGATCGGAGCATATCTCTTATGGCAGTGCCCAGTTACCCATGCGCTTTTAAAGTAAAAGTTTACAAAGTTTAACATGTACAAAGAAAGCAATGTAGACAATTTTGTGTACATCCTAAGTTAGGTAATAAAATATCAAGAGGTCCTCGTACCTATTTTAAAGTTCAACAATAATTCTCGACCATTTCTTAATAAGGTATGGAATTAACATAATTGGGTAAAATGTTCAGTAAGGTGGGATTCACACCATTGCAGTTTTAGTGCTTTTTAAATTTTGCAGATTTGCACTACAGCCCATTTACCATGGTTTCCTTTGGAACACATTCTGTAGTGCAAATCTGCAAAATGCAAAAAGCACAAAAAATGCATAGGTGTGAATCCAGCCTAATATTGTATGAGCCTAGGTTCACACTGCTGCGAATTCAAAATCAAAACCGCGATTTCGCAGCCGCGATTTTGCTGCGATTTCGGCCGCAATTTAATGTAAATCGCGGCCCGAAATCGCAAAAAGTAGTACAGGAACTACTTTTTGAAATCGCAGATGCGGCGTCGCACTGATTAGGACAGTGCCATTGCCGACAATTGCCGGCAAATGCCGCCGATTTGAGATGCGATTTGACATGTCAAATCGCATCTCAAATCATTCCAAATCGTACCCAGTGTGAACCAGGGCTGAAAGCAATGACAAATGCTAATCTTTAATTCGATACAAGTGTTCACACATGTTGGGGTAGGACTAATACTGGCCCACCTGGGGCTTTGAATGGCTGTAGTATGAATTATATCTGCATTACCTATAGAAGAGAAAGGAAAGAATGAGCTCTTTTTCTTTTAGTCTGTAAATAACACATTTTAACTATCATACAGTGATTATTTGATTTATTCTACTCCAACTTCAAAAGAGAGATACAAACACGTAAGGCAATTATAATATTGTCTCTGAATAAATCACTTGTAAGGCCATAGCTTAACCACTTAAGCCCCGGACCAATATGCAGCTAAAGGACCAGCCAGGCCCCTTTTTGCGATTCGGCACTGTGTCGCTTTAACTGACAATTGTGCGGTCGTGCGACGTGGCTCCCAAACAAAATTGTTATTTTTTTTCCCACAAATAGAGCTTTCTTTTGGTGGTATTTGATCACCTCTGCAGTTTTTATTTTTTGTGCTATAAACAAAAATAGAGCGACAATTAAAAAAAAAAAATGCAATATTTTTTACTTTTTTGCTATAATAAATATCCCCCAAAAATATATAAAAACATTTTTTTTCCTCAGTTTAGGCAAATACGTATTCTTCTACATATTTTTGGTAAAAAAATCACACTAAGCGTTTATTGATTGGTTTGCACACAAGTTATAGCGTTTACAAAATAGGGGATAGTTTTATGGCATTTTTATTAATAATTTTTTTACTACTAATGGCGGTGATCAGTGATTTTTTTTCGTGACTGCGACGTTATAGCGGACACTTTTGACACTATTTTGGGGCATTGTCATTTTTGTAGCGAAAAGTGCTATAAAAATGCGCTGATTACTGTGAAAATTACACTGGCAGTGAAGGGGTTAACCTGTAGGGGGCGCTGAAGGGGTTAAGTGTTTCCTAGGGAGTGTTTACTACTGTGTGGGGGTGTGGCTTTGCGTGTGACGTCATTGATCATCGTTCCCTATGACAGGGAACAGACGATCAGTGGCAGTCACACTAGGAAGAACGGGGAAAGGTTTGTTTACACTTACCTCTCCCCGTTCTTCAGCTCTGTGACACGATCGCGGGACACCGGCATCGGTCGGGTCCGCGGGTCCCGAGGGCGCAGTTACGGAACACAGGACCAGGACGCGAGCGTACCGCCCACTCACGACTCACGGCTGGGCTCTTAAAGGCGACGTACAGGTATGTGCTTGTGCCCAGCCGTGTCATTCTGCCGACGTATATCGGCGTGAAGGGGTCCTTAAGCGGTTAAAGGACAACAGAAATAATTAGCGCATTACAGCCAGTATTTTTATTTTCCATTTTCATATTAACATAAATATCAGGTAATGAATATATAAACATTTTCTACATGCCCCTTTCACACTTGTGTAACTTATCCTGTGACTAGAGTCTGCAAAGTTGCATGACAAGTCGTTCTCCATGATTTCCAATGATAACCATTCATAGACTGTTACTTTTTTAGGGCTCATAGATATTCCAGGGTTACTAACCATTCTGAAGTGAGGCACACGCTATAAGAAAATCGAGCAAAGATGTTCATCCGAGGAATGATTGTACGATTTTCGACAGCCGATATCGGCCTTCTGAATGAAAGTTTCCGAGGGTACAGACTCCAAAAATGTTCTTGCATGGGAACAGAATGAACGATTTTCATTTTAATGTGTACTGATTTTTGGAAGACTGCGCATGACCAGGAGCAATAAACGACAAAAATAATTGTCATATGAAAAATTTCACTTATGCGTCTTCTCTTAATATCTCCAGTGCTCATATTCCAGCCATCCATGTTCTCCCCATCCCATCAGATGTGCTCTCACCTTAAAGTGAAGTTCCATCCAAAAATGGAACTTCCACTTTTTGTAACCCTCCCCCCTCCGTGGTCACATTTGGCACCTTTCAGGGGGAGGGGGGAGGAGATACCTGTGTAATAGAGGTATTTGCTGCCACTTCCTGGTATAGATCACTGCGATGATTGCGGTGACTTACGCCACTTCCCCCGCCTACTCTGTCCTCCCCCGCTGTCTTCTGGGAAACACACAGGTCCCAGAAGTCAACAGGGACCAGTGAGGACGCGCAGTGCGCCTCACGCATGCGCAGTAGAGAAACGAGAACTTCCCGATTCCCTCACCAAGGATGGCGGGGGGCAGCCGAGAGCCGAGTGATTGATCGGCTTCGGCTGCCGACATCGTGGGCACCCTCAACAGGTCAGTGTCCATTTAATAAAAATCAGCAGCTGAAGTATTTGTAGCTGCTGGCTTTTAATATTTTTTTTGGGCGGAACTACGCTTTAATAAATGTGACTATACAGTTAAAGGGGTTGTAAAGCTTCGTGTTTTTTCACCTTAATGCATCCTATGCTCCCGTGATAGGCTGTATCACGGGAGCGTGCCCGCAAGGTAAACCCCTTGGGAGAGCGCTTCCCAAGAAGGGGGTTAGTCCTTGTGGGGAGAAGCTGAGACAGCCGCAGAGGGGCCCCAGAAGACGAGGATCGGGGCCACTCTGTGCAAAATGAACTGCACAGTGGAGGTAAGTATGACATGTTTGTTATTTAAAAAACTATATATATACTTTTACAACTCCTTTAAAGTGGAGGTTCACCCAAAAACTAAATTTTTAACATTAGATTGAGGCTCATTTTGGGAAGCAGAACCGTTTTAGAGATGGATCTTCTCCGTCGCTTCCGGGTATGGGCTGCGGGACTGGGCGTTCCTATTTGATTGACAGTCTTCCGACGGTCGCATACAGCGCGTCACGATTTTCCGAAAGTAGCCGAACGTCGGTGCGCAGGCGCCGTATAGAGCCGCACCGATGTTCGGCTTCTTTCGGCTACTCGTGACGCTATGTATGCGACCGTCGGAAGCCTGTCAATCAAATAGGAACGCCCAGTCCCGAAGACCATACCCGGAAGCGGCGAAGAACATCGCTCTCTAAAACGGTAAGTACTGCTTCGATTAAAAAAAAACCACCCGATTCTGCTTCCAAAAATGAGCCTCAATCTAATGTTAAAAATTGATTTTCGGGTGAACTTCTGCTTTAAGTGTGGTCAGAACACACTTTTGCCCCTCTGGGACCCAATGGGAAATAATCAGAAGGTAAATTCCTCCTTCTTTCCCCGTCTTTCACCTTCCTGGTACTGATTAACTTGTGTACATTCAGCCTGCCCATACATGATTCGAAATTTGGATGGTCCTTGCGGGAACCTGCCGAGATTCTAATCATCTATGGCCGTATTAAAAGGCTATACAGTGATGCAAAAAAAAAAGGAATTATAAAAGGTGAGAAAACAGTATTTTATGGTTAAAATTGCATTATTTTACATACAGCTTATTTTTTATCTATATAGCAGGGATTTCCATCCTTTTCTGTTTATCACTTGAAAGGGATGTGAGTGGAAACTTGCCTAATTGGAAAACAGATAACATTAAAATTCTGACAAAGGTTATAAATCTTCCTCAGTTTATTGTAATTGCTGTCTGGGTGCCCATTGAGGGCCTTCCTGTCCAGTCTGAGACCTATCAACAAAAAAAGAAAGAAATTGGGGAGAAACCTTCCAAACGGTAAAGCACAATCTACCTTTCCTGGGCCAGACACCCTTTTTTTTAGGTAAGTATGCCTTTAATAAATTAGAGGCTTCCTTCCCACATTAACCTGCCAATTTTACTAAGCTGAAGGTGAATCATATCATACTCATTATAGACATTTGCCCAAATGATCCCAAAACAAGAATAAATTAATTTCTATTGTGCCCATAGCTGACCATGGTAATCACACTTTTTTGCCTACTACAGAGAAAAATGGTGGAGAGAGACAAGGTAATTCAGGGAAATATAAATGGCTGAATTATAATCAGCGGACACCAGTTTTAAGCATGATCTATGTTTTAGTGAAAATTCATTATAATAAGTCCTAGAGTAGCACACTCTTCAATGCATTTTTCATGTCTGCATAGCAAGATATATATAAAACGATCATAATCATACACCTTTGGGGCAATGCTGAACGCCAGCTGTTTCACTGATGATTTATGGGTTGCCATGCTGAAGGTTAATAATCAGGAGAAACAGGTTACAATATGCAATATATTTATGTCAGGTTAGAAGTTCAATCCTAGAGATATTGTACTAGTTGGAAGGGAACACGCTGTTTTAATTACCAGTTTCATCCTCGCATTTTCTTCATCACTAGGTAAAAGGAAAAGAGTGTAGAGCCAAAGTCCATTTATTTTACATCACATAGATCTTAAAAGATCGAAGTGTCTTATACATATATTACATATATATTTAGCTCAGGATAATAAATGCTATGCTATCTCAGTACAGGATGATAAAAATATAAATTTTAATTACAGGGATTGAATGTCATGGATTTAGGTAGGACATGCTGCTCAGGGCCTCTCTAATATATGTCCCAAATAATTTAGGTCTGAATTTTAACCACTTCAATAAAGGGCATTTTCACCCCCTTCCTGCCCAGACCAATTTTTAGTTTTCAGTGCTGTCACATTTTGAATGACAATTGCGCAGTCGTGCGAAGTGGCTCCCAAACAATATTGGCGTCTTTTTCCCCCCACAAATAGAGCTTTCTTTTGGTGGTATTTGATCACCTCTGCGGTTTTTATTTTTTGCGCTATAAACAAAAGAATAGCGACAATTTTGAAAAAAAAAAACACAATGAGCTAGATTCATGTAGCCCGCCGTAAGTTTGTGCGGGCGTAGCGTATGTTATTTACGCTACGCCGCCGCAACTTAGACGAGCAAGTGCAGTATTCACAAAGCACTTACTCCGTAAGTTGCGGCGGCGTAGCGTAAATCAGCCGGCGTAAGCGCGCCGAATTCAAATTTGCAAGAGGTGGGTGTGTTTTATGCAAATAAAACATGACCCCACGTAAATGACGTCTTTAACGAACGGCGCATGCGCAACTCCTCTGTTCTGGGAACACACATCTGTCTCCTCACCGCTGACAGGACATGCATGGTCCTGCCGTGATTGCGGGCAATCGCGGGTGTCCGGCGGACATAGTGGCCTCCGGGCACGTGCACCGGGTCCCGAGCAATGCGGCGGGGGTGCGCGCGTGCCCCGGGAATGCAAGGACGTCATATGATGTCCAGTCTGAAGGAGGAAGGGTTCCCGTCGATGTCATTTTACAATGACTCGGTAGGGAACGTGTTAAACATGTGCTCCGGTTACATCTCAAACTTTAATTTTATTATTTATATTATTCACTTAAATGACAATTATTTAATCACATTTACCATTCATGTCAGTCTCTTCCTATTTTGAGCTTGCTTGAAGTTGAATGACCATACTACAAACGTACACTGCATGCAAACACGTGCACATGTACGCTAAACATGGGAAGAACATATGAGCTCAGAGACGATGACTTACCTTGTGGTTAATATTTTTGGTGAGGGCTCATTTATACTTGCTTCGGCTTCAACAAACATTAACAGCTAGTTTACACTTGCTTCAAAACAAGGCTTTGGACAGGCTTAGTTAAAGCTCTATGAACGCCAGTCAAAGCTCCTGTCACTAAATAAAATGGTTAGCTTACAGTCCTGTTTACACCTTGCTTTTGCTTTGCTTCAAAAATTATACCCCATGTAGCTTTAGTGGTGCTTCAAAGCATCTTCAAAGCCTCCATAGAAGTCTATGGCAAAGCTCGCGTGAAGCCCCGCCAAAGCCTCATCAAAGCCCCGCCAAAGGCTCATAGAAGCTCCATCAAAGCCTCATCGAAGCACCCAGCATTTCACAATACGGCGGCAGGGAACTGGTTAAAAACGTGCTTTTTAAATGGAAAGTAGCTTCTGTTCTGGGAATTGATAAATCAGCAAGATGTCAGCCAAAATGACGAAAATCTTTCCAAATGCTTCTTGGACAAAAACAAGCTACACGGTCATAATTTGATGGCAAGGTACATGGTTCCCTATTGGACAATGCCCTTTATTCCACGATTTTCCCCTTTGCGTTAAATTCTATGAGCAGAAGGGGACCGTGTACGTCATATAGTAAAATTGCCCAAAAATGAACAGGTTTTGGATATGGCTCCACTCTTTCTACACTTTATTATGCAGATTCATTTGTATGAATATCAAACTAAAGTCCTCCTAATCAGACCATTACAGGATATCTTTGAGACTTCCCATACATTGTTTACATTTCCAGTAGTTACTAAAATTTCTAAATGTCTTTCTTGGAAATCTATAGTGAGTTTAGTGCTGATAAAACTATTACCTGAAATATAATTAATGGTAAATAATAAAGCTCCCTATTACATATACTAAAAAAGCTCAGGAAGGACTAGGTTTGACACATTTGGAAGCCCCCCAGCAGAACAACTTGAATATATTGTCAGAGTACCCTTACAGCACTTTAATCCCACCCAAAGACCAACACGTCCCAATTTCTAGAGAAGGGGTAGACAACCTTTGCAGCAATATCCAATCATGATCTTCCCATCATATTCCCTTGTTCAACAAGTAGATCACAAGCAACCTATTGCAAATCCCAAGCCTAGAGTGTAGCTAAATCTACAGATAGAATTACAGTGTCTTGAGATCTGGATGCAGTGGGCAAACAGCTGACCTAAATTAGACATGAAATTTACTCAACTATAGCACTTCCAAGGAACAATCCACTCACAAAATATTATTTTTAGGGTTGTTTTGCCTGCTTTTATTAAAATACAGTTAAAAAAAACACACAATGATTTTTAACATCTCTCAGGCCTCGTAAACACGACCGAGTTTCTCAGCAAAAACCAGCAAGAAACTTGCTGGGATTTTTTTTTTTGCAGAGGAAACCGGTCGTGTGTACATTTTTCGACAAGGAAACTGTCGAGGATCCCGTCGAGCCAAAAAGAGAGCATGTCTTCTTTTTCCTCGACGGGAATGGAGAAACTTGCCTTGTCGAGTTCTTCGACAGCCTAACAAGGAACTCGACAAGGAAAACGATGTGTTTCGCCCGTCGAGTTACTCGGTCGTGTGTACGAGGCTTTAACCATAGACACAACAGAATACTTCCCTTTCAGACCCTGGCATGCTCTTGTAGCTTGGCTACTCGGCCCCCCCAGACTTCAGGCCCTTGTCTGATTACCCTGCAGGCAATCTTCACAACTCTGTGCACACATGCACCTCTGGCTGCTCCACACTGTCTCCTGGGGACAACTGAATTGTAGTCAACTCTCTCACAAAAACCCTGTGTGCACCTGTACAATCAATGTGTGCTGGTTGCTGGAAAAACTTGAACCCAAGATTGGAGTTTTCATCCCTGCGAAATTTCTACCAAGCCTCCAGGCTCCTGAACCCAAACCTGTTTTACCAGTCTAGGAAACTGAAAATCCAGTTTCTTCCATATGGCATAGGCACCCCATAGCTCTTTAACCTGCCTGTGTGGGAGTCCCAGGTGAAGCGAAACACTTCTTTATACAAATACAAGGCACTGCACTGTACTGTAACAGGGCCAATATTTTTCCTAAAGAATATTGGTGATTATGTTTTTATAGCATAGTCAAGACTACAACCCCTGTAATGATAATATTAATAAACATTGTCATCATCATTTCTAACCAGCAACAGGTACTGTATACCGGTATGCTGACATTGGTTTTAGAGTAGTTACGCCGGAAAATTAAATGGTAAACGACTAGTTAGAGCAGTAGTTTATCCTTTCTGGACCTCAATGCAAAATGTGAACAAATGCCGCGTACTTGGTCGGAAAATCCAACCGTCTGTATGCTCCATCGGACATTTGCTGGTTCTCAATTTTTCCAACAACAAAAATTCTTATCGGAAATTCCAATCGTCTGTAGCCAATTCCGATGCACAAAAATCCTATGCATGCTCAGAATCAATTCGACACATCATTGAACTTCATTTTTCTCGGCTCGTCGTAGTGTTTGTAGGTGACCGCGTTCTTAACGTTCGGAATTTCCGACAACATTTGTGTGACCGTGTGTATGCAAGACAAGTTTGAGTGAACAATCCATCGGAAAAAAAATCCACGGTTTTGATGTCGGAATGTCCGATCGTGTGTATGCAGCATTAAGGCCCATACACACGGTCGGACTTTTTGCCAACAAACTTCAAAATTAGCAAGTTTTCAAAATAGTCCGACAGTGTGTACGCTCCATCGGACAAACTTTTTCGGGTTTCATCGGACAAAAAGTTCGGTCTGCAAACGGACAAACTTTACGTCAACAAGAGTCCGATGGTGCCTAGTCCGACCATGTGTACAGCAAGCAATCGGACTTTTGGACAAAGTACAAACGCGCATGCTCAGAAGCAAAGACCAGCCGGAAGCGTTCACTTTGGATTAGTGTATTTTGGTTATATGAATCAAAACATATTTCTATATTTTTTTGTGGGTCAAGTTAGCACAACCCCATTGCGCAACATGTCTGCTTGACGAACGGATGTTCAGAAACAAATAAAATTGCACGAAACTGAAAATCGCAAATGCACACAGACGAAACCTCTACTAACTCTCAATTAGCAGAAGGAGCCCAAAGGGTGACGCCGGAGAATTGAACTTCCTCTTTTAAACTCTTGTCAGTACGTTGAAACGACACTACGTTCGTGTTTGTTGCCGAAAAAGTCAGAGCGTGTGTATGCTATGGGTGTGACCGGATAACTCCCTTCGGACAAAAATCCAAGGGAAAGTTTGTTTGATGTCCGATCGTGTGTACGAGGCTTTAGACTCAACAATGCTATAAACAAAAAAATCTGACAATTTCGGGAAAAAATAAAATGTTTTTACTTTCTGATATAAAAAGCTATTAAAAAAGAAAAAAAAAAAAATCGAATTTCTTCATACATTTCGGTCAACATGTATTCTGCTACATATTTTTGAAAAAAAAAAATCCCAATAAGCGTATATTGATTGGTTTTCGCAAAAGTTATAGTGTCTACAAACTATGATATATATTGTGGTTATTTTTTTTTTTTATATACTAGTAATGTAGGGGATTAGTAGCTTATAGCTGAACTGTGATATTGTGGCAGACAATCTGACACTGACAATTTTGGCACTTTTTGGTAACCAGTGACACTAATACAGTGATCAGTGCTAAAACTATAAACTGTCACTGTACAAATGACACTGACTGAGAAGGGGTTAAACATCTATGGTGATCAAAGGGTTAAATATGTGCCTAACTAGTGTTTATGTGGTACTTTCACTAAGGGATGTGCTGGTTTTTATACCCTGATTAGCAGGGAAACCAAAACCAGCACATCCTTGCTGATAGGACAGAGCTCTGTCCTGTCTTCCTCCTCGCCGACCAGCGAGGTGCTAATCATAGCACAAGCGGCGTGCTGGCGGCATACATGTGGCCCCTACCCGGAAGTGTAGGATCCCATACTAGCTACGTGATCCGGCGCAGGAGAGCCACTCTGTCGCGGTGTAACTGTGTTTAAGCAGAGAAATAAACATTTGAAATATAAATAATTCAGTTTTCTTGCGATTCATATACTTCTCTTCCACTATAAAGCCAAATGGTGACACCACTGTTCACAGCTTGCAAGTACAAAGCTTGCTGTGTCCTCTCCCCACCTTCATTCTGTTCATTGGAATTAGAATTTTGATCAATAAACTGGCAAGGTGTTTCCTATGCTTAAAGTGGAGGTTCACCCAAAAACTAAATTTTTAACATTAGATTGAGGCTCATTTTGGGAAGCAGAATCGGGTGTTTTTTTTTTAATCGAAGCAGTACTTACCGTTTTAGAGATAGATCTTCTCCGCCGCTTCCGGGTATGGGCTGCGGGACTGGGCGTTCCTATTTGATTGACAGGCTTCCAACAGGCTTCCGACGGTCGCATCTATCGTGTCACTATTTTCCGAAAGTAGCCGGACGTCGGTGCGCAGGCGGCGTATAGAGCCGCACCGACGTTCGGCTTCTTAGGGCTACTCGTGACGCGATGTATGCGACCGTCGAAAGCCTGTCAATCAAATAGGAACGCCCAGTCCCGAAGACCATACCCGGAAGCGGCGGAGAAGATCTATCTCTAAAACGGTAAGTAATGCTTAGATTAAAAAAAAAACTACCCGATTCTGCTTCCCAAAAAGAGCCTCAATCTAATGTTAAAAATAGTTTTTCGGGTGAACTTCCGCTTTAGGCTCTCCTATAAATCTGCCTAAACAGTACATATTGCTCTGCCAAGGTAAGAATAGGCCCTTAAGGTATTTATACTATCAGCATTTAATAAAACATTTCATGAATTTTAAATGGATACATGATTGGACTAAAGGGTGTTGTTGAATTGTACATTAATTACACCTAGAAAACACATGAATTTTACAGACTTATGATTGCAATAACAATGCCAACAAAAACATTGCCCTCTGATAGATACAGGGTGAGATGTTTCAGTTAATGCCATTAAGGACAGGTAAACAAGGCTCATTGTACCCCCAAGGACCATGGGCCCAGTAGCATTTGTTACTTCTTCACATACTGGTATGTTGTTATTATGGATGCACCAATACCATTTTTTTACAAGTACAGATACTTTTGTTTTAGTACTTGCCCATACAAATTACTTATACCTACTACAACAGTTTTGTTTTCACTTCAGCTCAGCTGTCAGTAATGGTACAAAGCATTGAAAAGTCATTTACAAATTAAATAAATTGATTTTGTTTTAATTTTGCGCTTTTTCAATGTGAAATGTGTTAATATATGTTAACAAACAAAGCAAAATGTTTTTTAATTGTTAATCGTTTATAAAATAGGAGTAAACAAACAAACGTTTCCGAAAGAAGCAGAACGTGCAGAGCTGTGACTTGGCTCTATACGGCTCTATACGGGGGAACGGACGTCAATCATCTGGGCGACCTCCCAGATGACATTCCTCCTCGGCAGAGAAGTGCCTACTCCTGCGGGGAGAACTACTCGGAAGCCGGGTTGCAAACATAGATTACAAGGTACGTACAGCCTAAAAAAAATAAAAAATTACGGACTGTACTTGTTACAAGTATAAGGAAGTTGGTCTGATATAATTGTTATTAGGGTGAACCTCCGCTTTAATAAGGGTTTAAACAGAGGAACATTTAATAAAAAACACAATGTTTTTTTGTACTTGATAGGTTGCTTTAAACTGATTTCATCTGCAGATCTAAATTCATCCCTTTGATCTGTAGATGAAGAAACAGAAAGATACAAAAAGAAACAATGTTTCTTTTTATTTTAGTGTTTCAGAGGCTGAGCAATGTTGTTGATAAACATTGGCTGGAGTTTTTTTCTCTTTCTTTGACAGCTAAAATTACCGGACTTCTCTAAAACTTCAGCTGTCATCAGGGGAATCCCACTGACAGCTGAATGAGTCATCGGTTGTTAGGAAAGCGGCAGCACTGCTCCTTAACAACCAATGATTGCCTTTCTTTTTACATTTCAGCTGCAGCCAGCAACCAGCGCACCCCTGCAAGACATGTGGAGTAATTAGGTTTAATTCACATACTGGCATTTTGAATCACGGGCTGAAGCACTGCGATTCTACCTGTCTTTTTAAAAAACCCTGATAGCGCTATTTATTTCAATGGCACCAAAAAAATTGTTTTTGGGTGCAATTGAAATGAATGGCACCTGGACACGCTGATGTGGGATTTAAAATTTAACTTAACGGCACATTTTGAAATCGTGGGCAGAATCACAGCAATTCCACCCACGCTTCAAAACGCCTATATGTGAGTGGTGTGCCGACTCGATCCAATTTTACGTCAATAATTGTCTGATGGACGTTTTTTGCCGGATAATCCGAATGTGTGTATGCTCCATCAGACAATTGTTGGCGGAATAAACGACAACAAATGTTGGCTGTTCATGCTCACCAACTGTCTGACAATAAATCTATTATGTCGGAACTAAAATCCAAAGTACAAACACGCATGCTTCGATGAGCCTTTGGTGGGGCTTTGATGAGGCTTTGGTGGGGCTTCAAGCTAGCTTGGCCATAGACTTCTATGGAGGCTTTGAAGATGCTTTGAAGTACCACTAAGGCTACAATTTTTGAAGCAAAGCAAAAGCAAGGTGTAAACAGGACTGTAAGCTAACCATTTTATTTAGTGACAGGAGCTTTGGCTGGCGTTCAGAGAGCTTTAACTCAGCCTGTCCAAAGCCTTGTTTTGAAGCATATGTAAACTAGCTGTTAATGTGTGTTGAAGCCGAAGCAAGTATAAATGAGCCCTTACCAAAAATACTCTCTTTTTGGCTCGTCGAGTTTCTCGACAGTTTCCTCGACGAAAATGTACACACGACCGGTTTCCTCTGCAAAAAAATATTTCCCAGCAAGTTTCTTCGTGTGTACGAGGCTTAACAAGCAGGGCCCTCTGATCCCTCCTGTATCTAATTGTATTGTGACTGTACTGTCTTCCCTGATGTTGTAAAGCGCTGCGCAAACTGTTGGCGCTATATAAATCCTGTATAATAATAATACTAGAAGTGCAGGAGGATCGGATTTGATAGAGATCTCAAACACTGTTGAGATCATAAGAAAAACATATTTCCAAAAGATTTTTTGCAACTGGGCAGTCCCACCATATGTGAATATGTGATCCTAGTTCCCAGCATTAAACTTTATAAGAGGGGGAGGGGAGGATGGGAAGAGTAATAAGGAGATAAACAGAAAAGAATAAAGAAATGTGGGAGGAGGAGTAAGTGTGAGAAAAGAGAAGCAGGAATAAATCCTGACCCCCCCCCCCCCGCCTCCTATTAGGCAACAAAAACTATAATTTCAATCACTCACCCTCCAAAATGGTATAACAGATAGAAGTTTAGGTGGGGGTGTCTCCCTGGAGATTAGTTGACATTTTCAGGGATCGTTATATTAGTAAATACAAGCAGTTACACAGCTCAATCTTACGATTCTAGTACCAGCATTCAGATAAAACCCACGGTCCCTCTTACAAAGGATATTCAGTTTACTGAAAGGCTTTCCACAGAAGATTCCATGAGAGGAGACACTAGGGATTACCCAAAGCTCCCGTGCAGATGGCCTGTGAATGCCTTGGACTTTCATGGAAAATCTATGGTCAGGAATAGAGAAGCCTTGGACCATCCTGCTCAGCCTAGTTCCTCCAAAACCCCAGCAAGATTAAAGGGGAAACAAAAAGGTCACATTCACATGTACGCATTGCAGTAACATGCAAACAAAATAATGCATTTCACAGCATGTTACTGAAACATTGACACCTGGGTATATGTGCGCTGTGGTGTGCCACTATTTATTTTAAATGACACACCAATGCTCATACACAGTGCAATACAACACATAAGCCTCAAATGGTGGGAAAACAGTGTTTAGGTACATTTTAAATGTTATTTTCTCATTGGCTAATGCATTTTGGTAATTTTTGTTTTCTGAAAGTTAATAAAAAAATGTGTCATTCTTTTTATTTTTATTTTTATTCAAATAAACATTTTTTTTACAGGGCGTGTAGCTGAAGTTTCATGTTCACAAGGCATGCTAGGCACCACTACCTAATCTTTTTGGCTGACTGTGTTGATCCAAGTTGAAATGACATTTCCATATTTGCTAGCAGGGGAAAGTGTCTCTGTTAAGAACATTAGAGGGTATAAAAACAAAAGACATGCATAATTAAAAAAAAATATATATATATTGAAAATACACTGGAAAGGATGAAATTAATGCAAAAAATGGCACACATCTGCTTTTTTTTACTGCTCCGCCATGACAAACAAGTATTAGGCCTCGTACACACGACCGAGGAACTCGTGGTAAATGAAACATCGTTTTCCTCGACGAGTTCCTTGTTAGGCTTGTCAAGAATCTTGACAAGCTTTCTTTGCGTACACACTGTCAAGACCAAATCTTGTCGTTCTCAAACGCGGTGACGTTCAACACGTACAACGGCAGGGGAAGTTCGATTCCACTGACACAACCCTTGGGGCTGCTTTTGCTAATATCATGTTACTGCGTGTTAAGTAAATGTTTGGTAAGAGACGATTTGCACTTTTCAGACTGTTACAGCGTGACAAAAGTGCTATCTCCATTACAAACGCTACTTTTACCGAAGGTGCGCTCCCGTCTCATACTTTATTCTGAGCATGCGCGGGGTTTCTAAGCATACACACGAACGTGTTTCTCGTCGAAAACCAGCCCGACGAGGAACACGACGAGGAAATTGAGACTCCAGACGAGGAAAAAGAGAACTTGTTCTCTTTTTTTCTCATCGAGTTCCTCGACAGTTTTCTCGATGAAAAATATACACACGGCGGTTTTCCTCTGCAAAAAAGCTCTGCCACCAAGTTTCTTGATGGATTCTGTCGAGGAAAACGGTTGTGTGCACGAGGCCTTACAGTGGTGGTGAAATTGCAAACAAAACCAAAGAAAATTCCCAGCTCAACTTACCGACCAGCCTGCAACCAACCAAATAATCCTGTCTAATAGTATGTGCTAAAAAAAAAAAGGGTTTAGTATGCACACTAAAAATAAAAAATAAAATAAAAAGAACCCGGGAACCTGATGAATATTGAACGGATGAGGGTACCACCATAATATAATGGCAGGGTGTGTACACTGCACATAACTACCTCAAAAACTTTTTTTTATGCACACCCAAAGGTTATCTCCCCATATTGTATTTATTGAAGTGTAAACAGCATGTCATGATATAGTTCTCCAAGAAGTAGCCCCTCCCCCTCATCCCCCATATGTCTCCCAAAACCAGTCCCCCCCCCTCCCCGACACTTAAAATCCCATGCCTATCCCTCCCTCCCCTCTAAACTCATGTACAAAGGATGTGGCTGCAGAACCCGCCCCCCCCCCCCCTTGGAGCTGGAACCAGCAGACTGTATGAACTACCCCCCAGATGATACCCCTGATGAATGCACCTACAGCCTGATCTCCAATCCAGGAATAATGCGGGTGAGATGACCTCCCAGAGACCTAAATGGAGAACTCTACACCTTACAGCCTCAATGAGCAAATGCAGTAAACACCTCCTTCACAGGTAGTTCTGGGAGTCTATCCCACTGGAAAGTGGCCACCTCAATTGCAGTTCCTATTATAGCTGGTAAAATGGCCTAATCCCAACTGTGTGGGCATTGATGAGTGCCTGGAATCCTATATAAAGGATAGAGCAACTGGGAGGTTCATGTAGCCATCACTCTGCTGAAAAATTTATAATGACTTGCATTCAAGGTTAATTGCACCGCTGATCGTTCCACACCTGTAGCATGTCAGATGATAATGTCATGAATGTACTTTTGGTCCTTGGCACAATGGTTCTTTCCTCAGTTTGGTTGGGTGGATAATGCTTGAGTTTACAGTTCGGAAAATGGCTGGCACCTGACCCTTTATGCCCTGCTATCATATGGGTATCAATTTGTGTGTCATAGGTCTATTTATGTATATATATATATATATATATATATATATATGAAATAGAAAATGTGATAAGCGCTCCAAACAGTAGTAAGAACTACTACAATACATGTCCACAACAAACGCTCATAGCATATCCATCAATAGCATGTCCATCAGTAAGCCTGAAAAATATAAGGTGATAAAACACAATCAACCTAAAATACTCAGTGACAGTGAGTCCAACAATGGATAAGTAAATGGATGGTGTCTAAAAAGAATAAATAAATAAATAAATTATTAAGAATGTCCTTGAGCTAGGGAGTATGATGGTCTCAATAGACTAATATGGTGGTCTTCTCAAAAATGGCTGGTGGTTAAACAGTGTGTAAAAATAAAGAAGCATCCATAATCAGTCTCCCAGAACTCTCACATTGTTGCTACTTCTTTTCTTTTCTCTCTCCCCCTCGCTCACATGGAGCATTGAGCACCCTTACTGGTCCATTATCTATTTGAAATGGATACAAACAACAGGTGTAAGAGGCAGATATAGAGGACACTATCGGGAAGGAGTGAGACATATACCCCGGATACGCATACACCCACGCTACATGCCATTATATAGTAGCAGCAAGGTGAGGGTTCTGGGAGACTGATTATGGATGCTTCTTTATTTTTACACACTGTTTAACCACCAGCCATTTTTGAGAAGACCACCATATTAGTCTATTAAGACCATCATACTCCCTAGCTCAAGGACATTCTTATTAATTTATTTCTTTATTTATTCTTTTTAGACACCATCCATTTACTTATTCATTTATTTACCCATTGTTGGACTCACTGTCACTGTGTATTTTAGGTTGATTGTGTTTTATCACCTTATATTTTTATTTCACATGATGCTTACTGATGGACATGCTATTGATGGATATGCTATGAGCGTTTGTTGTGGACACGTATTGTAGTAGTTCTTACTACTGTTTGGAGCGCTTATCACATTTTTTATTTCATTCATTATTTGTGTATTGTGAACACTTTTAGATATAGCTGCTCTGAACGTTGCTATATACACCTATATCACTTTAACACTGTTTACTCACAGTAGCGCAAGAGTTTTCTCTTTTTCACTTATATATATATATATATATATATATATATATATATATATATGTGTATATATATATATATATATATATATACAGTATATATATATATATATATATATATATACACACAGGGCCAGATCCACATAGAAATGGATCGGCGCAGAGTATCAGAGATACGCTACGCCGGCATAACTTTTTCGGCTTTGGTTCGAATCCTGAAAGATTGCGCGCCGAAAGTTACGGCGGCGTAGTGTATTTCTGGCGGCGGAATTCAAATCGGCGATTAGGGGGCGTGTTTCATTTAAATGAAGCGCGTCCCCGCGCCGATTGAACTGCGCATGTTCCGTTTCGAAATTTCCCGCCGTGCTTTGCGAGAAATGACGTCGCAACGACGTCATTTTTTGAACTTAGACGTGACTTACGTCCGTCCCTATTCACGGACGACTTACGCAAAAAAAATTCTAATTTCGACGCAGGAACGACGGCCATACTTAACATGGCAAGTCTATCTATACGCCGCAAAATAGCAGCTTTAACTATACGCCGGAAAAAGCCGACTAGAGACGACGTAAGAGAATGCGACGGCCGCGCGTACGTTCGTGGATCGTCGGAAAAAGCTAATTTGCATACCCGACGCGGAAAACTACGCAAACTCCACCCAGCGGACGCCGAAGTATTGCATCTACGATCCGAAGGCGTACGAAGTCGTACGCCTGTCGGATCGAACCCAGATGTCGTTGTATCTTGGTTTGAGGATTCAAACTAAAGATACGACGCAGGAAATTTGAAAGTTCGCCGGCGAATCAGTAGATACGCCGGCGTACTCGCTATGAGGATCTGGCCCACAGGTGTGTATATATATATATATATATATATATATATACACACAAATCTATGTAAATATATACAATTTGGTATTAGTAAGGAGATAATGGCCGTGGAGGACCAGCCGTTTATCTGCCTGATTCTGTAATGATATTCTGTTCCTTAGAATGAGAAAAGAGGACACTAAAAAGGCAATTTATTTTTCTTCTGAGACAATTTAGACTTTAACAATGGCAGTCTTGTAATCCGGGACTGTGTGTGCTCTGTCACTGCAGCTATTTACTCAACACGTACCAAGCACTGGAGCTGCAGATCAGCTAAAACCCTCAGAATTTTTCAATAAGAGCCTTCTTATCCATCAGGGACACTATCAATAGGAAAAAAACATTTGATTTTCAATGCTGTATTTTTTTTTTCTTGCAGAAAGAAAATAGCACTGTGTATTGAAAATTGGATTCCAAGCAAACATATCACAGACACACAATTGCACAGCAGAGATGGTACATGACATACCGGAGGTGGCTTCAAGTGATACATAATTGATGGATCTGGTCTTTTTGTGCTCTGAAATTACAGAGAAATTTTAGGGACATTTTCTTTGCTGGTGTGAAGCACACACAGAAGTAGGGTATAGCTTGAACAACCCATACTTTACAGACATTTTCTAATATATACTTCCAGTGGAGGTTAACAGGAAACTTTTTTTCTTGATGTAGCAAGTTTTATGTATTGAGAGCAATTTACTTAACAATAAGAAACCCTTATTGTGGCCCATTTACCTGTGTCTGATTGAAAGACCTTGATTCCTAAATGGCAGGAATGATAATAATGATATGAGACCATGGTCATTTTGATGTACACTATGGCCCGGATTCACAGAGAGCGGGCGCACAATACGCTACGCCGACGCAGCACAGAGAGGCAAACATGGAAGTCACAGAGCACTTGCTCCTAAAACTGTGCTGGGTTTCCTAGGCGTAAGCCGGCGTAGGTGGAAGTGGGCGTGAGCCATGCAAATGAGGCATGACCCCATGCAAATGATGGGCCGAGTGCCAGACAGACACGTATAACAAACGGCGTCCCGTGGACGCATCCCAGTGCGCATGCTCACAAACACGTCGGAACAACTGCCTAAGATATCCTGGATCACTGTCTACGCCATGAACGTAATCTGCGCCCATCCAGACACACGTCAAACGTAAACTACGTATAAAACGCCGGCTTCTGTTCCCTGATGCAGACTTTTACATGTCTGCTGCTGAGTTACACCTCCTTTATGGGGCTTAACTTTACGCCGGACGTACAACTTACGTGCACCTCTCGAAGCCTGTGTCGGGCGGGCGCAGGTTCGTGAATCGCCATATTATCCTCATTTGCATATTTGAATGACTAATCAATGGCAGTGCCAACATGCGGCCAGCGTAAATGTGCGCCCACCCTACGCCGGCGTAGGCAAGTTACGTCGGCGGGATTAAGCCTGTTTTTAGGCGTATCTTAAATACGACGGCGCATATTTGCACTTATGCGGCGTATCTGGAGATACGTCGGTGCAAGTGCTTTGTGAATCCGGGCCTATATTACCAAAAATTTTAGAACGCCTGCCTTTACACCCACATGAACTTTAATGGCATCTCAGTCTTAGTCTGTGGGGTTCAATATTGAGTTGGCCGCCCTTATATAACAACTTCAACTCTTCTGGGAAGGTTGTCCACAAGGTTTAGGAGTGTTTCTATAGGAATCTTTGACCATTCTTCCAGAAGCGCATTTGTGAGGTCAGGCACTGATGTGGACGAGAAGGCCTGGCTTGCAGTCTCCGCTCTAACTAACAAAGGTGTTGTATTGGTTTAGGTCAGGACTTTGTGCAGGCCAGTCAAGTTCCTCCACCCCAAATTCGCTCATCCGTGTCTTTATGGACCTTGCTTTGTGCACTGGTGCGCAGTCATGTTGTAACAGAAAGGGGCCATCACCAAACTGTTCCCAGTTGGGAGCATGAAATTGTTCAAAATGTTTTGGTATGATGACACCTTTACTGGAACTAGGGGGCCAAGCCCAACCCCTGAAAAACAAACCCACACCATAATCCTCCCTCCACCAAATGATTTTGACCAGTGCACAAATCAAGGTTCATAAAGACATGGATGAGCAAGTTTGGGGTGGAGGAACTTGACTGGCCTGCACAGAGTCCTGAACTCAACCCAATAAATCCATTTGGGATGAATTAGAGCGGAAATTGCGAGCCAGGCCTTGTCCAACATCAGGGCCTAACCCCACAAATACACCTCTGGAAGAATGGTCAAGCATTCCCATAGACACACTCCTAAACCTTGTGGCCAGCCTTCCTAGAAGAATTGAAGCTGTTATAGCTGCAAACGGTGGGCAAATTCAATATTTAGCCCTACGGACTAAGACTGGGGTGCCATCAAAGTTCATGTGCGTGTAAAGGCAGGCGTTCCAATACTTTTGGTAATATAATATATTTACTGTATGTATGTACTACACAATAAAAGCACAGTTGAAGCGGGAGTTCACCCTAAAAAAAAAATTTAACATTAGATTGATGCTCATTTTGTCAAGGGGAATCGGGCAGTTCTTTTAAAAACGAAGCAGTACTTACCGTTTTAGAGAGCGATCTTCTCCGCCGCTTCCGGGTAGGGTCTTCGGGACTGGGCGTTCCTATTTGATTGACAGGCTTCCGACAGGCTTCCGACGGTCGCATACATCGCGTCACGAGTAGCCGAAAGAAGCCGAACGTTGGTGCGGCTCTATACTGCGCCTGCGCACCGACGTTCGGCTACTTTCGGCAAATCGTGACGCGATAGATGCGACCGGCATTTGCACAGACAGGTTAAAAAATCTGTCTCATACAAACAAAATCCTTTCAACACAGGCCCTTAATGCAATGACAATGTAATGTACATTGAAGCAATTAAAGGGGTTGTAAAGTCAGAATTCTTTTTATCTAAATGCATTCTATGTATTTTCTGTGTGCAACCACCCCCTTGGTCAACCTGATACTTACTTAAGCCCATCTCTGTCCAGGGATGTCCACGAGAATCTCAGCTGCCCGACAGCCTCCCTCCTGAGTGGCTCCCACTGCTGTCAAAGTCAGTTAGCCAATCAGGAGAGAGAGGAGGCGGGGCCAGGCTGCAGCTCCGTGGTTGAATGGACACACTGAGATGTGACTTGACTCGGGTGCCCCTATAGAAAGCTGCTTGCTGTGGGGGCACTCAACAGGAGGAAGGGGCCAGGAGCACAGAAGAGGGACCTGAGAAGAGAAGGTTTGAGGCTGCTCTGTGCAAATCTACTGCACGCAGCAGGTAAGTATAACATGTTTGTTATTTTTATAGAAAAAAAAAAGGCTTTACAATATTACCTAGATACGACAGGTTTATACTTCCCTTTCCCCACAGGCAACTGTCTTGTGCTGCCTCAACCCTACCTTAACAGACTAACCTTGGTATCACACTAACAAGGTCAGATAGTACAGCTACAAAATGAAGGCTGAGGCTGAGAACAGATGGAGAAGCTGAAAGACACAGTTTGCGTTGTTTACCGCCAATCCATCTAAATCGACTGCAAGAGCAGGGCAATCTTATACATTATTCTGCTAGCAGTTTGGTTCTCTGTTTGAAGGCTCAAAAGTGGATAAACTACATATTACATAATTTCAGCGACAAAATTACGCAAAACATATAGGATCAGCAACAATGAGGAACTACCTGCACTTGCAAAGTCCTCAGACGTCACTTTGGAACCTTTCAGTTTACACAGGAATCTGTCACTGACATTTAACATCATGAAGTGTGGGTGGTTGTGTGCTGGCCCTGGAAATCCTGCTGCCCTACGCCAGTCTTTTTCAACCAGGGTAGCCAGGCAACCTGGGGAGTCTTTTGGTTTCTTCAGGGGTGCCTTAGCAAAACGCCAAAAAATTGCCCCACAAATTTATACAAGCCAGCGGGTGGAGCAAGCCTGCCTTTTAGTTACACAAAGCCACAGATTTTCATTGTACACCAGTGCCACCTTCTAGCTGAACCAATGACATCTTCTGTTGATAAGGAGGACATTGGGCGCCTGCACAGCATCCTTGTTTGCCCCTCCCCTGCCCCTCTCCATCAGCACTAGGGTCTCATTAGCTGAGAGAGGGAGAGAAACTGAGGGCGATGATAAACATTTGTAGTTTCCCTATGAAGAAGTCACGGTATCACATGACAAAATTCTTCAGGGTGTAACCACGTGGCATCATCACGCCCACAAGTTGTGGAGTGGCCATTTTAACATATCCTCTCTCAGACGCCCATGCTTAAAGCGGAGGTCCAGCTGTAAAACATATTTTTTTTAAAAGTCAGCAGCTACAAACACTGTAGCTGCTGAATTTTAGTAAGCACACTTACCTGTTCAGGGTGCCCGCGATGTCGGCCGCCCGGAGGCCGATCCGTTCATCGGATCAGGTCCCAGGGCCGCAATTCGAAGTAAGGGAAACAGGCAGTGGAGCCTTTGCGGCTTCACTGCTTATTTTCTACTGCGCATGCGTGAGTCGCGCATCGCTTTGTGAATGACTGGCTGTCTTCTAGGACACATACAGGTTCCAGAAGACAGCGCGCCCAAATGACCCAGAAGACAACACGAGGAGGAGAAGAATGAAGACTACAGTGGAATAGGAAGTCGCAGATTAGGATGATATGCCTAGCAACAGCCATTTCTGTGAAGTATAAATGTATTAATTTTTTCATAAATTTTTTCCCATTTTTTGTAGCCTTTTTGTCTATTTTTTTTTTAGGGTGGACCTCCGCTTTAAAGAGTTGATGTATATGTGATAAAAAGGCGATTGTGTCTTATGCACTTGATTTATTAGTGCACTTTTTTTGTGAGTATATTATCTATTTTGTTTTTGCTGAATGAACTATATTATTGGTTCATACTACACTATGGAAGGTTTTTTATCTTTTCCTACTGAGTGGAACGCTTCCTGAGATATAGAGTGGAGGGGTAGTTGGTGTACACCTTTTGGAGGAGTACGGTAGCGTTTGGACCCAGGCGCCTGGGACAGCTCTGGTTGACCTTACCACTGTGTGGGTCGACTTTTTGAAGTAATGCCCTGTGCACACGATCGGTTTTTCAGACGGAATTCCGCTCAAGCAGTCTTGCAAACACACGGTCACACCAAATTCTGACCTTTAAAAACGCGGAGACATATAACACGTACGACGAGCCGAGAAAAATGAAGTTCAATGCTTCTGAGCATCCGTCGACATGATTCTGAGCATGCATGGTTTTTTCTCCGTCGGAGTTTCATACAGACGAATGGAATTTCCGTTGGAAAAAAAGAGATGTTCTCTTTCTAAGTCCGTCGTAATTTCCAACAGAAAAAGTCCGATGGGGCATACACACGGTCGGAAAATCCGATGAAAAAATTCCGTCTGACTTTTTTCATCGGAATTTCCGATCGTGTGTACGAGGCGTTAGAGACATCAAAGACAGATGGTGGTGAAGCACTTTTTGGTCCGTTTTTGAATATCATCATGTTTTTTTGGAGCATGTATACAATGAGGTACACTGTCATTTTGAAGAAGTGGACTGTGTATTTAGATTAGGACTGTCACTTAATTTAGTTTTATTTTGTAAATATATCATTCCACTTTAATATATTTCAAGGGCATTTGTATATTTACTAATACTATATATGTGTAGAACTAGGAGTTGCAAATGTCAGGGTTTCCCACTGCTGGTCACATAGCATTTCCTTCCAGACACAGGAAACAGTCTTTTGGCTTGTGTTTGTTGTTTTTATTAGGGGGAATAATAAATTGGATGGGGTAAGGATTATGGGATGCCCAAATTGACAAATAACAACAGAACCAGGGACAACTTCCTCCCTCATTTACAGCTTCCACTTGAACCTCCTGCACAAACCCTTGATCCTTTGTACAGCTCTGCTGGGTTCACTCCTTAAGAACTATGGGCCAAATCCACAAAAGGGATACGCCGGCGTAATTGCTGTTACGCCGTCGTATCCCTGTTCCTAACTATGGAACTGATCCACAGAATCAGTTTTCCATAGTTAGGCAGAAGATCCGGCATGTGTAAGGGACTTACACTGCCGGATCTTAGGATGCAGTACCGCATCCGCCGCCGGGGGCATTTCGTGTCGAAATGCCGCCTCGGGTATGCAAATTAGCACTTACGGAGATCCACAAAGCTTTTCAGCTTCGTTTTTTCTCCGTAAGTTTTAGTTTGCATACGCAAAATTAGGGCTGCTTTTACATGGTGTAAAGTTAGTACACCATGTAAAAGCAGACCTTTCTGTCCAGCGACGCGATTTTTTTTAAATTTTGAATTTTTTTTTTCCCGCCATATCTTTTTTTTTTTTCGACGCAACTTTATTGACCCGTCGCAATCCACAAAGCTCGGCGTAACGTAATTTCGCGCTATGCACGTCGGGGAAAATGACGTCACGAGCATGCGCAGTACGGCCGGCGCGGGAGCGCGCCTAATTTAAATGGGAATCGCCCCCATTTGAATAGGAACGCCTTGCGACGGCGGAATTTAAATTACACAGCCCAAAATTTCTAGGTAAGTGCTTTGTGGATCGGGCACTTAGGTAGAAATTTTAAGGCAGTGTAACTTAAATGGAAAAAATTAAGTTAGGCCGGATCTTTGTGGATTTGGCCCTATCTGCCTTTTTGTTAGCTTAGCAACAGCCCTTTACAGGTTAGGAACTCGCAATCCCTCTGAAAAGTAGCACATGTGGAGTGAACTGCTTCCTGATACCTTCTGCTTCACTGTAGACACTTATGCCAGTTCTACTCCTTACAGAAATGCTAGCCAATCCTCCTGACTGACACACTGGAGAGCTCCCAGGGTAAGGCTGAAGAGTTAAGTACACTGCTGTCTTCAAGGGGGACCTGCTGCATGTGGCAGTCTTTCCCTTTGTCTGTCCCAGCGCCGTGCTAATCTACTCACTTTGTCTCTCTTTCCTCCTGCTGCCTCTCCAGGTAGGATCCTTCCAGGCCAGCCACCTGAGCTCTGGCCTAAGGTAAAACCCCTCCCTGGTAAGTGTCCCTCAAGGGCCACCGACAGACTCCCTCAGCACTGCTTCTGCATCTTCCACCCGACTCCCCTGCTGACATGGCTCATGTCTGTTTAAGGGCTTCTTAGCTCTCTGCCAGGCCCACTTCTTGCAGATTGGCCAGAGGGCCCCTTAATATGCAAGACAACCCTCCTAGCTTCCGCCCACTAATTTCCAGAATATTCTCCAACATTCTAGAGCCAGGGGGAGGCACCAGAGAGCTGCCTGGATGAGTCATCCTGCCCTGAACTCTAATGAACCCTGACCAAGATTCTATGGCTATGGCTCAGCCCTTGGCCAGACTATAGTTGTACTGCACCACTAGTAGAACACTAGAGGGTGCTAAATATGATATAGGGGAAATATTGGTTTTGTATCATTCATCATTGTATTGCACTGCACTTTTTAGTTTTTTGTAAACATTTGAATACTAGTCAGTACCAGTTTGCAAAGGTGTATCCACTTTGAAAGAATAAATCACCCACGATGTTGGATGGTCTATGTGTGTGTATGTTGCTGCATTATGTAAAACTATTAGGATAGGTGCCTTAAGACTGTCCATCATTTTAAAGGGTGCCTCAAGATTGTAAAAAAGGGTGTGTTGATTGAAAAACAGTTGAGGAACACTACCTTGGGCAATGGCCTATGTCGGCTATGCAAAAGTTCATTCCTGATTATGTGTATAGTTTTGCATCTGAGCTTGTACAGCGTGCCTGCATACCACCAGGACCTAAGGTAATAATTAGGGGAGGAATGTGAACATTTGGCCTGGGGTGAAAACACATCCAAGTTTCCCTTTTATTGTAGGGACAGAATTATTTTTCCAGTATCATCTTCCTTTGCGAATTCTGACATTTGTTCAAATGACATTCCAGATCCACAAAGGAGATTAGTGCTTCAAGACATCCCTCTGCAAGGTTTCAGTGAACCCAGGGAGCAGATAGTTTAGGACTTTCCTTCACCAAAGGCTTAGGCCTCGTACACCGTTTTCCTCGACAGAATCCATCAAGAAACTTGGTGGGAGAGCTTTTTTGCAGAGGAAAATGGTCGTGTGTATGTTTTTCATCGAGGAAACTGTCGAGGAACTCGACGAGGAAAAAAGAGAACAAGTTCTCTTTTTCCTCGACGGGAGTCTCAATTTCCTCGTCGTGTTCCTCGTCGGGCTGGTTTTCGACGAGAAACGCGAGCGTGTGTATGCTAAGAAACCCGCGCATGCTCAGAATAAAGTATGAGACGGTAGTGCACCTTCGGTAAAAGTAGCGTTTGTAATGGAGATAGCACATTTGTCACGCTGTAACAGACTGAAAAGTGCAAATCGTCTCTTACCAAACTTTTGCTTAACACGCAGTAACATGAGATTAGCAAAAGCAGCCCCAAGGGTTGTGCCAGTGGAATCGAACTTCCCCTGCCATTGTATGTGTTGTACGTCACCGCGTTTGAGAACAACAAGATTTTGTCTTGACCGTGTGTACGCAAAGCAAGCTTGTCGAGTTCCTCGACAAGCCTAACAAGGAACTCGTCGAGGAAAACGATGTGTCTTTTCCGACGAGTTCCTCGGGTGTGTGTACGAGGCCTCACACTCTCCTGTGGACTTCCATATATGTATGTGTGGTTTTTATACTTTTGTGAGTATCCAATTTTAACCTTTTTTTGTAATTAAACCTTCTTGTTCGTGCTGTCTCCCTCCCTTCCCCTCTCTTTGTTTTACAGATGGAGTCCCACCTCGGTTTTGACAGCAGCACCCCTAGGTCATCAGTTCCCTTTGTCTAGCTATAAGGGCTACCCACTCATAAAGCCCCCCCCCCCAGTTTTATTCTGTATTGTCTTTGTTTATTTTATGTTTTTTTTTTTAACTGCGCCATTCACATTTCTCATGAGTGGTTGAGCGCTGATAGCCTAGCGCCATTCCTGGCGTTGGGAAATAGAAGTATAATACCCAATACCTATACCTCATTGCAATTACCACCCTGATTGATGTAGGAATGGTGAAGCAGCTTCATTCAGTGCCACCAGACCAACATATCTCATTAGTACTGACCAGGGGGCAAATGTCAACCTATGTCAGCCTAGTCCTCGATCGTAATATTACATTGTTACAACGTTCGTGATATAAAACAAGAGCATTATATCTACTTTTTTCACTTTCACAGCTTTATTAACTTTTCTTTTTCTTTTTTTTTTTTTTACATTCACATACAGTCACAAGCTTAGTTAACCACACTCATTATGCCTCCCAAGGGGCCAATATAGTTCTTAAATCAAGTTTTGCTTGATCCAATCTGGTTTTACTGTCGATGTTGTATTGTATCAGCACCTTTTCCTGAGTGTTCAATGACCTGCCGTCGGAAAGAGTCACAGTTGCTAATCATTCTTAACCTCTATGATGCTTTTGACATACTGGATGATCACTTTCCCTGCCATACACTTCACTCCACTGACATATGTGACACTGCTTTGTCATCATTCATGTCATATTTAACTAACTGATACTTCCCAGCCCTTCCATTCTTCTTCCCATCTCTAACATTCTCTTCCCCTTGTCATACTTCTGTCCTTCATGTATATTTAGTTATTATTTTCAGTACACTTTAAAAATGCCAAGCTATCTATATGTAAATGTCGCCATCATTCAAATACCACTTCCAAAAAAACACTGCTGCTGATTTAGAAAATTTAGAAAAATTAGTGTGTTGCCCATAGCAACTATTAAGTCTCTCTTTCATTACCTAACTTCCATAGGAAAAATAACAGCTATAATTGATTGATTTGTATGTCATCAGATAAATTAATAAACAAACAAATAAATATGTATTATATCATTTTCACATAATGATGAATTTTTAAACCATAAAGACTAGAATGACTTATTTTGTATATTGTGTTTTGTTTGCGCACTAATATAATAATTTCCAAATAATTTTTTATTTTTCAGTACAGATAGGCTCTAATTTTGCTTCTCATGCCCTGGCTGGGTTAAGCCTAATGGCCCTTTCACACTGGTCTATTGCGGTGAAATTTAGTGCTAATGTTGAGATTTAATGTGCATTGCCTTAAAGTGGTTGAAAAACCTCAGACATGAAATATTAACAAAAACCTATCCCTCTCTAGCAGTGGTTCTCAACCTTCTAGTGCCGCGACCCCTTGATAAAACTTCCCAAGTTGTTGGGACCCCCAACAGTAAAATTATTTTCATAGCGTGGGTTGAAAGCACCCAAGGCAAGACAAGTAATTTGCGCCTCTAACCCAAGGACATTTAGCGCTCCCTGAGTGCCTTCCACTTGTACAGTATTAAAACCCCTTATAGTACATTTTAGGGTGTACCACTCTTTCTCTTGGTTCTCCTTTCTTTCTCTTTCATCTCTCTCTATCCTAATTCCTTGTTTTTTTCTCCATCCCTCTCTCTAAGGCCTCGTACACACGGTAGGTTAAACAGAGGACACCGGTCTGATGGACCGTTTTCATCGGTCAAAACCGATCGTGTGTGGGCCCCATAGGTTATTTATCGGTTAAAAAAAAGCCAACTTGCTTTAAATTTAACCAATGGATTCCTAACCGATGGGAAAAAAAAACGATCGTTAGTAGGCACAACCATCGGTTAAAAATCCACGCATGCTCAGAATCAAGTCGACGCATGCTTGGAAGCATTGAACTTCGTTTGTTTTCAGCACGTCGTTGTGTTTTACGTCACCGCGTTCTGACACAATCGGATATTTAACCGATGGTGTGTGGGCGTGAAGGACCATCAGTCAGCTTCATCGGTTAACCGACGACAACGGTCCATCAGACCGTTCTCATCGGATGGACTGATCGTGTGTACGAGGCTTAACTGTCTTTCTTGCTCTCTCTTTTTTTCCTTTCTCTCCCTTTTTCTTTGATCCTCCCCCTTTTATCATCTCCCTTCTTGGGAGAACAGTGCAGGCTTCAGAAACAGCCCAGGATTTGGTGACCCCTGGCAAATCATCATTTGACCCCCGAGGGGGTCCCGACCCCCAGGTTGAGAACCACTGCTCTATAGTGTGTACTTCATATCTCTTAACATTATTACTACATCACCTACTAGAAAATGTATGTAGGCATAGGACACGCCCCTGCCACACTCCCTTAAAGGAGGCATAACCAAAAAAAGGTTAATTAAATCCACAAGGGACTTTTTTATACCACTACTATTCCTTTATATTGGCTCTTAAAATTTACAAATGCAGCAATTTATAATTTGGATGAAAGGTTTAGCGCTGTGAAACACTTTTTTAAAGTACATTTTATTACAACTATATAGATCAGACCAAAATGAGGGACAAATGAGGGGGAAAGAGGGACAGAGGGACATTGGTCCAAATTAGGGACAGTCTCTCGAAATCAGGGACTGTTGGGAGCTTTGTGCACTTATCTAAATTAAGAGCACAGTGTGTCACTTTTGTCTCATGCTTCATTCCTCTGCTATCAAAATGAATCACTTCTGACAGGTTTTCCCGACACCAAGAGAAAAAAGGTGTCGGGGAGGGATCTCCAGCAGACTGACAGCCTCAGCTCTGTTCCTGTGTGCTGTGAAAAGGGGGCACTTCCCTCCAATCAGCTCTCAGAGTTCCCCTCACTGAGCTCTGCAGAATTTCATTTCAGCTCTCTGCTCCTTTTTTCTGAACTTTCAGACAAGATTTATGATTCAGCATTTTGAATAGATATAGAGAAGATAAGACTAAAGATAGACAGATACAACTTATGTTGGAGGATTTGTTTTATCTCTGTATATCACCTGAGGCCAGTCACTTTACTGGGTATATGGAAGGGTTTACAACCACTTTGGACCTAAAAATGTACCTGCTGCATTTTTTGTATGGCAGGGCATTGCAACACACTGTGCCTTGCATTGTAAGTGTGTGGTGGAGGTGTGTATGGCTGCGATTCAAATTGAATGGCACCACCGCACAAAAACGCATTTCCACAATGTGTGTTTTACTGAGATTAACCACAACACACAAGCTCTGGTTCCATTCATTTTGATTGGTACTCAGTGCACTATTACACAGCTGGATCAACTCTGGGTTTAGGGTTCTAAGGATGTAGGGAATTATTTTATGTACTTTTATCTTTTCGTTGAACTCGATGGATATTTGCTTTTTTTTTTTTTTTAACCTATCTATGTAATACTTGCCTTGTAATGTGGTGCATCATTGTATTAAAGAGAAAACTATATATTCAAAATAATTGGGCTGCCTCAATGAAGTACACTTTAACCTCCCTGGCGGTATTCCCGAGTGAGGCTCGGGGTGAATTTTTACTACCAAAAGCGGTAACCCCGAGCCACACTCAGGATCGCATCGCAGGATCCACTTACTTGTCCCCAGGATCCTGCGGTGTCCCCCCGCTGTGTCCTCTGCCGGATCATCCGCCTGATTCATTATTGTTCCCAAACTCCGTTCCCTACGAGCATCGCGACACACGGGGGTGGAGCCCAGTGGCAAATTCAAAAAGTGAAAGATACAAAACACACATAACACACTGTAATCTGTAAGAGTATCTCACAAAAGGAAGTACACCCCTCACGTTTTTGTAAATATTTTATTATATCTTTTCATGTGACAACACTGAATAAATAATACTTTGCTACAATGTAAATAAGTGAGTGTACAGTTTGTATAACAGTGTAAATTTGCTGTCCCCTCAAAACAACTCAATACACAGCCATTCATGTATAAACCGCTGGCAACAAAATCGAGTATACCCCTAAGTGAAAATGTCCAAATTAGGACCAATTAGCCATTTTCCCTCCCTAGTGTCATGTGAGTCGTTAGTGTTACAAGGTCTCAGGTGTGGATGGGGAGCAGGTGTGTTAAATTTGGTGTTATCGCTCTCACTCTCTCATACTGGTCACTGGAAGTTCAACATGGCACCTCATGGCAAAGAACTTTCTGAGGATCTGAAAAAAAGAATGGTTGCTCTACATAAAGATGGCTTAGTCCAATGATGGCGAACCTTGGCACCCCAGATGTTTTAGAACTACATTTCCCATGATGCTCCACTACACAGCAGAGGGCATGAACATCATGGGAAGTGTAGTTAAAAAACATCTGGGGTGCCAAGATTCACCATTAGTGGCCTAGGCTATAAGAATATTGCAAAAACCCTGAAACTGAGCTGCAGCACGGTGGCCAAGACCTTACAGCAGTTTAACAGGGCAGGTTCCACTCAGAACAGGCCTCGCCATGGTCGACCAAAGAAGTTGAATGCACATGCTCAGTGTCATATCCAGAGGTTGTCTTTGGGAAATAGACGTATGAGTGCTGCCAGCATTGCTGCAAAGGTTGAAGGGGTGGGGGTCAGCCTGTCAGTGCTCAAACCATATGCTGCACACTGCATCAAATTGGTCTGCATGGCTGTCGTCTGCATAAAGATGATGCACAAGAAAGCCCGGAAACAGTTTGCTGAAGACAAGCAGACTAAGGACATGGATTACTGGAACCATATGCTGTGGTCTGATGAGACCAAGATAAACTTATTTGGTTCAGATGATGTCAAGCATGTGTGACGGCAACCAGGCCAGGAGTACAAAGACAAGTGTGTCTTGCCTACAGTCAAGCAAGGTGGTGGGAGAGTCAAGGTCTGGGGCTGCATGAGTGTTGTTGGCACTACGGAGCTACAGTTCATTGAGGGAACCATGAATGCCAACATTTACTGTGACATACTGAAGTAGAGCATGATCTCCTCCCTTCAGAGACTGGGCCATTGGGCAGTATTCCAACATGATAACGACCCCAAACACACCTCCAAGATGACCATTGCCTTCCTAAAGAAGTTAAAGCGGAAGTAAACCCATCGATTTAACAGTTTCAAAAAGCAGTTACATTTCTGGCATGCCGGGTTTGCTAACTGTCACATTGGTTGTGCTCTCAACCAAACTGTCAAACCATCCAATGGCTGGTGTCATAACTGATCACATGTGCAGCAGAATGGCAGTTGAAGATTAAACATAGGCCAAGATGGCAGCTTCCTTGCCTGAAAATGATAGGTGGGTTTACTTACACTTTAAGGGTAAAGGTGATGGACTGGCCAAGCATTTCTCCAGACCCAAACCCTATTGGGGCATCCTCAAATGGAAGGTGGAGGAGCACAAGATCTGTAACATCCACCAGCTCCGTGATGTCGTCATCGAGGAGTGGAAGAGGACTCCAGTGGCAACCTGTGAAGCTCTGGTGAACTCCATGCCCGAAAGGGGGTTAAGGCAGTGCTAGAAAATAATGGTGGCCACACAAAATATTGACACTTTGGGCCCCATTTGTAAATTTTCACTTAGGGGGTGTACTCATTTTGGTTGCCAGCAGTTTCGACATTATACAGGCTACACACGCATGTGTGTTTGAGCTTTTGGGTGCACACCCTAATGCAATAAGCTGCGCACACCTTTTACCTAGACGTAACTGAATGTCTAAGTGTGAATTCAACCATAGAAAAGCATTGCATGCTTCCAGATGAAGTTGGAAACACATCTGGACACGTATATAAATACCTGTACAAATAAAATGATAATAAATGCATTTTGACAAACTTGTGCATGGGGAATACTGATGAAACTAAATCTGTGTGTGACCTTTTAGTTCACTTATTTTTGCATTTTTCATAATATTCTGCATTTGTGGGCATTAATACAGCAATTCAGCAGTTTTTAGATATAATTACAATGTTATAAAATAATAATAAAGCCAATATTTTAAGTAAGCAGACAGTCTCTGATGAAAATGAAGGCATTGTCTGATGAGTAGGGCCGATGACATTATTAAGCAGCCTCTTCAATCCCGAATTCTTGCATACATACATAAAATAATGATGAAATCTGGGAGTCTAGCACAGGGAGTACAATGTAACTCTGACAGACGTACAGTAGCGCTATGCTGTCAACACCCACAGCCATACATAATACATTAGCTTGTCTAGAAAGCATAGCTTGTGGCTTGACTAAATTGTGCATGTGGTTTTCATTAGGCTGCTTCAAGTCTAAACGAAGAAAAAAAAAACCTCTTTAAAATTAGCGAACTGGGTTGTCAAGAGTCGTTTGCGATTTGATGACAAACATTTCCAACAACTGTGTTGTGTGAACATGAGCTAGAAAAGAAAACACTTCTTCACACAAAGGCCATCATGAACGCATCTGACAATATTAATACCACTGAAGGACGGAGCGTACAGTTAAACAGCCGTACTCAGAAACCATTTCCAGGACCACCCAAGCAATGACGCAGCCAATTGCCAGCAATGATAGCAGCACTGTGGACTCACTTATACCCACAATCTCTACACCTATTCATTGTATATATATATATATGTATCTCAGTGAGTACACCCCTTACATTTTTGTAAATATTTTATTATATCTTTTCATGTGACAACACTGAAGAAATTACACTTTGCTACAATGTAAAGTATTGAGTGTACAGCTTGTATAACAGTGTAAATTTGTCGTCCCCACAAAATAACTCAACACACAACCTTTAATGTCTAAACCGCTGGCAACAAAAGTGAGTACACCCCTAAGTGAAAATGTCCAATTGGGCCCAAAGTGTCAATATTTTGTGTGGCCAACACTATTTTCCACCACTGCCTTAACCCTCATGGGCATGGAGTTCACCAGAGCTTCACAGGTTGCCACTGAAGTCCTCTTCCACTCCTCCATGATGACATCACAGAGCTGGTGGATGTTAGAGACGTTGATCTTCTCCACCTTCTGTTTGTGGATGCCCCACAGATGCTAAATATGGTTTAGGTCTGGAGACATGTTTGGCCAGTCCATCACCTTTACCCTCAGCTTCTTTAGCAAGGCAGTGGTCGTCTTGGAGGTTGCTATCGTATTGGAATACTGCCCTGCGGCCCAGTCTGCGGCCCAGTCTCTAAAGGGAGGGGATCATGCTCTGCTTCAGTATGTCACATTACATGTTGCCATTCATGATTCCCTCAATGAACTGTAGATCCCCAGTGCCGGCAGCACTCATGCAGCCCCAGACCATGACACTCCCACCACTATGGTTGACTGTAGGCAAGACACACTTGTTTTTGTACTTCTCACCTGGTTGCCACCACACACGCTTGACACCATCTGAACCAAATAAGTTTATCTTATTCTCTTTAGAACACAGGACATGGTTCCAGTAACCCATGTATGCTTGTCTTCAGCAAACTGTTTGAGGGCTTTCTTGTGCATCATCTTTAGAAGAGGCTTCCTTCTGGGATGACAGCCATGCAGACCAATTTAATGCAGTGTGAGGTGTATGGTCTGAGCACTGACATTCTGACACCCCACCCCTTCAACCTCTGCAGCAATGCTGGCAGCGCTCACGCGTCTATTTCTCAAAGACAACCTCTGGATATGACACTGAGCACGTGCACTCTCATCTTTGGTCGACCATGGCGAGGTCTGTTCTAAAGGGAACCTGCCCTATTAAACCGCTGTATGGTCATGGCCACCGTGCTGCAGCTGTTTCAGGTTCTTGGCAATCTTCTTATAGCCTAGGCCATCTTTATGAAGAGCAAAAAAATATTTTCTTCAGATCCTCAGAGAGCTCTTTGCCATGAGATGCCATGTCACATGTCACCAGGGAGGGAAAATGGCTAATTGGGCCCAATTTGGACATTTTCACTTAGGGGTGTACTCACTTTTGTTGGCAGCAGTTTAGACATTAATGGCTGTGTGTTGAGATATTTTGAGGGGACAGCAAATGTACACTGTTATACAAGCTGTACACTACTTTACATTGTAGCAAAGTGTCATTTCTTCCGTGTTGTCACATGAAAAGATATAATAAAATATTTACAAAAATGCATTAAGATAAAGAACATTCTGCCTTTACAACCACTTTAATATTGTCTTTTTAGTATCTAACCCCTTCCTACTCACCCCAGCACCCCTTTAAAAGGTTTTGAATGCCTAGGAGGCAGGAAGGATCAGTAATCATGTGGCTACAGTGATTGGCTGTCACAGTCGTCACATGATTAGGAGCTGGTCCCACCGGTCTCTGTGTTGGGAACACGCAGCGAGCGCCGTCTCAGCACAAAAACATTGGTCTCCCATTGATATATATGTGTGGCATGTGGGAGTTATAGTCCTCCCTTTAGCCGCTGCACTTATGTGTTAGCGAGCAGCAACACGTTAGTTTACGTTATTGTTTATCAGTAAAAACACCATTTCACTTGAAATGTGAATATTTATTTATTTATTTGGGGAATATAAGTTTGAAACTATAAAACTATATTTAGGATTAATGTTAAATGTACATTTATTCAATTACCCATGCAAGGTTGTCGTAATACCATTTTATTTAAGGTTTCATCTTATTACCAGATGCCTTGCAGAATAGATAATTATCTCAGACAGTTTTCTTCCCTATGCATATAAATTATTAATACTCATTAACACTTTCTTTATTTGTTGTGCCACAAGGTATGTTTAGTTCCATGTAATAAATACTACAATCTTAAAAATATACGGTACTCCATTGCCACAAAAATGTATTTTCTGGTCTGAAAGAAGATCACCACTAATCCGACAGGAGGAACTCAAGTTGCAGCAATCATTTGATTGACTTAACCATCTTTTTGAGTAAAGATAGTTTTATATATTAATGCAAAAATGTTTAATTAAACTAACACAACCCAGACTTTTTATTAGTAGTAGTAGCACACTAACAAATACTGTAATCACAAACAATAAAACTCAAAAAGATTCTCTTACAAAGTGCCATCTCTAAACTCCATTCCTACTAAAATTTGACAGTCATGTAAAGATTCAGCGTATTCCTCTCAGGCCTCGTACACACGACCGAGTTTCTCAGCAAAAACCAGCAAGAAACTTGCTGGGAGATATTTTTTTGCCGAGGATACCGGTCGTGTGTACATTTTCGTTGAGGAAACTCGACGAGCCAAAAAGAGAGCAAGTTCTCTATTTCTCTCTCAAGTTCTCTATTTCTCTCTCAAATTGGCTCGTCGAGTTCCTGGTCGGGCTGGTTTCTGACGAGAAACTAGAGCGTGTGTATGCTAAGAAACCCGCGCTTGCTCATAATAAAGTATGAGACGGGAGTAAAAGTAGCATTTGTAATGGAGATAACACATTTTTCAAGCTGTAACAGACTGAAAAGTGTAAATCGTCTCTTAACAAACTTTTACTTAACACGCAAACACATGAGATTAGCAAAACCAGCCCCAAGAGTTTAGCCAGTGGAATCAAACTTCCCCTGCCGTTGTATTTGTTGTATGTCACCGCGTTTGAGAACGAGGAGATTTTGTCTTGACTGTGTGTACGCAAAGCAAGCTTGTCGAGTTCCTCGACAAGCCTAACAAAGAACTCGACGAGGAAAACGATGTGTTTCGCCCGTCGAGTTCCTCGGTCGTGTGCACAAGGCTTCAGTGTCAGTCAGTTCAGGCTAAAGCAAGCCATTAAACCATATAATATACTGAGGTTGATTTGCATAAGGAGTAGAGGCTGTTCTGCTTCCGCAGTCCAGTTGTGGTGAGAAAGCTTAAAGTGATTATAAGGGCTATTCTTTTAATTAAAATAATAAATAGGTTAATACTTACCATCTCTGTGCCATGGTACCTCCACTTGCCTTACCTCCACTTCTGTGATCATGGCTACTTCTCTTCTGTGTCTGCTCCCAAAGCAGATTCTTTGCTATGGGGGCAGATTGCAGGCTCGCTCCTGAGCTGGACTGTTTGTGTCAATTGACACACACAGTGCTTCCCTACCCCTCTCGCCCTCTGCCAATGGCTCCTGCTATTTCAAGCAGAACCTGGAGAACCAGATAGAAAGGGAGAGAAGACCTGCAACCGGACACAGCGCTGGATCGATACAGAAATCAAATAAGTGTAAAGCCTCGTACACACACTTAGATTTTCAAATGACCAAATGTCCATTTTTGGTGGCATGCTAGTCTCATGTCGAAAGGCGTTTATAGTTAAGGGCCTGGTAGCCCATGTTTATTAAATGAAAAAAACAAAAGTCCACTCAGCAACCCCACGCCGGGGTTTTTCACGTCATTCAGACATAACTGAAAATGTTAGCCCACCTGGCTACTCTTCAGCAACACTGCTGCTATAGATACTGGTCCCTCAAACCACCAGCTCTTCCAGGCCCACATTCTTGGATGCACACAGCTTTGGGCTCCTTAAACGCACACAGCTTCAAGCCCTTCAATGCACACAGCTTCTGGCTCCTTGGACTCACAAAGCTTGAAGCCCTTCAATGCACACAGCTTTGGGCTCCTTAAACGCACACAGCTTCAAGCCCTTCAATGCACACAGCTTTGAGCTTCTTATCGCACACAGCGTCTATCTTCACACAGAGACACTCACTAGCAGCCACTGTTCCAACTCCACCTTCCGCCTCCTACTGCTCTCACCAGCCCCTCATTATATGGGCTGTGTGCACCTGGACATACTTCCTGCTGGCTGTCCACAAGACCCGGACACAGGGTTGGAGATCCCGTCCCACCCAAGACTCTTAGGGATCTCAAAACTACAGAGTCCCATCCGGAACTAGGAAAACCTGGAGAAAACTTTTCTCCATTTAAACTCTGTAGTCTGAGGCCCCGTACACACGACAGAGTTTCTCGGCAGAATTCGGCGAGAAACTCGGTCAGAGCCGGATTCTGCCGAGAAACTCTGTCGTGTGTACACTTTCGGCCCGATGGAGCCGCCGAGGAACTCGTCGAGAATATAGAGAACATGTTCTCTATTTTCTCGTTGTTCTATGGGAGCTCTCGGCCCGCCGAGCTCCTCGGCGGCTTCAGGGCTGAACTGGCCGAGGAACTCGATGTGTTTGGCACGTCGAGTTCCTCGGCCGTGTGTACGGGGCCTCACAGTCCTCAGATATGCAAACTCTGTGTCCCTTTTACCTCCAATTTCATAGGGACAGAGCCTCGCTCTGCTACACACTATACTAACGATCCTAAAATCGTCAGACAGCTCGTGGTACAAATTTTCCCATCTGATTTTCGTATCGTGTGTATGGGCCTTTGGGGTTTTTACCTTAATAAAGAGAAAAACATCTTTAGACATTGAACTATTTTAATTTATAGTCTCAGTAGCTTGGCAGACAGTGGCTCAATTGAAATTACACCTTGCCCAGCAGGATGTTTTTTGTGTGCAAAGAGTGGTGTGGCTATGAGTAGGGCTGCTTATGAATATTGCTGGAGCAAGGCTGATGTAAGTATTTATCAAGGTGCACTGCACTCGGTTTCGGAAGGAGGCAGGCATGTAATTAGATGGCTATTGTACAATGGGTACTTAATAGATTTTTCCCTTGCTTAAAGGTAAACAGCGTTTTCTTAAATGCTTTTTTAAATATTTTGCTATGTGAATAGGGACATGTAACACATATAAAGTATTGTTACAATTTGATTTCAAAAGTATAAAGACCCTCTAAAGTTGGTGCCATGACCGTTGCCCCAGGCTTTGTTTCAGGATGGTTCCTTTCTCTTGCAGCATCCTTTAGAGCCACCCTTGCATGCAGTGGCTAAAATTGTGTCTGCATACAATGTGTGAATCTATAAAAACATAAAGCCATATAGCCTAGGTTGGCAAGGCCCTGACTGCAAACTGACTGCAGACTGCATTGTCCACTGTTAATTCTTTCTTGTGAAGGCCATTATGCATTTTTTTGTTCAACCAGCAGATTGAATGAAAGAAAATGCCTCGATTCCCCATCCCTACATTAGATGTGGCTGGGGCTATCCCTCCTGTTGTTGTAGTGTATTCTGACAGTGAGAAGACTTCCTCATCCTCAGAATACAACGATCAGCGTTGCCAGCTATACCCAGTGCCACTGATCGTCTAGACAAAACTTGACAGGCTGGTTATACATAAGTTGATCTATAGATCGACTTGTGAACAACCAGCCTGCCCATACATGGATGCTCCCTGCCGAACTGGACCAGAGAAGGGGAAATAGAGCGCTTCTGCCTAGTGGGTCTGTCCTGTATGGATAGGGTCATAAACCAAAGAGTATTCACACAGCAGGAGATAGTATTCCCACCCATTCCCACCCCCTCCTCCCCTATATATTCCGGCTCATTACACTGGGGATTCGATTTTGAAGAAGGAGCCTTGTGCCCATGCTCTGTAATGTGTCACCACCCCTTTTCCTGATGTCACTTCCGGCACTTGCGTTCCATACGCATGGTGTGCGTTGCACCATGGTCCTGGAAGAGTGGCGGTCATCTTGACTGAACAGATGCTGTTCGGCACAGAAGGAGAAACAGTGACAGGAGCCCCATCAGGAATTTGTTACTATGATAAACCTATTTAACACCCACTTCTTGTAAATGTTTTTAAACTGTATTGGTTAATAAACTGCTGCCATTCTACACTTAGAG
The DNA here is from genome assembly GCF_905171775.1 of Rana temporaria. Taxonomy (NCBI): domain Eukaryota; kingdom Metazoa; phylum Chordata; class Amphibia; order Anura; family Ranidae; genus Rana; species Rana temporaria. The sequence continues at coordinate 328,022,152 of NC_053493.1, forward strand.
GTGCCTTTTTTGTTCTTCTCTTTGCCTGCCGAACTGGATGAATTTTGATCTATGTATGGTTGGCTAAAGGCTGGCCATACGTCATTCATTTTTTTTGTTCAATCAGAGGGTTGAATAATAAAAAAAAATACCCAATTGCCCCATCCACACACTTGATGTAGGTGGGGGAATCCTTCATGCTGAATAACTGTATTCTGACAGTGGGGAGACTTCCCCTCCATTTTGTATACTCTACAGCTATAGCTGGCGGCACCAATTGATCAGGAAAAACCTGACAAGCTGACTGTACAGAAGTCGATTGGTGGATTGACTTCTGTACAACCAGCCTATCCATACATGGATCGGAATTTAGGTGGTCCTTGCTGAACAAATTTTGATCCATGTATGGCCAGCGTAAGAGAGCAGGAGTCAGCTGTATTGAAGCTTGTAAACTGTAAAGCCGCGTACACACGACCATTTTTCATGTCATGGAAAAAAACTAAATTTTTCTCGACGTGATTCTTGTCAAGCCTGCCTCGCATACACACGATCGTGAAAAAAAAATGCTCGAACAAAGCGCGGTGACGTACAACACGTACGACGGCACTATAAAGGGGAAGTTCCATTCTATTGGCGACACCGTTTGGGCTGATTATGCAAATTTTCCTTCTCATAACCTGCTTCTGAGCATGCACGTTTTCCCCCCCTTCGTTAAAGCATACGACCGTTTTTCACGACATGAAAAACGACGACGCCAAAAACGACGAGAAAAAATAGAGCATGATCTAAATTTTTAATGGCCATTTTTCAGGTGGAGAAAAATGCTCTGGAGCCTGCACACAATCGTTTTTAACAACCAATTAAAAAAAATACATTTTTCTCATCATGAAAAACGGTCGTGTGTACGCAGCGTCAGAAGCACAATTTTAACAAATACGTTTATTGGGGAATTTTCTTTTATTGTGCTCAATGTGTTAAACTGAAAAACGCTGAGTGTTAAATACTACTTTAATTTAATCATGCAAATTTATGAAGTTTATTCAAAAATCCACTTAAAAATGTTATATTTCATCTCATTTAATAACAATAAAACAACTCAACTGAAGTTCATTGTTCATGGGTTTCTGTTGCAAAGTTATCTACATTCTCATTTGTACACTTGATTAATAAATCATTTTGCAGCTTTTCTGTAGCAAATACTGTGAAATAACATGTTGCATAATTGGTAATTCTTTGATATTTTTATAGGTAATTATGAGTCATTTTACATTGTTACAAATTGGCCAGAAATAGTGAATTCTAATAAACCTCTGAGCTACTTTTAGGTCCATCAGTGTAGTGTAAAAAAAATCTTAAACATATGTTTACCCTGCTAATCTCAAATATAAGACTGGGGAAGCGATAGAGTGTGAAGTTTTAAATATTTTGTATGTCAGCTCCATTGCTCTTGCCTTTTGTTTTTGTCTTTCTTGTCTCTCATCTCTTGAACAGATGGGCTCATCACTCCTCTATTTTCCTATTGTTTGTGACTGTGCTAGCTCGAGGTCAGTTGTTCTCCCAGCAATTGACAAAGAACTCAGAATAGGAAGAAAGAGACAGTTGTCCCGTACGCTCATGCAGTGGATCTATTAGCCGCACCCGGTTTTAGAGTAGGTCATTCCTGTGCCTGCGGCCCAGTGTAATAGTTTTGGCAAGCGCAGTGCGGAATCTATGGTGTCTCCTATTGTGTATGTGGAGAGGGAGCACTTAAAGATCTGAAAGTATTGAAAGAATGGGATATTTGATTTCCCTGTGCAATTCTAATTGCTGTCATTCCTTGGAGATGCTGACTTGTTTTTATTTTGCTTCATTTTCTTGTTCAGAGTCACTTGGGTATTCTGTGAGTGACACAATTTCTCCACATCTACTTTTAGTAACTATTTAGGTTCCAAATGATAAATAGTTACAATAAAGAAGACAACTTCTGTATTTCAGATAGCAGGACTGTGATGAATAACAGGAGGCTACTGAGTGCAGTTAGGAGAGTTTGGGACGGCTAGAATGAGGAAAGTAATGAGGAAATAGAAATCCAAAGATGGAGTCGACTTCAGGTGCTAGAGTTTAAGAGCTAGTGTCAGGGATTAGTGTGGGTTCTAGAGGTCTTCAGTGATCAACTGCAACCATGCCAAGTCGCTCAGGTGCTGGAGGTGAAGAATTAAAGTGTCGGGATTAGTATGGGCTCTCCAGGGTGATCAACTGCAACCATGCTAAGTCCTTCAGGAGCTGGAGGTCAAAAACTAAAGTGTCAGGGATTAGTGTGGGCTCTACAGGTCTTCAGTGATCAACTGCAACCATGCCAAGTCCTCCAGATGCTGGAGGTCAAGAACGAAAGTGTTGATGATTAGTGTGGGCTCTCCAGGTCTTCAGTGATCAACTGCAACCATGCCAAGTCCTTCAGGTGCTGGAGGTCAAGCGCTAAAGTGTTGGGGATTAGCGTGGGCTCTCCAGTTCTTCAGTGATCAACTGCAACCATGCCAAGTCCTTCAGGTGCTGGAGGTCAAGTGCTAAAGTGTTGGGGATTAGCGTGGGCTCTCCAGTTCTTCAGTGATCAACTGCAACCATGCCAAGTCCTCCAGGTGCTGGAGGTCAATAACTAAAGTGTCATGGATTAGTGTGGGCTCTCCAGGTTTTCAGTGATCAATTGCAACCAAGCCAAGTCCTTCAGGTGCTGGAGGTCAAGAACTAAAGTGTCAGGGATTAGTGTGGGCTCTCCAGGTCTTCAGTGATCAACTGCAACCATGCCAAGTAGTGGAGCTACAATAAGGCGCAATCTACACCATGGACCCCCACAGAGAGAAGAATTAAAGTGTCTGGGATTAGTATGGGCTCTCCAGGGTCTCAGTGGTCAACTGCAACCATGCTAAGTCCTTCAGGAGCTGGAGGTCAAAAACGAATGTGTCAGGGATTAGTGTGGGCTCTACAAGTCTTCAGTGATCAACTGCAACCATGCCAAGTCCTCCAGGTGCTGGAGGTCAAGAACTAAAGTGTCAAGGATTAGTGTGGGCTCTCCAGGTCTTCAGTGATCAACTGCAACCAAGCCAAGTCCTTCAGGTGCTGGAGGTCAAGAACTAAAGTGTCAGGGATTAGTGTGGGCCCTCCAGGTCTTCAGTGATCAACTGCAACCATGCCAAGTAGTGGAGCTACAATAAGGCGCAATCTGCACCATGGACCCCCACAGAGAGAACTTTTGTGATACTCCCAGACCTTTGAATTCTTTCTCTGATGACAGTTGACAGAAACATGTAAACACTGTACAGACATTTACAGCAGAACTGTTCTCAATAGCCAAGCAAGTCAGAACAGGCAAAGTACCATCAGAGATGATACATAGAAGCTGTTGGCAGGTGGCAGAGAGAGGAGCACAAGGCATATAGGTTAGGCCATGGTTGTTACCAGGGTATTTGGATTTCTTAGATCAGGAACCAAAGCTAAGCACAGGACAGAATGTGGGCAACAAGATCAGAACACTAAGCTATAATACAGGAATCAGAACAGGGGTCAAGTCCTGGGGAAAAAAGTGTGGGAACTCTCACCCAAGATCCAAAAAAAAAAAAAATGATACGCTCATATGCATAATTACTAAACCGCAAGAAGCAAGTTCTTTCTAAATCCCGCGACAACTCGCGGCAGACCTCCGCAATGTCTCCTGGGAACAATGACAAAGGCTCTCAGGAGACATTGCAGCATTGAGGAAGTGACGAAATACCCGCACACTACCTGATGAATCCATATACAGGAAGCGGCCAGTAACATAAAGGATTACTAAGGTTCGCCTGCCCCTGACAGTGACTCGAGCTGGGCATCGTCGCCTAGTGAAGGATTGGCTCGGGCGGCTCGGCTGCTCTAGTCCTGCAAAGGGAACTGCGTTCCTGCTGTGAAAAAAGTGCAGGAACTCCGTTCCCACGCGTTCCCGCAGGACTTGAGCCCTGAATCAGAAGCACAGTAAGGATTCATGTACACTGCTGCTGGTAAACGGACATTTAAGAGAAGCTGCCCCTGAACTCTCCTCTAGGTTATCCTATCAGTACATGTACACAGGATTGTTTTTAGTCATTTCTAGGCAGCTGAGTTTAGAAGCATTTTTGGAAAGCAAAAAAATGCGTTCAGGACGGATGTTCAGAGGCATTTGAAATGCCAAATGCCTGTAACAGCTTGTAAATGCGGTAACTCGCATTTAGCCGCATTTAGTTTACAGGCATTTTTAATGGAGATACATGTTTGAGTATTTGTAAAAAAAAAACACCTCTAAAAAAAAAACGCGACTAAACCTGGCTAAACACGGCAAAACTGACATTTTTAAACGTCGGTTACTATCTGTCAAGTTAGATCATTCAGGAGAGGCTTTAAAACGTCCCGTGTACATTAAGCCTTACTTGAGCAGGGTAGTAATTTACATAACACATTATATCAGAAATAAGAGGGAGAAGAATAACTGCATATACTCATGGATTGCTGAAGTTAAGCAAAGATAAGGAAAGCAGACACGGCCTGAGAAAGAGATGCAGGACAACGTGGGCGAGGAAAAGTCATGAAGATATTTACTTACTTAAAGTGGATGTAAACCCTCTCCTATACTCAGTGAAGTGAACAGCCTCAGGTGATACACAGAGATGAAATAGATCTCCCTATATAAGTTTTACATGTATATCTGCTGTCTTCAGCTTGCTATATTCTTTAGAATTCTTACATCGTGTTAGCATTTTTACTTCCTCATTCAGCAGTAGGAGTGGATTCTTGGATTACACTGTTCGACAGCTGATTGGAGAAAACACACCCACCACCACATAGGCAGAGAAATGAAAACTCTTTCAGAACTGTGCTGTGAATAGACCAGCTCTCTGCTAATCTATTTATAGCACCCACCCCGACACAAATTTCAGGCTGTTTTTATCTCCCGTCTCTGAGAACTTGTCAGAAGTTATCATTCTGATAACAGAGGAAAGAAACAGCAGAAAGACACGGGACTCAGGGTTTTGGAGAGAGATAAGTAAACACTACAGATATTTATGCCTATGTCAAATTCCATGAATTGAGTTTACATCCACTTTAAAGTGTCTGGTTTCCCACAGTACACAGAACATGGAAAATTAGTTTAGTAAATACTGTATAAACTGCTAAGTACCTTTTTTCATTAGCAGTATAAAGCAGTCTTGTGACTTCTATTAGTGTCCAGCCAAGCACTGGCTAAGGCTTTTAGGAGGAGTGTTTATTCTGCTCTCACTGTCCTATGAGGCTACAGAACCGCTGACCCTCTGTCTAGACAGTGGGGTAGATTCAGACAGCAATTGCATCTGCGTAACCATAGTTACGCAGCGCAATTGCTTAGTTGCGCCGGCATATCGACTGCTCCTGATTCAGAGAGCTCGATACGCCAACTGCAGCCTAAGATATGACTGGCATTAGGCTCTTATGCCGTCGTATCGTAGGCTGCATTCTTACGCTGGCCGCTAGGTGGCGTTCCCGTAGTGGTCAGCGTAGAGTATGCAAATTGCATACTAACGCCGATTCACAACCGTACGCGCGCCCTACGTACACAGTTTACGTCGTTTACGTTCGCCGGGTTCCGCGTAATAAGGCTGCTCCTGCTATTAGCAGGGGCAGCCAATGCTAAGTATACCCGTCGTTCCCGCGTCGCGATGTTTGAAAATTACGTCGTTTGTGTAAGTGAATCGTGAATGGCGCTGGACGCCATTTACGTTCACGTTGAAGCAAATGACGTCCTTGCGACGTCATTTGCCGCAATGCACGTCGGGAAAGTTTCCCGACGGAGCATGCTCACTACGTTCGGCACAGGAACGCGCCTAATTTAAATGATCCACGCCCCCTAAGGGATCATTTAAATTACGCGCCCTTACGCCGGGCATTTTCAAGGAGCGCCCGCGCAAATTACGTAGCTACTGCTTCATGAATGAAGCGTAGCGCACGTAATTTACGGAGGTGCAGCGTTAAAACGGTACGCTGCGCCTCCGTAAGAGGGCGCAAAAGGTACCTGAATCTACCCCAGTGCTGATTGGCCGTGTGCTGATTACATGCGCACTCATAAAAAAACACTCTCTAGCAATACACACCCATGTGCAGCTTGCCCCTAATGCCGCATACACACCATCACTTTATGTGATGAAAAAAAAACGACATTTTCTGTGAAGTAAAAAACGACGTTTTTGAAACTTCAATTTTCAAAGACGAAGTTGCCTACACACCATCGTTTTCTCACAATGATCTTGCAAAGCGAGGTTACGTTCCACCACTTTTTCCATTGAAGCTTGCTTCTGGGCATGCGCGTGTGTAAAAACGTCTTTTTAAACGACGTTTTTTGCTACACACGGTCAATTTCTGTCAAGTAAAAAATGACGTTTTGAAAAACGACACATAAAATTGAAGCATGCTTCAATTTTTTTTGGTCGTTTTTTACAAGACATAAAACAACGTTTTCCCCCACACACGGTCAATTAAAGTGACGTTTTTAAAAACTTCGTTTTTTTTCATCACATAAAGTGATGGTGTGTACGGGGCATAAGGCTCTGTTCTACCACAAGATGATTTGGGGACAGTGGAAGAAAGGGAGGATTGGAGAAGACATGATCGAACAGCCTTTCTACACAATGCAGAAGATTAACCCCTTAGGTTCTACAGTGAGTATAATGAGCATGCTTTATTGCATATACAGACTGATTTTAATGTTGTGGGTTTAGTAACACATTAAGTGACACTGTAAAGAGAATAAAGATATGAAATAAAGAGCTGCCTGTAAAAAAGAAAAAAAAAGAAAAAGGAAAGAGAGAAATGTATAGTTATTTGCCTCTTTTCCCATCTTTACTCCCTAAAATACTTTCATTTAGATATATTCCTCAAAAGCCACAAAGGACACGAATCAACTTTGTTGGCCTCAAATGCCTTTGCAAACCCAGATATTTTGTTGTAGCTGTGGTAACATCGTCATTGTGCTGAACATACCCTATGTATAGAGAAGAGCTGTGGGTGGGAGAGCAGCTGCAATCGGTCTTTACAACAGGAAACTCATACACAGATACAAAGTGCAGAAGTTGCTTATTGTTGGAATACTGAACAGATTTGGAAGAAATACAACATTTCCAAAACACATCACTTTTTAACCATTGACACCACAAAGCTGATCATTTTCTTCCTAGTTATCTCTCACCTCAACTTTTTCAACTCCCTCCTTGTTGGTCTACTTTTACAAAAGCCGTTTTTTTGCATTGATACATGTCCCCTGGGGCAGGACCCGGGTCCCCAAACACTTCTTATGACAATAACGTGCATATTAACCTTTGAAATTAACATTTTTGATTTCTCCCATAGACTTTTAAAGGGTGTTCCGCGGCTTTTCGACACCCCAGATTGTTCGCTGTTCGCCAAACGGGCGAACAGCCAATGTTGGAGTCGAACTCATGTTCGACTCGAACATAAAGCTCATCCCTACTGCTGGAAATATATAGGGCCAAATCCTCAGCCAGGCGGCGTAACTTAACTTTCAGCAGTTAAGTTACACTGACTTAAAGTTTCTACCTAAGTGCCTGATCCACAAAGCACTTACCTAGAAATTTCAGGCCGTGTAACTTAAGTGCCGCCGTCGCAAGGCGGTCCTCCTCTCCGGGGGGGCGTTTAAAATTTAAATGAGGCGCGCTCCCGCGCCGGCCGTACTGCGCATGCGTGTGACGTAATTTTCCCGACGTGCAGCGCGCGAACGTAATTGACGCCGGGCGGCTTTGTGGATTGCGACGGGACACTAAAGTTGCGACGGGTAAAAAAAAATATACGCGCCGGGAAAACAAATAATTATAAAAAAAAATGACAGCGTCGCTCAGCATGCATTCCTGAGAGGGAGAACTCCATGCCAATTTTCAAAGAAAAAACCGGCATGGGTTCCCCCCCCCCAGGAGCATACCAGGCCCTTAGGTCTGGTATGGGTTGTAAGGAGACCCCCCACACCGAAAAATCGACGTAGGGGGTCCCCCTACAATCCATACCAGACCCGTATCCAAAGCACGCTAACCGGCCGGTCAGGAAGGGAGTGGGGACGAGCGAGCGCCCCCCCCCCTCCTGAGCCGTGCCAGGCCGCATGCCCTCAACATGGGGGGGTTGGGTGCTCTGGGGCAGGGGGGCGCACTGCGGGCCCCCCCACCCCAGAGCACCCTGTCCCCATGTTGATGAGGACAGGACCTCTTCCCGACAACCCTTGCCGTTGGTTGTCGGGGTATGCGGGCGGGGGCTTATCGGAATCTGGGAGTCCCCTTTAATAAGGGGGCCCCCATATACCGGCCCCCCACCCTAAGTGAATGGATATGGGGTACATCGTACCCCTATCCATTCACCTGGAGGCAAAAAGTAAAAGTTATTAAACACACAACACAAGGGTTTTTAAAATAATTTATTATTCTGCTCCGGAGGCCCCCCCTGTCTTCTTTATTAGCTCTAATACCAGGGGGGGCTTCTTCTTCCGCTCTCTCCGGGGGTCTTCTCCGCTCTCCGGGGGGGGCTTCTTCTTCCGCTCTCCGGGGGGGGCCTCTCCGCTCTCCGGGGGTCTTCTTCTCTCTCCGGGGGTCTTCTTCTATCTTCGCCGCTCTCCGCTGTTGACTCAGCGAACCCCGGTTCTTCTGCAGCTGTCCGGTGCCTTCTTCTTCAGCGCTGGCTGCCTGCTATCTTTGTGTGTTAGCTCAATTAGTAACAGGCAGCCAGCGCGGTCTTCTGTGACGTCAGGTTCTTCTTCTCCCCTCTTCCGATGTTGACTCGTCGCCTCTTGACACTGCAATGATGGAAGCGCGCCTTGCATCCCATTTATATAGGCATCACCGTCCCATCATGCTCCGGCAGGTACCCACGTGGTGGGTGCCTACCCACGTGCACCCACCACGTGGGTACCTGCCGGAGCATGATGGGACGGTGATGCCTATATAAATGGGATGCAAGGCGCGCTTCCATCATTGCAGTGTCAAGAGGCGACGAGTCAACATCGGAAGAGGGGAGAAGAAGAACCTGACGTCACAGAAGACCGCGCTGGCTGCCTGTTACTAATTGAGCTAACACACAAAGATAGCAGGCAGCCAGCGCTGAAGAAGAAGGCACCGGACAGCTGCAGAAGAACCGGGGTTCGCCGAGTCAACAGCGGAGAGCGGCGAAGATAGAAGAAGACCCCCGGAGAGAGAAGAAGACCCCCGGAGAGCGGAGAGGCCACCCCCAGAGAGCGGAATAAGAAGCCCCCCCCGGAGAGCGGAGAAGACCCCCGGAGAGCGGAAGAAGAAGCCCCCCCTGGTATTAGAGCTAATAAAGAAGACAGGGGGGCCTCCGGAGCAGAATAATAAATTATTTTAAAAACCCTTGTGTTGTGTGTTTAATAACTTTTACTTTTTGCCTCCAGGTGAATGGATAGGGGTACGATGTACCCCATATCCATTCACTTAGGGTGGGGGGCCGGTATCTGGGGGCCCCCTTATTAAAGGGGACTCCCAGATTCCGATAAGCCCCCGCCCGCATACCCCGACAACCAACGGCAAGGGTTGTCGGGAAGAGGTCCTGTCCTCATCAACATGGGGACAGGGTGCTCTGGGGTGGGGGGGCCCGCAGTGCGCCCCCCTGCCCCAGAGCACCCAACCCCCCCATGTTGAGGGCATGCGGCCTGGCACGGCTCAGGAGGGGGGGCGCTCGCTCGTCCCCACTCCCATTCCTGGCCGGCCGGGTAGCGTGCTTTGGATACGGGTCTGGTATGGATTGTAGGGGGACCCCCTACGTCGATTTTACGGCGGAGGGGGGGTCTCCTTACAACCCATACCAGACCTAAGGGCCTGGTATGCTCCTGGGGGGAACCCATGCCGGTTTGGATTTTACAAATTGCCGTGGAGTTCTCCCTCGGGAATGCATACCAAATGCCGTCGCTTGAATGTGCTTTTACATGGTGTTACTAACTTTAGACCATGTAAAAGCAGCCCTAGTTTTACACTTGGCAAACTAAAACTTACGGCGAAAAAACGAAGCAGAAAAGCTTTGTGGATCGCCCTAAGTGCTAATTTGCATACCAGAAGAGGCATTTCGACTCGAAATGCCCCCAGTGGCGGATGCGGTACTGCATCCTAAGATCCGGCAGTGTAAGTCCCTTACAGATGTCGGATCTTCTGCCTAACTTTGGAAAACTGCTTCTGAGGATCAGTTCCAAAGTTAGAACCAGAGATACGACGGCTTACGCCGGAGTATCTCTTTTGTGGATTTGGCCCATAAATCCTAAATCGTATATAATACAGTACCTTGAAAAAGTATTCATACCCCTTGACATTTTCCACATTTTGTCATGCTACAACCAAAAACAAAAATTTATTTTATTGGTATTTTATATAATAGACCAACACAAAGTGGTAAGTGAAAGGAAAATAATAAATGGCTTTTAAATTATTTTACAAATAAATATCTAAAAAGTGTGGAGTGCCTTTGTATTCAGCCCCCTTTCCTCTGACAGAGAAGCAGCCAAGAGGCCTATGGTAACTCTGGAGGAGTTGCAGAGATCCACAGCTTAGGTGGGAGAATCTGTCCACAGGTCAACTATTAGTCGTGCACTCCACAAATCTGACCTTTTTGGAAGAGTGGAAAGAAGAAAGCCATCGATGAAAGAAAGCCATAAGAAGTCCTGTTTGCAGTTGGCGAGAAGCCATGTGGGGGACACAGCAAACATGTTGAAGAAGGTGCTCTGGTCAAATGAGACTAAAATTTAATGTTTTGGTCTAAATGCAAAACGCTATTTGTGGTGGGAAACTAACACTGCACATCACCCTGAAAGTGGTTGTAAACCCCTTTGTGTGAGTTTTACCCATAGGTAAGCATATAGGAGATATTTCACTTGTAGTGTGCCGATGATGTAATCGCCGCATGCGCTATTAACCTCCCTGGCGGTATGATTCTGTCAGAAAAAACATGCTAAAAGCGGTACCATTATTTGCAAGGAAATTTGGCGTTTTATATTGTAGGTCTGTAATTTTTAGAAATAACTCACTTAAATCTGACCAAACAAGCTTCTAATAGGCATCCCGGGTATGACATTTTTTTAAAAACAAAATTATAAATTATAATATAATAAATAATTATAAATAATTATAACAAATAATAATATAATTATAATAAAAATTATTCAATAATGTAATCAAATCAAAATCACTGAAATTTGCTCAGTTGCAGAATTGTTGCTGTCATTATTTTTTTTTTTTATGACGAATTTCGCCACAAATCGCTATCGCACAATTCTGCAAGTGATTATAATTTATTATCGCTGTTTTTTAGCTGATCTAAAACTATTTTTGACATAAAGGGACACTTTTGGTTGCTATGGACAATCTACAGTTTGCAGGGAGAAAGAAACGTTTTTATTATATAAAATGACATGCATGACACAGGACAGACCACTAGGGACAAGGGGGGTGTGTTTTTTTTACATACAGTACTGTAATCTATAAGATTACAGTATACTGTATGTAAGGTGTTTGTTTACTTTTTTGAATTTGGCGCCGTTCTCCGTCCCCGTGCGTCGTAACGTCGCAGGGAACGGAGATCGGCGTCACACGGAGGCACTGTGTGAATCGAGCGAGGACCCACTCGCTCACACAGCGCGGTGGCATCGCTGGATCCAGGGACAAGGTAAGTAACTTGTGCCTGTGGATCTAGCGAGGCAAGCCCGAGTCTGACACGGGGTTTCCGCTCGCAGCAGGAAAATCTAACCCCGTGTCAGACTCGGGAAGACCGCCAGGCAGGTTAAGAAACAGACCTCCATGCGATGCATACTAGCCCATTATGCTTTTAAATTGCAGGGTTTGCAGGGAGCAAAAGAGGAAGTAAAACCCATCAGGGTTTACTTTCTCTTGAACAAACCATCCCCACTGTGAAACATGGTGGTGGCAGCATCATGTTGTGGGGTAGCTTTTCTTCAGCAGGGGAACCTAGTAAGAGTTGATAGCAGGATGGATGGAGACAAATACAGGCCAATATTAGAAGAAAACCTGTTAGAGTCTGCAAAAAACTTTAGACTGGTTCGAGGTTCACCTTCCAGCAGGACAACGACCCTAAACATACAGACAGAGCTACAAATGAATGGTTTAGATCAAATTGAGAATCTGTGGCAAGATTTGAAAATTGCTGTTCACAGATGCTCTCAATCCATTCTGACAGAGCTTGAGATATTTTGCAAAGAAGAATGGGCAAACATGTCACTCTGTAAATGTGCAAAGCTGGTAGAGACCTTCCCAAAAAGACTTGCAGCTGCAATTGCAGAGAAAGGTGGTTCTACAGAGTATTGACTCAGGGGGACTAAATACAAATGCACGCCACACTTTTCACGTATTTATTTGTAAAAACAATTGAAAACCCTTTATCATTTTCCTTCCACTTCACAATTATGTACCACTTTGTGTTGGTCTATCGCATAAAATCCTAAGGCCTCGTACACACGATAGGATAGCCAGAGGACAACGGTCTGAAGAACCGTTTTCATCAGTCCAAACCGATCGTGTGTAGGCCCCATAGGTTATTTAACCTTCGGTCAAAAAAATTAGAACTTGCTTTAAAATGTAACCGATAGACTGGTAACCGATAGGTCAAAACCGATAGTTAGTATGCAAAAGCATCGGTTAAAAACCCGCGAATGCTCAGAATCAAGTCGACCCATGCTCGGAAGCATTGAACTTTTTTTTAGCACGTCGTTGTGTTTTACGTCACCGCGTTCTGACACGATCGTTTTTTTAACTGATGGTGTGTACGCACGACGGACCATTAGTCAGCTTCATCGGTTAACCAATGACAACGGTCCTTCGAATGGACTGATCGTGTGTACGAGGCTTTACAAAATACATTTACGTTTTTGGTTGTAACATTACAAAATATGGAAAATTTCAAGAGGTATGAATACTTTTTCAAGGCACTATAATAATTAAGTAAGAATGCACATGGCTCTTCTATGTAGACCAGCCTTTTCCAACCTTTTTAACATGGAAGAACCCTAAAATAATTTACTGGTCTCAGTGAACCCCTGCTAATAATCACTATAACTAGAGCTCTTGATATATTAGTGCGATGGTTATTGGGAAGAGTGGGGATTATTTCCGAAAGGAAAATCCACTTTGCACTACAAGTGCAAAGTGCACTTGCAATGGTACTGAAAGTGCACTTGGAAATGCAGTCGCTGTAGATCCGAAGGGGACAGGCAAGGAAAATAAAAACAGCATTTTAGCTTGCACATGATTGGATAATAAAAATGGGCAGAGCTTCCCCTTATTTCAGATCTTCCCCTCAGATCTACAGTGACTGCACTTCCAAGTGCACTTTCAGTGCAATTTCAAGTGGACTTGCCTTTCGTAAATAACCCCCATTGTGTCTTACATTTGTGGTCAGTATGAAAAATCCTATCCCTGCGGATGACTTAAAATGGTCATTGGTGTGAATAGTTACTTATTTGAGCAACAGAACCTGCTCAATGCTGAAGCAACCCATAGCAAACTCTAAAGGAACTCTGGTTAAAGTTATCTTTTAGGCCCCATACTCACGACCAAACATGTCTGCTGAAACTGGCCCGCGGACCAGTTTCAGCAGACATGTTTGGTCGTGTGTAGTTACGAGCGTACAGAATTTCACCGTACATTTGCCCGCCGGCCGTTTTTCAGCAGACATTTATTTGCAAACTTGTTTTAAAACCGTCCGCTCAAATCCTGTCCGAACGGACATGTTTGGTGGTGAGTACACAAAACCAACGTACAAAAACCCCGCGCATGCTCAGACTAAATGAGGCCACGGGAGCGCTCGTTCAGGTAAAACTCACGTTTGTTTGGGATATGGCACATTCGTCACTAGAAAGATTAATTCTAGCAATAGAACACTGAAGCAAACCACACAATAAACAACACTTGATGCCGTCGTTTTATTCATTCTTCTCTTGCTAGAAATAATCAGTTATTTAGCTCATGTTATTTCAACTGAGTTGTTCCATACTGAAAAGTGACATTTGTTAGCTGTGATGTAGTAAGATTTTAGCAATCTTTTTAGTGGTCCTCCACATGTATAATTTTTTGCTTTTAATGTTTAATGTTTATCTTTCCCACTTTATTTATGTGTTTATAGTTATGTCACCATTTATAAATTTTTATTAGCAAATTGTTATGATTTTGCATTTGTTTGTATATTTAACTGGATTTTTTTGAAGGTTGTTTAAATTGTCTACCATGTTGGCACACCAAATGCCCCCCCCCCCACATGAGTTAGTGAATATTTTTGATGAAACATTTCATTTGTTTGTAATGTTTTATGCCTAAAATAATACCCACAGTATTCCAAACAATAGGCACGTTTTTAAATTCAACAAAAAGGCTTTTATTTTAGCAAATGATAAAAAGGAACAAAAACAGAATGGCAGCACTTGAACAGCTAGCAAAATACATGCAAACTTGCATTGTCAAACATGGTGAAGGCTAAACTAGCCAACCTCAGGAGGCACACAAAATAAAATCTGAAGCAGCAGCACATAACACCAAAGGAACCCAAGCTGTGATAGTCCAAACAAGATGCCATTTGTGGGGGATCAAATGGAAGGCAGGGCATCAACGTCTCCTCTTCCTTGCAACCTTCCTTCCAGGCTGCCTTACAGCGGGTCTTCCCTGGGCCCTTGCAGGTGGGGATGATGTGGCAGCAGGAGTATGATGTTCAGCAAGCCGGGCCAGGTCACATAGCCCAGTGTCTGGGGTCAGCAGCTCCCTCTGCATCCACCAAAGGGCCTGGTTGATGATGCCCTTGGCCAATTGCCTCTGCTCCTCCGTGCCTTTATTCAGATCATGTGCCACGGAGGCACTGTAGGCCTCAGTGGGGTTGAGGGGGGCCCTCATGATGGCACTCGCCTCCCTAATCATTTGGAGGCTGGCTTCCTCCACTGCCCCCAATTTCTTCTTACGGCCTGGTGGCCTAATATAAAGGGGAGGAGCCTGGCTGGTGCTGGTTGTCCTGGGGAGCTGCTGAACGCCACTGGGCCCGGCCTCCTCCTGGCTGCCACTGACCCCTTCGGCCTGGCTGTCAGTGAGGAGAGGATCTGCCACCTCCTGGCTGGTCTCTTCTTCCTGTGTAAAAAAAAGGGACATGTTGTAATATATTTATAAATATAATCACTCACATTTTCATGCTTGAATCTTAGTTTTTGCATTGAATTTAAACTTGAAAACAGACTGACCCTCTGACCCCTGCAGTTGTCATCCCTGACACCTATTTGTTTGCCCACGACTTTTCATTTTTGCTTCACAGCTTGTATTTTATTAACCAATATCAAGTCAAGAATCAAACAATAATTAATATTATTCCATAAATAGTTAGGAAACTACTATACCTCATCATTGTAGAGGCGCAGATCTGCCTCTCTGTCAGCCAGGCCCTCTTCATCCGACTCTGCAGGGCTGTGGTGATCTGGGGAAGTCCCGCTGGGAGGTAGCGTGGAGGGAAGGTTGGGATTCAGACTTGACATTGATGGCCTGCCTTCCAGTTGATCCCGCAAAAATGACATCTGGCTGTAATACCACAGCTTGGGTTCCTTTGGTGGTCTTGCTGCTGCTCCAGATCTTAGCTGCTTTTGGTGAGCTTTGTATGCTCTCCTATATGTGCCCCTGAGGTTGGCAAGTTTATCCTTCACCATGTTGGCACTGCATTCTGGCACCCATGTCCTCATGTATGCTGCTAGCTGTTCAAGTGCTGCCGCTCGTACGTCCTTGTTATGGTAGGTGGGCTGCTTTGAATCCCACAGGATGGGCATTTCCCGAAATTTATCCAGCAAGTGCTGGATAATCTCTTGGGTCTGCAGGAGATCCATTGTTCAATCTTGATTGTTATAATTTTATTCTAGATTACAAAAATAACAAGAAACCAAAAACACGATTTAAAAAAAGCTCCGCATTTACATTGATAGAATATGTTGTTCAAAAAGTAGGACCTATATAGAAATACAAACACAGTGTCTCTTGTTTCCAAAATGCTGCCCAGCTCTGCCCCATTGGTTGGTTGTAGCTAACATTTTTTAAAAACATGCCGCCCCTTTGGTTACATTGCTGGAAATAATAGAAATGTACAACCATACACAATTATTACAAATGACAGCATTCATCAAGGCACTATTGCATGTGTAGATATCCTGCCCCTCAGCATTGATTACCTGAAAGAAACTTCCTAATGACCTCTGTCCAACCAACACAGCACAATACTTGGCCTGATCTGAATACACCCTACATAATTGCTAATGAGTCACATCATTTTTGACATCTCTATTTTGTGATGTCTCCAAAAGCATTTGGGTACGAAAATCACATTCTGGTATCCAAGAGACATAATAGCTTAATAAAACTGTGCAACCAACAGACCAAACCCCCATCCCATGGCTCTACATTTTATAGCCCGCTGCTGATCCCATGTTTAAATTTCTTACCTGCCTCTCTCCAAATCCTCGTTTGTTACGCTCGATTAATTAACACGTAACCTACGTAATCACGTCAAGCGCCTTTTATCCACTCCGCGTATGTATGAAACGCCGCCCTCGTCACCTTTGCCATGCCCCTAATCAATTGAAAAAGTAAATATGGCGTTAACTGTGTAGGTTCTGGAATCGCGCGAATATTCTCCGTGTAACCTACGTCAATACGTTGTTGGCATTCGCGACACTCCGCATATGCAAGAATCCCCGCCCTCATCTCCGCCCCTGACGGGACATTTCCTCGTTTCCACGCCCCTAATCTCTGTGGGAAGGAAAGATGGCGATGTCACACGAGCGGGCACGGAGCTCTCATGGCGCAAGTGAAGGGACAGAGGCAGGACCGTCCCGATCCAGGCCCAAAAGATATAAAGCCACTAATATGGCTTTCGAAGAAATGGTGGAGTTGGTTTACATCATGAGGAGGAAGGATTATGATGGTGAATGTGGGCCCTACAAAACACCAAACCGTAGAAAGTCACACATAATGGACAAGGTGGCAAGGAGAATGAGGAGAATGTTTGGTGTCACCAGGTCCAAGGAGCAACTCAGGAAGCGTTGGTCCGATTTAAAATTGAGGGAGCCACATCACATGAAGAAGATCCTCAAAATTCTGCGTAAAAGTAAGTCCATATTATTTAAGGGGGGGGGGAATGTCTGCAATAATGTGTTGACATGTCTTTTTTGACATCTGCCTCCTTGGCATGCTTATACTTTTGAACACGTGTAGATACTGTATTGTGTTTATGTAAAATAACAACCTTTAACAAATTTTGTGAAATAGTAAACACGCGTAATATGACATTGTTTAGAAAAAAAACGAGGTGAGTCAAGGAACAACACACCTGGACATGGCTGACTGGCCACAAACTTTGTCTTCCAACATTGTTGAATAGCAAAATCACATAAATTAAATTGAGTGAATGTGACAGGCAAACAAGATTCATTCTCCAAAATGCAAATAAAGCTGATGTTTTAACATCTGGAAATGCAAAGCACCTGTGTCTCAACAATCAAAGGATATTTATTTGGAGGGTCGACGAGAATTAATGTTTTGGGGGGACATCCATTTGTGTCACTTCTTTGCAAAAAAGGGGCAGGATCAGAGCTTGGCCTAGAACTACGCCAAAAATGGAGGATTGCTGAAAGAATAAACAAACAAAAATCATCATAAATGTATCGTCTATGCAATGTGTGCGATTTATGATATCCTATATCAGTGTGCTGATGAGTATACCTTTTGGTTTTTCTTATTTCTTATAGGGGAAAGAAGACGCCAGCAATTGGAGGAGGCAGAGAGGGCCAGACACCCCCAAAATCAAACACCTCCACATGTTGAGGAGGAGGAGGCTGTGGAAGGAAGAGAGGAGGATGTGGAAGGAAGAGAGGAGGATGTGGAAGGAAGAGAGGAGGATGTGGAAGGAAGAGAGGAGGAAGACTTAACTCTGGATTTAGAATTCGGGGAAGATGAGGCGGAACTTGACGAAGCAGAATTGCATGATTTTGAAGGGGTAGTGATGGATAAAGAAGGAGTTCTGGAAGAAGATGGAGGAGTCGTGGAGGATGAGGCTGAGGTGGTGGAAGAAGGAGGAGTGATAGAAGATGAAGAAATAGGGGATGTAGAAATTATCAGGCCATCAGGTCAGTGTCACCCCAACATTAATAGGGCCAAACATATGCAGATAGGCCGGAAACTCTTTACATATTTTGAATGCCAATTTGTTTGTTTTTAGGGGATGAAGATGGTGTAGCACATTTTTCACGTGCAAGTGCTTCAATAATTGTACAGCAAGTAATGGAGTGCAGCACGGAAATGGACAATATGCGGGAAAGGATGCTAGTCATGGAGCAGAATGTGCGAAATGTCATTTCAGAGTGCAGCACGGAAATGGACAACATGCGCCAAAGGATGCTAGTCATCGAACAGAATTACAAAAATATCATTGACATGATGGGCCGTGTCAAAGACTGAAACACAAAAGCCCATCCCCCGCCCATCCCCCGCCCATCCCCCGCCCACACAACAATTTTTAATTTTTGTACTTTATAATACGCCAACATTTCTAAATGCATGCACAGTGTGCCAATATGTGCTATCTGCCATCACAGAATATCTATTGTCTGTGCTTTGTGGGTACAAACCCCTCCTCGATCCTCAAGTAGTTGAGAGGAAGAAGGGTTTGCTCCCACAAAACACAGACATTGATCACCCATGATGTCAGATAGCACATGTGGCCATTTGTCTGTTTAACCAATGACATTTGGCGAATTTTCACTGAATGTGTGCATTTTGAAATTTTGGCGTGTTCCAGTGTGAAAGCACACCATCCATGACTGACTGCTGTTATTTTTTTATATTTTTGTTTGGTGTTGATCTTTTTTTGTTTGTAAATGTTTACAGTTTCAGATCACAAAACGAACAAGAAATCTCACCTAAAGATATAAGTTAACTAATTCTCTATAAAAAATGTAATAATTTTTTGTTGTGTTCAAAAAAATTTTAAAATAATATACACAAACAAATACAAAGCAAAAAATATTTTTGTAGAAAAACAATACCCAAACATTTCTAAATGTAAATAAATGTCTTCTAAAAAATAAAAAAAATTTTATAACCAAAAAAAAAAAAAAATGAAAATATAACCCAAAAAAAATAAACATATACATTATTCTGGGTTATTGAAAAACAAAATAAAGAAAACCTTTAATTTTGAACAAAAGTAGAAAAAATATATGTTTAGAAATGTATATATATATATATATATATATATATATATATATATATATATATATATATATATATATATATATATATATAGATAGAGATAGATATATAGGAGACAAGCCAAAAAATACTGGCGCATAGTTTCAGTGAAATTATTCTTACATTGTGTTTCGATCTGTATTCTTGCTAATCACTGTCAATAAAGAAAAAAAAAAAAAATTGTAAGCCAATATTTTCTCAAAAATATTAGTCAAAAATGTTTTCTGCCAAAAAATACACATTTCTTGTAGAAAAATGACGACAATAAAAAAATAGAGTTGTGACATCAAAAGCAGAAACATGAGTGGCTTCTTATTTCTAGACTGAATACCCAGTTTGTAGATGAGTGAATAATGTGCAAATGTGGTTAGTTAATACATCTGAGTAAGTAAATTTGGCACTAGAAGTGCACTATTTTTTGAGAGAACCTGGAAGACAGAAAAATAGAGAAAAAGCAGTAATGACAAACAACTGTATAAAGTCCAATGGTCTAATTATTTATTAGTTCTGAGAATATTCCTTTCTTTGGGGGCCGAATTAGAAAGAAATATGATCTGGCATAGCAATGGCCCCCCGACCCATGAAGTACTCAACATATTTGTCGCGTACCTCACGAGCAGATTGGGGGGCCAAGCCAGCGCGACCAGTGTCCAGGCCAGGAATGTTCTCTGAGGGTAGTCCTGCCTCAGAGCCCATGGGGGCTAGGTACGTCTGGGAGTGCCTGCGTAGAAAATTGTGCAAAATGCAGCAGGCAAATATAATGGTGTTCAATTTATATTCCGCCAAATGTATCGATGTCAGGAACAGGCGGAACCGGTTGGAGAGGATCCCAAAGGCATTCTCGACTACCCTCCGAGCCCTGGACAACCGAAAATTGAACACCTTCCTCTCTAAGGTGAGGGTCCTCTGGGGAAAAGGCCGCATTAGGTGAGGTCCAAGCCCGAAAGCCTCGTCCGCTAGGAACACAAACGGAAGTCCTTCCACATTATCTTCATCTGGTGGCAATGCCAGACCACCAGTTTGGAGACGATCATAGAAATCAGTCCGTGAGAACACTCCCCCATCTGACATCCGGCCGTTCTTCCCCACGTCCACATATAGAAACTCATACTGTGCCGACACCACCGCCATCAACACAATACTATGATAACCCTTGTAGTTATAATAGTAGGACCCCGAGTGGGGTGGGGGCACAATGCGGACGTGTTTCCCATCTATTGCTCCACCGCAGTTAGGAAAATCCCACCGCTCGGCAAATTGGGAAGCCACAGACTGCCATTCCTGTGGTGTGGAGGGTAGCTGTGGGGACAAACAAAAAAAGAGATTTAGTACTTTGGCACATAAACATAGCAAACATAATCCTACAAGCATCCTTGTGCAACTTTACATTTTTAAAATAGCATTTGCAAATTATGAAGGGAGAATTTCGAGGCACAAATAGATAGGCCCACTTAATTAATAAGAGACTCCACAGCCCTCTGATGGGGACAAAAACACTTTTAAGGGGGGTGGGGGGTGTTTAAACTGTTTTTAGAAAACAAAACCCAAAATATATAAAGTGGCAAGGTGGGGGTTGGCCCGAAGATAGCATGCTGGACAGGTTAATATTGGGTAAGATCCAAAGATGAAGGTAGGCCAAAATAAAAAGAACATGTAAAAGCTGATATCAACATGCCTAGGGAGAAAATGGAACGTTAGTTAAACACACAGCATATCTGGGAATAAAATAAAAAGTTAGTTGCCAACATTATTAAAGACACATTGTGAGGTTCAAATGAGGGAACTTACCTTAATATACTCCTCGTGCAGAACTTTGATGATGGCAGCACACGTGTCCGGTATGATGACCCCAAGCGCCTGCGGAGAGATGCCTGTCGAGAACTTGAGGTCCTGCAGGCTCCTCCCAGTCGCCAGGTACCGCAACGTGGCAATAAGCCTCTGCTCGGCCGTGATGGCTTGGCGCATCACAGTGTCCTGCCTCATGATATAGGGGGACAGAAGATCCAGCAGACTGTTGAATACGGGGTCCGTCATGCGGAGAAAATTCCTATAGTCATTAGGATTATTCTCCTGGATTTCCCTAAGCAGAGGCATATGTGAGAACTGGTCACGCTGGCGCAACCAATTCTTGGTCCAGAAACGCCTCCGCCCCCTGTTTCTGGCCAAAGTACTGGAATAATGAACATATCCAGCAGCCATCCCATAAACAGCACCAACTCGCGAAAATTGACGCTGCTGCTCCATCATGGCTTCAAACCGGCCGGCTGGTCAGTCAAGAACACACTCCAACAGAAAGCACAATCAAATCCAGCGGTACCTGCAAAGAACGCACGACACACAGATACGAACGCACAGTACGAATCTGCAAAGCAGAACGAACTGCACGCCTGTACCCGAATGCCAACTACGTACCCACAAGCACACGCACTGAACGAGAAAATACTACCTGCTAAAGCCTGGAGACCGAGAAGCGCGAATCAGCTCTAACCAAACCTTCACTAACACGAGCAAAGCCGTAACTAGCAAAAGCGGAACAGAGGGCGTCGCCATTTACTTTGGCCTTTCCCTTTATAGTGACGTCAAACGTGGATTACGTGCACGCGTTCAGGTCCGCAGGGAAATATGGTCTGCTGGTGTGTACAAGCCAGCGGGCCAAATGAAAAAACAGCCTTGTACGCCGGAAACAGCCCGTCGGACATTTCCAGCGAACATGTTTGGTCGTGAGTACTCGGCCTAAGGCTTTCTGATTATTATTTTTTTAAATAACAAACATGTCATGCTTACCTGCTCTGTGCAGTGGTTTTGCACAGAACAGCCTAGATCCTCCTCTTCTCGGGACCCCTGATGGTGCTCCAGGACCCTCCCTTCTGCCCAGTGTCCCACAGCAAGCAATTTGGGCACCCAAGAAGACTCGTTCCCAAGCCGTGGCTCTGTGTTTCCACCCCTCTCTCTCTCTCCTCATTGGCTCACTGGCTGTGATTGACAGCAGTAAGAGCCAATAGCTCTCGCTGCTGTCTCAGCCAATGAGTAGGTAGAATCCCCGGAGAATCGAGGCTCTCGTGCACTGGAGGAAGATTGGGCTCAGGTAAATATTAGGGGGCTGAGGGGGGCTGCTGCACAGAGAAGGTTTTTTTTAACCTTCATAGATAGAATGCATGAAGGTAAAAAACATTGAGCCTTTAGAATGACTTTAAGAAAGGCTTGTATAGATAAAATTTGTTAAGCTTTTAAAGAGTTCAAATTGTTAAAGAATTACATATTTAGTGACAGAGCCATTTTAACAGCAGCGTTTTAGAGGAAGTACACAGGAAGTAAGACAAGGAGTTGTTCAGACAGAACGTACTGTATATAGATTTTGCACAAATTCAGATGTGTTAGCCATTTTTTGGACTAGACCAACATTCAACCAATCTATTCCTCTGGAAATAATGGAGCTATTATACTATCAGGGTTAGCTGATACAAAAAATTAAGAAGAATTCAGAAATGCACATGCAGAAAAATGTGGAAATTTGTAAAAATGGGAAGTGGTTCAACCTTGAGGCAGTCACAGCAATGGTTACAAATTGTTCATTTCATCACGTTCTTAATGAGATATTTGCTTGTTTATGAGCAGTGGGAATGTGGGAAAATATTGCGCAAAATGTGAAAATTATGTAACAAAAAATGGGGTAAAATAACTAAAAGCTGATACATAAGAATAGGACAAGTATTCGAATGGAAGGGTGGATGAAATGTAGCGCTAAACCTTATGTGAAGTGAAAGTGCACACAAAAAAGATGAACATTCTAATAACCATTCAATGAGAAATAAATACAAAAAGTCCAATGTGGTGAGATAGGTGAAAGCAAAACTAGTCCAATAACCCAAATCAAATCCTAAAAAGGAAAACAAAGTGTAAGTCCACAACGATGAGGTGATTGTCATGGTCTTACCTCTTTGCAGGCTTCTCATCACTGACCTCATCACTGCTAGCAGCCATCTTGCTTCATGGGGTTCTTGCAACCTGCCACACCCTGTGGCTCCTCCTTCCCACTGGGAGGAGCTGGCTGCTCAGCATATATATATATGACGGCAGCTGCAGCATTTCCTCGCTTGGGCCTTTTGTCTGACACCCCTTTTGTGATCGTGCTGCCTGCTCCTGGACACTGACCCGGCTACGGACGTTCCTTCTGGTTCCTGATCCCCGGCTTTGTTTCACCCCGTCTTTGGCTACAGACTCCGGCTTGGCTGACTCCCATCCCTGGCTATCGACCCTGGCACCGTTGGACTACTCTTCTGGCTGTTCCGACCGTCAGTGTGGACTTTGACCTTGCTGTTTGATTTCCAATAAAATCTTCTTATTCATTTATCTGTTTTGTACGTCTGATTCATGCTTCCTTGACAGTGATGCTCCTCAAATGGATGGATGTAAGAGGCTAATAAGCAGGGCATCCAAGATGGTAGTGAATCTTCTCTAGAATGTTAAGAATAAATACTCTTACCAAGATTGGTAGACCCGTATGTCAGCGACAGCGAGTCATGTAAGCATGAATAGCCATATCGACGAATCACCCAGACGATGGAAAGGACCCGGGATCTCCAGTGGTAACTCCAAAGAACCTCATGGCACTCGACCGAACTGGAAAGGCGGATTACTGGGTTGGGTCACCACACTAACTCTTATGCCAACACGGTATGTGGAGACAAAGGGGGGGCTCCAATAGTGTAGGTCAAAAAAAGGTGGGTTTAAAAAAAAAAAAACATACATAGAATAAAAGTGATCACGTTAAATAAAGCAATGTGGGGAGCGATGAACCTTGCCCGACGCATTTCATCCCACTAGGACATCTACAGGGGCATCAGATGCCCCTGTAGATGTCCCAGTAGGACGAAACGCATCGGTTCCCCACATTGCTTTATTTAACATGATCACTTTTATTCTATGTTTGTCGTTTTTTTTAAATAAACCCACCTTTTTTTGACCTACACTATTGGAGTTCCTCTTTTTTCTCCACATACCGTGTTTTGATAAGAGTTAGTGTGGCAATCCAATCCAGTCATCCGCCTTTCCAGTTTGGTCGAGTGCCACGAGGTTCTTTGGAGTTACCACCAGAGATCCCGGGTTCTTTCCATCGTCTGGGTGATTCATCAATCTGGCTATCCATGCTTACATGACTCACTGTCCCTGACATACGGATCTACCAGTCTTGGTAAGAGTATTTACTGTTAACATTCTAGAGAAGATTCACTATCATCTTGGATGCCCTGCTTATTAGCCTCTTACATCCATCCATTTGAGGAGCATCACCTCATCATTGTGGACTTACACTTTGTTTTCCTTTTCAGGATTTGATTTGGGTTATTGGACTAGTTTTGTTTTCACCCATCTCACCACATTGGACTTTTTGTCTTTATTTCTCATTGAATGTTTATTAGAATGTTCATCTTTTTTGTGTGCACTTTCACTTCACATAAGGTTTAGCGCTACATTTCATCCACCCTTGTCTATGAGCAGTCTAAAGGTGTCTAAAAACAGAAGACATTTACCTGATGAGGCCAATTATGGTAGGATTGAGAAATATTATTATACCTATGGGATATTTATGAGCCAAATTGGGGGGAGATTTTTTTTTTCTGCCTTAGGTATGCAGCCCCATAGAAAAAAAAAAATATGCAAATTTGTTTGATGTGAACTTGTACTTTTTTTTAGAATGATTAAGGCAGTTTTCTTTATAGATGACTTGTGGTTTCTGCCTGAGCTGGGTGTTGTGCCAGTCTGTTAAAGGTTAGCATATTTATAATTTTTCATATTAATTGATGAAAATGATAGACTTGCATTTTGCAACCAATGTTCCAGAACCAAGTATTACTTGTTGTAATCAGCGCAGGCGTTAACAAATTAATGACAAGCATGACCGAGCAATGACAGTACTTTTTGTGACTTTCGTTCATTAATTTTTTTTATGCTTTCTATGTGGCAACAGGGGAGATTTCCTCTTACTTTAGGTAGCAGATAAAATAGAAAGTGGAGGGTGGGGGGTCTCTGCAAAGGCAGAAGAGATGCAATAAAAGGGTTAAAACCTCTGTGTTGTTTTCAAATAAAAAAATTAAATGCAAACCCGGTAAACCTTACCTGTCCATATGGGGTTATGAAGCTCTGGTGCACAGAAGGGCTACTAATCACCCATAGTATCTGAAGAGTGTACAAATATTTCTTGCACACAGCTGGCATTCCAATACTTTATTACTTCTCAGCAAGCACCAGTAAAAATGGAGATAGTTAAAGAGTTTCAGCCTTAAAGTTGATGTAAACCCTCACATATACCCAGTGAAGTGATGACACGCAGCGATGAAACAAATCTCCCTACATAATTTTTACATGTATATCTGCTGTCTTCAGCTTTATATAGAAAGTTCAGATCGTGTTATGAGATTTTCTCTTCCTGTTCAACACTTCAGTGAAGCCTGGGCATTCAGCCAAGACCGTTGATTGGAGGAAAGGGGCACACCCCCTCTTCTCATAGGTAGAGACCTTCAGAACTGTTTGTTGAATAGTTTAGCACATTGCTAATGTATTTATAGCATCCTCCCCAACACAAAATGCAGGCTGATTTTATCTCAGCTGACAGAGAACTTGCCAGAAGATTTTAGGCTGATAACAGAAGAACGGAGCAGGAGACAGCTACGGGACATAGTGCTTTAAAGAGAGATAAGCAAACACTACAGATACATGTGTCCAGCTAAAATGTCATGAATCAGGTTTACATCCACTTTAATCATAGCAATTATATGTAAGTCTGCTCCTGCATGGAGTGTGAACTATCATATTGACCAACCCCAGGAAACTTGCATCATGATCTTTAGCAACTGGATTGGGTAGAGTTCTTTGTTTAAAGTTCCACTAACCTCTGGTTTAAAGAAAATTCTACTCGAGTATATATTCTTAACTCAAAAAAGTACCTTCTGTTGCTGCCAGCCTCCTGCAAATCTCCGAATATTTTTTTTTGCTGCTGTGATCTGAATTCCAGTTAGAGGGTGGCTATGTTCATTTTCCATGATCCCACTGTATGTAGCAATCAAGCCACCCTCTCTTTTTTACTCCCAAGATGAATGAGGGACTATGGGCTATAGAATTTGTAGTGCGCATACAGCAGTACGTGAAGGAGAAAAGTAGAGGCCCGGGAACTCACAGAGGATGTTACCTATTACAAGAATGCAGAGAAAAACAGGAAGAAACATAACGAACATGGTATCTTACCTGCTCTGTGCAAGTGTTTTGAACAGAGCAAAACCATTGTGCATGGCATCCACCTCACTGCCTGTAATTTAGAAGAGTATGAGCCAATGGCTCCCACTGCTGCCTCTGAGCTAGTGAGGAGGGAGAGAGACAGAGAGCTCAGGTAAGTACAGATGCATCTCAAAGTTTATTTATTTCAGTAATTTAGTTTAACCTCCCTGGCGGTATGATTCTGTCTGGAATTACGTACCAAAAGCGGTACAATTATTTTGCAAGGAAATTTGGCGTTTTATACTGTAGGCCTGTAATTTTTAGAAATAACTCACTTAAATCTGACCAAGCAAGAGTCTTGTAGGCATCCCGGGTATGATTTTTTTTTTAAAACAAAATTATAAATTATAATATAATAAATAATTATAAATAATTATAACAAATAATAATATAATTATAATAAAAATTATTCAATAATGTAATCAACTCAAAATCACTGAAATTTGCTCAGTTGCAGAATTGTCGCTGTCATTATTTTTTTTTTTTTATGACGAATTTCCCCACAAATCGCTATCGCACAATTCTGCAAGTGATTATAATTTATTATCGCTGTTTTCTAGCTGATCTAAAACCATTTTTGACATAAAGGGACACTTTTGGACAATCTACAGTTTTTAGGCAGAAAGAACATTTTTTATTATATAAAAGTACATGTAGGGCACTGGGCAGACCACTAGAGACAAGGGGGGTGTGTATTTTTTACATACAGTACTGTAATCTATAAGATTACAGTATACTGTATGTAAAGTGTTTGTTTACTTTTTTGAATTTGGCGCCGTTCTCCGCTCCCGTGCGTCGTAACGTCGCAGGGAACGGAGATCGGCGGCACACGGGGACACTGTGAATCGAGCGAGGAGGTCCCGCTCGCTCACACAGCGGGGTGGCATCGCTGGATCCAGGGACAAGGTAAGTAACTTGCCTGTGGATCCAGCGAAAGGTAAGCCGCGCCGCTGCACACTCTGCACGTCCACCCCGAGCGTGACTCGGGGATACCGATCTTAACATGAAAAACCAACCCCGAGTCACGCTCGGGTTTACCGCCAAGGGGGTTAAAAAGTCAAACTCATAAATTTTATATAGATGTGTTACACACACGGAGTGATATATTCCAAGCATTTCTTTCTTTTCATTTTGCTGATTATAGCTTACAGCTAGTGAAAACCCCAAATTCAGTATCTCAGAAAATTTGAGTATTACATAAGACATTGGTCTTATGTAATACTCCTTAAAAAAAAGGATTTTCAACACAGAAGTGTTGGCTTACTGAAAAGTATGTCAATGTACAATATAGTATGCACTTAATACTTGGTTTGGGCTCCTTTTGCATAAATTACTGCATCAATGTCGCATGACATGGAGGCAATAAGCCTGTGGCACTACTGAGGTGTTATGGAAGCCCAGGTTTCTTGGATAGCAGCCTTCAGCTCATCTGCATTGTTGGGTCCGGTGTCTCACATCTTTCACTTGACAATACCCCATAGATTCTCTATGGGGTTTAGGTCAGTCGAGTTTGCTGGCCAATCAAGCACATGACCGATACCATGATCATTAAACCAGGTATTTGTATTTTTGGCAGTGTGAGCAGGTGTCAAGTCCTACTGGAAAATGTAATTAGTATCTCCATAAAGCTGGTCAGCAGAGGGAAGCATGAAGTACTCTAGAATTTCCTGGTAGAAGGCTGCGCTAACTTTGGACTTGATAAAACACAGTGGACCAACACTAGCAGATGACATGGCTCCCCAAATCATCACTGAATGTGGAAACTTCACACTGGACCTCATGCAACTTGGATTCTGTGCCTCTCCACTCTTCCTCCAGACTCTGGGACCTTGATTTCCAAATGAAATGCAAAAATTTCCACATTCTGTGATGATTTGGGGAGCCATGTCATCTGCTGGTGTTGGTCCACTGTGTTTTATTAAATCCAAAGTTAGCGCAGCCTTCTACCAGGAAATTCTCGATCACTTCATGCTTCCCTCTTTTGACCAGCTTTATGGGGATTAGAGAGAAGGAAACCCCAAGTGCCGCACATCAATACAAGTAGTATTTAAGTTGAAAGAGACAACCTCAGCCCGAGCTCCCGCCAGGCCATGCCCCCAAGACGTTGGAGGCGTGGCCTGGGAGAAGCCAAGGCTGAGGTTGTCCCTTTCAACTTAAATACTACTTGTATGGATGTGCAGCACTATGGAATACTTCTATCTTCTCTTCAGCAGTCACAGGAGCTAAGATGAGCTCCACTCCCTTGCCGGAACTCCTGCAGCAGTGGACACTTACATTATTTACATCGCTCTCCAAATCAAAAAAGTGCCTGAGCACACTAATCTATTGTGGGTCACAGCTTTATGGCTTTCATTGTCAGGATGAAGATGAGACACCGGACCCAACAATGCAGACGAGCTGAAGGCCGCTATCAAAGCTACCTGGGCTTCCATAACACCTCATATGAGTTTCACTTCTTAAATTGAATTACTGAAACAAATTAACTTTTTGATGACATTAAAATTGTACGAGATGCACCTGTATAAGTTAAAAGGAGGGGTGTTGCACACACAAGTTTTTATTCCCTTAATGTATAGAACCCTTCTGCCTTTAAACCTACTTTGTATGTTGTGTAGATTACTTTCTGAAAATAGGAATATAATTTAGTGTCGCCTTAAGGTTCTGCTCTTATCTGATGATAATCCACATACAAAGGTAACCATAGGCATAGGCAGTAATGAGGACTTAACCTGACTTGAAATAGGTGAAGGAAGGATTGTTGAAGGACTTAAAGGAGTTGTAAAGGAAAAAAATGTTTTGCCTAAAATGAATGTCTGCAAGGTAGACAGACAGAATAGTGTAATGATTCTGTTAAAAAACAAGTAAATACCTATTAAATTCCTTCATCTATATCACCTCCGGCATTCTAGTTTCTGTTCTCTCATTCACTTCCTGGTTTGCATCGCTCGTTCATGTAAGAACTACATTTCCCAGTATGCATTGCGGCACGCCCAGTAATTCACACCTCCTTGAAGTCTCTAACACGTAGAGAGCGTCCTGCCACACAGATGTAGTTCCCAGGAGGGGGTGAGCACGTTACTGACCATCGCAGTAAAGCCTCCCTTCACGGTGGTCAGTAAAATCAGACAAGCAGGAAGTGAACAGAACAGAGAAGAAATAGAGCAACTTCTGAGCAAAAACGAACAATGAGGAAGTAAAAGGGGAATGTCTGCAGGTAAAGGATGCTTATTATGAAAAAAAAAAAAAATTTCCTTTACAACCCCTTTAATCATTTATTTCCAAATTATTTGATTCTTCTGTATAGGGTCAGTTTAACTGTATTCTTCCTCAGCTTTTTTTTTTTTTTTGAGTACTATGGCATTGTATATGCCTTTTCTTTTTACCTTCTCAGATAGGAATATTTGTGTAAATATCTGACAGCTTCCCGTCCCTGTAGAAGTCTTGTATTCTGTATTACAGGTTCTGCAGAGGAACATGAATAATTTAGCTGGTGATTCATGTGAAACCTTA
Source organism: Rana temporaria (assembly GCF_905171775.1). NCBI lineage: Eukaryota > Metazoa > Chordata > Amphibia > Anura > Ranidae > Rana > Rana temporaria. The sequence goes on from NC_053493.1 coordinate 328,052,193, forward strand.
GTCCCCTCTGTAGCTGCTGTTTGTAATAATGTATCATACAATACTCCCCCTGGGAAAATGGTCCTGAAGATCGTCATTTTCTTTGTCTTTGCTTCAAGTGACCTATCGTTTTATTTTGCTGCACATAATTAGAAGGAATAAAGACAGCATGCGAGTGTAGGTGTTCTTTGTGAAGGGATCAAGCATAATAATAATAGGGGTCATTTACTGAAGAGCAAAAGAGCAGAAGAACATGTTTTCATGGAGGCAGGTGTCTGTAGCTGGCCCTACCTCAAAATGGCGGTTGCACAATTATAAATGATTTGGCACTTGAACGATCTCTCTCTCCTTCAGTATACATTTTTGACATGCACACCCATACCCCATGAACATGCACCACAGATATCACCAGACATTGCCAATACTAGATATTCAGACCAGGCAATGAGTTAATGCATATGGGTACCATAAAGTGAATCTGACCTGTCCTAACACATTTCTAAGCTAGCAACACCATGGGCGTCTGCAGAACTTTTTTCAGGGGGGGCATCATTTAAGGTCACAAATGCTTTGCCCCTTTTTGACAGTGTCATGAAGGGGAGGGGCTTAGTCATTATCTCATAAAGCACAGGCATGTGCCCATCAAATGTGGCCTGTTAAGTGCGAAGGGTGTACAGTATGTGTATATAGAGGGGGAGGATGGTATTCGTATATACAGGAATGTGGGTGTGTATAGCTGTATACAGGACAGATGATGTATATCTGCAGTAAGTGATGATGGAGGAAGGTCTCTATATACAGGAAGGAAGGTGGGTATATACAGCTACCTATATATAGAGACCTTCCTCCAGCATCACTGACTGCAGATATACATCATCTGTCCTGTATACAGCTTTATATACAGGACAAATGATATATATCAGTAGTGTGCAGCCAGTGATGATGGAGGAATACAGAAATGAAGATGGGTGTATATAGCTGTATACATGACAGTGGATATGATCTTTCCTATATCTGGCACCCCCCTTCACCGATCATACCTGTAAATGCACTCAGCTGCGCCCCCCCCATCTGTATATATGTCAGGCCCCCACACACACATCTGTAAGCACACACACAGCTCTGCCCCCCCCCCCTGTACACAAACAGCCTCCTCCCTTCACCTGTACTCACAGCCCCCACTTGAAATTTAGACTTCCTTCTCCCAGGTCCTGTTTTCACATGTCCCTGTGATACATTACAGTACACACAAGGGGAGCACATACAGGAAGCAGCCAGAGGTGGCAGTAAAGAGCTCTGTAAGCTCAATGACACAGATCTGCAGCAGCTGTGGAGCCGGCTCACACAACCCAGAGAGCCAGTACAGCTACAGATGCGACCACTGCAGACACTTGCCGATTCCAGGGGGGGTCACTTGCCCCCCTTGCCCCTACCTGTGGATGCCCAGGTCAGCAACACTTTAAGATGAGTGATGCCTGAATGTACCAGTGATGAACTTCAAACTGATCCCTTTGTCCTTGTAAAGCCTGGCATTCAAACTCAACGGTTGAGGAAAGTGAACATTTTGCACTGGACCCTAAAGGTTATCTTATTGGCATTGCTATCCTAAAAAAATTCACAACCAGGCCACAATATTAATGTTGATGTAAATAATCTGATTCCCAGGCAGGGGCTTCTACAAACCAGGAGATCTCTAGGTCTCTTTGGCTTGGTGTAAACTAAAAGGTCCAGATACAACTTTATACCAATGAAAGTCAGGGGGACAATCCAAAGAATGGCCAAAGTGTTTAAGGGGTTCAAAAATGCCCCCTTAATCAGGGCTTGAATGAAATAATGTGAGTGGAATAGACGTGAACTTAACTTTTAATTGTATTTCTTTCAGTGTGATTACAGGCACAGGTCTTGTCAGCAGCCGATTTGCCACTAAAGGTTTAATTCACTTCTAGTCTATTCACATTGTTTTCAATCAACCCTGATGAAAGAAATTATTTTGGACCCCTGAAACACAATTGCCTAGATTCACATACATTGCCGCAACTTTGCGGCGGCGTAGCTTAAGGCATTTAAGCTACGCCGCTGTAGGTTAGCGAGGCAAGTACATGATTCACAATGTACTTGCCTGCTAAGTTACGGCGGCGTAGCCTAAAGCGGGCTGGCGTAAGGGACGCCTAATTCAAATGTGTGTAAGGAGGCGTGTTTTATGTTAATGGGGCTTGACCTTACGTTTTTGTCGTTTTTTATTTCAACTGCGCATGCGCCGGGCGCCTACATTTCCCAGTGTGCATTGCGGCTAAGTACGCCGCACAGGCCTATTGATTTCGACGTGGACGTAAACGACGTAAACCCCTATTCACGGACGACTTACGCAAACGACGTAAACATTTTCGAATTTCGAAGCGGGAAAGGCGGCCATACTTAACATTTGCAACGCCACCTAGGGCCCAGCTCTAACTTTAGCCGGCCTATCTCTAACGTAAACTGCGTAAATGTACTGCGTCGACCGGGCGTACGTTTGTGAATCGGCGTATCTACTAATTTACATATTCTGCGCCGACCGCAATGGAAGCGCCACCTAGCGGCCAGCCTCAATATTGCAACCTAAGATAGGACGGCGCAAGCCGTCGTATCTTAGATATGTTTAAGCGTATCTCTGTTTGAGAATACACTTAAACATAAGTCGGCGTAGATTCTGAGTTAGGTCGGCTTATCTACTGATAAGCCGGCCTAACTCTTTCTGAATCTACCTAAATGGATTTACCCCAGAATATTGTTGGAATAAATCATAAGCTGATCACTTAGCAGTAGTGTGGAACTTCAATTTTCATTTTTCTTATATTCAACCTCGATGAACATCTACTTTGCACCCAAGTGCTACCATTTGGTTTTCCAATGAAGACAAGCTAGAGAGAAGTATTAATCCTCTCAATGGTGCTGCCACCTGCAGCTAATCACTGGGAACTAGGGTGACCACATTTCCAAACTACCATTCAGGGACACTCCCCCTTTCCAAAAATCAGCTTGTGCTGTAACGAATCACAGCACAGTAATTGGACACAAGAGGTGGGATTCACGATTTCTCCAATCACAAGCAGGGGGCGGGGATTGTGCTCCTCCAGGCATTCCCGGCCAGGGCAAGTACTGTCAGTGAGTAAAGCAGCCTTTTTTTGGGGGCATCAGATTGGCCCGGGAGGTGGCTGTGTCAGTTTTATTCCGGGACACTGTATTGTCCTGGAATGAAGGTGCCCGGGACAGACCTGAAAAATGCGGGACTGTCCCGGGCAATCCGGGACACGTGGTCACCCTACTGGGAACCCCACAGAGTTTCTCACATGTAATCCCTAATGACACCATTTGCAAGGTAGCGCAGAACAATACTAATAATACGAATGCAGTATCTTATAGTACAGAGAAATCACACATTAGCTAATTACAGTAAGCATAAATCTGACTGGTTGTTATGAGTTTGCACTTTCTATAGCTTCCTGCAGCCATTTGTATTGTCTAATGCAGGGGTCTCCAAACTTACTAAAAAAAGGGCCCGTTTACTATCCTTCAAACTTTAAGGGGACTGAATGTGCCCAGTGGAAGTAAACAATGCCCCACCTTTGGTATTAGGGGGAGAAATAGTGCCCCATTGTTGGTGTCAATGACAGGAATCATGCCCCATCGTTGGCGTCACTGGGAAGAATAGTGCCCCATCATTGGTGTCAGTGGCAGGAATAATGTGTCAAGGGCCAGATAAAGGCATGCAAAGGGCCACACCAGACCCCCGGGCTTCAGTTTGGAGACCACTGGTCTAATGAATAAGCCTGAAGGAGCCTTTTCCCTTTCGCTGCCAGATCCTTTTTTCCTTTTTGCACACGTTTAAGAAATCATTTTAGTCCTGAGTATTGCATAAAACCACAAAAACATCAAATGTTTTCTGAAAGCAGACACCCTAGAGAATACAACTATGGTAGTTTCAATTTTTTATGTTACACGATATTAGCACTAAAGTAAATTTTAGGGCACATAAACACAATAAATTACCCAATTTCCCAAAATATAAAAGATGAGTAATTAGATAGCTAACATGTCAAACCTGTTACATGTGTCTGACAAAGGTCGACAAACTTTAGTACCCTATATTTTCCATAGGCGGCACTTTAACCACTTGCCGACCGGGCAGCCACAGGATAAATTCCATCTGACAGCCAGATATACAGGGAGTGTATGTAAAACCCCCTGCTGTCAAGTCAGTGCGACGTACGGACCTGGTGATAAAATGGTTAAACTGGTTGTAAACCCTTACTCATACCCAGTGAAGTGACCGGGTACATGTACATATACTGTACATATACACAGAGATGAAATAAGACAAAATGCAGATTTCCCCGCATCCCATTCGTATAGCAGGAAAATGTGACTGGCTCTCTATGGAGCCAGTTCACATATCTCTGGGGCGGGTGCGGAGCGCACTGCACAGAAATGCTGGGTGTCTTTGGCTCCATTTCAGGGACAAATTCAGGCACAGCCCTGAAACGGAGAACAGGGACACAGCATTTCTGCGTGATCCTCAGCCGGTTCCAGCGTGAACTGAGCCTTAACGAAATTTGACCTGCAGGTGATACTGGAGCATTTCATGGCTGGCCTGTTGGTTGCTATGGCAGTGAAGGAAAGTATCTAATCCCAGCGGGGAACCACTGCTCAGGTTATTCCCAAATAATTAAGTAGAAAATCATTATATACCTTAACATTAACAAAATGATTGGATTGTACTAATAGATTACCTAAAAATGTACTGACATCTTAACCACTTCCAGACCTTAGGTGTTTTTCAGATTCGGTGTTTGCAAGACTAAAACAGTTTTTTCTGCTAGAAAATTACTTAAAACCCCCAAACATTATATATTTTTTTTTCTAACACCCTAGAGAATAAAATGGCGGTCATTCCAATACTTTTTGTCACACCGTATTTGCGCAGCGGTCTTACAAGCGCACTTTTTTTGGAAAAAATTCACTTTTTTGAATTAAAAAATAAGACAATAAATTTGGCCCAATTTTTTTATATATTTTGAAAGATAATGTTACGCCGAGTAAAATGATGCCCAACATGTCACGCTTAAAAATTGCGCCCGCTCGTGGCATGGCGTCAAACTTTTACCCTTAAAAATCTCGATAGGCGATGTTTAAAAAATTCTAGAGATTGCATTTTTTGAGCTACAGAGTAGCTCTATGGCTATAATTATTGCTCTCGCTCTAACGATCGCGGCGATACCTCACTTGTGTGATTTGAACACCGTTTTCATATGCTTCTGCGCGCGAGCTCGTCGGGACGGGGCGCTTTAAAAAAATTTTTTTTTTGTTTTCTTATTTATTTTTATTTATTTTATTATTTTTTACACTGAAAAAAAATAAATAAATAATTTGATCACTTTTATTCCTATTACAAGGAATGTAAACATCCCTTGTAATAGAAAAAAGCATGACAGGTCCTCTTAAATATGAGATCTGGGGTCAAAAAGACCTCAGATCTCATATTTGGGCTTAAATGCAAAAAATAAAAAAAAAATAAAAAATGTCATTTTTTCAAATGACCAAAAAAAAAATTTGTCTCTTTAAGAGGCTGGGCGGGACTGACGTTTTGACGTCACTTCCGCCCAGCCGAGCTATGGGGACGGGCGAAGGAGATTTTTCCTTCAGTCTCGTCCCCGCTCACCAGCCGACAGCATCCGATCGCCTCCGCCGCTACCGACGGCTCCGGTAAGCGGCGGAGGGCGCGGGAGAGCGGCGGGAGGGGGGGGCCCCTCTCCCGCCACCGTTAACGGCGATCTCGCGGTAAATCCGCCGCGGAGACCGCCATTATCGGATTCCAGACCGCGCACACTAAAGATTGATACCTCGATTGTGACAGCAGCTGCTGCCGTTACCGAGATATCAATCTTTAAAAATAGGACGTACATCGTCGTGCGCAGGTCTGGAAGTGGTTAAAGGGCATGTCAAGGCAAAATGAAAAAAAAATATGCTATACATATCTGCAATACATTCACATTTTCCCCATGTTTTATCCATTTAAATGCCCTGCAAATACAGAAAATACACTATGATCTATCAGAAAAGCACTCAGCTCTTCAGGTGATACTAAAGTCTCTTTTTTTTTCATAAAAAATAACAAACATGTTATACTTACCTGCTCTGTGTAATGGTTTTGCACAGAGCAGCCCAGATAGTCCTCTTCTCGGGTCCCACTCCTGGCCCCTCCTTCCTGCTCAGTGCCCCCACAGCAAGGAGCTTGCTATGGGGGCACCCGAGCCAAACCGCAGTCCATTCAGACACAGAGCCATGGCCCGGCCCTGCCCCTTTCTCTGCTCATTGGCTCACTGACTTTGACAGCAGTGGGCGCCAATTGTCTTAATGGGGGTGGTAAAGGTTTTTTATTTTTCTAAATAGGTTCCTTTAAGCTAGTGCATTGTTGGTTCACTTACCTTTTTTCTTCGATTTCCCTTCTAAAAAATAGTTTTCTTTGTTTTCTTTTTCAAATTTCTCACTGTTCCTCCTCAGTAAGCTTTTCTTGCCCCATGGATGATTGGGGCAAACTTACTGAAGAGAAACAGGAAGTGAGAAATTCAGACAAAGAAAAAAAACATTTAGAAGGGAAATAGAAGGAAAAGGTAAGTGAACCAACAATGCACTAACTTAAAGGAACCTATTTAGGAAATAAAAAATGAACCTTTACAACCCCTTTAATGCATAGAATGCATTAAAGGGGAGTTCCACCCACAATTTCACTTTTTAAATATAAATACCCCTGTAATACACAAGCTTAATGTATTCTAGTAAAGTTAGTCTGTAAACTAAGGTCCGTTTTGTTAGGTTGTTACAGCATTTAGATAGTTTATAATCTAGAAATAGACCGTGGCCATCTTAAGTGTGGGCATCATGAAGCCAGACTGTATGACTTCCTGGATTTCAGCTTTGCATATCTCGCACATGCTCAGTGCACAAGCAATGTAATAGGTTTCAGTCAGGTTTGCAAGGACTACTGGGAAACATGATGCCTATCCCAGAAACCCTTGCAAATAGCCTAGGCAAATAAGGAGGAGGAAGTAATGAAGGACTACAAAATAAAGGTATTTACAAGCAACAAATTAAATAAAAATTGTCCATTCTGAACACTATGAGATTAGGGCATGCAGCACAGACAAACATAAAAAAATGGGTGGAACTCCACTTTAAGATAAAAAAAAATCTGCCTTTACATCCACTTTATGCCATGTATTGGGCTGACAACCAATCACATTTTTGTGGATGAAGTGGTGTCAGCCCTGGCCAGTTGTCCTTTTGCAAAAGTACATAACCAGGCAGTTGTACAGAGAACAATGTCTGATTTTCTGACAAGATCAACAGGTTTTATTTGGCATTTGTCAAACAGATATAACAAAATGCCTCAATTGGCATATTAAACAGACTAAAAGAGAGCGAATAACAGAAGCTCACAGTAGTTTCCATAAACTTTTATTGTGTTTGGATTTGCATATGACCCAATGTAATCATAGGACTTAAAATGGATTGTATGAAACACTGATTGGATATCCCAGGCATATTTAATTAGCACTAAGCACACCGTAGAGCTGGTCATACATATCAGTCTTCCTTCTATCAAATTTAGTTACTTTTTGTTTTAGGAGATTTTCTTTTTGTACCATTTAAATAACTTTACTAGATACATGTTATAGACTGGTCATGCAATTAAGCTAGCCACATACTTAACATTACTGTACAGTGTACTAAATGTAGGTTTAAAAAAGTATAAAACAAAAAAATTTTATTAGTATGTTAACCACTTAAGCCCCGGACCAATATGCTGCTAAATGCCCAAAGGCGTTTTTACAATTCGGCACTGCGTCGCTTTAACAGACAATTGCGCGGTCGTGCGACGTGGCTCCCAAACAAAATTGGCGTCCCTTTTTCCCCACAAATAGAGCTTTCTTTTGGTGGTATTTGATCACCTGTGCGGTTTTTATTTTTTGCGCTATAAACAAAAATAGAGCGACAATTTTGAAAAAAATGCAATATTTTTTACTTTTTGCTATAATAAATATCCCCCGAAAACATATATATATATAAAAAAAATTCTTCTACCTATTTTTGGTAAAAAAAATCGCAATAAGCGTTTATCGATTGGTTTGCGCAAAATTTATAGCGTCTACAAAATAGGGGATAGTTTTATTATTTTTTTTTTTTTTTACTACTAATGGCGGCGATCAGCGATTTTTTTCGTGACTGCGACATTCTGGCGGACACTTCGGACAATTTTGACACATTTTTTTGACCATTGTCATTTTCACAGCAAAAAATGCATTTAAATTGCATTTTTTATTGTAAAAATGACAGTTGCAGTTTTGGAGTTAACCACAGGGGGTGCTGTAGGAGTTAGGGTTCACCTAGTGTGTGTTTACAACTGTAGGGGGTGTGGCTGTAGGTCTGACGTCATCGATCGAGTCTCCCTATAAAAGGGATCACTCGATCGATGCAGCCGCCACAGTGAAGCACGGGGAAGCCGTTTTTACATACGGCTCTCCCCGTTCTTCAGCTCTGGGGAGCGATCGCGAGGGGGCGGCTAGAAACGAATAACCGCGCCCTCGTCCCGGATCGCTCCCCGCGGGTTTCCGACCGCCGCATGTAGCGGGGGGGGGGGGGGGGGTCCCGATCGGACCCCCGACCCGCGGAAAGGCGGGGACGTACATGTACGCCCATATGCCTGTACGTGCCATTCTGTGGACGTACATATACATGCGGCGGTCGTTAAGCGGTTAAACCGGCTATATACGGATCAGCTGGTTCAACAGTGATTTAGATTGTAAGCTCTAATGAGCAGGGCCCTCTGATTCCTCTTGTACCAAATTGTAATGTAATTGTAATATCTGAATTTATTTTGTTAAGGGCTGCGCAAACTGTTGGCGCTATATAAAACCTGTATAATAATAATAATAATAATTGTATTCTAACGGATGGGAAACCTCCCGCTGTCAGAATAAAATACAGCCACGGGAGGGAATCCCCCATCAACACTGACTGCGTTGATGGGGGGAATCAAGCAATTTTATTTCCTTGAACCACGGGACGAAGGAAAGAAAATTGCATAATGTATGGCCTGCCTTATACCATTATATTTTAATATATTGTTAAATGCCAAATGCATTTACTTTATAATATTGACTTGATATAAGTGAATTAGTAACTTATATGGACCAATCAGAATAATTGTCCTTATTAACCAACTGAAATTACTGTCTTGAGTTGAATAAAATGTGACAGCTAAAATGGTTAGTGATAGTCAGTTGCCTAAATATAGATATACTGTAGATAGATACCTATTTATACTCTTGCACTGTGTTCTAGGTTCATTGCCATCCCTGGATAGCTATAAAGGGAGGTCTGTCATCTCTCAGGATGGAGAATGATATCCTGCTGATAAACTGCATCATACAGCCTGCCTACTACCTAAATTATACAGTGCTAACATTTCTTAACGAAGCCTTAAACAGACCCATCATTATCTCTTCAAAAAACTACCCTTCAATATAGCCAATTGCTTCCTTAAAGGGGAATTATAGTGTTATAATATTAAAGTGATATTAAACCCAAAACCAAAAGTGTAATATATTTCACATTACCACTCATTAGATATGACGGCTATATCAGTTTTATTTTTTTATTTTTTTTAGGCTTTCCCCCTCTGATGATCTGGCCAGTAACACACCTCCTGTGTAAGAGTGCCCCCACTTTGAATGAAGAACTTCAGTGGACACATTTGGACAGCAGCGTTGTCAGTCTAAGGCCCCGTACACACGAGAGGATCGATCCGCTGGAATTGATCTGCGGACCGGCTCCAGCGGATAGATCCCCTGGTGTGTACGATCCAGCGGATCTGTTTCCGCGGATTTTTGTCCCCGGGGATGGATTTCCAGCGGATCAAAATTTCTTGACATGCTAAGAAATCGATCCGCTGGAATCCAGTCCAACGGATTGATCCGCTGGTCTGTACAGACTCACCGGATCAATTCGTCCGAATCCAACCCCCGCATGCGTCGTAATGATTCGACGTATGCGTGGAATTCCTTATATGACAGCGTCGCACACGTCGCCGCGTCATCATCGCGGCGACGGCGCGACACGTCACCGCGGACGGAATTCCGTGGGGATTTTGATCTCATGGTTAACTTAGTACAACCATGAGATCAAAATCCGCCAGAGGATTTATGCGCGGAAACGGTCCCCCGGACCGTTTCCGCGGATAAATCCTCTCGTGTGTACCCGGCCTAAGGCCTTGTACAGACTGACGGACAGTCCGCTGAAAACGGTCCGCCGGACAGTTTTGAGCGGACATGTCCGCCCGGAGATTTCTGTCTGATGGTTGTACACACCATCAGACAGAAATCCACGCGTACACGATACGCGGGGATGTGGCCGCGCCGTCGCCGCGATGATGACGTGGCGACGTGTGCGGCCCTGGAAGTTCAAAGCTTCCACGCATGCGTCGAATCACTTCGACGCTGCAAAACGGTCGGCTGGACAAATGTCCGCTGGAAACCTGTCCGGTCGGCCGTACACACGACCGAACATGTCTGCTGAAACTGGTCCGCAGACATGTTCGGTCATGTGTACAAGGCCTTAGTGAAAGGCAGTGTTATATTTAGAAACACTTATGCCGCGTACACACGACCGTTTTTCATGACGTGAAAAATGCCGTTTTTTAAAATGGTTACTTAAAACGATCGTGTGTAGGCTCCAGAGCATTTTTCTCGACGTGAAAATTGGCCATTGAAAATTTAGAACATGCTCTAATTTTTCGCGTCGTTTTTCACGTTGTCATTTTTCACGATGTGAAAAACGGTCATATGTAGGCTTTAACAACGAGAAAAAAACACGCATGTATCAGAAGCAAGTTATGAGACGGGAGCACTCGTTCTTGTAAAACTAGCGTTTGTAATGTAGATAGCACATTCGTCACACTGTAACAGACTGAAAAGCACAAAGACTGAAAATGATGAATCGTCTCTCACCAGACTTTTACTAACACAAAATCAGAAAAAGCAGCCCAAAGGGTGGCGCCATCTGAATGGAGCTTCCCCTTTATAGTGCCGTTGTACGTGTTGTACATCACCACGCTTTGCTCGAGCATTTTTTTTTCACAATCGTGTGTATGCAAGGCAGGCTTGATTAGAATCACGTTGAGAAAAACTTTGTTTTTTCTTGGACATTAAAAATGGTCGTGTGTATGCGGCTTAACAAATTGAAGCCAAACGCCAGCTTACACTGTAGTTACAGCAAACAGGTTTTACATAAACAAATAAAAGCGGAGCACTGTAAGCGCCCTTGCTGGAGTTAAATGGTTTGTCTCATCTCTATAGATGTGACCTTTTGCTGGATAGTCTGTGCTTTTAAAACTCAACAGACTTACTTTTCAGATCACCAGATGAACGTAAAAGAAAAAAAAGCCTAAAAAAGAAAATGGATGCAGTCATCACATCTAAGATATGGTACGCTACAATATAAAAAATTTTGCTTAAGAGTTTAATACCACTTGAAATGTAAACATGGGTGAATGAAATCAGCTTAAGATGACACTAAACTAAAATGTTTTACAACAATTGTTCTAAAATATCAAGTATACCATGGCTCTGTCTTTTCTTACTCTCTTACTGTTTTCAGGTTTATTTTTTGTCTGTGCACGCTCCTGAATCTTCCGCTGATGCACCCCACTATTTCTGGTCACACGCTTCACTATATGCATACAACAAATCCTATAGAGCTGCAAGTGTCTGTATGTAGGTGTAAAGTTCATCTCTGGGGTGAGCAGGAAAGGGTGTCTAGATTCACATACATACTACGGGGAACCTGGAGAACAAATGTAGCCACTCTAGAACAGGAAATCTGGGAATAGCAGATAAAGGATTGTATGTGAGAAATGAAACAAAGGAAGAAAGAGATAGAAGGTGCATTCTACTTATATTTAAATACATATATAATTTATTGTATTTTTGAGATTAAAAAATGAAAAAACAAATATTCATACTCACTAAGGTGAGTCCCCCGCCCACCTAAGACCCTTTCTCGGTCTTCAGTGAGCAAAGAGCCAGTGACTTTCAGTCACTGGCTCTCTGCTCTGCCCCTCCAGTACTCGCTGGAGTGCCAGGCTGTGGAGGGGGTAGGAGCGGATGGCTCAGGCTCCTAGAATCTGAGCCAGCCAATCGGTCCAGGCATCTGGGTGCATCCCGACATTAAAGTTGGGATCTCTCCAAAGTATGGACCAGCTGAGTGTTGTCAGCTGACAGCGGGCTTTAGCTAACTGTCGATTGAATAAGGGTCACACGTGTATAGAATTAAGTGTATCCTTGTGATCCCCAGGAGAACTAGGGCCACAAGAGCTTTTGCCCTACTTCTACTTTAATGTCACTTTATTTTAATTTAGTTATTTTAACTAAATTTTTAAGGTCTCACTTTCCCCATTGCTTTGCAATCCAAAATATCTGGCCAAATTTCACAACTGAACTGTACAATATACTGAATTTAGAATCCCCCTCCCCCCCAAAAAAATCAAAAATTGTAAAGGTGGGTCGACTTATATAAGATCTTTCATAATATGGATGAGGTTGTATGAAACGTTGATTGGTTCAGTTAATCCGAATAGACTTTAAAGCTGGCCTCACATTTTATTCTGACTATACACCCTTTATATTTATCTCTCTTTCTTTTACAATAATTTTATTAAGTTTTACAGTACATTACATAAAAGTAAAACAACATAATCATGTACAGTAAGATACATAACTTTCAATAGAGACCATGGGCCAGATCCTCAAAAGGGATACGCCGGCGTAACTGCTGTTACGCCGTCGTATCCCTGTTTCTAACTATGGAACTGATCCACAGAATCAGTTTTCCATAGTTAGGCAGAAGATCCGGCATGTGTAAGGGACTTACACTGCCGGATCTTAGGATGCAGTACCGCATCCGCCGCTGGGGGCATTTCGTGTGGAAATGCCGCCTCGGGTATGCGAATTAGCACTTACAGAGATCCATGAAGCTTTTCAGCTTCGTTTTTTCTCCGTAAGTTTTAGTTTGCAAACGCAAAATTAGGGCTGCTTTTACAAAGTGTAAACTGTTTACACCTTGTAAAAACAGACCCTTCTGTCCAGCGACGCGATTTTTTTTTTGTTTTGAATTTTTTTTTTCGCATCGTATCTTTTTTTTTTTCCGACGCAACTTTATTGACCCGTCGCAATCCACAAAGCTCGGCGTAACGTAATTTTGCGCTATGCACGTCGGGAAAATGACGTCACGAGCATGCGCAGTACGGCCGGCGCGGGAGCGCGCCTAATTTAAATGGGAATCGCCCCCATGAAAATAGGAACGCCTTGCGCCGGCGGAATTTAAGTTACACAGCCAAAAATTTCTAAGTAAGTGCTTTGTGGATCGGGCACTTAGGTAGAAATTTTAAGGCAGTGTAACTTAAATGGAAAAAATTAAGTTGCGCCGGATCTTTGTGGATTACCCCCCATATTCCTTACAAGAAAAAAAACAAAAAACAACACGTTACCTTGAATATAATAAAGCTTGGTTACGTCAATACTGCCAATTACGGGGTGGGATGACTGTCTGTATCTTCGACAGGATAGAAAAAAAGGGGTGAACATAAAATGATACATATATTGTCTAATATATTTTTCTACAAGTGAATTGGTATATCTCTTGTACAATTGTATTGTGTTGAAAGAGTGAGGGCGAGGTATGGTATTATGTGACAATATCTGCGTAGCAGTCATCTATAGGAGAACATGGAGCCTGACATCTGGGGGTAGAAGGATTTGGAGGGTGGGGATGGGAGGACTTCAAAGGGTATGGGAAAGAAGCCCATGGTTCGTACAGACAGAAGAATTATGAACACGTTTGTAATAGGAAAGTATACCAGACTGGATATAAATTGAATGGACTATTTTTGATGGACACTTATACTAAATAATTGCAGACAGCTCCTAATATGTATGGCAATCGTAACACTGTACGCATGCCTTAAAATCTACTCTTTTAGATGTTTTTTATATCACTTGCCCAGCTCTCATTGGGCGCTCTATGTACACTCCCAGAAAATTCCTTCTAGAGAGAGAGAGAGAGAGAGAGAGACTTGTAAAGCGCAACACATGCAAACTGAATCGCCTCTGGGCGCTGTATCCATATCATGGGTAAGGAAGCCCTTGACCTCAGAAGAGATGGGTTTTAATCTTTCTCCTGAAGGCCAAGTGGTCCGACTCCAGTCGGATGGTGGTTGGTAGTGCATTTGTCAGGGCACTGCCCTTTACGGTCACATTTCCCCAGTTGGCTCTGGGTGGAATTGAACCTGGGACCTGTCCATTGTGAGTCCAGCTCTTTGCCTCTGAGCCACTGCTCAAGTATTACTTTGCTTGCTATCCATTTGAGCCTGGTGCTGAACCTGTACTTTCTGTGGACCAATCAGTGGCCAGTGCGGCCTATTTAAGCCAGCCCCTTCCCCTCTGCTAGTTGCTGGTTCGTTGTCAGCTTTACCCTGTGAGAGAACCTTGTACCTGAATACCCTGACCTGTTTGACCCGGATTGGACCTTGACGATTCTCTGCCGTCTCCTACATTTGACCCCTGCTTGCTTATCGGATTTGCTGTTGTCTCCTGCCCCTTGACCTTGGCTTGCTCTCACGGACTTCCTCTGATCTCTCCAACTCCTGACCCACGGCCTGTGACCCGGATTTGCCTTGTTTCCTGTTGGTCCCTTCTGGACTTACCTGCCTGTGCCTGCCTGATCAACGACTGTCTCCAGTCCTCTGCACCTGCCCTGCTTTCGTCAGCTGCACCAGGTCTGCCTACCAGTTCCCGGCACCGGTGCCTCCTTGTGCCGTCCCTCCTCTGTTCTAACTCCAGGGAGTGGTCTGCACAGGGTCGCAAAGGTGAGCCGCCCTCAGCATCTCGGCCTCGGTAAGTAACGTTCCTGACAGCATTCCACAGGCGAGGTCCCTGGACTGCAAATCTTCGATCTCCTTTGGACTTGTATCTGGCCTTGGGTATCTGGAGGAGGTTTTGATTGGTGGATCGCAGAATGCGATTGGGGTTATGGGCTTTTATTTTTTCGCATAGATATTGGGGGGCGTTGCCTTGAATACACTTATGTATTAGGCAGAGTGCCTTGAAAGTGATTCTGTCTTTTACTGGCAACCAATGAAGGGATCTCAGTGAAGGTGAGATTGATTCCCATGGTTTTTTCCCAGTCACTTGTCGAGCGGCCGTATTTTGAACGACTTGCAGACGAGTGATTTGGTATTTGGGGAGTCCTAGATAGAGGGCATTTGCGTAGTCGAGTCTGGAATTGATGATTGTTCCCACCACGACTAGGGTGGGAACATCTCGATTATAGGATGCAGTACCATTCCCCCTAAAACAATTATACACTATTGTGGCCTTGAATGTTATTTACAACCATTCAAGCTAATCTATATTGTTGCACGCAGTTCAGAAAACATGTACAGTAGGTTGCCATTGATAACCTCTCCATTCAAGAATGCTATTTGTTTGGCTATCATGCAGATTCTACACACCAGAACAAGTATTCAGATTACAATTTCTACCTTCTATTCTATCCACCACATTACAACCCAACTGGAGTCCTGATTTGTTTGGTCTGATACCTTATCCACAATAAGGATAAGTGGAAACCCACTGGGGGACTCTATATAGAAGTGTATCACCCTCCTAGTAAGGTTGTTAGGATGTGAGGCAAATGTAGTTCTTTTTAGCTCCTCTGCAATCATATTTCCTCCTGCATTCTAGATTTTATTAAAACATAGTGGGCTGGAAACTCAAATAAGCAATCTGAATATTCATATATAACTTCAGCCAATCCCTGAGGAGGAGTGCCCAGTAAGTGGCTGAAGAGCACATAAATATTCTGAGGTCTAGAGCAGCCAGTCTCTTGTCCTACAGGAAGGAGGAGTCCCCAGCCTGAGGGTCTTTGCCCCTCTGGGCAGACTGCTGGATTTTGCTCATCAAAATCCCAGTTTTGGCATCTAAAATCCTTCTTTGAAACTAACCAAGGGAATTTCACCTAAACACCAAGTCTGGAAAGCTCACTGAAAAGTGCCCAGGTGAAGTTGGAAGGGGCCTGACTTCCTTGTGGCATTATGAGCATTAGTATCTCCATCACTACAGAGTGTATGGAGGATACTGGAAGAAGCCACCTGATCATCTCCTGACATTGTACTGACCTAAGCTCAGGGCCCTAGTGACTGTGTGCTGTTTCCATTGGGTGAAAGATCCAGTAGTATTTCTGTCTGGTGTGGCTTTTAAAAAGGGACTCTTATGTGCATTTGCTCCTGCATGGAGACTGTTCAGGGAGGCTTAGAAAAGTGGAGCATCACCCTGTAAATATTCAGTAAATTTGGAGTACCCCATATCACCCTTTACCCCATCCAAGTACCTCAGCAATAAAAATCCTAAAAAGACATCCCCTAGACAAGGGGTCAAGTCCTGGGGAAAAAAGTGTGGGAACTCCCACCCCAAAAAAATGATACGCTCATATGCATAATTACTAAACCGCATGTTTTTGTAAGTTCTTTTTAAATCCCGCGATAATTTGCGGCAGACCTCCGCAATGTCTTCTGAGAACAATGACAAAAGCTCCCAGGAGACATTGCAGCATTGAGGAAGTGACGGAATACCCGCACACTACCCGATGAATCCATATACAGGAAGGGGCCAGTAACAAAGAATTACTAAGGTTCGCCTGCCCCTGACAGTGACTCGAGCTGGGCATCGGCGCTTAGTGAAGGATTGGCTCGGGTGGCTCGGCTGCTCTTGGCTGCTCTAGTCCTGCAAAGGGAACTGCGTTCCTGCTGTGAAAAAAGTGCAGGAACTCCGTTCCCTTGCGTTCCTGCAGGACTTGAGCCCTGGTCTCCAAACTACGGCCCTCCAGTTGTTTAGGAACTACAATTCCCATCATGCCTAGCCATGTCTGTAAATATCAGAGTTTTACAATGCCTCATGGAACATGTACTCCCACAATAGCTGGTGGGTCGTAGTTTGGAGATCCTTGCCCTAGACTGACTACTGAGCCAGAGTCAATTGTTTCTGTGTGCCTGTCTGCCTCTGCACTAATTTTCTGAAAGAACCGGCTCCTTCAGAGATTTGAATTACTTTCTGGCTTTTTATATCTCTTTTAGGACTCCCACATAAAATGCTAAGTTCTGTGCCCTCCATTGAATCTACTGCAGGAGGAGTTTAAATTCTCCTGCTGCATTTATAAAACAGACAGCGAAACTACCCATTCTGATGGCTGCTGCAGATGACAGGCCCAGAATTGAGATACACAAAACATGCTACAAGAGTTTCATGCAGTTACTGTATAAGACATGGTTTTATTACACTTGCTGATTTATACTCAAAACTATATTTTATAGTTAGTAACTAATGTGTTCCCATCAGTTCTAGCTTTAACTTGACCATTTAATGTACTGGTGGGGCAATGACTGCCCTTCATTAAGCCTAATTGTATATGGGTTCTAATCATTTCCCTACCTTCCTTGCAGTAACTAATACTGTATGTCAAAATGGTGTTAAGCAAATTCAGATGTCAGTCTCAGCCACACAGACAGTGACACTTTGACACGTCCGCCTTGTGCATTCCTAATGATCTAGTTAGTATTCTATTATATAACTGTGATTGTCTCTGTGTGTCCAAATAGAGCATTGTTCTTACACAGTGTTTTCCCAAATCATCTCATAATTCATTGATATGATCATAGCATGAATAGCTACAGCAGTGACAGGGCATCATCCTATTAGTGTCTTCCCTTTAATCAACCATAAATTTACAGATCCAGTCACATTTTTCTAGAGATGAAAATTAAAAACTTGCCTAGTAGTAATTATTCCTATTACAACTCCAGCTCTAAATCGCGGCTAAAATTTCGACATGATAAAGGATTATTTTTTCATTAATATTTTCAGCTGATCTGCTTTTAAGGTGGTTGTTTTTTTTTACCTAAAACCTTCTATGTGCAGCAGCCCCCCAGCCCCCCTAATACTTACCTGAGCCCTCTATGGATTAAGCGATGTCCACGAGACCCTTGCCTCTGCAGTGACTCGCACTCCTGATTGGCTTTTGGCAGCAGTGGGAACCATTGGCTCCCACTGCTGTCAATTACAGCCAGTGAGCCAATAACAAGGCAGGTCCGAGACGTGGCTCTGTGTGTGAATAGATACACAGAGTCACGGCTCGAGAGCATGCCTGCTTAGGTGCCAGGAGCACTGACATGGGGCCCAGGAAGAGGACAGAGGCTGCTCTGTGCAAAACAATTCCCTGACCGGGAACTCTATATAAAGAGGGGGGAGTGTTGTAAGTGCCTGGGGCAAGGCAAGCAACCACCCAGGAACCCTCTAATTCAACAAACATCGGAAGTCCCCCTCCTTCTCCACCAATCACCCTGGGGCCCCCTCCAACCACTTCAGGGTGCCTCACCTCTCTTTGCTCAGCAGACACCCCAAATATGTGATCAGGCTGCAGAGTGTCTAGTCTGGAGTGTAGTTACCTGCGTGTTCCCGGGCCAGGGGGCAGAGATCTCCTTCCGGGAGAAGGTATAGGATTTACTCATCAGTCATTGTTGGATCAGAGCCAGCAGGACCCGATCATCCCCACCAGCATGACAGCCCTCACCGGCAAGGATCTACAACAGCTGAGTATGGCAGAGAGTGAACGGATGGACTGGGCAAATGGGGCAACCACTTCCTACTCCCACATGGACACACAACCTGCCCGACTCCTCCAATAGGATGACATTGGACAGCCAATCTATGGGCAGAGAAGGCTGTGTGAGTTTCAGTGCACAAGAGTCACACCAAGGAAGGAACTGCAGCGCACTACTCCAATCACTATATCCTTGGATCTAAAAATTCTACTGCCTGTGCCCCACTGGTGAGATTTCCCTGACTGTGCTCCGCTAAATGTTGCACCCCACCCCATGCTACACCACTGCCTGGAGTAAGTGGTAGGTCGGGCGCAGAGCATCAACTGGTGAGGAAAGTGCATAGCACAGGGAGAGGTTCCTAGAGAGTAGGGTCAGAACAGGGACAGTTGGTGATCACTTTAGGGACCCTACCAGCGGAGTTGATGCTTGCAGAGCAGCCTTGTTTGTCAAGCCAGGGACTGAGCCAGTCAGCAGGGGTGAAGCTTAAAAGGTATCTGGAGTGCCAAGCTAGGGACCCAGCAGGGAAGCGTGGGTGACACTTGAGGGAGATACATAACTCCCAACATTTTTGAGATGGGAATGAGGGACACCTATCAGCAAATGTATGCAGGCATAGGGCACACTCCTTGTCACGCCCCTTAAAGGAGAATTGTACAAAAAACAAGATTGGTTAAACCCACAAGTGCTTTTTTTACCACTACCAATTACTTTATCTTGGCTATTGGAATTTACAAATACAGCCATTAATAAATCAGAGTTTAGCGCTGGGAAACACTTTTTTGATATATAAAAAGTGCATTTTATATATGTCTTTATAGAGCAGACCAAAATGAGGGTCAACTGAGGAGGAATGAGGGACAGTGGGACATTGCTCGAAATCAGGAACAGTCCCTCCAAATCAGGGACAGTTGGGAGCTATGGAGATACCACTGCAAAAGCCTTGAGGGCCTCACAGGATTCAGTGAATCAGAGAGTCCAGTGAAAGACCAGGAGCTCAAGGGGCTAAAGAGTTACAAGTAGACATTGTAGTGAAGCTGGGAGAACTGTTGAACTTTGAGTTAGGAACTGTTAAGTACTGTTGCCATAGGAAACAGCAATCCTGCACGTGAAGAAGTGGCGCCTTGCTGGGCATTTCCCTGTACGGCTGTCCTCATATTGAAGTCTCAGAGTCTGCTAATTGAAATTGCAACTACTTAAGGGTGTCCTGGCCCTAACCCTCTCTCTCTTCAAAATATAAAAAGGACTATTAAAAGAAATAAAACCTCTTTTACATCTAAGAAGTGTCTGGCGCCCAATGAATTTCACCATCTTTGCACCCACTTTGCCTCACAAACCACTACATATTGAAGGATGTCAGCTGTCTTTGGCCTTGAAGGTCCTCATTAGGCTGGAAGAGGTAAAAGGCTTTGCCACAGATAAGATAATTACTTCAATCAAGGATTGTGTGTGGTCTCTTCCTGATTTGGTACCCTGGGCCGAGGCCCCACCACATGTTAGCCCCTGGTGTAATGGTTTTTAACGCAACATACCTGACTGGACAGTAGTGAATCCAGCCTTAAAGTAATCACAGGACTGGCTGAACAGAATTACCCGTGTTTGATGGGTAATGCACACCTATGCCAGTTGGCATTTAGCTGTTGGTACTCGGCTTTAAGAAAGTTATTTTGTACCTTTTGGAAAAGATCCGTTGTCCTGATTGTTGCTACTTACTAGTGAATCACTTGCAATAATTGGGTAGCCTGGGGGCTAACAAATGAGCAATAACAAGGTCTTGCCTGTGACAAAAATCCATAGAATCAGTCACAGAGATTTCTAGGTATGCTTGCAAATTTCTGTGTGATGTGTTCAGTATAACGGCTCCTAAGAGGAAAACTGTTTGAGTCAGAGTTTGAACTAGCAGCCCCAGGGATCGTAATGAGAATGGTATGATGTATATCTGTAGTCACATCTCATGAAAGTTATGTTTGTGTACGCTGGCTTTAGGCCCCGCTCGCACTTTTCTGCTACCTCATGGTGAAGATTGGCCTCTCCAAGGAAGCTTTCATTAGAGTTAATAAGGCAGCCGCTAGCCATATATCAAAGACCCTGCATGCTGAATGTTTTGTAGAGAACATCACTGAGGTGTACACAGACTTGTTGATGCTTGGGATTTTTTACACTGCGCTTCCTCCGGCATTAAAATACAAAAGAAGACTTTAAGGAAGCTTGTGTTAAGAGAGGTATGTAAGCTGCCATTGCCAACCTCCTTCTAAAAAATGCTAGTTTCCTGGCTGCCTGTGCCCTAGAGAATAGGTTGTTTTAACTGGTCAAGTGTAGCATCAAAAGAGTATATACAGCTATAAACCCCTTTAGGATTTAAAATTGAACTCAAGGTTTCTTGTGACTTTACATTTCATTCACTAGAAGATGTGCCTGCTGGGAGTGCTGTATAGACTAGCTTGGTCCAAACTAACCAATTAACCACTTAACCCCCGGACCATATTGCTGCCCAAAGACCAGAGCACTTTTTGCGATTCGGGACTGTGCCGCTTTAACTGACAATTGCGCGGTCGTGCAACGTGGCTCCCAAACAAAATTGGCGTCCTTTTCTTCCCACAAATAGAGCTTTCTTTTGGTGGTATTTGATCATCTCTGTGGTTTTTATTTTTTGCGCTATAAACAAAAATAGAGCGACAATTTTGAAAAAAATGAATATTTTTTACTTTTTGCTGTAATAAATATCCCCCAAAAATATATAAAAAAAACTATTTATTTCCTCAGTTTAGGCCGATACGTATTCTGCTACATATTTTTCGTAAAAAAAATCGCAATAAGCGTTTATTGATTGGTTTGCGCAAAAGTTATAGCGTTTACAAAATAGGGGGTATTTTTATGGCATTTTTATTAATATATTTTTTTTACTAGTAATGGCGGCGATCGTGGAGTTTTTTCGGTACTGCGACATTATGGCGGACACTTGACACTTTTGACACATTGGCATTTTTATAGCGATCAGTGCTATAAAAATGCACTCTGTTGGCCAGATGCACTTCCAGAACTGCTGGTGTATAGTGCAAATGAAGCACGATAATAGAGCCATTTATTCAATACAGCATACAGCTGTTTTAGGCTATCTGGCCATCATTACTGTGGTGTTTTTTTTTTAAATCATGAAAAGCCATGTTGAAATCAGTCACTTGACAGGCTGGAGAACATGACCTCCACCAGTCTTTGGTATCCACCCATCTGTCCTTCTCCTAACCTTTCCACACCTAGCTTGAAGTAAATGAATGGGAAGTTCAAGAGAATACCCATCATGTCAGATTCCCACCTCCACAATGACTCACTGCATGCTACAGGGCATAATTGCTACATGGTCTCTAACTAAGGGTTTGTGCACACTGCATCTAAAGAAGCAGCTCCTACAGGTATTTGGGCTTTCTTGATCATACATCACGGGACACAGAGCCTTAATTACTTAATGGGTTATGTAGTCACCACAGGTCATTGGACACCGGTTAACCCAATTAGAATTGAGTTCCTCCCCTACATAACCCCTCCCAAATGGAGAGTGCCTCAGTTTTTTCGCCAGTGTTTAAGGTGGTTGGTCACGTTCAACATGTGCTAAGAACAAAGTGCTCTTTTGATGGTCTGTTTGTGGAGGCCTAGGAGCTATAACCGGATCCATACCTCGGGACGATATCAAAAGCCTAAGATGGGTGGAATCCGGGTCTCTTGTAATGAAGAAACAATGTTTGCCTGTAATGTCTCTCTGCGGAGGTCTGGGCTCTGGGATCCAGACTTTGGTGTACTAATGCAACTGTGGCACTAAAAGTTTCTGGCAGAGTCTTCTACAGGTCCAGGTATGAGGTTTCTCTAATAGAACCCTTGATAAACCTGAAGGTTGGCACAACTTGCCCACCGTGATGGGTGAAAGCTGGAACTACTTATTAGTAGCTTTTTTGCGGGGTGGATAAGGTAAGAAGAGGATCATTTGTGCAGTAAGCTAATATATGTGTATTGTAAGACTATAACACAATAGTGATTGCATTTTTTGGTAAATAGTACCTTTGCTTTACAGTAAGGAGTGACTATGTCCCAGAGAAGAGGTACAAGGGTTGGTAAAGAGGCATCAGAAGATCCCCGCTTATGACTAAGTAATCTGAGTTTCTCTGCAGTTTACCATCCCTCTCTGTCAGCCTGATAGCAGCCTCACAGGATGAGCCCCTGTCTGGTTCTGCAGTTTCTCCTATGGCAGCTCCTGTATACGTCACTGAAGGACGCTTTAAAAGTTGCTTTGAATGGCTTAGAAAGAAGGATTGCTACTATAATCGCAACCTCCTTGAAAGATAGCAGAAAACGGGGTAGATCCCCTTGATCTGCTCTGGCTCTTTTATCAGATGACCCTTCTGAGGGTGAAAAATCCCTCTCTGGATATGAGGATCATGTGCAGTCTGAGGACTCTGAGGATGAGAGGATTCCTGCTACCTCTCAGTCACTAAAGACGCAGGTGCAATATTATGCGTGCCTCAGACTACAAGCTAGAATTTTAAAAAAATTCCGCCACCTCGTTTTCTGAGATCCAGAATTGCCAAAGATCCAGAAAAAAGAAGGCCTTTGCTGTTGGCCTTGGAACACCTGTTTTCCCAAAGGGTAATCATCGCGTTAGTCCCAGAGGATCAGGGATCAGGGTTTTACTCAAACCTTTCACGGTTCCAAAACCAAACGGGGATGTCAGACCTATCCTTGATCTGAAAAGACTGAATCAGTTTCTGAACATTCACTCCTTCCGCATGGAGTCTGTCCGTTCAGTTGTTTCCACCCTTCAGGGAGGAGAATTCCTGGCATCAATAGACATCAGAGATGCATATCTACATGTGCCAATATTTCCCACTCACCAAAGGCTTCTAAGGTTTGCGGTGGATCAGCGCCACTTTCAGTTTGTGGCTCTTCTTTTCGGGCTGGCTACAGCACCTCGAGTGCTCACAAAAATACTGGCCCTGGCAAGGCTAAGGGCATGGGGCATAGCAGTAACAGCCGATTTGGACAATCTGTTGATCATAGATCAGTATGCTGCACGCTTGGGCCACAATGTGCACAGCACAGTGGAATATTTAGAGTACCTAGGCTGGGTCCTCTATCTGGAAAAAACCTCCTTGCAGCCTCAAAGAAGGCTGGAGTACTTGGGCATGAATATAGACACATCCCAAAGCAAGGTATTACTTCCCAAGCCAAAGGCAAAAGCCATAGGAGACTTGGTCCAAGTGATAAAATCAAAGAGAAGACCTTCCATCCATCTATGCATGAGATTATTGGAAAAGATGGTAGCCTCATTCGAGGCTGTTCCTTATGGCCATTTTCACTCAAAGCCGTTACACGGCAGAATTCTGTCTGTTTGGAACAAAGATGTTAAGGCCCTGGATCTTCCTATGATCTTATCTCCAAAGGTTCGCCAGAGCCTCAATTGGTGGTTGCTTCCCCGAAATATGTCAGAAGGAAAATCCTTCACTCTGGTTACCTGGAAGTTGGTAACCACAGATGCCAGCCTTCTTGGCTGGGGGCGCAGTTCTAGAAAAAGCATCTGCCCAGGGGAAGTGGTCCGGAGCCGAAGAGCTCCTACCCATCAACATTCTGGAGATTTGGGCAATTCATCTGGCCCTCAAAGTTTGGTCTTACAGACTGCAGGGTTGGCCTGTTCGGATTCAGTCCGACAATGCTACAGCTGTGGCCTATATCAATCACTAAGGAGGCACCAGAAGTCTGGATGCCCAAAGAGAGGTGAATCACATCCTGGCCTGGGCAGAAAGGCATATTCCTTGCCTGTCTGCGGTCTTCATTCCAGGGGTAGAAAATTGGCAGGCGGATTTTTTTTTTAAGCAGCCAGCAGCTGAGTCCAGGAGAATGGTCTCTACACCCCGACATATTTAAAATCATATGTCAGAAATGGGGTACCCCAGATGCGGACCTGTTGGCTTCCTGGTTCAACGGGAAAGGGTCAGATGCCCTTACAATCTCATGGGATAATTTTTCTCTGATTTATGCATTCCCTCCAGTTCCGCTTCTCCCTTGATTCCTTCAGAGAGTCAAGAGGGAAGGAAAGGCGGTGATTTTAATTGCCCCAGCTTGGCCCAGGAGACCCTGGTATGTAGAAATCATAAGGATGGCAGTAGGAAGACCTTGGGTTCTCCCACTACGTTCGGACCTACTATCACAGGGTCCAATATTCCATCCTGCCTTACAAAGTCTAAATTTGACGGTTTGGCTGTTGAGACCTACATTCTGAGGAAACGTGGGCTCTCAGGTCCAGTCCTATCCACTCTGGTTAATGCTAGGAAGCCGGCCTCCAGGCTCATCTACTACGGAATCTGGAAGGCATATGTTTCCTGGTGTGAACCCAGAAGGGGGCATCCTAGGAAGTATGCCATTAATAGGATTCTTGCCTTTTCTTCAGTTGGGCTTATATATGAATTTGGCCTTGAGCACTATCAAGGGCCAGATGTCAGCCTTGTCAGTATTCTTTCAAAAACCGCTTGCCTCTCATTTCCTAGTCCGGGCCTTGTTCAGGGAGCACTGCGCTTGGATCTGCCGGTTAAGTCTCCCGTGTGCCCATGGGATTTGAATTTGGTATTATCTGTTTTACAGAAGCTACCTTTTGAACCATTACACCATGCTTCTTTAAGTCATTTGACAAAGAAACTGTTTTTTTCTTGTAGCCATATCCTCAGCAAGGAGGGTATCATGTAAAGAACCGTATATGATTATTCATGATGACAGGGTGGTGCTGCGTCCTCATCCGACTTTCTTACCGCCTTTTTTTCCAGCTCCACAGTCTGCGGAGGAAGAAGGTCTACACTCTCTAGATGTTGTAAGAGCGGTGAAGGTTTATCTGCAAGCTACGGCTCAGATACGAAAGACTGATTGTCTGTTTATTCTGCCAGGGCCCAGGGAAGGGCCAGGCAACGTCGAAATCTACTATTGCATGTTGGATTCGACAAGTCATTATTCAGGCCTATGGTTAGAAAAGAAGATTCCTCCTTTTCAGGTGAAAGCGCACTCGAATAGAGCAGTTGGTGCTTCATGGGCAGTGCATCACCAGGCCTCCATGGCTCAGATCTGTAAGGCTGCTACTTGGTCTTCGGTCCATGCATTTACTAAGTTCTACCAGGTAGATGTGAGAGGGTACGAGGATGCCGCCTTTGGGAGTAGTGTGCTGCAGGCAGCAGTATAGATCCTCTGGCCCAATGGTGGTCTTATTTCTGATCTGTGTCTCCCTCCCCTAAATTTTAGCATTGCTATGGCACATCCCATTAAGCCAGTAATTAAGGCTCTGTGTCCCATGATGTATGAGCAGGAAAATAGGATTTTTTGAATACAGCTTACCTGTAAAATCCTTTTCTTGGGAATACATCATGGGACACAGAGCTCCCACCCCTTTTCGGAGTTAAACGTGGGACACTTATTGCTTTGCTACAAAACTGAGGCACTCTCCATTTGGGAGGGGTTATATAGGAGAGGAACTTAATTCTAATTGGGTTAACCAGTGTCCAATCACCTGTGGTGACTACATAACCCATTAAGTAATTAAGGCTCTGTGTCCCGTGATGTATTCCCAAGAAAAGGATTTACAGGAAAGCTGTATTAAAAAATCCTATTTTTGTTGAGCTCTTATTTTTTCTGCATGGAAACTCCCCTCCATGTTAGCCACTTCTTCCGGGGCATCCCCGGAAGAATTCCTCTTGCGATGAAACCGGTTAGGTTAAGGCATTATTTCCTCTTATCATTAGTTTGAGTCAACAATTGTTTATGTTGAAGAAGTGTGAAAGTACCTTTAACGTCCCACAAGCGCACCACACCACTGGAGTGAGAGGGGAGGTGCTTTACAGGCGCTATTTTTAGCGATATAGTGCCTGTAAAGCGCCTCAGTGTGAAAGTAGCTTAAGTGAATCTAGTGGTTTACTATGCGTGGATTTAGCACAGGTTTATTTTAACTGTGTATGAAGACTATTAGATAATAACAATAGCCTATATTAGATTTCATATGTTCTTCATTAACCCTATAAATGGAATTCCTTTACTTATATTTGCCTCTAAGATTTTATATACCGTGTTTTATACACAAAGTAGAGGGAAAATCATATTTTACACATCCAGCTTTTACAGTAACCCAAGAAATCTCTTTAGCTATAACTGATTCCTTTAAAACAGCATAGCTTTATTTAGCTCAACACAATACACAGCACTTTGCCTGCAGCTGACACACTTGTCTTTTGAAATTTTATATCATTCACATGCCTAATGTAACCTGAAAAGGAGATGAACGGAGTTGCTTAAATGGTTAGGAAAGAACTGTGTAATTACTCTTAAGCAAGCTCCATAATTACAAATTACTAATCCTGTTTAGTACAGTGACACGCAGGGATAAGAATAAAGAATGCGGAAAGTACTTCAAAATTCTGTGAAATCATCTTCTTTCTAATTATTGTCTTTGGAATATGTGACTTAGCATGGCTACACGCACCCTACACACAGGCACTCTGGGGGTAATCCACAAAAGGGATACGCCGGCGTATCTACTGATACACCGTCGTATCCCTGTTTCTATCTATGGAACTGATCCACAGAATCAGTTTCACATAGATAGACAGAAGATCCGACATGTGTAAGGGACTTACACTGTCGGATCTTAGGACGCAGTACCTCGGCCCTGCTGGGGGCATTTCGAGTCGAAATGCTGCGTCGGGTATGCAAATTAGCACTTACGGAGATCCACAAAGCTTTTACGCTTCGTTTTTTCTCCGTAAGTATTAGTTTGCAATTGTAAAATTAGGGCTGCTTTTACAAGGCCTAAACTGTTTACACCTTGTAAAAGCAGACCCTTCTACCCCGCGACGGTGTCTTTTTTTTTTTTAAATTTTTTTTTCCCGCCGCAACTCGTATTTTTTTTACGCCCGTCGCGATTCTCAAAACCCGGCGCAATGTAAAACCGCGCAAAGCACGTCGGGAAAATGACGTTGGGAGCATGCGCAGCACGTCCGGCGCGGGAGCGCGCCTAATTTAAATGGGACTCGCCCCATTAAATTAGGAATGCCTTGCGCCGGACAATTTTAAGTTACACCGCTGCAAATTTCAAGGTAAGTGCTTTGTGGATCGGGCACTACCTTGTGCAATTTGCAGCGGTGTAACTTAAATGACAAAAGTTACGTTGCGCCGGGTGTTTGTGGATTACCCCCTCTGTCCATGCTTGTATATCCACACATGAACTTGGAGTTTGCAGGTTCTTCAGCATCATCTAGCCTCCCTCACATACAGGACCACTGAGGATCGGGGTACTGAATGGAGGGACAGTTCGGACGGGACAGATGTAAAAAAAACACAGGTTTTAACATACTGTCCCTGGTTTTAATGAGCCTGGCAACCCTGATGGGGCCCCCTAGTGGCATGGGGCCCTCGGGCACAGTCCGCCCCTGCACTCACCCCATTGGCTTGAATCCTGCTTGTTTTGCGAGACAATACTTGAAAACCAAGTCAGGATTTTTTTTTAAGTTGCTTGTCTTTCAAAACGCTTGTTAACCGCGTTACTTGCTAACCAAGGTTCCACTGCAGTTGGTTCAAGAAGGAATTCAGTTTTAACCCTTATTGATTATTGACCCATGGGGGTTAATTTACTAAAACTGAAGAGTGCAAAATCTGGTGCATCTGTGCATGGTAGCCAATCAGCTTCTAACTTAAAGCGGTGGTTCACCCTCCTTAACATGATTATAGCATTAAATTCGGCATCGTAGCGCGAGCTACAGTATGCCGGTCTTAAATTTTTAATCCCCGTACTCACTGTGCTATGGATCATTGAAGATTCTGACTCCCGCGGGGAATGGGCATGCCTATGGAGAGGGAGGATGATTGACGGCCGGCTCTGGCACGTCACGCTCCCCGAAGACAGCCGGAGTAGGTCTCGGCTCTTCACGGCGCCTGCGCACAGGCTATGCGCAGGCGCCGTGAAGAGCCAAGCCTATTTCGTCTATTTCCGGAGAAGCGTGACGTGCCAGGGCCGGCCGTCAATCACCTTCTCTCACCATAGGAACGCCCATTCCCCGGAATCTTCAATGATCCATAGCACAGTGAGTACGGGGATTAAAAATTTAAGACCGGCATACTGTAGCTCGCGCTACGATGCCGAATGTAATGGTAGTAAAAAAAAAAAAAATTTTTTTTTTTTAATAGGGTGAACCCCCGCTTTAAGCTTGTCCAATTAAGCTGTGACAAAAAATAAATAAAAATTGGAAGCTAATTGGTTTCTATGCAAAGGTGCACCCGATTTTGCACTCTCCCTTTTTAGTAAATGAATCCCATGGTGTCATTAATACAAGCAACCTTCACACTCTAAACTCCTTCCTGCATCCACTGATGTCCAATAGTTGTACACACAGGAGCATACAAGCTAAATGTTTCTGAAAGCCGAGGTATAGTTTACAGCAGAAATAAGTTTGGTAAATAAGCCAGCTTCCTCATACCTTCATTAATCCTCAGACACAGCTTTATGATAAGCTTTATGATATGTGGATTCTGATATACACAATATTGACTCCCTCCAAGGGTTTTATTGCAAGTGATTAATTGAATGTTTTAGCCATACCTAAAGGGAGTTGTGAGTCTCCTACTGAGAGGGTTAGATTTGCTTTGCTCCAGTTAAAAATGGTAATATATTTTCTGGGTCACGGCTGACTGGCTGAGATGAATGTCTAATTGAGTTATTATAATGTTTGAAAAGTGCAGCCAAATTACTCCAAAAAGATTTACTTACTTTTTAGTTTTTCCTTGGCAGGTTAGCAAAAACAAAAATTGGTAATACAGTGGAACCTCGGATTGCCAGTAACTCGTTTAACGAGCATTTCGCAATACAAGCTTTTTTTTTCAAAATCCTGAACCGGTTTGCAAGTGTTGTCTCGCAAAACGAGCAGTATTCAAGCCTCTGCGGTGTGCAGTACCGAATTTGACCAGAGGTGTGGGGGCGCTCGTGCCGCTTTTAGCTGTTCGGAGCCATTCGGAAATATTCGGAAATACTAAATTCCTGAGTGTTTTAGAGCCTTTCCGTGGGTTTCCGACTGCATCCGAGCGTTCTCCGAGTATTTCCGAGTCTCTCCGGCGCCCCCCCACCTCTGGCCACATGCGGTATTGCATGCAATAGAAGTAAATGCAGAACAAATTATCTTTGTTTCCATTGACTTCTATGGGGACACTCGCTTTGATATGTGAGTGCTTTGGATTACAAGCATTCTCCTGGAACGGATTATGCTCGTAATCCAAGGTTCCACTGTACATATTCCTGACTGACAGATTTTCATTGAGGGTAGTCAGATATATTAGATGTGACGAATACATGTATGTATTTTTTCAGCCGATATGGCCAGCTCCTGACAGATTTTGAATAGGTTCTTCAGATATTCATAGTGTATGGGGAAAAAAAAGAAGCATTAGCACTAGGGATGAGCATAGTGATTTTAGCTAAGGTGATTTTGCCTTGGAATTACCAATTTCGCTGTCAGTGAAACTTCACCAAAGCAGAGACCCTCAATACTGTTCATTGAACTCCTTAGATCACAGGTGTCAAACACAAGGCCCGCGGGCCGAATCCGGCGCTCCAGGCCATTCCATGTGGCCCTTGCACCTCTCCTGCAGCTGCAGGAGAGCTCCAGCCCTCCTCTGGTCCTCCTCAAGACCCTTACTTTCTGCTTTCAAGCAATGCATCCTGCTTCTTCCCAGCAGCAGCATAAGGAAAGGGGGGTGCACTGTGATGTAAAGAGAGAGTGGGGGACCCAACTTCTGATGGTGGGGTGGCTCTTGACATCTAATGTAAGGGGAGGGGATGTGCTGGACATCTAATCTCAGGCCTCGTACACACGACCGAGTAACTCGTCGGGCGAAACACATAATTTTCCTCGTCGAGTTTCTTGTTAGGCTTGTAGAGGAACTCGACAAGCTTTCTTTGCGTACACACGTAACAGACAAAATCTCCTCGTTCTCAAACGCAGTGATGTACAACACATACAACGGCAGGGGAAGTTCGATTCCACTTGCACAACTCTTGGGGCTGCTTTTGCTAATCTTATGTGTTTGCGTGGTAAATAAAAGTTGGGAGGAGACGATTTGCACTTTTCAGTGTGTTACAGCTTTAAAAATGTGTTATCTCCATTACAAACGCTACTTTTACTCCCGTCTCATACTTTATTCTGAGCAAGCGCGGGTTTCTTAGCATACACACGGTCGAGTTTCTCGTTGGAAACCAGCCCGACGAGGAACTCCACGAGCCAATTTGAGGAAAAAGAGAACTTGCTCTCTTTTTGGCTCGTCGAGTTCCTCGACAGTTTCCTCAATGAAAAATGTACACACGACCAGTTTCCTCGGCAAAAAAACTCTCCCACCAAGTTTCTTGATGGATTCTGCAGAGGAAACTCGACGGGCAAGGAAACTCGACGGGCGAAACACATCGTTTTCCTCGTCGAGTTCCTTGCTAGGCTGTCGAGGAACTCGACAAGGCAAGTTTCTCCATTCCCGCCGAGGAAATAGAGAACTTGCTCTCTTTTTGGCTCGTCGAGTTTCTCGACAATTTCCTCGACGAAAATATACACACGACCGGTTTCCTCGGCCAAAAAATATCTCCCAGCAAGTTTCTTGCTGGTTTTTGCCGAGAAACTCGGTCGTGTGTACGAGGCTTCACAGATACAACCGGCCCTTTGGGGAACAATCATAATGCTGATACGGCCCACAATAAAATTGAGTTTGACACCCCTGCCTTAGATGAAATTTTGTGGAAAAAAAAGATCTAAATTATATTATGTGTTTAGAGGATGTTTTGGTATGTAGGATAGTTTAATTAATTTTTTTTAACCACTTAACCCCCGGACCATATTGCTGGTCAAAGACCAGAGCACTTTTTGCGATTCGGCACTGCGTCGCTTTAACTGACAATTGCGCGGTCGTGCGACGTGGCTCCCAAACAAAATTGGCGTCCTTTTTTCCCCACAAATAGAGCTTTCTTTTTGTGGTATTTTATCACCTCTGCGGTTTTTAGTTTTTGCGCTATAAACAAAAATAGAGCGACAACTTTGAAAAAAATGAATATTTTACTATAATAAATATCCCCCAAAAATATATAAAAAAAAACATTTTTTCCTCAGTTTAGGCCGATGCGTATTCTTCTACATATTTTTCATTAAAAAAAAAAATCGCAATAAACGTTTATTGCTTGGTTTGCACAAAAGTTATAGCGTTTACAAAATAGGGGGTAGTTTTATGGCATTTTTATTAATATTTTTTTTTTACTAGTAATGGCGGCGATCAGCGATTTTTTTTCGGTACTGCGACATTATGGCGGACACTTTTGACACATTTTTGGGACCATTGGCATTTTTATAGCGATCAGTGCTTTAAAAATGCATTGGATTACTATAAAAATGCCACTGGCAGGGAAGGGGTTAACATTAGGGTGCAGGGAAGGGGTTAAGTATGTTCCCTGGGTGTGTTCTAACTGTAGGGGGGGTGGCCTCACTAGGGGAAATGACTGATCGCTGTTCATACATTGTATGAACAGACGGTCAGGCATTTCTCCCCTGACAGGACCGGGAGCTGTGTGTTTACACACACAGCTCCCGGTTCTCGCTCTGTAACGAGCAATCACGGGTGCCCGGCGGCGATTGCGCCCGCCGGGCATGCGCACGGGAGAGCCCCTAGTGGCCGCTGCGAGAGCCGACGTATAGCTACGGGCTCTCGCGCAGGGGAGCCGACCTGCCGCCGTATAACTGCGGCGGCTGGTCGGCAAGTAGTTAAAGTTATTTGTGTTTTTGTTTTAGTTTTTCTGTATTTGACCATTAATGCCACGTACACACGATCCGAATATTGTACGGAAAATGTCGTCCGAGGAAGAATAGTCCGATAATCGGATCATTAGTACAGGGCTGGAGCCGATCATTTTAGATCATTTTAGTTCATCCGATATTATTTTATCGAACATGCACGAAAATTTTCCTCGTATGATACCAGATCGTACGATTTTCGTTTGGTCAGTACAATTGTCGTCTGAAAATACTACACAAATATATTACAACACATAACATCACTTCCGATTTTTTTCTTTTGTCATACGAGAAGTTTCGTGACTTTAGTAACCTATTCAATTTCTACTTGCGATTAGTAAACGAAAAAAGTCGTCCGATTTTTGGATCGTGTGTACGTGGCATATGTGTCTTCTATCATTTATTTGTCCTTTTTTTTGATTTTTTATATCTGTTAAAAAAAAACACATTTCATAAAATAATGAGGTTAATGAGAGCTGCTTTCTGGAGCTCTGTGGGTGGAGTCGTGATGTCAGTAGACTCCCCGCCCTCCTCTACACTCCCCTTGTCAACATACATTTTTTCCTGTGTATTCCTTACACTAAATTCTGCTATGATCACTAACATCCAGTCAAAATCCAGAAAAGTAACCACATGACTTCAGAAAAGGAGTGGGGGTGGGAATTAAAAAATAATGCCTGTCTCCAGACTAGTGCATGAGATATGTAAATAACCTGTCACTCACAGCAAGGGGGCGGAACGGACTAGGGTTTTTCTCTGTAAGTCTGTTTTATTTCACTGATCAATAAAAGAGGATTGCTCAGTGCTGGACTGGGCACAGATGATAGGAAATCTTATACTGTACATTTTGACATCAAAGAAACATTTTTTTTCGGGTTTACATCCACTTTAAGTCCTGTACACACGATCGGTTTGTCCGATGAAAACAGACCGATGAACTGTTTTCATTGGTCAAACCGATCGTGTGTGCGCCCCATTGGTTTGTTTTCCATCGGTGAAAAAAAATAAAACATGTTTTACATTTTACCTATGGATAAAAAAACGATAGAAAAAAAAAAACGATCGTCTGTGTGGTCAAAAATCCACGCATGCTCAGAATCAAGTCAACGCATGCTCGGAAGTATTTCATTTCATTTTTCTCAGCACGTCGTAGTGTTTTACGTCCACCGCGTTGGAACACGGTCAGATTTTTGACCGATGGTGTGTAGGCAAGACTGATGAAAGTCAGCTTCATCGGATATTCGACTAAAAACTCCATCGGATTAGATTCCATCAGATATCCGATCGTATGTACAGGGCATTAGACTGGCCATACACAATGCAAATTTCTTTTCTGCAACCACGGCTTGCCCCCGCCAGGAGAAGACAGTAATTATAGCCACTAGCGATAATCGCAAGAGAATCCGTCAGGCTCGTTGGTTTGAATCTCAGGTAGTTCCTGCTGATTCGGACTGTGTATGGCCGGCCTTAGGGTTTGCCTTTACTCGTGGTGGCCTAAACTTATTATAGAGTCTGAATAAAAAAAAGATTATCTTTTACAGTAAATAACTCCCACAATAAGGGAAAGAAAAGTCAAAAGTTTGATACCACCAAGGTTTACTGGTTTACCAAGGTTTACTGTGACATAGGGTGGAATCCTTACTATACACTAAAGCTGGGTACACACTATAAATTTTTTTTCGGTTAATGCCACGGGTTGACCTAAAAATAAAACCTGTAAGCTCAGGTCAGAGCCACTGTACTAACTATGCAAGGTTAGTTCAGCGAGCTCCCCCGCTGAGTGGGCATCCCCCGTGTGCTCTGACAGGGGGATGCCCACTTCACTAGAACACTCCGATCAGCGCTCTCTGCCATTTGCTGAGAGCGCTGATCGGGAGTCCGTCGGCTGCTGGTTTTCCTGTTGGACAGACCGACATAGACACGGTCCGAATGTCGAAAAAATGACACTCTCTCTCTGTCCTCTCTTAATCACCGCAATACACTACACAAGGCCTACCTGCAGGCGGCCTTTTATAGTGTGGGGCGTGTACTAAACCCCCTGAGCCATAATTGGTCAAAGCCACCCTGGCTTTGGCCAATTATGGCTCTCTGTTTTTTGCAAGCTGTGATTGGCCAAGCATGCGGGTCATAGTGCATACTTGGCCAATCATCAGCCAGTGATGCCGCAGTGAGTTATGGTCTGTGAAACATAACTCGAATTTGGTGCGAACTACCCGTTTTGTTCGTATTTCGACGAACGATCGAACATATGATGTTCGAGTCAAACATGAGTTCGACTCGAATACGAAGCTTATCCCTACTGTTGGTATTAAGAGAGGTTGCAGGTGAGTCTATGGGCAGGAATAGGCAACATTTTGGCATTTATATACTTTAGTTGTGCTCCTCTTCTTATTTTAATATGATGAATGTTTATTTTTTAATCTTTTCAGCGATGCCATGAAAAGAAATATGTGGTTAATGCATAAGCTTCCATGTAACTGTAAAGTGTTTCCGTTTCAAAGCTCCCCCTTGTACTACCCTCTTTCTGTGTCATTCCCGCTCCCTCTTGTACCCCAAGATTGTACTATTAATAACGAATTTCCTGCCAATAGAGACCTTTGTGAATGATTCCAAAGACAGATAAATGTATAATGCTTTATCCTGAATTTACAGTATATTAATGTTTTGGCAAAAGTCATCCATGCCACAATCGGTGCACATCGCTGAAGCAGTATATTTGTTTGACTTTTCCCTTTCTACTATTCTGACCTTTTATTATTACTGTGTAATTCCATAGGTCACGTATTGAGCTACGGAACAGAAAGAGTTGACTTGGTGTTTAGAGAGCTATAAAACAATGATACTTGAAAACCTGATGGAGACCCTGGCCTAAATCATGTTGTCAGCAGCCTGTGACCTTGGATGGGTTATTTGTCTCCCTTGGTCCTTGGCTTAAAAATTAAATTGTATAGTCGAGTAAGCAGATGTAGTGTGTCTTGATTATCTAGTGTACAGGAAACACCTTAAGAACAGATTTATTTTTACACTAAATGATAAAGTGAATGTCTAATCCATTATATTTCAGATTGTAACTTGCTGGTTTCAGCACCATATCTAATGTAGAAATTGCTTTAAATAGTAAAAAAAAAAAAAAAAAAATCTTATTTTTTTTTATAAAATGTATAAGGAAAATTAGCAATGTTGTTTATAACAACCAAGCAGACATTTCTACAGCGAGCAAACGATCGACTGGTCATTTAAATTTATATTTAACTTGTATTAAAAGATAGATTTGATTGCTGTGGGTCTCACGTCCACATTCTTTACTTGTTTTTTTTTTAATGAGGTGGAAGGTGAAATATGCGTAATTAATAATGAGCAGATTAGTATTTGTGCCTTTCTGAACTGTGGTTATTTCTTACTCTGGTTTGCTATTCATAGTCAGGTTTTCATTGCTTGTAATCATTATGCGTAGTTTGGTTCTGTGTGCAATACTTTTTTGCAAAGGGACCCAGTGTGTTGGGAAGATGGATCCCTGATATTTATTAGCTTCCCAAACTTAAATGTCCAGATACTGTATTTTTATTATACCAGGGTTAAATAGTTGTACAACAGTGTCTTGATTAGCAATCTTTACCTCTGCTCTAGAGTCCCCTTACTTTACCACCAGGTACAAAATCAACATGAAGTGTGAATGTTGTCCATATGTTTGTGTAGGTTTTTCTGGATACACCAACTTGAAATTAATTGGTACGTAGGTGCTACCTTATGTTCTCCCTATAGACAAATTAATAATTGCCACAAAACAAATGTAAGAATATTCAGAAAATTATTAGGGATGTTATTACTGACCCACTTCTAAAAATGCTACTTTCTTGGATGCCGGCCCCTTGGCTTCATTACTTTGTGAAGCCTCGTACACACGACCAAGTTTCTCGGCAAAAACCAGCAAGAAACTTGCTGGGAGATATTTTTTTGCCGAGGAAACCGGTCGTGTGTACATTTTCGTCGAGGAAACTGTCGAGAAACTTGACGAGCCAAAAAGAGAGCATGTTCTCTATTTCCTTGACGGGAATGGAGAAAATTGGCTTGTTGAGTTCCTCGACAGCCTAACAAGGAACTCGACGAGGAAAACGATGTGTTTCGCCCATCGAATCTTGGTGGAGCTCCGCTTTAAAGAATGGTGTATTAAAGTGGTTCTAAAAAGTAGAAGTTTTTTTTATTTAATGCATTCTCTGTATTAAAGTAGAACTGTAGGCAGTTTTATTTTTTATTTTGGAATAAACAATGGAGGGTTATAACCCCAGTAAGGTTTTTTTAGGTCTTTCTCCCAATGGGGACATTTACATTCACGTCCTGTCCCATAGCCAAAACAGGAAGTGAGTGGAAATACTTGCAACTTAACGGAATCTCTTGGGGGCCCCCAGGTCACAAGAACTAGTGTCCCCATTGGAGGATTCCCCCTCTATTACTTTTCTGGGGACAACCCAACATTTGGGATATTCCTTTACTTTCACTTTTAGTGATAATGGTAAACAGAACACATTGGGAGAGTGAATGTTCCTAATGGGGACACAGACATCAATAAAAGCTGACAGGTGTTTTAATCCCTCTCCACTCTATACAAAGACTTAAAAAAAGGTTTGTCTTTAACTATATCTTAGAGTAAAAAACCTTCTGTGTGCAGCTCCCTCTTACCTGTGGCCGATCTTGATCCAGCGCTGTGCCCGCTCTATCACTGTTGGATTT
The DNA here is from genome assembly GCF_905171775.1 of Rana temporaria. Lineage (NCBI taxonomy): Eukaryota > Metazoa > Chordata > Amphibia > Anura > Ranidae > Rana > Rana temporaria. The sequence continues at coordinate 328,089,474 of NC_053493.1, forward strand.
TCTGTTTAGTCCACCTCCTGTATCTTTGCAGCCTGAAAAATATGACTAGCTCATGTAAATGCATAGCAATGAACAATATTCATGAAAGAATTTGGCTCATGTATGGAGGCATGAGGTTGCCAACATCTCTGTATCAATTGAAAAAGATGAATACCTCTAAGTGAGGTGAGATTTTTCGGGCAACCAAAAAAATATTGTGACAACTAGGTCATAAAAATATATAAATTTTAATACATTAATTTACAGCATAAACATTTCATAGTGACAACATTATTTAAAAAAATGAAAGATTCCAGGATAGAGAAAATTGTTACTGCTAGAGGATCACCACACACCCCAGGACTAGGCTAAGGGTATAGGTGATCATTTATCCGACGCGTTTCAGATGTCTCAATAATACATCTTTCTTCAGGGAATAGAAAGCAGCAAGAGTTTTTCCTAAAACAAAAGAAGGGTATATAATAACATACATATAAAGTATATACCTGTGACCAAAGATTTGTTTTTTGACATTTGCAGCATGTAGAGAAGAGGGGGGAGAGATGGAAAGCTCAATATGTAAAAGGAAAGTGGAACTCACCCCTTTCCAGACACAGAGCGCCTAGATCATCCCCATGGAGCTTGTGTGTGAGCCGCAATCAGGGCAACCAAACCAGATGGTGTACTTAATGTCCATAACGATCCCCCAATCCAGAGGACTCCATAACCATGGGGGGGTGGAGTAACATAAGTCTCCACAAAGGAGTCAGCAGTCATAGAACAATAGAAGGTGTAATGGCTGGGGAGAGATTTAGGTAAATATGTACAGGGAGGGTATTAGATTCTTCACTAAAAAGTGAGACCAAAAATAGAAACAATCTCCCTAAAGTGTACTTACCACTCCCAGTGCATCAGCTCAAATAAAGGTGAACAACCATTCCAGTCAAAGAAACCAAACTTGACCAGAAGACAAAATAACCTCCAGCTCCAACAGGGGAAGGGAGGAAAGTGAATGCTGACAGGAAAACCCCCCCTGACTTCCCTTTATACTTACTTTGAGGATGATGGACCTCAGGTGTGGATGATCCATTCACTCCGGCGATGTAGCAGCTGTTCCTTGAATGGGATAATTGGTTGTAAGTGGAGCAGTGAATAGACATTGGGGCTCAACTAGAGTGATTCCTATCCTCCAAATCCCCCATGTTTGGCGTGCAAACAGCGCGCCCACTACTGACGTCAGCGTCAGGTGGCCGAGCTCTGATCAATCAGGGCACGACACCGTGGACATGCCGCTGGTGACGCGCCTCCTGCGCGTCACACAGCACATGACCCACGGCGTCTAGTGTGATCACAGAATCCCGAAAGGTCATGTGACGACAGCGCACCCAATCAGGTGCACGAGATGTCAGATGACTGAACATGAACGCAATACACACAGTGGAGCCACCCACTGTGCGCGTCACAGCGACGCGAATGAAGTGCGCTCAACGACCGGACAGGGAAAAATAAAGAAGTGTCCGCACAGAAGGGGCGGAAATTACTACCCACTCCAGAGAGCCTAATAGTCCATAGGTTTAGACAAAGCAATAAAATTGCAGTTTCGGGGCATCATTGAACCAGGGAACCCGGAGAAATAAGGGAATCAAAGGATAAATGCAGGGCAAATAAAATGGGACCATTGGAGGAACGCTTCATGAAGCGAGGGCAAACTCCTGAGGATGGGGCAAAGATATTCACTATGCCTGGGTATTTCAGAACTGACAGATAAGAAAGTCTGACAGTTGAAAGGGAGATAAAGTCACCACTGCCGGGTAGGGGAGAGCCTCTAGGGCATAAAATGCCCCTGGGGCGGGCACAAAGGTGCTACTCTCCCCCGGCAGTGGATGGAGGAGCCCTCTTGTGATTGGTTGAGATGGGACCATTACGGACATCAACAACATCCAGAAAGGGCCGGTGAAGAAGCGGTACTTGACACATATGGCTCCTAGTTGGAAAGCCACAGGGTGCACTGTCAACAAATCATCAATGGTTGATCACAGGTTTACAATCAAAAATTTCATGTATAAATCCAAAAAGAGAACTCTTTAGCTCATACATTTACAAAATCAAAATCATACAGTAATTTATAAATATAAATCCTACTTATTACAAATCTCAACCTGAGACCCCAGTATCCCAAAGGGTACAGTTAGGGTTAGAATAGGGGGGGGGGGAAAAAAGAGAGGGGGAGAAAGAGGCGGGAAGGGGGGGGGGGGGGGGGAAGGGAGAAAAAATTGGGGAAAAAAAGACAATTTTAACAGTTAGTCGGTTCAGGAAAAGGGGGAAGGGGAAGGGGCAGGAGGATGATCTCCCAGTGGCATGTGGGGGCTAGTCCGTTTTCCCCGAACTGAACCCCTCTAAGAAGGGCCTAAAGCTCTCCATCTCGTTGAGTCCTGGAAAGGTTGTAGCTTTAAGGCATCTGATCCAGCGCATCTCGCGCTGGAGAAGTACCTTGTTCCAGTCCCCCCCACGTAGAGGGATATGTATTCTATCAAGAACGGAAAAGTTGACTTTGGGCATATGGTACCCATGTGCTTTGGCCACGTGTCTCCCAAGGGGTAAATATAAATTGCCAATTCTCATGGAATGCATGTGTTTTTCCACTCTTTTATAAAGAGGTTGTTTGGTCTTGCCAACGTAGAAGGAACCACACTGGCACTGCATGAGGTAGACTACTCCCCGTGTGGTACAGTTGGCAAAATGTTTTAGCGAGAGAGTCTCCCCATTGGGCAATGCCAGTGTGGTCCTCCTACCAATGACCTCACATTGCGCGCAGTGTCCACATGGGAAAGTCCCATGGGTCTTGCAGGGGTCTTTGGCAGAGTTGCCTTTGTATTCGCTCCGGACCAAAATAGTCCCCAGTGAATCCGCACGTTTAAACGTGAGCTGAGGTCTATCCAAGAGTAAATTTTGGAGGATGGGGTCCTCAGTGAGTATAGGCCAAAATTTCGTTATTATTCTTCTAATTCTTGCATGCTCATTTGAGAACCCCAAAATGATCCTTGAGTTGTTTTCTTCAGATCTGACATTTTGTGATTTGGTTTTAAAAATCAACTTGCGTCTGTCTAAGGCTTTAACTCTGTTAAACGCTTTCCGGAGACAGGTTTTGGTGTATCCCCTGGCGGATAGCCGGAGGGAGAGTGCATTGCATTGTTCGTGGAAGTCATCTTCCATCGAACAGTTTCTCCTGATTCTAAGAAACTGGCTATAGGGTATAGACCTCTTGAGGGGTTCGGGGTGAAAGCTACCCGCATGTAATATGGTATTCCCAGCGGTCTCTTTCCTAAAAAGGGTGGAGTAAATTTTACCATCGGGATCTTTTTTGATTTTAATGTCCAAAAAACTGATTTCTGATTGATCGTGAGACATGGTAAAGAACAAATTAAATTTGTTGATATTCATAAGTCTCAGAAGTTCATCGAGGCCACTTTGCGGTCCATCCCAAATAATAAAAATGTCGTCGATGTAACGCTGCCAAATTAAAATATGGGCAGCGCACATCGACGCATTCTCTCCCAGGAGGAAATCCCGCTCCCACTCCCCCAGGTACAGGTTGGCGTAGGAAGGCGCACAGCACGTTCCCATAGCCACACCCTGTACCTGGAGGTAGTGGGAGCCCTGGAAGAGAAAGGTGTTATGATACAAAATAAATTCTAACATAGTAAGGATGAAGACGTTGAACTTGAAATCAGTGGTTGGCTGCTGCTTGAGAGCCTGTTCAACAGCCCTCAACCCAGATGAATGGGGAATGCTGTTGTACAGGGTCTCAACGTCGACGGAGACCAAGATGGCGTCCGTCGGTATCGTCATATCTTCAAGCATCTGTAGCAGATGTATAGTATCTTTGGTGTAAGATGGTAGGTTGAGAACGTGTGGTCTCAAATATTGGTCAATGACCTCACTGACACCTTCAGAGATTGAGCCATTACCCGATATTATGGGTCTCCCCGGAGGGTCCACAAGGTTTTTGTGGACCTTAGGGAGAGCATAGAAGGTGGGTTGTCTGGGATGTGGGACCCTTATAAAGTCCCATAAGTCTTTAATTATGACTCCTCGATGAAAGAAGTCATCGACGAGGTCATAAAATTGTTTATTGAAGCCATCAACCTGAGCTGGCGTAATTTTGAGATAACATTCCTTATTATTTAGAATTTTGAGACACATTCGCTCATAATTATTGTTGTTCATCAAGACCACATTTCCCCCTTTGTCAGAGGCTTTGATAGTAATATCTGAAAGATTTCTAAGAGTTTTCAAAGCTAGTTGTTGTTCGGAACTTAGATTTGAATGGACACTGTCCTTTTTCATGGCTTCAAGCTCTTTGGCAGTTTCTCTGACGAAGTGGGAAATGGCTGGATTTTGATTAAGTAAAGGAAATTTATTTGATCTTCGTTTGAATCTGGACATTGGATCCTTATTTATGGTGTTATCCTCATTATCCATTTCCTCCAAATCCTCATCATCCCAAGCTCCATCCAATGTCTCATTCTCTTGAAGCAGGAGATTTAAATCCCTAAGGGCTTTGAAATCTGCTGCCTTAAGGTTGGGGGCCAGTTCTCTAAGTGGATCAATGTGTTTTGCATATAGGCTTTTGTAGAATAGCCTACGGGCAAACAAATGAATGTCTTTAACAGCATCAAATATGTTCGTACCCATATTAGGACAGAAAGAAAGTCCCAATGACAAGACCTCATGCTCTACAGCTGTGAGGCTGTGGGAGGAAAGATTGATGATGTTCAGACCTCCTCCTGGTTTAGATTCGGTAGTGTAGGGGGTATGTCCATTATTGTTAAATTGGGGGATGCTGCTGGCATCCCCCTTTTGTCCAAAAAATTATCCAATGCAGTACGTTGTGTTTTGGGAATGGCCCCACTATCTTTTTTGGGGAAAAGTCTGCTTCTACCGGATGGTTGATCCTTAGTGTCCCCATCAACTACTTCACTCGAGGGAGTCGTTTTTTTTTTTTCTAGGATTATTAGTAACCTGAGATAATTGTGGTACTATTGCGGCCTTTTTATTGGCCTGCTTGACTTCCCCCTCGAGGTTTTGTTTGAAGGAGGCCCCTTTCCTTTTTGATGCTACACGCCCCGTATTGGAGGACATGGAGGAGGAGGAGTTTGATGGAGTGTCAGAGGAGTAGTCTTTATGTATACCATCTAATTTGCTATTTTGGATAATTTTTTGGACAAAAGGGGGATGCCAGCAGCATCCCCCAATTTAACAATAATGGACATACCCCCTACACTACCGAATCTAAACCAGGAGGAGGTCTGAACATCATCAATCTTTCCTCCCACAGCCTCACAGCTGTAGAGCATGAGGTCTTGTCATTGGGACTTTCTTTCTGTCCTAATATGGGTACGAACATATTTGATGCTGTTAAAGACATTCATTTGTTTGCCCGTAGGCTATTCTACAAAAGCCTATATGCAAAACACATTGATCCACTTAGAGAACTGGCCCCCAACCTTAAGGCAGCAGATTTCAAAGCCCTTAGGGATTTAAATCTCCTGCTTCAAGAGAATGAGACATTGGATGGAGCTTGGGATGATGAGGATTTGGAGGAAATGGATAATGAGGATAACACCATAAATAAGGATCCAATGTCCAGATTCAAACGAAGATCAAATAAATTTCCTTTACTTAATCAAAATCCAGCCATTTCCCACTTCGTCAGAGAAACTGCCAAAGAGCTTGAAGCCATGAAAAAGGACAGTGTCCATTCAAATCTAAGTTCCGAACAACAACTAGCTTTGAAAACTCTTAGAAATCTTTCAGATATTACTATCAAAGCCTCTGACAAAGGGGGAAATGTGGTCTTGATGAACAACAATAATTATGAGCGAATGTGTCTCAAAATTCTAAATAATAAGGAATGTTATCTCAAAATTACGCCAGCTCAGGTTGATGGCTTCAATAAACAATTTTATGACCTCGTCGATGACTTCTTTCATCGAGGAGTCATAATTAAAGACTTATGGGACTTTATAAGGGTCCCACATCCCAGACAACCCACCTTCTATGCTCTCCCTAAGGTCCACAAAAACCTTGTGGACCCTCCGGGGAGACCCATAATATCGGGTAATGGCTCAATCTCTGAAGGTGTCAGTGAGGTCATTGACCAATATTTGAGACCACACGTTCTCAACCTACCATCTTACACCAAAGATACTATACATCTGCTACAGATGCTTGAAGATATGACGATACCGACGGACGCCATCTTGGTCTCCGTCGACGTTGAGACCCTGTACAACAGCATTCCCCATTCATCTGGGTTGAGGGCTGTTGAACAGGCTCTCAAGCAGCAGCCAACCACTGATTTCAAGTTCAACGTCTTCATCCTTACTATGTTAGAATTTATTTTGTATCATAACACCTTTCTCTTCCAGGGCTCCCACTACCTCCAGGTACAGGGTGTGGCTATTGGAACGTGCTGTGCGCCTTCCTACGCCAACCTGTACCTGGGGGAGTGGGAGCGGGATTTCCTCCTGGGAGAGAATGCGTCGATGTGCGCTGCCCATATTTTAATTTGGCAGCGTTACATCGACGACATTTTTATTATTTGGGATGGACCGCAAAGTGGCCTCGATGAACTTCTGAGACTTATGAATATCAACAAATTTAATTTGTTCTTTACCATGTCTCACGATCAATCAGAAATCAGTTTTTTGGACATTAAAATCAAAAAAGATCCCGATGGTAAAATTTACTCCACCCTTTTTAGGAAAGAGACCGCTGGGAATACCATATTACATGCGGGTAGCTTTCACCCCGAACCCCTCAAGAGGTCTATACCCTATAGCCAGTTTCTTAGAATCAGGAGAAACTGTTCGATGGAAGATGACTTCCACGAACAATGCAATGCACTCTCCCTCCGGCTATCCGCCAGGGGATACACCAAAACCTGTCTCCGGAAAGCGTTTAACAGAGTTAAAGCCTTAGACAGACGCAAGTTGATTTTTAAAACCAAATCACAAAATGTCAGATCTGAAGAAAACAACTCAAGGATCATTTTGGGGTTCTCAAATGAGCATGCAAGAATTAGAAGAATAATAACGAAATTTTGGCCTATACTCACTGAGGACCCCATCCTCCAAAATTTACTCTTGGATAGACCTCAGCTCACGTTTAAACGTGCGGATTCACTGGGGACTATTTTGGTCCGGAGCGAATACAAAGGCAACTCTGCCAAAGACCCCTGCAAGACCCATGGGACTTTCCCATGTGGACACTGCGCGCAATGTGAGGTCATTGGTAGGAGGACCACACTGGCATTGCCCAATGGGGAGACTCTCTCGCTAAAACATTTTGCCAACTGTACCACACGGGGAGTAGTCTACCTCATGCAGTGCCAGTGTGGTTCCTTCTACGTTGGCAAGACCAAACAACCTCTTTATAAAAGAGTGGAAAAACACATGCATTCCATGAGAATTGGCAATTTATATTTACCCCTTGGGAGACACGTGGCCAAAGCACATGGGTACCATATGCCCAAAGTCAACTTTTCCGTTCTTGATAGAATACATATCCCTCTACGTGGGGGGGACTGGAACAAGGTACTTCTCCAGCGCGAGATGCGCTGGATCAGATGCCTTAAAGCTACAACCTTTCCAGGACTCAACGAGATGGAGAGCTTTAGGCCCTTCTTAGAGGGGTTCAGTTCGGGGAAAACGGACTAGCCCCCACATGCCACTGGAGATCATCCTCCTGCCCCTTCCCCTTCCCCTTTTCCTGAACCGACTAACTGTTAAAATTGTCTTTTTTTCCCCAATTTTTTCTCCCCTCCCCCCCCCCCCCTTCCCGCCTCTTTCTCCCCCTCTCTTTTCCCCCCCCCCCCCTATTCTAACCCTAACTGTACCCTTTGGGATACTGGGGTCTCAGGTTGAGATTTGTAATAAGTAGGATTTATATTTATAAATTACTGTATGATTTTGATTTTGTAAATGTATGAGCTAAAGAGTTCTCTTTTTGGATTTATACATGAAATTTTTGATTGTAAACCTGTGATCAACCATTGATGATTTGTTGACAGTGCACCCTGTGGCTTTCCAACTAGGAGCCATATGTGTCAAGTACCGCTTCTTCACCGGCCCTTTTTGGATGTTGTTGATGTCCGTAATGGTCCCATCTCAACCAATCACAAGAGGGCTCCTCCATCCACTGCCGGGGGAGAGTAGCACCTTTGTGCCCGCCCCAGGGGCATTTTATGCCCTAGAGGCTCTCCCCTACCCGGCAGTGGTGACTTTATCTCCCTTTCAACTGTCAGACTTTCTTATCTGTCAGTTCTGAAATACCCAGGCATAGTGAATATCTTTGCCCCATCCTCAGGAGTTTGCCCTCGCTTCATGAAGCGTTCCTCCAATGGTCCCATTTTATTTGCCCTGCATTTATCCTTTGATTCCCTTATTTCTCCGGGTTCCCTGGTTCAATGATGCCCCGAAACTGCAATTTTATTGCTTTGTCTAAACCTATGGACTATTAGGCTCTCTGGAGTGGGTAGTAATTTCCGCCCCTTCTGTGCGGACACTTCTTTATTTTTCCCTGTCCGGTCGTTGAGCGCACTTCATTCGCGTCGCTGTGACGCGCACAGTGGGTGGCTCCACTGTGTGTATTGCGTTCATGTTCAGTCATCTGACATCTCGTGCACCTGATTGGGTGCGCTGTCGTCACATGACCTTTCGGGATTCTGTGATCACACTAGACGCCGTGGGTCATGTGCTGTGTGACGCGCAGGAGGCGCGTCACCAGCGGCATGTCCACGGTGTCGTGCCCTGATTGATCAGAGCTCGGCCACCTGACGCTGACGTCAGTAGTGGGCGCGCTGTTTGCACGCCAAACATGGGGGATTTGGAGGATAGGAATCACTCTAGTTGAGCCCCAATGTCTATTCACTGCTCCACTTACAACCAATTATCCCATTCAAGGAACAGCTGCTACATCGCCGGAGTGAATGGATCATCCACACCTGAGGTCCATCATCCTCAAAGTAAGTATAAAGGGAAGTCAGGGGGGGTTTTCCTGTCAGCATTCACTTTCCTCCCTTCCCCTGTTGGAGCTGGAGGTTATTTTGTCTTCTGGTCAAGTTTGGTTTCTTTGACTGGAATGGTTGTTCACCTTTATTTGAGCTGATGCACTGGGAGTGGTAAGTACACTTTAGGGAGATTGTTTCTATTTTTGGTCTCACTTTTTAGTGAAGAATCTAATACCCTCCCTGTACATATTTACCTAAATCTCTCCCCAGCCATTACACCTTCTATTGTTCTATGACTGCTGACTCCTTTGTGGAGACTTATGTTACTCCACCCCCCCATGGTTATGGAGTCCTCTGGATTGGGGGATCGTTATGGACATTAAGTACACCATCTGGTTTGGTTGCCCTGATTGCGGCTCACACACAAGCTCCATGGGGATGATCTAGGCGCTCTGTGTCTGGAAAGGGGTGAGTTCCACTTTCCTTTTACATATTGAGCTTTCCATCTCTCCCCCCTCTTCTCTACATGCTGCAAATGTCAAAAAACAAATCTTTGGTCACAGGTATATACTTTATATGTATGTTATTATATACCCTTCTTTTGTTTTAGGAAAAACTCTTGCTGCTTTCTATTCCCTGAAGAAAGATGTATTATTGAGACATCTGAAACGCGTCGGATAAATGATCACCTATACCCTTAGCCTAGTCCTGGGGTGTGTGGTGATCCTCTAGCAGTAACAATTTTCTCTATCCTGGAATCTTTCATTTTTTTAAATAATGTTGTCACTATGAAATGTTTATGCTGTAAATTAATGTATTAAAATTTATATATTTTTATGACCTAGTTGTCACAATATTTTTTTGGTTGCCCGAAAAATCTCACCTCACTTAGAGGTATTCATCTTTTTCAATGAACAATATTCATTACATACAGGCTGCAGGTGTATTCTTTACTTAAAGCTGACCAGGGCCCTCTATATTTTTGACTTAAATTTTATTTTTAAGACAAATATTTGATGGCTTCAATCCAGCACCCAAGCAATTTCTTCCACCCTTTTCTTAGAACATCCTCCTTTCTTTATAACAGCAATAAAGTGGGGAATGAATTACACCACAAAGGTAATTGTCTCATTCATGATTCACAATTTATCAAATTGCCATCTATCAATTACTTCCTACACACTTTCCTCCCCTCATCACAATCTCATTACGGCTTTACACATTAATCTGTTTACATTTTTCACCTTCAAGACAATATAAATATAGCCACAGTATGCTCATACACCGAAGAATTTTTGTACTTTTCCAATTCTTTTCTGACCTCATGTGCTAAACCCCTCCATGCAGATCCTGCCTCCTGCACAACATTGGATTCTCAGTGATCTAAGGACCAAAAACTGCACACAACTACATTTTTTTGACTGCATGTTTACATGCATTTGAAACGTGCTTGATGTGCGCAGGACGCGCGCTTTAATGCACTTCTCATACGATTTGCTCTGCGTTTAGTACTGCATTTGCAGTGCATTTTGCTTTAAGTTTTTGGACTTTGCTTTCTTGGCTTAAAGGGGTGAGGAGCAGTGCATTTGTAGTGCTTTAATAGCGCATTCCATGCATTTGCAGTGCATAAAAATGCATGCTCTAGATTTTTAAACTGCACTGAACTGCGCTAAAATGATGTGAACTATGCTTATAAGATTACATTGATTTTGGGCTGTCTATGCAGTTAGAATGCAGTTCAAAATGCATCCAACTGCAGCCAACTGCGTTGGGTTTGAAAGGGCCCCTGATGTCATACATCACCCCAAAGACATGTAAGACACAGCTGCACTATTATTTTGTTTAGCAAAAGGTTGTTATACATTAATCAGCAAAACTGTACTTATTTACCTGTATTTATATAGTCCAAACCAGGGCCAATCCTAGGCAGGGTGCACAGGGTGCTTTGCACCCAGGCGCCTGTGTCTGTCCAGAACTAGTGTTCTGAGCATAGGTGTGTATCCGTCCAGAACTGATGTGTCTCTGACCATCTCTTGTACTATGTCTGTAGTTTCTGACTATCTCCTGTACTATGTCTGCAATCTCTGTCCATCTCCTGTACCATGTCTGCAGTCTCTGACTGTCTCCTGTACTATGTCTGTGGTCTCTGACCATCTCCTGTATCATGTCTGCCATCTCTGACCATCTCCTGTATCATGTCTGGGGGTCTTTCTAACAGACTCTCTAACAGAAGCCCTCTCTTTGTCCATCAGAGAGGCCCCCCTCCAGGCCCCAATAAAGTACTCTGCTTCTCTTCCTGTATTTTGTTTATTGTTAAGAGATCATGTAAGGATGCCAGGGTAATGAAGACTTTGTGGGGGAGCATCTCTGTGGTTCAGTCATTGCCATAGAAACATTTGTAAAGGGGAGGAGTTAGTAAAATGACCAGGACCATGTGGGGGCACCAGAAATATTTCTGCACCCAGGCACCTGTGACCCTAGGATCGGCCCTGGTTCAAACATATTACAGTCTACTATCATTTCCACAGTCACATGCACAATAGTGGCGGTTATGTCAGAGGCCATTTCTTATTCCAGATCGATTTTTGCATTTTATAAGTAACCCCAGCAGCAATTCAAAAACTAGGAGCTCCTTACAGACTGCGTCCCTGTTGGGCATTGAACCCAGGACCTCAGGATTACAAAGCAAGAGAGTTAATCGATTAGCCACTATTTTTCTTTTCCATCATCTTTTTGATAATAGATTGCTTTTGGCCAGATGTTGATTGACAAATGAGCTACGTTGTTGTAATTACAGCTGTCAGGAATAAATCATAATAAGAGTGGCAATAATTGGTCCAATCCCACCCCAGATTTGATGGTTTAATGCAACTTGGTGAAGAAGGGCTCAATTAGGGGTACCCCGGGCTGTGATAATAACATATAATGTTGGGAACACTTGGTGTTGCGATGTGATGGCACCAATCCTTTGAAATTCTCAGTGAGATGAGGTAAGGCAATGAAAGGTCCTAAATGCACATGGACTGCTTCTGTCCATTTGGCAATGCTCGCCAGAAAATTGTGTCTGTTGCCAGTGCTACAGAATATGAGAAGATGTTTCCTTGCCCATTGTTCTCAGTGAAGCATATACGGTATCCATCAATGGCCAATTTAAAAGTTGAACAAATCAGTCAACCAAATTACTTTCAATTAGATTCGGTAAAAAGCCAATATCATTGTTTCCCATAGTTTTGGTAATATACTTTTGGTTATGGTTTATTATTCACCTTATTGGTTTCCTAATAAAGCCATTGCACTATTTTCCAAATTAAACCATTGCTTCCACAGCTTTGGTCTGTAATAAAAGGGCAATTCAGAAAAACTTTCAATAAAAATCTACTGAGAAAAAAAAAAGGGGCAATTCAGTTCTGGATATCCCAGCATATGAAGCCTGCCATTCCTCATCAACATAAATAATCTTTTCCACTTCAAAGCTGTAAGGTACAGCAAGCTTTTGCTTTATTTGTGTCCCAACTCACCATTATTTAATGGTTTATACTTTCACCTGTTTTGTAATTAGGTTAATATGAAAATTTGCATATAAATACATATATTTACATTGCACGTACATGATGCTCTTTTTAAACCAGCAGGTTGAGCTAGATTTAAATTGATTGTAAATTAACATTTCTGCTTTTAATTAAAAACCAGCAAATTGAACTTAATTTAAAGTTAATGTAAATCTTAATTTTTATTAAAATAATAAAGATGTTATACTTACCTGATCTGTGCAATGGTATTGCACAGGGCAGTCTCTTGCCTCCGCTGTTTCTTGCCACCTTCCTCCTTCTCTTCTCTGAGTCCCCCCTCAGCAAGCAGCCATGTGCTGTGGGGGCACCCATGCAAATATGCTCTCGAGCCAGTCTGAGTGCGTCCATAGACACACGGAGTTGCCTGACCACTCTGCCCACTCTCTCTTCACAAGATTTGACTGACAGCAGCAGGAGGCGATGGCTCCAACTGCTCTAAGCGCAGACTGTGAATTGGGGAAGAGACAGTAGTGCTGCTGCAAACTGAAACTTACACTTCCTGTCAGGAAAGACGCATACCTATGTGCGGGCACAGAACAAAAAGGAGTTCTGTCCGTGGCCAACATGCGTGAACAGGCACCAGGCTGGCTATTTAAGCTGCACTATTGCACTGGGTCATTGCTGTTTGGCCTATTACATTCCCTGTGAATCTGCTATCCGTTCTTGTGTTGACTCTCTGCTACCGACTGCTCCTGACTTTACCTGAACACCGCCTGCACTGACCCCCTGACTTGTCTTTGGATTATGTCTCTGCCTGCTCCTTCTGCTCATCTGCCCACTGTTACCAACCCTGGCCTGACTTCTGACTACTCTTCTGCCTGCTCTCTGTACCAGACCTACTTGCTCTGCTAGTTGCTGACCCAGACTGCCTGACCCTGCTTATGGAATTCCTCCATGCACCTGAATCTGCTGATCTGTGCCAGTCTCCTGCTTCAGTTCTTCTGCCAGTGAGCATCCAGTCTGTTTTCAGACGCATAACCTACTCATTAGCATCCATCAACAGGAGACCAGTCAGGCATTCATGCCCACTCTCTTCTCTGCCGCTCCCTGTAACCTTACCAGGCCTCCTGAGCCACGGGTATCAGAGAAGCCTACCTCTGGACATCAGGCTCCAGCACCTGGTATGTTTCAGTAACTCATTGCAGCGACTCATTTGTTCTTGGATAGAGTGACAGTGCAGAGCTATCTTTGTGTCAGAAAGGGGTCACCCAGGGTTCTCACTTATGAAAATTAAGGGACTCCAGGATGTGTGTTCTGAGTGGAGAAAATGTGAGTTTTCTTCAGGAATGTTAGCTCATGGATTCGGTTCTGGAGCCCTGAGGCTTTGTAGAGACTTGGGACAAATGAAGCCTTTAACCCTGTGTTACTGGAAACCAGCATCCTGATTGTGCAGATGTGCACAATCTTTTTAATATAGGGGCTGCCTATAGTTCATGGCTCTTTCCCCTGGAGACAAGCTGGTACCGTAGCAGTGTGTGTGACCAGATGCTGGGAGAATGTCTGTTCTGGTCTTGCAGAGATGCGATCTGATTTGAAATGGTCATTGCCTATAAGGCTGTGTGTAATCAGGATAGGAGCCTGTGCAGCCCATGTTGGGCAATTGGTTTGTCACAAGACTAAGAGAAATAATGTGGTGAGTTTATGTGAAGACAGGCTCAGAGACTATGCCATTCTGATAACCAGGAGACTGACTCTGAAAACCCTTGCGAGGATAACCTTCTGTGTGAATTTTTGAACTTCACTTTTGAATAAAAGTGGGCTGAAAGTCCAGAAATGTACTTCACTGGCTGTACTGAATTTCCTGAAAATCACTACATTAACTGAACCCAATGAGAGTCAGCCTTCAAAAAAGGGCATTACTATTGCTGCGCTGTCGTTTTAGATAACCAGCAGTACTCTGGGAGGTGTTTGTCATATAATAAGTACTTATTTCTTAAACAAATATCACATATGTATAGTAAAGCAGATGCAGGTATCATCCCGGTATTGTTTTTTTCAAGCGGTGGAGAACTTTCGTGTAAAAGCAATCCTAGTGGCTTAATAGCTGCTGAATTGCTTTTACAAGCTGCGGAAAGGGGTCCCCCCCACCACCGCCTTCCTGGCCTCTCCCGTCCCATCGGGGAACCTGGGACTGCAGCTGACCATAGAGCTGATCGGAGACAGGAATGACCCTGATCGCCTCTATGATCTAAGAAACTGGAAGTGACTAGCATTTAATAATTTCCTAAACAAACCATAACTGGTTTGAAAAGATCTTAGGATAATACCAATCTTGGCATGATTCAAAGCTTTTAAGGGCAGAGGAGAGATCTGGGGTCTAATAAACTCCAGATGTCTCAGTAAAGAGGACCTGTCACTGCCTCTTTCTATCACAAGGAGTGTTTACATTCCTTGTGATAATAATAAAAGTGGTAAAAAAAAAAAAATAGGCACAGTTTAAAAAAAAATTAATAATAAAGTAAAACATTTTTTAAAGCGCCCCTGTCCCACCATGCTCACGTGCCAGTTCCCCCTCGGTACATAAACAGCAATCGCACCACACATGTGAGGTATCACCACGAACATCAGATTGAAGAATAATTATAGCACCAGACCTCCTATGTAAACCTAAATTGGTAACCTGTAAAGGCTTTTAAAGCATTGCCTATGGATAACATAATATATGTAGTTTGTCGCCGCTCCATGGGCGTTCACAATTTTAAAACATGACATGTTTGCATAGGCGTGCGCAAGGGGTGTGCCAGGTGTGCCTGGGCACACCCTAATCCTGGGGTTGGCAACCTGTCATTGGTGGGCAGGTGATAGGTAAACCACAATCCTTCCTTGCCGAACCTTAGAACCTGGACAGGAGAGGTGGTGGGGTGGAATTTAGTGGAACTGATCTATATTTTCCTCCTGCAGCAGCTGAAAGTAGGCTTCTCATCCTCTCCCTTTTGTCAACATTCAGCTGCCACAGGAGGAAAATATAGGGGACCTGTACTAATATATGGCACCCCTCCTTTCCCTGTTCCATTTCCTTCTGTTGCCTGGGTCCCTCATGTGCTCCCTTGCTCCCCCTTCTCCCCACTGTTTCAGAATGGAGAGCGGGGAAGAGGCCGGTAATTATGTCAAACGCATATGTGTTGGAGGTTTGGGGTGCACACCCTAATGTAATAGGCTGCGCACACCTATGCATGTTTGGTATCTTGGTGTGTTATTATATTTTATATTTTAGCAAACAATTGGGTATTATACTTTGCTTTTGAGCAATAAAATTCATGAGAGTGTATTTTCTTCGGAAAAAAAATGCATTTGAAAACACGCTGCGCAAATACCATGTGACAACATTTTTTTTGCAACAGCCACCATTTATTCTCTAGGGCCTCTGCTTTAAAAATATATGTAATGTTTGGAGTTTTAAGTATTTTCTAGCAAAACATACTGATTATTGCATGTAAACAAAATGTGTCAGTAAAAAACCTGGTTAAAACATTCTAGTTAAAAGAAACACTTATATTACAATTTATTTTTTTATTTTTGAAAAGCCTATGGCGTGTGAACACACCCAAAAACTCCACCCGGTGCAGAAAAAATGTGCACACACATAAAGAGTGTTCACAAAAACGTGCAGATGGGTGCAAAGTCAAGTGGTCCTCCTGTGAAGAGGGACCCAAACCCTGATCCCCCCGGGGCGTTAGGCTCCAGACGGGGACTGAGGTACTGTGGTCCGAGCAACCGAAGCCGACACGGACCCAACTTCCTCGGAGGGACTGCCAAAACAGAACCCTCCCAGTACTAGGTGTGGCTCCCCCGAAGGGAGACCCCATGAGAGCAAGTGAACTAAGCCAGAAGGCCATGTCCACCTACTCCCAAGACGTTCAGGGCTGGCCCGAGGACCGGCACCCTAATAGTCACACAGTGGAAAAACGTGCACAAACAAAAATAAGACAAAAACGTGACAAACATAGGCTAAAAATACAAATGCATTTAAATTCTATTAAAATAAAAGTTATTCATTGAGAACCCATCAGTAGAATACATCTTTTAAAATGTGACCACACGGGCCAATCTGATTACTGTACAACTGTATTTGCATGCTGACCATTAGTTATCTGGCTATTGTTCAGGCAGGGGATTTGAATACTTCCCAAACCTCTGTTTAAAGTTGACTGATTTCCTGTTTAGCTTAATCTAGCTGATAATCAGCAACACTAGACAGAAATATTCACTATACCAAAGGTAAATTAAGGTTAAATAAATAATAAATTCCCAACACATCACCATTTCTAATCAGGAGTGCCCCGTTCTTTGGCGTTTGCTTCCACCCCCTGGTTAAGGTAGAGAGAGCAATGCTGCCAGATGACCCAGGTTTGCCCTCAGGCCATGCATTCATCAATCTCCCATCATCTTTGTGTTAGCATTTGAATAGTTTAAGATAAGGCTTTAAAGACAGCAGGGGCTCTGACTCTGTTTGAGAAGTGATTTTTTTAAAGATCTCCTAGATTACCTTTTTGTCCTCCTACCTTATCAACAAGAGGATGCTCAGCTCCCTGCTGTTCTATTTGACCTTTAAGTACTGTAAATTTGAGGCTATTATGTCTCTTTGGGAATTTCTTTTATATTCTTCTTCACAGAGAAGAGTACTTAAGAATGCAATAAACCAGGAGTGCACAATTAAGTGAGGGTGTAATTAACCCCTTCACTGTGGCCGGTGGAACACCAGAGGTGTGGGAAATGACATTCCCCATCCATAGTTCTCTTTATTGTAATATGGTCGGCCTTTATGACACCTTGACCTCTTGGTGATCCAAAAAGAAGCAGTAAACCAAGTGCACTAGGGAAAGCACTTTGCTTTGTCGCTTTTCTGCCAATTATTGCACTCATAATTCATTTGCTTTAATAGTATGTGTGATCACTTCCTTCTTGCAAATATTTCTGCTTGCTTTACTCCAAGAATAATTTACAGTGAAATTTAATGTCAGACATGTTTGATTTCATAGTCAGGGTTGATAGTAAAAGTGACACTAAACTCTGGTTTAAAAATGAATTCTACTCAAGTCTGTTAGGTATAGATAAGTCTACCTAACTCAGAATCTACGCCGACGTATGTTTAAGCGTATGCTCAAACAGAGATACGCTTAAACATATCTAAGATAGGACGGCTTGCGCCGTCCTATCTTAGATTGCAATTTTTCGGATGGCAGCTAGGTGGCGCTTCCATTGCGGTCGGCGTAGAATATGTAAATGAGGAGATACGCCGATTCACGAACGTACGCCCGGCCGCCGCAGTAGTTTTACGCCGTTTCCGTAAGGCCTTAGCAGGCCTAAAGTTATTCCATCTATTAGGTGGAATAACAATGTTAAAGTATGGCCGCCGTTCCCGCCGCGAGATTCAAATTTTTTACGTCGTTTGCATACGTCGTCCGCGAATCGGGATTTACGTTGTTTAAGTCCTCGTCTAAATCAATAGGCCCGGCGTACTTAGCCGCAATGCGCACTGGGAAATGTAGGCACCCGGGGCATGCGCAGTGACCAAAAAACGTCAAAAACGTGAGGTCAAGCCTCATTGCCATTAAACACGCCCCCCTCCAACCCATTTGAATTAGGCGCCCTTACGCCCGCCGCATTTACGCTACGCCGCCCTAAGTAAGGAGGCAAGTACTTTGAGAATACAGTACTTGCCTTTCTTACTTAAGGCGGCGTAGCGTAAACACGCTAGGCTACGCCGTCTTACATTTGCGCGCCCGTACCTGAATCTACCTATGTATTCCTAACTCAGTAAAATACCTTCTATTGCTCTTCGCCCCATCCACATTTCCAAATTGCTTTTTTTGCTGCTGTGATCGGACTTCCTGTTAGAGGGTGGATATGTTCATTCTCCATGGTCCCACTGTATGTAGGCACGTAGCCACCCTCTTTTGCACATTCCCAAAATGGGCTAGAACTATGGACTATGGGACTTACAGTATATGTAAGGGGATAGACCCATGTTCTGTCACGTCCTCCATGTTTCCCTCTCTCTTTGGGTGTCAAGCAAGGGTCACATAAGAGATTCTCCATTGTGGTGGGTTCTTTGGACTACACCAAGTATTAAACAGGGCCCACTGAGCCTTGTACAGGGCAATACTTCACCCAAAGGCATGCTCACCAAAGCCTGGGTCCAAGCAGGAGTTACATTTCATAAACAGTCAAACAGTCCCAACAACATTCCATGTTCTACACACTTGCTCTGATGTATATGTTGAAGACGGAGGGGCAGGCTTAGCCATTGCTCATTCCAACCGTCATCCACCAGGACATTACTTCTGTTACCTCACTCTATGTGACATGTTACAAATGCACCGGTCCCCCAGTCCCTGAATTCACAGCAAACAAGGATCCTCTCCCCCACACTCACTTTTACAATCATGCCTGTCCGTGTAATCCATTCAGGTTTTTTTTCAGCTGTTGTCTTGTAGTTCTCGATGAACTACCAGAGCGATGTTTATTGCTCTAGGTCAGGGGTGTCCAAACTTTTTTCAAAGAGGGCCAGATTTGATGAAGTGAATATGTTTGAGGGCCAACCATTTTGCCTGACATTACTTAGAACCATTTGGTCTAAGTGTGTTCGTCCGAGCACTAATACACTGCCCAGTGAGAATTAACTTGCCTTTGTGGTTGTGTGTGATGAAGAGATGAGCTTGGGTGTATATATATATATATATATATATATATATACACACACACATTTTTATCTTATCTCTTTTGTGGCCGCCACGGAATCCCTCGAGCGTCACTAAGGATGAGCTAGGGTGTGTAATTTGGATATACCATATTTATCAGCGTATAACACACACCTTCACTTTAAGAGGGACGTTTCAGGAAAACATTTTTTTTTATATTTTGAAGCAAAATTAGGGTCACAGTCCATCAATGCAGCCTGATCAGTGCCCATCTGCAGCCTCTCCATTGCCCATTAATTCAGCCTGCACATTGCCGATCAGCAGCCTCACCATTGTAAATTAATGCAGCCTGCACATCCTTGGTCATCTTCTGCCTTGTCAGTGCCGGATTTCACATTGCGGCGATCTCCTGTGTACCAAGTGATCTGTGACACAGTCCAGCCTGTGATAGACAGAACAGTGGTCCAATCCTGGGCCAGGAGGCGGGACTGTGTGGCTGATTGCCGGGTACACAGGAGATTGCCGCACTGTGTAATCCAGCGATGCCTGCCCCCTCTTCCACCCAGACAGCAGTAATCAGCGTATAACATGCACACACGATTTCCCCCTGATTATTAGGGGGAAAAAGTGCGTGTTATTTGCCAATAAATATGTGTATATATCCTTTGTGTCCCCCACAGTGTATGTGTGTGTGTGTGTGTATATATATATATATATATATTCTCTATCTCCAAATTACTAATGGGGCCGTTTGAAACCGGAAAGCGGGCCGCAATTGGCCGCAATTTGATAATGCCTGCTCTAGGTAGTTCACAAGTTTTATGTCAGAGTGTAACTGCCTGCCTGTATCGGAGATACTGACAGACAGCTACACAGACAGTCTGCAGGACCGTGGTTTTACATTCACAATCTGCTGATTGTGGGTGCAATGCTATACAGGTCCCTATCTATGTGTTGCCGCTGCCGCAGACTATTCAGATGGCCAGCCCCCTGGCGAGCGCCAGCCATCTAAATAACGGCAGCTGATTGGCTGTGGAAGTGCCTATCAGAGCCATGGTGGAAGAAGACATCGAGGTACGGTAGAAGCAGGATGGCTGACCCAAGAAAGGTAAGTGCCAGGCGGGGGGAGGGGGCATTTTACAGGGCACAGTGGCAGCATTTTACAGAGAACAGTGGCGAAAATTAATGGGCACAGTGGCGAAAATTGATGGGCACAATGGCTACAATTGCTGGGCACAGTGGCGAAAATTGATGGGCACAGTGGTTACAATTGCTGGGCACAGTGGCGACAATTGATGAGCACAGTGGCGACAATTGATGGGCACAGTGGCGACAATTGCTGGGCACAGTGGCGACAATTGATGGCACAGTGGCGACAATTGATGGCACAGTGGTGACAATTGCTGGGCACAGTGGCTACAATATTGCTGGGCACAGTGGCGAAAATTGATGGCCACAGTGGCTACAATTGCTGGGCACAGTGGCAAAAATTGATGGGCACAGTGGCTACAATTGCTGGGCACAGTGGCGACAATTGCTGGGCACAGTGGCGACAATTGCTGGGCACAGTGGCGACAATTGCTGGGCACAGTGGCGACAATTGCTGGGCACAGTGGTGACAATTGATGGCACAGTGGCTGCGTTTGATGGCATGGCATAGTGGTGACAATTGCTGGGCGAAGTGGTGACAATTGATGGCACAGTGGTAACAATTGATGGCACAGTGGTGACAATTGATGGCACAGTGGCTGGATTCAATGTGCACATTGGCTGCATTTGATGGGCACAGTGGCTGCATTTGATGGGCACAGTGGCTGCCTTTGATGGGCACAGTGGTTGAAATTGATGGGCACAGTAGCTGCGTTTGATGGGCACAGTGAGGCTGTAATTGTTTTTTTTTTTTGTTTGTTTGCGCCCCCCCAAAAATGTTGAGCACCAGCTGCCACTGTGTCTATGTCTATGTTTATCTTTAGGTAGATTCATGTACAGATGCCTAAATTTGCGGCGGCGTAGCTTAGCGTGTTTAGGCTACGCCGCCGTAAGTTAGCTAGGCAAGTACATGATTCACAATGTACTTGCCTGCTATGTTACGGCGGCGTTGCCTAAAGCGGGCGGGCGTAAGGGCGACGAATTCAAATGTGTTTAAGGGGGGCATGTTTTATATTGATAAGGCTTGACCTTAAGTTTTTGACGTTTGATGGACCGTTTTCATCAGACTAAACCGATCGTGTGGGGGCTCCATCGTTTTTTTATCCATCGGTTAAAAAATTAGGAACTTGTTTTAAAATTATCTGATGGTAAAAAAACCTATAGAAATAAACGATCGTCTGTAGGCACGTCCATTGGTTAAAAATCCACGCATGCTCAGAAGCAAGTCGACGAATGCTTGGAAGCATTGAACTTAATTTTTTTCAGCACGTCGTTGTGTTTTACGTCACCGCGTTCTGACACGATCGTTTTTTTAACTGATGGTGTGTAGGCACGACTGATCATCAGTCAGCTTCATCGGATAACTGATGGAAAAATTCATCAGACTGTTTTCATCGGATGGACCGATCGTGTGTACAGGGCATAAGATGTCTATCTAAAAGTTTTTAAAATTGGCGACACTATCCCCTGACACCACCAATTGTGGGAGGGAGTTCCACATCCTTACTGTTTTAACAGTATAGAACCCCCCCCCTGTGCAGTTTAAGGTTAAACCGCTTCTCATCCAAATTCACTGAGTGGCCACATGTCCTTAATTAGTGACCGCTAAATATAATTAGTAGAAATCCTATTAATATTAGAAACACTAACATGACATCGCTGCAGGGTTACTGTTGTCACTTCCTGCTTTACCTATTTCCCATTATTGTAACCTACTGTATGCCAAATGAATTATTATAATTAACATAAAAATACCTTTAACACCAATTATTGCAATTCATTTATCCCGGTAGGAAAACAACTGAGGGAGTAATAAGAGAGGACAATTATCTTCTGGAGGATGAAATTAATTATAGATAAAGACTGGAACAGAAGAGGAAAATATTAGATGAGCCGTGTTCTTCTTTTTAATACTAATAACAATAGCATAGCCACCTATAAGATGTCATTTGTTCTGCTTCCTATCCTCCCAGATATAGTTGATGACTTTCAGCACTTCGTTTAACTAAATGGAATCCATAAATGCTTTTATTTTTATTTTTTTCTATGTATATGAATCCAAACTGCTTAATTAAACTAATCTCAGCGATGTTATGGGCTTTGATTTATAGTTTTTACTTTTATTAGATGCAAATTAGATGCGCATCTCACTTATAAAAGTATATGTAAATTTTTTGGGGTATTTGAAAACCTTGGGCCAGATTCAGAAAGATCAGCGGATCTTTCTGCTGGCGTAACGTATCTCAGATACGTTACGACGCCCTAACTTTGGGCGCAAGTTCCATATTCTGAAAGAACTTGCGCCCTAAGTTGCGGCGGCGTAACGTATGTGGGCCGGCGTAAGCCCGCCTAATTTAAATGGGGATGTTGGGGGCGTGTTTTATTTAAATTTGGCTTGACCCCGCGTATTTTTTAAGTTTTTTTTTAACGGCGCATGCGCCGTTCGTGAAAACATCCCAGTGCGCATGCTCGAAAATCCACCTCAAAACGTCATTGTATTCGACGCGAACGACTTATGCAAACGACGTAAAAAATTAAAAATTTGGTGCGGAAACGACGGCCATACTTAACATTGGCTGAGCGTCATAGACCCAGGGGTAAATTTACAACGGAAAAAGCCTAACGTAAACGACGTAAAAAAATGCGCCGGGCGGACGTACGTTTGTGAATTGGCGTATCTACCTAATTTGCATAATCCTCACTGAAATCGGAAGCGCCACCTAGCGGCCAGCGTAAATATGCAGCCTAAGATACGACGGTGTAAGAGACTTACGCCGGTCGGATCTTAGGGAAATCTATGCGTAACTGATTCTAAGAATCAGGCGCATAGATACGACGGTGCACAATCGGACTTACGACGGTGTATCTCCAGATATGCCTTCTGAAGTCTCTGTGAATCTGGCCCCGTGTTTTTGCAATGTTGGGCAAAACAGACAGTTTTGAAGATGAGACAAATTTTTACTTATGGTGTTTTTTCACCTTAATGCATCCTATACATTAAGGTGAAAAAACTTTTCACACTGACAGGCCCCCCGGCCCCCTAGTTTTACTCACCTGACCCCTTCATTGCGTTGGCGGAGACGCGCTCTTCCTCTCTGCCCAGAGTTCTCGGCTCTTAATTGGATAGATTGATAGCAGCACAGCCATTGGCTCCTGCTACTGTCAATCAAATCCAATGACGCGGGCGCCGGGGGTGGGGCTGATTCTGCACAGTGGAGGTAAGTATGACATGTTTGTTATTTAAAAAAAAAAAAAATGAAAAGGTTTACAATCCCTTTAAAGAGGAAGTAAACCCATCCATACAACTGTTTAATTTCCGGCATGTGCTGGAAATGTAACACTCCCATTGGTTGTGCTCTCAACCAAACTGTCAAACTATCCAATGGCTGGTGTCATAACTGATCACATGTGCAGCACCATGGCAGTTGTAGAATAAACAGAGGCAAAGATGGCAGCTTCCTTGGCTGAAAACGATAGGGGGGTTTACTTACACTTTAAGGCCTCATGCACACTGAACATTTTTACAGCTGCTCCTAGGGGCGCCAGGTGTTCTTTTTTATTCCTGCCTCTAAACTCCCCTTTGCCCCGTTGGGACGATTTGCAGCTCACTATGTGTATAGCAGTTGTAACGATCGTCACATAAGGGGTAAATAGGCTGAGTCATGGATCCTATTTTAGGCTGAGACGTTGCATCATGAGATCACACCCTTAGTCAGAAGTGACAAAACGCATCAGTGGGGGACATCCACGACGATTGGAAGTGACATTTGCGGGTCACGGTCAACTGGAAACCACTAGGAAGAAACAACGTGGCTATTTTAAATATACAGGTGGCTTCCTATACAACGGACTGGTGACTACCCTACGTTTTATTATATGCTCTATTTTTAACATTAGCTACATATGTATATTTTGTATGGAGGGCCTTTTGGCTACAATAAAATTTAAAAACAGGATTTCGCTATGTGGTATTTTATTTTCCTCTATGATCCTGTGATATTGGAGCCATTTACACCTTTACCCCAACAGAGTATGTGGATGACTTGTCCTTAAAGTGATAAAAAGGATTACCTTAAGGCGTATGAAATACTAACATCTGGTGAGTGTGTACCCTAAGAGGAGTGTTACTCACTTGGTAAAGTCCTTGGTATGTGATGCACGAGTGATAACGATTAGGACCACCATATCGAGAGCTTTACCTGTGTAGAAGTAATTTCACCATTTTCTTATATGCTGAATCATGTAAATGCTTGTCACATTCGGATGGACTTACATCAGTGCTGCTACCGCATTTTAAGGCCCCTTTCAGACTGGGGCGGGAGCTGCGGTGGCGGTATAACGCCGCTAAAAATAGCGGCGCTATACCGCCGGAATTGCCGCGGGTATCAGCCGCTAGCGGTGCGGTATTAACCCCCGCTAGCGGCCGATAAAGAGTTAATATCGCCCGCAATGCGCCTCTATAGAGGCGCATTGCGGGCGGTATTGCCGCGGTTCCCATTGTTTTCAATGGGAAGGAGCGGTGAAGGAGCGGTATACATGCCGCTCCTCTCACCGCTCCAAAGATGCTGCTGACAGGAGATTTTTTTGTCTCCCGCCAGCGCATCGCCTCAGTGTGAAAGCCCTCGGGCTTTCACATTGAGTCTGCAGTGCAGGAGTTTTTCAGGCGGGATAGCAGCGCTATTTTTAGCGCTTTACCGCCTGAAAAACTCCTCAATGTCAAAGGGGCCTAAGGATACAAGACTGATTGGACTTTTGCACACATAGGCTTTTAATAGCATTTAGTGGAAGGAGAGTTTGGAAGCAGGGAAAAAAACTACTACCAGTGTGTCCAGGAGCAACAGAGTTTTGGCAGAAAAAACACTTGATGCTGCTAAACGCGTCTAAATGTGCCTAATTGCTAGCACTTTAGCATTCATTCATTTCAATAGCCAGAATAAATTTAAATTCTGCCCAATTAAAGCGGAGTTCCACCCAAAAGTGGAACTTCTGCTTTAAGCACTACTTGCCCCCTTACATGCCACATTTGGCATGTCATTTTTTTGCGGGGGAGTGGGTACCTGGTCTTGACAGGTACTTCCTGTCCCACTTCCTCCTTCCGTCTTCTGGCCACCTAGATGACTCCTCCTCTCCCACTAGGCGGCCCGTCCCTCTCTGCAATCTTCTGGAACACGTCACAGGTCCCAGAAGATTGCCTGGCCACTAGGAGAGCGCAGCGCCACTCGCGCATGCGCAGTGCGACTCGCTCATGCGCAACCTTTAAATAAATAAACGGCCATACACCTAACGCTGCTAAACTCTGCCATGTGCATGAGGCCTAAAACATATACACTCCTGTTCAGTGCCCCCACAGCAAGTGGCTTGCCATGGGGGCACCCAAGCTGAGTCACAGCTCCATGTGTCCATTCAGACAAGGAGCCCTGACCCGGCCCGGCCCCCTTTCTCCCCTGTTTGGCTAGCTGACTTTCATTGACAGCAGTGGGAGCCAATGGCACCACTGCTGTGTCTCAGCCAGTCAGGAAGGATAATCTGGGACAGCTGAGACACACGTGGACAACGCTTAACAGAGTGGGATCTCAGGAAAGTGTTAGGTGGGCTGAGGGGGCTGCTACACACAGAAGACTTTTTAGCTTAATGTATAGAATTCATTAAGATACAAAAAAATCTTCTGACTTTGCAACCCCTTTAAAGAAGAACTGCAGACTGCTCACATAATTTGTTATAAAAACATCTTTGGCATTCTGAAGCTTCCTTCCAACCACTTTGCATATTATTTTATATATACTGTGATTCTGTACTTGCGAAATATGCTGTAGAAATCTCCCTCTACTGAGTCTGGCTGCAACCATTTTAACTGTGGGCAGCTAAAGTCGTTGCCTGTTCACTTCCTGGATTTACAAAAACACACAGAGGCACACCACCAGGTCTGCAGCCCCCTCAGCTTTCATTGGCCCTCTTATGACTCAACGCCCCTCCCTTCCTGACAAACTCTCACAAGGGTGGGAGAGAAAGCTGTGCATGATGTCATAAGCCTCGGCCAGTGATGGCAAAACTTGACACTCCAGATGTTTTGGAACTACATTTTCCATGATTCTAATGAACTCTGCAGTGTAGCGGAGCCTCATGGGAAATGTAGTTCCAAAACATCTGGGGTGCCAAGGTTCGCCATCACTGGCCAAGGCTAATGACCAGACAAGAAACAGGAAGTGGGCTGTATAAGGTATTTACTGGCAGAAAAAAAAGGTTTTACTATCCAAAGTTAAAATAACAAGACCAGAAGATTTAGTAGATGGAAAGATGAAAAAATTACTGAAGGTCCGCATTAAGCTGGATACACACTATACAACTTTAGTTGTTGCTGTAGCTTTCCTTTAGATTTACCTTGAACTATATAGTGTAAGGGCCTGCCTAATTGCATTCAAATTGGAAGTGTTTAGGTTTGACCTCATATTATATGGTTTTGGTAAACCTAAAGGGTAAAATATTGCAATTGTATGTATCCCAATTGTATTGAAGTTGATTATATTATGAAATAATCCCTTTTTGCATACAACCAGCTGCAGCCACTCAGGCATACATCAAGACGACACACATGACTTATTCCTATACTGTATTAATGCAGAAAGCGGACATTCTTCTCAGAGGTGATATATATAAGATATACTGCTTTTTTTTTTTTTTTTTTAAGAAAGAAAGATATACAGAACAAAAAAAGGAACAGCTCACACCTATATGTTATTATTGTTACTGATCCTGCAGAGCTCTGCAGATAGTTTGTTACTGTTTTGCTCATGTTCTTTTGTTTCCATTTCACTTTGGTTATCTTGAAGTCTGTGTGCAGCCTATCTTTCATACTACAGGATCCCTCCCAATCAAGGTAACCTTTAATTTGCATAATCTGTTGTAGTGTAACGGGATATTGTGCACCCCCACAAGTTACTGGGGTCCACAACTCCCATTTTACCAGTTGTGTCAAGGGAGGGTTTTGAGCCACTTTAAGGGTAGTGCTACACGCGCAAACCTGGTAACCAACTACACAAAACATCTTACCCCTGTACTTGCCAGCAAGAGTTTCTCCGCCAAGTACTAAGTCGTGTTTTGCTTGGGGATCAAATACTTATTTAATTTACTGAACTGCAACTTAATTTATTACATTTGTATCATGTGTTTTTTTCTGGATTTTTGGTTGAAATTCTGTCTCTATCATATAGCCGCTTGCTGACGAGCGCACGACAATATACATCGACACAATGGCACAGGCAGGCAAATGGGCGCACCTGTACGTACCTTTAAATTTGCCACCCAGCAGGTGTGCGCGCCTGCCGTCCGCCTTGTGAGTTCGCCCGCGGGTCCCGGTAACTCGATGTTCCCAGGCAACCCGCGATTGCGGCCGGCAATGGCAGAACAGGGGGATGCCTTTGTAAACAAGGAATTCCCCTGTTCTGCCTAGTGACACGTCAGTGATCTACTGTTCCCTGTGATCGGTAACAGTGATCAGTGACATGTCACTGGTAGCTCCTCCCCCTAACAGTTAGAATTACTCCCTAGGACACACTTAACCCCTTCAGCGCCACCTAATGGTCAACCCCTTCACTGCCAGTGTCATTTTCACAGCAATAAGTGAATTTTTATAGCACTGATCGCTGTAAAAATGACAATGGTCCCAAAAATGTGTCAAAGGTGTCCACCATAAAGTCGCAGTCCTGATAAATATCGCAGATCGCCTCCATTACTAGTAAAAAAAAATGCCATAAAACTATAAACTTTTGCACAAACCAATCAATATATGCTTATTGCAATTTTTTTTACCAAAAATATGTAGAAGAATACATATTGGGCTAAACTGAGAACAAAATTATCTTTTTTAATAAAAAATTGGGGATATTTATTATAGCAAAAAGTACAAAATATTGTTTTTTTCAAAATTGTCACTCTATTTTTGTTTATAGTGCAAAAAAAAAACGCAGAGGTGATCAAATACCACCAAAAGAAAGCTCTGTTTGTGGGAAAAAAAGGACGTCAATTTTGTTTGGGAGTCACGTCGGACGACCGCGCAATTGTCAGTTAAAACGATGCAGTGCCGAATCGCAAAAAGTCCTCTGGTCTTTGGCCAGCCAAATGGTCCAGGGCTTAAGTGTTTAAAATACACCTAATGTTACCAATTATAGACCCTTAATTTCTTTGTAAGTGGGCAAGCTTACAAAATCTGCAGGGGATCAAATAAGTATTTTTCCCACTGTAAGTAAGTGAGATGGGTCGGGGGAGTTGATTGGGATATGTTCTCTTTAATGTAGCATTGTATCTTATGCCTTGTACACACGATCGGTTTTCCCGGCGGTAAAAAGTCCGCCGGGAAAACCGAGAACCTGCTCAGTAGCTTTTTACTCCTACACACGGCCAGGTTTCCTGACAGGAAAACTGCCATGAGAGCTTTGTGTATGCTCCACCACAGGTTTTCCCTATAGGGAAACTGTCGGCTTAAAAAACGCATTTTTTTCCCGCCGGGATTCCCGACGGTTTTTCTGTCGGGAAAACTGCGATGGAGCATAAACACGGCCGGGATTCCCGGCCAAAAGCTCTGTGGCACGAGGTACGAGGCATGACTGGTGTTTCCTGTCATAAGGAAATTTTTAAAGAGTATTTACCTTGACAATTTGTTAGACAATCCAAACTAAAGCTGGAAGTGGGCCATTGTGATTTGATGGGTTTTGTATACGTTTGCTGTATAGAGTTGCACACTTTATTACACATTGAAAGAAGGAAACGGAAGAAAGAATCCACGTCAGAATGTAGACAGGACATCTGATATGACTGAAGTTAAAGGGAGTGTCTGCTGACTCATGAGCTCCATAAGTAAAATGAAAATGAAGCTCAGTCCTAGAAAACGAGGCTGTGATATGCCTGAGTCACATAAGTGATCACAGACAGAGAACATTTAATTAGTCTCTAACTAGAATCTGAGTCACCTTTTCTTCTTTTCATACTTAATCTTCTACCTGTGATAAATCTGTCTGCCTGATCTCTGTTTTCCAGTAACTCAGTAACCTGCTTCCAGTAAATACGATCCCCCAGGTAACATTGTTTCCATTCTTTGATGTGCATCTAATCTTTTCCCCATGACTGTTCCAATTCTTAACCCTTTATATCACCTAATTGTAATTGAATAAATCATGGCCCTATATTAAAGCTATCACGGCCCATAGGTTCATGCCCCCCGCTCTTTATGTATATGTTTGACCTCGTACTCTTGTATTTTTAACCTTTGCAACATCCAAGCAAGATGTGCTTTACTGGATTTGAACCATATACTTGTGCTTTTATGTGGTTACGGTAGAAATAGCTGAGGTTTTAATTAGACATGTGCATGTTTTCGTCCGAATGCATTTTCGTCCGAATTTCAGGTATTTTCGTTATCGTTTTAACAAACGATAAAGAAAGCACAGAAAACGAAAACCGAAAGATCCGACATAAACAAATGCTTTATTTTCGTTTTCGTTACGGTCGAATGTGCCTAACTCTATTAGTCCAATATTATTCTACATAAAGAGAAAAGATTCGACATAGAGAGAAAATATTCGACATTATAGAGACATGAAGAAGAGTCGACATAGAGAAAAAAGATTCGACATAGAGAGAAAAGATTCGACATAGAGAGAAAAGATAAGTTAAGTGGGAAGTAACCGAAGATGTATTTTCAGCGTTGTTAAGGAGGGAATTGTCCAATCTCCATATAAACGATTTGATCGGTCTGACGGAAAAAGAGAGGGAAACAGAAATTGGATGATGGTGTAAGAGAATCATGGGTCCAATGGATGCGGAGATCAACGTGTCAAGTTCTGCCTGGTTTAGGAAAAAGTAATCTATTCGAGAGTATTTGTTGTGAGGTGGGGAAAAGAAAGTGTAATCTTTGGTGTTGGGATGCAAAGTGCGCCATGTATCATGGAGAGTTAAACCTTTAAGTAGATTTTTAATTGAACGAAGAGCGGAATAAGGTAAGGTGGAGGTATCCGATGAGGAGTCAACCAAAGGATTAAGAGTTACATTAAAATCCCCACCCAATATTAACAATCCAGATTGAAAATGGTGGAGGTTGTCAAAGGCGTCCTTGATAAACGGAACCTGTTGCTTGTTAGGAACATAAATGTTAGCTAAAGTAACATTTTTATTGTAGAGAGGAGCACCTTTCAGAAAAATATAACGGCCATCAGGATCTATCAATGAATCCTGAATTTGTAGTGGGCAGTTTTTAGAAACAAAGATAGAAACCACCTTCGATTTAGAATCAGGATTAGTGGCGTGATATTCAATAGGGAATAAACTATTGTGAAAATTTGGTATATTGTCAGAATTGAAATGCGTTTCCTGTAAAAAAAACAATGTCAGCATTAGCTTTACGTAGTAATAGGAATAGTTTCAGGAATATTAAGGCCCTTAACATTTAAAGAGTATAGATTGACCTTCAGAGGGGGGTCGGAATTGTTATTTGAATGAAACATTTTATCTTATGGGTGAAAGGGTATGAAAATTGAGAAAGGGAAGCAAATTAAATCAAATTATGTCTTTTCTCTAAATAAAAAAAAAAAAAAAGGGGGAGGGATTCAAGCTGAGGTGACCCAAGCCCGCCCCCTCTTGAGCACAGCTGAGGTGACTCGAGCGCACCCCCTTCCAAGCACAGCTGAGGTGACCCGAGCCCGCCCCCTCCTGAGCACAGCCGAGGTGAGCCGAGCCCGCCCCCTTCTGAGCACAGCTGAGGTGACCCGAGCGCACTCGAGCACAGCTGAGGTGAGCTGAGCCCACCCCCTTCTGAGCACAGCCGAGGTGAAACGAGCCCGCCCACTTCTGAGCACAGCTGAGGTGACCCGAGGCCGCCCAGTCCTGAGCACAGCTGAGGTGACCCGAGGCCGCCCAGTCCTGAGCACAGCTGAGGTGACCCGAGCCTGCCCCCTCCTGAGCACAGCTGAGGTGACCCGAGCCTGCCCCCTCCTGAGCACAGCTGAGGTGACCCGAGCCTGCCCCCTCCTGAGCACAGCCAAGGTGAGCTGAACACCCCCCCCCTCCTGAGCACAGTCCCTGCCTAGTCGGCCCCATAAGTCGACTGTTTTAGTGCAGCAGACAGGAGCCGGTACTCGAGAGAAGGTGGGGGGCTTTTGTTCGTGTGGGGGGGGTGGCTTTTGGCCATCCCCCGAAAAGTGCTGACCTAGGCCTGGGCCTTGTCGGCCTAGGCTAAAACACAGCACTGACCTCAGGTGTGGGTGCGAATCACATGTTATGTCTGTGATCGCAGTATTGTGAACCTGGGCTTAATGTCTGAACAACAACTGAACCGAATGGGTGCACCTAATCAAGTGTCCACTGTGCAGTTATCTTAATAATAAGACCTGTGTTAGGAGTCCCTATCATCTTCATTCTTGTGTGTTATGTGACAAAGGTCCAGTATTAGGGAACACAGAACAGCAATTTGGACCCTTTAAGAAGCCAGACAGTCTAAATGACTGTGGGTTAATTCCCCAGAGCCCTCTGCACCAGGCTCTGAGAGCCGCTCAACAACAGACACAGCTGTCTCTTATTGTCCCGCAGGAATAGTATTTATGTTTACATGAATGATCACATGGTAACCTTTCTTAGCTTCTGGCCAGGCCAGTCACTTACCTCATCGTCAGGAAAATTATCTCACCCATTTAAAATGTAGTAAGTGCAGAGCAGTCACAAAGCACAACATCCTCAAGGGCCCGGCTGCATCATTATCAGGATGTGAAGACGCTCATTTAACCAGACTGGAAGAGATACGACCATGCTGGTTATTCAATTCTCATTGATTTGAATGATGAAAAAATAACATAAAAGATAACATCTTTCTGATAAAACGCAGGGAGTTAAATTAAAAATAATTTGTATGCTGCAAAGGTCACATCTTTAAAAAATTGCAGGTAAAAGCACAGAAAAATCAAGGGTTTTAAATGCTCACTTACAATGGTTTTCCTTTCCATAAATATTTGTAATCACTTAAAATGTGCTTTTGAACTTGCTAGCAAATTTGACTGATTAAGAAAAAGTCTATTCCTTAGCATGGCCGCCTCCCTCCTTACACATTCCCTCTCTTGGGAGTCTCTAATTACTGTCAGTGCTGGCCCAGCTCCCACGGCCTGGCCTTTTTACTTACCTTTCCACATAAACCTTTATGTAGCTGCTGGGGAAAGATTAAAGGAGACAACTATAGAGCAGCCTTTCTCAAACTTTTTACCCTGAGGAACCCTTGAAACAATTTTCAGCTTCTCAGGAAACCCTTGAGAAAAATAATTCTTCCTAAAGCTCATTGTACTGTACATTAGAGTGATCAATAAGCTGAAAAAAAAATAAAAAAAATAGGAATAAGTAATGTGGCATACCAAATGTATTTGACATCCAGGGGAGATGATTTTGTTACCAACCCCGTACAAATTACGGTAAAAAAATTATAATATTCTTGAAATGAAGAAAAACTGTAGAAAAGAAAGGCAGTGTCAGGAAGATCTTGTGCATGACCATGCCTAAAGATCTGCATGTGCGTACAGAACAGTTCATGGAGCAGTACACAGAGTCAGGGATGTGCATCAGGGGTCAAGTCCTGGGGAAAAAAGTGTGGGAACTCCCACCCAAGATCCACTCCCCCACCAAAAAAAATAAAAAAAAGCTCATATGCATAATTACTAAACCGCATGTTTTTAAGCAAGTTCTTTCTAGATCCCGTGATAACTTGCGGCAGACCTCTGCAATGTCTCCTGGGAAAGGGAACTGAGTTCCTGCTGTGAAAAAAGTGCAGGGACTCCGTTCCCACGCGTTCCCGCAGGACTTGAGCCCTGATGTGCATGCATCCTGGGCCTGGCTTCTGCTTCTGCCTTCCGAATTGGTTCCTCTGCTCCGTTGTTGCTGACTGGTTTGGTTTGACTATTAGCTACGACTCCTGCACCTGCGAGTTTCTGTGCTTCACCTTTATGATAGCATTCTGCACAAGTTCCAGTCCTGCAGCCACAGCATTTCAGCAGTACACACACGTGAGCAAGGTGCAGCGTGGTGTGGCAAGCAGTGAACACACAAAGTCCAAGTTATGCTTTTTCCTGTACACGCGATCGGACCTTTGTCCGCCCAATTTCACATCAGAATTCCAACGCAATAGAACATGTTCTCTATGTAAACTCAGATGAAATTCATAGGAATTTCCAATGGAATTACTCCGATGTAGGGTGACCACATTTCCAAACTACCATTCAGGGACACCCCCCCCCCCCTTTTCCCAAAAATCAGCTTGTGCTGTAACGAATCACAGCACAGTGATTGGACACAAGAGGCAGGATTTATGATTTCTCCAATCACAAGCAGGGGGCAGGGGATTGTGCTCCTCCAGGCATTCCCGGCCAGGGCAAGTACTGTCAGTGAGTAGAGCAGTGATGTAACAGCCTTTTTTGGGGGCATCTCCGATGGGGCATACACACGTGTGTACGGGGCTTATGACAATAGAGATATTGTAGAAAGGTTCGACACAACTCACTGAGGTAGTTAGGTAGGTAGACACTTAGAAACTCTGACAGTGGTCTTAAGACTTGAATATGTTGACGTGGTCTGCAATTAAGATCGGAATGTGGCCTAGTAGGTCCAGGCGCAAAGGATAGGCTTCCCAGAAAGAGAAGGGCGCGGTTCCTGCACTGTCCCTACTCAAAAGGAACCTTTCCCTACCTCTAAGTACTGTCCATGGCAGACAGGGTGCTTGTCCCTTTGCTAGTCACTTGCATAAAGTGCACCAAGCCCAGGAGCTAGACGTCCTCAGCCTCGGACGAGAGGACGTCCTTGATAGGCAGAACACTGAACACAGGCTCTGCTGGGAAAATGAGTGTTCCGCCTATCATGGAACAGGATGAGGAGGAGGCACAGCTTTTGAACAATGGATGCCCACAGTCTGACTATGCATACAGGGCACATACATGTTGATGGGGACAAGGGCCTCATCCCCACAACCCTTGCCCGCACTAGCTGTGCCTCCATGGGCAGCTTCCGCCAAGGGACACGTCTACTGCTGTGACATCTGTTATATACAGGGGTTCCCGTGGCATCAGAGGGGGGCGGGGTCACCTGCACACGTCACTGAGTAACCCTGTGCCGTTTCCCCGCAGCGCTAAAGGGGGTGGGGTCACCTGCCCACATAACCGAGTGGCCCCGCCCTCAGCTATATAACAGCTGTCACAGCGGTAGATGCGTCACTCAGCGGGATGAGGCCCTTGTCCCCATCAACTTGGCGCAGTGGTTCCCCTTTAAATCCATACCAGACCTGAAGGGTCTTGTATGGATTTTGAGGGGGACCCCTACACCATTTTTTCTTTTTAATTTTGGTTCAGGGTTCCCCTTAATATTCATACCAGAGCCAAAGGGCCTGGTAAATGACATACCTTTTTTTTCAATGACTTTTATCTGTATTGCGGGACCTGACAATTCATTATAGCCGAGTAGTTTTAAATGACTTTTTTCCTTTAGAAATGTAATTTTATTGCAAGGACAGTTTTAAAAGCGGGAAAAATGCCACTTTACAGGCATTCAATAGACATCCCCCAGGTACGAAATTTAAAGTAATAATTCACTTTTATTGTTTCACTTTAAGCATTATTAAAATCACTGCTCCCAAAAAAACAGCTGTTTTTAAAACTTTTTTTTTTTTGCATTGATACATGTCCCCTGGGGCAGGACCCAGGTCCCCAAACACCTTTATGACAATACCTTGCATAATTTAATTTAAAATTAGCACTTTTGATTTCTCCCATAGACTTTTAAAGGGTGTTCCGTGGCTTTCAAATTTGCCGCGAACACCGCAAATTGTTCGCTATTCAACGAACAGGTGAACATCAGGCTCATCCCTACTCCCTCATCAGTGCCACCTAATCAGTGCCCATAATTGCCGCCTCATCCAAAAGTGCCACCTCATTAGTGCCCATCAGTGAAGGAGAAAAAATTACAAAATTTACTGACAGAAAAGAAAAACTTTTTTTCTTTTCCAAAATTTTCTTGGTCCGACAAACGCTCCAACATTGGGAGCTCATGTCGCATGACGTGTGAAAATCAATGTTTCCCTATGAGAGTCGTCTTAACTGGTCCGACTTTGAAAATGTTCCCTGTACTACTTTGGTCCGACTTTGATCCTACTTCAGCCCATTGAATATTATTGAAGTCGGATCAAAGTAGGACCCTTGTCCTAACCATCCGACTTTTGACATCCGACATCCCGAATTTATCTCACTCTGGGATTGTTTTGATTGGTCAAAGAACAAGTCAGACTATCACAAAGTCGGATCAAAGTAGTATCCTGTTCATGAAAGTCAGATGTATGTGGGACCAATGTAGGACCAACCAATGTAGGACCGATGTCGCAGAGCAAAGTAGGATGAAAGTCGTACTACTGTCGTGTAGTATAGTGTGAACCCAGCCTGAAATCTTTTTTTGCTAGTCGGAATACATTGCCATTGATTATAAGCAGTATTTGGGTAATAAATCATAAAGGAAAGATTTGCATGGCTCCAGGCACTATCTTTAACCTCTTATCCACCGCCCGCCGTCAAATGACTGTGGGAGCAGACCCTATTGTTCTGGGTGGATGTCATATGACATTGCGTCTTTTTAATCCACTAGGGGGCGTGCGCCCACCGCATCACTGGGGGCCAGGTGCACGTGCCTGTGATGGCCGCCGGGCACCCGCAATTGCCCAGTAACTGTGCAGGACCGTGGATCTGTGTGTGCAAACACACAGATTCACGTCTTGTCAGGGAGAGGGGACCGATGGTGTGTCATTTGTGAATAGGGACACCCATCGTTCACCTCCCCCAGTCACTCCCCTCCCCCCACAGTAAGAATCACTCCCTAGGGAATACATTAACCCCCTGATCGCCCCCTAGTGTTAACCCCTTCCTTGCCAGTCACATTTATACAGTAATCAATGCATTTTTATAGCAGGGATCGCTGTATAAATGTGAATGGTCCCAAAAATGTGTCAAAAGTGTCCGATGTGTCCGCCGCAATATCGCAGTCACGATAAAAATCGCTGATCGCCGCCATTACTAGTAAAAAAAAATAATAATAAAAATGCTATAAATCTATCCCCTATTTTGTAGACCCTATAACTGTTGCGCAAACCAATCAATATACTCTTTTTGCGATTTTTTTAACCAAAAATATGTAGAAGAATACGTATCGGCCTAAACTGAGAAATTATTTTTTTTTTTTTTAAAATGGATATTTATTATAACAAAAAGTAAAAAATATTTAGGTAGATTCACAGAGAGCGCCGCAACTTTAAGGCGGCGTAGCGTATCGTATTTACGCTACGCCGCCTTAAGTCAGAGAGGCAAGTACTGTATTCTCAAAGTACTTGCCTCCTAGCTTAAGGGGGCATAGTGTAAATGCGGCGGGCGCAAGCGTGCCTAATTCAAAATAGGCCGAGGGGGCGTGTTTTATGTTAATATGTAAATTGTGTTTGTTTTTTTCAAGCTTATCCCTCTTCTTTTGTTTATAGCGCACAAAATAAAAACCGCAGAGATGATAAAACACCACCAAAATAAAGCTTGTGGAGAAAAAAAATGATAAAAATTTTATTTGGGTACAGTGTTGCATGACTGCGCAATTATCATTCAAAGTGTGACAGCGCTGAAAGCTGAAAAATGGCCTTGGCAGGAAGGGGGTGAAAGTGCCCAGTAGGCAAGTGGTTAAATGAGAAATAACCATTTTAGGTATATGATGGAAATTGGGGCAAGTAAATACCTTCTAGTTTAAGAAGACAGTGTTATACTTAAAGGTAATGGGATTTAAAAAAAAAAAAAAAAATGAAAGAAAGAAAGAAAGGAGAAACCAAAGTGTCCTTTCCTGCAACATTTTAAGTAGCATAATAACTTTTTTTCCAAGCAGGAACCTTTCTGCACAAGGAAGACGTGCCGCTGAGATGTGGAGATCTTGAAGGGCATCATTATATTATATTTTCTGTCTCATAGAAATATAGATGCAGCATACAGAGCTGCCCCTACCTAACAATACCAGGTGTGCACGGATGTTATTTTTCACAATGCTGCTTCCCGGGGGAAGAAAATATAGGGGAATCAGGTAATTAAGAAGTTGCATGTGCTGCACATCAGGGCAAGCTGGCGTGTTTGAAGCTATGGCTGGGAATTTGAAGGACAGCTCTGTGAGCAGGTGATGTGTGCACATATTTCACACCATGCCAACTAAATCCTTGTTGCTAAGGTCTCTGAGACAAAAGGATCAAAGTCAGGTAAATAATGAAAAACATTGATGACGCTTACAATATGGTGGAGGTCTCTAGGCTGTAAATGTGTCAATATTGTTCAGTAGAAAGTGTGAGTATGTATATGTGTGCAAGTGGATGATTCCATGTACCATGTATGCTAGGAGACACCATTGATAGAAAATAAATGGATGGAAACATTTCCATTTAACTAGTCTCAAGTTTTTGTGTAACATTTCTTTCTTTAAAATAATGAATCTGTTCGCAAAATAAAAAATACCCAATGTATATATGATACAATTCTAGAGGGTCTGTGCCTTGTGTTCAAATACAACAGATGAGAGTGATCCACATGCACCATCCCCATTCGAAAAGCATTAATAATGATGTGAAAATGTGGATCAATAATATCAATTAAATCAGATGACATTTGCTTGAATTCATAAAAAAGCTGGGCGTCCAGATGGACAACTACTGGGAAAGAGGTAAAAGCCACATGAGTCACCAGTCTGGGGACCACATTGTCCCCAAAAGACTTAAGCCTCATATACACGATCGGATTTTCCGCAGACAGAGCCTCTGACTTTTATCCAAAGGGCGTTGGCCAAAAACTTGTCTTGCATACAAACGGCACACAATTGTCGGCCAACACGAACGTAGTCACGTACTACATAGTTTTTCAGCTCTTTAGCGCCACCCTTTGGGCACCTTCTGCTAATGTTGTATTTGGTAAGCATTGCTTCTGTCAGGGAAACAACCGTGGAAGAACTGTCAGACCTGCCTTACACGGACCAACAAGCACAGTGCGCATGCGCGCAACGCGAATGCGCGCGCAAACGAGCAACAACTCTGCAAGGCAATGCGGGCGGGACTCCTGGCGTCAGTGCCCTATTTAAAGACATGCTGCAGCAGTTACCAACTGCTGCATGATCTTCAGCCTTTGTGTGTTCCTGAGCTCTTGTTCCTGTGTTCCTGTGTACCCGTTGACGACCCGGCTTGCCTGACCAGACTTCTCCGTGTATGACCCCCGGCTTGTCTCCCGGTTTACCCTTTATCCTGTTCCTGCCTGATTGTTCCAGTGTATGACCTCGGCTTGCCTTCTGACCTGCTCCAGTTACCTCCTGCTTCCTGTGCATGACTACCGGCTTGGCTCCTGACTACGCCCCTGGGTTTCCCTGCGAGTCTACCTCATCTGGTACTTCCGTGGTACCCCTGCCTGACCACGTATCCTGGTGGACAGCTGATCTTCTACATCTTCTCAGCAAGTCACAGCTGGCAACCCCTGCATCTCTGGGCATAGCACCCCCTGTGTCACCTCCAGGGGGCGTTCTGCACTCAGTCGCAAGGGAAGCCCTCTCAGCACTTCGGCCTCTGGTAAGGTACGTGACAGCTTCCAAGCATGCGTGTTTGTACTTTGGACTTTTGTACACATGCGCGGAAAATCCGACAACAGACCATTGTTCTTGGAAAATTTTAAAGCCTGCCATCCAATATTTGTCTGCGGAAAATCCGACAACAACCTTTCCGATGGAGCATATAAACAATCGGATTTTCCGCCAACAGCCTGTCATCACACAATTCCGGTCGAAAAATCAGATCGTGTGTACAAGGCTTAAGTGATCATACAAAAAAAAACAGGCTTTATCTTCTCTACCTAAACCACTTCTAAACCCAAGAACAAAAATAAATACTGAAGCTTGCCAATCCTTAGCTGTTATAGAGGTTATAACCCCTGTAAGGTTTATGCCCCGTTGGAGAAATTTCCCTTCACTTTCTGTCCCATAGTCAAACAGGAACTCCATGCAGATTAAGAGAATCTCTTTGCTACCCCCAGGTCAACAGAACTAGTGTCCGCATTGGAATATTTTCCCTTTACTTTTCTGGGATAAAAAAAGAAGAAAAGATTCCTGGAATTCTAGAAAAAGAAGACCCCCTTAACCCTAAGGCCCCTTTTACATGGGGCAGTGGAGGTGCGGTGACGGTATAGCGGCACGATTTTTAGCGTCGATATACCGTCGTACTTACAGCGATATTCAGTCGCTAGCGGTGTGGTTTTAACCCCCGCTAGCGGCCGAAAAAGGGTTAATACCGCCCACAATGCGCCTCTGTAGAGGCGTATTGCGGGCGGTAATACTGCGGTTTCCCATTGATTTCAATGGGAAGGAGCGGTAAACACTCCGCTCCTATACCGCTCCAAAGATGCGGCTAGCAGGACTTTTGGAGCGGTCCTGCTAGCGCACCGCTTCAGTGTGAAAGCCTTTGGGCTTTCACATTGAAGCCTGCAGGGCATGAATTTTTCAGGCGGTATAGCAGCGCTATTTTTAGCGCTGAACCGCCTGAAAAACATGTCAGTGTGAAAGGGGTCTTATACTGTATCGCACCCTTCCCTTGTCCAGCATTCCCATATTTTTTGGAACATTTCCCCTTTTTGTTATATACAAATCTTTCCTTTCTTATTGTTTTATTAACCTCATCCTTCCATTCTACACGGGTTGGTGAATTTGACGCCAGCCACTTCCTTGCTATCAGATTCTGTGTCAAAAAAAGGCATCTAATTATTGCTATTTGTCTACCCCACATACTGTATTGTTATCCTCTTCCATACAGCCCAATAGGCATATCTTAGTGTCTAATGCCGCGTACACACGATCGGAAATTCCAACAACAAAACCGTGGATTTTCTTCAGACAGAATGTTGGCTAAAAGTTGTGTTGCATACACACGGTCACACAAATGTTGTCTGAAATTCCAAACGTCAAGAACGCGGTCACATACAACACTACGACGAGCCGAGAATAATGAAGTTCAATGATTCCGAGCATGCGTAGGATTTTTGTGCGTCGGAATTGCTTACAGAAGATCGGAATTTCCGACAAGAACTTTTGTTGTCGGAAAATTTGAGAACCAGCTCTTTCGACAGCAAATGTCCGATGGAGCCTACACACGGTCAGAATTTGTTGACGGAAATTCCAACCGTGTGTACGCGGCATTAGTCAAGAATTATTCCAAATACTTTATTTATTTTTCCAATAACTTCACTCCAATATCTTTTTAACTTAGAGAACCTCCACATCATGTGAACTAGGTCTCCTTTTGGGTTCCTATATCTTGGCCATTTAGCGTCCGACATCAACCAATATAGGAATAATTTCTGAGGTGTCTCTGAGGTTTGCTTTGTGCAGCAGCTTTAAATACGACACTATCTGTGTGGGTGATAAGGATCTATTTCCAGGATATGTTTCCACTGTTCATTTGTTATGTCTCCCAGATCTTTTTCCCATCCCCTTCTACAGGGAAGTTCCTCCTTTCCCCTTATTACCCTATCACATATATTGTGATAAGGGGTGGGGGGCCCTGTGTCCTGACCTTTGGTTACTAAATATGCACTAGTGATATATAGAAAACTGTATAACATAATAAGCAGTGAAAGGCTAAAAAATATGATGTATCCATTGAACTTCAGGGTACAGATATATACCTTCTCAGAAACGAGCATGTAACTATGCAACTGAGACACACGTTGAAACTATTGCTCATAGTAATACTGAGTATACAGTACAAAAGGGTGAGTGGCACCTAAAAGTTGGTAGGAGAGAAAAATGGTCAATAACAGGAGACCTGTTCTTCAAGAATCTTTTTTTTTTTTCTGTATTGGGGCTCCAGGGTGACCCAAGCACATAGGTGCCCTCTAGATTTCAGTATTACAGGAGAAGAAACCATTGTGTCCTTATTTGAGAATCCCCAGGTCAAGATAGCTGGCCTATGGGTACAACATGAAAGTGGATAGGTAGAAGGAGAGAGGTATGTACACCAAATGTATGACACGAGAGCGCGCCCGCAAGGTAACCCCCTCGGGAGGGAGCTTCCCACAGGTGTTATCTATTGTGGGGAAGAGCCGGGAGAGCTGCCGTGGGACCCCAGAATAGCACAAACTGGGTCACTCTGTGCAAAACGAACTGCACAGTAGAGTTAAGTATGACATGTTTGTTATTTAATTTTTTTTTAAATATGAACCCATAGTATCACTTTAAAACTTTCAGTAAAGCTTTTTTTCAAGCACAAAACAACATAGAGACAAACTGTCACACAGATCAATAAAACAAAAAATAGAGGAAAAACATATAAACAAAAACCAACATAAGCCTACCAACTGTCGTTGTTAAGTAGATATATAACCCATACACCTCTATGGTACCTAACAAGGTAATAAATATTAGACATGTGCATTCGTTTTCGTCCGAATGCATTTTAACAAACGATAACGAAAGCACAGAAAACGAAAACCGAAAGATCCGACATAAACAAATGCTTTATTTTCGTTTTCGTTGCAGTCGAATGTGCCTAACCTTTACTCTATTAGTCCAATATTATTCTACATAAAGAGAAAAGATTCGACATTATAGAGACATGAAGAGTCAACATAGAGAGAAAAGATTTGACATAGAGAGACATGAAGAGTTGAATTTTTTTTTTTTTTTTAAAGATTCTGCCGAATCTTCTTTTTTTTCTTACAACATTCGACAGACACCATAAGCCTTCAATGACAGATTCGACCTTAATTTGGATTTTCGGACGAATGCATTTTTTTCACGAAAAACAAAATAAATAAAAAAACGAATTTCGGGAGTAACTAAATACATTACTTTTTCAGACGAAAACGAAATTATGAAACAAAATATTTCAGTGTGCACATGTCTAATAAATATCCCAAAAGTGACAGTAAGTACAACATCATCAACAAAAACAAATAGAAGGGCACATCACATCTATCCATGTAGACCATATTGCAGCAAACTTCTGTAAAGTGTTGTCAAAAAGGTATGTATATTTCTCAAACAGAATATATTTGTTCATTTAGAATTTCCACTCATCTACTGATGGTGGAATAGAAGATACCCATCGTGAAGCAATCAGTTTTATTGCATCTTAAAACTGCAACAATAAGCTAAGAGTCCAGTGTATTGGAATCCGAGTATCCTAGAATACATAAAATGAGGTTAAGGGTTAGGAAAATGCCAATTAAATCATTTAACGTTGAAATAACCCCATGCCAATAATGTCTAAGCTTTGGGCATCTCTGCAATAAGTGGATGAAGTTAGCATGTGGATGGCCATATCTAATACAGTGTGAGTTCTCTCTACAGTCTATCTTATGCAAAAATTCTGGTGCATGATACACTGTGCAAAACAAAAAGCTGTATTACTTTGTGGGATGGAGAGGGAGCAAATAATCTGACTATTCCACAGCACAACATTCCAAAGCTCTTTGAAGAGGGGACCCCGATCTTCCTCCTATCTGCGCTTCCACAGCAGGGAAAAAATTGAGAAGAAATTTTGACAAAAACTGTGTATGCTGCTGAGATAAGCCCCTTAGTAGTCTCAGCCTGGGCAAATATATCAAACAAAGGTGTTTAAGCAAAGGAGGTAGACGGAATCAAGCCCTGTGCATGAAGTGCATAATGTAACTGTAAATATTGATACAACTGTAGCGGGGTCACCCTGTCAGAGCTTCATGACAGGTTATCCCCGCTGGACTTATATTTTAAAATTGTAAATATGTTGGACATTGTTGGGAGGCTGTGCATTGCGGGACTACTGGTAGTAGGAGACAAGGACTCCATGGACTCCTCGGAGAAGCGGACTACATTTCCCGCAATGCTTTGCCCTCCAGAAGGATGTGACGTTTTGCTCAGACTGGTGGAGGAGGCCACTTAAGGAAGGGGAGTGGCGCCTTTTCGCTCTCTCGGGACCAGCCTTCTCTCCTGTGCGGAGCTGCGGAGAGACTCAGCTGTCCTGTTAGGCCGAAAGCCTGGGCCTAGATTCACCTGGGAGACCAGCCATTCAAACAGAAGCAAAACCCCCAGCCCCATTTGGTGTCTCTCTGGGATTGAAGAGGAAGCCCAGCTGACAACCATAGCAGTGGAGCACTCTTGTCCGGGATCCGGCGCACCATAGAGCGACATCTTGCCAGCATGCCTTCCTTTCTGAGGAAAGATCAGGCGGGTCGGCCTGTTAGGTGAGAGAGCACCTGCTCAGTTTCTGACTGTTTGGTTACCATAGACCAGTGTTTCTCAACTCCAGTCCTCGGGGCGCACCAACAGGTCTTGTTTTCAGGCTTTCCATTATTGTGCACAGGTGATTTTATCAGTTTCACTGCCTTAGTAATTACCACAGCAGTTTGATCTGAGGGAAATCCTGAAAACATGACCTGTTGGTGCGCCCCGAGGACTGGAGTTGAGAAACACTGCCATAGACATCTAGCACATTTCACAGGCCACGGACACATGTTAGCCCATGGCTGAAACTTAAGGGCCTAGTTAAAATTGTTCCAGTGTTTCACAAGAGTGATCGATGCAGACGGGTGATCGACCTCACAACATTCTACTACCTGAGACATTCTGTTATGTGATTCTTTCCCTCTAACTATTACCTGTGGATTACAAATTTTAACGTGCACCAACCGGCCGCCACGTGAACATCTACTAATCTGCAGAACTGCCCGCTAGGGGCGCTCGCGAGCATAGACTGACATCTTAAGTTCAGGCGGGTGGTACCATCCGCTGGTTTAAAATAGTCTAT
Organism: Rana temporaria; assembly: GCF_905171775.1. Classification (NCBI taxonomy): domain Eukaryota; kingdom Metazoa; phylum Chordata; class Amphibia; order Anura; family Ranidae; genus Rana; species Rana temporaria. The sequence continues at coordinate 328,133,652 of NC_053493.1, forward strand.
TAATTTACACTGATTGCTGATTGTTTGCAAGGGCCCTTGCGGATCAGACCGTTTTACGGTTATTAATTGTGTTTATGTCAAAATCCTATATCTGTTGTTTTACTGAGTCTTTATACAGTAAAATTTGCCTCTTATATTCAAACATATTCACTGTGTGGAGTACAGTTTCTTATTTGGCGAGACCGTTCGTCACAGCAGGTAATTCACTCTCATTTTTGTCATTGATTATTGCATGCCTGTTATTGTGACTTCAGCCCAGCAGAGGCCACAATATCCCGCTTACCAGACTTCTGATGTGTCAAGGGAGGGTTCGAGCTAGTTAAATAGGGGTGAGCTGAGCCAAAAGAGAGTAGATCCCAAATCAACCAGCGGCTCTTTCGGGGGTGAGCGCTACACAACCAATGCAGTTCCATGTTTTGTTTCTGGTGTCCTTCGACAGCTCTTTGGTCTTCACCATAGTGGAGTTTGGAGTGTGACTGTTTGAGGTTGTGGACAGGTGTCTTTTATACTTATAACAAGTTTAAACAGGTGCCATTAATACAGGTAATGAGTGGAGGACAGAGGAGCCTCTTAAAGAAGAAGGTGACCAAATACTTATTTTCCACCATAATTTGCAAATAAATTCTTTCCAAATAAGACAATGTGATTGTCTGGATTTGTTTCCACATTTTGTCTATCATAGTTGAGGTATACCTATGATGACAATTACAGGCCTCTCTCATCTTTTTAAGTGGGAGAACTAAATATTAAATACTTTTTTGCCCCTCTGTATATATATTATATTTATGTATGTATGCATAATATGTAATATATATATATATATATATATATACACACAGTATATATGTCTATGTTTAATTATATCAACTATTTATACTTTAGTTCTTGAGTAGGTGTGTAAATTTGGGGTAGGCTGGCAGGGGCCCCAGTGCATTGCTTTGCCCAGGGGCCCATGATGCTATTAAGACGGCTCTGGTCTAAGGTGCATTAGTAGTCTCTAGATCAGCAGTGTCTGGATAAGCAGTCTCTGAATCAGCAGTCTCTAAATGCACCAGTAGTAGTCCTGGATGCAGAAGTGGAAGACTTGGATGCAGCAGTTTCTCTCACTGGCAGGGGTTGTAGGACTGATCACAGTTTCAGTGCAGTGCTGCTGTCTATACAGGGTAGGCAGGTGGCGATTGAATACAGCACAGCTCTCTGTCTCTTGACTTTCTTCAGCAAGCTTATGTTCCTTCAGCACAGTAGCCTGGCTTCCCCTCTCCCACAGAGTTCTTAAAACCACCACCAGAAAGTACCCCCCGTCACACACTCCATGGTGCCCTTCCTCCTACAAGCCTTTGACTTTTTTCTTTTGGTCCCTCAGGCACTGGGTAAGGCTCCTCCTCCAACTATGGCTGCAGCCAATGACCATCCCTCTCTTTCCCCCACAGCTGCCTCCCCACTGCCCAGTCCAATTATGCAGCAAGGAGAAAGTGGACCCAGCTCCAATTGGTTGACAAAATCTGAGCCTTGTGGCTCCTGTTCCCCCGAAAGGGCTGCTAACCTGTCTATATTTGTACAATAAAGATTGAATTCACATTGTTAGGTCACTATGTTTTTCAGCAAAAACTTTGAATAATGTAAGTCTCTGCAAGGGCACACAAAAAACAAATGTTTTATATGTACTATGTTCACAGTACAATGGAGTGGAGAAGTGCAGACAAATCCAGCATTCTAGCGCTCTTCTGGCCACCTTACCACCAATGTAAAAAGACAGTTCTCCCACCGATCCCCACTAACATACATTGAATTAAATATATTGTGACAGGAAGTCAGGTAAATCTGTGGGTGTTGTCACAAACGGGACATACATTTCTGCCAGACAAGGTCTAAGGGCGTTGAAAGACTCCAGCTGTTCAGAGTGAGGCAATTATGGCCTCTATAAGAAGTCCAGAGGGTTACCACTAAGGGCTGCATCATCCTGAGTCTGTGTGAGTAGGAGAGCAGTGCCAGAAGCTCTTGTGTGGAGGTGAGGAGAGGATTGATTTTTCTGTGTGATAAAAATCAAAAGACTATTGTTTTATGCTGTATGACCAGCACTGTCTACCCAGCAGTAGGCTGTGTTAGACTTCATAGATAGGTTCCTGTGTGGAAGGTAGACGCCCAGAGTGGCTAGGATTTATTTTATGTTTGATTTTGGTTATGCTGTTTGGATGCTTGCAATTGTTTTCCAGCAAGATGTTAAAATAAACCAAAAACGTTGTTTTCAACTGTCTTCGACTACCAGTCACACACCTCGCTACCGAGCTAACAATATCAAAGTAAAATATCTATAAAATGTCAAAAACTTTAGAAGTTTCAGGGCTGGTAAGGTAGTATTAAGCTCTGCTACATTTTTTTAAATGAGCCCCTAGGTGGTTTATGCCATAATTTGGCTAGTATGAAGCGCATACTAGCACACTATGACATTCCTACCTGTCAAAGGATGCCCTCCAGTGCTGCACTGGCAGTGTTTGGCACTTCCATCTTTGCTCAATCTTGGTTTCGGGTTCCATCTGTTTGGCCACTTTCATGGTCAGGTTGTGATGACATCACTCCCACACATGTACAGCACTGTCATATAACACAACACTTCAAAGATGCATAGATTTATTCACATCAGTTAAAGAGCACACAATTACACTTACCCACTATACAATACATACTAGATGGAATGACAAATACCCACTTGCATGATTTTTGAATATTGGAAGGCACTCAGAGAACACCCATGCACATAGGACAACAAAAAACCCATATAGATTACCGTATATCCCAGGTCAAAATAAGGCCCCTTACATTTCTTCTGGCTGTGATGTGTTAAAGTACACAAATTAACATGTTTTACGACAGCCTATTCACTATAAATGATCTGCCAAAGAATGGTAGTGTCCCAAAAATTGGACCTGATTCTTTTTTTTAATACCACACACCACAATGAACATCATGTGCGCGGTGGTGTGATGTGGCCTACTCTAATAGGGTGTTGGGGTCCCAGTCTAAATAACACAACAGACAGATATGAAGGGAGTCTAAACCCATGAACCAGCGCCACCATGGAGACATTTAATAGTCAAAGTTGGCAAGCATGGGGGACTAACAACATCGTATTAGAGTCTTAGTGGATCTAACTTTTTTTTAAATTTAAATAAATAATCTTGCTTGCATTATTAACTTAACTTCCAATGTCAACATTTTATAAGACTCTGTTTTGTATTTTCTTTTAGCAAATACCATTTTAAAATAATATATGGATCTCAATATGGATTTTATAACCCAAGAATGATATACCGTATTTATAGGCGTATAATGAGCGCCGGCATATAACGCGCACCCCAATTTCAGAGGGAAGTTTCAGGAATTTTTTTTTTTTATTTTGTAGTCAGTGTGTCTAAATGCAGCCTATGTGCCCCATCTCCAGCCTAAATGCAGCCTATGTGCCCAGCTCCAGCCTAAATGCAGCCTATGTGCCCAGCTCCAGCCTAAATGCAGCCTATGTGCCCCTAAGTTTTATTTGCCTAGATGCAGCCTATGTGCCCATTTGCAGCCTCACCTTCTCTCGTGGAGTGAGGCAATCACCGAGCCGTCATCCCCTGTTCATCCTGTTCATTTGGCGGCAGTCACATACACAGTCCCGCCTCCGCCATCGGCATTGGACCAGCTCCTGTGATTGATAGAACACTGGTCCAATGCCGGTGGCGAAAGCGGGACTGTGTGTGTGACGTTAGAGCCGAGTAAACAGGAGAGACGGCTCGTGAATTCCGGCGGCGCTCGGCGGCACTCGGCAGCGTTCGTCCCCCTCCTTCCCCTCCGAGCCCAAGGTACACTATCGGCGTATAGCGCGCACCCGTGATTTTCCCCCTATTTTCAGGGGAAAAAAGTGTGCTGTATACGCCGATAAATACGGGTTAAACAGGGTTGTTTAACAAGCCAGGAAATAATCATATGCAAAATGTAGTTAACCATACAGTAGCTACTAAACTCAACTCTTTTCAGTTTGAAGCTGTCAATGAAAGGGGATGGTAGATTGATTAGTAGAAATTGCTGTGCTTTCTACCTGATATAATAATATAGAATAAGTCTTCTTTGTGCAACACTCAGATGGCCATTAGGGTGATGATACCAGTTTTTACAAGTATTAATCTGCAGATGCAAGTAAATCCTCACAATGTAGGAAAATATACCTTTTAAAGGATTTACTGTAGTAAATATGGATTATTCGTTTTGTTACTGTGACTCCTGCATGAACACCACAATTACCCTTCAAAATGTCTTCATTTACACCATTATTGTATGGTTAATCTCTACACTAACACAGCTTGACTTAATAAAACCACATTATTAAGCATTTACTCAGGACTCAGGTAATAGAGGGCTTCAAAATACAATGTGGGCTCATGCCGTGATATCATTTTTTGTCAATGTGTTTTCCCAGTTAATTTGAATTCCCTGCCTGATGATTCTAAAGTGCTGCTTTGACAAACCGCGATGGGTTCTCTCTAATGCTATGTTGTTCTATTGCACAAACAATGGTTGTGTTTCTTTTACTTGTGTTCGTGCATTCCCCTGTAATTTTCTGTATATTCTATTAAATCAAAAGGTTTCACAATTCTAGCTCCTTGTTATTTCTCATATCTCTATGGCAAGTCATTATATGCTAATTCACTACAAAATGATGGGTTATTAAATGAGTTTTGTAGATATGTGAATTAATAGGAGCATAGGGGATATTAGAGTGCAACAGAGGAGGACACAGAACTATATTAGTAATCATTGGGTTTACTGAATTGGGGGTAGGGATGGTAGATAGAGCATTATACAATGGAAGCTTAAAACAACATACACATTTGCAATTTTACTATATGAGCTATGAATGCAGTTTTCATGCAATAGGGATATAGGAACCTGACAATTCAGGCACCTAAAAAGACTGTGTAGCCAAATCATCTCCCTTTACTTGTAGAACTGGGCCTTGTGGTAAGCAGAATTTCTAAAACTTGTGTCTACATTCGACAATTGGACAAAACAACATGAACTAGACAAGAACAAGGAGCTGCATTTAAGTGAAGAAACTACTGTTACGAACAAAGATAATGGTACCCATAGATATGAGATGATCTCATGTCGGTGGGTGGCAGCCAGATTTGCAGGTCGGCTGAGGTTGAGAAAAACAACTAAATAGAGGGGGGATAGAAAACCTGTCAAGATCTCTATCTTTGCCCTCTGATTTGACAGCTTCAGTGCCTTTCTACATCTCTCTCCTTTTTTTCAAAGTTTAGCCAAGGCAAGGATACATGTAATGACTGCTTTCTAATTTCTAAAATCTCCCTCTGAAGTTTACAAGTGTGTTAAATGCATGTCTGGGTAAGTAAAAAAAAACAAAAAAAAACACATGCTGCCTCTGCTGCGCTAAAATCCCATGAAGTGGTGGTTCTCCCAGCCCAGACAAAACCCGGCGGTGAGACTAGAGGCTGCCATACTGGGGTCATATGCTGCGTTGTCTAATCTGGTGTACAGAGGTCCCGGCGCTCCCCATCCTCTGACGGCGTCCATGAAGACGACTGTTGGGGTGTGGCGGGCAGCCAGAGCTATTTATGCTAAACCGAATTGTATCTCTCCACACACCCCACTGTGGGGTAACCCCACCCTGCCTCATCTCTGCGATCTGCCCGAACTCTCACAGTGGGCCAGACGCGGGATCACCAGCCTTAAACACGTTATAGCAGATGGTAGGATCAAGCCCTTTCAAGACCTGAGACGACAGTATTCCCTCCCTAAATCCCTCGAGTTTAAATACTTTCAGCTGAGACATGCGATGAGGGCCCAATTCCCGGACGCACTGATTATTATCTATGCGAAAAAATAAAAGCTCACAATCCCAATCGCGTTTTGCGATCCACCAACCAAAACCTGCTCCAAAACCCAAAAGCCAATTACAAGTCCAAAGGAGAAAGAAGATTCGCGGTCCAGGGTCCCAGACTATGGAACGCTTTACCAACCAGCATTCGGTTGGAGGAAAACCACTTAGCATTCAGGAGAAAGATCAAAACTCATCTCTTCTGATACCAAAAGAGACAGGAACAACAAGCGCCCAGAGGCGATTTAGTTTGCATGTGCCGCGCTATACAAGTTCTTCATTCATTCATTCATTCACTGACCCTGGAACCTGACTCAATTGAGCGACTGTTGATGTCGAGCGCAATGGGGAAGCCCCTTTCCACTCTGTACATGTACCTGACGGTGGGCCACGATGTTAAACTCACCCGGGTAATGGATAAATGGAGGGGGGACATTCCAGCTTTGGGGGAGGAGGAATGGGAGGAATGTGTCTCCACATACATCCCATCCATGATAGCAGCTAAGGACAGGTTCCTCCAGCTCAAGTTCCTACATAGGGCCTACTTCACCCCCCATAGAATGGCCAACATATACCCGCATCTTGATCCGAACTGTCCCAGGTGTGGGGTCGAGGTGGGGACCTTCTGGCACATGGTGTGGGACTGCCCGAAGCTTCGGCCATATTGGGCGGGGGTAGCAGAGAGGCTTAGCGACATAGGAGGGACCAGAGTGCCGCTGGATCCCTTGGTGCTCCTTCTGAGTCATTTGGGTGAGGTCGAGGGAGACAGGTACACTAAGCTATGTATTACGTTCTCACTGTTTTATGCTAGGAGGGAGATACTGCTACGGTGGAAGTTGGTAGGACCTCCCACTCTTGGATCCTGGAGGAAGGCGGTGGACTCGGCTTTGCCCCTCTACAAACTCACGTATGAGAGTAGGCAGTGCCCTGCTAAGTACGATAAGGTCTGGTCGGCCTGGGTGGACGCACCGGGATGGGGGGCTGGGGGGGTGGGGGACTGAGATGGACTCCCCCCCGCCCGGCATGGGGGCCATTGCCCCCCCCTCTCTCTCGGGGCGCTGCCCACTTCGATCGGCTGCTGGGGTCCTTACACGTTTTGGCTGGTTATCTAGGGACTTGGTGCAGGGGCGACGGTCTTTTGCCCGTGTGTACTTTGAGGAGTACTCCGGTTGGGTCTGCGCCTGGTGGCTTACGGTTGGGGTGGACTGGGGAGGGAGGGCTATGGACTAGCACCTCGTTGCTTATTTTACTTGTATTATTTTCCCTTTTCCTTTTTGATTTTCCTTTGTTTTATGATCTGCAAATGCTGAAATCACTTGTATCTGACTGTCATCGTTTCTATGCAAATCTGATTGTCGAATAATGCATATCTTGTAATGCTGTTTTGTTAATAAAAACCTCTTTCTGTTAAAAAAAAAATCCCATGAAGTGTGGACACCCCTGCCTGAATATTCCACAGCGGGACTGTAGAAATCCACCTATCCCCATTCCTCTCTGTCCCTCTCCCTCATATACAGTATACATTGTTTTCTTGCGCAGGAAACAAATGCTGCCTTGACTACCAATAGCCTACCCACACACTATAGGCCACTGGAAGATGTAGTCCTGAAAACATGACTGTATCAGTAGGAATTGAGCATCCAGCATCTTCTTCTGCAAGAACTGTACAAGTTTGTCCCCTGCCAGTATGCTGTAGAGTTGGGACCCTTTCTCTCTTTGTGGAAGCAATGTTCTCTCTGCAGATGTCAAGCTCATCCCCTGCTAAAGCCAGAGCTCTCCAATCAGCAGGGAGCACAAGCTTTACTTAGAAAAAAAGAAGGGGGGAAAAACGCGCTGTCTACAAATAACAAACAATAGCAACAAAGGATCAATCTGTGTGTGAATAAACAAAGTGGTAAAGTGCAGCGCTAAATATGATAAACGTGAACACCTGCTACCAGGGGCGGGCTGTGCTGGGTGACAGGGTGTAAATTTCCCCCTAGACCGCCTACCTTATCGTTAAAATGGGGCTGCGCTGCCTCAGCCTGTGTTACTTTTTTCAGTGTGTGACTGGCACCGGCCCGGGTTACACTAGAAGGCAGCCGCCGACTGTCTGGCTGCTGTGCTGCACTCTGGGAGTTGTAGTCCAGCCGCGCTCAAGTTCCTGGCAGTGGGAAGAACTTAGCAGCGCAGCAAACTACAACTCCTCTGACTCAGTAGGCCATGTTGGACCTCTCCAGAGAGATCACTGGTCCCCACAGAGAGCAAGTTTTCTAGCAAGCTGGTAGGTGTCAGAAATGTCAACTCTAGGCTGTAGCAGCGATCTTACCTGGAAGTGGAATCAGGTGGCTGTCAAAACCTGGTACCCACTCCCCCCCAAAAAGTGGCAAATGTGGCAGTGGAGGGGGAAAGGGTGCGAAGAAGTGGAGCTTCCCCTTTTGGGTGGAGCTCCGCTTTAAACACCTTTTGTTTTGATGTACTTAGGATGCATTTGGGCTTTAATTTCAGCTTCCCTAATTACTTCAATGCATCTCATGAAAATCTCCCATTTTTTGCCAAAGTCTCAGGGAAATGGTAACTCTTATCTCTACTCATCCATAATATTGACTTGCAGATAAAATCACAAGATAAAAGTTACAACAGAATATTGTAGCTGACAGCCATTTAACCATATAATAAACTTATCTTGCCTTGACTTTGTAATAGATTTGGGCTTTTCCTTCAAAATGTATAATGGTCAGTGTGATATATAGCTACTAGCTTTTTATTTTATATAATCCCTTTGATAGACAGCCTGGTGCATTGTGGGTGCAAATTTCTAAGGTATGTATATAGACCTCCAGAGGAAGAATTACCGTGTGAAGAATGGTATCAGAAGAAGGGGGTTATGATTGTGGCAATGCAGGAGAGATCAAGCCTGAATCATTAATACCGCTAGAAAAGAGGCAGTCGTGACATTTAAGACAAGTTCATGGCTGCTATTGAAGCTGTCAGCCTGGGTTAACCCTTCGGCCGGGTACACACGGACAAACATGTATGGTGAAAGCGGTCCGTCGGACCGTTTTCACCATACATGTCTGCCAGAGGGCTTCTGTACGATGGTTGTACACACCATCGTACAGAAGTCCGCGCGTAAACAATACGCGGGGCGTGTCCGCGGTGTCGCCGCGTCGATGACGCGGTGTCGCCGCGACAATGACGCGGCGACGTGGGCGGCCCGCCTTTAAAATGCTTCCACGCATGCGTCGAAGTCATTCGACGCATGCGAGGCACGGCGGGCGGCTGGACATGTACGGTAGGTCTGTACTGACGACCGTACATGTCCGAGCGGGCTGAATTCCAGCGGGCTGTTTTAAAACAAGTCCAGGAATATTTGTCTGCTGGGAAAAGGCCCGGCGGGCAAATGTTTGCTGGAATTCGGCCCGCTCGCGCCCACACACGACCAAACATGTCTGCTGAAACTGGCCTGCGGGCCAGTTTCAGCAGACATGTTTGCTCGTGAGTATGGGGCCTTAGATTGCCACAAACACATCGTTATCAGATGCTTAGGAGAGGAACAGTAAGGGTTCATGTCAAATGGCATAATAGTTGAACACTGCATTTTCCATCTGAATATATGCAGCTGCATTCTAATGGAAATCACAGTGTTATACAAGAAAATGCTGCACTTGATATGCTTTGTCTGTAGTTCAAATACACCTTATTAGATCCTGCTAGAATCAAAGAAATGCAGCACAATGCAAAGCAAGTCAAACATCTTAAGGGATCCCTAAGTGGACCAAACAGATGGTAATTTGAGGGAGAGAGGTCTGGACTATTTGTAGAATACCTCAAAGTGTTTTAACAGTGTGGATGGCAGTATGTAGGTGTGCATTGACATGCGATAACAAACCTCTTTCGACAATAGTCCTCTAAGTTTGGTTCGAATTACAGGCTTCAGCTTGTTGCACTACATCGCACTGTAACATGCACTGTTTACTGTTGAGCCCTTCTCCAAATAAAGTTCCAGTATTAACCCTTGTCCAGGGCCGATCTTAGGCAGGGTGCACAGGGTGCTTTGCACCCAGTCGCCTGCAGAGGTGGGGGCGCCGAAATGCCAGAGTTCTCCCCTCCCTCCTTCCCTCCTCCTCTCCTTGTTTGTGTCCGTCCAGAACTGATGTGTGAGCATAGGGCAGCCCGTCCAGCCTGGCAGTGCTCAGGGGAGGGGCCGCTCCTCTTCCTGACGCAAGGGTTCTAGTTTTCAGTGGCTGCTGAGTGCTGATGTGCAGGAATTAATTCCTCACACTGGGAGTCTTGGATCCACCAACTCCAGTTGTAATTCCTCCCCCTCCCATCTCTATCTTGGGCTGCACAGAGAGAGAACCAAGGTGAATCACAGTGTTCAATGGCATCCCCAGCATCCCTTTACATGTGCTCTGGGCTACCCCTACTCTAGATGTTTTATGGCATGATAGATTGCATAGGATACACAGCCCGTGCCCATTTCCTGTACTATGTCTGCAATCTCTGACCATCTCCTTTACTATGTCTGCAGTCTCTGACCATCTCCTGTACTATGTCTGCAGTCTCTGACCATCTCCTGTACTATGTTTTCAGTCTCTGACCATCTCATGTACTATTTCTGCAGTCTCTGACCATCTCCTGTACCATGTCTGCGGTCTCTGACAGTCTCCTGTATCATGTCTGCAGTCTCTGACCATCTCCTGTATCATGTCTGGGGGCTCTTTCTAACAGACTCTCAAACAGAAGCCCTCTCTGTGTCTATCAGAGAGACCCCCCCTCCAGGTCCCAATAAAATATTCTGCTTCTCTTCCTGTATTTTGTTTATTGTTAAGAGATCATGTAAGGATCCCAGGTTAATCAAGATTTCATGGGGGAGCATATCTGTAGTTGAGTTAATGCCATAGAAACATTTGTAAAGGGGAGGAGTTAGTAAAATTACCACGCCCATGTGGGGGCGCCAGAAATATTTCTGCACCCAGGCGCCTGTGACCCTAGGATCGGACATGCCCTTGTCAGACCCAAAACTCCGTGAGCATCACTTTTGATGCAGAGGATTATGATTTGAATTTCTTCTAGACTGGCTACACTGGGTGTTTCCATTCCATACTTTAGCATTCGCTTTCCAATTCAAATTGATGGAACCACATTTCATCCCAAGTGACTATTCTTTACAAAATAACCTTTGCTAGAAAAGCATTCCAATAAACGTTGACAGATGGGCAGACGTTTGCACTTGTGTTCTTCGCTGAGCTACTACAGGACCCATCTTAAAGCGGGGGTTCACCCTATAAAATAATTTTTTTTTTTTTTTTCTTCTAGCCTAAAATTCGGCATTGTAGCGCGAGCTACAGTATGCCGGTCTTAATTTTTTTATCGCTGTACTCACAGTGTAATCGTACATCGTAGATTCCGACTGCCCACGGGGAATGGGCGTTCCAATCCAGACGGAAGGTGATTGACGGCCGGCTCTGGCGCGTCACGCTTCTCCGGAAATAGCCGAAATAGGCTTGGCTCTTCATGGCGCCTGCGCATAGTCTGTGCGCAGGCGCCGTGAAGAGCCGAGACCTACTCCGGCTGTCTTCGGGGAGCGTGACGCGCCAGAGCCGGCCGTCAATCACCCTCCCTCTTGAAAGGAACGCCCATTGCCCGCGGGCAGTCAGAATCTACTATGTACGATTACACTGTGAGTACGGCGATAAAAAAATTAAGACCGGCATACTGTAGCTCGCGCTACAATGCCGAATTGTATGCTACAATGTTGTTCTGCCAGGTGAACCACGGCTTTAAACAAACGTTATGAAAACCAAATCTGTTATGGATAATCTCTTATGCCCCGTACACACGATCGGAATTTCGATGGAAAAAGTCAGACTGGCTTTTTCCATCGGAAATTACGACCGTGTGTATGCCCCATCGGAGTTTACATAGAGAACATGTTCTCTTTTCCTCCAATGGAGTTCCGATGTGAATTTGGTTGGACAAAGGTCCGATCGTCTGTACAGGGCATTATAGAGAACCATGGCTATTTAGCATGTGATATGCCATTTTGTTGATAGTCACTCACTGGTTTGTCAGAATCATGGCACAAACTTGCTCAATGTTGTTGTCAATAGTGGATGTGCGTCCTGCTCCATCTGCTTGCTTAACGCTTGTCTGCCCGTTTTTGAACTTCTCAATCCATTTGTATACACTTTGTCATGATAAAACACTGTCCCAACATTGCGATGAAAGTCTTTGATAGATTTTGGCTCCTGGTACACCTTAAAGCGGTAGTAAAGCTTAAAATTAAAAAATTAAAAAAAAACCTGCAAGACAAAGATATCACTAGTATGAAAGCAATGTCAAAGGAAAGGAATATTAATACTGTGACCCAAAAAGAACCAAATATTGGTGCTGCTCAGGTAGAGAGGTAAACGAGACAACTGTGAGTGCAGGCAGGGACAGGGAGCTCGTCCTAGCCCCAAGATGCAGCAATGTCAAAGGAAAAGATCCAAAAACCGCACATGATGAAGCAGACCCATGTGCATGAAGTGAGAATAATGGCAACCTCAGCCCGGCCACGCCCTTAACACATTTCTCCATAATTAAGCTCCAATAGGCGTTGTGAAATGCACTGGGGGCGTGGCCTGGCTAGAGTCCCAGCTTCATGCACATGGGTCTGCTTCATGACATGTGGCTTAAAAATCTTTTCCTTTGACATTGCTGCAGCTTAAATCTAGGATGAGCTTGCTGTCCCTGCCTGCACTCACAGCAGTCTAGTCGGACTTCACCTAAATTTGGTCTTTTTGGGCCACAGTGCTAGTATGAAAGACTTACCTTGAAACAAAGCCCTCCAGAGTTGCAGTGTTACTGCTGCAGAGGCTTCCATCTTCACCCAGCCTTCCTTCTGGGTTCTTGGGCCGAGCCGTGATGACGTCACGGCCCTGACACAGAGCTCTGAAGGAACAGCACAGGTATGCCGTTCCTTCAGAGCGCATTTGCCACTGACGTCACCAGCTGCTGCTCCCTAGAATACCTCCTAAATGGTGCATGTTTAGGAGATATTCATTTAACCTACAGGTAAGCTTTATTATAAGCATGCCTGTAGGTTGAAATCAAAATACAGACTTTATTATCACTTTAAGACCATCAAAAACAGGTCGCTGTTCGCCATTGTTCTTTGGTGCAAACAGGAAGTGGTACAGACGTGTTTACTGTACAATGCGGCAAAGGTAGCTGAGTGATGAAGATCAAAGATTTGTTAAAGCGCAGACAAAGATGTCATTCCTCAACACGTGCGTGCAGAAATCTGTTCTGCCAATCTAAAGATTATTAAAGCAAAAGTGCAGATAATGAATTACTAATGCCTCGTACACACGAGCGGAATTGCAGATGAAAAAAGTCAGACCGAAGGTTTTCATTGGATATTCCGTCCGTGTGTATGTCCCATCTGACTTTTTCCAACGGAATTAGATAGAGAACATTTCTAGGCTACACTGAACTTTTTCCATCGGATTTTCTGACAGCAAAAATTTGAGAGCTGGTTCTCAAATTTTACGACCGGAAAAGTTCTTGTCGGAATTTCTATTCGTCTGGATGCAATTCCGACGGATAAAAACCATGCATGCTCAGAATCAAGTCGACGCATGCTCGGAAGCATTGAACTTAATTTTTCTCGGCTCGTCGTAGTGTTGCACGTCCTCGCGTTCTTGACGGTCGGAATTTGGTGTGACTGTGTGTATGCAAGACAGCTTGAGCGCAATTCTGTCGGATTTCCGTCGGTAAAAACCCAGACGTTTATTCAAATGGGAAAGCCGGTTGTGTATACAGGGAATTAATGACTCGCCTTCATACTTTACTGGCAGAGAAAGAACATACTTTACTAGTGTAGTTACCTGTAAACCTTATGTTAAATTAGCAATTTTAGATCAATCTAACAGGGGAAGTGTGTACAGTGGCTGTCGATATAAGCGAGAAATCTGAAAGTAAAGCTAGCCATATACTATGTGAATTCACAGTTCATTAGGCCACCACCCTTCTGCCCAATATTTTTAAAGGAACGTTTTCAGCTCAACAGTGGCTGCATCCATTCAGATGCAACCGCTGTTCGGGGTATTCTGACAGCCACTGATTCCGGCTGTCAGAACACGATAGCTGCGGTTAGAGATTCATCCATCCATGATGTATAGTGCAGATGGAAGAATTTGTTAGAGCCTGCAGGATGAGCGAAAAAAAAATCTTGACTGTGTATGCCCATCTCAAGCATCGTTTTTTCTGTCTTTTTCAACCAGTCTAAATAAAGCTCCTAGGGCCAGATTCACAGAAGAGATACGATGGCGTATCTCCTGATACGCCGTCGTATCTCTGTGATCCACCCGTCCTAACTATGCGACCGATTCATAGAATCAGTTACGCATAGATAGCCAAAAGATCCGACAGGTGTAATTGACTTACACTGTCGGATCTTAAGGATGCAATTCTAGGCCGGCTGCTAGGTGGCGAGGCCATTGCGGTCGGCGTAGAATATGCAAATGACTAGTTACGGCGATTCCCGAACGTCCGCACTGCCCGTCGATCTAACTTTACGTTGTTTCCGTCGAGATACGCCGCGTAAAATTAGGGCTGAGCCCTAGGTGTTCTAAGCCACGTTAAGTATGGCCGTCATTCCCGCGTCGAAATTTAAAAAATCACGTCGTTTGCGTAAGTCGTCCGTGAATGGCGCTGGACGCCATTTACGTTAACGTCTAAACAAATGACGTCCGTGCGACGTCATTTAGCGCAATGCACGTCGGGCAATTTTCCCGACGGAGCATGCGCAGTACGTTCGGCGCGGGAACGCGCCTAATTTAAATGGTGCCCGCCCCATTTAAATTAGGCGGGTTTGCGCCGAGCGGATTTACGTTACACCGCCGCAGGTTTACAGGTAAGATTTTTGAGAATCAGGCACTTACGCTGTAAACCTGCGGCGGTGTAACGTAAATCAGATACGTTACGCTGCCGTGGAGCAACGTAATTCTTTCAGAATCTGGCCCCTAGTTTTTTTCCTTTGAAAAACGTTTAATTTTAAAGGTTTTAGGAAAACTGTGTGGCTTTAAATTGGTTAAACAAATAAAGAGAACACCGTTTTTATACCGATATTTGTTTACCTACTATTCCCACCCTAAGTACAGAATTTAGAAATAATAGCTTACGCTTCATCTGTTATCATGTCTGACAATCCATTAATACTGACCTTTTGCTATATACCAAAGCCATTTAAATAATTTTATTCATGTGGTCCTGCGTCTTCTCTTGGTTGCAGTGTACCCCCTGATGCTACCAGTTGACTACACAACCATTAAGCCATGTCAACATCATATACTATTAATCATGCTCCAGATGCTGGAACCAATTTAAGATAACAAAGTACAGGGTTTTGCTGAGTCTGTGTCTCTTGGACAATGGGTTTTTATTTTGAAAATATTATAACGTGCGTGGAAGAGATTAACAGACCATTCACCGCTGCTAACCTACTGCTGTAAACTGCTGTCTGGGAAACTGTAGCAAGTAGAGAATGAATTAAATAATTAAGAAGATTTAGAATACATTAATAAAATCTAAACTCAGAAATATTTCACTGATTGAAAAACAATATTTTGCTTTGATTGCTCCATCCTGGGCTTATTTTTTAAGCCAAATAGTGCAGTACAAAACAAAATGCATTTCGTTATAGATTAGCCCTTTAGATGACAATGGTTTAGTATGAGTTCACTCGAAAAGCTTCCGTACTGTCCCCTTCCCACTTGCAATAAGCAATAAAAAGATTTATATTTCGATTTATTATATTAAAACCTAATATTATTATATTAAAACCTAATTCAACTTTAAAGTGGTTGTGAACCCTTTACAACCACTTTAACCTACAGGTAAGCCTAGATTAAGGCTTACCTGTAGGTGCTTGAAATATCTCCTAAACCACCACGGTTTAGGAGATAATTACTAAAATCACGGGCGTCGCTATCTACGGCGCATGCGCCATAGACAGCGGCGCAGGCGCACTGTAGTGTGCCGTTCCTCATTAAGGCCGTGCCGTCACTGCCGCCTCCTGCGCCATATATATAGAGCGCTGGAGCCGCGATACACGGAAGTAACCCCCCGGCAAGATGTCGGCTGCCCGGACGTTGAAAGAGGATGGCTGCGGCTTCGATCGGAGGTGAGTATTACATAATGATACTAGCTTATTATGCCTTTGCCTTGCAGGTGTTTTTTTTTTTAATACCTGGGTTTTCTTCCTCTTTAACCACTTAAGGACCACCTCCAGCACATATACGTCGGCAGAATGGCACGGCTGGGCACAAGCACGTACAGGTACGACCTCTTTAAGTGCCCAGCATGCTCCCGCAACCCGGTCCGAAGCTCCGTGACTGCGGGACCCGCGGACCCGATCGCCGCTGGAGTCCTGCGATCGTTCCCCCGGAGCTGAAGAATGGGGAGAGCTGTGTGTAAACACAGCTTCCCCGTTCTTCACTGTGGCGCTGTCATCGATCGTGTGTTCCCTTATATAGGGAACCACAATCAATGATGTCACACCTACAGCCACACCCCCTACAGTTAGAAACACAGATGAGGTCATACATAACCCCTTGTGGTTAACTCCCAAACTGCAATTGTCATTTTCACAATAAACAATGCATTTTAAATGTATTTTTTGCTGTGAAAATTACAATGGTCCCAAAAATGTGTCAAAATTGTCCGAAGTGTCGGCCATTAGACATGTGCAATTCGTTTTGTTTCTAATTCGTTTTTTTACGAAAATTCGGAAATTCGTTAATTACGAATTTTCGTATTTACGAAAATTCGTATTTACGAATTTACGAATTTTCGGATTTTTTGTTTATTTTTTTAATTTACGAATTTTCGTATTTTCAATTTTCGGAATTTCGGAAAATCGGAAATACGAATTTTTTTCGGATTTTAGAATTTTCGAAATTCCGAATTTTCGAATTTTTAAATTTTCGAATTTTTCCATTTTCTAATTTTTCCATTTTCGAATTTTTCAATTTTCGAATTTTTCAAATTTCGAATTTTCGATTTTCGAATTTTTGATTTTCGAATTTTTCAATTTTCGAAATTTCGATTTTCGAATTTTTCGAATTTTCGTATTTCGAATTTTCGTATTTACGAATTTTCGTATTTACGAATTTCAAAAAATTCGAAATCGAATTGAAAAAATTGAAAAATTCGAAAATTGAAAAATTCGAAAATTGAAAAATTCGAAAATTGAAAAATTCGAAATTCGAAATTTGAAGAAAATTGAAAAATGCGAAATTTGAAAAAAAATTCAATTTTCGAACTTCGATTTTTTCAATTTTCGAATTTTCGAAATTCGGAAATACTAAAATTCGAAATTCGAAAAATTCGAAAATCGAAATTTCGAAAATTGAAAAATTCGAAAATTGAAAAATTCGAAAATTGAAAAATTCGAAAATTGAAAAATTCGAAATTCGAAATTTGAAGAAAATTGAAAAATGCGAAATTTGAAAAAATTTCGAAATTCGGAAATACTAAAATTCGAAATTCGAATCGAAATTTCGAAAAATTCGAAAATTTGAAAATCGAAAAATCGCCGCTGGAGTCCTGCGATCGTTCCCCCGGAGCTGAAGAATGGGGAGAGCTGTGTGTAAACACAGCTTCCCCGTTCTTCACTGTGGCGCTGTCATCGATCGTGTGTTCCCTTATATAGGGAATTCGAAATTTGATTTTTTCAATTTTCGAATTTTCGAAATTCGGAAATACTAAAATTCGAAATTAGAAATTTCGAAAATTGAAAAATTCGAAAATTTGAAAATCGAAAAATTCGAATTTTAGAATTTTTCACTTTTCCAATTTCGAATTTTTCAGAAATTTTTCAATTTTAGAATTTTTCAATTTTCGAATTATTCAATTTTCCGAATTTCCAAAATTGAAAAATTTGAAATTCGAAAATTGAAATTTTGAAATTTCGTATTTCGAAATTTCGAAAATTGAAAAATTCGAAAATCGAAATTTCGAACATTGAAAAATTCGAAATTCAAAAATTTAAAAATTCGAAAACTGAAAAATTCGAAATTCGAAATTCGAAATTTCGAAAAATTCGAAATTCGAAATTTCGAAAATTGAAAAATTCGAAATGTCAAAAATTCGAAAATTGAAAAATTCGAAATTCGAAAATTGAAAAATTCGAAATTCGAAATTCGTAAATTTACGAATTTCCGAAACTTTTATTTTTTCCGTTTCATTCGTTTTTTTCGTTTCATTCGTTTTTTTCTTTTTTTGCTTTTCGTAAATCCGAAAATTTCCCGAATTTACGAATTTACGAAAAAAGCAAAAAAACGAATGAAACAAAAACGGAAAAAAAGAATTTTTCGAATTTCCCGAATTTACGAAAAAAGAAAAAAAAAGAAAATAACATAAAGGAAAAAAACGATTTTTTTGGCAGTGCACATGTCTATCCGCCATAATGTCGCAGTCACGAAAAAAATCGCTGATCGCCGCCATTAGTAGTAAAAAAATAAAAATAAAAAAAAATTAATAAAAATGCAATAAAACTATCCCCTATTTTGTAAACGCTATAAATTTTGCGCAAACCAACCGGTAAATGCTTATTGCGTTTTTTTTTTTACCAAAAATAGGTAGAAGAATACGTATCGGCCTAAACTGAGGAAAAAAAAATGTTTTTAATATATTTTTGGGGAATATTTATTATACCAAAAAGTAAAAACTATTGAATTTTTTTCAAAATTGTTTCTCTATTTTTGTTTATAGTGCAAAAAAAAAAAAACGTAGAGGTGATCAAATATCACCAAAAGAAAGCTCTATTTGTGGGAAAAAAAGGACGCCAATTTTGTTTGGGAGCCACGTCGCACGACCACGCAATTGTCAGTTAAAGCGACGCAGTGCCGAATCGCAAAAACTGTCCAGGTCCTTTAGCTGCCTAAAGGTCCGGGTCTTAAGTGGTTAAGTTTAAATCAGTCAAATACACTCCAGGTGCAGGAAAAACAAATTCTTCAATTCAAAGTCTTATTTTCTTTAGGAAGCAGCCACAGCCTGAGTATAAAAGCCTTTTCCTGCCAGCATGCTGCAAAAAGGGACCCATGCACTCTTTGTAAAAAGAGTTTTCTCTCTGCAGACTTAGCTGAGCCAGAACTATATCTCTGCAATCAGCAAAACTCTATCTCTGACTTAACAGAGGGTAGGAACCCTGTGGAGAGACCACTGCCTCCACACAAAAGGCAAAGGTTCGTTTCAGCAGCATACTGGCAGGGTACAGGTTTTTCTACTCTAGCCTTTTATTAGAGTATGGGCAAATAGACTGTTAACTTTGCAAAAACTTTGCACTCTGCAGTTGCAAGTGCAGTTGCTCCAAAACCTAGTAAATGAGGTAAAGCTTTACTTTGCAAAGAATACCCAAATCACGTGCAAGGAAAAAAAAAACAGTGGGGTGGATTCAGGTAGGGGCGCGCAAAACTGCGGCGGCGTAACGTATGACATTTACGTTACGCGGCCGCAAGTTTTACGGGCAAGTGCTTGGTTCACAAAACACTTGCCTGTAAATTTGCGGCGGCGTAGCGTAAAAGGGGCCGGCGTAAGCGCGCGTAATTCAAATGATCCCGTAGGGGGCGTGGATCATTTAAATTAGGCACGTTCCCGCGCTGAACGTACTGCGCATGCGCCGTCCCTAAAATTTCCCGACGTGCATTGCGGTAAATGACGTCACAAGGACGCCATTGGCTTCGACGTGAACGTAAATGGCGTCCAGCGCCATTCACCAACGACTTACGAAAACAACGTAAAATTAGAAAATCGCGACGCGGGAACGACGTCCATACCTAATAGCAGGAGCAGCCTTACGACGAAACCGACGTACGCAAACGACGTAAAAAACGACCGCCGGGCGCATGTACGTTTGTGAATCGGCGTAAGTATGCAATTTGCATACTCTACGCTGACAACTATGGGAGCGCCACCTAGCGGCCAGCGTCAGAATGCACCCTAAGATACGACGGCGTAAGAGACTTATGCCAGTCGTATCTTAGGGTACAGTCAGCGTATCTAGCTTTCTGAATACAGAAAGTAGATACGCCGGCGCAACTTGGAAATTACGCGGCATATCTATGGATACGCCGGCGTAATTGCTCTCTGAATCTACCCCAGTATATTTGCTTGCACATGATTGAATGATGGAAATCAGCAAAGCTTTTGTTCATTTACTAAGCTGTAAAGCAACTGCACTTGCAAAGTGCACGGTCAATTTCCCTTTAGTAAATCAACCCCATAGATAGACTGTTAAAACAAACTGTGAGGCATTAAAAAAAAAACATTTGCGTTGATGCACCTGGGGTGTTTTGAGCTTGTTTTAACTGAGCTCAGTTTATTTTTAAAGCCTAGTTCCAGGAATAAGGCAAACTCTACCTTTAGAAAGTCCCCTTCCTAACCAGTTAACTACTCATTTAGTCCTGGGGTGCAGGTAAAAAAAAGTATTACTTACCTTATCCTTCACTCCAGCAGGGTCCCTCCATTGGTGCAACCAGTCTTGCAAAGCCTTCTCTCTAAGGTGCTCCTGGGTTTGCAGAGGGGCCACCCAAACCCGGAGCATCACTTGGAGAAGATTAGAGTGTTGGAGCCAGCCTGAGCTGGGGTAAGGAAAGTGTCACAGCCTTTTCATCTCTCTGTAGACTTAAAGGGGTTGTAAAGGAAAAACATTTTTTTCATAATAAGCATCCTTTACCTGCAGACATTCCTCTTTTCACTTCCTCATTGTTCGTTTTTGCTCAGAAGTTGCTCTATTTCTTCTCTGTTCTGTTCACTTCCTGCTTGTCTGATTGTTACTCACCACCGTGATGGGAGGCTTTACTGCGGTGGTCAGTGACGTGCTCGCCCCCTCCTGGGAACTACATCTGTGCGGCAGGATGCTCTCTACGTGTTAGAGACTTCAAGGAGGTGTGAATTACTGGGCGTGCCGCAATGCATACTGGGAATTGTAGTTCTTACATGAAAGAGCGCCGCAAACCAGGAAGTGAATGAGAGAACAGAAACTAGAACGCCGGAGGTGATATAGATGAAGGAATTTAATAGGTATTTACTTGTTTTTTAACAGAATCATTACACTATTCTGTCTGTCTACCTTGCAGACATTAATTTTAGGCAAACTTATTTTTTTCCTTTACAACTTCTTTAATGAGTATTTAAGATTTGGCATTGTAACATAAATATTACATTATTTTTTGTAGTGGACCTTTCTAGAAATTTCCAACATAGATAAATTCATGATATGTCTCAGTATACATTTTCAGTTAAGCTCTACCTTTTATGAACAAAAAGGCATCCATGATCTTTAATACAGTAATTTTTTTGTAGACTGAGACAATGTAATTGTAGAACTACCGCTGAAGGAGCCACTAGAACGATGCCCAGGGTTTCTTTTTCCCAACAGTTGCCCCGCAGCCATGCACATGATCACAGTCAGGCCTCGTACACACGACAGAGCTTCTCGGCAGAATTCACCGAGAAACTCGGTCAAACCCGGATTCTGCCGAGAAACTCTGTCGTCTGTACACTTTTGGCCTGATGGAGCCGCCGAGGAACTCGTCGAGAAAATAGAGAACATGTTCTCTATTTTCTCGTTGTTCTATGGGAGAAGGCGGCCCGCCGAGCTCCTCGGCGGCTTCATCCCTGAACTCGACGAGGAACTCGACGTGTTTGGCACGTCGAGTTCCTCGGCCGTGTGTACGGGGCCTCACACGTTGGCTCAATGAACAGTACAGGAGTTTTCCTTTTGGTGTTTTTATTTTTGGTTAACTTGGATAGGGTTAGGGAATTGAGTGGAATACTCTCGAAACTTTGTACAAATAGGAGGACACTTATTTTATATACAGTCCAAGCAAAGTCCTTTCATTGGGATATAAATAGACTAAGCTCTTCAGGACTCTGGACACTATTTCCCCTTTACACACACAGCTGACTCTAACACCTGGGTGATGGCCTCAGTCCAAAGTCTCTAGGATCTATGTAGAGTCTCTACTCACAAATGTCCTTGGAAGATTGGTTGCCTCCTTCTCCCTGTGATTCCAGAGAAAAACCCCAGGTAACAGTCCCTCAGTCCACTTTTTGCAGCTTTCAGCGAAGCAGGCCCTCGGGTTGCTTACCTGAGGCCTCAACACCCTGCAGGCACATGGCAGGAAGGCCGAGGTGGGCAAGCAGCCCTCCTTAGACTGATCTTCTTCTAAGGAAAGAGACGTGCATGTTCTCTGTCTCAGAGTATTTATACAGGCTCCCAGCTACCATCTGGGCGTCGCTCCACAGGGTTGTATGAATATTTAGATACTGATTAGACTCTTCCTTCCCACTAATTTCCAGAGCTTTCTGGACTAATTGGGGGAAGCAGACAATCCTTCAACTACTGAAACATAGAACAGACCAAAATAATCAACATAGCCACACTGGTTACAGTGAGGCAAAATTAATTTGCCTAGCAATGAACAGCAGCTCCACTGGGTATTGTGGGCCATAACTAAATTTACATAATCCTAGCACCTATCTAGGAGAGTACTACATAATCAATCAACATAGCCTGCATGAACTTAACATGAACACATTTATCTCATAATTGGAACACTATAAATATTAATATTCTTTATATAGCAAGTCCCACAGCTTGGAATTAGGTTTTTAAAAGTAAGTTAAAGGGCTCAGTCACCCACTGGACTCTACAGTGTTTCATTTGGCGCAAAACTTATAGAAACATGGTTCAAAGTATTTTATAGAACAATGTAAAATAGTTGACTTCCTCACGCCAACTCAAAGACTCGAAAATCAGCCTGCCATAAGGTTTTATGGTTCTTCTTGCTAACTTCTTGCTCAATATGTTAAATTTATTCCAGAAATTTCACAACAGTTTAAGTCATCCCTTCTCTTCATCGGGTGCATGCGTAATCATAGTTAATCAAGGTTCAAATAAATCCTGAGGGCAGAAGTCACATACATTTTTTTTTTTATTTAATTGTTTTTCCAACTTTTTACTTTTTTACTTCATGAGGGGTATGGATCTGGTCAGTGAAGACTGGATCCAGACCCTTACTTCAGTTGTGCAGTCTCAGATTACTTCTAATAGGGACTGATCTGCTGCTGGCTACAATCAGCCAGTAATAGATCACTACAGCAGTGATGTATTGCTGCAGGGAGAATCTGGACAGTGCTGCAGCAGCTCTCAATATGTAAGAGTTGCAGTGATGGCAGTTATGACATCACTACACTCCCAGTGTAAACTCAGTGAGAAAGCATTGTGTTTTCATCGTTTCATTGATCTGCTACAAGCAGATTTCTGTGCTGCAAGATCAGAAGCACAGGAGTTGATAGTTACAGCTCTTGGTCTTAGTGCTGGATGTTGGCTGTCACTGATGGCCAGTGGTTCCAGCCTGAACTTCTGCTGGGATCTGCAACAGCAGCTGATTCCTTGTACCATTTCAAATTGCACTTGGATGAAAAGCTACTCTTCCAGTTTATTTCCATTTTAAAATGACACTGGTGGCTCAAGTGGTTCATCTGCACATTCTTGTGATGAAAAAAAAACGACGTTTTAAATCATGAAATAAAACGAAGTTTTTGAAACTTCATTTTCAAAAACGACGTTGCCTACACACCATCGTTTTTTCACAATGCTCTAGCAAAGCGCGGTTACGTTTCACCACTTTTTTTCATTGAAGCTTGCTTCATAACTAGCTTCTGGGCATGCGCGGGTTTAAAAACGTCGTTTTAAACGTCGTTTTTTGCTACACACGGTCAATTTCTGTGAAACAAAAAACGACGTTTGGAAAAACGACACAAAAAATTCAAGCATGTTCGAATTTTTTTTTTTGTCGTATTTTGAAGACATAAAACTACGTTTTGCCCACACACGATCATTTTAAATGACGTTTTTTAAAACGTCGTTTTTTTTTCATCACAAAAAACGATCGTCTGTACGCGGCATTAGGGATATTGCAGTAGTGGCAGTCTGGTAAAGCTACATTAAAACTCCAGTTTTAGTCAATTTTGAAACCCATAATACCCATTTATATGTGCCTAGTGGAGCTGTTGCAGCATGTGATTCATTCTTATCTCTACCCAAACAAAAAAATTGGCAGGTGAAAAGGGAAGGTACGAATTTTATCTATGGTCATGGGGGACTGTCATAGTATATGAGCATCATTAGCCTAATTCTTGTATGTACTCTTACTAGCCATCAGTTGGATGCTGGGGATCAATACCGGGACATGTTCATTTAGCGCCCAGGGCAAGGATATGGTACTGTGCTCCCTCCTCTGCTGCTAATGTGTGCTATAGAATGGGTGTACCGCGCTGCGCCCATCATCCATCCGCCCCCTGTTCCAGCTATCCATGGTTGGCATAGAGTGTGCACTGCACATGCGCAATCAATTGTTTGCTTCATGATAGCCTGCCACCAGAGCATTTTGCATATGGTGATGGGATTCCCCCACCCACTGCTACACCTGGGGTGGTTTCCCCTCCTGCCCTCCCCTTGTCCTGCCTTTGCTGGGGATTATAGAGTGGAGAATGATAACCTCACACAGCCTATAGACCAGCGGTCTCCAACGTTTCTACAGAAAGGGCCAGTTTACTGTCCTTCAGGCTTTAGGGGTGCCGGACTGTGGCCAGTGGGAGTAGAAAATGCCCTGTTGTCAGTGGCAGTAAACAGTGCCCCTCCATTTGGTTTCAGTAAGAGGAATACTGTCTCACTGTTGGTATGAGTGAGAGGAATAATGCCCCAATTATAGTGGCCATCATTGGTGTCAGTTGGAGGAAAAGTGTCTCAAGGGCCGGATAAAGGCAAGCAAAGAGCCCCATCTGGCCCCCGGGCCACAGATTAAAGACCACTGCTAAAAGTGGCCTAGCATGGCCACATATGAAGGGAGTGGATCAAGGCTGGTAACTCCAGGGAGAAGATCCTGTAAGAGAAAAAAACATATAAGGCTAGATTCACATAGATGTGCCTATCTATAGGCGGGCGTAGCGTATCTCAGTTACACTACGCCGCCGTTTGTATTCACAAAGAAGTTGCGCTCTAACTTACGGCGGCGTAGTGTAACTGGGCCGGCGTAAGCCCGCCTAATTCAAAATAGGCTGGTTGGGGGCGTGTTCTATGCTAAATACTCGTGACCCCACGTATTTGACGTTTCTAGCGAACAAATTACGCCGCAAAGACTCATTGGTAACTTACGCCCAGCCCCATTCACAGACGACTTACGCAAACGACGTAAAATGTGAAAAATTCAACGCGGTTCCGACGTCCATACTTAACATTGGCTGCGCCATCTTTTTGGTGGTTTATCTTTACGCCTGAAAACGCCTTACGTAAACGGCGTATCTTTACTGCGACGGCCGGGCGTACATGCGTGAATAGGCATATCTAGCTGAATAACATATTCTAGGCGTAAATCAGCATACACGCCCCTAGCGGCCAGCGAAAATATGCAGCTAATATACGACGGCGTAGGAGACTTACGCCGGTCGTATCTTAGCAACATTTAAGCGTACCTCAGTTTGAGAATACGCTTAAATATACGACGGCGGGGATTCGGACTTACAACGCCGTATCTACTGATACGCCCGTCGTAAGTCTTCATGAATCTGGCCCATAGACAGTAACATCAACTTCAAATAAAGCACAGACTATAACTCCAAAACTTAGATCTTGCCCTTTATAAATTTTCCAGCATAAACTAAAAAGTCGGTGGTGGAGGGACTTGACATTCTACACAAAATGACATTGAATGCACTCTATTGTGCTTAGGTGGAATGAAATTAATTTGCTTTCCCAGTAGACCTCTGGTCCTTTCCTGCTTCAAATCTCTCCATTGAAGCCAATTGATAGCATGCCATTGTAAGGTTCATGTCACCAAGCACAGGACATCAAACTGGTAAAATAGGAAGAAATAAACAGACCAAAGTGACTTTTTCATCTTTATAACGTTCAATAAGGGGTTGTATGCATTCTATAAAATAAATGTATGCATTTCCTCAATGCTGCATCTCAGCATTATTTATGCCATCAATTTCACAAAGGCTCTATATTATAATTTGCAGCCTATGCTATGTGCAGAATTAATCTTTTTAATTTCATTTAGAATAAACACAGCAGTAAAATTCAGTCAGCGTCACCAGTTTTTTATCTGAGCACCTCTTCTATTCTGAGTTTTTGCAAACGGATTGCTGGCAATGAGGAGTTTGCTTATTTATGTATGTTTTCATCTGGTTTAAAATATCGAATGAGAGAATAATAATAGCAACATTCTGTTTTTTAATTTTGTTTTTGCCCCAGAAAATATTTCAGATTGCAAACAAGAATTAGATTACTGCTTTTATTCTCCATATGTAATTGCCATGGACAATACAAACACGTTCTTTGATTGAGAATGAGGCTCATTGTTTTCCAAACCAGTATCCAGCTCATATATTCCAGTTCCTTTCACAGAAACACAAGTGCCATAATAGCAATAATGTTCATGCTCCGCCATTCTTGTTCTTCTACAAGAACCTCCAGGCCACCTTCCCCTCATTTTTCCTTTTACCCCCTAGCGACCAGTTAGAACCATGAAAACTGGACTTCTGATTGAGTTTGAGGTATTGGTTTCTGCCAGCTTCCATAAGCTTCCACTTCAACAGGGATGACAGAACCAGGATATAATTGTTGTTTTTATTATATTATTATACATGATTTATATGTTACTTAGCAAAATAAAGGAAGATAGTACAGTTAAAATAAAATGCAAGACAACAGGATTAGGAGAGCCCTGGGTTTACATTATGTGCAGCTGCGGAGCACAGCACGGGGTCCTGTGTGTCCCCGTTCACCGCTTTACGTCTGAATTAGGTCCAAATTGCCTGAATTCAAACCTGAAGCGGAGCCAAAGGTGCACAGGACCCTTCTGCTCTGCGCTCCATGGCCACCAGGGCCGATCCGCCCTATAGGCTCACTATGCAAGCCGCTTAGGGCCCCGCAAAGCCGCGGAGGGCCCCCCAAATTAGTAGAGGCCCCGCCTGGTGAGAAGTCATTTTCGGCCGCTCACCCCGCTTCTCAACTCGCTGGCTGCATGGAAGAGGTAAGAAGTCACCGCTTCTCACTTTAATGTAAGATGCTATTTCCGACAGCAAAACACCCCCTCCCTCCGCTTCTCAACTTTATTCTTTATTGTGACATGTCACTGTCGGCAGCGCCCCCCCCCCCACCCTGCTTCTCAACTTTTGTGTGACATATCATTTTCGGCAGCCCCCCCCGCTTCTCAACTCTTTAATGTGACATGTCATTTTGCTTAGGGCCCCAGGAAGGTCAGGATCGGCACTGGTGGCCACCCTGGAGATGTGTGAACCAGCTCCATTGCGAACCAGTCACAAGCGATGAGGTCGGTAAAGTAAGTAAGTTAGGGTTGTGGATGGCTTAGTTTGTCGCTGTTAGTATTTTTCATTTTATTTCTTGGGCAAAAAAAATCGAGAGGAAGGCAGAAACTGAGTGGTTGGTAAGGTGGATGAATCTGGCAGACAGGGCTGCTCATCAGGAGTACGGCCCCAAACACAGACAATGTGGATTTTCGTTACACTGAGGCCCCGTACACACGACCGAGTTTCTCGGCACAATTCAGCCAGAAACTCGATCGGAGCTGAATTCTGCCGAGAAACTCGGTCGTGTGTACACTTTTGGCCGAGGAAGCCGATGAGTTCCTCGTCGAGCCAAATAGAGAACAGGTTCTCTATTTCCTCATTGTTCAATGAGGAAAGTTGGCTCGCCGAGATCCTAGGCGGCTTCACACAGAACTCGACGAGCAAAACGATGAGTTTTGCCCGTCGAGTTCCTCGGACGTGTGTATGGGGCCTCACTCACACCTGCACACCTGTGAAATTAGAACCTGTGGTTGTGTTCGTACAGCCGCTGTATCCCCATAGAGTAACAGGCAGCTCCAGCCACATAAACTCAAATATGAGTCCTTAACCACTTCTGGACCGCCGCATGCCGATATACGTCGGCACTTTTAAGAAGGATATCTTTGTTATGGCACGAGCGGGTGCAATTTTGAAGCGTGACATGTTGGGTGTCAATTTACTCAGCGTAAAATTATCTTTCACAATCAAAAAAAAAATTGGGCTAACTTCACTGGTGTCTTTTAAAAAAAAGTGTATTTTTTTCCAAAAAAGTGATGCCGCGTACACACCATCACTTTATGTGATGAAAAAAAAAGACGTTTTGAAAAACGTCAATTAAAATGACCGTGTGTGAGGGAAAACGTTGTTTTATGTCTTGTGAAAAACGACAAAAAAAAATTGAAGCATGCTTCAATTTTTTGTGTCGTTTTTCAAAACGTTGTTTTTTGTGTCAATTAAAATGATAGTGTGTGGGCAAAACGACATTTAAAACGACGTTTTTAAACCCGCGCATGCTCAGAAGCAAGTTATGAAGCTAGCTTCAATAGAAAAGAGTGCTGAACGTAACCGCGCTTTGCTAGAGCATTTTGAAAAAACGATGGTGTGTAGGCAACGTCGTTTTTGAAAATGAAGTTTCAAAAATGTCGTTTTATTTCATGATTTAAAATGTCGTTTTTTTCGTCACATAAAGTGATGGTGTGCACGCGGCATTAGCTTGTAAGACTGCTGTGCAAATACGGTGTGACAGAAAGTATTGCAATGACTACCAATTTATTCTCTAGGGTGTTAGAAAAAAATGTATAATGTTTGGAGGTTCTAAGTAATTTTCTAGCAAAAAAAAAATGCCTTTAACTTGTAAACAACAAATCTCAGAAAGAGGCTCGGTACTTAAGTGGTTAACCACTTGACCTCCGGAAGGTTTTACCCTTTTCGTGACCAGGCCATTTTTTACTATTCAGTACTGCACTAATTTGCCAGGCAATTGCTTGGTCATGCAACACTGTATGCAAATTAAATTTATATAATTTTTTTTCTTTTGGTGGTATTTGATCACCACTTTTTTCATTTTTTTAAATATATAAATGAAAAAATGCCCAAAAATGTGAAGAAAAATACAATATTTTCTACTTTCTGTTATAAAACATATCCAATAAAATCAAATGTCTTCATATATTTAGGCAAAAACGTATTCTGCTACATATCTTTGGTAAAAAAAAAAAAAAATCCCATAAAGTGTAAATGAATTGGTTTGTGTGTACATTATAGCATCTACAAACCATAGTATACAGTATATATTTCAAAATGTATCAATCCGGATGTACTGATGGCCTCATTTTTGGAGGCCCCTAAAATGCCAGGACAGTACAAATACCCACCAAATTACCCTTTTTTCGAAAGTAGATAGTTAGTTAGTTAGTTAGTTAGTTAGTTAGTTAGTTAGTTAGTTAGTTAAGGTATTTAGTAAGAGGCATGGTGAGTTTTTTGAAGTTGTAACTTTTTGTTGCAATTTTTTGGAAAATTAGGAAATTAAATAAAAATATTTTTTTTTATTCCACATTTTTTTTAAATACTGTCACCAGTGCAGTACAGTGTCATTATAAGGTGGTGACCTGGGATACTAACTGATGAAACAGTTTGAAATAATTTTGTATTACATTTTTTAAAAATATTAAAAAAAAAATTTTTTCTTTGTCAACATTTTTTTTTTTTTTTTTTACTATAGTTTTTTTCTTTGTCAACATTTTTTTTTTTTTTTTTACTATAGTTTTTATATAGTATCACCACACTGTAATACTCTGGGGAGGGGGGAGGGGTTCCTACACTTTGATGTTACAGTCCCCCTGGCAAGGTAACCCAACATGAGGGCATGTGACTTGGTATAGTAAATAAGGGGGGGGGGGGTTGGTGGCTGCATGCTTGGATTAAGCCCCATTTCACATTAAGTGCAGCTTCACCTGAAATCGCACAATTTTAAAGCCACATCTCTCCTTAAAATAAATACAGACCATGGATTTCCTAAGGGCACCTCATGAATTGTTTTTTTGCATAAAGTACCCCCCATAAAATCCATATCAGCTTCGTAGTGTCTGGTATGTATTTTTGGAGGGATTTTACACAATTTTCTCCATTCTTGCTGTAGGATGTGCTACAGCAAAAGTGTAATTTGCAAAAAAAATACATAATTTTAATTGCGTCTCAAAAAATAAATAAATAAAACAGCACACAGACCCCTCAAAAAGGTCTCTTAAAATACATAACAGACCCTTAGAGGGGTCTATGAGCTGTTTTGATGGTTTATTTAAAAAATGTTTTAGGAAGCTGGAAAAAATGTAAGTTTCCAGCAACTGCTTGCCGACCAGCTGCCGTCATTATACTGCGGCAGGTTGGCTCTCCTGGTCGAATTGCCGTAGGTGTATACGTTGGCTGCTTTAAGAGCTCTAGAGGGCGTCACACCAGAGCCAATGCACGTGACCGACGGTCACGATGCCCGCCGGCCACCCGCGATCGTTACTCACAGAGACAGAACGGGGATCTGTCAATGTAAACGGACAGATCCCGGTTCTGTCAGGGAAGTAGAGAGAGATCTGCCGTTTCTAGTAATCAGGAACAGCAATCTCTCTCTACTTCCAGTCAGTCCCCTCCCCCCACAGTTAGAAACACCTTCCTAGAAAACACTTAACCCCTTGAGCGTCCCCTAGTGTTAACCCCTTACCTGCCAGTGACATTTATACAGTAATCAGTGGCTATTTTTAGCTCTGATCACTGTATAAATGTCAATAGTCCCAAAAAAGTATCAAAAGTGTCCAATCTGTCCGCCGTAATGTCGGAGTCCCTCTAAAAATCGCAGATCACCCTCATCAGTAGTAAATAAAAAAAAATGTCATAAATATATACCCTATTTTGTAGAGGATTTTTGCACAAACCAATCAATATACGCTTATTGATTTTTTTTTTGCAAAAATATGTAGAAGAATACATATTGGCCTAAACTGATGAAGACATTTTTATTTATTTTTTTCGGGATATTTATTGTAGCAAAAAGTTTAAAATATTATTATTTTTTTCAAAAATGTAGCTTATTTTTTTGTTTAAAAAATAAAAACCGCAGAGGTGATCAAATGCCACCAAAAGAAAGTTCTATATGAAGGAAAAAAAGGACATCAATGTTTTTTGGGTACAGCGTCGCACGACTGCACAATATGTCCGTTAAGGCGACACACAGTGCTGTATCGCAAAAAATGGCCTGGTCAGAAAATCAAAAAATCCTTCCGGGGCTGAAGTGGTTACCTTTTTCTTTTTTGAATGTCAGGAGAAATTTCTGCACATTACAGATATGCACCCCTTCACATGCAACATTAGAACACCCTCAGGCATGTTATTTAAAGGAACTGGGCATTTAAAAACATTTTTTTATTGGAACATGTTTCCCAGGTTAGTGCCCACCCCACGTTATTTTTTGACAATTACTTTTTTATGGCAGAACATCAGAATGCATGTATCTGTGTTGTGGTGTGGGGCTATACCTACTGTACTGTGCATTGGGGTGTCATTTTAAATAAATGGCACCTCATGGCATAGAGTACCATAATGCATAAATGTTAATGGGGCCTACCCCTTCCACAGGTGGTGGTCTCAGCGGGGGGCATTGATGGTTTCAAGAAACTATTAGATAAGCACCTGAACGACCATAACATTGCAAAGATAATACAGTGGAACCTCGGATTACGAGGATAATCTGTTCAAGAAGAATGCTCGTAATCCAAAGCGAGTTTCCAAATTAAAGTCAATGGAAACGAAAATAATTTGTTCCGCATTGACTTCCCTTTCCGAGGTTTGCCGAGGTCAGCCGAGCTGTCCTCGGGCCTTTTCGTGCATTTCTGCACACCGCTTTGCCCTGAATCCTGCTCGTTTTGCGAGACAACACTCGCAAACCGAGTTAGGATATTTTAAGATACAGTGCTCGTATTGCGAAACGCTTGTTAACCGCGTTACTTGGAATCTAAGGTTTCTTTGTACTGACATATAATCACACACATAGGTTGGACTTGATGGACTTGTGTCTTTTTTCAACCTCACCTACTGTAATTATGTAATTTTGCAACCTAATCCAAACATAATTATCATTTTTTTGGCTATACCCACACTAGTCACAAGGGTGCTTCAATGTGCCTTTCATCAAACAATAGGAAACACATTGGGGTAGATTCAGAGAGAATTTAAATCAAATCTGCGCCGGCGTATCTTCTTTCTGTATTCAGAAAGCAAGATACGCCGACATTAGCCTAAGATACGACTGGCATAAGTCTCTTACACTGTCGTATCTTAGGGTGCATTCTCACGCTGGCCGCTAGGTGGCGCTCCCGTCGTTTTTGGCGTAGATTATGCAAGTTACCTAGTTACGCCGATTCACAAACGTACGTGCGCCCGGCGGTATTTTTTTTACGTCGTTTGCGTAAGTCGTTTTCGGCGTAACGTTGCTCCTGCTATTAGGAGGCACAGCCAATGTTAAGTATGGACGTCGTTCCCGCTTCGAAATTTGAATTTTTACGTTGTTTGCGTAAGTCGTTCGCGAATAGGGCTGGACGTAATTTACGTTCACGTCGAAACTAATACGTCGTTGCGGCGTACTTGAGAGCAATGCACACTGGGATATGTACACGGACGGCGCATGCGCCGTTCGTAAAACACGTCAATCACGTCAGGTCATAACACATTAGCATAAAACACGCCCCCCTTCCACATTTGAATTACGCGGGCTTACGCCGGCCCCATTTACGCTACGCTGCCGCAACTTACGGAGCAAGTGCTTTGTGAATACTGCACTTGCTCCTGTAAGTTGTGTCGGCGTAGCGTAAATACAATACGCTGCCCCGCCGTAACTAGGCGCGCAGGTACCTGAATCTGCCCCTCTGTTAGTACAATGTGTGGACACATTGGTGGGAGCTCTGTGAATACAGCGGAATGCCTCTAAGTTCAGATATAAACCAGCTCTCATCTGATACATCATTTCCTGCTCTCAATAAGAATAGTTACAGGAAAAAGAGAGATTACATTAATTCGGTGCTTATGTTTTATGTCATCGTTCCATGTTTGTTAGGAAGGAAGCTATGGGTTGCAATTGGAGCAAGCATTTACTTTGAGTTTTTTTAATGATAATGGCTAAAACCAGTCACTATGCTGACAGAGAAAGAATAGAACTCACATTATTAGCTGGGAAAACAGCGGTAATATTTAATTAGCCTTTTGAAACAGCTAATCTGGGAATCTGCACGTGTCAGCTCATCTTTACAACTGAGGGACTGTGTGTTTGTCTGCCAAAATCAACATGCTTGCTCTGGGGATTTGCTCCATTGGGGATTTGCAGCCCATAGATAGGGAAAACATATTTCCAGCACTTACGCTCTAAATATTCTGTTTATGACAGATTATTTTATGTTTAATTTCCAATAAATTACATCATTTTTCAGTTTTAGAAATTAAGGGGTAATAAATTCGATGTGTAATGTCTAGGTCATTTTAAGTTGAAGATACCTCTTTCAGAGTTATTTTGCTAAGGAACAGAATAGAATTTTGCAATAGA
Source organism: Rana temporaria (assembly GCF_905171775.1). NCBI lineage: Eukaryota > Metazoa > Chordata > Amphibia > Anura > Ranidae > Rana > Rana temporaria. Next base: position 328,166,999 of record NC_053493.1, read on the forward strand.
CACCTACAAAAATTGAATCTCTGTAATTAATAGCAAAGCACATTATTTGCAGTAGGTACAAACAACAAGGATACTTTCTGCATTGAGATAATGTAATTCACAATGTGTTGGTGGCTGCTTAATGTCAAATGAAAGTGAACTCAGTCAATAAGAGAAGAGAACCTGCAGAATTTCTCATCTGTATGTACCATTTACCAAAATTCTGCCGCATTAGCTTAACCACTTCAGCTGAAGGTATTACCCCCTTCCTCACCAGGCTATATTTTGCGATACTGCACTGCATCGCTTTAACTGACAATTGTGCGGTCGTGCAACGCTGTACCCAAATAAAATTGATGTCATTTTTCCCCACAAATAGAGCTTTCTTTCGGGGGTTTTTATTTTTTGCGCTATAAACAAAAAAAAATAACAATATTTTTTACTTTCTGCTTTAAAACACATTACATATATTTTTTTTTATAGAATTTCTTCATCAATTTAGGCCAATATGTTTTCTGCTACATATTTTTGGTAAAAAAACAAAAACAATAAGCATATATTGATTGGTTGTGCTAAAAGTTATAGCATCCATAAACTATGGGATAGGTTCATGGACTTTTATTTTTTCAAGTGTTTTTATTGGTAATGCCGGTGATCAGTGATTTTTAGCGGGACTGCAACATTGCGGCAGACAAGTCTGACACTAAGGCTCCATACACACTATTAGATTTTCTGCAGATTTTCTTCTTCAGATTTACCAAAACCATGTAGTGCAAGGGCCTGCCTGATTGCATACAAATTGAGACTCTCATATTATATGGCTTTGGTAAATGTGAAGAAAAAAATCTGCAGAAAATCTAATAATGGGGTCTAAGTGACACTTTTTGGGGACCACTGACACCAATACAGAGATCAGTGCTAAAACACAATGCACTTTCACTGTATAAATGACACTGTCAGGGAAGGTGTTAACATCAGCAGTGATCAAAGGGTTAAGTGTGCTCCTAGGGAGTGTTTTCTAACTGTTTGGGGAATGATGTGACTGGAAGAAAACAGAGATCTATGTTTCTGCTTAGCATAAACACAAGGGGCCAGATCCACATAGAGATACAACGGCGTATCTCCTGATACGCCGTCGTATCTCTGAGATCCGACGGTCGGATCTATGCGACTGATTCATAAGAATCAGTTACGCATAGATCTCCCTTAGATCCGACTGGTGTAAGTGACTTACACCGTCGTATCTTAGGCTGCAATATCCCGCCGGCCGCTAGGTGTCGCTTCGTTTTTTTACGCGAGGAATATGCAAATTCTGATTTCCGCCGATTCAGAAACGAACGCCCGCCCGTCGTTTTTTTTTTTACGTCGTTTGCGTTTGGCTTTTTCCGGCGGATAGTTACCCCTGCTATATGAGGGGTAGCTAATGTTAAGTATGGCCGTCTTTCCCGCGCCGAGTTTCAAATTTTTATGTCGTTTGCGTAAGTCGGTCGGGAATATGGATGGCCGGAATTTACGTTGCCGCCGAAAACAATGACGTCCTAGCGACGTCATTTGGAGCATGCGCACTGGGAAATATCGCTAAATAGTTAAATCGGCGCGGGAATGCACCTGATTTAAATTGTACACTCCCCCTAGCCGCGGAATTTGAATTCCGCCAGGGGAGTTACGATCCGCCGGCGCAGGTTTGGAGGTAAGTGCTTTGTGAATACTGCACTAGCCTCGCAAAAGTGCGCCGGCGGATCGTAAATCACATAGATTACGCGGATCTAAAGATCCGCTAATCTATGTGAATCTGGCCCAGTGGGCCAGATCCACATAGAATTGGATAGGCGCAGCGTCTCAGAGATACGCTACGCCGCCATATCTTACCTGGCTTTAAGTCGAATCCAGGAAGATTTTGCGCCGTAATTTACGGCGGTGTAGTGTATTTCTGGCGGCGGAATTCAAATCGGCGGGTAGGGGGCGTGATTCATTTAAATGAAGCGCGTCCCAGCGCCGATTGAACTGCGCATGCTCCATTTCGAAATTTCCCGCCGTGCTTTGCGCGAGATGACGTAGCAACGACGTCATTTTTTTAACTTAGACGTGACTTACGTCCATCCATATTCACAGACGACTTACGCAAAAAAAATTCAAATTTTGACGCGGGAACGACGGCCATACTTTAACATGGCAAGTCTATCTATACGCCGCAAAATAGCAGCTTTAACTATACGCCGGAAAAAGCCTTCTGGAGACGACGTAAGAGAATGCGACGGCCGCGCGTACGTTCGTGGATCGTCGGAAAAAGCTCATTTGCATACCCGACGCGGAAAACGACGCAAACTCCACCCAGCGGACGCCGAAGTATTGCATCTACGATCCGAAGGCGTACGAAGCCGTACGCCTGTCGGATCGAACCCAGATGCCGTTGTATCTTGGTTTAAGGATTCAAACTAAAGATACGACGCGGGTAATTTGAAAGTACTCGCTGTGAGGATCTGGCCCATGATCTCCATTTTCCTCCCTCACAGAACGGTGGTCTGCCTTGTTTACATAGGCAGACCACCGTTCTGAATCTCCTGTGAACGATTGGCGGGTCCTGGTGTCCACCGCCCCCGCCGGACCCACTGATTAGCCCCCGCTGTATCCAAACACAGCGGGAGCGTGTCTCTGGTGGTGCGCGCACACGCCCCAGAGCTGAATGGAGGACTCACACACAGGAACATTTTGCGCTTAAGGGCCTCCCTGCAGCAGTATATGTACATGGGGCGGTCCTTAACTGCTTGCCGACCAGCACACGACTATATAGGTTGACAGCATGGCACAGACAGGCAGAAGGACTTGTATATACGTCCCCTTTAAGATCGCGGCATTGTGGACGTGCGCGCCGCCGGAGCTCCGTGAGCCCGGCTGTGGGGATACCCGTGATCGTCTCACGGTGAGGAAGAACGGGGAGATGCTGATGCATCTCCTTGCTCTGCCTAGTGACAATAACAGTGATCACTGCTTCCTGTAATCGCAAGCGGTGATCACTGTCTTGTCACACACCGCCCATCCTCCCTATCACTCACTAGGGCACACTTAACCCCTACAGTGCCAACTAGTGGTTAACCCCTTCATTGCCAGTGCCATTTTCACAGTAATCAGTGCATTTTTATAGCACTGATTGCTGTAAAAATTACAATGGTCCCAAAAATTTGTCAAAAGTGTCCGATGTGTCCGCCATAATGTCGAAGTCACGATAAAAATCGCTGATCGCCGCCATTACAAGTAAAAAAAAATATTAATAAAAATGCCATAAAACTATCCCCTATTTTGTAGACACTATAACTTTTGCGCAAACAGATCAATAAACGCTTATTGTGATTTTTTTTACCAAAAATATGTAGAAGAATACGTATCGGCCTAAACGGAGGACATTTTTATATATATATATATATATATATATATTTTTTTTTTTTGGGGGGGGGGGGATATTTATTATAGCAAAAAGTAAAAAAATATAGAATTTTTTTCAAAATTGTCGCTATATTTTTGTTTATAGCGCAAAAAAAAAAAACACAGAGGTGATCAAATACAACCAAAAGAAAGCTCTATTTGTGGGGAAAAAAAAGGACGTAAATTTTGTTTGGGAGCCACGTCGCACGACCGCGCAATTGTCAGTTAAAGCGACACAGTGCCGAATCGCAAAAAGTGTCAGTAAAATGGTCCGGGGCTGTGGTTAAAGTAGATGTAAACTCTAACCGAATGACATTTAGTCTGCTTAACCACTTAAGGACCTCCTAACACCGATATATGTCGGCAGAATGGCACGGCTGGGCACAATCACGTACCTGTACGTGATTGTATAATGCCCAGCCGTGGGACGCGCCCACGACCCGGTCCAAAGCTTTGTGACCGCGGCCGCGGGACTCGCGGACCCGATCGCCGCTGGAGTCCCACGATCGGTCCCCGGAGCTGAAGAACGGGGAGAGCTGTGTGTAAACACAGCTTCCCCGTTCTTCACTGTTCACTGTTCACCACACCCCCTACAGTTAGAAACACAGATGAGTTCACACTTAACCCCTTCAGCGCCCCTTTGTGGTTAACTCCCAAACTGCAATCCCAAAGCGCAAAAAATAAAAACCGCAGAGGTGATCAAATACCACCAAAAGAAAGCTCTATTTGTAGGAAAAAAAGGACGCCAATTTCGTTTGGGAACCACATTGCACGACCGCGCAATTGTCAGTTAAAGCGACGCAGTGCCGAATCGCAAAAAGGGGCCTGGTCCTTTAGCTGCATTTTGGTCCGGGTCTTAAGTGGTTAAGCACGCTTTAAAATAACGTTTTTCTTTACCCTTCAGCTTCCACACTTGCAAATCCCCTACAGATAAAAGCAATTTTTACACTTTTACTAGGACCTGTTTATTCGGCAATAACTTTGTTATTGCTTAAGATAAAAAAGTTATGCATATACTGTTCTTTTAAGGACAAACAAGACTTTCCTTTTGTTATATTGTCTTGCAAAAATTGTTAATGTCACCCTTCAAAAAAAGTAACAAAACTAACATAAGCACTGTTTTACTGCGGAACAAAAGTCTAAAAACAATAAATGTTATTCTATTTGTGTGACTGCTCTGTTTGAGAAAATATTGTGAAACACATCAACCTTTTGCTCTCTTGGTGTAACTGTGGGCAAAATCTAATAACTGAGTATTTGTTTCTGGCAAATTTTTTTATATATTCATGTGACTGCCCTATTTGTACCAGTAATTCCAATTATACTTTTGTTCTAGTTGATATAATTTATGGATGTGGTACATCATCATTAGCAGCCTCGTTTTGTAATATCAAATTTTAAGTTATACTTCATCCTGTTTAATATGAATAAAATGATTATTCTGGTATAAAAGCATTAATTTTGCACTTTTTTAAAGTGACACTAAAAAAAGCTGACAAACAAAACAAATAAAAATAAAAAATATTTAAATATTAATGATTAATAAAGTTGAAAATAATAGTCGATGGGGTTATTAGGGCTGATTATAATAAACTAAGCGTTAATAAGGGGTTGGATAAAGGCATTTTTTTTTTAAACTGACATTATATGACCAAAACTTATTCTTTTGATTTGCAGAGAAACAGAGTAGAAGTGTAGATACAAAAGTAACAATGTACTTTGTATCTCCCTATTTCCTGTCTAAACAATGTTGATAAACATGTCAAATAGCTTTTTTATTTGACAACAGCTGCTGTATTTGCACAGAAATTACCTGTTTTTTTTTTTTAAGTACTGTAATTGTAAATTATCAGCTTGTGAAACAACTTATTTAGTTTAAAATTGAAAGGAAAGGCAACACATTTGTATATATAACTTTTTTCCCCTTTTTTATAAGTGATCACATTCCCTCTGGGAAAGCAGCAGTCCACTGGTCTTCCTAGTGAATGGTTGTGCAGCAGGGGTGTCAGGACAACTCTGATCATTGGAGGAGAGAAGGCTGAGTTTCTAGCATAGCTAGATAACTGACCATGGTGTGTTCTCCTGATTAGCATGGTCAGTTTTTAATAGGAAAGCAGAGGGACTGGCAGGAACACCAGGGATTTCACACAAAGGAAGCAATACAAAGAAAACAGAATACTTTTTCATACAAGTACATGGTACAGCAGGTACAGATCAGGAATATGATATGCTGGGTTTACATACCCTTTAAGCCAAGAATTGCCAGCATATGTGGATGGGGGTGGTGTGGAAACAGGACAGAAGAACTGTATACACTACATATACCGGGCCAGATTCAAGAAGCACTTGCGCCCGCGCAACCATAGGTTGCGCGGCGCAAGGGCTTACTTGCTCCGGTGTAACGAGTGCTCCTGATTCAGGAACCTCGTTACACCGACTGCAGCCTAGGATGTGACAGACATAAGCCTCCTTATGCCTTCACATCCCAGGCTGCATTCTTGCGTTGGCCGCTAGGGGGCGCGGCCATTGTGATCGGCGTATAGTATGCAAATTGCATACTACCACCGATTCACAAAAGTTGCGCGGGCCCTGCGCACGCAAGGTACGGAGTTTCCGTACGGCGACTTTAGCATAAGGCTGCTCCTGCTAATAGCAGGCGCAACCAATGCTAAAGTATAGCTGCGCTTCCCGCTCGCGACGTTCAAATTTTACGTCGTTTACGTAAGTGAACCGTGAATGGCGCTGGACGCCATTCACGTTCACTTAGAAGCAAATGACGTCCTTGCGACGTCATTTGCCGCAATGCACGTCGGGAAAGTTTCCAGACGGAGCATGCGCTGTTCGCTCGGCGCGGGAGCGCGCCCAATTTAAATGATTCCCGCCCCCGGCAGGATCATTTACATTAGGCAGCCTTACGCCCGGCTGTTTAGCATATCGCCCGCGCAATTTACGGAGCAATTGCTCCGTGAATCGCGGGCAAAGCGCAATATTTGCGTGGGCGCAGAGAAAAATTTTTGCTCTTTGCCCACGCAAATATTGCGCGAATCTACCTGAATCTGGGCCATCATGTATACTTTGATTACTTTTTGGCTGTGTGTAGCACATTCAGTGACTTCAACCAGTTCAAAAAAATCATGCTTTGATCCTTTTTTCATCCTGCTTCTCAGTGCTGCTGATCTCCTACCAGCCTACTCAGCTTCTCAGCGTGTGGCTTAGAGCTGCAACCAGTGGCTCCTGCCCCCTCACTTGCCTGATGTTCCAGTGAGCACTGAAGGGGCAGAGCAGAGAGCTCTAAAGCCCTGTACAGACGAGCGGACAGTCCGATGAAAACGGTCCGGCGGACCGTTTTCATCGGACTGTCCGCTCGGAGATTTCGGTCTGATGGCTTGTACACACCATCAAACCGAAATCCCCGCAGACAGACAGCGCGGTGACGTGGCGGTGACGTTGACGCCGCCACATCACCAAACCAGGAAGTAAAATACTTCCACGCATGCGTCGAATCCATTCGACGCATGCGGGAGATATCTGTCCGCTGGTTTCCACGGCTTTCCAGCGGACATGTTTCTTAGCATGCTAAGAAAAATTTGTCCGCCGGATATATGTCCGCTAGCCTGTACACACGATCGGATCTGTCCGCTGATACTGGTCCGCGGACCAGTTTCAGCGGACAGATCCGGTCGTGTGTACAAGGCCTAACAGTCACCATTCTCTGCTCAGAGCTGACCGAGAACTGAGTGATCAGTAGACATGTGATCAATCAATTCTTGGGGGGAAGCGTCAGCAGGGGACAGCTGCAGCATTAGACCAAAGCTGCAGCATGGAAGTGAGTCTGTATGTTTGTATTTTTAACAAACCCCCTTTTTAGATTGTAAGCTCTAATGAGCAGGGCCCTCTGATTTCTCCTGTATTAAATTGTATTGTAACTGTACTGTTTGCCCTCATGTTGTAAAGCTCTGCACAAACTGTTGGCATTATATAAATCCCTAATAATAATAATAATAATTCTCCTTTCATTTCTATGTTGACTTATAGTCAGGGGCGGACTGACCATTCGGTCATTTGGGCAGTGACCGAGGGCCCGTGCCACTAGGGGGCCCCATCAGGGTGGCCAGCCTCGGTAAAACTAGGGACAGAATGTGTTTTTTTTACATCTGTTCCTGAAATGCCTGACACCAACACTATTTTGATGTAAAAAAAAAAAAAAATCAATCAATCAAATGAAAATGTTTCTAAATTACATAGACATGTGGGTCACAGTTAGGATAGAACCAAATAAAACAGAAATGTGTGTAACATCTCAAAAAAATTAAAAAATCTGTTCAATATAGTAATTCTGATAGGATTTAAAAAGTGATGTGTGTGGCCAGCGCTGAACTTATCAAAGTTCCAAGTGAGCTGCCAGCCTGGCAGGTGTCCGGCCAGCTCTGGTGTTCACTTAGGCACACAGAAAGAGAGCCATATGTATTGTTGTAATGTCCAGATGATCAAAGCCTCAGAAGATCTCATTCTTATTTGGACATACACTGTTCAGTTCATGCCAGGTGAGCTTCCCATCGCCAGAAAAGCATGCTGCCGCTTGTACTTGCTAAATAATTAGAAATTGGACAAAATTGGACGACTAAATGTCCTTCAATTTCAGCGCAATACTGCTTGTATTTTCTGTTAAATTAAACTTCATGTAACACCCCTTATGGTTACCCCTGGGAGGTAAATGATGCCCCCCCTGTAGTTCAGTTCAAACTTCAAGGTGGAATCCTTCACTCTTTTTGGGGGAGCTCACTCACCCCTTGGCAGTCAGCAACCACATAGATTAGTGGGGAGATCTACCCTAAGTGACAGCCATGTAGCACTGGTATGAGATCCAGGGCCGTCTTAATAGCATCATGGGCCCCTGGGCAAAGTAATGCTCTGGGGCCCCTACAATAATGACAGTGCAGGTAAACAGACATCAAGTAGGTAGGAGGCAGACTGCCTCCCCTGTGTATCAGTGGCATCATGGGGTCCCCAATTTCAGGGCAGCGTGGGCTCAAGAACCAGCTGCTTTGGGGAAAGTGAAGGGCCCCCCATGCAGCTGGGGCCCCTGGGCAGTGCTCAGGTGTGCCCTCTCATTAAGACAGCCCTGATGTGATCTGCAGATGGAAAGATGTGCCACCTGCCTATTGCCTGCTATGTACCGTATTTATCGGCGTATACCACGCACTTTTTTGCCCTGAAAATCAGGGCAAAATCATGGGTGCGCGGTATACGCCGATACCCGCTTTCCCGCGCCGAGTTTTGAATACTGCGCCGACATATACCGAGCGCAGTACACAATCGGGTATAGTCGGCCAGTCTCGGCTCCTTCCGCGCTCACGTCCTGGACGTACAGGACGTGAGCGCGAGTGTTGCCGAGCCTGCCCGACAATACACGAGTGTACTGCTCTCTGTATATGTCAGCGCAGTATTCAAACTCGGCGCGGGAAACGAGCGGGGAGGATGCGAGGACGCCGCAGAAGGACGCCGGACCCGACGAAGAGGACACCCGAAGCCCGCAGACGGACCCCGGACCCGACGAAGAGGACACCCGAAGCCCGCAGACGGACCCCGGACCCGACGAGGCCGCCGCGCAAGACACCAAAACTGTAAGTACAAAAAAAACTTTTTTTCCACAGGATTGGGGGCCACTTTAGGGGTGCACGGTATACGCGGGGGCGCGTTATACTGCGATAAATACGGTATGTCTATTGATTTACCTGACAGTCATGCATTGATATATGATTGATTGGAAGGTAGATCAATAGTCATACATAGTAGCACTAGGAAGATGAAAATAATTTACACTCACACAGTAAAAGTAAGGGAATACATACTTTGCATTTCCATATTTTATAAATATAAAATAACATATAAACTTTTTTTTTAGGGCAGATTTACTTGACTGTATTGCAGTAAAACCTGCCTTACTGCAGCGCTCAATGATACACGTAACATGCCTTGCTGCATTGTGGTGCAATTCATTTTGGGGAAACGCACCTATGTTATACCACATTCTGATTGTGTGGCGCTCCAGGTGATTATTTTTATGGTTCCATAGGGTTTTTGTATATCAATCTTTTTGCAAGCGGCCTCCTTTATCATAGCGCAGACCTTATATTGTACTCTGATTGTGTGGAGCTGCAGGTGATTATTTTTACACATGTAACATACATTGCTGCATTGTGGTGCCAATCATTTGGGGCAACTCACCTGCATTGCAGCACACTGCAGAGCATGGCAACTTATGGTCGCATGTTGCTGAGCTTTTGAATAACATGCTCACGCTAATGCACAACTTAAAGTGGTTGTAAAGGCAGACGTTTTTTTTACCTTCAAGCATTCTATGCATGAAAGTAAAAAACCTTCTGTGTGCATCAGCATCCCCAGCCCCCCCCCCAAAATATTTACCTGAGCCGCCTCTTGATCCAGCGATGTCCATGAGAGCCTTTCCTCTCTAGGGACTCGCACTCCTGCATGGCTTTTGGCAGCAGATACTGTCAATCACAGCCATTGAGCCAATCAGGAGATGAAGAGGGCGGACACACAGAGCTGCGAGTTTGGAGCGCACCTGCTTGGGTGCCTCCAGAGCATGCTGCTTGCTGTGGGGGCACCTGGAAGGAGGGGGGAGCCATGGAGCACTGGTGTGGCACCAGAGAAAGAGGAGTATCTTGGTTGCTTTGTGCAAAAACCATTGCACAGAGCAGGTAAGTATAACATGTTTGTTATTTTTTAAAACAAGAAACAAGGCTTTAACCGCTTGCCGACCAGCTGCCGGCGGCAGGTCGGCTTGTTCCCGCAAATCGCCGTAGCTGTACACCGACCCCTTTAGCAGCTATAGCAGGTGTGTGCGCATGCCTGCTGCACGGCAGGGGGAGCTGACGCACGTGGCCCTGATGTCCGCCATTCACCCACAATCACTCCCTCTCTGTCAGGTATATATAAAATGGTGGTTGTTGCAACTTTTTATGTTACACAGTATTTGCGCAGAAAAAAAATGTTTCATTAATATAAAAAAAACACTAATAATAACTAGATTTTTTTGTATAATGTGAAAGGTGATGTTACACCAAGTAAATAGATACCTAACATGTCATTCTTTAACCACTTAAGGACCGCCTCCTGCACATATACGTCGGCAGAATGGCACGGCTGGGCACAAGCACGTACAGGTACGTCCTCTTTAAGTGCCCAGCCGTGGGTCGCGGGCCGAAGCTCCGTGACCGCGGGACCCGCGGACCCGATCGCCGCTGGGGTCCCGCGATCGGTCCTCGGAGCTGAAGAACGGGGAGAGCTGTGTGTAAACACAGCTTCCTCATTCTTCACTGTGGCGCTGTCATTGATCATGTGTTCCCTTTTATAGGGAAACACAATCAATGACGTCACACCTACAGCCACACCCCCCTACAGTTAGAAACACAGATGAGGTCACACTAAGGCTCCATTCACACCTAGGCGTACAGGCGATTTTTACCGACGTTTTTGTCGCACGTATATGCGCGTTTGCGCGCGTTTTCGCACAGTGGCGTTCAACGTTTTTGTACTTTGTCTTTTTCCATATTAGCCAATAAGAAAAATGATCATCCCTGACATCACTTGTTGCTCTCCTAGGAATTTTTTATTCCTCTTCCTGGGATTTCAGCAACACAGGCGTCAAAACGCTTGTACAAGCGCGTGTTTACGCGCAATACGCGCGTATCAGGCGTTTTACATTGACTTCAATGTAAAAAAAAAACGCTCAAATACGCGCATATCGCGCGCTAGGAGCGACAAAAAAGGGTCCGGAACTTTTTTGAGCTACAGGCGTTTAGGCGTTCAGATGTGAACCATCCCCATTGCCTTTCATTACTTTTCGTCCCTCTGGCGTTTGTGCGCGTCGCGCTATAGGTGTAAAAACGCCTAGGTGTGAATGGAGCCTTAACCCCTTCAGCGCCCCCTTGTGGTTAACTCCCAAACTGCAATTGTCATTTTCACAGTAAACAATGCATTTTTAATGCATTTTTTGCTGTGAAAATGACAATGGTCCCAAAAATGTGTAAAAATTGTCCGAAGTGTCCGCCATAATGTCGCAGTCATGAAAAAAATTGCTGATCGCCGCCATTAGTAGTAAAAAAAAAAAATTAATAAAAATGCAATAAAACTATCCCTTATTTTGTAAACGCTATAAATTTTGCCAAAACCAATCGATAAACGCTTATTGCGATTATTTTTTTACCAAAAATAGGTAGAAGAATACGCATCGGCCTAAACTGAGGGAAAAAAATGTTTTATATATTTTTGGGGGATATTTAATTTAGCAAAAAGTTAAAAATATTGATTTTTTTTCAAAATTGTCGCTCTATTTTTGTTTATAGCGCAAAAAATAAAAACCGCAGAAGTGTTCAAATACCACCAAAAGAAAGCTCTATTTGTGGGAAAAAAAGGACGCCAATTTTGTTTGGGAGCCACGTTGCACGACCGCGCAATTGTCAGTTAAAGCCACGCAGTGCCGAATCGCAAAAACTGGCCGGGTCCTTTAGCTGCCTAAAGGTCCGGGTCTTAAGTGGTTAAAACTGCGCACACTCGTGGAATTACGCCAAACTTCAGTACTTAAAAATCTCCATAGGCGACGCTTTACATTTTGTACAGATTACATGTTTAGAGTTACAGAGGAGGTCTAGTGCTAGAATTATTGCTCTCGCTCTAACAATCGGGGCGTATGTAACCTGTGTGTATCTGGCTCTGATACCAGCCACTGACCTCACCGCACGTCCCTGGTTTCGTGGGCACTAAGAGGTTAATGACAGTTTTAATAATAATAATGGTTAGATAGATAGATATATAGATAGATAAACATTCAGTAATAGCATCTTAGATGCCATTAAACCCCTCAGGCAATAGTCACACAATAATAATAAGTGAATATCAAGAAACAATGCTTCCTATATATACCTTCACAAGTAAACCCTTGAAGGTGTCTTAGATTTGAAGGTCAGTCAGCTCACTGCTCATCACAAATGCAATTTCTTTTCTATGCTTGTTGAGCAAAATGACCCTACATAACAGGTAGAAGAACTGAAGCTGCCCCTCCCCCCCCCTTACTGCACAACACATTGCTGGCTGACAACTCTTATTTTTCTCAAATTCTCGGTCTCGCTAGTCATATGCACAGTGTTATCTTTGCTCCATTTTTTATTATTTTGTTTTGATTGCATGTTGTCGCTTTTGTTGTTTTTTTTTTTTTTTTTCAACCAAAGCTGTCATTTAGTGTAAGAACAAGTGTGGCCATGTGTTCATTTTTCTGCATTCGCTTTGGATTTGGTCCCAGTGCTAATGAACACCCTTTCAATGTGCTAAGGAGCTGATGCCAAAAGCGGTTAAAGTGAAAACAATAGGGGAGTGGCATCTTGTGTATATGAGTGCGTTTGCAGGAGGGGACAGGAAGGCTCAGGCACAGCAGGCTTTGGGGAAATGCAACCTCCTCCGCCCGGCCTCTTCCCATACTCATTATAATGCAATGGGCTAACAGCTGGAGACACAACTTTACACTGCGCACTCATTTTTTGTTTTTTTTTGTTTAACGAAAGCTAAATAGCTCCAAAGCTTTGGTTTTATACATAAAACACTACTGCTTTCGCTGGGTTTTCTTTTATTTATAACCTTTAACTGTGTTGCTGCTGGTCTGATCATCAATATGTGTGTAAAGAAACACTCTACTGAACACATCGCAGTGCGATTTCAGGAAAACTAAGATTCTTTTTAACAAAAAAAAAAAAATGAAAGGATTTAACCACTTGCTTACTGGGAACATATACCCCCTTCCTGCCCAGGCGAAATTTCAGCTCTCGGCACTGTCACGCTTTAAATGAATATTGCGCGGTCGTGCGACGTGGCTCCCAAAAAAAAAACTATTTTCTTCTCAGTTTAGGTCTATACGTATTCTACATATTTTTGGTAAAAAAAAAATCGCAATAAGAGTTTAGTGATTAGTTTGCACAAAAGTTATAGCGGCTACAGGGGATAGAATTCTAAAAAAAAAATTTTATTATTTTTTTTTTTTTTTTTACTAGTAATGGCTGCGATCTGCGATTTTTGTCAGGACTGCGATATTATGGTGGACACATCAAACACTTTTGATGCATTTTTGGGACCATTCACATTTATACAGCGAACAGTGCTATAAATATGCACTGATTATTGTATAAATGTGACTGGCAGGGAAGGGGTTAACACTACGGGGCGAGGAAGGGGTTAAATGTGTACACCTAGGAGTGATTCTTACTGTGGGGGGAGGGGACTGACTGGGGGAGGTGACCGATGGTTGTCTCTATGTACAAGGGACACACCATCGGTCTTCTCTCCCTGACAGGACGTGGATCTCTGTGTTTACACACAGAGATCCATGTCCCTGCTCTGTCACTGCCGATGGCGGGTATCTGTCGGACACCGCAGCCGCCAGGCACGCACATCGGCATCTCGGTGACGTGCCGGGCACGTGCGTGCCCCCCAGTGGCCCGAGAACCTGAGGCCATAAAAAGACGTAAAAAGAGGGTTCCTTTAACCACTTCCAGACCTTAGGTGTTTTTCAGATTTGGTGTTTGCAAGACTAAAACATTTTTTTCTGCTAGAAAATTACTTAAAACCCCCAAACATTATATATATTTTTTTCTAACACCCTAGAGAATAAAATAGTGGTCATTGCAATACTTTTTGTCACACCGTATTTGCGCAGCGGTCTTACAAGCGCACTTTTTTTGAAAAAAATTCACTTTTTTTAATTAAAAAATAAGACAACAATAAATTTGGCCCAATTTTTTTATATATTGTGAAAGATAATGTTACGCCGAGTAAAATGATACCCAACATGTCACGCTTAAAAATTGTGCCCGCTCGTGGCATGGCGTCAAACTTTTACCCTTAAAAATCTCGATAGGCGATGTTTAAAAAATTCTAGAGGTTGCATTTTTTGAGCTACAGAGTAGGCCTAGGGCAAGAATTATTGCTCTCGCTCTAACGATCGTGGCGATACCTCACTTGTGTGATTTGAATACCGTTTTCATATGCGGGCGCTACTCGCGTATGCGTTCGCTTCTGCGCACGAGCTCGTCGGGACGGGGCGCTTTAAAAAATTTTTTTTTTGTTTTCTTATTTATTTTTATTTATTTTATTACTTTTTACACTGAAAAAAAAAATTATCACTTTTATTCCTATTACAAGGAATGTAAACATCCCTTGTAATAGAAAAAATAATGACAGGTCCTCTTAAATATGAGATCTGGGGTCAAAAAGACCTCAGATCTCATATTTGGGCTTAAATGCAAAAAAAAAATAAAAAATTTGGAAATGTCATTTTTTCAAATGACAAAAAAAAAAAATTGTCTCTTTAAGAGGCTGGACGGGACTGCCGTTTTGACGTCACTTCCGCCCAGCAGAGCTATGAGGATGGGCGAAGGAGATTTTTCCTTCAGTCTCGTCCCCGCTCAGCTGCCGAACGGTCCCGATAGCCTCCGCCGCTACCGACGGCTCCGGTAAGCGGCGGAGGGCGCGGGAGAGCGGCGGTAGGGGGGGGGGCCTCTCCCGCCACCGATAACGGCGATCTCGCGGCGAATCCGCAGCGGAGACCGCCGTTATGGTTTACCAGACCGCGCACACTAAAGATTGATATATCGGTTGTGGCAGCAGCTGCTGCCGTTACCGAGATATCAATCTTTAAAAAATGGACGTACATCGTCGTGCGCAGGTCTGGAAGTGGTTAAGCTAGTGCATTGTTGGTTCACTAACCTTTTCCTTCGACTTCCCTTCTAAATGTTTTTTTTTCTTTGTTTTCTTTGTCTGAATTTCTCACTTCCTGTTCCTGGTAAGTGAACCAACAATGCACTAGCTTAAAGGAACCTATTTAGAAAATAAAAAATTAACCTTTACAACCTCTTTAAAGAGGAATTAAACCCTCTAGAAATGTTACTAAAAAAAAACCTGCAAGAGAAAGGCATAATGAGCTAGTATGCATAGAACCACCCAACCAGGTGCTCTCATGTTTTTCAGCAAAGTGAATGGAGTGATGCTCTGCCAGACTGACAGCACCTGTAAAGAGGGCAGAATGCGGTACAGCAGTCTCATGCCCACTCGGAAAGATGTCCAGAGGAGTTGCAGTTGCAATGTCTGTGAAAATGTTAAGCCTCGTACACACGATCGGACTTCCAACGGACAAATCCGGGGATTTTTGTCCGAAGGGCGTTGTCCATGAACTTGTTCTGCATACAGATGGCAGAACATTTTCAGCCAACATACATCAAACTACGTGTTTTTTTTTTCAGCTCTTTACCGCCACACTTTGGGCAACTTCTGCTATTGTTGTCTGATGTTTAGCATTGGTTCGGAGCATGCGTTTTTGTACTTTGGATTTTAGTCCAACGAACTTGTGTCCACACGATCGGAAAATCCAATGGCACACATTTGTTGTCTGACAATTTGAGAGCATGCACAGCCAACATTTGTTGTCGGAAATATCCGACAAAACACGTCCATCGGACAATTGTTGTTGGAATATCCGATCGTTTGTACGGGCCTTAAAGGGGTTGTAAAGGTAAAACAATTTTTTCCCTAAAGAGCTTCCTTTACCTTGGTGCAGTCCTCCTTCACTTACCTCATCCTTCGATTTTGCTTTAAAATGTCCTTATTTCTTCTGAGAAATCCTCACTTCCTGTTCTTCTGCCTGTAACTCCACACAGTAATGCAAGGCTTTCTCCCTGGTGTGGAGTGTCGTGCTCGCCCCCTCCCTTGGACAACAGGAGAGTCAGGACACTCTCTACGTTGAAGATAGAGAAAGGAGCTGTGTGTTAGTGGGCGTCCTGACTCTCCTGCTCGCCCCCTCAAGAGAGGGGGCGAGCACGACACTCCACACCAGGGAGAAAGCCTTGCATTACTGTGTGGAGTTACAGACAGAAGAACAGGAAGTGAGGATTTCTCAGAAGAAATAAGGACATTTAAAAGAAAAATCAAAGAATTAGATAAGTGAAGGAGGACTGCACTAAGGTAAAGGAAGCTATTTAGGGATTTTTTTTTTTACCTTTACAACCCCTTTACGTTAATGTTGGGTTCAGTTTCTACAAGGGACGCTAATGGTGAGAAGTTTACATCTTCACTCCATCTATTCTGGTTATCTCTAGACTCCAAAACATGAAAATCTATTACCTGGCATCCACCCAAAAAAACAACCCTACAGTTTGTATCACTGTATCAGATACATATTAAATTAGAACTATGGCTTCCCATGATTAAAAAAAATATTACGCCTCATGCAAAGTCTAACAAAGGCCTTTTGATCCTGCCAATAAAGCCCACCTAGTGCAGTTTCCTGTCATGGGGTGGTAACCAGAGCATGAGCCTAGAGGCGCCCTTCCAAGAGTGGATGAGGTTTTTTTTCAGACCTCGGGCCCATGTGCCCTTCCCTTTGGGGGTCGGATAGTCATTCATGTAGCAACATTGTTGTACTGTATATATAACTATAGTATATATATTAATAAAGTACATCATATCATGGCGGTGCAGCGTTATAATGCACTTGCATTTATACATTTGTATTGTGACCGTGGGCTGCTACCTGTTGTGGTCTTGCTGCAGCATCAAACACAGGCACAGCAACACACGATGTGACTACTCACCAATACTGTAAATGGGGGAGGGGAGCTTCAGACTTCTCCGCCAATAGCCTCCTGAGATGTAAATCTGGCCCTGGTGGCAACAATGCTGCACTGTTCATGAATTCAGAGCAGTAGCCACTCTCAAGTAGGTTGTGTCTGCTTGCACTTCAGTGGGATGAGAAGATGTTGCAGGAGGTGTGGCTATAGCATTGTTCCAGCTCAATCACAAGAATGTAGCTTGTCAATCGCTGCACCTACCCCTGCCCACTGCCTTCTGGATTGGCAGCATCACCTCTCCTATTGTGCACTGCAGTGTCTGGGAGCAGGAGCATGCAAGACACAAATGGGGGAGGATTTGGCAGTCAGTGGAGGTAGAGGCATTTTGTGTTAACTTTATGAGGCTTGTACATCACATAGTTACTGTGGTATTTGTATAGACTCTTATACAGGAGCCTATAGCTGTACTTTAGTTGCTCCTTCTAGGGCCGGGTAGGGTTGCCACCTGTCTGGGATTAAACCGGACAGTTTGGGTTTGGAACCATGCATCCGGGTTGCAGATTGCCTGAAACCCGGACACATTATTCAGACAGGACTATAGCTTCGCAGGGATGATGGCTGTAGCTGTTTAAGCCAAAAGTCTGTCTGTTTCACACTGCCCAAAGCCAGCATTAACAATCCCCCCCCCCCACACACACACACAGATGGGAGAGGAGAGAGGGCTCAATCTACTCTTCTTCCTCCCGCCCCTACCTTTCTGTGTCTGCCCACACTCCAATCCCTGGCGCTGTGCCTCAGAAAAGGAAAGTGGGGGCTGGAAATTTAAAGTCCAGCAGCCTCAGATACATCTGAATGAGAGGGGATGACTGCCAAGGGGTGAGTGAGCTCCCTATCCATTCATCCCTGTCTATGACTGAAGTCTCCCCCCTCTCCTGCCTCTGAGTGAGTACACTAAGGCAAATCTGGCTTCTCAGAGCACCCCTTACACCAGAGTTCCCCTTTAAATCAGTGTTCTCAATGTTCCCTATTAAATCAGGGTTTCCCTTATGTTAGAGTCCCCAGAGTTCTCCCTTACATCAGAGTCTGCAGAGTCCCTCAGAGAGAACTCTGCGAGTTCAGATGTAAAAAGGAAACTCTGTGGACTCAGATGTACAAGGTTAAAGAGGGGGTTCACCCTATAAAAAAAAATAAAAAATTTCTTCTAGCATAAAATTCGGCATAGTAGCGCGAGCTACAGTATGCCTGTCTTAATTTTTTTATCCCCGTACTCACTGTGTAATCGTACATAGAAGATTCCGACTGCCCACGGGGAATGGGCGTTCCAATCCAGACGGAAGGTGATTGACGGCCGGCTCTGGCGCGTCACGCTTCTCCGGAAATAGCCGAAATAGGCTTGGCTCTTCACGGCGCCTGCGCATAGTCTGTGCGCAGGCGCCGTGAAGAGCCGAGACCTACTCCGGCTGTCTTCGGGGAGCGTGACGTGCCAGAGCCGGCCGTCAATCACCCTCCCTCTTGAAAGGAACGCCCATTCCCCGCGGGCAGTCGGAATCTTCTATGTACGATAACACAGTGAGTACGGGGATAAAAAAATTAAGACAGGCATACTGTAGCTCGCGCTACTATGCCGAATTTTATGCTAAAAAGTTGTTCTGCAGGGTGAAACACAGCTTTAACTCTGTGGACTCTGATGTAAAGGGGGACTTTTGTGATTATGGTGTGCGGCGCTAAAGTGTTAGGTTGCCACCTTTTCTTCAAGTCAAACCCGAAGGGCCAAACCATGTATGAAATATATACAGTATCTACCGCATAATTTGTCAGCTCTAGCTTCAAGAATATATTAAATAAATACTAATTTCCGTGCTGCTCAGCAAACCTTTCTATGTGGTCAGTCAGCATTCTCTCCACATTCTTTCCTATCTTGGCTTCTGTAACCTTTTTACTATTCAGATATCCAGATTCATTGATTTGTATTTGACCTGCCAGAAAAGAATTAATCGTTGAGGTCAATCTCTGATTGACACACAGATCAAAGATTAATGTTCAAGGATTCTGAACAACATGTATGTGAGAACGTTCATGTACAAGTGCAAGCGTTCATTTATTTAGTATGCATGCTGTACTGTCATTCCAACTAGTAACTTTTATCTGAAAAGTAAACAGTAAATTCTAGTTGTAGAAAAAGCCTTAAAGCGGGAGTTCACCCATTTATAAATTTTTTTTTTTTCTCCCCTTAGATTCCTGCTCGTTCGGTCTAGGGGAATCGGCTATTTGTATTAAAATATGAGCAGTACTTACCCGTTTTCGAGATGCATCTTCTTCCGTTGCTTCCGGGTATGGGTCTTCGGGAGCGGGCGTTCCTTCTTGATTGACAGTCTTCCGAGAGGCTTCCGACGATCGCATCCGTCGCGTCACTCGTAGCCGAAAGAAGCCGAACGTCGGTGCGGCTCTATACTGCGCCTGCGCACCGACGTTCGGCTTCTTTCGGAAAATCGTGACGCGATGGATGCGACCGTCGGAAGCCTCTCGGAAGACTGTCAATCAAGAAGGAACGCCCATTCCCGCAGCCCATACCCGGAAGCGACGGAGAAGATGCATCTCGTAAACGGGTAAGTAATGCTCATATTTTAAAACAAATAGCCGATTCCCCTAGTAAAAACGAGCAGGATTCTAAGGGGGAAAAGTGCCCTCTAAGGGTGAACCACCGCTTTAAGTTATATGTGATCACATTCTTAGTTTAGAAATGCAGCACATGGAGCATTGAATTAAATGTTTACTTGATAATACTTGCAAAGGAAGGAGCAGGATTAATGACTTTGTCAGCTGAGGTCATTAAAAGCAAATGTCAGACATTAGCTACTGAAGATGTCAGCACTGACTGTTTTTATTAACATAAGCCTAATATATATTCAAGTTAGACTTAGCCTGAGTAAACTCTGAAGTTCTGACTAGAAAAGTGAAACAGAAAGCACAGAAACTTGAAAGTAAATATTGAGGGCCAGATTCAGATACAATGGCGTATCTTTAGTTGGGCGTAGCGTATCCTATTTACGCTATGCCGCCGCAACTTAGACAGGCAAGTGGAGTATTCACAAAGCACTTGCTCTGTAAGTTGCGACGGCGTAGCGTAAATGGGCCGGCGTAAGCCTGCATAATTCAAAGTAGGCTGGTAGGGGGCGTGTTGTATGGAAATTAATCGTGACCCCACGTAAATGAAGCGCCTAACGAACGGCGCATGCACACGCATGCTCAGTATCACGTCAGTGTACGCCGTCGTAAGTCCTTTGTGAATCTGGGCCAGAATCTATAGACTAAATGAGAAACTTTAACCAATTTATGGTGAGGTGGGCAAAAAGGAACCAAAATGTCCCCATTAAACTAGTGCAAAGCACTGTAGAAGCTATTATAGGGTAGCCACCTATTCTTCAAGCCAAACCCAAACACTTTAGCGGCATGGGACACCATTGGGTGCCCTAAGGGTAGTAGTAATGCAGTGCGCATAGCGTGCCACAGCGAACAGTGGGTGTGGCCAAATTGCTCTTGCTGACATCGTCGCCCTGCCCCCTAGTGTTGTCAAATCTGCCCCCATACAGCCGCCCGCAGCTTCCAGAATGCAACAGATTTGTGTGTGACTATATTGGTTACTTGGGGAGCCACAGCCTGGTCTGAATAATGTGTTTGGGTTTCAGTCTGCCCTAAACCCAGACTTATGATCCAAAAGTATGAAGAGTGAATCCCTGACAGGTGGCAACCCTAAGCTATTAGCATGTCTTAGGCTGCCCATAGACAGTTTAAATCTCGGGGGTGTGACGGGAGTCACTTTGGACGGGGTGCTTGTGTAACCTGGCTTACCTTGGAGAGCACTGGAATCTCCTTGTTCTCCTTGTTCAGTGTCTATTAGGGGCACATCGAGAACCCCAGTCTGATGATCTGCACTAGTCAGACTCACTGCAAAACCACACTGGAATATTGTATATACCGGTGTATATATATATATATATATATATATATATATATATATATATATATATATATATAATTATTATTAAGGTACTTATATAGTGCCGTCAATTTACGCAGCGCTTTACATATACATTGTACATTCACATCAGTCCCTACCATCAAGGAGCTTACAATCTGAAGTCCATATATATATTTATATATTTTCATATATACAGTGTATATATATATATATATATATATATATATATATATATATATACTGTATATATTGTATATTGTCTTATATACTGTTGTAAACTCTTTACTAGATCGTTTGAGGTGTGTCTGTATCCCTTTGTTCTATTGGTTGTGTCTGCCTTGGGAGCAACCTATTATGGGATGTATATGTCTCCGTGGATTAGCTGTGAGAGGGGAGGAAGGATTTTTCCAGCAGCCCCTCCCAAAAACAGTCTATTGATGAGAAGTTTGAATACACCTGTTTCATGCTACCGTGGAGGTAAAGTCTACCTTGCCCTGTTTCATTTTGCAAGGAAGGGGGGATTGTCCCCTGAGTGTATATCTGTGTACCTTTGTTAAAATAAAACAGTTCATGTTCCAGCTTTGCAGCCAAACGAGTCCTGCCTAGTTCTTGGTTGTACAATGCGGCTACAATATCTAATATCTATATTCAGACTGGAGGAAGCGGTATATGACGGAAGCACTCAGGCGGCATGTGGGACGTTTCATTACAGGGCGGTTCAGCAAGAACCCGGCCGAGATTCAAACCATGTATGGGCAGGCTGAATGTACCCAATGAATATTCCTAAACTGCACACTGGAACCCCACCATTACTGTAAAGGAAGTGTAATAATCAATGTTTCGTACCTTAGCAGCTGGAATCAATCTGTTCCCCTTACAAAAAGTAAGGATAAAGAGAGGAATAACAGGAAGTTGTTGATGGACATATGACGTCTGATCTTCAGTTATACAGAGACATTATTAAACTTTTGGAGTATTGAGAGCGCTGTTCACTTTTATTATTAAATGCACCAAAGTTGATCGATCAATGCATTGACTTCCATGGCATGCAATACCGCATGCGGCTCCAAACCGTTCCGAGTGTCACTGGCACCCCCGCACCTCTAACCAAATGCGGTACTGCACACCCCATAAGCTTGAATTCTGCTCGTTTTGCGAGACAACACTTGCAAACCGACTCTGATTTTTTTTTAAAAAGTTGCTTGTCTTTGAAAATATTTGTTAACTGCGATACTCGTAAACCAAGGTTCCACTGTAAAGCGGAGGTTGCCTCTGCCCCATCCTACCTCTAGAGCCTCCCCACTAATGAGTGAAGCAGAACATTAAAGAATCATTAGGAAGTTCAAGAGGCCTGCCAGGCCTCTCTATGTTTCTGGATCTATTGGTTTGACTCACAGTTTTTTTTGTAAAAGTAACCGACTAACGCATTTTCCCTCATATGCTTAGTTTGAAAATATTCAAGTTTGTTACAGATTTACTGATACCCACAGAATAATTCAGATTTGAATTTGAGAAATAGTTCTGCTAATATAAAAGATTATCTCAATTTTTGTAGCCTGATGGTGGCATCGTTTCTTTGTGATCACACAGTAAATATCATATTTGTCTCTTCGTTTGGGTGCTCCTGATCTAATGAAGCCAAGCCCATTGTCCTGTTGCATGCATTTTTCAGGTAAATGAGGGACTTCAATTTGTTTCTTAGCAACCTATTTTCCATCTGTGGTGTGTGTAGCATCTAGTTAATGATATGATAAGGTCTTCGACCAGTAATCAACCTCAAACCAAGTGATGACTGCCACAGCGTCCTCCAGCTGGGGAAGACCTGCAGAACTATCAATGTCTCTAGCAGAATGATGAACCTTTGCCAGCTTGTGGGCCATATTTTAATTATTTATTGACAAATTGCTGCAAGCCATGGGAAGTCACAAACAACATGGAGAATCAAGGACTTTTTGCTTGGTTTCATGTTTGTTTCAAGTATACTTCGTAGCACGTATTCAGACAGATAGATAGTGGGGGACATTTACAAAAACTGCAGGTGCAAAATCTGGTGCAGCTGTGCATGGTAGCCAGGGCAGGACTTAGGGTGGTGGGGGCCCCTGGGCTTGAGTCACCTTCGGGCCCTACCTTCTATACATTACTTTAAATAGAACAAAATGATACATACACAAGCTACTGTATGTATGAGCTACACAATTCTGGATAAACTGAGAATAAAAATCATGATTCTGAACAAACAATTTAACAAAATTACATAATTTATGTTAATTGCTAAAGTTTATTAAAAAAAAAAATTCCACAAGAAGCTATTAACATTTTTTAATTAATCTGAATTATTTAAAAAAAAAAAGGTTTTTAATGAATGATTCAATTCCTCAATCAAATACACTTGTTTCATAGATGAATCAGCATTTTTGAAAGAATCTCCTGAATGAACAATTCAATGACAAATGTTTTTTGTCAGATGGCGAGAGATCATATAATTTCTCCGTACATGCCGTCACGTCTGTCCATCAGTAGCCGCCGCAGCTATAAATAGTGTCATTCGGATGCCCGCACATGCGCAGAAGAATGGCCGGGCGTAATGACGTCATTGCGACCGCGTCGCATAATGATGACGCGTAGTCATCAATAGTAAACATAGCGTTGTCCCGAAGGACATGATGTATACTGCGCTTGGGCACAAAAAAGCACTGACACAAGTCAGAGTGCAATGTATTTAAAGGGCAAATCCAGCAATTGGAGCCAAAGTAACATGCCACATTTAGCAAAAGGACAGACGCCGGGCATAATATTGCAAAAATAGCTTCACAAGGGTAATAATAAAAGAAAGACAGTTTGTCTACTTGGACGGCGGACAAAAATGATCAATGTCCCTAGAACAGGTAAAAATGCTAATCAACACACTTTAAATGAAAAATTAAATGTCTGGCAAATTATTGAAAAAAATTAAACGTAAACGGGCGGGGCCCCCTATTGGACGGGCCCATGGGCTTGAGCCCTGTCAAGCCCAATGGTAAGTCTGGCCCAGATAGTAGCCAATCGGCTTCTAACTTCAGCTTTTTCAATTAAGCTTTGACAATAAAACCCTGAAGCTGATTGGTTTCTATGCAGAGCTGCACCAGATTTTGCACTCTCCAGTGTTAGTAAATGAACCCTACAGACTCTTCGCCAAGAGACTCTTGATATCTACACCAAAGGTAAGTTAGAGTAAAGGTGCCTTAGGCTTAGAACATAAGGCAATGCTTATTTGATTTGCCTGTGTACAATTAAATCAAGGATGTATGTATGTATGTATGGGAGCTTTTCCAGACGCTCCTTGATGCAGCTTGCTCAGTGAAAGGTCTATTGGTTGGGGTAAAAATAGCACTTTTTTTTAGTGCAACAAGAAGGAGGACCTAAAACAGTGTTGGCGAACCTTGACACCCCAGATGTTTTGGAACTACATTTTCCATGATGCTCAACTACCCTGCAGCGTGCATGAGCATCATGGGAAATGTAGTTCCAAAACATCTGGGGTGCCAAGGTTCGCCATCACTGACCTAAAACAAGTCTCTATGATATGGGCAGTAAAAAGTCCTTGTGATCAATCCAAGAGTGGATGCAACAACTGTACCCAGTGGCAGCTAATTCCAAGATTTAGAAGCGACTCTGCATGTAGACAAAAATAATAGAAAGGAAAACAGTGCCATCTAAGGGTAGTAGCAATTATCCATGAAATTGGCAACTCACCTCATAAAAAGGTAGTAAAAAAAAACGTGTCAAGCATGGAGCACCGCTGTGTTAAAACCGATATGGTCCCGCTATCCATTGGCCCCTAGAGTGAGTGAGTGAGTGAGTGAATAATTTGTATAGCGCTACAAATGCGAACTGAATTGCCTCAAGGTGCTTGGTATCCATTTTCTTCCTTAGCCTTCAGAAGAGGTGACTCCCAGCACAACCCAAGACAGCACTCATGGTGCATAGTGGGATAGGATCAGTATCAACACAGTGGTGTTCCATGCACTTTGGTGTTCCATGTACTTTGTGAGTTGCCAATTTTATGGAATAAACTGTGGAAAATTACCACTTCACTTAGATGGTGCTGTTTTTCCTTTTTGTCTACTGGTTGGGGTGGATGTTTCGAAACAATACCCAGTGTCTTTTCCGTGCCACTGAAAGTACCTTCAGTGCTCCTCTTCTTCCTTCATAGGTATAAACGTGCAAGTCTGTCTGTATGTTTGTATTATGATTGTATTATGATTGTTCCTAAAAATTCTGATTTGGTGGCTGAATCATACATACATGTCCACCTCTATCCAATGTATAGTATGTATGTATTCAAATTTCCAGTAAATAAAGTGATAGTACTAGATAAAAATAGTAGATTCTTGGGTTAGAATCCCAGCAATGGTATCTTCTGGTCTTAGAGGGGTTATTATTTGACACAGGTGAGTGTGAAAGCAAGGGGTTAAGTTTACATAAGGAAGTGTTAGGTTTACAGGTAGAGTTAATGTCAACACTACCTGTGCCCAGTGGTGTATTTAGGTGGTGTATTTTTGTGCTGCCCTAGGCCTGACTAAACTTGTGCAACCCCTAATTTAAATATGTTCCACCCCTTCCTGTCAAGGTCACACCCCTTCCTGTTTAAGAGCTGCCATGAAATTTTCCAGTGGGGACACTAGTTCTGAGGGCCTTGGGGGAAGGGATTCCCTTAATCTGCAGAGATTTCATCTCACTTCCTGTTTGGCTATGGGGCAGGAAATAAAGGGAAATGAGCGGATGGCAACATTTTACGGGCTAGAACCATCCCTTACTCTATACAAAATAGGAAAAATAAGTGGTTCTGCTAAATTAAAGCTGAGTTCCACCCAAAAGTGGCACTTCCGCTTTAAGTACTCCTCGCCCCCTTACATGCCACATTTGTCATTTTTTTTTGAGAGGGGGGATGTGTTCTTTGTGTAGCGCCCCCTTACTTTCAGTATGGGCACTACGCTAAAGTTAGTGGGGAATGGGAGAATTATTTTGCTCTCATTCGCAATTTGTTAAATTTGGGCTGCTGTCATTCCTGAACTGTCCTGTAGGTCAGTCTGCGCTCCAGGGGTGTCATTTCCACCCCTGGGCGACAGGTGGCGATAGAGGGGTTCTTGCAGAGCCACTTTTCCCCAGCAGCAATTAGAGGAGTTTTCCCTCACGGAGCATGCTGGGAAGGAGTATATCTGTGGCAGACGCCATTTTCCTTTGGTGCTTCGCGGGTTCCAGGTGTGGCACCCACCTTTAGGGTGTGCGCATCAAATGGACCCCAGCAATGGCCTACCAGGCCGGGGTCGCATTCTACATGGAGTTCCATGTTCCTGAGAGGGACCCCAGTGACTTTCTGGGTCCCCAGTTCTATTGAAAGGATCCCAGGCTGGGTGCCGCTCGATTGGAGGGTCCGCTTGAGGAGAACCCGGAGGCAGGTTGTCCAACCATCGGGGATCTGGTCACCGGAATGCTGATAGGTACACTATTGCTGTCATCCGGTGACCTATGCTTAAATCTACTGGGAGGATTCGCTCAATTCGTCTATTTAGCTCATTTTAAAGTAATAGGCCTGTGGCAGAGGCCCTAGAGCCAGGCCTGTGGCAGAGGCCTGTTCCTCCCAGCAATCTAAACTGACACTTCGGCTGCCAGGCTCGTGATGGGAGTATGTCCGGGGGCACTTTACCCACTCTGGCTAGAGTGGCGACGAACTGCAATTGATACTACTGAGAGCAGGATTGCTCGGTTCATATCCAGGCCTGATACCGCAAAGTTCTCTCTCTTGCTTCATCAACCTTTTCTCCCTATTTGATGTTGATGTTGGCCATGTTGGGCCTGGAAATAAAGCATTTGAAAACCTTTATTCATTGACTGGACATTCACTCACTACTCTACTCATCAGCTACACCCCTAGACAACACTGAGAGGTAACTTAATATGCCGATCCCAACAACAACCAGCGGCTCCTTCGGGAGTAGCGCTACATTTGTTTTGAAGGGGACTTCCTGTCCCACTTCCTCCTTCCGCCTAGAGGGCCGCCTAGGCGACTCCTCCTCTCCCCCTAGACGGCCCCTCTCTCTAGGTGATCTCCTGGACACATGACAGGTCCCAAAAGATTGCCTATCCACTCCGAGAGCGCAGCACGACTTGCACACGCACAGTGCGGACCCGGCCGTAAAGCCACAAGCTGTCACGGCCGGGTGCCAACAGTTTCAATGGAGGTGCCAAGGAGAGGAGGGGGAGAGGAGCGGGCCTCCGTGCGGCCGCTTCGCTGGACCGTGGGACTGGTGAGTGTCTGTTTATAAAAAGTCAGCAGCTTTTCGTAGTTGCTCACTTAATAAGTTAAAAATAGCCTGGAACTCCGCTTTAATGGAGGACTAAGAGGATATAACATGCCAGGGGTGCAGCAGAAAACATACAGTACAGTGATGAAGGTATGTGGTCCAGGCAGTGAGCAAAGGAAGGATTGGGGGCAGGAACAAATAATTAATATTTTATATATTTTATATGTTTATATTTCTCATCAGCAACTAACAGAAATAATATTAAGATTCCTTAATATGTACAACTGACACAAGCAAATGATTGCAGGAGAGTCCTACTACCTACCTGCCAGGTATAGGTGACCACGTCAGTGTCCTTTGTGTCTGCACCATCCCAATCATGCCGCTTTATGGGGGCGCCAGACTGATTTGCCTTGTGGCACAGACCACCTCATAAGACTGGTGCTGCACTAACAGTGTAGCGCAAGCCTTCGGGTACTTTTTTCATGCTGCCCCCCTGCAAAGTGCTGCCCTAGGCCTGGGCCAAGATACAGCATTGCCTGTGCCGTGAGTTCTGCACCAAAACAAACCAATCTCCATTAGGGTTGAGCGAACCCGAACTGTCAAGTTCGGGTTCGGTACGGACTTTGGGTTTTTCCCGAACCCAGACCGAACCCGAATAATTGGAAAAAGTTCGGGTCCGGGATCGGAGTTCGGGAAAAAAAATGCGCGGAGGTTCCCGCAAATTCAATAACCAGACCCTTTAGGTCTGGTATGAATATTAAGGGAAACCCCGCTGTCAATTTAAAAAAAAAAATGACGTGCGGTTCCCCTTAAATATCCATAACCAGACCCTTCAGATCTGGTATGGATATTAAGGGGAACCTCGCTGTCAATTTAAAACAAAAATGACATGCTGTTCCCCCTAAATATCCATAACCAGACCCGTTATCCGAGCACGTTGACCTGGCCGGCCGCAGAAAAGAGGGGGGGGGGACAGAGTGCGGCCCCCCCTCTCCTGAACCGCACCAGGCCACATGCCCTCAACATGGGGAGGATGTCCCCATGTCGATGGGGACAAGGGTCTCATCCCCACAACCCTTGCCCGGTGGTTGTGGGGGTATGCGGGCGGGAGGCTTATCAGAATCTGGAAGACCCCTTTAACAAAGGGGACCCCCAGATCCTGACCCCCCCTGTGTGAAATGGTAATGGGGTACACTGTACCCCTACCATTTCACGAAGGAAGTGTAAAGTCTTGTAAAAAAAAAACACACACACACCGTAGAATAAAGTCCTTTATTAATAAAAAAAAAGAAAAGAAAAAAACTCCAACGGTGATAATCCACTCGTTCCCGGCTTCCTGCTTCAACGCTGTCCTGATCCTGCGACGGCTGCGGGTGATCTCCAGCGATGAGAAGATCCTGCGACGGGTGATCTCCGCTCCAGCGATGAGAAGATCCATTCATCCGGAGCGCAGCATCCCCGACCTCCTCTCACCGCTGGACACAGCCCAGCGAATGACGCGCTGAAGCTGTGACATTACTTATATAGAGGAGGCAGGGCCACCCGTCACGTGACCCCGCACCCTATGACGTACCCTCTGCTACGTCACTGGGGAAGCCCAGGAAGAGGGAAGCCGGGGCTTTTTTTTAAGTTCGGGTTCGGAC
This sequence comes from Rana temporaria, assembly GCF_905171775.1. Taxonomy (NCBI): domain Eukaryota; kingdom Metazoa; phylum Chordata; class Amphibia; order Anura; family Ranidae; genus Rana; species Rana temporaria. Next base: position 328,195,938 of record NC_053493.1, read on the forward strand.
CCGAACCCGAACATCCAGGTGTCCGCTCAACTCTAATCTCCATTACTTAATATTAAAATGTCAGCTTTTATTGTGTTACCTGAGCCACAGATTGGAGGCTACTGATTTATTGCTTCAGGGTATCAATGAGAAATTTACTCAGTGAACAGTGAAGCTGAGCATTCAGGTTACATAGACTTGGCAAGAAACGTTTTTGAAAGCGCTTTAGCATTGGTATGTATTTTTTTTGCGTTTTAGATGTATTTAGGAAACATTTGTAAAGCATTGTCTAAATTTTCACAAAGCCTTGTAAACATTTGTTTTCTTTTTCTAAGAAAGACAACTTTTGAGAGCTGAGCAAAATGTCTTATGAGCATTTATCGCATTTGTAGCGCACTGCCACTGGTCCAAATAGAGGCATGTGATTTTGGAAGTTGCCAATAGCTGTCAAAGATTGCAGATGAGATCTAAAAGCAACAAAGAAAAATTCCCAGCTCATTTACCAGCCAGCCTGCAACAAACCCGAATTGTCCTCTCTAATGCCCTGTACACACGATCGGTTCGTCTGATGAAAACGGACCGATGGAACGTTTTCCTTGGATGAACCGATCGCGTGTGGGCACTGGGCCCCATCAGTTTTTTTCCCATCGGTGGAAAAAATAGAACCTGTTTTAAATTTTTCTTATGGTTAAAAAAACGATAGAAAAAAACGATTGTCTGTGGGGAAATCCATCGGTCAAAAATCCACGCATGCTCAGAATCAAGTCGACGCATGCTTGGAAGCATTGAACTTCATTTTTCTCAGCACGTCGTTGTGTTTTACGTCACCGCGTTGGACATGATCGGATTTTTAACCGATGGTGTGTAGGCAAGACTGATGAAAGTCAGCTTCATCGGATATCTGATGAAAAAATCCATCGGTTCGTTTTCATCAGACAAACCGATCGTGTGTACAGGGTATAACAGTTCACGGGTGGCAGGGGTTTCATTTTCACACATTTGCAAATATATGCATAAGCTGCAGGGCCATTTTACTGCACCCCACTGTACTGCAGTCCTAACTCTATAAATTTAGAGAGTCTCCAAAGTTGGAGCACAAATATGATAATGAATAGATTGAGGGCAGGTGTATCTGGAGGGAGTCCACCCCTCCTTAACCACTAGCCAACCAGCCGCCGGCTGCGCGAAATCACGTAGCTATACGTCACTTCGCTTTGCTGCTATTAGTGGCCCCCTGCTCGCCCCTGGTGCCGACACGCGTGCCCGGTGGGCGTGATCACTGCCGGGCACCCGCGATTGCTCGTTACAGAGCGAGAACCGGGAGCTGTGTGTATAAACACACAGCTTCCGGTCCTGTCAGGGGGAGAAATTACCGTTTGTCTGTTCATACAATGTATGAACAGCGATCTGTCATTTTCCCTAGTCAGTCCCACCCCGCTTCAGTTAGAACACACCTAGGGAACATAATTAACCCCTTCCTCGCCCCCTAGTGTTAACCCCTTCCCTGCCAGTGGCATTTTTACAGTAATCAATGCATTTTTATAGCACTGATCGCTATAAAAATGCCAATGGTCCCAAAAATGTGTCAAAAGTGTCTGAAGTGTCCGCCATAAGGTCGCAGTACCGATAAAAATCGCAGATCGCCGCCATTACTAGTAAAAAAAAAATATATTAATAAAAATGCCATAAAACTATGCCCTATTTTGTGGACGCTATAAATTTTGCGCAAACCAATCAATAAACGCTTATCGCGACTTTTTTTTACAAAAAATATGTAGAAGAATATGTATCGGCCTAAACTGAGGAAAAAAAATTTTTTTGGGGGATATTTATTACAGCAAAAAGTAAAAAATACTCTTTTTTTTAAAAAAATTGTCGCTCTATTTTTGTTTATAGCGCAAAAACTAAAAACCGCAGAGGTGATCAAATACCACTAAAAGAAAGCTCTATTTGTGGGAAAAAAAGGACGCCAATTTTGTTTAATTGCCAGTTAAAGCAACGCAGTGCCGAATCGCAAAATGTGGCCCGGTCGTTGACCAGCAAAATGGTCCGGGGCTGAAGTGGTTAAAGGTATAAGGGCATACTGGGCACCCAGCAATAGTACAATGGAAACAAATGTATCCAGTGCATCCCTAATCCATAGCTCCATACTGTCCCTGATTTTGAGGGACTGTCCCTGATTGGATTTCATCCAATTTCTAAATTTCTGCATTTGTCAATTTTAAAAGCTAATATAAAGGAATAGTAGTGGTAAAAAACAAAAACACTTGTGTATTTAATTAACCTTTTTTTGGTTAATTCTCCTTTAAGGGGGTGTGACAGGGGGCGTGTTCCATTCCTACATACGTTTGCTAGTAGGTGTCCCTCATTCCTATCTCAAAATGTTGGGAGGTATGCTCACCAATTGATCAACAGTACAAACAAATGGCAACCACCCCAACCTTTAACTGGCCTTTGCAGCAAGGAGCACATTGAAGGGTGACGCATGTCAAATAACAACAAAGCAAAATTCTTAGCTCACTGTCCAGCCTGCCTAAAACAAACCAAATTATCCTGTCTATCAGTTAATGTTAAAACCAGGGGTTTGCACACATTTGCAAATATACAGTGTGCGTAAGCTGCAGTGCCGAGCCACTTCATGGTACCCGAGTGTACTGCAGTCACAACTCTGTTAGCTAGATTCAGAGAGAGTTACGCCGGCGTATCAGTAGATTCGCCGTCGTAACTCTGAATCTGCGCCGTCGTAACATTAAGCGTATGCTCAAACTGAGATACGCTTAAATGTTGCTAAGATACGACCGGCGTAAGTCTCCTACGCCGTCGTATCTTAGCTGCCTATTTCCGCCGGCCACTAGGGGCGTGTACGCTGGTTTACGCCTAGAATGCGTAAATCAGCGGGATACGCCTATTCATGAACGTACGCTTGCCCGTCACAGTTAAGATACGCCGTTTACGTAAGGCGTTTTCAGGCCTAAAGTTATTCCACCAAAAATATGGCGCAGCCAATGTTAAGTATGGACGTCGGACCCGCGTCGAATTTTAAAATGTTTACGTCGTTTGCGTAGGTCGTCCGTGAATGGAGCTGGGCGTAATTTACGTTCACGTCGAAACCAATAAGTCTTTGCGGTGTAATTTGGAGCATGCGCACTGGGATATGTCCACGGACGGCGCATACGCCGTTCGTAAAAAACGTCAATCACGTCGGGTCACGATTCATTAGCATAAAACACGTCCACCTCTTCACAATTTGAATTAGGCGCGCTTAGGCCGGCACATTTACGCTACGCCGCCGTAACTTAGGACGCAAGTGCTTTGTGAATACAGCACTTGCCTCTCTAACTGCAATACGCTACGCCTGCCTAATGTTAGGCTCAACTACCTGAATCCAGCTATATATATTTAGAGTCCCCAAAGTTGGAGCACATATATGATAATGGAAAGATTGAGGGCAGGTATGCCCAGAGGGAGCCCACCCCTCCTTAAAGGTATAGAACGCACCGGACACCCAGCAACAGCACAATGGCAGCGAAGGTTTCCAGTGCATCCCTCACCAATTGATCAACAGTACAAACAAATGGCAACCACCCCAACCTATAACTGTCCCTTGCAGCAAGGAGCATATAGAAGGGCGACGCATGTCAAATAACAACAAAGAAACATCCTCAGCTTACCTACCAGCCAGCGTGCAAAAATCAAAAACAACATGAAGCAAAGCGACACAGTGCATTCTGTGTACTGCAATTTTCTTCTTCTCTTACAGAACAGGCATTGGCTCTGCAAAGTGTTTGGAAAGCTTAAAGCGGGAGTTCACCCGAAAAACAATTTTTAACATTAGATTGAGGCTAATTTTGTCAAGGGGAATCGGGTGTTTTTTTTAAAATCGAAGCAGTACTTACCGTTTTAGAGAGCGATCTTCTCCGCCGCTTCCGGGTATGGTCTTCGGGACTGGGCGTTCCTATTTGATTGACAGGCTTCCGACGGTCGCATACATCGCGTCATGAGTAGCTACTTTCGGAAAATCGTGACGCGCTGTATGCGACCGTCGGAAGCCTGTCAATCAAATAGGAACGCCCAGTCCCGCAGCCCATACCCGGAAGCGGCGGAGAAGATCTATCTCTAAAACAGTAAGTACTGCTTCGATTTAAAAAAAAAAAACAGATTCCCCTTGACAAAATGAGCCTCAATCTAATGTTAAAAATTTTTGGGTGAACCTCCACTTTAAATCCCGAAGCAATGGTCTGGTCTTTATGACCGTGTGAACAAGGCCTAAAAGAATAGAAATCTGCTTTCAATTTTTTCATTTCAGAAAGGTGGATAAGCATTATTTTATAAAAGTAATGAAACTTTATATTCCATCTAAATCTAGAATTAAGGTTTGGTTGGCAGACGCATTTAATTTGTTGAATCCCTAAGCAGTTGTATGACTGACACTACTGGCAATCATTGGGTTAATAATAATTAAATATACATAGAATGTCCTTTTTACAGAATTTTGACTCGGGGGTGCTGACATCCCGATGCTTCACCAAATGTCCACTATTCCATCCGCTCAGCAGGGTTGTCCCAGCAGCTCGGCATACACCACCACCCTTGACAGGCTGTTTTGGGTTCCTGTGGCTCTCTGTTCACTGAAGATGAGGAGAAGACAATGTGATTTATTAGTTGCAGCCAAGCAGCTCGTGAGGGAATGGGGAGGAGGTGGATATGACTTCAACATGCCTGTCAGGGGGTGAACGTGAACGCTGTGCAGCTTGGTGAGAGACAAACAAACAGCAGCAGAAGCAAGGGACAGGTCAACTTCATCCCTGTGTGTCTATGTGTCAGGTATCGCACGCGTGCCTATGAATACAAAACCTCTGCGGCTTTTTCCTTAAAGCACGCCATTAGCAGCTTTACCCTACCGGCAGTTTAATTGTCATTCTATCATGGCTGGTAGGAATTTTTTGTTCCAGTGCAAAATAGAAATAATGACAGGAGAAATGTTGAGGTCCAGCATCCGCTTTTGCTGCAAAAGGAATATTTTGACATTTGAAACAACTGAACAGATAGCTGTTATTGGCAGCCCAATCTGCCCAGCGCAGGTCAAATGACTTTGGCCTCTGCAACCTACTTAGAACATTCCATCATGGGACTACAATAGTATCATACATTTTCCATGTCATCCTTCAACATCTATAGCAAGCTGAGAAATAATGGGCTACCAGACAGGAAGGTGAGGCGTCTAGTGACCATTTTAGTAACATTTATAAAGCTGCGAATCGTTGACTCAAATGTGAAGGATCGATATTTTGCATATCTCTCTTCATTTATATACTACATTTATTGTACAATATAATATACAATCTTATACCATGACTATAATATTTTTAAGTGTGACCCTTGAAGAACATATATTAATACACTATTTTATGTCTAATATGTGATAATATGTTGCATTATTTATTACCTTGCTTGTGTCCATATTATGACCAGTGTCACTGGCACAGGAAGTGATGGAAATAAAAGAAAATGGAAATAGAGGAGGAATTTTCCATTAAAAACACCTGTTCTGTTGATGGCTGTCTAAGGCCTCATACACACGACCGAGTCGTGTGTACATTTTCGTCGAGGAAACTGTCGAGAAACTCGACGAGCCGAAAAGAGAGCAAGTTCTCTATTTCCTCGACGGGAATGGATAAACTTGCCTTGTCGAGTTCCTCGACAGCTTCACAAGGAACTCGACAAGGAAAACGATGTGTTTCGCCTGTCGAATTCCTCGGTCGTGTGTACGAGGCTTCAGATATATTTGCAAAAACTTCCTGCTGTGTCTCTGAGACAACAAAAAATTTGAAATCTCTCCAATGGGCAACAGACAGCCCCCCCCCCAAAGAGCCTTCCCCTCTCAATTTAAAAATGAAGAAAAACATCATCATGTTCACCCTGCTGAACGTCATGCAGTGTGCTGCGCGCTGAACAGTGCATTTTGCACTCTGAGTGGGCAAAGCTTTGGTTGTTAAGGAGCAGGCAGGGCCAGGAAGCTGGCCACAGTGTCCTTAACAACCAATGGGTTTCCCCGCTGACAGCTGAGTAAAAAAAAAATAAAGCCATTAAAAAATTATAAAATAAAAAACGGCATGGGGTTCCCCAGTCCATGGATTTTAAGGGGAGGGAACCCCACACCAAAAAAACCCAGCATGGGGGTCTCCTCCAAAATTCATACCAGACCCTTTTTTCGAGCATGCAGCTTAGCAGGTCAGGAAGGGGGGGGGGCGAGTCCCTATGTTGATGGGGACAAGGGTCTCTTCCCAACAACCCTGCGCTGGGGTTGTGGGGGTCTGCGGGCAGGGGACTTTTTGGAACATGGAAGCCCTGTTAACAAGGGGGCCCCCAGATCTTGCCCCCCGTATGTGAATAGGTCTTAGTACCCCCACCCATTCACCAAACAAGTGTCAAAAAGTAATAAAAACACAGAGACAGTTTACAACATCTGCCACGCGACCGGTCCCAAAAAAGTGAAAGAAAAAACTGCCCTGCCTGTCGTGAAGGCAAACCGTCGAATGGCTGGCTTGCAATTTGACAGTTCTTATATAGGTAAGGGCAGGACCACCTGGGGACGTCACCTGGAGGCACTCCCCTTGTGACATCACAGGTGACGTCGCCAGGTGGCCCCGCGCTTAACTATATAAGAAATTTGAAATGGCGGAGGAGGCATTCAGCAGTCAGCCATCTGTGAATGCAGAATTTTTTTTTAAATCTTTTTTGGGTTCCGGCAGTGCGGTGGGTGTTATGATTGACGATGGATTTACATCAGGGGACATTGTTTTTTGAGGGAGGGAGAAGAGAACTGATAACTGGATGTGTAAAAGGGACATCTACACCGATAATCAGGGCACTGATTATCAGTGCAGTCCCAACAGTGTCCAACAGTGCTACCAGTGTCCACCAGTGCTGCCAATCAGTGCCTCCTCATCAGTGTCCCCTATCAGTGCCACCTACCAGTGTCTATGAGTGCCCATCAGTGCCACCTATCAGTGGCCATCAGTGCTGCCTATTAGTGCCACCTATCAGTGCCCATCAGTGCCACCTATTAGTGCAGCACACCAGTGGCACTTCATCAGTGCCCTATAGTACCCTTCAGCGGTGCCTCATCAGTGTTGCCGCATCAGAGCCCATCAGTGCAGTCTATCAGTGCCCATCAGTTCAGCCTCATCAGCACACATCAGTGAAGGAGAAAAATTACCAGTTTGTAAAAATTTATAATTCATATATTTTTTTTATATGTTCAGTCTTTTTTAATTTGTTTAGCAAAAAATAAAAAAACCATGGCTTGCTATGGGAGCACACCGAAAAGAGGAGTAGACAGCGTCTGAGGGGATACCAGAAGAGCAGGTATAGGACCTATCTGTGCAAAATTATTACATAAAACAGGTAAGTGTAACATCTTTTTAATTTTAATTAGAAGACAAATTAAGGTTTCACTTTAATGCATAAAGCTTTAGCATTTGGAACATACATTTTATTATCATTAATGTTAATAATAATAATTATAATATTATTATTGTACATGATTTATATAGCAACAACAGTTTTCTCAGCCCTTTACAAAATACTGGAGATACAGTTAAAATACAATTAAATACAAGAGCTCTGTTCCGGAAGGCTTACAATTTAAAGGGTGAGGAAAGTGATACAAAAGCGTTTCTAGCTCATTTGCATATTCCTTGCGTAAATATACGGAAGCGCCACCTAGCGGCCAGCGTAAATATGCAGCCTAAGATACAACGGTGTAAGACACTTACGCCGGTCGGATCTTAGTGAAATCTATGTGTAACTGATTCTATGAATCAGGCGCATAGATACGACGGCCCGCACTCAGAGATACGACGGCGTATCCGGAGATACGCCGTCGTATATCCTTTCTGAATCTAGCCCAGTATTTTTAATGTTATGCTTTAGGTAAGCAGAAGCCAGTGGAGGGATTGGCAGAAAAAGTTGGTGGACATTGAGCATTTGGATAGGGGATGAGTCTGGCAGCAGCAATCATGATAGACTAAAGAAGGGGTAGCCTATGTAGAGGTAGGTCAAAAAAGAAGAAGTTGCAACAGTCGAGGTGAGAGATAATAATGAAGTAAATTCAAAACTTTAAAGTGTGCAGAAAGGGGGGTGAATTGCAGAAATTTTGCAGGGATGAAAGTGGTAAAATTTGGACAGAAATGTAATCTGAAAGGATGGGATTGGATACAATTATTATATATAAATACCAGGAACAGCTATACAACTGTTATGAAAACTATAAGCATTCTGCATTACTATAGAAATTGCCATCAGGCAGGTAGATGAGAGAGATACGGTTTGCTACGAGACCCCATTACACATAGAGGTCTTTTCTATAAATGTTCTCACCAGTGGCGGTGCGTCCATAGAGGACGACGGAGCGCCGCCCCCTCTTGCTCCCGCACCGCCACTGATACAATACATGGATTCATGCATTGCATGAATCTATGTATTGCCGCTGCGGCCGACTATTCAGATGGCCAGCCCGCTGGCCATCTGAATAGGCTGTAATAGGCTTCCAAATACTTAGTCAAGGGACGCACGGGGGGGGTGCGATCCTTGGATAAGACTGACAGGCGTCTCAGCCAATCAGGTTCACCAGTTCTGGTTACCGGTAACCTGATTGGCTGAAGCTTCATTGAGGGCGGGAGAAGATATCGAGGGACCGTGGAAGGAGGATGGCCAAACCCAGAAAGGTAAGTGCCAAACGGAGGGGCAGCATTTTACAGGGCACAGTGGTGACAATTACAGGGCACAGTGGTGACAATTGGCACAGTGGCGACAATTACAGGGCACAGTAGCGACAATTAAAGGGCACAGTGGCGACAATTACAGGGCACAGTGGCGACAATTAAAGGGCACAGTGGCGACAATTGGCACAGTGGCCACAATTACAGGGCACAGTGGTGACAATTACAGGGCACAGTGGCGACAATTACAGGGCACAGTGGCGACAATTACAGGGCACAGTAGCGACAATTGGCACAGTGGCGACAATTGATGGGCACAGTGGCTGCGTTTGATGGCATGGCACAGTGGTGACAATTGATGGCACAGTGGCTGCGTTTTATGGCATGGCACAGTGGTGACAATTGTTGGCACAGTGGCTGCATTTGATGGGCACAGTAAGGCTGCAATTATTTGTTTTTTTTGTTTGTTTTCGCCCCCCCTAAAAAAAAATTGGAGCACCAGCCGCCACTGGTTCTCACCCAAGATTTACACAATATTCACCCATGATTCATTCATTTTTCTAATTTGATTCCATTGTAACAACAGTTATAAAAAGACCCTGTAGTTATGGTCCTGACGTGACGTCATATATTACCTGTAAGAAATTGTGCTTCAACCACAAACATCTCAGAATAGAAGAGCTTTTTGATGCTCATTGCAATAGTTTCTCACTTTCATGCTCCCATACTACATTTGAAAAGACGAAAGAGGTTGCTTGGGGCAACAAGAATTGTACTTTCTTCTTCTTTAATCATAAGGTTTGTTTTGCTCTCTTCACTATCATACAGTGCTTTTTACAGGAACTATGCGAGTTGCAGTGGGAATAGGTCCTCCTCCAAAATATTCCTGCGATTTTCCCATGTTGCGTAGACCTGTTTATGTTTCTTTGTCAATGATCAATTAAAAGTTTGCTCTGGGGATGCTGTTTGACCATGATGCTTTGCTATGGGCATTTGACTCCATGCCGAGGGGCTTCATTATTACAGACCAGCCAAGCATGTATCCTGATTATCTTGCTTGAAAACCACATTCTCTCAAACCTGTTTCTTTCAGAACACATAAAACAATATGAAAAGGTAAATAAATAACTATAAATACATTTTTAGACTCAGCAACATTGCATGGTTTTCTGGGTTCTATAACACATATCTGATGATTTTTCCACCATGCACTTACCTTAAAGATTAGGCATAATGCTTTGTCAGAAAGAAACATTAAAATCATCATCATTACTTTATCTGAATTCCCTTTGGGAAGGGTTCAGAAACTGTATGTAAGCTGAAACATAAAACAAATTGCATGTCATTAACGGAAAAGGCAAACAAGTACAATTAGAAACCTAACATTAATGTACCATATGTGTGCCAAAATATCTAAAAAAACACACACAGATCTCTCCACCCCAGACCTTAAAGCGGGGGTTCACCCTAAAAACGATTTTCTAACATTACATCCAGCTCACTCTCTATATTCACAGTATGCCGGGTTTTTTTTTGCTGTACATACCTCGTACAGCTATTTTCTTCCCCGGCTTTCGGGTCGGGACTCCCGCTGGAGTGGGGGTTCCTATCCAGCAGGTGATTGACGTGATGACAAAAACGACCTCACCCCGTCGCATAAGGAGCGTCACGAGTTGCCGAAAGAAGCCGAACGGCGAGTCGGCGCTATACGGCGCCTGCGCTCCGACGTTCAGCTTCTCGTGACGCTCCTTATGCAACGGGGGAGGTCATTTTTGTCATCACGTCAATCACCTGCTGGATAGGAACGCCCACTCCCACGGGAGTCCCGACCCGACAGCCAGGGAAGAAAATAGCTGTACGAGGTATGTACAGCAAAAAAAAAAAAAAACGGCATACTGTGAATGTAGAGAGTGAGCTGGATGTAATGTTAGAAAATCGTTTTTAGGGTGAACCCCCGCTTTAAGTCACCCATTTCCTGACTAATCCACCTTAATCATGTAATTTATCAACAAACTTTGCACCTTGTGAATAAAGAGTATAGGAAAATTCCAGGACATTTCAGATTTCTGGAAAGACTGTTGTATAGCGGAGGGTTTGTAGGGAGCCAATACTTTTACCTGATGTCACCTTGGCAGATTATCCTCTTTGAAGAGCTGCTTTATTTTTTTTTGAGAGCAAATGGACAAATAAATTGCCGATGGGGACATGACTAAGGAGGTTGGCTAAATCTACGAACAAGTGCACACAGCACAGCTTACTAACTAGTCCAACGTCAGCCAACTGAGAATTACTCTTTCTGTACAGAATGATTCTTTTAAAATAAAAGTAAACATGTTCAAAGGATTAAAATAAAGTTGTGCATTTTAGAGCTCGCTGGCTAATTTGTGAAATTCATAATTCTATAGTGATCTGTAATGTGTTAAAAATAATACAAAATAGAGGGCACACCGACCTAGTGCATTACCAACATAATCATTTATTTAAAATGTAATCTACTTACAAGCTTTTGGCAAGCAAAGGCAAATTCAATGATGCCAACAAGACCACCCCTAGATCCACAGTCCTCTCTTTTGTATTATTTTATTTTCAGTGCTTGTAAGGACGCCCACAAGTTCTGAGGGGGCAGCAAGACCACTGGCATCACACGCATCATATGAACAAGAATTAAGAGAGAGATACATAAACACATCCACAGGCACCATAACACAGCGCAGGAGCGATAGATCTGTTTGTTTTTGACTCTCTGTAATGTGTAAGGCCTCGTACACACGACCGTTTTCCTCGATAGAATCCATCAAGAAACTTGGTGGGAGAGCTTTTTTGCAGAGGAAAACGGTCGTGTGTAAGTTTTTTATCGAGGAAACCGTCGAGTAACTCGACGAGGAAAAAAGAGAACAAGTTCTCTTTTTCCTCGACGGGAGTCTCAATTTCCTCGTCGTGTTCCTCGTCGGGCTGTTTTTTGACGAGAAACGCGAGCGTGTGCATGCTAAGAAACCCGCGCATGCTCAGAATAAAGTATGAGATGGGAGCGCACCTTCGGTAAAAGTAGCGTTTGTAATGGAGATAACACATTTGTCACGCTGTAACAGTCTGAAAAGTGCAAATCGTCTCTTACCAAACTTTTACTTAACACGCAGTAACATGAGATTAGCAAAAGCAGCCCCCAGGGTTGTGCCAGTGGAATCGAACTTCCCCTGCCATTGTATGTGTTGTACGTCACCGCGTTTGAGAACGAGGAGATTTTGTCTTGACCGTGTGTACGCAAAGCAAGCTTGTCGAGTTCCTCGACAAGCCTAACAAGGAACTCGTCGAGGAAAACAATGTGTCTTTTCCGACTTCCTCGGTCGTGTGTACGAGGCCTTAACTGTAGAATCATCAGTTAATCAAAGCGGCGGTTCCGCGGTCCATCGTTTTTTTTTTTTTAAGCCCATTCAATGTGTTTTCATATAACAATTTAGTACTCACTCGTCTGGCGATTAAAATCATCCCCTGTCCATTTTTGTTCAAAAGAAACACTTATATAAACTGATCCTGGGATTTGCCATTTTGCTTGTGGGCATACTGAAGCCCACAAGCACGGACTTCTGGGTAGCGATGTCTCGAGACATTTCGCTGGACGGCGTTGTGCTTTGTCTCCTAGGAAGCATGACACTTTGCTCCCAGGAGACTTTGCGGAGACCTCCTAGCATACATAGCGCCGCCAGGAAAAGCAAAGTATACGCCTACTCCCGCGGGAGGAAAACTCGGAAGTCCTAATTCAGACAGCTGATTCAAGGTAATTAGAGCCGCAGAAAAAAAAAGGTTAGGCATATGTGTATGTAAATGTTGCAAGGATGTGGATAAAGTAAATAATAAAGTAAATGTTGAAAATTAGGGTGAACCTCCGCTTTAAGAAATATTCTCAGGAAGACATAGTAAATATGCAAGTATAAGGCAGATGAAGTCACGTGGGAGGTGGTGAAACTAGTAGAGGTGGATCCTGGCGGTGGACTACTACTACTACTGAGTGAGACTGTCATGTCATTTTAATGCTTTTAAAATTTCATTAAATGTGAGTTCAATGCTAGCTGGGGTGGAGTGGTTTCATTTTAACCCCTCGGATACTGCACTATAGGAGGCACTTTCTCAATTTTTTTTTTCATGTGTTGCTGAACTTACCGGTAGTCATTGTGGATTTAAAGTTTGAAGCAGCACAGTGGAAGGAGTACCTACCTGCTTTTGATTACTTTCATCCTTTGAGTCACCAAGATTCTCAGACGATGCCTGGGAGGGTATGTTTGCACAGGGTGCAAGGCATGTTTGACCCCTTGCATGGTCGTTTAAAGGAGGTGAGCGAGCATTGCATGAGGTGGTGGGAGCACTCCGTTCCTGGAGGTTGTCTGAAGACATCACACAAGCTTGTTTTTGTTTTGTGTTTTTTTTTTGCACAACGTGGATTCATTCATTTTATGTTTTTGGACTTTTTTCATATTATTGCATTATCAGTGTTTATCACCATAATTTTTTATTTCACTTTTACAGCGCTGTCACACCTATATTATTTTTCAAGTATAAGGCTGGCCATACATGGGTCGAGTTTCAAAATAACTTTTGTTCAAATTTCGCACCATTATTGGGCTGCAGCAATGGGCAATTTTCATGCGGCCATGGAATTTTAAGTAATCGGGCATGTTGAAAATCTTTTAAAAAACAAAAGATTTTCTAATCAATTATTTTCTGTAGCAACATGAGGTGAAATTGAAGTCTTGGTTGGTCGAATTTCAAAATCAAAGGTGGCATCATTGAATCACAACATTTCTAATTTTCAATAGGAAATTTGTTTGGAATATCACCTATGTATCACCGGCTTTAGTTGGTACAGAAAAAAACAGAACAAAGAGAAAACAACAAAATAATTTTTTTGAATACAGTAAGGAATGGTTAGAGCCTACATCACTTTTTTTGGCATCAATAGCCAAAGAATAAAATTACATATTGTTACAGTACAGTTACAGTATTGTAAATAATTGAAAAATTCAAGGGACACACTGCATCTGGTACACACGCTAGCGGCCTCAAGACAAAAAGCCTATCATCTCTGGTTGCCACAGTGATAGCCCATTTTCCAAAATGCTAACACTTGATGGACCAGTTGAAGATTGTGACGTCACCTCCCCACCTAATTGCCTCCATTTGATTGAGAAAATACAAAGCATGTCTGAATTAAGCCTGTCCCGAGTGGCCGACTTCCTGTGTTCACAATGCAGTTGTTCAGCACGGAACCTGGAAGCTAATGGAGATCACTGGAGTAATGGTGTCTACTACAGTGTTTACCAGCTTCTAAAGGGATCCCACAGGTATGGTATATACACAGTTACAAGCTGCACCAGTGTATTTATGTAAAAATATCCATACCTGGAATTCATCTTTTTTTTTTTTTCTCAAAAAAGGATGTTTATTGAATAATATGGCAAAATATACATGGTTACATACATTTTGTTTTTGTCAGTATTCGTCCATCCTTACATAACATCATAAAACAAAAAGGAAAAAAAAAGAAAATCCACACAAAACTTCTGGAATGCTACCTCTTCTTCATACAAAAACCATCACAGTTTGTAATACCACAAAATAAGGGTTCTGGCGAGCCCCCACACCCCGTAACCCGCACCAGTATGTGTCAGGATTCCATCCCCTGGACCATTCCGCCTCCCTTCCCCACTGTGTGTCATTGGCCCTATTGTGAGTCCTCACCTCCATCCTCTTATATGAGCAGCCTGTCCAGTACCAACTCAAGTGGGGCCAACTCCGGGGAATTTAACCAGGGAGCCCACAGCAACTCAAACCTTCCCCCCCTTTTCCTGTGCTGATATATATATTTCTCTGCCCGGAGAGTACAACCCATCTGAGCTATCCACTCCCCCAGTCTTGGGGGTTCTACATCCTTCCAGTGCCTGAGGATAAGTTTGCGAGCCTGGAAAAGGGCCCTACCAACGGCCCTCTTTGGGTTGTCCTCAAGTGGGAGATCCTCTATAATACCCAAGATGCACACCTTAGGGGTCTGTGGTATTTGAATCATAAATACCTTGTTTAAAGTTTTAAGAACCCCCGCCCAATATAAGTGTAGTTTGGGGCACCTCCACATCAGATGGATGAGGTCTCCATGGTCTCTGGCGCATCTAGGACAGTTGTCATCAGCAACCAGGCCCATCCTGTGCAGTCTGGCTGGAGTATAATGTACCCGGAGAACAATGTACAATTGTGACAGGCGTTGTGCTATGTTAAGTGAGGCTCCCTGTATAGCTAGTAATGCCTCTTCCCACTGTTCGGAATTCATCTTTAAGGAAGTAGTGATATAGTTTTTTTTTTTTTTTACTAAAATGGCATGGTGCAAAATTTGGTGCAGCTCTGCATAGAAACGAATCAACTTCCAGGTTTTCCCGACAACCCTGGGCAGTGGATGTGGGGGTCTGTGGGTGGGGGCTTATAACAATTTGGATCCCAGTCCCCCACCTTATGTGAATGAGTACGGGGTACATTGTACCCCTACTCATTTACCCAAAAAAAGGTGTCAAAAATAAAACCAGTACACAGGTTTATGACAAAGTCCTTTATTAAAGTAGCTCCAATGTGTCTTCTCCCTTTGGTTTCTTCTCCCTCTGGTTCTCACTTCGGTGATGTCTTTATCCTCCTTTTCTTCTCGCTGCGCCAATGTCTTCTTCCTCTGGTTCTTCTTCCGGTTCTTCTCGCTGCACTGATGTCTTCTTCTGCTGGTTCTTCCTCCGGTTCTTCTCTCTTTCCGCTGTATTCTTCCTCCGCCAGTTCTTCGAGTTAGCTCAGACGTGTGGCCTGGTATGTTCCAGGAGGGGGGCTCACTCGCCCCCTCCTTTCCTGACCTCCTGGGCTGCATGCTTGGATAAGGGTCTGGTATGAATTTTGTTTTGTTTTGTTTTTACATTTTGTCGTGGGGTTTCCCCTCAAGATCCATACCAAACCCAAAGGGCTTGGTATGGAATTGGGAGTAAACCGCCCGACATTTTTTACAAATTTTTGGCGTGGGGTTCCCCTTCAAGATCCTCAGAACGCATGCCAAAGCTGGATCAGTTAAGATGATGATCCGACTTTGGTACAACTTCAGCCTATGCAATATCTCTACTGCACACCTTGGACACCTGGAGCATTATTCTTGGATCATGGCCCCAGGTGAGAATTTAAGATATTTTGGAGCTACTATCCCACACTATCACAGGCTACATCAATTCTTGTTCTCTTGGGGAACATTTGTGTGCGCCTGGCTTCCCCATTGCGTCCCCATCACCACAGGTCCCATGGCAGACAATTCTGGTAGCCCTCCATTTTCAGCACCACTATTTTACTTTTATTTAGCCGATATATATGGTATGCATCTGCTCCTGAGGAAGTGAAATGAATCCACGAAACGTGTAGAGCTTACTTGATGCAGCTATGGAAAAAAATATATTGCGCTTAATCTAAATAAACTAATAAAAAAGCTGCAACTAAAAAATGTTATACAACATCAAAACACAATATACAAAGAAAAAAGCTGCGCTAATGTGCGTGTTAATAAGATGCACTGACACCAGCGCAAATATTACAAGAAGTGAATGACAAACAGCGATCACACCGTGAGCTTGGTAAGAAAAAAAAAAGACGAATGAACCCTTATGGGTTAATTACAGTCCACCATAAAGTCCATAACAAATTGAATAATCATGGTCTCCAAAGTGAAAAAGAGATATTCCCAACTCCTGAGGAAAGTGATGATAGAAGCACCTCCACCTTAGTCACACATTGCCTCTTACCGAAACTCTATGATCTCTTATTACAGGAGATCATAGACAGCATGTAATAACGGTATCCTCACAGCATATCACCAGACTGGGACCGATATATGTTTAGAAAGAAAAGAGAGCTCCCATAGCATAAGATCCTCAAGGTTTTTAATAAGTTAAAAAAGATGTACACTTACATCAAGGTAGATGTGACAACGATTGATTTCCTGATACCATTTTCTCAGGGCGGACAGCTACTTTGCCTGCTGACCAAATTACAAGAAGCTGAGACCAGTCTGCTTGGATGGCTGTGCAAAGAGAGAGAGAGAGAGAGAGAGAGAGAGAGAGAGAGAGAGGGGCTATAGCCGAATCCCAGTATGAATGGAAATTCTTAAGTTCCAAGGTAATGAACACACATGGAGCTCTATGTGTGTTCATTACCTTCATTACCTTGGAACACACATGGAGCTCCATGTGTGTTCATTACCTTGGAACCTAAGAATTTCCATTCATACCGGGATTCATTTGCATTGGACAATAGAGGAATTTGTTTGGGAAGAGCAGAGACCGTGGCTGGGTTATGTGCCATAAGCTATTTTGATCTTGCTTATGAGATCAAGAAATCTGGTAAACGGCAGTGATTTCTGTGGTGGTGGCTTTTCTATCCATTGGGGATCATCACACTTTCCTTGGGTGTTTTCGTTTATCACCTTTGCATTTCACGTTTGGAAAGGAACCTACGAGCACTGGATTTATTGGACTTTATTTTGGACTATAATTTCATTAAATTTTTGTTTACACTGTCATTCATCTGTTTATTTTCTTACAAATTGCACATAGATGTGACAGTTTTCTGAGAGTGGTTAGTGTCAATCAGATGTTCCACTAACAGGCACTGTCTCATTGGGCTTTAGGATTATATTTTATTATTTCATCTACTAGACATGTGCACAACAAAACATTTTTTTTTGTTTCGTTTCGTCTCGTTCCGTAGATTCGTAAAGATTCATCATTTCGTAAGACGCAAGTTTTCCTATTCGGACCCGTTCGTACTTCGTAAGATGCAAGTTTTCCTATTCGGACCTGTTCGTATTTTCGTAACAGTTTTATTTTCGTTTATACTGAATGATTCGTAATTCTTTCTAATTTATTTTCGTTGATTCGAAATTCGTAATTTTCGTTTAATGGATTCGTAATTTTGTACTTTCGTAAATACATCTCGGTGCGGTCATTCGCAATCTCGTATTTTAGTTTTATTTTCAACACCTAATCCATATTAAGATATACTTTCACTGTCCAATGTGACTCAGCACAAAAGAGATAAAATGATTGGCTAAGATATTAACCTCCCTGGCAGTATGATTCTGTCTGGAATTACGTACCAAAAGCGGTACAATTATTTTGCAAGGAAATTTGGCGTTTTATAGTGTAGGCCTGCAATTCTTAGAAATAACTCATTTAAATCTGACCAAACAAGAGTCTAGTAGGCATCCCGGGTATACATTTTCTTTAAAAACAAAATTATAAATTATAATATAATAAAGAATTATAACAAATAATAATGTAATTATAATAAAAATTATTCAATAATGTAATCAACTAAAAATCACTGAAATTTGCTCAGTTGCAGAATTGTCGCTGTCATTACTTTTATTTTTTTATGACGAATTTCCCCACAAATCGCTATCGCACAATTCTGCAAGTGATTATAATTTATTATCGCTGTTTTCTAGCTGCTCTAAAACCATTTTTGACATAAAGGGACACTTTTGGTTGCTATGGACAATCTACAGTTTGCAGGCAGAAAGAAAAGTTTTTATTATATAAAAGTACATGTAGGGCACTGGGCAGACCACTAGGGACAAGGGGTGTGTGTATTTTTTACATACAGTACTGTAACCTATAAGATTACAGTATACTGTATGTAATGTGTTTGTTTACTTTTTTGAATTTGGCACCGTTCTCCGCCCCTGTGCGTCGTAACGTCGCAGGGAACGGAGATCGGCGGCACACAGAGGCACTGTGAATCGAGCGAGGTCCCGTTCGCTCACACAGCGTGGTGGCATCGCTGGATCCAGGGACAAGGTAAGTAACTTTGTCTGTGGATGCTGCGAAAGGTAAGCCGCGCCGCTGCACGCTCTGCACATCTACCCCGAGCGTGACTCGGGGGATACCGATAGTAGCATAGAAAAACCACCCTGAGTCACGCTCGGGGATACCGCTAAGGGGGTGAAGTAAGATACATCACTAACTACACTGCCCAGTGCCCATTCGAAAGAACGTTATGAGTACACAAATTTACGAACAGACAAAGAAACGGATTTACAAAACACACAAATGAAAATACGAACATACGAATGAAAATACGAACAGACAAGAGATTTAAAATACGGAATGCAAATCGTTCGTTATAGATGTCATTTTCATTCCTTTGGTGTTTCGTATTTTAGTAAGATTGTCCAATCGTACGTTCGTATTTTCGTTTGTTTGTTTTTTTGCTTATTTGTAATTCCGTAATTTTCGTATTTTGGTTCTTTCAGCTTTTCGGATGTTCGAATTGATCCGAATGTACGAATACTAACAAATTCGTACGAAAATCCATTTGTTACGAACGGGAACGCACATGTCTATCATCTACTTCGTCTCCATTAGAGGGTGAAGGGTAGGTGATCCTTAATACACATACAGGGTGTCTTTTTGTTTACAATCACAAATTTTCACGCTTTGTCATTTTTGCATTTTTTTACATTGCAGCGCAGCCATTATTCTTTTACATATATAAATAAATATAACCCTCCCTTACTCTATTCAAGTTGAAAAAAAAAAGTTTTGCCTTTAGTTCTACTTTAAGCAGGTTGCACTACAAGTTCTGCATTCACAAGAGACCTAATCACTATTTTATCTGCTATAGACATTGTTGCTGTTACATTACAAAGAAGTGAGTCATGTAAAAAAAAATTACAGAAAAAAAGAAAACATATTAATTGTGCAAATTTTATCTGTCAATTTTATTTTCATGTATATAGGAATAAACCAACATCATTTTCACAAACCTTTGCTACAATCAGATAGAGATAAAACCTGCCATGTACAAAGTATACCCTGGCTGCCATATTTTGCCCAAAGGCATTTCTCATCCAGCAGCTAATCAGTGATTTCTTTTCCCTATGAAAAATAAAACAGGTGCATTCCTTTCTAATGCCATCTAGACTGAGGATGCCTAGGGAAAACAGAGGGTTAAACTTCCGCAATTGCATTTATTTTTAACCAACGCTATGATAAGTACAGTGTAATTACCAAGATTGTTGTTTAAAGTGAAATTTGGTGCCACTTTGCTATATCATTAGACATAACACATTATTATCTGACAAACTGAGTCATTAAGATGGTCCTGATTATGAAATATGGCCTGGGGACATTGCTGTCTTCCCGCTGAACTCGTCAGCTCAACGCTAACAGTGACATGTTTACATAGAAATAGGTGAGTTCTAACCTGGAAATATGGCAGAGGATAATGACAAGCTCTCTCTATATATGAGTTTTGTTTAGATGAACCATCATTCGATTTAGATCAGTTAGGAGTATGTGTTGGTTTCTTAACATATGTAGGAAATACTGCTGCAGGTCTAAAATGATACATGTATATTTACGTTTAAAGGAGAATGAGCTTTCTTTGAATGTTGAAGGATAAAAAAAGTTATATTATAATAATAATTGTATAATAATATATAATAATAAGTGTATGTCTAGACTAGAATAATAGAAGTACCGTATATACTCGAGTATAAGCCGACCCGAATAAAAGCAGAGGCAACCAATTTTACCACAAAAAACTGGGAAAACATATTGACTCGAGTATAAGCCTAGGGTGGGAAAATGCAGCAGCTACTGTGTAAACAATGCCCATCTGCAGCCTCACTGTGCCCATTTGCAGTCTAATTGTGCCCAGTTGCAGTCTAATTGTGCCCAGTTGCAGTCTCACTCTGCCCATATGCAGGCTCTCACTGTGCCCACACATGCAGTCTCTCACTGTGCCTACACATGCAGTCTCTCACTGTGCCCACATATGCAGTCTCTCACTGTGCCCACATATGCAGTCTCTCACTGTGCCCACACATGCAGTCTCTCACTGTGCCCACACATGCAGTCTCTCACTGTGCCCACACATACAGTCTCTCACTGTGCCCACATATGCAGTCTCTCACAGTCAGAAATAAAACAGTGGGTCTGCCACTGTGTAATCCATATGGGGCCGTACCTTTTCATTAGTAAAACAGCGTGTGTCTGCCGCTGTATAATCCAGTCTGTTCCTGTCCATTGTAAGAAAGCCTCCCCATCCATCCGTGATAGAGGGACACTGATATGATGCTGGGAAACTGTATCAGTGTTCCGCCTATTACAGACAAGGAGGAGACGGGGCTGCCTTACAATGGACAGCCGAACAGACTGGATTATACAGCGGCAGACACACACTGTTTTAGTGCTGACTCGAGTATAAGCCGAGGGGGGTGGGGGGCTTGTTTTTCAGCCTAAAAAATGGGCTGAAAGACTTGGCTTATACTCGAGTATATATGGTAAGTAAAAAATTACTTTAAAGGATAACTTCACTTTTGTGAAAAAAATAAAACATAGAAAAAAAAAATATATATAGCATATACAATTGCTACACAAGCCATATTGTAATTTAATGTTATTAATCGCTTGCGGACCAGCCGCCGCATTTATACTGCGGCAGGTTGGCTCCACTGGGCGAACCGTCGTAGCTTTTACGTCAGTCGCTTCAAGCGGTGTTAGCAGGCGCAGGAGTGCCGATGCTCATGACCGGTGGTCGCGAGCGATCTCCGGGCACGAGAGGCAGAACAGGGACGTGCGTGTGTAAACACACACATCCCTGTTCTGTGAGCTGAGGAAATGCAGATTGTGAGTTAGTTAGCTAGGAACCACGATCTGTAATTTCCTCTAGGTCAGTCCCCTCCCCCTTCAGTTAGAACACACATTAGGAAACACAATAAACCCCTTGCTCGCCCTCTAGTGTTAACCCCTTCCCTGCCAGTGACATTTTTACAATAATCAGTGCATTTTTATAGCACTGATTGCTGTATAAATGCCAATGGTCCCAAAAATGTGTCAAAAGTGTACGATGTGTCCGCCATAATGTTGCAGTCCCGCCATTACTAGTAAAAAGCTGAGAAAAAAAATTCACTATAGCAAAAAATACAAAATATTGTGTTTTTTTTTTTTAAATTGTCGATCTGTTTTTGTTTATAGCGCAAAAAAATAAAAATCTCAGAGATGATCAAATACCACCAAAAAAAATGTGGGGCAAAAAAAGACATAAATATTGTTTGGGTACAGCGTCGGGGCAGATAACTCCAAACAAATGTTTCTCAACAATAAAAATTTGTTCTTGATTTTTTCCACTCCTTAAAAAAATTCCAGGACAAAAATTGCTACATTTCCTAACAATAAGGCATGCTGGTACAGTAGGTTAACTGGCTCCTGGCCTTAGCGTGTGTTAGGGATCTTAGATTGTAAGCAACTTGAGGGCAGGGGCTGACGTGAGTGTACAATATATGTAAAACGCTGCTTAAATTGACAGCGCTAAATAAGTACCTGTAATAAAACAATACATTTATTAATTAATGTGATGACAGAAATGATACTGGGACAAAACCTTTTGTGTTGTTTTGTATAGAGTCTGGAATGTTTAGATCCTTTCTTCAGTTTTTTTTTGCTATTCATGTCTGTTTAAGAAAGTCTGTTTACCCTGATTTTCCATCCCTGTGACAAGAGCTATAAGGCCTCGTACACACGACCGAGAAACTTGACAGAATCCATCAAGAAACTTGGTGGCAGAGCTTTTTTGTCAAGGAAAATGGTCATGTGTATGTTTTTCATTGAGAAAACTGTCGAGGAACTCGACGAGGAAAAAAGAGAACAAGTTCTCTTTTTCCTCGACGGGAGTCTCAATTTCCTCGTCGTGTTCCTCGTCGGGCTGGTTTCGACGAGAAACATGATCGTGTGTATGCTAAGAAACCCGCACATGCTCAGAATAAAGTATGAGACTGGAGCGCACCTTCGGTAAAAGTAGTGTTTGTAATGGATATAGCACATTCGTCACGCTGTAACAGTCTGAAAAGTGCAAATCGTCTCCTACCAAACTTTTAGTTAACACGCAGTAACATGAGATTAGCAAAAGCAGCCCCAAGGGTTGTACCAGTGGAATCGAACTTCCCCTGAACGATGAGATTTGGTCTTGACAGTGTGTACGCAAAGAAAGCTTGTTGAGTTTCTCGACAAGCCTAACAAGAAACTCGTCAAGGAAAACTTATTTTCCGACGAGTTCCTCGGTCGTGTGTACGAAGCCTAAGGCCCCGTACACACGATAGAATCCATCCGCAGATAAATCCCAGCAAATGGGTTTCTGCGGATAGATCCTATGGTGTGTACACGCCAGCGGATCTGTTTCCGCGGAGAAATCTCCTCTGGGATGGATTCCAGCAGATCGGATATTTGCTGTGCTGCACAACAAATCCATCTGCTGGAATCCATTCCAACGGATGGATCCGCTCGTCTGTACAGACTTACCGGATCCATTCGTCCAAAGGGATTCCCCGCACGCGTCGTAATGATTTGACGCATGCGTGGAATTCCTTATATGACAGCGTCGCGCCCGTCGCCGCGTCATAATCGCGGCGACGGCGCGACACGTCATCGGCAGAGGATTTCCGCGCGGATTTCAACGCGATGGTGTGTACACTCCATCCCATCGAAATCAGCGGAAATCTTTGAGAGGATTTATCCGTGGAAACGGTCCGCTGGACCGTATCTGCGGATAAATCCTCTCGTGTGTACGGGGCCAAAGAAGTAATGGAAATTATCTCCAATGAGCAACCAAAGTGGATAAAGCAGGAAGGAATAAAGCCTCTGTGATGCCTCGTACACAGGACCAGTTTTCCCGTCAGGAAAACTGCCATGAGAGCTTTTAGCCCGGAATCCCGGCGGGAAAAATTAGAACATGTTTTCTTTTTTCCTGCCGGGATTCCTGGCGGTCTTTTTACCGACAGTTTTCCTATGGGAAACACTGCGATGGAGCATACATATGGCCGGGATTCCCGGTCAAAGCTGCCATGAAAACCAGCCGTGTGGAGGGGGAAAAAGCTGCCGAGCAGGTTCTTGGCTTTCCCCTCGGTTTTCCCGGTGGACTTTTTACCGACGTGAAAAACGATTGCGTGTACAAGGCATGAGGTTTTTACTACTTTATGTCCCAGTGATTACTGTTATCTTTGTTTTTTTAGAGAAGGGAATAAAAATCTCAAACAAATACACAGGTAGCAACAAAAATGTGGCATGGGTCAAGCTCTTCCCTACTTTTATCCAAAACTAAGAAGTATGTTTTTTAAGACATATAACTGTACCAGATAACAGGTGAAATCTGTTTGGAAAACCACATAATAAAGGGAAACAAAATTAAATTTCACCCTGCTTGTCAATTTTTTGAAGACTGAAACTCATAGTGTCTGAAAAAGAAATCATTCTAAGTCTAACATTGCTAGAATCAAGAAAGTCTAACATTTCTAGAACTTGAAGCTCCGTGACAGGTGGCCTGTCCGATCTAGACAGAAAAAGCTTCTTATTACTTGACTTATTTGTCTTCCAGTTATAAAGTGCATCTCTTAGGACTTCTGAAATACCTTTTGTCAGGTGCTTGGGAATAGATCAGCTCCTCTTGTCTCATTACAACTAGCTTATCAGAAGTGGTTTTGCCATTAGAGTATAACATGGCAGTTTTATGTCTAATGACCCCAGAGGTTATGTCTAATTGCACTTTTATTTTAATAGAACGTAAAAAGGCAACTGTCCCAGAAAGCTGGGCTGTCTCGGATCGCAGAATGTAAAAGCAAAATTTAATTCCAATTAGAAGGTCAAGGTTAGGTCAGTTGCTTTTAGTGATTTTACAATATTTTCTACTAAAAATTATACATTTACATCTGGTGTAAAAATTCTGTGAACACTTACACAAATTTAGTGTATGGTCCTGATCTTTACCATGAGACTGTATTCAATTTTCAACAAATTAAAGACAAAATTAAGATTAGAGAAAAATAGTGGAGCTGTTGATTGGATGCGTTTTTCATTAGATGTGAGGAAATTCATCCTGAGAACCAGGGAACAACCAAAAACTGCACACAAGGCACTCAAGCTTTAGATCTGGGTATGGATAAGCAAGCCTCAGGGAAAAAACTATAATATATATGTGTGTGCCATAGAGCAGAGGGCTTTTTATTATCTCTGTGCATGTTGTACCTGCTGAAAATTGCGAGATACGTGGCTTATATGAGATGTGTCAGTCCCAAATGGGCAAGTAGATTTTCCACCCTCAAGTGTCTGAACTTGTACTAAACTGCTTAAGTAATTATTAAATGTGGTAGAAAAAAAAAAGAATAGAAAAGCAAAAAAAAAAAAAGCAAACACAACAAAAATAAGCAGTCCTCCCCAATTTATTAATGCAGTTACTATTTAATGGCAACTGAATTAGTAAATGGAGAGTTCAGGATGGCCTACCCCACCTCCACCTAGAAGCTGTTCTTTTACTTTCTCCTTTATTTAGTTATTACCTTTTGTATCACTTGCCCCTTCCTTTTAGAATGTAAGCTCTTACGATCATTGTCCTCCTAAGAGCCAGTTCACACAGGGGCAACACGACTTTGTGCGCGACTTTGCGAGTCGACTTCAGCGCGACTTGGGGCGACTTACAAGGCAACTTCAAGTCGGCTCCAGGACAGGCGACTTTGGCCGTGGCCAATCAAACAACAATCAGCTCTGTGGGAGGGAGGGGTTTGCCTGAGAAAACTAGTTTCTCTTCCTGGAAAGTTGCTTCAGTTAAGACAGGGGATCCAACTTCCATTGAAATCAATGGGTACAAGTCGCCTAGAAGTCGCCTTGAAGTAGTACAAGAACCTTTCCTGAAGTCGGAGCGACTGCAGTAGTGTGCATTAAGACGGCTCTCATTGACTAACATGTATTTTGACATGTCACGTGACACAAGTCACCCCCCCAGGTCACGGTAGTGTGAACCGGCTCTAACCCTCTTGTATTGAATTGAATTGTATTGTAACTGTACTAGCTTCCTTCATTTATAAAATGCTAATATTGTTATTATTTGTTTTAATTATATTATTATTAATATTTTGTTCATAATAATTGATAATTCTCAAACATTTTTCTGGATACAGTATCCAGCAGCTGTATGACCAGTTAAAAGAAATTCCAGTATACATATTATACATAATGGCCCGGATTCAGATAGGAGATACGACGGCGTATCTCCTGATACGCCGTCGTATCTCTGAGTCCGGCCGTCGTATCTATGCGCCTGATTCATAGAATCAGGTTACGCATAGATATCCCTAAGATCCGACAGGTGTAAGTGTCTTAGGCTGCAATTTCACGCTGGCCGCTAGGTGGCGCTTCCGTTAGTTTACGCAAGGAATATGCAAATTAGTATTTACGTCGATTCAGAAATGAACGACCGCCCGGCGCTTTTTTTTTTACGTCGTTTGCGTTCGGCTATTTTCCAGCGTAAAGTTACCCCTGCTATATGAGGGGTATGTGCGGCGTATCCTATGTTAAGTATGGCCATCGTTCCCGCACCAAGGTTTGAAATTTTTACGTCGTTTGCGTAAGTCGTTCGCGAATACAGCTGGACGTAATTTACGTTCACGTCGAAAGCATGACGAGTTGCCGTCATTTGGAGAATGCGCACTGGGATTCAGTCGCAGCCGGCGCAATTGCAGTTCGTTCGGCGCGGGGACGCGCATCATTTAAATGATACACGCCTCCTACCCGCCGAATTTGAATTCCGCCGGGTGATTTACGCTACGCCATCGCAACTTTACAGGCAAGTGCTTTGTGAATAAAGCACTTGCCTGAAAAACTTGCGGCGGCGTTATGTAAATGAGATACGTTACGCCAGCAGAAAGATCTGCTGATCTTTCTGAATCTGGCCCCTCATATATATAGTACAATTCAGAGTACATACCGGTAAATGCCAAATCTACCACTTTGTAATATACATGCTTTTAAAGTGCATGCAAATCCTGTCAATAATCTTCTCTTATTTGCTTCCTTTTGGTCTGTTTAATATATCATTGCACGCATTTTGTTATATCTGTTTGATAAGAACAAAACACACAGTCAGCCTACATCAGGGATTAGGAGCTGAGTGTACTTCTGGCAGATCAACAGGTACTTTTCTGTACTTGCAGGTTCTTTGAAAGGATAAAACACGGGAAAAGGTGCATTTATTGCCGATATGTACTACATGTTTTTCTTTTAAAATGCTGCCTTGTGTCAAATGGCAATGCTGATCGTGTTGCTGTGCCTTGAGACAGGTTGAAGTCGGATTAAGGATTTCATTTCACTGAATTAAATGAATTATACACTAAAAAGCAGATTAAAATTACTTTTTCAAAACTCATTGCAACATAAAAAGTGGTGTCAATTGGTCCCAGTGAGAAAAGTGTAGTTTCTCTTGAGCATTCTTTCTTCTGTGTTTGATGTAACAGAATGCATGGCAACACAAACAGTGTGAACAAACCCTAAAGATATGGACAGCTAAAGTATTATAGGTATAATGTATTTCCACTTTCGCAGTCACAGTGAGAAAAGCCCACTACATGTTTTTCTATGTGTTACCAGCATGCCTAAAAATATATATTTTTTTTTATATTTCTTACCATTTAGAGTCTCAAAAGTAGGTGTCGTGGCTGATTGCAAGGTTTTTTGAACAATGTGAGCCTGCCCCAAGTCTGTCCTCATAGTTACACATTGGGGTTGATTTACTAAAACTGCAAAATGCTAAATCTGGTGCAGCTGTGCATGGCAGCCAATCAGCTTCTAACTTCCGCTTGTTCAATTAACCACTTAAGCCCCGGACCATTTTGTTGCTAAATGCCCAGGCCAGGTTTTGCGATTCGGCACTGCGTCGCTTTAACAGACTATTGCGCGGTCGTGCGACGTGGCTCCCAAACAAAATTGGCGTCCTTTTTTCCCCACAAATAGAGCTTTCTTTTGGTGGTATTTGATCACCTTTGCGGTTTTTATTTTTTGCGCTATAAACAAAAATAGAGCGACAATTTTGAAAAAAATGCAATATTTTTTACTTTTTGCTATAATAAATATCCCCCAAAAACATATATAATTTTTTTTTTCCTCAGTTTAGGCCGATACGTATTCTTCTACCTATTTTTGGTAAAAAAAATCACAATAAACGTTTATCGATTGGTTTGCGCAAAATTTATAGCGTTTACAAAATAGGGGATAGTTTTATTGCATTTTTATAAAAAAAATTTTTTTTACTACTAATGGCGGCGATCAGCGGTTTTTTTCGTGACTGCGGCATTATGGCGGACACTTCGGACAATTGTGACACATTTTTGGGACCATTGTCATTTTCACAGCAAAAAATGCATTTAAATTGCATTGTTTATTGTGAAAATGACAGTTGCAGTTTGGGAGTTAACCACAGGGGGCGCTGTAGGAGTTAGGGTTCACCTAGTGTGTGTTTACAACTGTAGGGGGGTGTGGCTATAGGACTGATGTCATCGATCGAGTCTCCCTATAAAAGGGATCACTCGATCGATGCAGCCGCCACAGTGAAGCACGGGGAAGCCGTGTTTACATACGGCTCTCCCCGTTCTCCAGCTCCGGGGGGAGCGATCACGATGGAGCGGCTATAAACGCGCCGTCGTCCCGGATGCTCCCCGCGGGTATCCGACCGCCGCATGTACCGGAGGGGGTCCCGATCGGTCCCCCGACCCGCGGAAAGGCGGGGACGTACATGTACGCCCATATGCCTGTACGTGCCATTCTGTGGACGTACATGTACATGCGGCGGTCGGCAAGTAGTTAAGCTTTCACAAAATAAAAAATGGAAGCTGATTGGTTTCTATGCAGAGAGGCACCAGATTTTACATTCTTTGGTTTTAGTAAATCAACCCCATTGATAATGAAGACTTAGCTGCACAGTACAAACAGTTAATTAAGGCCGGCCATACATGGTTCAAATCTTGATGTCTTCAGCAAGAACCGGCCGAGATTTGAACCGTTGATGGGCAGGCTGAATGTACCAAGTTGACTGATTGAGCAACTTGGCTACAACCAGCCTACTGGATTTGCTTTCAATTATCGTTAGCGGTTGCTATAGCTGCTAGGAATAATCATTGTCTTCTCTCAGCGGAGACAGCTTCCTCCCCTTCTTCACCCCTCCCCCCTGCCGAGAAAAAAAAATGGCCCAGCAGGAGGGATTTCCACACCAACACTGTTTGTGATGATGGGTGAATCAAGCAAATTTCTTTCCCACCGCTTCTTAACCTTTTCGCACCCGCGCTATAGGCGAAAGGGGGCACTTTACGTGATCAGCTGTCAGCCAATGACAGCTGATCATGTGATGTAAACAAAAGATTGGTAATCAGCTTTTTTTCTGCTTGTGCTGACAGCATGAGCAAAAAAAAAAGCAGATCACCGGCTTGTGTCAGAGGAACAGCGGTCCCGAAGAGGGTGCCAGTGCGCACCAGTGCCACCTTCCAGTGCATAGCAATGCTGCCAACCAGTGCCACCTATCAATGCATATAAGTGCTGTCAATCAGAGCCACCTATCAGTGCTGCCTATCAGTGTCACTTAGCAGGGCCCATCAGTGCCACCTATTAATGCCCATCAGTGCCACCCATCAGTGCCACCTCTCAGTGTTACTTCTCAGTGCCCATTAATGCCCACCAGTGCTGCCTCATTAGTGCCCACCAGTGCCACCTATCAGTGTCCATCAGTGCAGCCTCATCAGCACACAATCAATGAAGAAGAAAAATTACCTGTTTGCAAAATGTTATAACCAACTATAAAACTGTTTTGTTAGAAAACGATGATAGAAATTTCATTTGGGTACAGTGTGGCATAACCGCACACTTGTCATTCAAAGAGTGACAACGCTGAAAGCTGAAAATTGGCCTGGGCAGGATGGGAGTTTAAGTGCCCAGTAAGAAAGTGGTTAAACTAGAACCTGCTTAAAGGTGCAGAATAGAGCATCTGGAAATAAAAGTATGCTGCATTTTTTTTTTATATTTTTATTAGTATGGTATGTAAATGGGTTCATGTAACATAAAGTAGGTGCTATCCTAATTTGGTTGCAAAAATTTAAACACATTTTGGGGGGATTTACTAAAACTGGTGCACTCAGAATCTAGTGCAGCTGTGCATGGTAGCCAATCAGCTTCCAACTTTAGCTTGTTCAATTAGGCTTTCACAATAAAACCTGGAAGCTGATTGGTTTCTATGCAGAGCTGCATCAGATCTTGCAAACTCTAGTTTTAGTAAATCACCCCCCTTAAGGCTGCTTTCACATTGGGCAGTGGAGGTGCGGTGACGGTATAGCCGCGCTATTTTTAGCGCCGCTAAACCGTCGTATTTACCCCAATATTCGGGCGCTAGCGGTGAGGTTTTAACCCCCGCTAGCGGCCGAAAAAGGGTTAATACCGCCCGCATTGTGGGCGGTATTACCGCGGTTTCCCATAGATTTCCCATTGATAGGAGCGGTAAACACTCCGCTCCTATACCGCTCCAAAGATGCAGCTAGCAGGACTTTTGGAGCGGTCCTGCTACCGCATTGCTTCAGTGTGAAAGCCTTCAGGCTTTCACATTGAAGCCTGCAGGGCATGTTTTTTTCATGCGGTATAGCAGCGCTATTTTTAGCGCTGTACAGCATGAAAAACGCCTCAATGTGAAAGGGGTCTTAGTCCTGTTTTTTTCCTGTGGGATTAAGGGTAGCCTGGCTTCTATATGCTCCTTACTGGCCCTTTAATGTGATTGGCGGCTTCATGGACCAATAGGAAGGTTTGAGAAGAGGGGTTGATCCAAGCTCAAGAAAAAAATAAATCCAAATTTCCATTTATCTGCTTCAATCTCTGGATCTACAAATGGTTTGCAATTGAGTTTTCATGAAAAGCAATCTCTGCTACATTTTGTCATCTTTTGATCTGCTCAGGTTTGTGACAGGTCTACTTAAAGTGTTTTGTGACAGCTTGTCACCGGCATTATGTTGATTCAGTCGTTGGCAATCACTCCTTTACAAGACTGGAGTCTTGGCTTAGACACTATCTGCATAAATACTGACATTGGTGCTTTGTTTTTTCCCACGGTACAAACGCCATAGTCGCAGACTGTGTGGGGTCTGATTAAACAGGTCCCAGAGTGTGTGTGAGATTACAGCAAGAAGGTAGAGTGTGAGCTCCACTTACAGCAAGAAGGGATCCTTCTCTATTTTTCTAAATATATTTATCTTTTTGTATACTATATTACAAATAAGGGAAATATATATATACACACACTTTTCAATAGATCTTAGTTTGATCAATATGTTTATAGTGGCAAGAATATCAGTTCTATTTACTGATCTAAACATAAAAGTAACAGTGTGCTACCGTGTACTGTAACTGTGTGTTACTGAGCTGTGCAAAGGAGAAACAAATATAATAAATATCCCTTATGTTGTAAAGTGCTGAGTAAACTGTCGGCGCTATACAAATCCTGTATAATAATAATCAATTTGGATTTTCTCATGTTTCAGGTGTCTCTCTTTGCCCATGAATGTTAGAAAAGCACAATAATATACAGTTGTACCTTGGAATATGAGCATAATCTGTTCCAGAAGAATGCTTGTAATCCAAAGTACTCTTTTATATCAAAGCGAGTTTCCCCATTAATGGAAACTCAGATAATTAGTTCCACAGTGACTGCTTGTGTATGCAGTACTGTATGTGGCCAGAGGTGCGGGGGCGCCGGAGACACTCAGGAACTCCATGCGTTTCCGAGTGTCACCGGTGTACCTCCTGGCTAAATGCAGTACTGCACACCCCAGTGGCTTGAATCCTGCACGTCTTGCGAGACAACACTTGCAAACCAAGTCAGGATTTGCGAAACGCTTGTAAACTGCGTTACTCGCAATCCGAGGTTTCGCTGTAGTTTTAAATTAAAGCATACACCAACGAGTGGTCTTGTCCTGTAGAACTACGGTCCCTTTGAAGTATATATATACGGCAACAGAATTACAGAAAAATCTCCTGAGGAAGTCCAGTGATGAAACATGTAATTGTTGGGCAGTTATTGGTGACATCATCACACGGACATTGAGGGTGTTCTGATACATGGAAGTGTTTGTAATAGCGCTGTCTTATGCTTGGATTATGTGTGTGCATTTGGTTTTGTTTATGTAATAAATGTTTTATATCGGTACTTTCACTATTGTGAGTTTAACTTATTTCTTCGGATATATGTTGGATGTTTGCCGCAAGGTATTAGGTTTATTGATAGTGGAACAGTGTTCGTTGAGTGGATCTTTCTGGGTGCATTTAAAGTGGTTATACACCCTGTACGACCACTTTCACCTACAGGTAAGCCTATATTAACCCCCCTGGCGGTATTCCCGAGTCTGACTCAGGGTTACATTTTTTTGCTGCAATCGGTAACCCCGACTCAGACTCGGGCTTGCCTCGCAGCATCCATAGGCAGGGTTTACTTACCTTGTCCCTGGATCCAGTGATGCCACCGCGCTGTGCTCGCTCGATTCACACAGTGCCTCTGTGTGCCGCCGATCTCCGTTCCCTGTGACGTTACGACACACGGGAGCGGAGAACGGCGCCAAATTTAAAAAGGTAAACAAAGACCTTACATACAGTATACTGTAATCTTATAGATTACAGTACTGTATGTAACAAATACACACACCCCTTGTCCCTAGTGGTCTGCCCAGTGCCCTGCATGTTCTTTTATATAATAAAAACTGTTCTTTCTGCCTGCAAACTGTAGATTGTCCATAGCAACCAAAAGTGTCCCTTTATGTCAAAAAGGGTTTTAGAGCAGCCAGAAAACAGCGGTAATAAATTAGAATCACTTGCAGAATTGTGCGAAAAAAAATAATGACAGCGACAATTCTGCAACTGAGCACATTTCAGTGATTTTGAGTTGATTACATTATTGAATAATTTTTATTAAATTTATATTATTATTTGTTATAATTATTTATTATATTATAATTTATAATTTTGTTTTAAAAAAAAATCATATCCGGGATGCCTACTAGACTCCTGTTTGGTCAGATTTAAGTGAGTTATTCCTAAGAATTACAGGCCTACAGTAAAAAAGGCCAAATTTCCTTGCAAATAATGGTACCGCTTTCAGCACGGAAATAATCATACCGCTAGGGAGGTTAAGGCTTACCTGTAGGTGCTGGAAAAACCTCCTAAACCTACACGGTTTAGGAAATATTTACAATGTCCCCTAACGTGTCTTCTGTGCAATATATTTGGCGCATGCGCACTTTAGAAAGGGCACGATGTGCCGTTTCTAGAGGGGGTCATGCCGTGACTGGCGGCGCCTGCGCGCATGTGCTGGAGTGACGTAACGTGACTCCGGCTAGTCACAGAACCGGAGTCCGTGGCCCTGGAAGGAAGAGGGCTGAAAATGGACGATTCCAGACAGCGGGGACATCAGGACATTGCAGGCTTCGGTTTCAGGTAAGTGACACACATAATGGGCTACTATGCAATGCATAGTAGCCCAGTATGATTTACCTTTGAAGGGAAATAAAAAGGAAGTAAAACCCATCTGCATGTGTGGGGAGGGGGTGTCCCACAGTGTCTAGCAATAATCCCCTCCTACAGATGAATGAGGAAGTGAAAAATCTAACAGGACATGCACTTTCTAAACAGTATATAAAGGTGAAGACAGCAGATATAAACGTACAACTTATGTCAGAACATTTGTTTCATCTCTGTGTATCATCTGAGGCTGTTCACTTCACTGGGTATATGTGAGGGTTTACATCATTTTAAAATGAACAAGTTGAAGTTGGTAGCTGATTGGCTACCATGGACAGCTGCAAAAGATTTTGCGCTCTCCAGTTTTAATAAATCAACACTATACTGTATATGTGTGGACTCGACGTTGCGACGCACGGGGGTGGAGATCAGCGGCAAATTCAAAAAAGGAAAAACACACAATACATACAGTATACTGTATAAAATAATTACACATCCCCTTTGTCCCTAGTGGTCTGTCCAGTGGCTTGCATGCACTTTTTATATTATATACAGTGGGGATCAAAAGTTTGGGCACCCCAGGTAAAAATTTGGATTAATGTGCATAACGAAGCCAAGGAAAGATGGAAAAATCTCCAAAAGGCATCACATTACAGATTAGACATTCTTATTAAAAGTGAAAAAAAGTTAGATTTTATTTCCATCATTTACACTTTCAAAATTACAGAAAACAAAAAAATTACGTTTGCAAAAGTTTGGGCACCCTGCAGAGTTAATATCTTGTACTGCCCCCTTTGACAAGTATCACGGCTTGCAAACGCTTTTTGTAGCCTGCCAAGAGTCTTTCAATTCTTGTTTGAGGTATCTTTGTCCATTCTTCCTTACAAAAGTCTTCCAGTTCTTTGAGATTTCTGGGCTGTCTGTCACGCACTGCTCTTTTAAGGTCTATCCATAGATTTTCAATTAAGTTGAGGTCAGGAGATTGTGAAGGCCATGGCAAAACCTTCAGTTTACGCCTCTTGATGTAATCCCCCGTTGATTTTGAGCTGTGTTTAGGATCATTATCCATTTGTAGAAGCCATCCTCTCTTTAACTTCAGCTTTTTCACAGATGGCATCAAGTTACCATCCAAAATTTGCTGACATTTTATTGAATCCATTTTTCCTTCTACTCGTGAAATGTTCCCTGTGCCACTGGCTGCAATACAACCCCAAAGCATGATTGATCCACCCCCATGCTTAACAGTTGGACAGAGGTTCTTTTCATTAAATTCTGTGCCCTTTCTTCTCCAAACGTACCTTTGCTCATTCCGGCCAAAAAGTTCTATTTTAACCTCATCGGTCCACAGAACTTGTTTCCAAAATGCATCTATATGTTCATTTGCAAAGTTCAAACGCTGATTTTTGTGGTGAGGAGGTAGAAGAGGTTTTCTTCTGATGACTCTTCCATGAAGACCATATTTGTACAAGTATCTCTTCATAGTGGAATAGTGTACCACAACTCCAGTGTCTGCCAGATCTTTCTGGAGGGATCGTGCAGTCAAACATGGGTTTTGAATTGCTTTTCTCACAATCCTGCGAGCTGTTCTGTCTGATATTTTTCTTGGTCTTCCAGATCTTGCTTTAACTTCCACTGTTCCTGATGACTGCCATTTCTTAATTACATTCCGAACAGAGGATATTGACATCTGAAAATGCTTTGCTATCTTCTTATAGCCTTCTCCAGCTTTGTCAACTGAGCGTCAACTATTTTCAGTTTCAGTTTTCTAGACAACTGCTTAGAAGAACCCATGGTGCTGATTGTTGGGGCAAGGTCAGATGAGTCTGGGCATTTAAAACCTTTGAGATTGACATCACCTGGTCTTCCCAGACGATGATTGAGAACAATCCATGACACTGGCAGGTCTCAGCTTTGCAAAGGGGGCAGTGCATGCTATAAATTCTGCAGGGTTCCCAAACTTTTGCAGACGCCATTTTTTTGTTTTCTTTAATTTTGAAAGTGTAAATGATGGAAATAAAATCTAACTTTTTTTGACATATTATAAGAATGTCTAATCTGTAATTTGATGCCTTTTGGAGATGTTTCCATCTTTCCTTGGCTTCGTTATGCACATTAATACAAATTTTTACCTGGGGTGCCCAAACTTTCGATCCCCACTGTATACTGTTCTTTCTGCCTGGCAACTGGAGATTGTCCACAGCAACCAAAAAGTGTCCCTTTATGTCAAAAGTGATTTTAGAGCAGCTAGAAAACAGCGATAATAAATTAGAATCACTTGCAGAATTGAGCGATAGCGATTTGTGGGGAAATTCGTCTTCAGACACCGAAAGTAATGACAGCGACAATTCTGCAACTGAGAAAATTTCAGTGTTTTTGATTTGATTACATTATTGATACATTTTTATTATTATTATATTATTATTTGTTATAATTATTTATAGTTATTTATCATATTATAATTTATGATTTTGTGTTTCAAACTTTATTATACCCGGGATGTCTACTAGACTCTGGTGTGGACAGATTTAGGTGAGTTATTCCTAAGAATTACAGGCCTACAATATAAAACACCAAATTTCCATGCAAAATAATAGAACCGCTTTCAGCACCAAAAATCTGAAATAATCCTCCAGCCAGGGAGGTTAAGAGCCTATTGGCTTTTAGTACAACAACCCCATATTGTTATGAATTTCACTTCGTTTATTATCCATACATGAAATAATATGTTGCATGTATATATTACACTATATGGTCACAGTGATTTACTAAAACTGTAGAGTGCAAAATCTGGTGCAGCTCTGCATAGAAACCAATCAGCTTCCAGTTTTTTTTGTCAAAGCTTAACCACTTACGGACTGCCCGCCGCAGGAATACATTGGCTGTTTGAAGAGAAATACCGTTGTTATGGTAGCAGCTGGCTACTATAACCCCAGTATCCTCTTCTTGAGTGGGCGGTCCGCTACAAGATAAACATGGTCTCTGTGGCGGATACGCCACAAGATCACTTTTATCGGCGGCGGGAGAGGCCACCCCCTCCCACCACCCTCCGGTGCCCTCCGCCGCTTACCGGAGCAGGGCAGTGGCGGAGGCGATCGGATCCTCTCCCTCCCTGTGTATGGAAACGAGTGAGGGAAAGATGGCCCACACCCGTCTCCATATCACTGAAGGGCAGAAGCGACGTCAAAACGTCACTTCCGCCCATAGCTCTTAAAGGGAAATTTTTTTAAATTTTTTTTATAGAATGACATAAATTATTATTATTTTTTTTTTATTTCATTTTAGTCTAAATATAAGACCTGAGGTATTTTTGATCACAGGTCTCATATTTAAGAGGACCTGTCATGCTTTTTTCTATTACAAGGGATGTTTACATTCCTTGTAATAGGAAATCAAAGTGACCCAAAAAATTATTATTATTTAAAAAAAAAAAAAGTGTCAAAATAAAGTAAAATAAATAATAGAAACATTTTATTTTTAAAGCGCCCCGTCCCGATGAGCTTACGTGAGCAGCGCCCACATATGAAAACGGTGTTCAAACCACACATGTGAGGTATTGCCGCGATCCTTCGAGCGAGAACAATAATTCTAGCCATAGACCTCCTCTGTAACTCAAAACATGCAACCTGTAGAATCTTTTAAATGTCGCCTATGGAGATTTATAAGGGTTAAAGTTTGTCACCATTCCACGAGCGGGAGCAACTTTGAAGCGTGACATGTTGGGTATCAATTTACTTGGCGTAACATTATCTTTCACAATATAATTATTGTGACGACTGCCATTTTATTCTCTAGGGTGTTAGAAAAAATATATATATATATATACAGTATATATAATGTTTGGGGGTTCTAAGTAATTTTCTAGCAAAAAAAACAGTTTTTAACCCGTAAACACCAAATCTCAGATAGAGGCTTGGTCCTTAATTGGTTAATTGAACAAGCTGAAGTTAGAAGCTGATTGGCTACCATGCACAGCTGCACCAGATTTTGCACACTTCAGTTTTAGTAAATCAAGTCCACTGTTTGAATAAAATATTTGCCTTCACCTTTTTTTTCATGCTTCGTTACATCTCATTGCTGCTGATGCCAGGCAAAGTACGCAACCCTGACATACACCCAGTTACATGCACCACTAAGAATAAATACACAAAAAATGATTGTTTAAACCTCCGATTGATTTTTTTTCACCCCTTCTATTCTTTTATACTTCATTTTTTTTTAAAACAGAGGTTGGACGAAAGGTTTCGTGTACTATAATGCTTCTGGTAATTAAATAATCTTTTATTTTTATAGAGCTCCGTAAGCAAACTAAAAATGGGACAACTAATGCCATGTACACACGATTGTAATTTCCGATGAAAAAAGTCAGACGGAATTTTTTCATCGGATATTCCGACCGTGTGTGGGCCCCATCAGACTTTTTTTTCGTCTGAGTTTAGGCATAGAACAAGTTTTACTTTTTTCCGATGGAAAAAAATCCTATGGGAAATTCCGATTGTCTGTGTGGAACTCCGATGGAGAAAAAAACACGCATGCTCAGAATCAAGTCGACGCATGCTCGGAAGCATTGAACTTAATTTTTCTCGGCTCTCGTAGTGTTTTCCGTCACCGCGTTTTGGACGATCGGAATTTGGTCTAACAGTGTGTATGCAAGACAGCTTGAACGAAATTCCGATAGGAAAATTCCATCAAATTTTATCCCATCGGAAATTCCGATCGTGTGTATAAGGGGTAAAGAGGGCTGGAGAGATTTTATGGAGACTGCCCCTTTAAATGAGGGACATTTGGGAGGTGATACATGTTGTCTCCATCAGAAGCCTAAATGACAGGGTAACAATGCAGGATCACAGTTGAGTAAAGCGTAGTCACCCTATAACAGGAAGTGCCTGAACAAAGCCCCTTATAACAGGACCTCCAGGTATTATTTTAATAAAAGCTGCAGATTTATCAAGATTGAAATGGACTTTTAAAAGCTTCATTCACATTTTAAATATTAGATTTAAGTGATTGGTTTGTTTTCTTATACTTTAATCGCTAATAGTAAAGCTCTGTGTAATATGGCTTTCCTATATAAAGTAAATATAAAGCACAGAAATCATTTATATTTATTTATTTTAATACATTGTTATCTTTTTTTTTAACAAAATACAACTACTTTAGCTAAAGAGAATATTTTTTTTTTAATTAATTCATGCACAAATCTAAAAAGAAAACACACTGAATTGTGCTATTGTTTCCAAGAATGCAGGTCGCTTTGCTGCCTCTAACACCATACATGTGTGCCATCTAGTGTCTAAGATCTTTATAGACCGTACCACATGACCTTTTCGCTCAGCCTGTTTAGTCTTTTATCTTTATATTTAGCTGCATATTGATTTATTTATTTTTAGATCATTTTTAACTGAAATATACATTTATTGGATCTAGGTACAAAAGGTTTCCCTATTCCTTTTCTTTGAGGACAAGGGGTCAATATGACTACTACTATCCTGTATTTATCAACATTACATCATTTACACAATAAAGCAGAACATCAAATTACTGTAGTAATAATAATAATAATATTAATAATGTAATAATAACAATAATAATATAGTTACATAGTTAGTCAGGTTGAAAAGCTCCTAAAAAAAATAAAAAAACATTGTAAAAAATAAAAAAATAAGTGAATAAATAATAATAAAAGAATAAAATTGTAAAAGAGTAAAAATAAACAAATAATTTAAATAAACTATTGATACCAATCTCTGCCCTACTGACACTGTCCACACACACACACACACACACACACACACACACACACACACACACACACTATATATATAGACACATGTGAGTTTGAGCTTTGGGGTGCACACCATAGAGTAGAGATCCCAGCAGTAATCTCCATTCAGGAGTTACTGCTTTAAAGCGGTATTAAACCCAAAACCATAAAATGTAATATAATGCAACTTACAAATCATTAGATGTGGTGGCTGCATTAATTTTTTTTTTTTAGGATTTTTCCCCTTTGTTTTCACCTGGTGATCTGACCTGGTAACACACCTCCTGTATTAGGGTGCCTCCACTCTGGATGGAGGAGCAACAGAGACAGCAGCATTGTCAGGAGGTGCTAGTAGTTCTAGCCAGTGTTAATTTTGGCAGCAAATTTCGATTTCGTTTTAGTCTTATGCCGCGTACACACGATCATTTTTCGGCATGCAAAAAACAAAGTTTTTAAAAAATTTCATTTAAAATGATCGTGTGTGTGCTTCACATAATTTTTCGGGTTCTGAGGTGCTTGTACTAGGGGAAGGCATGAATCCATGTCCCTGCTTAGCATAGACAGGCTCCATGCCTTCTGTACTGACAGAACGCCAATCTAGCTTGTTTACATTGGTAGACTGCCATTCTGCCTGTATACCGAAGCATCGGCGGGTATCGGAGGACATCAAGTCCACTGTACCCGCTGATCAGCTCCTGCTGTGTCTAATCACAGTGGGAGTGGGACGGCGGCAGTGCGCGCGTATCACAAACCCAGAAGTTTTATATATATATATATATATATATATATATATATATATATATATATATATATATATATATATACAAATTATACAGTGAGCAAGCGGTTAGGCACGTTTACATGTGTTTAGACATGTTTGCCATTTTTTCTGCTCTTCAGTTCTCTCCTGAATGTGCTGGTGGTGCTTTTTTTTCAGCCTATAAACATTCTAATCCACCTGTAAATGCCTATGTGTGCATGGACACATTGACTAACATAGACGTGCATTTAAATGCAGAAAAAAAACACCTGTAAAATCAGCATATATAAGCCATCTGTGCATGAGATTTTAAGCTGGCCACGCATTATAAAATTTTCTTGTACAATTTCTGTACAATTTCCTTTTGCTTTACCCTCAACTATGTAGTCAAAGCGCCTGCTTGATTGGATACACATTGAAAGTGTTGTTTAAGTTTGACATCATATTATTTGGTTTTTGGTAAATCTAAAGGAAAATTGTACAAGAAAATTGTACAGTGGAACCTTGGATTACTAACATAATCCATTCCAGGAGAATGCTTGTAATCCAAAGCACTCGCTTGTAATATCAAAGCGAGTTTCCCCATAGAAGTCAATGCAAAAAAATATAATTTTTTTCCACATTGATGGCATGCAATACCGCATGTGGCCAAGATGGGGGCGCCTCGGCAATACTCGGGACAGCTCGGCTGATCTCGGAAACTATCGGAAAGGTTCGGAAACACTCGGGAAAGGAGTATTTCTGAACGGCTCCAAACCTGCTCCGAGTGTCCACAACACCCCCGAACCTCTGGCCAAATGCGGTACTGCACACCCCATTAGCTTGAATTCTGCTCATTTAGCAAAACAAAACTTGCGAGTCAGGTTTTAAAAAAAAATATGCTTGTTATTCGAAACGATCCCCCAAACAACAATGGACCACCCACAACAGCATTTCCCCCCTAGCAACAATAGACTCCTGGCAGAAACAACACATTTCCCCACAGCCAGCATCAATAGACTTGCCATCAGCCAGGAACAATAGACCCCTCCCTCAACAGTAGATCTCTCCCAGCAACAACTGACTCCCCAGCAATGTAAGACCCATCCCCAGCATCAATAGACTTGCCATCAGCCAGGAACAATAGACCCCTCCCTCAACAGTAGATCTCTCCCAGCAACAACTGACTCCCCAGCCATGTAAGACCCATACCCAGCATCAGTAGGTCCCCTATTAGCAACGATAGATTGCCTCCAGCTAGAATAGATTCCCGGCAGCCAGCATCAATAGACCCTGCAGCACACCCTAGCACCCTTTGCTATTACATACAGTCAATGCTGGAGGTACCAGAACTGCATTCCCCATGTTCTCGCTGAAAAAAGCCCTGCATAGGACACATACCCTGTCTGCCAAAGGAGAATTGAACAAAAATAAATGATTGGTTAAACCCAGAAGTGCTTTTTTTACCACTACTGTTCCTTTATACTGGCTTTTTTTTCTAATTTACAAATGCAGCAATTTAGAAATTGGATGAAAGTTTAACACTGGGAAACACTTTTTGATAGATTTGATGCATTTTATATATAACTGTAGCACTACCCCCGAAGGAGCTGCTGGTTTGTTTTGGGTGACATGTTACCTCGTGGCTCCTCCGCCGTCCTAGGGGTGTATGGTGCATATAGCAGTAACGGAATGTCCACGATAGGTGTCTTTTTCTGTGCTCTTTATTACCCAGCCGGGTAAAAACATTAAAACTTGTGATGAAGAGTAGAGGTGAAGTAGAAGGAGAAATAGCAGTCTCAGGCGTAACAGGGAAACAGTCCTGCTCCCAACAATACTTTGCATTCTTCGCCACTCTAGCCAGAGTGGGTATAGCGTACCTGGACAGGCCTCTCTCACTGACCTGGCAGCCAGGGTATCGCTTGAACTTGAAGGAAAAGTCCCTGCCAAAGACCCTCCTGAAATGGACTCAGGGAAAAGCCTCTGCCACAGGCCCTCCCTGTGTTTGTGATTACGGAAATGATCCTCCTTGAAGGAATTGCGCTTGGATCTCCTTCAGATAGTTTCAGGTACCGACTGACAGATGACCAGCCTCTCAGTGTCTGGCTTCCTTGACCCCCGGTGGTTTGT
Organism: Rana temporaria; assembly: GCF_905171775.1. Lineage (NCBI taxonomy): Eukaryota > Metazoa > Chordata > Amphibia > Anura > Ranidae > Rana > Rana temporaria. The sequence continues at coordinate 328,237,632 of NC_053493.1, forward strand.
CGAGACCCTATTGGATCGCCAGCCTCTCATTGGCTCTCCTCAGATAGACTCCCCACCGAACAGCTATCTTGCTTGGGATATTCAGGATTGGGGACCCAGTCGACCACTGGGCTACCCACCACAGCTCAGTTGTCCCGGACCAACATGGTCCCGGAACCAGGAACACTGCGTGGCACGCGCACCCCAGCCTGGAAGGCCATTACGCCAGAGCGCCGTGATGCAGTCACCCTGAAGGTGGGTGCCGCACTCCAAAGAAGAAGACCGAGACCAATGACGTCTGTCCCACAAATACCCTCCCCCAGCATGCACAGCGAGGCTGAACCCTCCCGTTAGGCTGCTGGTAAAGAGCACCCAAACCTCGACTCCACTGCAGCCACCCATCGCCCTGGGGTAGGAACTACACCCCAGCAACAATAGACAGCCCACAGCACAGCCAAGCTGAGACAGAGACCCAGTTTTGAGCAAAATAATTGGATCAGAGTCAGTTAACACTCTGATCCCTCTCTAAATTTAACTAGCACCAGTACCTTTTAAGTAACCAGGCCATACATAACTATATAAATCAGACCAGAATGAGGAGGAAAGAGGGACAAAGGGACTGTGTTCCAAATCAGGGACAGTTAGGAGCTATGACATCATCATGTACTCCTCTGACTAGTTCAGGGGTCTCCAAAATTTCTAATAAAAGGGCCAGTTTACTGTGTTTCAGGCTTTAAGGGGGCCAGACTAAGGGCAGTGTCAGTAGAAAACGTCCTGGCATCAGTGGGAGTAAACAGTGACCCATCATTGGTTTTAAGAGAAGGAATAGTGCCCCATTGTTGAGTTTAAGAGGAGGAATAGTGCCTCATCATTGGCCTTAGCAGGAGCAATAGTGCTCTATTGATAGTGTCAGTGGGAGGAAGAGTGTCCCGAAAATGGAGTCAGTTGGAAGAATAAAGCATTAATGTCAGTTGGAGGAATAGTGTCCCAAGGGCCGAATAGAGGCAAGCAAAGGGCCACATCTGGATGCAGTTTGGAGACCACTGGACTAGTTAAATTAACACTGACCCAGTCAGGACCCTATGGCTTAGCTCAGTGCTGACACTAACACTGCATACATGCTTACAGGAGATCAGGGTGACATCATTATTCTGCTGCTCCTTCCTTGTCCAATCAGAAGGCTATGGGAGGAGAGATGACACAGAAAGCATAAACTTCATTAAGCTGTACACTTGGTTGGTTGCTTGCAACTGTAGGACAACTGTAGGACTAAGGACATATACCGTATGTACTCAAGTATAATATAAGCCTAGGCACCTAGTTTTACCACATAAAACTCGGAAACGTATTGACTCAAATATAAGTCTAGGGTGTCCATCTGCATGCCTCACTTTGCCTCACTGTGTCCATGTGCATGCCTCACTATGTCCATGCCTCACTGTGCCCATGCCTCACTGTGCCCATGCCTCACTGTGTCCATGACTAGACTGACGTTTAACATGGGAGTCTATGGAAGGGCTTTGAAAAATTGGTGCTCTCCAGATAACAAACTTTGCACACTTGTAGAGGAGAAATGGGGCTACATGTGTGCCAAATTATGGCTTCTGGGGACCTACGATCGGCCAGTACCAGGTCCCCAAACTCACCAGAGAAATTAACGTTTAACATGGGAGTCTATGCAAGGGGTGCCCGGCTTTGAAAAATCGGTGCTCCCCGGCCGTAGGTCCCCAGGACAACAAACTTTGCACATTTGTAGAGGAAGAGTGGGGCTACATGTGTGGGGTCCAGGGGACCTGCGGCCGGCCAGTACCGGGTCCCCAAATTCCGCTAGATCAGGCGCAAAAAGGTGACTCGAGTATAAGCCGAGGGGGGCATTTTCAGCATAAAAAAATGTGCTGAAAAACTCGGCTTATACTTGAGTATATATGGTATATGGGCATATAATTGAAAATTCTGAGATTGTGATTTTTTTTTGCAGGTTATGCTTTAGGCACGTGCAAGCCTTCCTCAGACATACGGCCACATTTAGCTTACCGGTATATAACTGATTATTGATTTTTTTTACAAGGCATCAATCATCTAAGCACAAAATATATGGCAAGCATAGTACATCTTGGCTATAATACATCCAAAATACATCTTAAGCTTCAGTTCCCCTTTAAGGATATAATTTCTTTAGCAAAAGCATTTTAATCAGAGGTTCAATCATTCTGACACTCCAATCCCCCTATGACTGCTTCTGCTGTAAATAAGTAAGGTAGCTCAGACTCCTGGTGGTATGGAATCAAGCTTGCTATCTATTCATCATACATACATCTAATTATAAAAGCTGCCACATGTGAGATATATGTTTTTGCACAGTGGATCTCCAATATCCCTGAGGAAGGATTATAAAATGTTCTTTAGCCTAAAAGATCATTTAGTAGTATTTGGAAAAAAAACAACAACAAAAAAAAAAACAATCAGAAGCCAAAGGATCAAGCAAAAGTGTATTATCTATTGAGTGATATCATTTTCACAGAGCTTCCTCTTCACCCCTTGATTTCCTCTCTGCTGTATGGCATTAGCTTTGAGGACTGTGCTGATAGGGATATGATTACCACTGACATGGAAATCATAGCTTCTGTTACAAAAAAAAATTATTTTTACTTATGCCTCGTACACACGCACGGAATTTCCGACGGGAAAAGATCCTGTCGGAAATCCGAGGGGAAAGCCGAGAACCTGCTTGGTTCACACGGCCGGTTTTCCTGACAGAAAAACTGCGATGGAGCTTTGGTCGGGAATCCGATAGACCCCATAGAAAAACTGCCAAAAAACGCTGGTTTTCCCGGTGGGAAAAAAAGAGAACTGATTCTCTCTTTTTGTCCGGCGGTTTTTGGGCAGTTTTCCCGTCGGAAAAACTGCGAGGAGCATACACACGGCTGGGATTCCCGGCCAATAGCTATCCTCACAGTTTTCCTGTCGGGAAAACTGATTGTGTGTACGGCCTCGTATACAAGACCGAGAAACTCGACAGGCAAAACACATCGTTTTTCTCATCGAGTTCCTTGTGAAGCCGTCGAGAAACTCACCAAGCCAATTTTCTTCATTCCCGTCAAGGAAATAGAGAACTTGCTTTCTTTTTGGCTCGTCGAGTTTCTCGACAGTTTCCTCGACGAAAATGTACACACGACCGGGTTTCCTCGGCAAAAAAATATCTCCCAGCAAGTTTCTTGCTGGTTTTTGCAGAGAAACTCGGTCGTGTGTACGAGGCCTACGAGTCTTTATTCCAGGTTAGACCTGACGTACGTGGCCAATGTCTTAAAAGCTGGTCTTGACCAGCAAGGGAAAACACAGGTCTGATAAGAACCATCATTTGATGAACATTATTAAAAAAGGGCAGAAGGCAATGATGTGCGATTGTTTTAGCAAGCAGCAATCATATGTAGGGTTTAGACATGTGCAGACTGGAATATTTTGTTTAGTTTTTTCGTTTTCGTTTGGAAAATACATTTATTTTGTTACTCCCGAAAATCGTTTTGATTTATTTCGTTTTTCGTTGGGGAATAGCTTTCGTCCGAAAATCCAATAATACTTGGTTTCTGTCGAATGGTCAAAAGAATATTCGACGGAACGTCGAAACTTTACGTCGAATCGTACATTTCCGTTCGAATATTCCGCCTACAAGAATTCTAATGTTGTATGACTAGTAATAATGTCGAATCTATTCTCTATAATGTCGAATCTATTTTCTCATAAATCGAAATCTATTCTCTGTAATGTCGAATCTATTATTTCTATAGTGTCGAATCTTTTCTCTATGATGTCGAATCTTTTCTCTATGATGTCGAATCTTTTCTCTATGATGTCAAATCTTTTCTCTATAATGTCGAATCTCTCTATATCAAATTTTTACCGCAATGAAAACGAAAATAAAGCATTTTTTATGTCGGATCTTTCGGTTTTCGTTTCTTGCGCTTTCGTTATCGTTTGTTAAAACGATAACGAAAAAACAAGATTTTCGGACGAAAATGCATTCTAACGAAAACGAATGCACATGTCTAGTAGGGTTGTCCAGATACCACTTTTTTATGACCGAGTACAAGTACTGATACTTTTTTCAAGTACTCACTGATCCTGATTACCAATACTTTTTTTTATGTCATGTGACAGTGGCACTAATATGCAGCACTGATGACGCGTGTTAATTAAAAAATGTTTTGGTTATTTTTTACATTTTTTTTACAGTGCTTTCTTTTTTGTGTGTATGATGGGGGGAGGGGGGGAGTGGACGGTGTCAGTGGGCCAGATTCATGTAGATCAGCGGATCTTTAGATCCGCTCGATCTACGTGTTTTACGATCCGCCGGTGCAATTTAGCGAGGCTAGTGCAGTATTCACAAAGCACTTACCTCGAAAATTGCACCGTCGGATAGTAACTCCCCCGGCGGAATGCAAATTCCGCGGCTAGGGGGAGTGTACAATTTAATTCAGGCGCGTTCCCGCGCCAATTTAACTGAGCATGCGCCACCGGCGAAATTTCCCAGTGCACATGCTCCAAATGACGTCGCTAGGACGTCATTGTTTGTGGCTGCTACGTCAATTGTGGCCATCCGTATTCCCGATCGACTTACGCAAACGACGTAAAAATTTGAATCTTGGCGCGGGAACGACGGCCATACTTAACATTAGCTACCCCTCATATAGCAGGGGTAGCTATCCGCCGGAAAAAGCCGAATGCAAACGCCGTTAAAAAAAAGCGACGGGCGGGCGTACGGACTTGAATCGGCGGTTCTCCTCATTTGCATATCCGACACGTAAAAAAAAGCGACGACACCTAGCGGCCGGCGGTAGATTGCAGCCTAAGATTCGACTGGTGTAAGTCACTTACACCAGTCGGATCTAAGGGAGATCTATGCGGAATCTGATTCTATGAATCAGCCTCATAGATCCGACCGGCTGGACTCAGAGGTACGACGGCGGATCAGGAGATCCGCCGTCGTATCTCTTTGATGAATCTGCCCCAGTGTGTTTTTTATTAAATGTTTTTATTATTTTTACAATTTAACCTTTTCAATATTTATTTATTACAATTTTTTTTATTATGTTGGGGGGGGGGGGGGCTTTGGTGAGATATCAGGGCTCTTATCGGACCCCTGACATCTCCCTTTTGAGAAAGGGAAAGGAACTGAGGACACAGATTCCCCAGTCCCTTTCTCTGCAGCCTAAGCTGCACTGCAGATGAATGGACAGGAAATAGCGGCTCCATTCATAAACTGAAGCATCGTGGATTACTAACTCTGCATTCGGAAAAGGAAGGAGACGGTAAATTACATATTTACTGGCTCCATCCTTCTCTCTCCATCCTGACAGATCGAGGACAAAGGGGTGGAGGACCACGGTGGGGGACTGAGGAGCACAGAAGGGGACTGAGGAGCACGGAGGGGGACCGAGGAGCACGGAGGGGGACCGGAGGCAGATATGGGGGACAGTCAGGGGTGATCGTGCAGTGTTGGGGAGGAGTTACAATCACTTATCTCCCTGTATAGATTTCAATAAGGCACCTAAAAGCTGCAGGAGGGAGAGGAGGAGAAGCGGCTGTCAGATGCTTCATTGAAATCTATACAGGGAGATCAGTGATTGTAACTCCTCCCCAACACTGCACGATCACCCCTGACTGCCCAGGTATATCGGATTAGGCATTGGAGCATTCAATTCCTTGGGCAAATACTCGGTATTAGAACCAATACCGACACTAGTATCGGTTCAACCCTGATCATATGTAATGCGGTATTAAACCCAATAGCAAACATTTTTTATTTTGCGGTTTACCAATTCTTAGATATGATGGCTGCATTTGTTTTCATTATAGATTTTCTTTGCTTAATTTTCACCTGGTGATCCAGCCAGGAAGTTTGTTGTTTTTCAACAGAACAAGCTGTCCTGCAGATGTAGTAGTTAGAGAGTAGAGTCAAACTATTTACCACTGACAAGGGTGTTTCCAATGGTCAGCTTTTATTCATTCATGTAAAACCTTTATCCCAAAAAGGAACAACACTGTTTGCTGTAACTGCTTAACCTGGAGTTTGGTTTCATTTTGTGAGTTTATCTAAATCTGCTAGTGTATCTAAGGCCCTGTACACACGACACACCAGAAACTCGATCGGAGCCGTATTCTGCCGAGAAACCTGGTCGTCTGTACACCCTCGGCCGAGGAAACCGACGAGGATCTCGTCGGGCCAAATAGAGAACATATTCTCTATTTCCTCGTTAGTCAATAGGGAAACTTGGCTCGCCGAGATCCTCGGCAGCTTCACAAGGAACTCGACGAGCAAAACGATGTGTTTTGCCCGTCAAGTTTCTCGGACGTGTGTACGGGCCTCACACTCACCTCCCCCCCAGACTGACAATGTGCTGCTTTTCAAAGGCATCCTTGCTCCTTCAACTAGAGTGGGGGAACTTTTGCCTGGTGATCTGGCCAGTAAAGCCTAATGCCGCGTACACACAACCGTTTTTCATGATGAGAAAAATGCAATTTTTTAAATTGGTCATTAAAAACGATCGTGTGTAGGCACCAAAGCATTTTTCTCTACGAGAAAAATGGCCATTTAAAATTTAGAATCTGCTCTATTTTTTCTCGTTGTTTTTCATGTCGGCATTTTTCTCGTTGTGAAAAACAGTCGTGTGTAGGCTTTAAAGACGGGGGGAAAACGCGCATTCTTAGAAGCAAGTTATGAGAAGGAAAATTTGCATAATCATCCCAAAGGGTGGTGCCATTCGAAGGAAACTTCCCCTTTATAGTGCCGTAGTATGTGTTGTACGTCACTGCGCTTTGCTCCAGCATTTCTTTTATCACGATCGTGTGTATGCAAGGCAGGCTTGACAAGAATCACGTCGAGAAAAACGTTGTTTTTTTCCATGACATGGAAAACGGTCGTGTGTACGGGGCATAATACACACGGGCCGAATGTCGGGTGACATCGGCCGGTTCAATAAAATCTAGGGCAACATTCGTGTTTATGCCATTCTGTATGCGTCCAGCCGGCTTCTGTTGGACGAGCATGCTGGAAAACCAGCAGCCGACCAATAACGTCGCACAGTAACAACAAAACACGTAGATTGAATCCCTAATACGTCACTTCCGGCATGGACATTGGAATATACACAAATCTGCAGACATCGTTATCCTGTACTAGCCGATAGCCGCACGGGGTGCCATTATTTGAGACGTTTTTTACAGCATTTTAACAAGGACAATTTTTATAGTAAGATGCCAATGTTCATTAACAGTTTTAAGGATCTTACACGATGAGGAGTCCTCTTTTCATACTTACATGCCTGCACACCCTGGTCCATGAACGCCACAGTAGGAGGCAAGATATCACAGCGGGATTACCCAGTGGATATCATGGTGGGATAGGTCCCCCCCTTCCCAAGAGACCTAAAAGCACAGTTGACTCCTCTTTACCATAAGGTAGAGGAGTCCAACCTATCTGGTGAGTGCGGAACCATATAGCCTCACAAGAGGAGGATTAAAAGTTTAACCACTTCCATACCAGACACTTTCCCCCCTTCCTTGCCAGGACAATTTTTAGCTTTCAACGCTGTCACACTTTTAGCGCAGTCATGCAATACTGTACCCAAACTAAATTTTTATCATTTTCGTCCCACAAATAGAGCTTTATTTGTGTGGAATTTTTTTTTTTTTCTATTTATTTATTTTTTCTTAATTTTTTTTTTTTCTTCCACATCAGACTCCGCTCACACATGACAGCGAGACTTGCTCACGGTTCAACCGCCCATAACGTCTCTCTAGTGGCTTCGCATCATGCGTGTTTTTTTTTTTTTTTTTTTACATTGGTTTTTTCCCTTTTAGTATTTTATGCTCTTTTCTTCTTCTTTTTTTTTTCTTATATGTTTATATTCCTTTTTTTTGTATAGTTACCATTTTGTCATTTTTGAACCAATAATTATATTTTTTCCATTTAACAAGTCTGACTACTTACTTAATATAGTGACGTGGCTAGTCCTTTTTTTTTTTGTCCCGTCTAAATACTGTGTCCCATATTTTGTGTGGTATTTGATCACCTCTACGTTTTTTTAGTTTTTGCACTATAAACGAAAAAAAGAGCTACAATTTAAAGAAAAAAAACTGATGGGCACTGATAGGCGGCACTGATACGCAGCACTGATGGCACTGATAGGCGGCATTGATGGGCACTGATAGGTGGCTGATAGGTGGCACTGATGGGCTCTGATAGGTGGCACTGGATAGGCAGCATTGATGAGGAGCTACTGACAGGCATTACTGAGTGGCACTAATTGGCACTTTGATGGGGCACTGACAGGCATTACTAATAGGGCACTGACTGGCACTTTTTTGGGCACTGATTGGCACTGTTGTGGGCACTGATCAACACTGTTGTGGGCACTGACAGGCATTTATTAGGGGATAGGCTGGCAGGTGTTGGGCACTGATTGGCACCTTTTGATAGGGGCTGTGCTGATAATCAATGTGCTGATTAATAGACCCCCTCCCCCCTCCCCTGACAAGGAGAGCCACCGATCAGCTCTCCCTGTCAGCGTGAACCGAGGAAAGCCGTTTACTGCCACTTCCTGGTTCACGCGATGTTCAGCTGTGATTGGTCACAGCTGATCACATGGTAAGAAGCCTCTGTCAGATACCACGATCGGAGTTGCTGTGTGTCAGGGCGCGCGCAGCCTGTGATATCCTGATCATGTCATATGAAGTCCAGTCAGGATATCACAACCACTTTGCCGCCATCATTGTGCTATATGGCGGGCGGCAAGTGGGTAAAAGTTACCGTTGGAGCACAAGAGCACTTTAAAGATTTCATTTGCACATGCATAATCACGTGTCACTTCATATTTGTATTTAATAGTCACTATATTTATTAGTTATAAGTCACTATTTATTTAATTCATCAATGGGTTTATCAGTCACATGTTAACAGGATCATATATTTAATATCTATTTAGGTTCACAAATAATTATTTGTCCAGGCACAGACACATATAGATTAATTTAATGTAATTATTTAGAGGTGTGGTGAGGCAAGTGCTGTTTAGCCAAAATTAATTGTTCTAATGCAGTGCGATGCACTGCGGCGCAGGTATTCTTGTATATTGCATTGGCGTGCCATTTAGCACTGCAGAGCAGGTACATTAGGATGGCGAGTTTGGATGCCATTCTGAATAAAATGACAGCGCACCAACATGCGTAATGTGCTTTGTTGTGCTTGCAGTAACATGCCAGTGTGAATATTGACATTTGGAAATTACAGCATCTGTAGTTTGAAATGGAAAGGTCATTTTTTTTTTCCATAAACACTAAATTACAAGATTATTTGTATAGCAACTATCACTTATATCAAAACTTTTTTAAACAAATGCTTAGGGCCAGATTCACATAGCTGCGCTCCGGCGTAACGTAACTCATTTACGTTACACCGCCGCAAGTTTTCAGCGCAAGTGCTTGATTCACAAAGCACTTGCCTGTAAACTTGCGGCGGCGTAACGTAAATCTGTCCGGCGCAAGCCCGCCTAATTCAAAGGGGGCGTGTATCATTTAAATTAGGCGTGCTCCCGCGCCGAACGTTCTGCGCATGCTCTGTTAGGAAATTTCCCGCCATGCTTTGCGCAAAATTACAGTGCCCCGACGTATTTTTTGAACCGCGAGGCGTGCGTTACGTCGTTTCGTATTCCCGGACGTCTTACGCAAAAAAAAACAAATTTAAATTCGACGCGGGAACGACGGACATACTTTAACATGGATGGTGTAATTTTACACCACCTAAAGAGGACTCGTAACTTTGCGACGGGAAAAGCTGACTAGCGACGACGTAAGCGGATACGATGAACGCGCGTACCTTCGTGGATCGCCGTAAACATCTAATTTGCATACTCGACGCAGGAAAACGACGCAAACTCCACCCAGCGGGCGCCGGAGAATTCCACCTATGATCCGAAGGCGTACGAAGCCGTACGCCTGTCGGATCGAAGCCTAAAGCCGTCGTAACTTGTTTTGAGGATTCAAAACAACGCTACGACGCGGCAAATTTGAAAATACAGTATTTCAACTGTGAATCTGGCCCTTAGTTTTTAATTTGGGGGAACCATGAATATTTCAAGAGTCTGCAATAATATATACCAAAAAATATAAATACGTTAAAATTAACCACACTAAATAATATTTGTATGTTAAATGAACATGTTTTTTTATCTTTTAGAAAAATGGCACAACTATCAAAAGGAAATTTAATGACACTCCTTTTTTTCATAGCTAAACTGGTCTGAATTAGTGATATTAACCCACATTTTTTAAGCACAGCTTTTTTTTTACTCTTCCAATACTTGACTATGTTTCAGTTTAAAGCTGAAAAACTGAAATTTAGCTAATTTCTAAATTGTTCAGAATTAGGTATGTGTTAAGTCCAACAAGGTGCATGCCAGCAGGAGAACTCATCCCGTAAAGGTTTGTGTTTTTTCACCTTATAATGATGGATCCCCCAGCCCCCCCCCCCCCCGTTTTACTTACTTGAGCCCGTTGACCTGCTGTGCGCATCCCCTGACGTAATTTCTCCTCGGAGCCTGGCCATTGATTGGCTAGATTGGATAGATTGATAGCAGCGCAGCCATTGGCTCGTGCTGCTGTCAGTCACATCCAATGATGCAGCGCGCCAGGGGTGGGAGTGATACAGTCGGCGGCTGTATCACGGGAGCGCGCCCGCGAGCGGATCCCCTGGGAAGAGCGCTTCCCTTGAAGGGGGTTAGCTATTGCAGGGAGAAGCCTGAGACAGCCTCCGAGGGACCCCAGAATAGGAGGGATTGGGGCCACTCTCTGCACAGTGGAGGTAAGTATAACATGTTTGTTAGTTAAAAAAAAAAAAAAGCCTTACAACCCCTTTAAGTTTACACTTTTTATTTTTACTGGGCACACTATGCATCTATACACATAGCCCCACAGCCTAAGATGGCAAGGCACCGCACTATCCACTACTAACTCTTTCTTGCGAAGACCAGCAGATTGAGAAATCATCATTTCCGGGAAACAAGGAATCTATATGTTTTTCCCTGTTTTTACAAATCGCATTCACAATTAATGAAGCCATTATGTCCTAATCTATATAGTATGTCTCTCTAATTGCTAAAAACCAATGTAAACGTAAATGAATTAGCTAACTATATTTAATAATTTAAACAGTTCCTCAATTTAAAAGAAAAAATCCTAAACAAGCACGAGGGGGCATATCAATATCTATAATATTAAAGGTACCACATTCTAAATTAAATATATACAAAATACTCTGACAAAGAAAAACTAGAGGACTTTTAAGGTACCAACTCATAACAACATTATATAAAATTACATATTTTTTCACATAATTAGAACTATTGATATAAAAGTTAAACGCAGTTCCACATATACATCAATTTACCCCAGATACCTCAATACTTGTATTCAACTATATTGGTTAATTCACAATGCATAATTCCATTATTTCATTTATGTAGGTTTTTAGGGTATCAAAAATCCAACACATTTCTCTGGTCAACACCTGCTTCTTCAAGAATAAATAGGGGACAGAAATCTGCAAAGCAAAAACATTTTTTTATACCATAATACCTACTTGAATGAAATACTGGAATTATGCACTGTGAATTAACCAATATACTTGAATGCAAATATTGGGGAGAATGCCTGTATATGAAGTTTATATGTATGTGGAACAGTATTTAACTTGTTTAAAAAAAGAGGACAAGGGGCTGGACTTTGCATGTGACATTGTGACTTTTTTGGCCGGTCTGTGATTTACATGGCCGCACCACCATTGCGCAGATGTATATGTATGCTTGTGGGCTAAATGTATATATGGGGGGGTCTCTCATGTCCTATATTTGCCCACATGTTCCCACAATTTCCTTAGATCATTGAAATATGATTGTTTTCCTCATTTATAAATGATCACTACGGTTTTGCTCCTGATGAGTAGTTAAATAAGGCCCCGAAACGTTTAGAGCTAATAACTACCGATATGTGTATATATTCATCACATTTTATGGACGTTCCTTTTAAACTTATTTAATCTTTTTTCATTTCCATTAAGTGACACTTCAGTAAGTCATTAATCTGTACAGGTATCAACTGCAATGTGTGTAAATATGTAACTACTCCATGTATCTGTAAATATATGGAATTTCCTTGTTGGAATGTTAATTATTGTGTAATATTTTGGGTTCTAATGTAATGTAAAATATATTGATATATAGCAAAATGCATACAATTTTAATATGAAATTATATGACAATTTCAACCAATTAAAGGCTGTCTTTTAGGCCCCTTTCACACTGGGCAGGGGAGGTGTGGTGGGGGTATAGCGGCGTGATTTTTAGCGTCGCTATACTGTCGTATTTACCGCGATATTTGTCTGCTAGCGGTGCAGTTTTAACAGCCGCTAGCGGCAGAGGCGCATTGCCGGCGGTTTCCCATTTATTTTAATGGGAAGGAGCAGGAAACACCCCGCTCATATAGCGCTCCAAAGATGCTGCTTGCAGGAGATTTTTTTTCCTCCCATCAGCGCATCGCCTCAGTGTGAAAGCCCTCAGGCTTTCGCATTGAGAATGCTGGGGCAGGATTATTTCAGGCATTATTTATGCGCTATTTTTATCGCTAAAACGCCTGAAATATGCCTTAGTGTGAAAGGGGCCTTATCTAATTTATCTATTTGCTTCCGTGTGCTTCATGCAAAGTCCCGCCCCTTGTCCTCTTTTTTTAAATATTGAGCCAGGATGGGGGAGAGGACCCGAACGGCCCCTTGAACCTCATTTAAAGTCCCACAAACCCTTTCTTCTTCTTCTTCTTCTAGTATTTAACTTGTATTTTAAATCAATATCTCCAATGCTGTGAATAACATATGTCATTTTATATAATTTTGTTATGGTTTGGCACCCTAAAAGTCCTCGTCCTAGTTTTTATTTTTTAGGATTCCTTTTTGTATGTATTAATAATATTATTATTATTATTATTATTATTATTATTATGTAAAATAATTCTTATACATAATAAGCATTCTTCTTTAAACAGTTAATGATTCCATTGCCTGCCTTTTGGTATTATATTTTTCAGAAATGTGGAGATGGACTTAACACTACCAGTATAAAAAACAACATTCACTTTAAACTCGTCCTGAGTTCTGTTTCAGCAATTCATGTCAGGGGATCACGGTGTATTGCTCATTAAAATAATTAATAATAAACATTACCATATTACTCTAGAGTTACTGAATACCATCTGTTTAATTGTTCTTTTTTTCAAAAGTAGTGTTAAAACAATGCAAATTCTACATTACAAACACCCCACAAGAGTCGGCTGAAATAAATGCCTTGCTTTAGCGTTCCTGATGGTGGCAGACATCTATCTTTATTAATCCCCAAATGATTTAATCAAAACTCTGTTTACACAGGATATCCAAGCAGCAGCCCTTTCATTACAAAATGCCAATCTTCAGTAGAGAATGGTGTGGATATAGACAAACAACAAACTTGTGCAATGGGATTTTGTTCAAAAGTCAGAAAATCAGAATATTGTTAATCTCCAGCGTCATAAGAACAGGAATATCGGACCATTTAGAATATGTATATATAGGCAGAACAACAGTTGTCAACTCTTGTTACTAGCAGATAATTTGCAACACTATTTTATATATTGCATATTGGGTGTCCCAACTCAAGACTTTCCCAAGGCCCCCCAAAGAAATTTAAAAGCAAGTTAAAGCACATTTTGAGTACAATTTGAATTACATAACAATTTCCTAAAATACTTTTACATTTCTGTTTGTTATTCTGTATTCGGTATTTAAGAGTTGAAAACCCAAAACCAAAATGTAATAAATTGTAGATCACCAATTCTTAGCTGCATTCATTTTCTTTTGGGCTGTTGTTTGTTATACCGTATTTATCGGTGTATAACGCGCGCCGGCGTATAACGCGCACCCCAATTTTAAGAGGGAATTTTCTGGAAAAACTAATTTTTTTAGTCCAAATAGCAAATACAGTTCAAATAAAAAAAAAGATAAGCAGCAATGTACAGCAAGCAACTCAGAGAGCAGCTCCTATGTTCAAGGAGATACACAGTACCTTAGTGCTTCTAGCTGTCAGCACTTGATGGTGGAAGGGAGGGAGCTGGAACTCTCAGACGTAGGCAGCGCTGACCGGGACTGTAGCGCGGCTTGGGGCTTCTATACCCAAATGTTCAGCAGTCTGTGGTGAAGGGGAGGGTGAGGAAAGCCTTAAACGTGGGCAGCGCGGCAGCGCTAGCCGAGACTGTAGCGCGTACCTATGGCATACCTCGGAGGGGAAGGAGGGGGACGAGCGCCCGCCGGAAATCACCGAGCCGTCATCTCCACTCGGCTCTCACTCGGCTGTCACGTCACACACGCACAGTCCCACCTTCGCCATCGGCATTGGACCATCTCCTGTGACAGACAGAACACTGGTCCAATGCCGGTGGCGGAGGCAGGACGGTGCATGTGTGATGTGACAGCCGAGTGAGAGCCGAGAGGAGATAACAGCTCGGTGATTTCCGGCGGGCGCTCGTCCCCCTCTTCCCCTCCGAGGTATGCTATCGGCGTATAGTGCGCACCCGTAATTTCCCCCCTGTTTTCAGCGTAAAAAGTGCGCGGTATACGCCGATAAATACGGTACTTTTTTTTTATTGAAGACATGTCATACAGATATATGGTGAAAGCGACAGGAAGGATTCCTCGTCACCTGAAATAGGCATTTTTTAAAACATTTAAACAGTGGAGCTAAAGATAAATTAAAGGGTGTTTTTTGTTTTTTATTCTTTTGCCTTTATTTTCATCTGGTGATCAAGCCAATAAGTCTGTTATTGTTCACCTTCTTTTAACAGTCCAAGCTGTCCAGTCAAAGTAGCAGTAATGCCGCATACAGACGATCGGACGTTCCGACAACCAAACCGTGGATTTTTTTCCGTCGGATGTTGGCTCAAACTTGTCTTGCATACACACGGTCGCACAAATGTTGTCGAAAACTCCGAACGCCAAGAACGCGGTCCCGTGCAACGCGTACGACGACACTATTAAAGGGAACTTTAATATAAGTTTGGTGAGAGACGATTAATACTTTTCAGCCTCGTGCTTTTCAGTCCGTTACAGCATGACGAATGTGCCATCTCCATTACGAACGCTAGTTTTACCAGACCAAGCGCTTCAGTCTCGTACTTGATTCAGAGCATACGTGGAATTTTGTGCGTCAGAATTGTCCACACATAATCGGAATTTACGAGAACGGATTATGTTGTGGGAAAATTTAGAACCAGCTCTCAAATTTTTGTTGTCGGAAATTCCGACAGAAAATGTCCGATGGAGCCTACACACGGTCGGAATGTCTGACAACAAGCTCCCATCGAACATTTGCTGTTGGAAATTCCGAGCGTGTGTTTGCGGCATTAGAGTGTTGTGACAAATCATTTACCACTGACAGGGGTGTTTACAATAGTCAGCTTTTATTAATTTATCCCCAAAAAAACAAAAAAAATGTTTGTTGTAACTGCTTAACCACTTAAGACCCGGACCAATATGCAGGTTAAGGACCTTGCCCCGATTTCTTTCGTGACTGCGACATTATGGTGGACACATCAGACAATTTTGACACTTTTTTGGGATCATTGTCATTTTCACAGCAAAAAAACACTAGGGGGCGCTGTAAGGGTTAAGTGTGCCCTCATATGTGTTTCTAACTGTAGGGGGCGGAGCTGGACGTGTGACATCATTGATCGTCTTTCCTTATATCAGGCAACAGACGATCAATGACACTGCCACTGTGAAGAACGGGAAGGTGTGTTTACACACACCTTTCCCTGTTCTTCAGCTCCTGTGACCGATCGCAGAACACCAGCGGCGATGGGGTCCACGGGTCCCGCGGTCACGGAGCTTCGGACCGGCATGTGCGCGACCCACGGCTGGGCTCTTAAAGGTAACGTACCTGTACATGCCTGTGCCCAGCCGTGCCATTCTCCCGACGTATATCGGCGTTAGGCGGTCCTTAAGTGGTTATAAAGTGTTAGCTATAGTTCAGCTTCAATTTGTTTGTCAAGTCCATCTAAATCTGTTAGTCTTAAGCTTTGTACACGCGATCGGATTTTCTGGCGGGAATTGTGTGTTGACAGCCTATTGGTTTATTCACAATGCATAACTCCATTACAGTATTTCATTTATGTAGGTTTTAGGGTATCAAAAATCCAACACATGTCTCTGGTCAACGCCTGCTTCTTCAAAAATAAATAGGGGACAGAAATCTGCAAAGCAAAAACATTCTGTGGAATTTTTTATACAATAATACCTACTTGAATGAGATACTGGAATTATGCACTGTGAATTAACCAATATACTTGAATGCAAATATTGGAGAGAATTGCTGTATGTGAAGGACAGGACGTCTGCTATTGGCAATATTTCCTAATAAACATAAAGGGAAAAAAGCCTAAAGAAAGAAAACGAACACAGCCATCGCTTCTAATGCCCTGTACACACGATAGCTTAGTCTGATGAAAACGGTCTGATGGATTTTTCCATCAGTTATCCGATGAAGCTGACTGATGATCAGTCTTGCCTACACACCATCAGTTTAAAAAAACGATCGTGTCAGAACGCGGTGACGTAAAACACAACGACGTGCTGAAAAAAAATGAAGTTTGAAGCTTCCAAGCATGCGTCGAATTGATTCTGAGCATGCGTGGATTTTTAACCGATGGGCGTGCCTACAGACAATCGTTTTTTTCTATAGTTTTTTTATCCATTAGATAATTTTAAAACAAGTTCCTATTTTTTTAACCTATGGATAAATAATCGATGGGGCCCACACACGATCGGTTTGGTCTGATGAAAACGGTCCATCAGACCGTTTTCATCAGACTAACCTATCGTGTGTACGCAGCAAGGCTGGATTCACACCTATGCAGTTTTAGTGCTTTTTGCATTTTGCTGATTTGCACTACAGTCCGAACAAGGAAAAAACAATCACTAGAGTGATTGATGGTCGGACTTTGAGGCAAGACGGAAGTATGTATAAAATATATTATTTATTACAAAAATAGAAAAGTTACAGCATTAATGAAAAATAAGTAAAACCATATAAATTAATAAATAACTATGAACAAATCCTTTGAAGTCGCCTACGCGTTCCGTTGGGCTTCCTCAGGACGAGACAAGAAGGATTTTTGACAATATACAGGTATTGTTTCATAATCTGGAACAATATATGTTACGTTAGTACAACATTATAACATCTTTAATGGTTTACACAGGGAAAAACAAGATTAAAACGTCCATATATATATATATATATATATATATATATATATATATATATATACACATATAACATGATTACGTCACCCAACACATCATGGCGAATATGTTCATCCAGACTGTTCAGAGCATTCCGCAGAAGTATGCAGAATTATCAAAAAGTTGATTTATACTACTTCCAATTGTATAAAAAAGAATGTTGATCATCTATTGAATAGAAAAATACAGGAATTGTATAGATTTCACGATATATAGAAAATCTATAATAGGAATGAGAAGGCTACTTGAGACAAAGAAACAAAGGAAAAAAAGGAGAAGAAGAAAAAAGAGAAATGGGGGGGGGAAGAATAAGGAGAAAAATGTGGGTGAAGAAGAGGAAAGGGGAGGGTAAAAAGATAACATGGTTGTCTATGGACCACGTTCTGTAGTGAAAATCTGCAAAATGCAAAAAGCACTAAAAATGCATTGGTGTGAATCCAGCCTAAAGACTGGTAAGCTGCACAATATATAAAATTGATTTTTTTGAGATGTATATAAGGTTTAATGTTTTCATTGCTGATGTTCATATGAAAATTCTGTTTGTCTGGCTGTCTCAGGCTTTAACTCTTTAAGGTTTATTTAATCACAGAGTACCATAACTTCGCAAAATCAGTGTTTACAGAGCTATTAAAAAAGCCATGTTTGCTTTAATCAACCAACCATGCAATAGCAAAGAATCCATTTTTTTTCTCTTGCACATAACTTGGTATGCAGTGTTAAAGGGGTTGCAAAGGTTAGTTTTTTATTTTCTAAATAGGTTCCCTTAAGCTAGTGCATTGTTGGTTCACTTACCTTTTCCTTCGATTTCCCTTCTAAATGTTTTTTTTTGTCCGAATTTCTCACTTCCTGGGCCAAATTCCCAAAAAAGCTGCCTAACTTAACTTTCAGCAGTTAAGTTACACTGACTTAAAATTTCTACCTAAGTGCCTGATCCACAAAGCACTTACCTAGAAATTACACGCCGTGTAACTTAAGTGCCTCCGTCGCAAGGCGGTCCTCCTCTCCGGGGGGCGTTTAAAATTTAAATGAGGCGCGCTCCCGCGCCGGCCGTACTGCACATGCGTGTGACGTAATTTTCCCGACGTGCAGCGCGCGAACGTAATTTACGCCGGGCTTTGTGGATTGCGACGGGACACTAAAGTTGCGACGGGTGAAAAAAAAAAAAGCGCCGGGAAAACAAAAACAAAAAAGAAAAATTGTCAGCGTCGCTCGGCATGCATTCCTGAGAGGGAGAACTCCATGCCAATTTTCAAAGAAAAAACCGGCATGGGTTCCCCCCCCAGGAGCATACCAGGCCCTTAGGTCTGGTATGGGTTGTAAGGAGACCCCCCCCTACGCCGAAAATTCGACGTAGGGGGTCCCCCTACAATCCATACCAGACCCGTATCCAAAGCACGCTACCCGGCCGGTCAGGAAAGGGAGTGGGGACGAGCGAGCGCCCCCCCCCTCCTGAGCCGTGCCAGGCTGCATGCCCTCAACATGGGGGGGTTGGGTGCTCTGGGGCAGGGGGGCGCACTGCGGGCCCCCCCACCCCAGAGCACCCTGTCCCCATGTTGATGAGGACAGGACCTCTTCCCGACAACCCTTGCCGTTGGTTGTCGGGGTCTGCGGGCGGGGGCTTAACGGAATCTGGGAGTCCCCTCAAATAAGGGGGCCCCCAGATACCGGCCCCCCACCCTAAGTGAATGGATATGGGGTACATCGTACCCCTACCCATTCACCTGGAGGCAAAAAGTTAAAGTTATTAAACACACGACACAAGGGTTTTTAAAATAATTTATTAGTCTGCTCCGGAGGCCCCCCCTGTCTTCTTTATTAGCTCTAATACCAGGGGGGGCTTCTTCTTCCACTCTCCGGGGGTCTTCTCCGCTCTCCGGGGGGGGGTTTCTTCTTCCGCTCTCTGGGGGGGGGGTCTTCTCCGCTCTCCGGGGGTCTTCTTCTATCTTCGCCGCTCTCCGCTGTTGACTCGGCGCACCCCAGTTCTGCTGCAGCTGTCCGGTGCCTTCTTCTTCAGCGCTGGCTGCCTGCTATCTTCGTGTGTTAGCTCAATTACTAACAGGCAGCCAGCGCGGTCTTCTGTGACGTCAGGTTCTTCTTCTCCCTTCTTCCGATGTTGACACGTCGCCTCTTCTCACTGCAATGATGGAAGCGCGCCTTGCATCCCATTTATATAGGCATCACCGTCCCATCATGCTCCGGTAGGTACCCACGTGGTGGGTGCCTACCCACGTGCACCCACCACGTGGGTACCTACCGGAGCATGATGGGACGGTGATGCCTATATAAATGGGATGCAAGGCGCGCTTCCATCATTGCAGTGAGAAGAGGCGACGTGTCAACATGGGAAGAAGGGAGAAGAAGAACCTGACGTCACAGAAGACCGCGCTGGCAGCCTGTTAGTAATTGAGCTAACACACGAAGATAGCAGGCAGCCAGCGCTGAAGAAGAAGGCACCGGACAGCTGCAGCAGAATCGGGGTGCGCCGAGTCAACAGCGGAGAGCGGCGAAGATAGAAGAAGACCCCCGGAGAGCGGAGAAGACCCCCCCCCCGGAGAGCGGAAGAAGAAACCCCCCCCGGAGAGCGGAGAAGACCCCCGGAGAGTGGAAGAAGAAGCCCCCCCTGGTATTAGAGCTAATAAAGAAGACAGGGGGGGCCTCCGGAGCAGACTAATAAATTATTTTAAAAACCCTTGTGTCGTGTGTTTAATAACTTTAACTTTTTGCCTCCAGGTGATTGGGTAGGGGTACAATGTACCCCATATTTATTCACTTAGGGTGGGGGGCCGGTATCTGGGGGCCCCCTTATTTGAGGGGACTCCCAGATTCCGATAAGCCCCCGCCCGCAGACCCCGACAACCAACGACAAGGGTTGTCGGGAAGAGGTCCTGTCCTCATCAACATGGGGACAGGGTGCTCTGGGGTGGGGGGGCCCGCAGTGCGCCCCCCTGCCCCAGAGCACCCAACCCCCCCATGTTGAGGGCATGCGGCCTGGCACGGCTCAGGAGGGGGGGGGGCGCTCGCTTGTCCCCACTCCCTTTCCTGACCGGCCGGGTAGCATGCTTTGGATACGGGTCTGGTATAGATTGTAGGGGGACCCCCTACGTCGATTTTTCGGCGGAGGGGGGGTCTCCTTACAACCCATACCAGACCTAAGGGCCTGGTATGCTCCTGGGGGGGGAACCCATGCCGGTTTTGAATTTACAAATTGCCGTGGAGTTCTCCCTCAGGAATGCATACCAAATGCCGTCGCTTGAATGGGCCTTTACAAGGTGTGACTAATTTTCCACATTGTAAAACCAGCCCTAGTTTTGCGCAAGCAAATCGGAACTTACGCAGAAATCACAATGCTGAAAAGCGTTGTGGATCTGCTTAAGTCCTCATTTGCATACTCAAAGCGGCATTTCAATGAGAAATGCCCCCAGCGGCGGATGCGGTACTGCATCCTAAGATCTGACCGTGTAAGTGTCTTACACATGTCAGATTTTCTGCCTAACTTTGGAAAAAGCCTTTTGAGGATCGTTTCCAAAGTTAGGCACAGACTGAACAGCAGTTCCGCCTGCGTATCTCTTTTGGGAATCAGGCCCCCTGTTCCTCCTCAGTAAGCTGTTCTGGCTGACTAAACACCGCTCGGATGATGGTGTGAAGTTTACTGAGGAGAAACAGGAAGTGAGAAATTCAGACAAAGAAAATAAACATTTAGAAGGGAAATCGAAGATAAAGGTAAGTGAATCAACAATGCATTAGCTTAAAGAAACCTATTTAGAAAATAAAAAACAAATCTTTTCAACCCCTGTAAGGCAGTTCTATTTAATTTCTCAACATGCACTTGAATGTGTGAACATCCTCTCTTTTAGCAAACTAACCTTTTTGGGTCACTGACCTGGAACAAGTATTTAGATCAGAAGTTCTAACATCTTGACTTCATGTTTTTGTAAGCCCATGTTAAAGACATGGGGATAGCAGGTCAGCAGTAGCAGCCATATTCCTCTCATGACAAGTGCACTCTAAACTTCTCTTATGCATTTCCTATGGTTTCATGTTTTATTAACATTTCCACCTAATTAGGTGATCTATCATCTATGGAGAGGATGATAGCTTTTTTAAATGACTACATCAATACAGTTCATGTAAGAATCAAATGGCAAGGTCAAGAGGCAGGGATCTTAACAGCTCAAGCATCTCATTTCAGCACAGTTTTGGGATACACAGGTAAGTCCAGTAGTGATAAGTGGAGTGGTTTAAGTGAAACTGGTTTTGGTACAAACTTACCAATTTCCCCTTTGGCAGATTTTTTAAAATGTAGGGGTTGATTTACTTATGGTAAATAGACTGTGCACTTTACAAAGTGCAGTTGCTCCAGAGCTTAGTAAATGAGAAAAAGATCTGCTGACTTCTGTAGCACTACCCCCGAAGGAGCTGCTGGTTTGTTTTGGGTGGCATGTTACCTCAAGGCTCCTTCTCCGTCTTAGGGGTGTATGGTGCATATAGCAGTAGTAAAGGAATGTCCACGACAGGTGTCTTTTGCTGTGCTCTTTATTACCCAGCCGGGTAAAAACAATAAAACTTGTAGTGAAGAAGGTAGAGTTGAAAGGAGAAGAAGAATAGCAAATTCAGGCGTAGCAATAGGGAAACAGCCCTGCTCCCACGTGTAACACTTCTTGCACCACTCCTGCTTGAGTGGGAATAGCATACCTAGACAGGCCTCTCTCACTGACCTGGCAGCCAGAGTATCGTTTGGACGTTTAAGGAAAAGTCTCTGCCACAGATCCTCCTGGAATGTATTTAGTGAGAAAACCTCTGCCACAGGCCCTCCTGATTGTGGTTTACGGAGATGAACCTCCTTGGTAGAATTACTCCTTCTCCTTCAAGTTGCTTTCAGGTACCGACTGACAGGTGACCAGTCTCTCAGTGTCTGGATACCTCGATCCCCGGTGGTTTGTCAAAACCCTATTGGATCGCCAGGCTCTCATTGGCTCTCCTCAGATGGGCTCCCCACCGAACAACTATATCGCTTGGGATCTTCAGAATTGGGACCCCATCCGACCACTGAAGTAACCAGGTGCTACACTTCCATTATCCATTTTTTTTTCCTTGCGCGTTATTGGGTATTCTTCAACCTAAGATTTACCTTATTTACTAAGCTCTGGAGCAACTGCACTTGCAGAATTTAACTGCACCTTGCAAAGTGTACAGTATATTTGTCATTAATAAATCAACCCCTTACGCCTCGTACACAAGATCAGTTTTCCCGACGGTAATCCCGGCCATGTGTATGCTCCTCGCAGTTTTTCCGACAGGAAAACTGCCCAAAGTCTGCCAGACAGAAAAAGAGAACCAGTTCTCTTTTTCCTGCTGGGAAATCTGGCGGACTTTTGTCCGGCGGTTTTTGGATGGAGCATACACACGGCCGGGATTCCCGACCAAAGCTCCATCGCAGTTTTCCTGTCGGGAAAACCGGCCGTGTGGGGGAAAGACTGAACCAAGCAGGTTCTCGGCTTTCCCCTCGGGTTTCTCGGTGGTAAAAAGTCCGCTGGGAAACCCAATCGTGTGTACGAGGCTTGAGCTTCTAGTTTCTCAAATTATCTGCTTAGATGAAAATAGTGTACTGTCATTTGAAATTTTTAATTTCTACATCTTAAATATTATTATTTTTTATGAAAAAATATCAAATGACAGCAAAATACACAAATTTTTTTAAATAAAACACAAATACAACCCACAGGAACCATTTAAAGCCCAATACCTCTTAAAACGTTTTTAATTTTGCCTTCTACAGTACATTGACTTTCTAAGTTCTTCTCCGAAATGGTGACATTTGCTTAAAATTTGTGCAAAACATAATTTTCATTCTATTGCTTATGTCTGTACAAATATATCAGTTGTTTTCTACAAACATTTAATATTCAATACTCAGGCCCCGTACACACGTCCGAGAAACTCGACGGGCAAAACACATCGTTTTGCTCGTCGAGTTCCTTGTGAAGCCGCTGAGGATCTCGGCGAGCCGAAATTCCCCATTGAACGAGGAAATAGAGAACATGTTCTCTATTTGGCCCGACGAGATCCTCGTCGGCTTCCTCGGTCAAAAGTGTACACACGACC
The DNA here is from genome assembly GCF_905171775.1 of Rana temporaria. NCBI lineage: Eukaryota > Metazoa > Chordata > Amphibia > Anura > Ranidae > Rana > Rana temporaria. The sequence continues at coordinate 328,261,084 of NC_053493.1, forward strand.
GAGTTTCTCGGCAGAATACGGCTCCGATCGAGTTTCTGACTGAATTCTTCCGAGAAACTCGGTCGTGTGTACGGGGCCTCACATTAAACACAGCTCAAATATTCCAGCCTCCTGGCCAACAGTCCCCGATGTTTAAAGGCTCACACCATCACTCACTTTGGTGGGGAAGGTGGAAGAAGAGAGAAGGAAAGAAAGAATGAGGGCATTGGTATAAAGTAACTGCATACCAAGTAAGTAATAAGCCTGTGTGCAGTAGAAGGAGAAAAGAAGATAGTAGATATGTAGAATATGTGTGTATTGTATTTACATAGCTGTGTTAGGACCTGGGGTGGGAATGGGAGGTAGGAAGTTATGAAGTGAAACAAGAAGAAATAGGTTTTACATGTGGCTCTCTGTTGGCTGGAATAAACAAGCTCTTCACAAGAGTCATCTGACTATTCATCATTGTTTCTACAAAATCTACATGGTGACAGAAGTGGAATCGCTGAAACATCATGGCTCAGAATCTACATGGCATACAACCATTAATCTTTAATAATGACATTGCTAACAACTGGCTGAAATTCAAAAGAGAATGGGACGTGTACAGCAAATCAGGCCTCTCAGACAAGTCAAAAAAGGTACAAGCTTACACTCTTCTCAATTTTGCTGGTTCAGATGCACTAGATAAATATGAGTTGTTTAATTTTCAAGATAATGAGGACAGAGAGGAGCCTGATGTTTTAATCAAGAAAGTTGATGAAATATGCTTACCACAACATAATGTGATAATAGACAGACATGCATTTAACATGATGGCTCAGAAACCTAATGAAGAAATACAATCCTATGTAGCCACACTGAGACTGCTGGCTAAAAAAATAGATGTTGGTGCACTAACAGATAAACTGATACGTGACAGAATTGTATGTGGGATCTACAATGATGCAGTTCATTTTCAGTTGTTCAGGGAGAAAGATTTAACACTGGAAACAGCTACCAGAATATGTATGTTGTTTGAACATTCTGAAAGGGCCACCAAGGAACTAAAAAGAGAGGCAGAAGTGTTTGTAGTGCAACAGAACAAAAGGCAATGCAGCAACTGTGGTAGTGAACACGTTACTGAGCGCAAAAAGTGTCCGGCTTTTAACAAAAGGTGTAAGGCCTCGTACACGCGACCGAGTTTCTCGGCAAAAACCAGCAAGAAACTTGCTGGGAGATATTTTTTTGCCGAGGAAACTGGTCATGTGGACATTTTCGTTGAGGAAACTGTTGAGGAACTCGACGAGCCAAAAAGAGAGCATGTTCTTTATTTGCTTGACGGGAATGGAGAAAATTGGCTTGTCAAGTTCCTCAACAGCCTAACAAGGAACTCGACGAGGAAAACAATGTGTTTCGCCCGGCGAGTTTCTCGGTCGTGTGTACGAGGCCTAACTCATGCAACGAATGGAATCATTTAGCAAAATGTTGCAGGTCCAAGCCTCAAAGTAGAGGTGCGTGGATGACACCATCTAGTCATACTAAACTTTAAAATGTGCACAAAATGAATGAGGTGGAAAGTGACGATCACCAAAACTGTTTTAATTCTGAAAGTGTGGACCTAATTGCAAATAAGGGAGAAATATTCACCACCCTCTCAACAGCATGCAAAAAACATGACAAGTTGAAAATTGACACTGGTGCCAAATGCAATGTCATGTCCTTATCCACATTGCACAACATTGACCCCAAAGCTGAAATTGATCAGTCAAATAAAGTAAACCTGAAAAGCTTATGGTGGTCAAACAATTCAGACACAAGGCACGAGTTGCTATTCCACATTGTGGATAGAAATGTTAAGAGCCTGCTAGGCTTACCAGACAGCATGCGCTTAAATCTAATACAACTCAGTCCAGAAGTACATGCTGTACAACAGGCTCCTGGGATGATTGCGTATGAGGACTTATTTCAAACTGACACTGTTGGTAAGCTTTCAGTCATGTATCACATGCGCTTAGATGAAACGGTACAGCCTACTGTGTGTGCCCCTCGAAGGATTCCACTGGCTATAAAAGACAAAGTCTTGCGAGAGTTGGAAATGATGACTAGACTGGGCATTATTGTACCAGTGCAGGAGGCTACCCCCTGGGTGTCTGCCATGGCAGCAGTAGTTAGCAGTAGTCAAGAAAGATGGCATATGCATTGATCCTGTGCACCTCAATAAGGCTCTCCTGAGGCCTTATCACCCAATAAAAACCGCAGAGCAAGTGAACACTGACATGCCACATGCAAAGGTTTTCAGCATTCTAGATGCAAAATGTGGATTCTAGCAAATCCCATACTGTTGCTGTGGATACATTGAAAGCACATTTAACTAGTGCATATGACCTACAGTATTTTGATGTGCATAAGCTGGTGGTATTGTCTGCTAATGCTTCCCAGCATGTTATTGGTGCAGTCTGTCTTCAAGAGGGGTGGCCTGTGGCTTTTGCATCAAGAGCCCTCACTGAGACTGAAGCACGCTATGCACAAATTGGTAAGTAATTATTGGGACTAGTATTTGCATGTGTAAAATTCCATGATTATATCTATGGAGACAGATCATCAGACACTCATAACCATACTGAGAAAAGAATGTATATTTGTATATGATGCACATATACTACTGCGCTGATACTGTGCAAAAATTAACTTTTTACCCCTATAAATATAACATTTTCAATTTATTTATAACATACATCATTTAAATGTACAATAACACCAGCGTGCTCCAAAAAAATGTGCCCCGCGTTATACAATCACGGATGATTGAACCAAATAAAAACCAAATAAACCATGCACAAAAAAATGCAAAAAAAAAGAAAAAAAGAGAAAAAGTCCAATATTCAAACTTTTCCAAGAGAATATATATAAAGTGCCAGTGTTCTTGACTAATAATTCCGTGACTTTTCCACCCTCTGTGTGATGCCGCCACCTCTTATATGCTAAACTCTCTCCAGATAATGGTAGGTATATAGCCTGTAATCAGTATCCAAGTGTATATCTCCTCAATTGTATGGCAATATTTCCATCTCTCCTTTTAGATGTATGCTAGATCAACATGCAGGAGCAAGGAAAGCGGCTGGTGTGGATGCAAACATTTTTTCCTGCATGTGGATCTAGCATACATCTAAAAGGAGAGACGGAAATATTGCCATACAATTGAGGAGATATACACTTGGATAAGGATTACAGGCTATATACCTACCATTATCTGGAGAGAGTTTAGCATATAAGAGGTGGCGGCATCACACAGAGGGTGGAAAAGTCACGGAATTATTAGTCAAGAACACTGGCACTATATATATATTCTCTTGGAAAAGTTTGAATATTGGACTTTTTTCTATTTTTTTCTTTTTTTGCATTTTTCTGTGCATGGTTTATTTGGTTTTTATTTGGTTCAATCATTCGTGATTGTATAACGCGGGGCACGTTTTTTTGAGCACGCTGGTGTTATTGTACATTTAAATGATTTATGTTATAAAGAAATTGAAAGTGTTATATTTATAGGGGTAAAAAGTTAATTTTTGCACAGTATCAGCGCAGTAGTATATGTGCATCATATACAAATATACATTCTTTATATTATCACACCTCCTGGAGGTGTTTTCAGGAACTGCAGCAGATATAATAATTTGATAAAAAAAACACAATTTTTGCGCCGGTAACACCACATACACATACTGAGAAAACCCCTGCACACAGCATCTGCGCACATCCAGCGAATGATGTTAAAGCTTCAACACTACCACCTGAATGTAATCTATAAATGAGGCTGTGAACGGTTTGTTATGGATGCTCTTTCACGTGCACACCTCCTCACTTTTGCTAACTCTTGAGCTATTGAGGATTATGATGTGTTGGCTCTGGATGGGTGTTGTCATCCAGAAGGATTCAGGCAGATGCCACCTGACATCACCTCATGGACATAATTCTCAATGGGTGGCCTGGCTCCTTTAAGGAAATCCCACATGATATCCGTCCATTCTAGGGATGAGGGATGAATTGACAGTGGATGATTGATGAATCATCCGTGGTCAGAGATATGTAATCCCTCACTCTTTTCAAAAATACTGCATGACACACCTCCAGCAAAGTCATCCTGGCATTCATTCCACTAAGCGAAGGGCATGTGAAACCATGTTTTGGCCCACTATATACGCTGACATTGAAAGAGAAGTTTCAAGATGTGCACCATGCAATGCTCTACAACATGGATATGCAATTAGCGGACCTCCAGCTGTTGCAGAACTACATTTCCCATGAGGCATAGCAAGACTGTCAGCCACAAGCATGACACCCAGAGGCGGAGGCATGATGGGAATTGTAGTTTTGCAACAGCTGGAGGTCCGCTAATTGCATATCCCTGCTCTACAACGACACTAGATGAAAGAACCTTTAACTCTTCACCAAATACCTGACAGATCTTGGTCTATCAGCTGACATATTTAAGTGGTCAAACAAGGATTTCCTGGTCTTGGTAGATTCGTACTCTGGATGATGGGAATTTGATGTTCTCCCAAACACTTTCAGTAACAGTGATCAGTACATTAAAGCGGATATTCTCCACACATGGAATTCCCTATCAATTAATGACTGACAATGCAACATCATTTTCAAGTAGAGAATTCAAGAACTTTGCTCACCAATGGGATTTTCAGCACGTCACCAGCAGTCCCAATTACCCCAGATCCAACGGTCTTGCAGAGAGGAGTGTAAGATCGGCCAAGCATCTCCTAGAGAAATGTGCACATAATGGTTCTGACGTTTATGCAGCCCAATGTAACCTCTGCAACACACCTAGGGATGGCATGCCTTCTCCAGCACAAGGTTTACTATCATGAAGAACCAGGACTCTGATTCCCATGGTCCCATCCCAGCTCCCGCCAAAAGTTGAGACTGATGTCCAGGCTGCTTTCTTTACATTCAGGCAAAAAGGAAAGATAAGCCATGACAAATCAGCCAGGCGCCTTTCACCTCTGGAGCCTGGGCAGGTGGTATGGATGGAGACAACCCATGGGTTTGACAAACTGGCCACGGTTCATGGAAAGGCCTGCCAACCAAATAGCTATGCTGTACATTCTAATGGTAGGATCTATCTAAGGAACCGCCATCACCTCCTACACATACCTGAATCATAATGTACTGTCGCTGTACTGTCACTTCAGGCCCCAAGTACAGCCATCTGCTGCTGTGCCAACTGACACTTTCACCAACGGATGTAACATACAACCACAACAAAATTATGATGTCAACAGGCAAGAGGTTTCAGACTCGCAAGTCCAACAAGTTGTTACTCATTCTGGAAGAGTGTGTAAACCCAATACAAAGCTCCAAGGGCCAAATCCACAAAGATCCGGCGTAACTTAATTTTTTCCATTTTAGTTACACTGCCTTAAAATTTCTACCTAAGTGCCCGATCCACAAAGCACTTACCTAGAAATTTTGGGCTGTGTAACTTAAATTCCGCCGGCGCAAGGCGTTCCTATTTTCATGGGGGCGATTCCCATTTAAATTAGGCGCGCTCCCGCGCCGGCCGTACTGCACATGCTCGTGACGTCATTTTCCCGACGTGCATAGCGCGAAATTACGTTACGCCGAGCTTTGTGGATTGCGACGGGTCAATAAAGTTGCGTCGGCAAAAAAAAAAGATATGGCGCGAAAAAAAAAATTCAAATTAAAAAAAAAAATCGCATCGCTGGACAGAAAGGTCTGTTTTTACAAGGTGTACTAACTTTACACTTTGTAAAAGCAGCCCTAATTTTGCGTTTGCAAGCTAAAACTTACGGAGAAAAAACGAAGCTGAAAAGCTTTGTGGATCTCCATAAGTGCTAATTTGCATAGCCGAGGCGGCATTTCGACACAAAATGCCCCCAGCGGCGGATGCGGTACTGCATCCTAAGATCCAGCAGTGTAAGTCCCTTACACATGCCGGATCTTCTGCCTAACTATGGAAAACTGATTCTGTGGATCAGTTCCATAGTTAGGAACAGGGATATGACGGCGTAACAGCACTTACGCCGTCGTATCCCTTTTGTGGATTTGGCCCCAAGACTTTATCACACACACTTTTACTCAGCTTCTTTTGTTTTATATTGCAGTTTGTTATTATTCCTTGCTATGCTGCACTCCTTGTTGGTTCTATATTATACTTAAAGGAGTTGTAAAGAAAAAAAAATGTCACCTTAATGCAATCTATGCATTAAGGTGAAAAAACATTGGATGCTGCCCCCCCCCCCGTTATACTTACCTGACCCCTCGAAAGTACCATGTGGTCCCGCGATCCTCTTCGCCCGCTCAGCCTGACTGCTGATTGGCTTAAGCGGATGGATTGAGAGCAGCGCAGCCATTGGCTGGTGCTGCTGTCAATCACATCCAGTGACACGGCGCACAGAGGGGCGGGGCCGAGTGATACAGTGAGCGGCTATGGCCGCTCACTCTATCATGGGAGTGCGCCCGCAATTACTGACCACCATTCAAGCTCTCGCATGACTGTGGTGAGTAATTGCGGGGAGGACCAGAGACAGCCGCCGAGGGACCCCAGAAGACATGGATCGGGGCCACTCTGTGTAAAACGAACTGCACAGTGGAGGTAAGTATGATATGTTTGTTATTTTAAATGAAAAAATAAAAATTAATTTACTAACGCTTTAATTTATATATGCATATCCTTTCTTTAAAAGGGGAAAGGTGTAGAATATGTATGTGTTCTGTTGTATTTACAAAGCTGAGGTTGGGAACACGAAGTAGAAAGTTATGAAGTGAAACTAGAAGAAATAGGTTTTACATTTGGCTCTCTGCTTGCTGGAATTAACAAGCTCTTCACAAGATTCATCTGACTATTCATCATTGCTTCTACAAAATCTACAGATACCAATGACTTTCATAGTCTGTTTAGATAACTTCACTGGAGAAATTTTGCATATAAAGTAGTTTTAATGTACAGGCTTGAGAAAGGTGGACCATGCATTAAAACTACTTCTCCAGTGTAGTCTTAAGTGTGCACTTTGACAGCGATTCGTGTGCATATATTGATGTGTGCGTATGTGTGCCTTTAGTACTCAGCTCACTGTGTTGTTCAGTATCTAATATCCAAAACAGTGCACAGCCTCTACATATATAGATCAGTGACAAGCACTCAGAACATAAAGTGCAGCTGATTATGGGTTGCTACTTTAAGCCATATTAACAATCTCTCAATCTCTCACCAGTCTAGTGCTTCATCCTAGGATACATAGCACTGTATACTTCACCTGCAATCCACTCTTCTCCCAAGGTCGATGGTGCATCTGCAGATTGAAATGACATAAAGATATTCATACAAAATGGCACAACTAAAGTACACAAATCAGCTTTCTAAAATCTGCCAATAACAATTAGTAGGAGCTGTACCTATAAAAATTGTACATATAAATATAGAATAATAAATAATAATACAATATTTAAAAAAATGTATACATATTTTTTTATTGCATTAACTAAATATTTCTTACAGATGAAAGTATTTGATATCCACTGAATATAATAATAATAATAATAATAATAATAATAATAATATATTTTTAACAGGCCTATTCAGCGTGACAGTAGGTCGAAGAAGACAATTGAAATAAAAAGTACTACAAGTAATACATAGGGAACAATCAGATTTTAGTCAGATTAATAATAGATACATTCTGATTGGTGCTATGAGTTAAAACATTTTTAATAAGCCAGTAAAAGTACAATAATGAAAAAAACATTTAAAGGCAACGCATATTCTCTAAAGTGGTTTTAAATAGATTTAACATGTTATTGGGTATTTATTGAATTCCCGGTGTTTATAGTAATAAGCGGTAGGATTCAGAAAGTTCCACGAAGTTCCATGAGCCAGATGGACTGCTGCGGAGATGACCAAGAAAAGAGCTCCTTGATATTGCTCTGTGGGTGTGCATTGCCTATCTTTGGTGATCAATCGGGGAAGCATTCGAGGTGGATCCCTATGTCAGTCATTCTGGAAATTGTATGGAGCACAGAGCAGAGAACAGAGAGATGAAAAATAACATACTGATAACCTTGATGAAGTGAAGACTCAGGCCCCGTACACACGACCAGTTTCCTCGGCAGAATTCAGCTTCCGACCGAGTTTCTGGCTGAATTCTGCCGAGAAACCCGGCCGTGTGTACACTTTCGGCCGAGGAAGCCGACGAGGACCTCGGCGAGGAAATAGAGAACATGTTCTCTATTTCCTCGTTGTTCTATGGGAGCTCTCGGCCCGCCGAGCTCCTCGGCGGCTTCAGGGCTGAACTGGCCGAGGAACTCGATGTGTTTGGCACGTCGAGTTCCTCGGCCGTGTGTACGGGGCCTGAGTCAGGACCCAACATTGAGTTTCATACAGCTTTATTCTTTCAGAAAGATAAATATCTTGTTCTCATAGCTCAATATCATTTCACAACATTCAGCGAAGCAGCAGCATTACTTAGAGCTTTCTGGCATACATGATGATTTCATAGGCCAGGAGGTCTAATGGCCATTTTATATACTCTGAAGTCCAGCATGGTTAAGAATTCCTGGCAAATACAGGACATAACTAAATGATCCTAGTTTATGTCTGCTCTTCATCTTAATGAGCTATGTAGCCAATATGTTGTACATATCCAAACCTTATATAATCCCTACCAATACGAATATGCTTACTATGTCCATATTGGTCACACAACTTTCATATTTTTATGCTATATATTTATTTTATGACTATATCATATTATCCAACTACACGCGTTTGCAGATATTTAAAGATGCAGGGAGCACTCATTAGATGATCAGCTCTGGTTGAATAAAGATTGACAATACCGGGAAGAGATTGCAATCTATGTAAGTGATGGTAAATGCTATAGAACTGCGTCTGTTGTTCATGAACTCCTGGACTTTATACCTGTGTCTTTCAGACTGCATGCTTCCTACATAGACAGCCTTTGGATTGTATAGAAGCCATTATTATTCAGATAAAATTGACTGGAGACAACTAGTCTGAAAAGCCTCTTCATACATATGAACATATTGTATTATAATCTTTATGTACGGTAAGTCCATTTTGTATAACGGTTTCACAATGGCCACTTTGTATATGGGCTGAACTGTGAGCAGAATGCTCCCCCCCACACTTCCATCTCAAGGTTTTAGTTTCACATCTTTTAGAGACAGCTGCTGACATATGAAATGTGACATTATTTGCTGTTTTTTATTAACACCACCCCTTTCTTATGTTATGTATATATAATAATAAATGATCCAGAACAGATAATTAGACAGAGCTGTGTTTTTTTGTCCTCTGTTTTATCTGTTCCATACAATTGCATTGGAGCTTTGGTTTTAGTATCTCAACAAGAAATATTCATTAGGCCTCGTACACACGACCGTTTTCCTCGACAGAATCCATCAAGAAACTTGGTGGCAGAGCTTTTTTGCCGAGGAAAATGGTCGTGTGTATGTTTTTCATCGAGAAAACTGTTGTGGAACTCGATGAGAAAAAAAGAGAACAAGATCTCTTTTTCCTCGTCGGGAGTCTCAATTTCCTCGTCGTGTTCCTCGTCGGGCTGGTTTTCTACGAGAAACACGTTCTTGTGTATGCTTAGAAACCTGTGCATGCTCAGAATAAAGTATGAGACGGGAGCGCACCTTCGGTAAAAGTAGCGTTCGTATTAGAGATAGCACATTCGTCATGCTGCAAGAATGATGGCATCGTTTAAATGCTGCGCATTTAAATCATCTTTAGAATGGGACAAAAATGAAAAATAATGATCTTCTTTTGCAGCTGATATTCACACAGTGTTCTGACTAACTTTTTCTAACATTTTTCATGCTGATCTCATGAATATTTTGGAATAATTTATATAGCCCGAAAATATTTTTTTTGAAATACAGATCTTCATTTGTAATTCTTATTTAATTCTTATTTAATTTCTAGTCATCTCCATGTTTTTTTTTTTTGGTGTCAAGTTACCACCATTGTAACAGTAGTGTTTGGTCTTATATGATCTGTCCCTTTATAATTAGACCTTTTGTAGTTTTTTTAAAGTTAACCTGCCTACTCACAAGCTACATTTTTGGTTTGATTTAAAACGCATAGACAAGTATGAACTGTAAACAAAAAAATACCTTTTATTCTGGTTTAAGAATATAAAAACAATAAATACAAGGCAGCACTGAAGAACCTGCTGCCATTTGTGCACTTGTGTGTGCACACTAAAATTGGGACATTGAGAAGCACATTCAGGAGGGAGCCCAATCTGGTCCTGGACTCCCAGAGGTCAGGAACAGCAGAAGGTCAGATATATGTCCCAAGGTTGTGGTACTACAGCAGGCTGCCTTCTGTCAGACCACCTTGAAGCAAGGCCATCACTTCCTGGTCTTCCTGGTAGCCTTCCTTGCTGCCTTCTCTGCAGCCTGCTCTGCAGCCTTCTCTGCAGCCTTCTCTGCAGCCTTCCTTCTCCGCTTGGCTGGAGGCTGTGCCTCTGGAGGTGTACTCATGCCAGGAGGAGGAGAAGAAGGTGGTGGAGGAGGAGGTGGAGGAGAAGAAGGTGGAGGAGAAGAAGGTGGAGGAGATGAAGGTGGAAGAGATGAAGGTGGAGGAGATGAAGGTGGAAGAGATGAAGGTGGAGGAGAAGAAGGTGGAGGAGAAGAAGGTGAAGGAGGTTGAGAAGAAGAAGGTGGAGGAGGATGAGGTTGAGAATAAGCTGGTGGGGGAGGATGGCCGTGGCTACAAATGTCCTCAGTAAGTAGCCCCCTCACCTCCTTATTCAGCAAACTTACTAGTAGTGGCTCAAATACAAGGCGTTTCTCCTCGGTCATTTGGCTCATTTTGGCCATTACGAGGGTGCCATTGCCCTCTTCAGGGGTGGTAGGCTGCTGGAGGGTGGCCTGTGCCTCTCTAATCAGGGCCAGTGCTGCCTTGCTCACCCTCATATCCCTCCTGGCCCTTCTTGTAGGAGGGCGGATGGGAGGCACCTGGCACCTTGTGCTGCCACTTGGCCCTGCCACCTCCTCTGTGCCACTCACTCTTGCCACCTCCTCTGTGCCATTCACCCTGGCCTCCTCCTGCCTGACACGTTCCAGACCCTCATCCTGGCTGATGTCCTCCTGTGTTTAAAAAAGGGACAGTTTGAGTTTTGGGTTCAAAAATCACAAACAATTTTCAGCTCATGACTGTTGCAAATTGTTTGAAAATAAATATAAAAGACAATCATTCTGACTCCAGCAGTTTGCATTCTTTTTTCCCCAACTTTTTCGGCCACTACTGTCTATTGATATGGAAAACATTTTTAGATCAAACATTAGATATTTTTTACATATTAACATCTATTTTACAGCATTTTTTCCCCACAAGAAATACATTTAAAATACTATACTTGGCTCCAGACAGCCAAATCCAGGTCTTCCTCCAGGATGGAAGGCTCATCTTGCTCCTGAGAGGGCTCACCTTGAGAAGGATCAGCTTGGCTGCAGGGAAGGCTGGAGGCTTGAATGGAGGCTTGGCTGGAGGGAAGGCTGGAGCTTTCTCTTGTGCTTTTTCTGAGGGTTGTTTGGAGGGAAGGCTGGAAAGTGATTCCCTTGATTCAAGGTGGTCATCCAGAAAGGACATTCTGCCGTAGTACCACAACTTCGGTACATATACCCTCCCTGCTGCTGCTCCAGACCTCTGAGAAGCCAGTACCTTGTTACGCGCAGTCCTGCATGTGCCTCTCAAGGTCCCAATTTTAGTCTCCAGCTGTTCAGCTGTTACATGGGGCATCTTTGTGTGCACAAATGGGAGCAGGCTATTCAGTGCTGCTGTCCTTAGTTCTTTATTCCTGTGGTTGGGGTCTTTTGTCGCCCAAAGAACGGGCAGCTCCCTTAGCCTATCAATAAATTCCCCCAGGAACTCCCTCCTGAAATGGATTCATATTTTCTGCCAGACAAAACAAAAGACAAATATTCTAATGTCAATCACAGTCTATAAACTCTAGTAATCTTTATCCCCATATAGCCCTTAAATCTCTTTGAAGTATAGGCCACTGATGTCCCAAGTTCAAATCATACCTTCGTCCACACGTTCGTCGTTCTAACGTCTTCCTCCGCACACCAAACGTACGTACGACACATGTGTGTTAAGCTTTATAAACACTACGCATGCGTGACACTACGCACACGCCTATGACGTTCTCACTCGATGTTTCCCCGCCCCCTCTCTTTCGGCGCGCAAAAACGACATGGCAAAATTAGATGAGCAGGTGTGTGATACTCGGCCAAGTTCTTCTAAACACGACGTCATGGCGGATTTAGATAAGCAGGTGTCTGATAATCGGCCAAGTTCATCAGAAAACGACAATATGGCGGAATTAGATGAGCAGGTGTCTGATATTAGGCCAAGTTCATCAGAAAACGACGATATGGCGGAATCAGATGAGCAGGTGTCTGTAATGAGGCCTAGATCATGCAGAAACTACGACATGCGGAATCTGATGAGCAGGTGTCTGTCCTTATAAATTCGACACAACAAGCCCGGAGCCTGATGAGGAAACGTTAGAAACGCGGAGCAGATACAAGGCATCTAACATGTCCTACGTGGAAATGGTGGACATCTTACAAAAGTCTGATTACGATGGCAAGTATGGGCCCTATACCCACCCTAATTTAAGGAAGGCCAAAATTATGGATAAAGTGCAAAGAAGTCTGGATCGTCATTTTGGGGTGAAACGATCGAAGGAACAGCTCAGAAAGAGGTGGTCAGACCTCAAACTGAGGGAGCCGGAACAATTAAGGAGCATTAAGATAATGCTTGGAAAAAGTAAGTACTTCTCCTGTGTCCCTATTATTATTGTTTTTCAGAACTTGCATGTTGCTCCATGTTGATGCTTTTGCATATAGGACTTTCTAAAATAACGGTCGTTTCAGACACATTCGTTCGTCCACTACATACAATGTTTTCTGAAGATACAGGGTTAACTAAATTTATATAGGCTTGATTATATTCCAGAAATATGTTTAAATAGGTGTCTAGCTGATGTGTTTGTAACTACAATTCAAATCAAAATTAGATCAGTCTAAAGGAGAGGACACTCAGCAGCTTTTTACACATCTGCACTCAAGAGCACTAGTGTGTGCCACCAGAACAACCTTTTTAGGGTGACCTCCACAGGTGCTCCTGTGAATTTTTGGGGTGTCTACATGTGTAAAACGTGTCCCAAAAAGGTGAGTATTCAAGAATAGTGTTTGCCAAAAAACATGTCTTCTGCTTGTAACTGCCCAAACAGACACTTCCAAGCAATGTTTAATATTCCTATTTTTGCCCTCAAATATGTGTGTGCTAAGTGTACTTTTTGTTTCATTCTCATAGGGGACAGAAGACTGGGAGGATACCACTCCTCCGAGCCAGAAAAAAACAGACCGCGCAAGGAACCCTCACCTCAGCGCCCACCTCGCAAGGAGCCCTCACCTCAGCACCCACCTTGCAAGGAGCCCTCACCTCAGCGCCCACCTCGCAAGGAGCCAACACCTCACTGCCCACCTCGCCAGTAGCCCACACCTCACCGCCCACCTCGCCAGGAGCCCACACCTCACCGCCCACCCAGACCTCAGGATGTGGAGGAAGGAGAAGTGGTTGAAATTACTACAACAGGTCAGTATCTGTCACCACAGCTTCAGGAAATACGAGATGTAGGGCTGCAAATGTTTAATACCTTTTTGTTTTGTTTTTTAGGGGATGATTATGTGGCAGAAGAAAGGCCCCGATCCTCTCATTCCAAGACCCAAAATCTACTCCTTCAAATAAAGGCGTGCAGTAGGGAGATGTCTGAAATCAAGCAAAAAATGGTCTTTATTGAGAAAAGCTTGAAGGACATAATTGAGGACTTGGAGGGAAACTAAAAAAAAAAACTATTTTTTGTTCCCAGTTTTTGTACTTTTTCTAACAAGCCAAAATTTGAAGATGCACACAGTGGGTCAACATGTGCTATCTGCCATCTCGGGATATCTATGTCCGTGTTTTGTGGGTGCAACCCCTTCCTCGCAACTCAAGTAGGTGAAAGGAAGAAGGGGTTGCACCCACAAAACACGTCCATTGATCTCCCATGATGGCAGATAGCACATGTTGACAATAGGGATCATTTTTAACCCTAAAAAGACTGTGTGCATCTTCAAATTTTGGCTTGTCCAGGGGTGCCAACACCCATCTTACAATGGGAAGGTAGACAATTTAATTTTTTTTTACAATGTCTGCGTTATTGTCTAGAGGTTTACATTGTTATATTTTGTGCTATATAATATTCTGTTTTTATTTTTTGTTAAAATAAAAATAAAAAATGCCAGTTTATGGCAAAAAATAAAATAAAAATCTATACACCACAAATATTTGAGAAAGACCATGTGTGTGAATATGCACCAAGTAAAATTTTGGGCAAACCAACAAGAAAGTGTGTCTTGTTTTTCTTAAATAGAATTCTAGAAATTCTAATGTGTTTAGTTTTGGTGTTACCTGTGAAATGGTTGTTAGTTCATAATGAAAATACACTTGACACTACATGTAGTACACTAGGAAAAATTATGAGACAGCTAAAATAAACACAAGCGAGACATCAAAAATGGATTTTAAACAGATTTTTAGAGGTTTTGGCTCAAAATGTTAAATTACAGATTGGCTGGCATAGGAATGGCCCCCCTACCCGTGAAATATTCAACATACTTATCCGGACTGCATGGGCACTTTGGGGGGCAAGCCAGTACGGGCAGGTTCTAGGCCCGGCAATGTGATTTCACCTGAGGTAAGTCTGGCCTCGGGCCCAACTGTGGCCATATAGGTAGGAGACTGTCTCCTTAAAAAATTGTGCAATATGCAGCAACAAAAAATAATATAGTTCCATTTATACTCCGCCATATGCATTGCGGTTAAAAACAGGCGGAACCGGCTGGCCATTATCCCAAAGGCGTTCTCCACAACTCTTCAGGCTCTGGCCAGCCGGTAGTTGAACACCCTCCTTTCTGGGGTGAGGGTCCTTTGGGGGAATGGCCTCATTAGATGCGGTCCCAGGCCAAAGGCTTCATCAGCCAGAAATACAAAGGGGAGTCCTTCAACATTCTCTGCATCCGGTGGCAATGCAAGGTCATCGCTCTGGAGACGAAGCGCAAACTCCGTCTGCCTAAAGGCTCCCCCATCCGACATCCGGTCATTCTTCCCCACATCCACAAAGAGGAATTCGTACTGTGCTGACACCACCGCCATCAGCACAATGCTATTAAACCCCTTGTAATTGTAGAATTGGGAACCAGAACAGGGTGGTGGCATAATGCGGACGTGCTTCCCGTCAATGGCTCCACCGCAGTTGGGGAAGTTCCACCGCATATGCCACAGTCTGCCATTCCTGTGGCGTGGACGGAAGCTGTGGAATCAAACCCAAAAAATGTTTTACTTTTGCACATAACATTGCAAGCAGGTTATACAAAAACATTATTGGGCAATATCATTATAACATTTATTTTAACCACTTACCCCCCGGACCATATTGCTGCCCAAAGACCAGAGTACTTTTTGCGATTCGGGACTGCGTCGCTTTAACAGACAATTGCGCGGTCGTGCGACGTGGCTCCCAAACAAAATTGGCGTCCTTTTTTTCCCACAAATAGAGCTTTCTTTTGGGGGTATTTGATCACCTCTGCGTTTTTTATTTTTTGCGCTATAAACAAAAATAGAGCGACAATTTTGAAAAAAATGAATATTTTTTACTTTTTGCTGTAATAAATATCCCCCAAAAATATATAAAAAAACATTTTTTTTCCTCAGTTTAGGCCGATACGTATTCTTCTACATATTTTTCGTAAAAAAAATCGCAATAAGCGTTTATTGATTGGTTTGCGCAAAAGTTATAGCGTTTACAAAATAGGGGGTATTTTTATGGCATTTTTATTAATATTTTTTTTACTAGTAATGGCGGCGATCAGCGATTTTTTTTTCGGTATTGCGACATTATGGCGGACACTTCGGACATTTTTGACACATTTTTGGGACCATTGGCATTTTTATAGCGATCAGTGCTATAAAAATGCATTAGATTACTATAAAAATGCCACTGGCAGTGAAGGGGTTAACACTAGGGGGCGGGGAAGGGGTTAAGTATGCCTGGGTGTGTTCTTACTGTGGGGGGGGGGTGGCCTCACTAGGGGAAACACTGATTTTCTGTTCATACATTGTATGAACAGAAAATCAGCATTTCCCCTGCTGACAGGAACGAGAGCTGTGTGTTTACACACACAGCTCCCGTTCCCCGCTCTGTACCGAGCGATCGCGTGTGCCCGGCGGCGATCGCGCCCGCCGGGCACACGCACGGGAGTCGGGGGCGAGCGGGGGGCGCGCGCGTGCGCCCCTAGTGGCGGCTAAAAGGTAGGACGTCCATTTACGTGGTCTCGCCTAGGAGAGCCACCTTGTGGACGTATAATGACGGTGCGGCGACGGCAAGTGGTTAAGGAGCATTTAACCCCAAAAATATAAGGCCCAATTATCACATTCCTCACCCCCTCTGATGGACCAATGTAAAAAATGTACAGGGGGGGGGGGCTAAATGAGTTTGGGACCTCAAAAAAAAAAGGGTGAAGCTATACTTTAAAACACATTCTGTGGGGGGCTAGATGAGTTTGGGACCTCAAAAAAAAAAAAGGGTGAAGCTATACTTTAAAACACATTTTAGGGGGGGGGGATAAAGCACTACAATGGATCTTACAAAATACATTGGGAAGGGACTAGGCTAAGTGTGTTTGGGCCCAGGTTAGAATGCTGGGGAGGTAAGTGAAGGGAAATATGCATGTAGGCCAAAAAAGGGGCATTTAAAGCTTACAGCATGCATGGGGACAAAGAGGACATTCACAGCATATTACAAACATGGTAATTAGGGAAGGAGGAAATAAATACAATACATTAAATGTGATATTAAAGGAGAAAACTTACCCTCATATAGTCGTCCTGCAGAACCTGTATTATAGCAGAACAAGTATCCGGAATTATGAGGCCCAGAGCCTGGGGGGAGATGCCCATCGTAAATTTCAAGTCCTGCAGGCTTCTCCCAGTTGCCAGATAGCGTAACGTGGCAACTAGCCTCTGCTCAGCGCTGATGGCTTCCCGCATAATGGTGTCCTGCCTGGTGATATATGGCGACACCAAAGCACAAACTGAACGGCAGAAAACTATCTGAAAGCACGAAGACTGAAAAGCGTGAATCGTCACTCACCAAACTTTTACTAACACGCGGCAACACGACATTAGCAAAAGCAGCCCCAAGGGTGGCGCCAATGGAATCGAACTTCCCCTTTATAGTGCCATTGTACGCATTGAACAATAACCGTGTTTGAGAACGAAGAGATTTGGTCTTGACAGTGTGTACGCAAAGAAAGCTTGTCAAGTTTCTCGACAAGCCTGACAAGGAACTCTTTGAGGAAAAAGATGTTTCATTTACGACGAGTTCCTCGGTCGTGTGTACGAGGCCGGACACATGCTAATAGTGCACCAAGAGCCGGATTTACCATTAGGCATAGTAGGCATGTGTCTAAGGACAGCTTTTTCTTGTACAGTCATCAGTACAAATAAAGCAAATGCTCATGCGTTTATTTATACATTGACATAGTATTCTAAGCTAGGTTAGGACCAGTAAAACAAGAAAATGTTCCTTGTAAAAGTCTTTGTGTCCTTGGTGCCATTTTAAAAGGCACTGGAAATATTATTGTTTGTCCAAGTCCGGTTATAAAGCAGTGTTCGTTGCCTGCAGCTTCTGCGTTGTGTTAGAAAGGGAATTGCTCTGATATCATCTGTTACCTCATCAGCATTTTCTTGAGCTACAGTTAACATTTTTATATTAGCATAGCACTCGCTATTGCTAGAATAAGTGTAGGAAAATGTATTTGACTCATGGTAGTTGCAGAGTCTGTTAATTGGGTCAGGGTTCAGATTCAGGTCAGGCTAGAAGGATCTGCAGACCAGGCCTCTATTGCCTCCCTCTGGCTCTGGGGGTTTCATGGAAACTTCTAGAAGCTAGTGGGCAGGGTATAGGGTTTTTTTAATGGCAAATTGACTAATCCACAGGCTGGTGGCGGAACCAGCCCATAAATATTGAGGAGCCTAGTCAGCAGTAAAGTCAGGTGAAAGATAGATGGTTGAGGTGCTGCTGCATAGCCAGGGAGGGGGGGGGGGGGGTCTGCCTCCATGCTGGTTGGAGGAAGGAGAAAAGCTGAAGGAGGGAGTTTCACTGCCCTGCAGTCCACAGGGGAAGGACAGCCTGCATAGCTTGGAAAGGAACCAGCCTAGCAGAATGCCTGAAAGCAGTTCTATCCATAGCTGCAGGGCAAGGACAGTGTGAGTACCTCTACAACCCCAGGGCGTATAAGGGAGAAGTCTGCCTGAATTAAAGTTTTTGGCACGTCATCATGGGACAGTTTTTTGCTTGCCCAATCCCTTGCCTTGGGATCAGATACTGCAGCCAGGTGGGCTGGTATTTTTTCATTAAGGGGACCAAGAGCTCCTCCAAGTTGGGACTTTGTCAGAAATCCACTCAGGGGATACCAAACTCCTAGGAGGGGATTAATTTGCTAAAGACTATCACTGTCCAGAGGGAACACAGTCAAATATCTGTTGTTGCAGTGTGCCAGAAAAGGAGGTTTTCCTTGTGTTTCTTCAAGTCAAGTTGGGCACCCCATTACCCCTTTAACCCTATCCAAGCGAAATCCCTAATAAATCCTAGAAACCAAGCCTATGGACTGTTCCTTGTGTCTGGATGCAAGTTGGAAAATGCATGTTGCCTGGCTGTGCAGACTATAGGGGAAACCAAAACTCAGCGGCTCCTAAGGCCCCTACAAATATTTTTATCGAAGGGTCAGGTAAGTAAAACGGGGGCTCGGGGGGGAGGGGGGGCTTCATCATCAGTTTTTTTTTCACCTTAATGCATAGATTGCATTAAGGTGAACAAAAAAAAT
Source organism: Rana temporaria (assembly GCF_905171775.1). Classification (NCBI taxonomy): domain Eukaryota; kingdom Metazoa; phylum Chordata; class Amphibia; order Anura; family Ranidae; genus Rana; species Rana temporaria. The sequence goes on from NC_053493.1 coordinate 328,280,047, forward strand.
TTTTCTTTACAACTCCTTTAAATGTGATGTCTACATATGAAGGGATTTACAAATAGTGAAAGGATATTCCATAGGTGATCAAGCACTGAACACCAGAGTGGGAAAGTGTGAAGCATAAAGCAGAAACAAACTACCAATGAAGTTACCTACAGTCTCTGTACAGTATAAGAGACCTTGGTGCAGTTATCCAAGAGAGTGCCAAACAAAAAAAACAAATCTATGCACGTAATAGGGAGTAATATACTCCACCCTGGCCAATAGTGTACTGCTAACGTCACAATCTAGTCAACGGCATGCGTCCAGCGCCGGATGCGTGACGTCGATGCGCAGTAGAGTGTCCGCCCAAACCCTCAGCCAAGTGACGTGGAGGGAGGGGGAGGGTGCATACTAGCACATTATGACTTTACCCTGCAGGTGGAAAAATAAGGCTAGCAGTACAAATGCTTTTTAAGTTAAAGAACCTTCTGCCTTTAGAACCACCGTAGTGGATGTGTATGGATGACGTTTGGATAGTAAGGTTTAGTGTCATTTTAATGTAGGGTATTGGCATGAGCATTGCATTAGTCTGCCCATTCAGTTTGAATTAGCTGCCAACACATCTCTAAAAAACAAGCACTAAAAAACATAACATGCAGCAATTATTTATTATTATTATAATAATAATAATAATAATAATAATAATAATAATAGTACATTTTATTTATAGGCACATTTCAGAACACCCAAGGTCACCTTACAAGGATTGCAAAAGAGCAACAAAAATATATAGATAAAATACAAATACATTACATACCCATTAAATTACAAAAACAAATCAATGAAGTCAGACAGAGTATGCTAGTTTAAAAAGATGAGTTTTAAGATGTGATTTGAAGATAAGTAGGGAATCAATATTGTCAATACTGTCAGGAGGGAGGGTGTTCCAAAGTCGAGGGGCAGAGCTGCTAAGAGCTTTCAGTCCCATAGTGGTCAGGCGGCCGGATGGAACATCAAGTAGGATGGAAGAAGAAGACCTGAGGGTATGGGAGGGTCTGTTGATATACAGGAGTTCAGAAAGGTTTGGAGGAGCAAGGTTGAGAATGACTCTAATGCCGCGTACACACGGTCAGAATTTCGATGTGAGCTTTTGTTTGTAAATTCCAACCGTGTGTACACTCCATCTGACTTTTTCTGAATTTCTGACAGCAAAAATTTGAGAGCTGGTTCTCAAATTTTCCGACGGGAAAAGTTCTTGTCGGAAATTCCGATCATCTGTGTGCAATTCAGACGCGCAAAAAAACACGCATGCTCCGAATCAATTCGACGCATTCTCGGAATCATTGAATTTTTCTCGGCTTGTTGTAGTGTTGTACATCACCGTATTCTTGACGGTCGGAATTTGGTGTGACCGTGTGTATGCAACACAAGTTTGAGACAAAATTCAGTCGGGAAACCAGTGAAGGTACTGAAGGACAGGAGTGATGTGATTAAAAGAGGGGGTTGATGCGGGCAGCAGAGTTCTGAACCAGTTGTAGTTAATGGAAGGACTTGAGATGGAGACCAAAAAAGAATAGATATGCAATAATCTATGCTGGAAGTGACCAGATTGTGAACAAGAACGGCTGTGCTGTTGGGTGTGGAGAATGGACGAAGGCAATTAATCTTGCATATCAGCCATGACTAAGCACTGACTGCCAGTGCGAAACGCGTTGGCCATACTGTATGTTGTTGGTTTGCAGTGACTGTATGCACAGTTGAAAAATAAAAGACATCTCTTTTTAAGAAATTTTGGAGTGCGGCTGTCCAGTTTTCGTCCTTTTTGTTTTTGCTATCATCAGCATTGCCAGCACCCTGGTGGTTCAACAGCCCTTGATTGTCTACGGGGCTCACCTGGAGCTGTGAGAATTTTGTCAATTAATCTTGCATAGATGGAAGTATGCTGACTGAGGGACACTGATGTGGGCTTGGTACCAGGGCTCAAGTCCTGCGGGAACGAAGTTCCTGCACTTTTTTCACAGCAGGAACTCAGTTCCCTTTGAGGGACTAGAGCAGCCGAGTCACCCGAGCCAATCCTTCACTAAGCGGCGATGCCCAGCTCAAGTCACTGTCAGGGGCAGGCGAACCTTAGTAATCCTTTTTGTTACTGGCCGCCTCCTGTATATGGATTCATCGGGTAGTGTGCGGGTATTCCGTCACTTCCTCGATGCCGCAATGTCTCCTGGGAGCTTTTGTCATTGTTCCCAGGAGACATTGCGGAGGTCTGCCGCGAGTTATCGCTGGATTTAGAAAGAACTTGCCGTTTAGTAATTATGCATATGAGCGTATAATTTTTTTTTTTTTGGTGGGGGAGTGGATCTTGGGTGGGAGTTCCCACACTTTTTTCCCCAGGACTTGACCCCTGCTTGGTAGGATAATGTTCTGTCGAGGATGACACCCACACTTTTTACCTGAGGGCAGGAAAAGACTGTGGAGTTATCAATATAAACTGAAAACCCAAGAAAGATTGCAGCCATAACTGCCATAAGAATTGTTCGGAATACAAAGAAAAAACCACAGGTAACTTCAGGAAATACAGGCTGCTTTGTAAAAAAACTGTGTGGTTGTTTCAAGGAGCACAATACGACGATAAAAATAAGCTGCATGGTCGAGTTGCCAAAAATAGCCTTTGCTGCTCCAATGCCATAAAAAAGCCCAGTTACAATGGGCCAGATTCCCAGCAGAGATACTCCGTCGTATCTCTCAGAGTATCTATGTGACTGATTCATAGAATCAGTTACGCATAGATATCCATAAGATCAGATAGGTGTAATTGTTTTACACTGTCGGATCTTAGGATGCAGTACCGCGGCCGCCGCTGGGGGGAGTTTGCGTCGTAAACCAGCGTCGGGTATGCAAATTAGGAGTTACGGCGATCCACAACGGTTTTTCGCGTTCGCTACGTCGCCGCTAGTCTAGTTTCCCGTCGCAAAGTTAGTCGTCGTTTTTGGTGCCTTAACTTTACACAGCACACGTATGTGCTGCATAAAGTATGGACATCGTTCCCGCGTCAAATATTAAAAATTCACGTCGTTTGCGTAAGACGTCCGGGAATACGGAAGTACGCTACGCACGTCGATCGGAAAAATGACGTCAGTTCGCGCAAAGCACGGCGGGAATTTCGAAACGAAGCATGCGCATTAGGTCCGGTGCGGGAGCTAATTTAAATGGCACACGCCCCTTTAAATTACGAGGGCTTACGCCGGAGGCTGCCAGCGTAGGTTTTCATTGCAAGTGCTTTGTGAATCAGGCACTTGCGATGAAAACTTGCGACGGTGTAACGTATCTACGTGTATCTACGTGAATCTGGCCCAATATGCCTGATAACACCTTGACACACCTCACAGCTTTTGGCATATTGTAATCTGAAGTGAGGAGACCAAAATAAAGCTTTATCGTCACAACCTATGTTTGGAGAGAGGTCAACAAGGTCTAAGGTGACAAGAATACCATCTCCACTGTGAAGCATGGTGGCGGCTCACTGATCTTTTGAGGGTGCTCTAAGGCCCCTTTCACACTGGGGCAGCGGTAAAATGCTGCTATTTTTAGCCCTTGGGGCTTTCATACTGGAGAGACAGCAGCGGCTGTTTCAGGTCGCTTTGCAGGCGCTAATTTTAGCGTTATAGCGTCTGCAAAGTGACACAGTGTGAAAGGGGTCTAAAAGCACGGGGAACATTGTGAAAATTGATGGCAAGATGAATGCAGAATGTTATCAGAAAATAATGACAGACAATTTGCATTCTTCTGCACGAAATCTGTGCATGGGACCCTATTGGACTTTCCAGCATGACAATGACCCTAAGCATAAGGCCAAGTTGACACTTAAACGTTGACACTCAAACGTTTGGTCCATGCAAGACGACCAAAGACTTTACATGACCTGTAGACATTTTACCAAGAGGAATGGGCAGCTATACCACCTGCAAGAATTTGGGGCCTCATACTCCACCATGACAAAAGACTGCATGCTGTTATTGATGCTAAAGGGGCAAATAAACAGTATTAAGAACTAAGGGTATGCAGACTTTTGAACAGGGGTCAATTTATTGGTTTACTTGTTGCCATGTTTTGTTTTATGATTGTGCCATTCTGTTATCACCTACAGTTAAATGTGAAATCCCATAAGAAATAAAAGAAAGCGTTTGCCTGCTCATTCATGTTTTCTTTTTAAAAAAAAAAGTACATAGGGGCAGATCCACATACATCGGCGCATTTTTGCGTCGGCGTAGCGTATCTAAGATACAATACGCCGCCGTAACTTTTGCGCCGTAAGTTACGGCGGCGTAGTGTATCTTTGGCGGCGTAAGGCCGCGCAATTCAAATGGATGTGATGGGGGCGTGTTTTATGTAAATACGTTGTGACCCGACGTAAACAACATTTTTTTTAACAGCGCATGCGCCGTCCGTGGGGGTATCCCAGTGTGCATGCTCAAAATTAAACCGGAACAAGCCAATGTTTACGACGGTGACGTCATTCTACGCAAATCCCTATTCGCGAACGACTTACGCAAACCACGTAAAAAATTCAAAAATCGACGCGGGAATGATGGCCATACTTAACATTGAGTACGCCTCATAATAGCAGGGGTTACTATATGCCAGAAAAAGCCGAACGCAAACGACGTAAAAAAATGCGCCGGCCGGACGTACGTTCGTGGATCGCTGTAACAAGCTAATTTGCATACTCGACGCGGAATTAGACGGAAACGCCACCTAGCGGCCGCGGAAAAATGCACCCAAGATCCGACGGCGTACTAAGACGTACGCCTGTCGGATCGATCCCAGATGCAGTCGTATCTTGTTTTGTAAAACAAAGATACGACGCGGGAACTTTAAAATTACGCCGGCGTATTTCTTTTATGGATCTGCCCCATAATGTATATTACCAATTTTCCAAGAGTAGGCAAACTTTTGAGCAAAACTGTATTTGAAGTGGAACTGCAGCCAAAAGCTGGGTTACAATTATGACAGGACCAAAAATGAAGAGTTTACAGTTATCGGACTAGGAGATGAAGCACAATCTCCACATCGGGTTGTGTCTTCTGGTGAGTGCTTAACCTTCCACATTTAAAAACAAGAAAAATATTTGATTTTCCTCTAAAAATATATGTTTCATCAATAAGGAAGACCTACAATATCTGATAAAACTCTCCAAATTCCATTGCTTTTATTTCATAATCATAACTCTTTTTTTCTTGTTCACATCTATATTGGTTTATAAAATACACAGATAAAACTAGATTGATTTGTCCATAACTGTGTGCAGGAAAGTGAGTATTTTCTGAGATGTATGAAGTATAAATAACTGCACAATACTTCTAAGTGTCACTTTTTATGTTTTCATATATTAAGTGTATATTCCAACCGCAGTGAGTGCAGTAAATTCTTCATATAATATACAGTCAACTAAAAGATGACATAGATAGAAATCAAACAGGCGCAGGATACATTCTAAAATACATGTAGATAAAAATTGTTTTCAAAATAGACAATAGATATTTTTCACATATATTTTGATATTAAACCCAAAGCCAAAATGTATATATATTGCAGCTTACCAATCATTAGATGTGATAGCCAAATTTGTTTTATTGTATTTTATTTTATTTTTTCCCCTCGGTTTTCACCTGGTGATCCAACCAGTAACACACCTCCTGTAACATAGTGCCCCTACTCTGCATGAAGGAGCACAAGAGGCACGGCAGACAGCAGCATTGTCAGTCTAGGGAAAGGGGAGTGTTAGATGGTCTAACAGATTTAGATACACTAAGGCCCCGTACACACAACCGAACATGTCCGCTGAAACTGGTCCGCGGACCAGTTTCCGCGGACATGTCCGACCGTGTGTACAGCCTAGCAGACAGGTTTCCTGGCCTAGCGGACAGGTTTCCAGCGGACAAAAGTTTCTTAGCATGCTAAGAAACTTGTCCGCTGGAAACATGTCCGTCGTACATGTCCGATGGTTAGTACCACTCATCGGACACGTCCGCTGGTTATGACGTATAACCAGCGGCCCGAAATCCCGCGCATGCGGCGAATTGATTCGACGCATGCGTGGAAGCATTGAACTTCCGTGTTAGAGAACGTCAGTGTCTTCTACGTCACCGCGTTCTCTGTCCGCGGGGATTTTGGTCTGATGGTGTGTTCCGCGGACCCTTTTCATCGGACATGTTTCCTCGTGTGAACAAGGCCTAACACATTGAAGCCTGCTCACACTGCAGTTACAGAAACAGTATTTGTGTTCCTTTTGGGATAAGGGTTTTACATGAATAAATAAAAGCTGATCATTGTAAGCACCCTGTCAGTGGTAAATTGTCTCAACAAACACTCTCAAATGCTACATCTGCAGGAGAGCTTGTTCTGTTGAAAAAAACAGACTCACTGGCCACATCACCAGGTCAAAATAAAGAAAAGAAAACCTAAAAAGAAAACAAATGCAGCCATTGCATTTAAGAATTGCTGAGCAGCAATATAATAAATGTATGCTTTTGGGTTTAATACTGCTTTAAAGTATATCTTAACCACTTAAGACCCGGACCTTTAGGCAACTAAAGGACCCGGACAGTTTTTGCGATTCGGCACTGCGTCGCTTTAACTGACAATTGCGCGGTCGTGCGACGTGGCTCCCAAACAAAATTGGCGTCCATTTTTTCGTACAAATAGAGCTTTCTTTTGGTGGTATTTGATCACCTCTGCGGTTTTTATTTTTTGCGCTATAAACAAAAATAGAGCGACAATTTTTAAAAAAATTCAATATTTTTTACTTTTTGCTATAATAAATATCCCCCAAAATATATATAATTTTTTTTTATTTTTCCTCAGTTTAGGCCGATACGTATTCTTCTAACTATTTTTGGTAAAAAAAATCGCAATAAGCGTTTATCGGTTGGTTTGCGCAACATTTATAGCGTTTTCAAAATAGGGGATAGTTTTATTGCATTTTTATAAAAAAAATTTTTACTACTAATGGCGGCGATCAGTGATTTTTTTCGTGACTGCGACATTATGGCGGACACTTCGGACAATTTTGACACATTTTTGGGACCATTGTCTTTTTCACAGCAAAAAATGCATTTAAAATGCATTGTTTACTGTGAAAATGACAATTGCAGTTTGGGAGTTAACCACAAGGGGGGGCTGAAGGGGTTATGTATGATCTCATCTGTGTTTCTAACTGTAGGGGGGTGTGGCTGTAGGTGTGACGTAATTGATTGTGGTTCCCTATATAAGGGAACACACGATCGATGACGGCGCCACAGTGAAGAACGGGGAAGCTGTGTTTACACACAGCTCTGCCCGTTATTCAGCTCCGGGAACCGATCGCGGGACTCCAGCGGCAATCGGGTCCACGGGTCCCGCGGTCACGGAGCTTCGGACCGGGTCGCGGGAGTGCGCTGCGGGCGCGCGAAAGCGACCCACAGCTGGGCACTTTAAGAGGACGTACCTGTACGTACTTGTGCCCAGCCATGCCATTCTGCCAATGTATATGTGCAGGAGGTGGTCCTTAAGTGGTTAAAGAGGCGTTCCAGGCTCCCCCCCCCCAAATAAGTCAGCAGCTACAAATACTGTAGCTATCAACTTTTAATATTAGGGCACTTGCCTGTCCAGGCATCCAGCGGTGTCCTCACCTGAGCCGATTCTTTAATCGGTGCTGATGTCGCCATCTTTTTTTTCTAGGGGGAAACCAGCAGTGAAGCTTTTGTGGCTTCACAGCTGGTTCCCTACTGCTCATGCGCAAAGCGAGCTGCGCTTTGTAATGGCCCCCAGTGTTCTGGGACCTGTGAAGTTTCCCAGAAGGCTGCGGGGGAAGAAGGGGGAAGAACTTCTGGCTCAGTTCCTCTCGGTAATCTGAGCCAGAAGTAGTCAAAACCAGGTACCCACTCCCCCCAAAAGATGCCAAATGTGGCAGTGGTGGAAGGAGGAGGCAGATAAGCAGAGGTTTCTCTTTTGGGTGGAGCTCCGCTTTAAACCTAAACATTCTTTGTTTTGGATAGAATAGGGGATGGGATAGCTCTTCAAAGTAATGGACATCTTCCCCTAAACTGGCCATACATACAGTGAGGGAAAAAAGTATTTGATCCTCTGCTGATTTTGTTTGTTTGCCCACTGACAAAGAAATGATCAGTCTATAATTGTAATGGTAGGTTTAGTTTGTTGCCAATCACAGAGGTGAGACGTTTCTTGTAGTTGGCCACCAGGTTTGCACACATCTCTGGAGGGATTTTGTCCCACTACTCTTTGCAGATCCTCTCTTAGTCATTAAAACCCCTTAGCGCTACTGTTCATGGCTTTCAGGGGTTATACCGGGGTGATGCAGGTACTGTTTTTTTAGAGCGGGCGGTCAGCTCTTTAGGGATAACAACTGATGCGGCCAAAGGGACGGGATGGGACATCCCCCCTTCCCCCGCCTTCCGCCGCTCTTCCAGGGCCTCTCGTCCCACCGGGTGACCCGAGCTACAATCCGGAACTTCTGCTGGCTAGAGAGTGACTGGAACAAAGCCAGAGACGATCGAGTCTCCTATGTATAAACACGCAAGTGACGTCACAACGTCACTTACGGTTTACTCGGCTGCCAATAGTGCCATTTTAAAAAAAAAACAGTATTCAGAATCGCAGTTTTTGGTGCTCTGAATACTTTGAAGTGCAAAGGAGGGATTTGTGGTCTTTTAGACCCCGATCCCTCTATAAAGAGTACCTGTCACCACCTATTGCTGTCACAAGGGCTGTTTACATTCCTTGTGACAGCAATAAAAGTGTTAATTTTTTTTATCACATTTTTAAAGCACCCACGTCTCAGCGAGCTTGAGCAGCAAAAAAAGCACATGCATAAGTCGTGCCCGCATATGTAAATGGTGTTCAAATCACGCATGTGAGGTATCGTCACGATCGTCAGAGCGAGAGCAATAATTCTAGTACCAGACCTACTCTGTGACTCTAACCTGGTAACCGTTTTTTTTTTTAAAGCGTCGCCTATGGAGATTTTTAGGTACCGTTGTTTGTCGCTATTCCACTAGTATGCGCAATTTCAAACCATGACATATTAGGTATCTATTGTGACATCATCTTTCACATTACACAAACAAATTTGGCTAACTTTACTGTTTAGTTTTTTCTTTATTTATGAAAATGTTTTTTTTTACCCCAAAAATTGCATTTGAAAGACCACTGCGCAAATACTGTAGGACATAAAATATTGCAACAATCACCATTTTATTTTCTAGGGTCTCTGCTAAAAAATATATATATATATTGTTTGGGGGTTATAAGTAATTTTCTTGGAAAAAATACGGATTCTAACTTGCAAACAACAAATGTCAGAGGCTTAGGCCCCATACACACCATAGAATCTATCCGCAGATAAATCCCAGCAAATGGGTTTCTGCGGATAGATCCTATGGTGTGTACACGCCAGCGGATCTGTTTCCGCGGAGAAATCTCCTCTGGGATGGATTCCAGCAGATCGAATATTTGTTGTGCTGCACAACATATCCATCTGCTGGAATCCATTCCAACGGATGGATCCGCTCGTCTGTACAGACTTACCGGATCCATTCGTCCAAAGGGATTCCCCGCACGCGTCGTAATGATTTGACGCATGCGTGGAATTCCTTATATGACAGCGTCGCGCCCGTCGCCGCGTCATAATCGCGGCGACGGCGCGACACGTCATCGGCAGAGGATTTCCGCGCGGATTTCAATGCGATGGTGTGTACACTCCATCCCATCGAAATCAGCGGAAATCTTTGAGAGGATTTATCCGTGGAAACGGTCCGCTGGACCGTATCTGCGGATAAATCCTCTCGTGTGTATGGGGCCTAAGTCTAAGATGAAGCTACGCTATTGAGTACGGTGAAACGTGTTGACGTCATCACCCAGCGCCGTCACGTGACGTTTCCTCCGTGTGTGAGGGATAGGGGTGAATTGCGGTGAAGGAGCCGTGAAGAGCTGAGCAGTAAGAGCGGAACAGTTCAAGCGGAACTGCAAGCACACAAGGATACTGTCTGATGCATGGTATACACAACCTGGATTTGCTGCCACTTGCTACCAACATGCGATTTTCATGGACATTTACTGCTGCCATTCCATCTAAAGGTCTGTACTAGTGAATAATTCACCTGTAACCAACATGCTTTGACGTCTCGTTTAGATGACAACAGACAACAAGTTGGTAATGTACAGACAACAAGTTGGTAATACACTAGCATTCCAGTCATTGACATTGTTGTTTCTCGTGGCTACCTGCTTTTATAAACTATCCTAAACGCTATGAACAATGGCCCAGGTTCACAAAGGACTTACGACGGCGTATCTCCAGATACGCCGTCGTAAGTCTGAATGTGAGGCATCGTACCTCGGCGCCTGATTCAAAGAATCAGATACGCCAGAATTTGTCTAAGATCCGACTGACGTAAGTCTCTTACGCCGTCGTATCTTAGGTGCATATTTACGCTGGCAGCTAGGTGGCGCTTCCGTTGATTTCCACGTCAAATATGAAAATCAACTAGATACGCCGATTCATGAATGTACTTGCGCCCGGCGTATTAAAATACGCTGTTTACGTAAGGCGTCCGACCGGCGTAACTTTACCCCTCATAAAGCAGGGGTAAGTCATGTTAGGTATAGACGTCAGAAACGTCGGAACAGTGTCGTATTTTACGTCGTTTGCGTAAGTCGTCCGTGAATGGGGATGGGTGTAGGTTACGTTCACGTCGACTAAACATTGAGCCGGCGTATTTTACGGAGAAAATTTGACGTGATACTGCGCATGCGCCGTTCGTTAGGTGTGTCATTTATGTGGGGTCACAATTCATTACCATACAACACGCCCCCTACCAGCCTAGTTTGAATTAGGCGGGCTTGTGCCGGCCCATATACGCTACGCCGCCGTAACTTCGGGCTCAAGATCTTTTTGAATACACTACTTGCCTGACTACGTTACGGCGGCGTAGCGCATATGAGATGCGCTACGCCCGCCTAAAGATACGCGCATCTTTCTGAATCCGGGCCAAAATGTTTATCTCATTCTGATTAGCCAGTGCTATTCTACTTCCCTCACCATTAAAAATAGAATTGTCCATGCATGGTTGACAGAATCTCAAGCTGATTCACTCCATCCACTCCTGCTCTGGAGATACTAATGGATCTAACAGGAACTTGCTTGTTAAGACTGCCTTGACTAACGTCACTAATTTACTTTCTGCTCCATTACTCAAACCAATTGAACAGCTCTTCAACTCTGTGTACTCTAGGACCACTACAATCAATACCTTGCCAAACTAGTGTATTCACATGGCCTTCATTTTCTATACATGAAGATGAAGTAATTCAACAGGCCCTTTAGGTACATTCCCATTCTCTCCGCTCCCCCCCCCCCTCCCCCACACACTGGGTTCAGCCACCTGCAAAAGCACTTATTGACTTTATCAAGAAGGGGCTATCGGGCATTACCTTCCTGAATTATTAATAGCTCCCACGATTTTCTTGTTAGCCAAATTAACCAACTGATTATATAAAGTGCATGGTACTTGTGGCTGAATCCATAAACGTCCGGACTAGTGTCGTGTTTTTGTGTTGGTAATTGTGAGTCTTGTTTGTTATACTCGTTTATGGCAATTCATTTCTTTTAAATGGTTCCAATTTTCCATATAATTCGTCAATGACTGTACTTTTTATACTTATTTGATACCACAATAAATCTTTTTGTATCAGAACATCATTTAAATCATTATTTGTTGCTATTAGTAACCTCTTTCAGGCCTCCCTTTAGGCCATTCCCTTTACCCTGTTCCCCCTTTTTTAGTTATAAAATGGTTAAGGTTTTGAGGCTGACATTTGGTAACTCGAACCCTCAGCTCCCCTGCATATTTTCTATGGAATTAAGGTCTGGAGACTGGCTAGGCCACTCCAGGACCTTAATGTGCTTCTTCTTAAGCCACTTATTTGTAGCCTTGGCCATTTTTTGGTCATTGTCATGCTGTAATACCCATTCACGACCCATTTTCAATGCCCTGGCTTAGGGAGGGAGGTTCTCACCCAAGATTTGAAGGTACATAGCCCGGTCCATCGTCCCTTTGATGCAATTAAGTTGTCCTGTCCCCTTAGCAGAAAAACACCCCCAAAGTATAATGTTTCCACCTCCATGTTTGATGGTGGGGAAGGTGTTCTTGGGGTAATAGGCAGCATTCCTCCTCCTCCAAACATTGATTTTGGTCTAATCTGACCACAACACTTTCACCCAGTTCTCCTCTGAATCATTCAGATGGGCCTGTACATGTGCTTTCTTAAGCAGGGGGACTTTGCAGGCTCTGCAGGATTTCAGTCCTTCACGGCATAGTGTGCTATCAATTGTTTTCTTGGTGACCATGGTCGCAGCTGCCTTGAGATCATTGCCAAGATTCTCCTGTGTAGTTGTGGGCTGATTCCTCACCGTTGAGATCTTGCATTGGGCCTCAGACTGTACCTGTATAGAAGATACCTGGGAGCCAGAAATCTTGCTGATTGATAGGGGATCAAATACTTATTTCACTCATTAAAATGCAAATCAATTTATAACTTTTTTCGAATGCCTTTTTTGGATTTTTTTTGTTGTTATTCTGTCTCTCACTGTTATAATAAACCTACCATTAAAATTATAGACTGATCATTTCTTTGTCAGTGGGCAAAATCAGCAGGGGATCAAGTACTTTTTTTCTCTCGCTGTAGATCTTTTTTTCTTTTTCAATCAACCAGTGGGATGACCAAAAAAAACTGAATGGATTACCCCAACATTACAAATTATGGTGTGAAAATCTACTAGTACCGTACTGTATATACCCAGCTTTAGGTCTGCAGCTGCTCTCTCCTAGGGATGATCAAATTCATAACTGAATTCATTAATGAATACATAAATGAACATAACTTCATCATCAAGGACTGTGGAACTGCAAAGAAGTAAATTGTCAATCAATGTCACAGCCATATAGGGTCTTTTTCTACAGTGTCCGGCCTGTAACGATGAGGTATAAAGTGTACTAAAAGCCTTTGGTGTGGTGCTGTAGGTCAAATAGCATGAACTGTCTCTCTACCAAGGGTTTGAAACAGGGGCGGACTGACAACTCATGGGGCCCCCCCGGGCAATAGGAGATTATGGAGCCCTCGGGCAATAGGAGATTAGGGGGCCCCCGGGCAATTGGAGATCATGGGTCCCCCCGGGCAATTGGAAATTATGGGGCCCCTGGGCAATAGGAGATTATGGGGCCCCCGGGCAATAGGAGATTAGGGGGCCCCCGGGCAATTGGAGATCATGGGTCCCCCCGGGCAATTGGAAATTATGGGGCCCCTGGGCAATAGGAGATTATGGGGCCCCCGGGCAATAGGAGATTATGGGGCCCCCAGGCAATAGATTATGGGGCCACACAGAATACACACACAGACAGTATACATACACAGTATTCACACACTGAAAAGGTACTGGAGAGGCGGGGCAGCTATAATCTTGGGATTTTTAGACCAAAAGGATGTCGGTAGGGACAGATGTAAAAAAACACAGATTTTTACATACTGTCCCTGCAGTGCCGGCCCAAGGAATTGTGCTGCCTGGTACCAAGAATAAAATGCTGCCCCCCCCAAAAAAAAAATTACGCCCACCAAAATGCCCCCACATCCATTATTTTATATCATGGCCCTATACATGGACCTATCATGGCCCTATACATGTATATAGGAGTATAAAAAGGACCTGTTATGGCTCTATTCATGCAATTAACCCCACAGTGGAGCGGAGAGCGGAACGGGAGGAGCGGTCGGACAGCAATTAGCCCCACAGTGGAGTGGAGAGTGGAGCTGGCGGAATGGGATGGCGTGCAGGCAGGAAATTTGCTGCCCCCCTGAAAGTGCTGCCTGGTACAATGGTACCATTGGGTCCCATGGTAGGGCCGGCCCTGTGTCCCTGGTTTTACTAAGTCTGGCAACCCTGATGGGGCCCCCTAGGAGCATGGGACCCTCGGGCAGTGCCCGATTGCCTAAATGGTCAGTCCGCCCCTGGTTTGAAAGTACCAAAGTATTAATTGGGCAAGTCGCTGGACATAAGTTTTTACATTGAAGTGAATGAGAGCCGTCTTAATGTACACTACTGAAGTTGCTCCGACTTCAGAAAAGGTTCCTGTACTACTTCAAGGCGACTTCTAGGCAACTTGTACCCATAGATTTCAATGGAAGTCGCCTCCAAGTCGGATCTCCATCTTAACTGAATCTGCTTTACAGTAAAAGAAAATAGTTTACCCAGGCAAACCCCTCCCTCCCACAGAGCTGATTAATCTGTGATTGGCCACAAGGCAACTTCAAGTCACGTTGTAAAAGTCACGTTGTAAAAGAGATACAAAGGCGTATCTCCTGATACGCCGTCGTATCTCTGTTTCTATCTATGCGACTGATTCATAGAATCAGTTACGCATAGATATCCATAAGATCCGACAGATGTAATTGTTTTACACTGTCGGATCTTAGGATGCAGTACCGCGGCCGCCACTGGGGGGAGTTTGCGTCGTAAACCAGCTGTCGGGTATGCAAATTAGGAGTTACGGCGATCCACGATGGATTTTCGCGTTCGCTACGTCGCCGCTAGTCTAGTTTCCCGTCGCAAAGTTAGTCGTCGCTCTGGGTGCCCTAACTTTAGTCAGCAAACGTATTGCTGTCTAAAAGTATTGCTTAAAGTCACGCTGAAGTTGTGCGGAAGTCGCACTGAAGTTGCCTCCAAATCACCTTGCAAAGTCGCGCTGTAAGTCGGGTTGCCCCTGTGTGAACCGGCACTAAGGGGGTCTATGGCAGTAGGAGGAAAAGAAGAAGAGATAGGGAGTAAAGAAAGAGAAATGAACACTGTTCACTCTGACACCTGGGTCTTTTCGAATCTAGCAACTCTCCTGCTTTGAATTAAAATAGCTAAAGTGTGGATAATAGTTTACAGATAAGGGGGCAGATCCTCAAAGATCTGCACCGGCGCAGCGTATCTGAGATACGCTACGCCGCCGTAACTTACCTGGCTTTGGTTTGAATCCAGAAAGAATTTGCGCCGTAAGTTACGGCGGCGTAGTGTATCTCTCGCGGCATAAGGGCGCGGAATTCAAATGCGGCGAGTAGGGAGCATGTTTCATTTAAATGAAGCGCGTCCCCGCGCCGAACGAACTGCGCATGCCCCGTCCGTCAAAACTCCCAGGGTGCATTGCTCCAAATGACGTTGCAAGGACGTCATTGTTTTCGGCGTGAACGTAAATGGCGTCCAGCCCCATTCACGGACGACTTACTCAAACGAAGAAACATTTTCAAAATTATACGCGGGAACGACGGCCATACTTAACATTGAGTACGCCACCAGATATCAGCTTTAACTGTACGCCGGAAAAAGCCGAACGGAAACGACGTAAAAGAATGCGACGGCCGCTCGTACGTTCGTGGATCGTCAGAAATAGCTAATTTGCAAACTCGCCGCGGATTACGACGTGAACGCCACCCAGCGGCCGCCGGAAAATTGCATCTTAGATCCGACGGCGTACTAAGGCGTACGCCTGTCGGATCTAACACAGATGCCGTCGTATCTTGTTTGGTGGATACCAAAACAAAGATACGACGTGCAAAATTTGAAATTACGCGGCGTATCAACAAATACGCCGGCGTAATTTCTTTGAGGATCTGCCCCAAGATCTCACAGGGATGCAGGTAAGCATTGAAACATTGAACACATTTGGAAGCATATAAAAACTTGCATTGTGCCTGCTTTGTTACCATTGGCTTGTCGCTAATGATTAATGCAGCATGCAGAAGCTATAAATGCCATTTTATCCTGTCTATGCAATGTCTTCTATAGCATCTGCTATTATTAGCTCACAGCTGTATTTCTCAGTTTATAAATCGCCCCCCCCCCCCCCCCCCTTCCTTCGTAATCAATGTGTGCTTATAGGGATGAGATGACACAACAAATCCCAAAATGGACCAAAGGCTATATGTGAATCTTCCTGTCATTGGATGAGTCCTAGTATCCTTTCTTCCTCTCTAGTTCTATTTCTGAAGGAAACCATCTGTTCATTGTAGCACAAAGCAAGAGAACACAGAGTATGTGCTCGGAGGTCATGTCATGGATTCTGAATGCCCACAACAAAGAAAAGAGGCCACTGCGGTCAACTAAACAGTAACAATATCTCTATTAACATCAAACTAAGGCAACGGGTAATGCCGAGTATGTGCGCAACCCCATGTAATCCAACTGTTGTATCTATTTAAAAAAAGGACACAATACAAATAAATGACATTGTCATGTGCAATATATAATTACGACAAAAATGTATCACATGTAAAGCAATATCACATTGTTGTAAATTTTTCTAAAATATTAAAGCAATAAAAAAAACTATTTTATAAACTCAAGACGTCATTACAAAGGAATATTGGTATTTTTAATGCCTTTAATTGTAATCTGTCATAGACAAAAATACACATACAGGGCCAGATTCACATACAAGAGCGCCGGTGTAACGTAACCCGTTTACGATACACCGCCGCAAGTTTCCAGATTTAGTGCCCGATCCACAAAGCACTTACCTGGAAACTTGCGGCGGTGTATCGCAAATACGTCCGGCGCAAGGCGGGCCAATTCAAATGGGCGTGTGCCATTTAAATTAGGCACGCTCCCACGCCGGACCTACTGCGCATGCTCCGTTTTGCAATTCCCGTCGTGCTTTGCGCGCAGTGACGTCATTTTTTCGAACGGCGACGCGGGTAGTGTAATTCCGTATTCCTGGACGGCTTACGCAAACGACGTTCATTTTTAAATTCCATACTTTAGACAGCAATGCGTTTGCTGACTAAAGTTAGGGCACCCAAAACGACGACTAACTTTGCGATGGGAAACTAGACTAGCAGCGACGTAGCAAACGCGAAAATCCATCGTGGATCGCCGTAACTCCTAATTTGCATACCCGATGCTGGTTTACGACGCAAACTCCCCCAGCGGCGGCCGCGGTACTGCATCCTAAGATCCGACAGTGTAAAACAATTACACCTGTCGCATCTTATGGATATCTATGCGTAACTGATTCTATGAATCAGTCGCATAGATAGAAACAGAGATACGACGGCGTATCAGCAGATACGACGGCGTATCAGCAGATACGCCGTCGTATCTCCACTGTGAATCTGGCCCACAGTGCCTTGAAAAAGTATTCATACCCCTTGAAATTTTCCACATTTTGTCATGTTACCACAGAAAACGTAAATGTATTTTATTGGGATTTTATGTGACAGACCAACACAAAGTGGCACATAATTGTGAAGTGAACGGAAAATGATAAATGGTTTTCAAAATGTTTCACAATAAAATATCTGAAAAGTGTGCCGTGTATTTGTATTCACCCCCTTTACTCTGATACCCCTAACTACTATACAATCTGGTGGAACCAATTGCTTTTAGAAGTCACCTAATTACTAAATAGAGTCCACCTGTGTGTAATTTATTCTCAGTATAAATACAGCTGTTCTGTGAAGCCCTTAGAAGTTTGTTACAGAACCTCAGTGAAAAAACAACATCATGAAGGCCAAGAAACACACCAGACAGGTCAGGAAAAAGTTGTGGAGAAGTATAAAGCAGTGTTAGGTTATAAAAAAAATATCCCAAGCTTTGAACCTGTCATAGAGCACTGTTCAAATCGTTATCTGAAAACGGAAAAAGTATGGCAGAACTGAAAACCTACCAAGACATGGCCGTCGACCTAAACTGACAGGTCGGGCAAGGAGAGCATTATTCAGAGGAGCAGCCAAGAGGCTCATGGTAACTCTGGAGGATCTGCAGAGATCCACAGCTGGCCTTTATGGAAGAGTGTCAAGAAAAAATCTATTGTTGAAAGAAAAATAAAAAGTCCAATTTGCAGTTTGCGAGAAGCCATGTGGGGGGCACAGCAGCAAACATGTGGAAGAAGGTGCTCTGGTCAGATAAGACCAAAATGTAACTTTTTGTTAAAAAGAAAAACGCTATTTGTGTGGCAGGAAAACTAAAACTGCATATCAACCTGAACACTCCACCCCCACCGTGAAACATGGTTGTGGCACCATCATGTTGTGGGGATGCTTTTTTTCAGAAGGGACAGGGAAGCTGATCAGAGTCTGCAAAAGATTTGAGACTGAGGCCCCATACACACCATAGAATCTATCCGCAGATAAATCCCATCAAATGGGTTTCTGCGGATAGATTCTATGGTGTGTACACTCCGTCGGATATTTATCCGCAGATAAATCTCCTCTGGGATGGATTTCCAGCAGATGGATATTTGCTGACATGCTCAACAAATCCATCTGCTGGAATCCATTCCAACGGATGGATCCGCTCGTCTGTACAGACTTACCGGATCCATCCGTCCAAAGGGATTCCCCGCACGCGTCGTAATGATTTGACGCATGCGTGGAATTCCTTATATGACAGCGTCGCGCCCGTCGCCGCGTCATAATAGCGGTGACGGCGCGACACGTCATCGGCAGAGGATTTCAGCGGGGATTTCAATGCGATGGTGTGTACACGCCATCGCATAGAAATCTTCTGAAATCCTCGAGAGGATTTATCCGCGGATACGGTCCGCTGGACCGTATCTGCGGATAAATCCTCTCGTGTGTATGGGGCCTGAGATTGAGGTTCACCTTCCAACAGGGCAATGACCCTAAACATACAACCAGAGCTACAATGGAATGGTTTAGATCAAAGCTTATTCATGTGTAAGAATGGTCCAGTCAAGGTCCAGACCTAAATCCAATGGAGAATCTGGCAAGACTTGAAAATTGCTGTTCAGACACCATCCATCCAATCTAACAGAGCTTGTGCTATTTTGCAAAGAGGAATGGGCAAGAATTTCTCTCTCCAGATGTGAAAAGCTGGTAGAGACACCCCCAAAAAGACTTGCAGCTGTAATTGCAGCGAAAGGTGGTTCTACAAAGTATTGACTCAGGGGGGCTGAATACAAATGCACGTCACACATTTATTTGTAAAAAATGTTGAAAACCATTTAGCATTTTCCTTCCACTTCATAATTATGTGCCACTTTGTGTTGGTCTATCACATAAAATCACAATAAAATACATTAAATTTTTTGGTTGTAACATGACAAAATATGAAAAATGTCAAGGGGTAGGAATAAATTTTCAAGGCACTGTACAATGTAGCTTTCAACTGTCCCTAATTTGGAAGAACCAGGGCTTTTTTTCAGTCGGAACACAGCGGAACTGCGTTCCGGAACCTCTGGCAGCCCTCTCCTCTCCAGCCTGTCATTTAATACTGAAGCCAGTAGCGGAAGTTTTCTGCACAGCGCACTTCCTCTACTGGCTTCTCTGTGCTAGCGCTGCACAATTAGAGCTGCTGCCCTCGATTACTGTGAGGTCCCATGTCCCATTCTTCAGCTCAGCTGCTTCAGTGATTCGGGAGGAAGCTTCCATCCCTGCCTGCTTGCCGCCGCTACTCAGCCTTTGTAGCACAAAGCCAAAGATCCCTGAAACACCTCCTCATCTCTGTGCTACAGTAGGGGGAGCTCTCCGGTCCACTGCACTGTGCAGAAAAAAAAGCCTGCACATACCATGGAGAGCGGTGATGGCAGAGAAGGTGAGGGACCTGTCACTTTGAAGATGAGTGTGAGCTTTGCAGAGACCAGAGGGTTCATTCAGAGAGGAGTGCACTGTGAAAGTGTGTGGGGGAGGGGGAATATGTAGAGAGAAGTAAAGCTTGTGTGTGTTTAACAGAGGGGAGAGCATTGTACATGGAGGAGAGTTTGGGGGAACTTGTGATGAGAGGGGAGCTGAGAAAGTATGTGTGTGTGGATGAGGGGGTCAGCAGACAGGTGAACTGGGGGGTCTGTGATGAGAGGAGAGCTGGGGGGCCTGTGATGAGAGGTGAGCTGGGGGGGTCTGTGATGAGAGGAGAGCTGGGGGGGGTCTGTGATGAGAGGTGAGCTGGGGTGGGGTCTGTGATGAGAGGTGAGCTGGGGGGATTTGTGATGAGAGGAGAGTTGGGGTGATTTGTGATAAGAGGAAATCTGGGGTGATTTGTGATGAGAGGTGAGCTGGGGGGATTTGTGATGAGAGGTGAGCTGGGGGGATTTGTGATGAGAGGAGAGTTGGGGTGATTTGTGATAAGAGGAAAGCTGGGGTGATTTGTGATGAGAGGTGAGCTGGGGGGATTTGTGATGAGAGGTGAGCTGAGACTGTGAGACTGTCACCACGGGCGGAGGACATGTTTGGATTTACCATTACCAACGATGCTGTACTTGGAGAAGTATGTCCCATAGTTTTTCAACCAATGGGAATGTTTACTTTTGCCCCATGAACCTGATAATTTCCAGTACCCACTAGTAAGCGGATCTCTTCTGAACGTCCCTCCCTAAACATTAAAACTGCTGGGTAATATCCAAATTAAGGATCCCTACCAGAGTTTATGTCTATATAAACTGGATTTATCTGGAGAAAGAAAAGGACTATACACCTTTTGTCTTTGTTTGTTTCTATCATTATTATTGATACGTCCTCTGCCCATATTCTTCCACATTTGGAATCATATGTTTTAAGCTCCTGAAGAAGCGTTTTTTCAACGCGCAACATGTCGGGCATCGTATGACACTTCACCTTCTGCAAACTTCAAGGGTCTTGTTACAATTACCAACAAGTAGTGGTTGCCAGTCTCCCACTTTCATCTTTGTACTGTACCCATATGTAATAGGTGTTTTGTCATGCTAGTGTAGTGTTTTTGTAATTTTAGGCTTCCTTAGGAACGGCCTTATTTATGAATTTTATGTTTTCAATTAATCTTATATATATATATATATATATATATATATATATATATATATATATATATATATATATATTTAAATATATATTTTTTTCAATACATATTACATTTTTAACCCATAACGCCTTCAAAGTCCATCATCTGCTTTATACATATATGTATATATGTGTATATGTGTATATTTTTTTTTTAATCCAAGGTTCTGGAGTGGCCAATCCATCTCAGTCTCCTGACCTCAATATCATTGAGCCACTCTGGGGAGATCTCAAATGTGCAGTTCATGCAAGACAGCCCAAGAATTTACAGGAAATGGAGTCACAATTTATTTTATTATTTTATGTTATATCTTTGGTGTACGTATATATGTGTGTATCAATATATATATATCTATATATATATACAGTGGTGGCCCGTCCATAGGGGGCGCTCGGGCGCCGCCCCCCCCCCCTCCTGTAGTCATAAGAAAAAAACGGAAAAAAAAACGGACCCTTTAAGACATTAAGAATGTCGTTCTGCAGCGCCGCCCCCTCTGGCTCTCGTAAATAACATACATTCATGCATTGCATGAATGTATGTTATTGTGGCCAGCTGCCGCTGGTCTATTCAGATAGCCGGACATAGGGCGCTGGATACCTGAATAACGGCAGCTGGTTGGCTGTGCGGAAGTGCCTATCAGAACCAGCAGCTCTGATAGGCTTTCTGAGTACAGCCCCTCGGCTCCCGGATGTATTCTCCTCGGAACGTACGGGGCCGTCTCAGCCAATCAGGTTCACCGATTCTGGTAACCTGATTGGCTGAAGCGTCATCGAGGGCGGTAGAGGACATCGAGGGACGTGGAAGCAGAAAGGTAAGTGCATTTTACAGGGCACAGCGGCGACAATGGGCACAGAGGCGACAAAGGGCACAGTGGCATCAATAGGTACAGTGGCGACAAAGGGCACAGTGGCATCAATTAAAGGGCACAGTGACATACACAGTGGCTGCGTTTGATGGCATGGCACAGTGACTGCGTTTGATGGCATGGCACGGCACAGTGGTGCGAATTGATGGCATAGTGACTGCATTTGATAGCATGGCACAGTGGTGACAATTGATGGCATAGTGGCTGCGTTTGATGGCATGGCACAGTGGTGACAATTGATGGCACAATGGCTGCGTTTGATGGCATGGCACAGTGGTGACAATTGATGCCACAGTGGCTGCGTTTGATGGCATTGGAAAGTGGCTGCGTTTGATGGCATGGCACAGTGGTGACAATTGATGGCACAGTGGCTGCGTTTGATGGCATGGCACAGTGGTGACAATTGATGGCACAGTGGCTGCATATGATGGGCACAGTGAGGGTGCAATTTTTTTTTTTTTTTTGAGCCCCCCCAAAAATTTTGAGCACCAGCCGCCACTGTATATATATATATATATATATATATATATATATATATATATATACACACACACACACTGTTGTGCTCAAAAGTTTACATACCCTGTCAGAATTTATGAACTCTTGGCTATTTTTCGGAGAATAGGAAAGACAACACAAAAACCTTTCTTTCACTTGTGATTAGTGTTTGGCTGAAGCCATTTATTATCAATCAACTGTGTTTACTCTTTTTAGATCATAATCACAACAGAAACTACCCAAATGACCCTCATCAAAAGTTTACATACCCCAGTTCTTAATATCGTATATTTCCCCCTTTAACATCAATGACAGCTTGGTTGTAAATTGTATATCACATTGCATCGACCATTGATGTGTACCTGTTGCAACCCACACAGAGATGAGATTTGCCAACTGCCACTTTATACCTACTGTTTTTTCTTTGTCTCTCCATATTTATGTTTAAAAACACAATAAACATTATTCTTTCAAAAGGTCTGTCAGGCCATTGAGTCAACCTAGGAATTTCTTAAAATATTAAAAGCATTCTGAAATACAATATATTTTAGTTTAAAAATCACCATTTGGTTTACCTGCTGAGATAAAATCCATGGAGATATCAATGTCGGCAAAAAATGATAAAAGCGCTCCCGAAGGTGATAATTTAGTTGAACTTTTATACATTATGAAGTGGAAAAACAAAGTGCTAACTAGATAATTGAAATTCTCACATCTTCATCTCTGTGAAATAAATTGAAACAGTTATTAAATTTTGATACATTTTATTCTCTTTAAAGTATGTCAATTTACAAATGCTGTGCTGTGATTGTGTGCCCCGACATACTGTATCTGTACAGAGTTTCAGTGACAGTGATTCTGATGGTAGAACAATTTGTTTCCAGAAGCACCATGTTGGATGTGTCACAATGCACACTAGGGAAATTGTAATGCTAAGCTGACGTTATGCAGTGTGAGCGTCTATGTACAGTCCTTTCTGTCTGTGAATGAGACTGTCACTTGCGCTAACATTGGCTTTTGATCCTTGTCAAGGTCACTGCCATCAATCTGAACATATAAGGCTCATTTATCAAATGTCAAAGTACAAATCAGATTTCATACAAAGACATTCTTTCCAATTGTGCTATTAACAGGGCCGGTGCAAGGATTTTTGCCAACTCAGGCGAAGGTGCATTTCGCCGCCCCCCCTGGCACGCGCACCTGCACACGCGCACACACACACACACTATACATTATATATGTATATATATCAGACCCCCCTCCACTAACTACAGACCCCCCTCCCGCACTATGGATCCCCCTCACTAAGAACAGACCCCCCTTCCTCAGTACATACATTATATATGTATATATATCAGACCCCCCTCCACTAACTACAGACCCCCCTCCCGCACTATGGATCCCCCTCACTAAGAACAGACCCCCCTTCCTCAGTACAGACCACCCTCCGTCAGTATAGACCCAACACTAAGTACAGACCACCCTCCGTTAGTATAGACCCCCTCCCTCAGTACAGACACTCCATCAGTGTAGAATCCCCCTTAGTGCAGACCCCCACAGTATAGACACCCCCCCATAGTGCAGACTCCCCCATCAATATAGACACCCCCATCAGTATAGACACCCCCATCAGTAAAAACATCCCCCCTTAGTACAGACCCCCGCAGTATAGACACCCTCCTTAGTTCAGACCCACCATCAGCATAGGCACCCCTCTCCCCTCCCATAGAGCCCCCCCCCCACATGTCCATCTACTTATAATAGAGTAATAAAGTGTACTGTACAGACCTCAGAACAGTGCAGCGGCAGACTTATACACACAGCGGTGTGTGTCCCTCGGCTCCTCCTCCTCATTGTATGTAAAGAGCGAGGAGGAGGCGCCGGCGGCTTCTGTCCGCTCCACCGAAACAGAGCGAGGTCAGATCAACAGGGCAGCGGGCGGTGATAGCGGTGCCGCTATCCACGGGTGTCACCCCTCTGGCGGTGCATTCTCCTACATGTCACAAATGCTGGCAGTGATCAGGGGCTGATCCTTCTAACACTGCATTTTTGGGGACACTATACTATTGGAAACACCAGTATAGTTCTGATTGTGATCAAAATACTGATCTTTTCAGATACTGTACCAGTAGGGATGGGCTGGATGTTCGAGTCGAACGTAACATCGTCTGTTCGTAGAACAAACAAGCAAATGGGGTGCTCGCGGAAAGTTCGCCCACTCCAGAGCGCCCCATAATTCAAAGCGAGATTGCAGTGCATTTACAGCTGCTAATTCACATGTGAGAGCCATGACTGGACAAAGGCAGGGTGCCTTTGGACAATCTTGGCTCAGGGGCTAAGTCCACGTCCCACACTATATAAGGCTGCTGCTTACACAGCGGCCATATATAGTGAATGAATGGAGATTAGACAGGTAGTTAGTGTAATGTGCAGTCAGTCAGTGTCGTATATATATATATATATATATATATATATATATATATATATATATATATAATACAGTTCAGAGTATATAGTGCAGTTAGTGTAGTATATATAATACAGTTCAGAGTATATAGTGCAGTGCGTATAGTATATATAATACAGTTCAGAGGATTTAGTGAAGTCCGTATAGTATATATAATACAGTTCAGAGTATATAGTGCAGTCCATATAGTCTATATAATATAGCTCAGAGTATATAGTGCAGTTTGTGTAGTATATATAATACAGTTCAGAGATTAAAGGCATGCCTGAGAGGATGGGTGCAGAACCAGATGAATAGATTGTGGTGTCATGGGCAGCAGAGAAGGGTAGCTGCAGCCAGGAAGCCTGGCAGGGCCTGAAGATGGCTTACTGGGTTAACCTCCCTGGCGGTATGATTATTTCAGAAAAAAGATGCTGAAAGCGGTACCATTATTTGCAAGGAAATTTGGCGTTTTATACTGTAGGCCTGCAATTCTTAGGAAAAACTCACTTAAATCTGACCAAACCAGAGTCTAATAGGCATCCCGGGTATGACATTTTTTTAAAAACAAAATTATAAATTATAATATAAAAAAAAATTATAAATAATTATAACAAATAATAATATAATTCTAATAAAAATGATTCAATAATGTAATCAACTCAAAATCACTGAAATTTGCTCAGTTGCAGAATTGTTGCTGTCATTATTTTTTTTTTTATGACGAATTTCCCCACAAATCGCTATCGCACAATTCTGCAAGTGATTATAATTTATTATCGCTGTTTTCTAGCTTATCTAAAACCATTTTTGACATAAAGGGACACTTTTGGTTGCTATGGACAATATACAGTTTGCAGGGAGAAAGAACCGTTTTTATTATATAAAAAGTACATGTAGGGCACTGGGCAGACCACTAGGGACAAGGGGGGGTGTGTATTTTTTACATACAGTACTGTAATCTATAAGATTACAGTATACTGTATGTAATGTGTTTGTTTACCTTTTTGAATTTGGCGCCAATCTCCGCCCCCGTGCGTCGTAGGGAACGGAGATCGGCGGCACAGGAGGACACTGTGTGAATCGAGCGAGTACCCGCTCGCTCACACAGCGCGGTGGCATCGCTGGATCCAGGAACAAGGTAAGCCAGCGCGCACTGCAGGCTCTGCATATCTACCCCGAGCGTGACTCGGGGTTACCGATTTTAGCACAAAAAATCCACCCCGAGTCACGCTCGGGAATACCGCCAGGAGGGTTAAGTAGCCACATGTAGGACAGCTAGCACCAGAGACTTTCTATTTTGCTACACTATAGGAGCCCACTGGTCCCTGCCTGCAAAGGGCAATTGCTAAAGCCTGGCAGAGCCAGTGTCAGGCCTATCTACTTTGTGCTAACTGTGCCTGAACATTAGTGTGCAGGAGGAGAGAGGAGTGAACCTTAGAGAGGAAGCGATGTGCAGGAGGAGAGAGGAATGAACATTAGAGAGGAATGAACATTAGAGAGGAAGCAATGTGCAAGAGGAGAGAGGAGTGAACATTAGAGAGGAAGCAATGTGCAGGAGGAGAGAGAGAAATAATCATTAGAGCGGAAGTGATGTGCAGGAGGAGAGAAGAGTCAACATTAGAAAGAAAGCGATGTGTAGGAGGAGAAATGAAGTGTAGCAAGTACACTTCAAGTGAAAATGTCCAAATGGGGCCCAACTATCCATTTGTTCTTCCCTGGTGTCATGTTACTCTTTTTTGTGAGATACTATATATATTTCCATTTTTCTGCATCTTAGTTTCTATGTTTTCATGCATAGGATGTGGAAACAAGGCTGATTTGATCAGTTTTACTGCCTTAGTAATTACAACAACCATTTTTATCTGCGAGAAATCCTGAAAACATAACCTGTTGGTGCGCCTTGAGGACTGGAATTGAGAAAAACTGCTCTGGACTGATGAGTCAAAATTTTTAATATTTGGCTGTAGCAGGAGGCAGTATGTTTGCGAATGGGCTAGAGAGCGGTACAAGGAGTGTCTGCAGACAACAGTGAAACGTGGAGGATCCTTGTAAGTTTGGGGCTGCATTTTTGCAATTGTATTTGGAGATTTGGTCAGGATCAATGCTGAGAAATACAGGCAGATATATATCCATCATGCCATACCATCATCTTCTGTGGCTGCAGCCTGCATCAGTAGTTAGTTCTTCAATATGTTTGGAAACACCTGTCTGCAGAGTTTCTTCAAAATTTGTGTGCAAGTGTACCTAGAAGAATTGATGCAAAGGGTGGGCACACCAAATTCTCATTTGATTTTGATTTCCCTTCTGTTCATTTACTTTCCATTTTGATCATTGGTAGAAATAAATCATTAACACTTCTACTTTCGAAAGCATTCCTAATTGACACCATATTTTCACACACCTGCCTAAAAATTTTGCACAGCTATATATATATATATATATATATATATATATATATATATATATATATATATATACATATATACAGTGTATATATACATTTACAGTGTGTATATATATATATATATATATATATATATATATATATATATATATATATATATATACACACACATTATCTCACAAAAATGAGTACACCCCTCACATTTTTTAAAATATTTTATTATATCTTTTCATGTGACAACACTAAAGAAATTACACTTTTTTACAAAAGTAGAGTGTACAGCTTGTATAACAGTGTACATTTGCTGTCCCGTCAAAATAACTCAACGCACAGCCATTAATGTCTAAAGCGCTGGCAACAAAAGTGAGTACACCCTTAGTGAAAATGTCCAGATGGGGCCCAAAGTGTCAATATTGTGTGTGGCCACCATTATTTTCCAGCACTACCTTAACCGTCTTGGGCATGGAGTTAACCAGAGCTTCACAGGCTACCATTGGAGTCCTATACCACTCCTCCATGACAACATCACAGAGCTGGTGGATGTTAGAGACCTTGCTCTCCTCCACCTTCTGTTTGAGGATACCCTACAGATGCTCAATAGGGTTTAGGTTTGGAGACATGCTTGGCCAGTCCATCACCTTTACCCTCAGCTTCTTTAGCAAGGCAATGGTCGTCTTAGAGGTGCGTTTGGGGTCCTTATCATGTTAGAATACTGCCCTGTGGCCCATTCTCTGAAGGGAGGGGATCATGCTCTGCTTCAGTATGTCACAGTACATGTTGGCATTTATAGTTCCTTTAATTAACTGTAGCTCCCCAGCAGGGCCGCTGATAGAAAACATTGGGTCCCCATACAGCCTACCTGGCGGGGCCCCCTTCGCAGTCCCACCCTCAACTCCGCCCCTGGCCCCTCTCCCATCCCCGCCTTGAAACAAAGTGCAGGAACAGGCTGGATGAAGTACATATAGGTGAACCAGCCTGCCTGTGCCACCCTGCTGCAGTAAATATACTGAGGGTGGGTAGCAAGCAGTTAAAAGGAAAAAGTTGGGTCTGTTCTGAGACTCCCATTACTACTATAGAGCGATGGATCTAAATGGACCTGTGTCCATTTACACCTGCCTACCTCTAATCCAATCTGCTTAACAAAATGGAAAGGGGTGCATTCCCCTCCGTCTAGATCAGATTGGAGGGCAGTCGGGTGTAAGCGGACAGCTGGTTTGTTTACACCAACCGCCCTTAGAGTAGTGTGGGCTGTGTCCGTGTCTGCTCTGCATAAGCTGAGTGGACACAGACCAGTCATCAGCCCACTCCACTCAGCGGGGGGACCAGTGGACAGATTCCCCGCTGAACAAGCAGATTCTACTCAGTGTGAAAGCCTTCATCGCAAACAGCAACACAGGGAGCTTAAAATCATCAGCATTATAACACACAGGCACACTTTATCATGGCTGGCACAGTTACAGTGTGTTACATGGCATGGCTGTTGGGTGCTGACCTTTTTAGGTTATGACCAAAAAGCTACAAAATCAGCACCCAACAGCCATGTCATGTAACATACTGTGAGAGAGAACCTCATGTCTGCTGCCTGTGTGTTATACTTAGTGATATGGAAGGTGACATTAAAGGGTCACTAAAGGAAAAAAATGTTTTTGCTGAGACATAAGGGAAAGGGAAAGGGAGGCGGCGTTCTGACGTCACCGCGCATCTTCTACCTGGATACGGGCTGTGTATCAAGCTGGCCGGCTTGTTTTTATATGCTCCAAACTTGCTGACCTATGTAAGTGCATTTTTCCTTGATTTTATCATTAAAAAAGACAGTTTTACGCTATGTGAGTCCTTTTTGTTTTGCATACCCCTGGATAACCTATCGAGAGCATGTACCTAATGTAAGGACACAGTTATCAGGATTCCATCGCTGTGGCTGTCTATGGGATATCATCCATCTTTGTCTCTTATCATGTAGCTATGGAGCAATTGTAATTTTAGCAATGAATCGGTTCAAAAACTGGGGGAGAAGGATCTTATTCATATTAATTATTAAAACAATAGGAGAAAAATTAGATATCGTATTTACATATTCACATTTACCATGTTATATAATGAGATAGCTTGAGTTATATATTTGAAGAAGTGAGAGATAAAAAGAAAGAAAAAGGACAGAATGTGGAGTATAAAAAGTGGAAAGTGATGAAAACAATAGGATAGGAAAGGGAGTACAGGATAGAGGAAAGGCTCCAGGATCGTTACATATTAAATATAGTAATAATATCGATAAACTGTATCCAGAATGTTACTGGCTTACAATATCTTACCAAGGTCTCAATAGAGAATCATCTGGGTTAGATGAGATAGTATAGGTCGCCCATGGGTTCCATATTGTTTCATATATGTCTATGGAATCATTGGTTATGGCTTCTGATTTTGAGTGGAGCATGGCTTGGTGTACGTCTATTTCTGGTTTAAACTAGAAGCTGTTTTCCAAGCTTTGGAGATGGTTTGCTTTGCGGCTGTGGTGATTTGTAGGAACATGAGGTGGTGAGTATTACCGCACTAGCAAGGGGTAGGGGAAAGGGGAGGGTAAAAGGGAGGGGGTACGGCCTGCGGCACTAAAAGGTGTATCAGACCAAAAAAGATATAGAGAAAAGGGTAGTGCTGCGCTGTAAATAGGGAATGGAGTAAACGTGTAAAGGAAGTGTAGTAAAGGAAGGAAGTACTCTATATGTAAAAAGATACAGTCTGACTACTGATCATAATGGCAATCCAGTGAATAAAATGACATCAAAATAAACATGCTGGGGTGCAGCTATATCTAGCTGGCAATGGTGTGAAACAATTCAAAATAACAGTGCAGGTATGTATACCCTCATGATAAGGTGTAAAAGTGTAGTACTATAATAAAATGGTGTACAATTACAAAAGATAGGTGTACAGCATGCAAAGCACAACACACATCGGTGACTGCGATAGGCCTCGTACACACGTCCGAGGAACTCGACGGGCAAAACTCATCGTTTTGCTCGTCGAGTTCCTTGTGAAGCCGCCGAGGATCTCGGCGAGCCAAGTTTCCTCATTGAACAACGAGGAAATAGAGAACATGTTCTCTATTTGGCTCAACGAGTTCCTTGTCGGCTTCCTCGGCCGAAAGTGTACACACGGCCGGGTTTCTCGGCAGAATACAGCTCTGATCGAATTTCTGGCTGAATTCTGCCGAGAAACTCGGTCGTGTGTACCGGGCCTCAGGCTGAGTTTTCAAGTGTCCATGCAACAAAAGCCTATAAACATAGCAAAAAAGGTAATCCAAAATAAAAGTGCTGGTGTAGATGCCAAAATACAACGTGAAGAAAAATAGGTTTCCAGTGTTCTCTTCAGAGTAAGTGAGGATGTCCCCTTACCTTACTGCTGTAAGGTAACAGCATATAAACCCAAGCACACTTTCTGGTCGTATCCGCATAAGGTGTTATCCAGAAGGACTGCAACTGAAGAGACAGATCCCTCTCGGTAGTCACGTCCAAAGAGTGACAGTGACTCGCACCCAGGGAGATAAAGTGCCAATAGTGTAGTATTGTTTTAAAAAATGTTTATTAACAAAATAATACACTAAGGTACTCACATAGCTGTGATAAAATCAGGCATGTAAATGATAAAGTGCGTTCGCCAACGTCACCTCCGGTACCTCTTGGTGGACTCTTTATTGCACTCGTACGTGTATTCGTCACTTCTCGTGACTTCTTCAGGAGTAGCTACTCCTGAAGAAGGGGTACTTCATGAAGGTGATGTCGGCGAACGCACTTTATCATTTACATGCCTGATTTTATCACAGCTATGTGAGTACCTTAGTGTATTATTTTGTTAATAAACATTTTTTAAAACAATACTGCACTATTGGCACTTTATCTCCCTGGGTGCGAGTCACTGTCACTTTTTGGACGTGACTATACTATAGTCATGTTTAAGTCACAACATTGTGTTAGACCCGCTGAAATCCATCTTGTGAAGGTTCTAGGAAATGTGAGGGGTGGGTAAAACTTTGAGTTTATCATAAAAGATATAAGGGGTACATGTGGGGATTGTAAACCCTGGGTCATTTTGAATCTTTCCCAAATAGAGATTGTATGTTTAGTAATCTTATTGTCGATTATTTTGTGGTTAGAGGAGGTGGACCATATGAGATTTGGTATAGAGATTGGTTTCAATTACTACCCATAGTGGAATTTCATGGCTTACATGGTATTTGGGAATGTTTTCTATTTGAGCAGCATGAAAAAAGGTGGCAAAGTTTGGGAAACCTACACCTCCTTTAAGTTTAGGGAGGTATAGGGTGTGTGGAGAGATTCGAGATTTTAAAGTGCTCCGTATAAATGATTGTGTTTTTCGTTGTAGGTTTCTGAGGAAGTAGGCTGGAATAGGAATGGGTAAAACTCTAAAGAGATATAACATTTTGGGTAATATAGTCATTTTTATAACATTTATTTTACCTAACCAAGATAAGGGGAGAGTGGACCATTGCTTTTTAATAATTTGAAATTTTCCGTAACAGTGGAGGGTAGTTGGCGGAGAAAATATCTTTTAGATCAGGGGTAAGTACAATACCTAGATATGAGAGATGTGTCACGGACCATGTACAAGGAGGGATATCGTCGCTTGTTGAAGTATATCTGGGGGCAAAGAAACGTTTGAAGACTTGATTTTTATGCAAGATGGTGCTCCTCCACATTTTGCTATTATTGTTCGTGAATGACTGAATGAACATTTTCCTGGGAGATGGTCCACATGAGTGGCCGGCCAGAAGCCCTGATTTAACACCCTGTGACTTTTTTCTTTGGGGTTGGTTGAAGGAACAAGTTCACTCTACGAAACCAAAGACTTTATACGAACTTGAAGGGCGACTAATGCCGCGTACACACGATCGGTCAAACCGATGAGAACGGTCTGATGGACTGTTTTCATCGGACCAAACCAATCGTGTGTGGGCCCCATCGGTTATTTATCCATAGGTTAAAAAAAAGCAATCTTGTTTTAAATTTAACCGATGGATACCTAACCGATAGAACAAAACCGATCGTTTGTAGGCACTTCCATCAGTTAAAAATCCACGCATGCTCAGAATCAAGTCGACGCATGCTTGGAAGCATTGAACTTCGTTTTTTTCAGCACGTCGTTGTGTTTAACGTCACCGCGTTCTGACACGATCGTTTTTTTAACTGATGGTGTGTAGGCATGACTGACCATCAGTCAGCTTCATCGGTTAACTGATGAAAACGGTTCATCGGTCCGTTCTCATCGGATGGACCGATCGTGTGTACGCGGCATAAGAGAAGTTATTTCTGCCATCCCACATTTTGCTATTATTGTTCGTGAATGGCTGAATGAACATTTTCCTGGGAGATGGTCCACATGAGTGGCCGGCCAGAAGCCCTGATTTAACACCCTGCGACTTTTTTCTTTGGCGTTGGTTGAAGGAACAAGTTCACTCTACGAAACCAAAGACTTTATACGAACTTGAAGGGCGACTAATGCTGCGTACACACGATCGGTCAAACCGATGAGAACGGTCTGATGGACCGTTCTCATCGGACCAAACCGATCGTGTGTGGGCCCCAACGGTTATTTATCCATAGGTTAAAAAAAAGCAATCTTGTTTTAAATTTAACCGATGAATACCTAACCGATAGAACAAAACTGATCGTTTGTAGGCACGTCCATCGGTTAAAAATCCACGCATGCTCAGAATCAAGTCGACGCATGCTTGGAAGCATTGGATTTCGTTTTTTTCAGCACGTCATTGTGTTTTACGTCACCGCGTTCTGACACAATCGTTTTTTAACCGATGGTGTGTAGGCACGACTGACCATCAGTCAGCTTTATCGGTTAACCGATGAAAACGGTCCATCAGACCGTTCTCATCGGATGGACCGATCGTGTGAATGCGGCATAAGAGAAGTTATTTCTGCCATCCCACAAGAGTTCCTGCGAAGCGGCTTCAGAAGCTGCAGGTGAATGCTGGTGCACATATCGATTTTTAAATAAAACTCCATGTTATGTCTGTTCTTCTCATATTCATTTTTTGTAAAGATAATGATTAAAAAAATAAATAAGATTTTTTAAATAAGGAGTTACTTTTCAATCACCTTATAAATATATTATACTGTATGTGTAGTGTTAGATAATGTGGACATGTGTAAAAAAAATCTATATACATGCAAGTTTTTTATGTTGTGTCTTGTTACTTCTATGCTAGTAAAATGCTAAATGAGTTCATCCTACAAAGTCATATTCACTGCCACTTCAATATAAAGGGTCAAGTATGCTGCAAGAGAAAAGGGACAATTGTCTTGTGAATGAGGTGCTTATACATTATGACAAGCCATTTGGCAAGAACCTTTTATAGGATTTCTCTTTGGTGAACGAGAGCAGAAAATATTTTCGCCTCGGGAAAGAGAGAAAGAGAAATCTAGATGACAAATGTCATGTCTAAGAAAAATGCCTTAGGTGGAAATCTATGCCAGGAAAACAGGAGGTGGTCTCCATCTTCAGACATACTCTTCTCAGGGAGAGGGTCCCATCACCGAGAGCATTCTGCAATAAATCCTCTTTGCTTTTCAGGGCACAATAGATTCTGTAGATATTCAACCTTAACCACCTGGAGCTATGTAAATCAAAAAAGACAAATAGATAAAATGTATGGTATTGATACATAAATAATGATAGCCGTAAAATATTTATTTTTTCACAACCAGTAGCAAATTGTGTGATGTCATGCCCCAGTTTTCTCAGTATTGTTTTTTGGCTATTCTCCAGCCTGTAGAAACAGAGATGCACATGACATAAAGCCCATAAAGCCATCAATAGAATCTGAGGAATTCAATAAAGCCTTAAAGGGGTTGTAAAGGAAATGTTTTCCCCTAAATAGCTTCCTTTACCTTAGTGCAGTCCTCCTTCACTTACCTCATCCTTCCATTTTGCCTTTAAATGTCCTTATTTCTTCTGAGAAATCCTCACTTCCTGTTCTTCTGCCTGTAACTACACACAGTAATGCAAGGCTTTCTCCCTGGTGTGGAGTGTCGTGCTCGCCCCCCTCCCTTGGACTACAGGAGAGTCAGGACGCCCACTAACACACAGCTCCTTTCTCTATCTGCAACGTAGAGAGCGTTCTGACTCTCCTATAGTCCAAGGGAGGGGGCGAGCACGACACTCCACACCAGGGAGAAAGCCTTGCATTACAGATCATCCGACTTTTTTCGCTGACTAGTCGCAAATAGAAATTGGATTGGTTACTAAAGTCACAAATATTCTCGTACGACGGAAAACAAAATCAGAAGTGATGTCATGTGTTGTAATGTATTTGTATTGTATTTTCGGACGACAACTATACTGATTAAACGAAAATTTTCATGCATGTTTGATCAAATAATATCAGATGAATTGTCATGATGGGCTCTCGAAAGCTCTGTACTAACGACCTGAATATCGTACGATCGTGTCAAAAGCAGTATTTTCCGTCTGATTTTGCTGTTCCTGGGGTGTGCAGCCCGAACTCTCCTATATGTGTGTTTCCTTCAAAATCAAAGCTGTTCCTAATCACTAGGAACAGCAGATCTCTCTCCCATTTCCTGTCAGAACAGGGATCTGTCTGATTACATTGACTACATAGTGTTCTGAACGGAGGTCTGAGGAGGCCTGTAATGCTGCAGAGTGCTCTGAACGGTGGACTGAGGAGGAGGCTTTTAATTCTTCATAGTGCTCTGGACAGTGGTCTGAGGAGGCCTGAAATGCTACACAGTGCTGGATGGTGGTCTGAGGGATGGCCTGTAATGCACAGTGCCCTGGACGCCACGGTCAGTGGTCAGAGGAAGCCTGTAATGCTTTGCAGGGCTTGGGAGGCCTGGCTGTCTGTAATGCACAGTGCACAGTGCTGCTCTGGTCTCTGGCAGTCGCGGCGCACACAGTTGCTTGCTTGCTAGGAGCGGAAGCAGGTGGAGCTCTGTGAAAACTGGAAGTTAGTTCACAAGGGTAAACATCCCTCCTTGCCATTTTGCAATTAGATTTTCATCAGTGGACAAAAATGTGTTGTACTTTTCGTTTAGTTTTCATCACTGTACAAATGCCACTGATGAAAACTTTGACTAAAGCATTTTCCTTGACAAAATTAACACTGGTGGTCAGTTTATGTGCCCTACATTATGTCACCCCGTTTATACCCTTTTCCTCCTCCCTCCCTGCCTGTCAGCTCAGGAGTCTGTGTGTGAGCTGTCTCCTCCGCGCCCCCCCAGCTTTGGCTGTCAAATCACCAATCACAAATCCTGGAATCTCCTCTGCTACAGAAAGATATACTGTGCAATATCTGTGTTTCCAAATTATGCAGCAAAATACCTTATTTCAGAGCACCGCTGTGCGCTCACTAGACCTCCCGCTGCTCTCCTCCTCTCCTCCCGGCTTATGTCAAGGTGGAATCTCAGCTCCTCCCACTTTAGTACTCAGTTTGGGGAAGGAGATGGCATCCCAATCTTAGTCTGTAGGGTTCAGTATTGAGTTGGCCCACCCATTGCAGCTACAACAGCTTCAACTCTTCTGGGAAGGCAGTCAACAAGGTTTAGAATTGTGGGAATGTTTGACTATTCTTCCTAAAGTGCATTTGTGAGGTCAGGCACTGATGTGGATGACAAGGCCTGGCTCACAGTCTCTGCTCTAATTCATCCCAAAGGTGTTCTATCGGGTTGAGGTCAGGACTCTGTGCAGGCCAGTCAAGTTCCTCCACCCTTAACTTGCTCATCCATGTCTTTATGGACCGCCCAAATACGTTTTGCAATATAGTGTATCTTTCCATACAACATTCCCAAATATTCCCCAAATGTACTTGTTTTACATATAGGCTTACACTGGAATAAAAGGCCATTTTCAGGGACAGATTTTTCTGGGGACAATATTTGAAAACCCGGGACTGCTCAACGCTGTAAATTATTGTTCTCTCCTTTAGCAGTCTCTCCGATATGTCCTATAGATGCCTCTGAGGCCTTGTACACACGAGCAGACATGTCCGATGTAAACAGTCCGCGCCCCCCTCCACAATACATAATCCCCCCCCCCCCCCCGTTCAATTTCAGTTTTCTTCTCCTCCTCTTTCTCTCTGTCTGTACTTTCTAAGAGAGTGCTCGCTCTCTATCTATGTCTCTACCTATCTCTTTCTGCTCCTATTCTCTATATAAATCTGGAAAGTAAGGGAAACGGGACCATGGGACCATGGCGGCTGGTTAGATTCTAGGTGCGCGTGTTGAGTAGCACATGCAGACGAAGGGGAAAACAGGGAGAGGTGAAGGTGACGCCGTTAGGCGCACAGCCATGTCCCTATACAGATGGTTGGATAGCTGATCCCCTCGTTGTGATGAATAATGTTGCTTTGTAATGTTTACACTGACCCGTCTTTGATTCTGTGTTATGCACCTTGATGTTCTGTTTTATCCTATTTACCTTGCTGATGATTGTAATGCCGCAGAGGTTCCTGTGGACCCCCTTTTTCCCTGTTTATAAATTTAAAAAAAAAAAAAAAACGTCCGCGGACCGTTTGCATCGGACATGTCTGCTGGGAGCTTTTGGTCTGATGTGTGTACACACCATCAGACCAAAATCCCAGCGGACAGAGAACGCTGTGACGTAGAAGACACCGACGTTCTCTAACACGGAAGTTCAATGCTTCCACGCATGTGTCGAATCAATTTGACGCATGCGCAGGATTTCGGGCCGCTGGTTATACGTACTAACCATCGGACATGTCCGACGGACATGTTTCCAGCGGACAAGTTTCTTAGCATGCTAAGAAACTTTTGTCCGCTGGAAACCTGTCCGCTAGGCCGGAAAACTGTCCGCTAGGCCCTACACACGGTCGGACATGTCCGCGGAAACTGGCCCGTGGACCAGTTTCAGCGAACATGTTCGGTCGTGTGTACGAGGCCTGACCTTCTGTGTATGCTGAGAGTGCTGAGGAATTTTTGCAGTTATTTCAGCATACTCAGATGGCTAGATGCGTCAAGTAAAATAATATTGGCTTCCTTTCCCTGCTCACTTACTACTGCATTAGACAAAATATTGTGTGAGGGCCAATGGGGGGAGTACAATGTCTTCTTGCCAATTCATGCAAGCTAGCCATCTCATTTCACAGCAGAAGCAGCCCTGTTAGTAATTTTCGCATGTAATGCAATATACCTTCACAATTATTTTAGATTCAGCCGCTACAAATATATTGGATGACATTTCTGCCTCTACAGTGTAACATTAAAAATGTAATTGCTTACAAATACAAGTTTTATAATCCATTCCCAAATGATATTTTAGCTTAATAGCATAATGCAAACGCTCCACGATAAAAATTATAAACGTAGGCCTTCATGCTAGTGATATTTATAACACTCCCTCCTGTGAGCTTTTCCATTCCGTAGAGGTCTCACAACAAGACTAATGATTTATAGAGGCTTTGGCACCCAGCACAACCAATTACAGCTGAATGTGAGGCTGGTTTTTACATAACACATCAAATAGTCATTAACTGCTTTACTGGAACCCTGGAAATGCGCAGACGCATTTTTAAATGAAAAATCATATAATCTCTCAAATTGTATTTCCTCCTTTGTTGACAGCATCTCTGCGGAAATGGGCGACACTAGACGTGATTGAGATTATCCTGGCATTTACTCCTACACAAAATACCATGTACTCATGATAAAAGTCATAGAGGAAATAACACATATAAAATGAAATTGTTCTATTACAATGTGGCAGAATCCAAAAACCCTGAAAACATGTTTTATAGGTTATGGTGCCATTACTTTTCTTCTTAAATTGACCCTATGGTCGCTTAACTAATTGAAAACTGCCAGTATACATAAAAAACATGCACCTAGTAGTACCCGCAGATACTTTTATAAATCTTACAAACCTCCCTGGGAAGCCCCAAAAAAATTATAAAAACAAAGCTGTCCCACTTATTTTTTTACTATTGAAGGATAAGTTTGTTTGTAGGGTTAAACATGTAACGTGTTCAAACACCTGAAGATCTCCAACCTTGACCTGGTTCTTGTCTCCGCGCTCATTGTCACAATTTTAAAAGAGCGAATGTCAAAAAGTTCCATCAACCATTGTGGCTGACGGCTTGTGGTTCTCAATGAACTACCAGGACGCTGGTGAGCACAAAGTTCAGACCTGAGCCATGAACCCTATTAGGCCGCGTACACACTGTCGGACCGAACCGATGAGAATAAACCGAAGTTCAGTTTCATCGGACCAAACCGACCGTGTGTATAGGCCATTGGTCTGTTTTCCTTCGGTCCAAAATTGTAAAACATGCTTCAAAACCGAACCGATGGACCGCTGACCGATCGGTCCAAACCGATGGTTAGTACAAAAAAGCATCGGTTCAAAACCCGCGCATGCTCAGAATCAAGTCGACGCATGCTTGGAAGCATTGAACGTCGTTTTATTCAGCACGTCGTGTGTTTGACGTCACCGCGTTCTGACCCGATCGGTTTTTGGAATGATGGTGTGTACGCACATCAGACCATCAGGCCACTTCAGCGGTGAACCGATGAAATTGGTCCGACGGACCAGTCACATCAGTTTGGTCCGACCGTGTGTACAAGGCCTTAAAGTCTATTGGACCCGAACATGAAAAATTTGAAAGGCTTATATGCAAGTTATTGGCCATACAATGGTATGGGGGCCTGGCTATTGCCCTGGGGGACATGTATCAATGCAAAAAAAGTTTAAAAAAAAAGAGATTTTTTAAAGGAGCAGTGATTTTAATGATGCTTAAAGTGAAACAATAAAAATGAAAAATTCCTTTAAAAATAGTGCCTGGGGGTCCCATTTGTCTGCCTGTAAAGTGGCACATCTGTATCTTGTATAGAACCTGCTGCAGCAAAACTGACATTTGTAAAAAAAAAAAAGACACTTTGGTGACTAGGGCCTCTTCCCGACAACACTGGGCAGTGGTTGAGGGGGCCTGCATGCAGGGGGATGATCGGAATCTGAAAGCCCCTTTAGCCACTTATGGACCGGACCCAATTTTTCAGACTCTGTGTCTACAAGTTAAAATCTTTTTTTTTTGCTAGAAAATTACTTGGAACCCCAAACATTATATATTTATTTTCAGACACCCTAGAGAATAAAATGGTGGTCATTGTAGTACTTTATGTCACACCGTATTTGCGCAGCGGTCTTACAAGAAGAAGCGGCGGAGATGTTCTGTGTGCAGCAGGAAGGGGGCCTCTATCCTGCCCCTGATAAAAGTGATCTCACGATGAATTGGCCGCATAGACCAATTTTATCTTAGCGGACAGTCCGCCGTTTTAAAAAATACCGGGGTTATGGCAGCTAACTGCTTTAACCTTAAAGTGGCGAAATATAACGACGGCGGCTGGTCCTTAAGTAACTAACAAGGGGTCCCCAAGATCTTGGTCCCCCCCTATGTGAATTACTATAGGGTACATTGTACACCTATTCATTCACCAAAAAAGTATAAAAAATAAAGACAGGAGGCAGTTTTTGACAATTCCTTTACTCCTTTATTAAGGAATTGACATCTAGCCTAGCTCTGAGGAAGGGGGTGCGCCCCGTGTTCTGTGCATGTCCATGCACTATGTTTATGGTCTTTTGTCAGTTGCATTTTGTGAGTACCCACTTTTATTATTAAATTATCTCTGGTAATGCACTAGGTGTGCACGCCTTCCATTTCTGTTTTTCAAGGAATTTATATCACCTGGTGGCACTGCCCCCTTGTGACATCACAGACTGGTGTATGCTGGGTCAGTGATGTCACAAAAGAAGGCGGTTCCATCAGGTGAGGTCACCGGGTGGTCCTGCCCCTTGCCTATTTAAGAACTGTCAGAAGGAGAAGCAGGCATTCGACAGTTAGTCTTCATCATGGGCAGAGCATTTTTTTTTCAGGTCCGTCAGTGCAGCAGGCATTGTGATTAACAATGGATCTACATGAGGGGACATTGCTTTTTATTTTTTTAATAAAGGAATTGTCAAAAACTGCCTCCTGTCTTTATTTATGACACTTTTTTGGGTGAATGAATAGGGATACAATCTACCATTACTCATTCACATGGGGGGGCTGGGATTTGAGGGGCAAGGGGGCTTCCAGATTCTGATAAGCCCTCTGCCCGCAGACCACTAAAACCACCGCACAGGGTTGTTGGGAAGAGGCTCTTGTTCCCATCAACATGGGGACAAGGTGCTTTGGGGTGGGCTCTCCCAGGAGACCGGGGGGCTGTGTAATATAAAGGGACCTGTTTCATGTGCAGGGGGCTGTGAAATGTAAAGTGGAATTTAAAAGTGCCTGTTTAATGTGCAGGGGGATGTGGAATATAAAGGGGGCTGTGTAATGTGTAGGAGGGCTGTGGAATATGCAGAGGGGGCTCTGTAATGTAAAGAGGGGCTGTGCCATTTAGTATTTGCTGTTCTAAATAAATACTGTTGTTGTCTGCTGTGTTCAGACTTTTCTACATGCAGGGAGTCTCCTTTTGTTTATAGGAGCAAATAGGAAAATAAAATGGAGTTCTTGACTGCTTGAAATTTTTGATGAAAACCATGGGCAGAAATTGTGATGCATCGCGCTGCATTGTGGAATCAAATCAAATCATTCACAGGTTATTCATAATCGAATCATGAGATGTGCACCTCTACTGCCTGCCTGCCCGCTTGGAGTAGGGAGATGTGAGCTGTGCCAAGGTAAGCTTAGCCAGCGATATTTCATTTCATTGCTCAACTGGGACTGGAGCAGGCTGGAATTGAGGAAGGAGTTAATTTTGCCATGACCACCAATGCAAGTGGGGTATGTTCTGGAAGATATTTTTGCGCCCACTGGCATCAATGGGGTAGATTCAGTAAGCAATTGCGTCTGCGTAACCATAGTTACGCAGCGCAATTGCTTAGTTGCGCCGGCGTATCGACTGCTCCTGATTCAGGAAGCTCGATACGCCGACTGCAGCCTAAGATATGACTAGCATAAGGCTCTTATGCCGTCGTATCGTAGGCTGCATTCTTACGATGGCCGCTAGGTGGCGTTCCCGTAGTGGTTAGCGTAGAGTATGCAAATTGCATACTAACGCCGATTCACAACCCTATGCGCGCCTATTTTACGTCGTTTGCGTTCGTCGGGTTCCGCGTAAGGCTGCTCCTGCTATTAGCAGGGGCAGCCAATGCTAAGTATACCCGTCGTTCCCGCGTCGCGATTTTAAAAAATTAAGTCGTTTGCGTAAGTGAATCGTGAATGGCGCTGGACCCCATTTACGTTCACGTTAAAGCAAATGACGTCCTTGCGACGTCATTTGCCGCAATGCACGTCGGAGCATGCGCACTACATTCGGCGCGGGAACGCGGCTAATTTAAATGATCCACGCCCCCTACGGGATCATTTAAATTACGCGGCCTTACGCCGGGCAGTTTTAAGGAGCGCCCGCGCAAATTACGTAGCTACTGCTTCATGAATGAAGCGTAGCGCAGTTAATTTAGGGAGGCGCAGTGTTAAAACAGTACGCTGCGCCTCCGTAAGAGGGCGCAATTCGTACCTGAATCTACCCCACTGCTGGTATTTATTGTGTGCAGTGACACCTCTACTGGGGGTTATTTTTGTGTACAGGAGGGTGGCAATCTTTGACCTTGTCCTGCCACTGCCTGTATTCGTACCTTTTTGAAAAAATGACTACAACTGTGCCTGCCTCCCCAAGTCAAAGAAAAAGCTGCCCATATGCTGCATGATGATTGCAGCAGGCAAGCCATTATAACAAATGTGTTTTCCAAATGTGTTGGGGACATGGAACCCCACATTGTTCATCCACCAGTATCAGATTCAGGAATCGATCCCTGTGGATTAGATATGTGCATTCCCGTTCGTACGAATGTTATTTTCGTACGAAAATGTTCATTTTCGTACCCGCAGAATAATGTGTACATACGAAAAAATTTAAGCACCAAAATACGAAAATGACGGGATTACGAATGAGTCGCATAACGAACAACCGCAAATACGAACGAACGATCCGACGAAAATACGACAAAACGAAAACGGCAAAAGAACGAATATGACATCTATAACAAAAGACTTGCATTCTGTATTTTGTTTGAATCCTTGTTCTGTTCGTATTTTGATTTTCAGTCGTATGTTCATATGACATCTAACAAAAGATTTTCATTCTGTATTTTGTTTGAATCCTTTTTCTGTTTGTATGTTCATATGACATCTTATAACAAAAGATTTGTATTCTGTATTCTGAATTCCTTTTTTCTGTTCGTAATTTGGTTTCAAAATACAGAATGCAAATCTTTTGTTATAAGATGTAATTTTCGTTTTTTTGAATAGGCAGTGAGTGTAGTTAGTTAGTGAAGCAGCTTCTCTTTTGTGCTGAGTACAGAAGTACAGTAAAGCCAAATAAACTTTTCTGTGGATTTTCGTCTGAAGGGAGATCAGTTGGCCAGACTTTTGAACCTGGAACCCAAAAATGGTTTTCTGATGGAGTTTAAAAACGAACGAACGTTCGGTAAAA
The DNA here is from genome assembly GCF_905171775.1 of Rana temporaria. NCBI lineage: Eukaryota > Metazoa > Chordata > Amphibia > Anura > Ranidae > Rana > Rana temporaria. Next base: position 328,322,635 of record NC_053493.1, read on the forward strand.
CAATCGTTTTTATGTTTGTTGTTAAAAAAGTCTGACCAAGTGTATGGGGCTTAACAATAGTTAATATGGATGAGCCGCGTGTTGAAAGTGCCGCGGATCCCGCGATATATTTACGAAAGTACAAAATGACGAAAATTCACGAAAATTATTGTCTAACAAGTAACGAACATGAATTAAACAGAATAACGAACCATCCCGCATGTACGAAAATAAAACGGTAACCAAAATACGAAACGATCGGAATACGAAAAAATCACGTCGTACGAAAAACGAACGGGAACGAACAGGAAAACGGGCGTCTTACTAAAAACGAACGGGAACGAACCTACGGAACGATACGAAACGGAACAAAAAAAAAAACGAAAAAAAATTCTGTGCACATGTCTACTTTGGATACAAGACAACAAATCTGCAAAGCAGCCCTAACAACTACAGAGCAAAGTAAAGAAAACTAGGAAAAAAAAAGTACCAGCCCAAGTTGTTGAAGATGAATAGCACCCTCCAGAAATTAATGATGCACCTCCAATTTCTCCCCACGACATTCTCACTGTGATAGATGGCAGGATGTTATGAAATTGTTCAGTAATGCTCTGATATTTATCTGATGTAAGTCAAAATTTCCACTAAAAGCCACAAAGTGTATGTCCATAGAATGAATGGCCATCATCACCTCTATCTGTCTTGTCATTGCCAATGCTTCCTCAAAGGTAGCAGGAAGAAAATCTCAACATAATCATTACACCAAATTTCCTCTTTCTTACCAAATGAGCCTCCAATGGCTTTTCAAAGCAGATGGACCCGTGTTTCCTAAATATTCCACAAAAGGCTCAATGACTAAAAGGTCATTTTTACAGATTCTTCCTAAAATTACAACTGAAAATATAAAAGTGCTTTTTTTTATTATTATTATTATTATAAAATGATTCACCCAGCTGTGCTAGTGCCTGGGAGTCTGGAAAATATGTCCTGTTAGTGGTTCCGACAATAGGTTCTAAGAGCAATTCCAAGCAATAAGTAAATGCATTCAGTAAGCTACTAATGCTTTCCATTAAACACAGAAGCCGTGCCAATGTCATAAAAACCACTCCGTTTACCTTCATCTAAATTCTGCGTAATCCTTTCCAGAATAAGCACACGCAGCTTTATGAAGGGTCCGTAAGAGAGCAGTAAGACCATACTTATTGACCCCTGTGCTGGATAACGTCTCTGGAGTAGATTCAGGCAGCTGCGCCGCTTCTTACGGCCGCGCAGCGTATTTCCGCTGCGCCGACGTAAGTTTGAGAGGCAAGTGCTGTATTCACAAAGCACTTGCCTCCAAACTTACGGCGGCGTAACGTAAATGGGGCCGGCGTAAGCGCGCGTCATTCAAATGATGTTGAGGGGGCGTGTTTTATTTAAATTAGGTTGACCCCGTGTATTTTACGTTTTTTACGAACGGCGCATGCGCCGTTCGTGAAAAAATACCAGTGCGCATGCTCGAAATTCCGACGCAAATCGTCATTGCTTTCGACATGAACGTAAATTACGTCCAGCCCTATTCGCGAACGACTTACGCAAACGACGTAAAAAATTCAAATTTCAAGGCAGGAACGACGTCCATACTTAACATTGGCTGCGCCACCTAATAGCAGGAGCAACATTACGCCGAAAAAGCCTTACGCAAACGACTTAAAAAACTACCGCCGGGCGCACGTACGTTCGTGAATCGACGTAACTAGGTAATTTGCATATTCTACGACGAAAACAACGGAAGCGCCACCTAGCGGCCAGCGTGAGAATGCACCCTAAGATACGACGGCGTAATAGAATTACGCCAGTCGGATCTTAGGCTAATGTCGGCGTATCTAGCGTTCTAAATACAGAAAGTAGATACGCCGGCGCAGCTTTGAATTTACGTGGCGTATCTATGGATACGCTGGCGTAAATCAATGCTGAATCCGGCCCAATGTTTCCTGCATCAAAAGTAACATCTGAAATTCAAGAAAGGAAACTGTTTAACCACTTAAACTCCAGAAGGTTTTACCCCCTTCATGACCAGGCCATTTTTTGCTATTCAGCACTGTGCTACTATAACTGGCAATTGCGTGGCCATGTAACACTGCACCCAAATTAAATTTCTCTCATTTGTTTTCTCACAAATATAAATTTATTTTGGTGGTATTTGATCACTACGGAGCTTTTAAGTTTTTTACTATATGAACAAAAAATACTGAAAGTTTGGAAAAAAACAAACCCAAAACAATATTTTTTTATTTCTGTAATAAAACATATCCAATGAGATTAAAGTTCTTCATTAATTTAAAGGGGTTGTAAAGGTTAAAGTTTTTTCACCTTAAGGTGAAAAAACTTCTGCGGATTAGAGGCTCCCCGAACCCCCCCTTTACTTACCTGACCCCTCGAAAGTCCCACGCCTTGAACGCGCAGGCTTCTTGGCCATCTTTCCGGCTCATTCATTGGTTGATTGAAAGCAGCGCAGCCATTGGCTCACGCTGTTGTCAATCACAACCAATGACGCGGCGCGCCGGGGGTGGGGCCGAGTGATACAGTCGGCGGCTATGGCCGCCGGCTGTATCACGGGAGAGCGCCCGCAGGAACTCAACACCATGCGAGCTTGCCCACATGAAGGTGTTGAGTCCTTGTGGGGGAGCCGAGATAGCCGCCAAGGGACCCCAGAAGACCAGGTTCGGGGCCACTCTGTGGCGTAAGTGCTACGTGAATCCGGGCCATAGTCTACAAACTATGGTATAAATATTTGAAAATGTATAAAAAAAAGTATATACTGATAACCTATGTAATTTTGTAAGGCTTGTGATTGGCCCAGGTACCATGGGATCACTGCTGACCAATCACAGATCACACACAGTAGTGAACAATGACGTCATGTATGGATGCTATTAATGACTATTGTTTACTAGGTTTCATGTGATTGCAATACGATCACGGTAGTATCCAGGCTGATTGCAGCAGCCTGATACCAAGTACTGCAATTTGTTGTGTCCAGTTCCTGGGGAAGCCGCCAGTAAATGTACTGCTTGTGATTGGCAAGTGGTTAAAGCGGTAGTTCACCCTCACTGACATGATTTTTCCATCGAGACAGGCATTGTAGCGCGAGCTACAGTATGCCTGTCCCGATTTTTTTACCCCCGTACTCACTGTGTACTCGTACATTAAAGATTTTGGCTCCCGCGGGGAATGGGCGTGCCTATGGAGAGGCCGGCCCTGGCACGTCACTCTCCCCGAAGACAGCCGGAGTAGGTCTCGGCTCTTCACGGCGCCTGCGCACAGGCTATGCGCAGGCGCCGTGAAGAGCCAAGCCTATTTCGGCTATTTCCGGAGAAGCGTGACGCGCCAGAGCCGGCCTTCAATCATCCTCCGTCAATCATCCTCCATAGGCACGCCCATTCCCCAAGGGGAGTCGGTATCTTCGATGTACGAGTACAAGGTGAGTACGGGGATAAAAAAATCGGGACAGGCATACTGTAGCTCGCGCTACAATGCCTGATTTTATGGTAGAGGAAAAAAATTTTTTTTTTGGGGTTTATAGGGTGAACCCCCGCTTTAAGGGCATAGCTTCCAACTGTCCCTGATTTTGAGGGACTGTCCCTGATTGGGAACAAAGTCCCTCTTTCCTCTTATGTTGTCCCTCATTTTGGTCTGATCTATATAGTTGTATATAAAATGCACTTTTTATCTATCAAAACGTTTTTTACAGCGCTAAACCTTTCACCAAATTATAAATTGCCACACCTGTAAATTCCAAAAGCCAAAATAAAGGAATAGTAGTGGTAAACAAACACTTGTGGGTTTAACCACTTCAGACACAGAAGATTTTACCCCCTTCCTGACCAGAGCACTTTTTTACAATTTGGCACTGCGTCGTTTTAACTGCCAATTGCGTCGTGTGACGCTGTAACCAAACAAAATTTGTGTCCTTTTTTTTGCACAAATAGAGCTTTCTTTTGGTGGCATTTGATCACCTCTGTGGTTTCTATTTTTTGCGCTATAAACAAAAAAAGAGCAACAATTTAACCACTTCAGCCCTGGAAGAATTTACCCCCTTCCTGCCCAGGCAAAATTTCAGCTTCCAGCACTGCGTCGATTTAACTGACAATTGCGCGGTCGTGCGACGTGGCTCCCAAACAAAATTGACGTCCTTTTTTTCCCACAAATAGAGCTTTCTTTTGGTGGTATTTGATCGCCTGTGCGGTTTTTATTTTTTGTGCTATAAACAAAAAAAGAGCGTAAATTTTGAAAAAAAAACACAATATTTTCTACTTTTTGCTATAATAAATATCACATTTAAAAAAAAAAAATGTTCTCAGTTTAGGCCGATACGTATTCTTCTACATATTTTTGGTAAAAAAAGTTATAGTGTCTACAAAATAGGGGACATAATTATGATTTTTTTTTATTATTTTTTTTTTACTAGTAATGGCAGCGATCTGCTATTTTTTATTGGGACTGCGACATTATGGCGGACTCATCGGACACTTTTGACCCATTTTTGGGACCATTCACATTTATACAGTGAACAGTGCTATAAATATGCACTGATAACTGTATAAATGTGACTGGCAGGGAAGTTGTTAACACTAGGGGGCGAGGAAGGGGTTAAATGTGTAGCCTAGTGAGTGTTCTAACTGTAGGGGGAGGGGACTGACTGGGGGAGGTGACCGATCTGTGTCCCTATGTACAAGGGACACAGCGCACAGAGCTCCACGTCCCTGCTCAGTTACTGGGCACGCGCATTGTGTTCCCAGTAAAGCGGCTTTAAAAGACGAGGACGTCATATGACGTCCTGTCAGAACAACTGAGTTACTATGCCGCCGTCAATTGACAGCGGCTGTTAGATGAGTGGTTAAAAAGAAAATAATTTTTCTATAATAAATATCCCCAATTTTTTTTAAAAAAAACTAATTTCTTCATCAGTTTAGGCCAATATATATTCTTCTACATATTTTTGATAAAAAAAAAATCGCAATAAGCGTACATTGATTGGTTTGCGCAAAAGCTATATCGCCTGCACTTTTATTTTATTTTTTTACTAGTAATGGCGGTGGTCAGCAATTTTTAGCGGTACTGCGACATTGCGGTGGACAGATCATACACTTTCCACACGTTTTTGTGACCACTGACATTTATACAGCGATCAGTGCTATAAAAATGCACTTATTACTGTGTAAATTTCACTGGTATGGAAGGGGTCAACACTAGGCGGCGATCAAGGGGTTAAATGCGTTCCCTAGTTAATGTTTCTAACTGTATGGGGATAGGACTGACTGGGGGAGGAGACATATCGTTGTTCCTACTTACTAGGAACACACAATGGGCCAGATTCACATAGAATTATGCCGGCGTATCAGTAGATACTCCGACGTAACTCCGAATCTAAGCCCGTCGTATGTTTAAGTGTATTCTCAAACTGAGATACACTTAAACATGCCTAAGATACGACAGCCAGCGCCGTCGTATCTTAGGGTGCAATATTTACGCTGACTGCCAGGTGGCGCTTCCATTGCGGTCGGCGTAGAATATGCAAATGACTGGTTACGCCGATTCACGAATGTACGCTTGCCCGTCGTAGTAAATTTACGTAGTTTCCGTAAGAGATACGCGGCGTAAAGATAAACATGCCCCCTAGGTGGCGTATCCAATGTTAAGTATGGCCGTCGTTCCTGCGTCGCAATTTGAAAATTTTACGTCGTTTGCGTAAGTCGTCCGTGAATGGCGCTGGACGCCATTTACGTTCACGTCGAAACCAATGACGTCCTTGCGACGTCATTTACCGCAATGCACGTTGGGAAATTTTAGGGACGGCGCATGCGCAGTATGATCGGCGCGGGAACGCGCCTAATTTAAATGATCCACGCCCCCTACCCGGATCATTTGAATTAGGCGGGCTTGCGCGGGTGGAATTTACGCTACGCCGCCGCAACTTTACAGGCAAGTGCTTTGTGAATCAAGCACTTGCCCGTAAAACTTGCGGCGGTGTAACGTAAATGCGATACGTTACGCCGCTGCAGATCTACATGAATCTGGCCCAAAATGTCTCCTCTCCCCTGACAGAACAGGGTTTTGTGTGCTCACACACACACATATCCCCGTGCTGGCTCTCATGCCCGTGATCGCGCATGGCTGGCAGCGATTGCGCACGCCAGTCACACTTATCGGGTCCCTGACAGTGGATAAAATGCTTTGCATGCCCCTCTATTATTTTATTTTTCAAAGGTGAACCTAGCCTTTAGTCTCTACCAATTCAGTCCTTCCCTTAATATTTTCCCTGTCCTCTGTTGATACTCAGGTAAAAATCATCCATGCAGTTCAGGCATTAAAAGTAATAGGAAAACACTGGTTACCCTTTTATTGAGCAAATAATGATGGCATCAATTTATATTTTTTACACTACTTCGTGTTTTATTTTTCATACTGTAATGCTATAAACATTCTCCAATTTCTAATTTAAGAAACCCTGTTGGCTGACTTTTTTTTAAAATCACTCTTCATCACATTAAAACATGATAAATTGCTATTGCAAGTCAGAATACTAATGCTGCCACCTACTGATTAGAAATGGAAATAATTACCTTGTTACATTTAACAGGTACTGCTAAAATACAGTTCGTTTTACAGTATTATACAATATCAAATCATATACTGTATAAACCTTTACATACAGTATCTCTCTATATCTTTCTTTGCAAGGGCTGGTAATGAATCTAAACTCAAGAACAAAAACATTTTATATATTGCAGCTCACAAGTACTTAACGGGGTTGTATAGGTAAAACGTTTTTTCACCTTAAGCATCCTATACATTAAGGTGAAAAAACTTCAGGCAATACCAGCCCCCCTTTATATTTACCTGGCCCCTCGAAAGTCCCGCGCTCGGCCCTGACATCCTCTTCGCCGCTCAGCCTGGCCGTTGATTGGCTAGAGCGGATGGATTGAAAGCAGCACAGCCATTGGCTGGCGCTGCTGTCAATCACATCCAATGACACACCGCGCCGGGGGCGGGGCCGAGTGATACAGTGAGCGGCTATAGCCGCTCGCTGTATCATGGGAGCGCGCCCGCAAGGACTCCACGCCATGCTCGCTCGCATGAATGTGTGGAGTTCTTGCGGGCAGGACCAGAGACAGCCGCCGAGGGACCCCAGAAGACCAGGTTCGGGGACTCTCTGTGCAAAACGAGCTGCAAGGTGGAGGTAAGTATAACATGTTTGTTATTTTTTTTTTAAATAAAAATTTCTTTACAACCCCTTTAAAGCCTACCTTCAGTAATTTTTTCATTTTTCCATCTATTAAATCTTCTGCTCTTGTTGTTTTAACATTGGATGGTAAAACACTGGCCCAGATTCAAGAAGCAATTGCGCCTGTGTAACCATAGGTTACACAGCGCAATTGCTTACTTGCCCCGGCGTAACGAATGCTCCTGATTCAGGAACCTCGTTACGCCGACTGCAGCCTAAGATATGCGCGGCATAAGGCTCTTATGCCCGCATATCGTAGGCTGCATTCTTGCGATGGCCGCTAGGTGGCGTTCCCATTGTGCTCAGCGTATAGTATGCAAATTGCATACTAACGCCGATTCACAACGTTGCGCGAGCCCTGCGTACGCAATTTACGTCGTTTCCGTACGGCGGTTTTTGCGTAAGGCTGCCCCTGCTATTAGCAGGGGCAGCCAATGTTACGTATACCCGTCGTTCCCGCGTCGTGAAATTTGAATTTTACGTAAGTGAATCGTGAATGGCGCTGGACGCCATTCACGTTCACTTTGAAGCAAATGACGTCCTTGCGACGTCATTTGCCGCAATGCACGTCGGGAAAGTTTCCCGACGGAGCATGCGCTCTTCGATGGGCGCGGGAACGCGCCTAATTTAAATGATTCTCGCCCCCTACGGGATCATTTAAATTGCGCGCGCTTACGCCGGGCATTTTGCCGGCGCGCCCGCGCAATTTACAGATCTTCTGCTCCGTGAATCGAGGGTAGCGCAAAAAAACGTTGCCCTGCGCCTCCGTAAAAATAGCGCAATTGATACTGAATCCGGGCCTCTATTTTTTTTCTGCCAGTAAATACCTTATACAGTCCACTTCATGTTTCTTGTCTGGTCATTAGCCTAGGCTTATGACACCATGCACATTTCTCTCTCTCACTCTTGTGAGAGTTTGCCAGAAAGGGAGGGGGCGGAGTCATAAGAGGGCCAATGAGAGCTGCAGAGCTGGAGGTGTGTCTCTGTGTGTCGGTGTAAATGCAGGAAGTGAACAGGCAGCAGCTTCAGTTAAAATGGCTGCAGCCAGACTTAGGGGGGGGGGGGGGGGGGGAGGGATTTCTGCAGCATATTTGACAAGTACAGAATCACAGTATATATAAAATAATATGCAAAGTGGTTGGAAGGAAGCTTCAGAATGGCAAAGATGTTTTTATTACAAATTATGTGAGCAGACTGTAGTTCCTCTATTATGTTGTGGTTGCATTCATGATCTTTTTAGAGCCAGGTACAATATCTGCAAGTACAAAATGTGTTGATCCTGTAAAAAATCTTTGTCCATGTAATTTCCTGTGACCTGAAATCTAAAACAATGTTTTCAGCTTTTTCAGCTGTCTTCTGTTAATTGCAAAGTAACAACCCCCCATGTACCAAGGATGAGGTGAAGGGAAGCAGTCTAGCGTCCACACTTGGACAGTAAGGCCCGGATTCACATACCTTGGCGCATAGTTATGCCGGCATAGCGTATCGAATACGCCGGCGAGCACAGTATTCACAAATCTACGCTGGGTTCCCTCGGCGTAACTCGTCGTAAGTGGCAGTGGGCGTGAGCCATGCTAATGAGGCGTGACCCCATGTAAATGATGGGCCGAGCTCCATCAAGATACGGTTAACGAACGGCGCATGCGCCTGCCCATGGACGTATCCCAGTGCGCATGCTCAGAATCACGTCGGATCGAACGCCTAAGATACGTTGAATTACTGCTTACGACGTGAACGTAACCTACGCCCAGCCCTATTCACGTACTACTACGTAAACGACGTAAAATACGACGGCTGTTCCCTGGTCCATACCTTTCCATGAGTTGCGCCTCATAGATGGGGAATAATTATACGCCGGACGTAAGCCTTAAGTAAACCGCGTATATTAATGCGCCGGGCGCAAGTACGTTCGTGAATCGGCATATCTCACTCATTTGCATATTCGAATCGTAAATCAATGGCAGCGCCCCTTGCGGCCAGCGTAAATATGCGCCCACGATACGACGGCGTAGGAAACTTACGTCGGTCGTAGGAAGCCTATTTTCAGGCGTATCTAGTTCTGTGGGCACGGCGCACAGATACGACGGCACACATTTACACTTACGCGGCGTATATCGAGATACGTCGGCGTAAGTGCTACGTGAATCCGGGCCTAAGTGTGTTTCTGCAAGGATCACCAGGTGAAAATAGAGGAAAAAATTTAAATAAAATAAACTAATGCACCCACCACACCAAAGGCATAACTAGAACCCTCTGGTCAAGGGGTCCTTCCCTCTGACTCCCGGTCTTATCACACTGATCTTGAGGCCCTTTGCTCTTGTTGTGGGGCCAGGGATGGACTGGGACAAAAATTTGGCTCTGGACTTCATCCAGACCAGCCCACTTTTGTTTTTGCAAACACACACAAAAACAGTATATAAACTATACGCAATTGCGCAAAAAAAACATAAGTAAAACCCCCTGCCCCAACCTCTCACAAATAAAGAAATAAAATTGGCACTGTGTAGCGCTCCTCTTACCTTCACTGGGTACTGTAGCTGTGACTGGCTCCTGAGTCCTCTGTGGGTGGGTGGCTGGCTGGCTCCTGTTGGTGGCTGGCAGGCGCCCTGCTGTGGCTGGTTGGCTCCCTGGTGTGGGTGAGTCACCATGGGTGGCTGGCTGGCATCCTGCTGTGGAAGGTCACTGTGGCCGGTTGGCTTCTGTGAGTGGCTGGTTGACACCCTGTTGTGACTGTCTGGTTTCCTGGTGTGGGTGGGTCACCGTGGGTGGCTGGCTGGCACCCTGGCTGGCTGGCACCCTGGCTCTGCTGTGGGTGGGTCACTATGGGTGGCTGTAACCCTGGCCCTGCTGTGGGTGGGTCGCCGTGAGTAGCTTGCTTCTGTGGGTGGCTGCCTGGCTCCCTGCTGTGGACCAGTGGGTGAGTAGCTGGCATGGTGCACTCTGCTATTGGTGGCTAGCCTGGCTCTCTGCTTTGGGTCAGTGGGTGGCTGGAATGGTGCACCCTGCTGTGGCTGACAGAGAGGGGGACTGACAGAGAGGGGTGGGCGGACAGAGAGGGGGGCTGACAGAGAGAGGTGGGCTAACAGAGGGGGGTGGGCTGACAGAGAAGGTGTGGGCTGACAGAGGGTGACAGAGAGGGGGGCTGACAGAGGGGTGGGCTGACAGAGAAGGGGTGGGCTGATGGGGGGACTGACAGAGGGTGGGCTGACAGAGGGGGGGGTGGGCTGACAGAGATGGGGTGGGCTGACAGGGGGGCTGACAGAGGAAGAGGGGGACAGAGAGGGGTGGGCTAACAGAGGGGGGTGGGCTGACAGAGAAGGGGTAGGCTTACAGAGGGTGACAGAGAGGGGGCTGACAGAGGGGGGACTGACAGAGGGGGGGTGGGCTGACAGAGATGGGGTGGGCTGACAGGGGGGCTGACAGAGGAAGAGGGGGGACAGAGAGGGGTGGGCTAACAGAGGGGGGTGGGCTGACAGAGAAGGGGTAGGCTTACAGAGGGGGGCTGACAGAGGGTGACAGAGAGGGGGCTGACAGAGGGGGGACTGACAGGGGTGGGCTGACAGAGAAGAGGTGGGCTGACAGAGGGAGAGGGGGGACAGAGATGGGGCTTTCAGAGAGGGGTGGGCTGACAGAGAATGGGGGCTGACAGAGGAGGGCGGCAGAAAGGGGGGCTGATAGAGGGGGGACTGACAGAGGCGGTGGGCTGACAGAGATGGGGTGGGCTGACAGGGGGCTGACAGAGGAAGAGGGGGGACAGAGAGGGGTGGGCTAACAGAGGGGGGTGGGCTGACAGAGAAGGGGTAGGCTTACAGAGGGGGGCTGACAGAGGGTGACAGAGAGGGGGCTGACAGAGGGGGGACTGACAGGGGTGGGCTGACAGAGAAGAGGTGGGCTGACAGAGGGAGAGGGGGGACAGAGATGGGGCTTTCAGAGAGGGGTGGGCTGACAGAGATGGGGTGGGCTGACAGGGGGGCTGACAGAGGAAGAGGGGGACAGAGAGGGGTGGGCTAACAGAGGGGGGTGGGCTGACAGAGAAGGGGTAGGCTTACAGAGGGTGACAGAGAGGGGGCTGACAGAGGGGGGACTGACAGAGGGGGGGTGGGCTGACAGAGATGGGATGGGCTGACAGGGGGGCTGACAGAGGAAGAGGGGGGACAGAGAGGGGTGGGCTAACAGAGGGGGGTGGGCTGACAGAGAAGGGGTAGGCTTACAGAGGGGGGCTGACAGAGGGTGACAGAGAGGGGGCTGATAGAGGGGGGACTGACAGGGGTGGGCTGACAGAGAAGAGGTGGGCTGACAGAGGGAGAGGGGGGACAGAGATGGGGCTTTCAGAGAGGGGTGGGCTGACAGAGAATGGGGGCTGACAGAGGAGGGCGGCAGAAAGGGGGGCTGATAGAGGGGGGACTGACAGAGGCGGTGGGCTGACAGAGGGGGGCTGACAGAGGGGGGCTGACAGAGGGGGGCTGACCAAGGGGGCAGGGCTGACAGAGGGGGGCTGACCAAGGGGGCAGGGCTGACAGAGGGGGGCTGACAGAGGGGGGGCTGACCAAGGGGGCAGGGCTGACAGAGGGGGGCTGACCAAGGGGGCAGGGCTGACAGAGGGGGGCAGGGCTGACAGAGGGGGGCTGACCAAGGGGGCAGGGCTGACAGAGGGGGGCTGACCAAGGGGGCAGGGCTGACAGAGGGGGGCTGACCAAGGGGGCAGGGCTGACAGAGGGGGGCTGACCAAGGGGGCAGGGCTGACAGAGGGGGGCTGACAGAGGGGGGGCTGACCAAGGGGGCAGGGCTGCCAGGGGTGGGCTTACCAAGGGGGCAGGGCTGACAGAGGGGGGCTGACAGAGGGGGGTCTGACCAAGGGGGCAGGGCTGCCAGGGGTGGGCTTACCAAGGGGGCAGGGCTGACAGAGGGGGGCCTCCAAGGGGGCAGGGCTGACAGAGGGGGGCTGACAGAGGGGGGGCTGACCAAGGGGGCAGGGCTGCCAGGGGTGGGCTTACCAAGGGGGCAGGGCTGACAGAGGGGGGGCTGACCAAGGGGGCAGGGCTGACAGAGGGGGGCTGACCAAGGGGGCAGGGCTGACCAAGGGGGCAGGGCTGACAGAGGAGGTAGATGAGAGAGACCTCGGAAAATACACAGCGCACCAGGCAGAGAGGCGGAACTCCGGCAGCAAGTGGTCACGATCACCACCAAAGACCAGCCCCGCACACACCATGTCACACCATGTCGACACTTCTCTCCTCCTAAATTTACAGCCCTGCCCCCGTCCTAGCGGCGTGACGTCACTCGCAGCCGTAGGCGGGAGGGGATTACTATGGGAGGAGGCCGCCTCCTCCCATAGTAATCCCCTCCCGCCTACGGCCGCGAGTGACGTCACGCCGCTAGGACGGGGGCAGGGCTGTAAATTTAGGAGGAGAGAAGTGTCGAGTGATGATGGCTATTGGCTGGCGCAGCCGCCGGGTGCAGGAGCATTAGCATAAATGTGACGAGGCGAGAGAGAGACACTGACAGTGACAGGCGGCCCACTGAGCCATCGGCCCACCGGGAAACTCCCGGTAGTCCCGATGGCCAGTCCATCCCTGTGTGGGGCCCTTTATTATGGTCTCACAGTGGGACCCTTTCATATGTTCTGCAGCAGGCCCCCTTCCTGCAATAACAGTTCTAATCATATGGATTTAATCACAAGAGTCCCCCTTTGCATCTGAATTTGCAGAGTTCCCCTTTAAAGCTAAACTCTCAGCATTCCCCTTTACGTCTGAAATTGCAGAGTTTCCCTTTACATTTCAATCTGCAGAGTTCCCTTACACTTTAAGGCTGCATTCACACCTGAGCGTTTTGTCGCCTGAAGCATGAAGCTCCAAAACACTAGAGGGGAAAAAATACATTATTCTTTATGGTTCACATCTCCACTCCAAAATGCCTGCATTTTTCCTATTGGCTAAAATAAAAAACGTCAAAGTTCAAAAACTTTAGACAACGCTGTATGCAAACTTGCGAATACGTGTGAATACGTGCGACAAAACGCGCGACAAAACGACCAAAAACGCTACGCTCAGGTGTGAATGCAGCCTAAAGAGGAACTCTGCGGACTCTGCTGTAAGGAGAACTCTGGGGACTCTGATTTAAGAAGGAACACTGAGAATTCTGATGTAAGGAGGGGACTTCTAGTGTAAAGGTTAACTCTGACATACAGGGGTCTCTGGTAATCGGAGCCCCCACATAGATCATACAGTACCTTGAAAAAGTATTCATACCCCTTGAAATATTCCACATTTTGTCATGTTACAACCAAAAACTTCTAGTGTAAAGGTTTACAAATAAATATCTGAAAAGTGTGGCGTGCATTTGTATTCAGCCCCCTTTACTCTGATACCCCTAAATAAAATCTAGTGGAACCAAATACCTTCAAACGTCACCTAATCAGTAAATAGAGTCCACCTGTGTGTAGTTTAATCTCAGTATAAATACAGCTGTTCTGTGAAGCCCGTATGCCGCGTACACACGATCATTTTTCGGGTTGTAAAAAAATAAGTTTTTTAAAAATGTAATTTAAAACGATCGTGTGTGGGCTTCAGAGCATTTTTTGGGTTCTGAAAAACGACCGATTTTTTTTTCCGAACATGCTGTATTTTTTCACGACGTTTTAAACTATGTCGTTTTTCGGGTTGTAAAAAATGGTCGTGTGTGGGCTTTAACAACGTGAAAAATCCACGCATGCTCAGAAGCAAGTTATGAGACGGGAGCGCTCGTTCTGGTAAAACTACCATTCGTAATGGAGTAAGCACATTCATCACGCTGTAACAGACAGAAAAGCGCGAATCGTCTTTTACTAACACAAAATCAGCTAAAGCAGCCCAAAGGGTGGCGTCATCTGAATGGAACTTCCCCTTTATAGTCCTGTCGTACGTGTTGTACGTCACCGCGCTTTCCTAGAGAATTTTTTTTACACGATCATTTTTACTCAGGCAACGCCGTTTTATAGATGAAGTTAAAAAAACTTTGTTTTTTCTAGAGCCTGGAAAACTTTGTTTTTTACAACCCGAAAAATGATCCTGTGTACGCGGCATTAGAGATTTGTTAGAGAACCTTAGTGAACAACCAGAATCATGAAGGCCCAGGAACACACCAGACAGATCAGGGATAAAGTTGTGGAGAAGTTTAAAGCCGGGTTAGGTTATAAAAAATAAAAAATAAAAAAAAATAACAAGATTTGGATATCTCACGGAACACTGTTTAATTCATCATCTGAAAATGGAAAGAGTATGGCAGAACTGCAAACCTACCAAGACATGACCATTCACCTAAACTGACAGGTCGGGCAAGGAGAGCATTAATCAGAGAAGCAACCAAGAGGCCCATGGTAACTCTGGAGAAGCTACAGAGATCCACAGCTCAGGTGGAAGAATCTGTCCACAGGACAACTATTAGTTGTGCACTCCACAAATCTGGTCTTCTGGTCTTTATGGAAGAGTGACAAGAAGTAAGCCATTGTTGAAAGAAAGCAATAAGAAGTCCCGTTTGCAGTTTGGGAGAGGCCACGTGGGGGACACAGCAAACATGTGGAAGAAGGTGCTCTGGTCAGATGAGACCAATTTTTTCTTTTTGGCCTAAAAGCAAAACGCTATGTGTGGTGGAAAACTAACACTCCATATCACACTGAACTTATCATCCTCACCATGAAACATGGTGGTGACAGCCAGGGCCAGTATAAGGGGTGGGCAGAAGGGACAGGTGCCCTGGGCGGGACCATTTACTGGAGGAAGGGGGGCGCAGTAGAGGCCACCTGTCCTGGGGCGGCGGGGCCGCTTTGATCTGTGGCTGCAGGCGCGCTCCCACCTCCTCCTCCTCTTGTTTGTCACACAGCGCCGGTCTCCTGACCGGAGCTGTGTGTCAGGAAGCCGAGTCTCCGTGTGTGTTCGGCGGTGCCGCCCCCCTAGACCAGCTCATGTGGTAGAAGATTGAATTAATGTTCCACCTATCACACAAGCCGGTCTAGGGGGGCGGGACCTTGTTACGGTGTCGCCGAACACAGACACAGACACAGACCCAGCATCCCTAGTGCATGCTGCTGCAGGAGATGTGTGATCCAGCCAGGCTATGGTGAGTCTGACTGTAGTCATAGGCAAAGTGAGGTGGAATTATGGACACAGAGAGGCTGCGATGGGCACAGTAAGGCTGCTATTATTGGTCACAGGTAGGCTGTATTGATGGACACAGAGAGGCTGCTATTATTGGTCACAGGGAGGCTGTGATTATGGTCACAGTGAGGCAGCATTGGTGGTCACAAACAAATGTGCACAAAACATTATCAAACAACATATGATTTAAAAATATTGTGAAATATCAATTAGTGCAAATAATATTCAGTCCCAATCTTAAGCAAAAAAAATATTATAGTAATAAATCAAAGTCCATAAAACACCAAACGTCCATTCCGTGCTTGCTGTGATATACTGATAGAGAAGTGATCCTTCACCCAAACTTGAATAAACAGTGGCGGCCCGTCCATAGGGGGCGCATGGGCGCCGCCCCCCCTCTCCCCAAAGCCAGTACAAAAAAAAAAAAAAAAAAAAAAAATGAAAAAAAAAATTTTTTTTTGGGCCCTTTAAGAAAAAAAAAAGGTCCTTTAAGACGGTGCATGTTCAGGGTGAGCGCCGGTCAAAGACTCAGAGCACTGCTATAGCATCATTGAAGCGTCATGCCAATGCAGCAGGCAAGACGCTTCATTTGCAGTTTTTTTTAAAGCTCTGTGGCTATGTGCTGTGCGCCATGAGCCAATCACGCTCCAGTGTCTCCACTCTCCTCTCTAATTGGGTCCTGCTGCTTCCTCACTGCAGAAGGAAATGGGCGGTGCTTTCCCCGGGGCAGTGTTACTTTCGCTTTTGACTCCAGGAGGATTCTAAGGTAATTAACTTTATTAAAAACACTTTATTTGTCTCATTGTCTGTCCTGTCCACCCCATCATGTCCACCACCTTATGCTGTATGCTCAGCCTGTACTGTGATCGGACTGAGAGAGGACAGGAGGGAGGTGGAGGGTGCCGTGCTTCACATCTCCTGTCTGTGTGTGAGGGCTTAGAGTGCCTGCGTCCTGCAGCTGTGCTTTACAAATCTCTTATCTCTGTCTGCCTATCTAATCTATCTGACTGTCCTCTCTCTCTCTCTCTCTCTCTCTCTCTCTCTCTCTCTCTCTCTCTATCTATCTATCTATCTATCTATCTATCTATCTATCGCTCTCCCTCTCTCTCTCTCTTTCTCTGTCTCTCTCTATCTGTTTAATTGTCTATCTATCTATCTATCTATCTATCTATCTATCTATCTATCTATCTATCTATCTATCTATCTATCTATAGATCTATCTATCTCTCTATCTATAGCTCTATCTATCTATCTATCTATCTATCTATCTATCTATCTCTCTTTCTATAGATCTATCTATCTATCTATCTATCTATCTATCTATCTATCTATCTCTCTTTCTATAGATCTATCTATCTATCTATCTATCTATAGCTCTATCTATCTATCTCTCGATCTATAGATCTATCTATCTATCTCTCTATCTATAGCTCTATCTATCTATCTATCTATAGATCTATCTATCTCTCTATCTATAGCTCTATCTATCTCTCTATCTATAGCTCTATCTATCTATCTATCTATCTATCTATCTATCTATCTATCTATCTCTCTTTCTATAGATCTATCTATCTATCTATAGCTCTATCTATAGCTCTATCTATCTATCTATCTCTCGATCTATAGATCTATCTATCTATCTATCTATCTATCTATCTATCTATCTATCTCTCTATCTCTCTATCTATCTATCTATCTATCTATCTATCTATCTATCTATCTATCTATCTATCTCTCTTTCTATAGATCTATCTATCTATCTATCTATAGCTCTATCTATAGCTCTATCTATCTCTCGATCTATAGATCTATCTATCTCTCTCTATCTATCTCTCTATCTATAGCTCTATGTCTCTATCTATCTATGTCTCTATCTATCTATCTATAGCTCTATCTATCTCTCTATAGATCTATCTCTCTCTCTCTCTCTCTATAGATCTATCTCTCTCTCTCTCTATAGATCTATCTCTCTCTCTCTCTCTCTCTCTATAGATCTATCTCTCTATCTATCTATGTCTCTATCTATCTATCTATCTATCTATCTATCTATCTATTAGCTACCTCTGTCTAATTATCTATCTATTTATCTATCTAATTATCTGTCTGTCTGTCTATCTGTCTGTTTAATTATCTATCTATCTATCTATCTATCTATCTATCTATCTATCTATCTATCTATCTATCTATCTATCTATCTATAGCTCTATGTCTCTATCTATCTATCTATCTATCTATCTATCTATCTATCTATCTATCTATCTATCTATAGCTCTATATCTCTATGTCTCTATCTATCTATCTATCTATCTATCTATCTATCTATCTATTTGTCTGTCTATCTAATTATCTATAGCTAGCTGTCTGTCTGATTATCTATCTATCTATCTATCTATATCCATCTAATTATCTATCTATATCTATATATCTGTCTGTTTAATTATCTATCTACAGCTCTATCTCTTTATCTATCTACAGCTCTATCTATCTATCTATCTATCTATCTATCTATCAATCTATCTATCGCTCTCCCTCTCTCTCTCTCTTTCTCTGTCTCTCTCTATCTGTTTAATTGTCTATCTATCTATCTATCTATCTATCTATCTATCTATCTATCTATCTATCTATCTATCGCTCTCTATCTAATTATCTATCTATATCTGTCTGTCTGATTATCTATCTATCTATCGATCTATCTATCGATCTATCTATCGATCTATCTATCGATCTATCTATCGATCTATCTAATTATCTATATCTATATGTCTGTCTAATTATCTATCTATCTATCTATCTAATTATCTATCTGTATGTCTAATTATCTATCTATCTAATTATCTATAGCTCTATCTCTCTCCCCCTCCCTCCATCTATCTATCTGTTTAATTATCTATTTATCTATAGCTCTATCTAGCTATGTCTCTCTATCTATCTATCTGTCTGTCTGTCTATCTAATTATCTATCTAATTATATATAGCTCTATCTCTCGCTCCCTCCCCCTCCCTCTATCTATCCATCTATCTATCTATAGCTATCTGCCTAATTATCTATTTATCTATCTAATTATCTATCTATCTATCTATCTATCTATCTATCTATCTATCTATCTATCTATCTATCTATTTGTTTTATTATCTGTCTGTCTATCTATCTATCTGTCTCTCTGTCTGTCTGCAGGTCCCATTGTCTGCGAGTGGCGGGGGGGGGGTTGACTGGGGTTTTGTTTGCGCCTCCCCAAAAAAATAGAGCACCAGCCGCCACTGATAAACACCCAAAGTGGCTGGGTGACTGGATCTGCTTACCAGAGCACATTGACTCCTTTACTCAAAAAGAGAGTCAATGAGAGCTTATGCAGGATAATGCCTGCTCACATAGGCTGAAATGGAGATATTAGGCGACTTCCTCCTTAAAGGTCTCGGCCGGATATGAAATAACAATGGAAACATCCATAGCGTAATTTTGTTTATTAAAAAATGAGCAAAGATAAAACTTAGCCAAATGGCTACTCACATTTAAAAGTGCCTATCCCGGTACTGGGGCTGCTGGCTGTAATCAGTAGTCAGGGGATCTGCCGTGCTCCCACTGCACTCTGTCCGTGGCGTGTGTCCCACCTCACAGGAACCCACAAACAGCAGGGCCGGAAATGACGTACGTAGCGTGACCAGGTGGTTCCTGTGAGGTAGAACGCACGCCACGGACAGAGTGCGGTGGGAGGCGGTGGGAGCACGGCAGATCCCCAGACTACCGATTAGAGCCAGCAGCCCCAGTGCCGCCATTTTTTAATAAAATAAATTATGCTGAGGATGTTTCCATTGTTATTTCATATCCGGCCGAGACCTTTAAGGATATCTCCATTTCAGCCTATGTATATTTTGTGCTTAAGATTGGGACTGAATATTATTTGCACTAATTGATATTTCACAATATTTTTTAATCATATGTTGTTTGATAATGTTTTGTGCACATTTGTTTATTTGAAAAGGATTAGTGACTTCAGGAGTGCAGTCCTATGATTTTCATTGTTATTTTTATTAATTATTAGCGCCCCCTATCTTTTACCCTTAAAAGAAAACCTGTCTTGAAACTGGGGCAGAGGTTCACCTTCCAGCAGGACAACAACCCTAAACATACAGCCAGAGCTACAATGGAATGGTTTAGATCTATGTGTTAAAATGGCCCAGTCAAAGTCCAGACCTGAATCCAATTGAGAATCTGTGGCAAGACTTGAAAATTGCTGTTCACAGATGCTCGCCATCCAATCTGGAAAAAAGAATAATTGCGCTAAACCAAATCATATGAATATATCAAACAAACAATTTAGGCATCTGCCCAAGTGCATGTGCTAAACATATAAATTAACACTCTAATGTATAAACAATAGTGTGAATCGCACAGAGTCAGGGGGCCCAAAACCACCTAGCTCTGCTTGAAGTAGTATGTGAGAACCCCGGTGATAGATGTCACAAGTTACTATATGCAACAAAACACCGCGGCCACAATAATACTAGTGAAAACAAACCACCGAAGTGGTAAGTAAAGTCCGTGAAGTCCAAAATAAATAAAAATAAGTGATAAGTCCAATGGCAGGAAAGACACCCGTGTAGACTGCAGAAATGATGTTGTTAGGCACCAGACGTGAATCCACCACCAATCATGTGGCTGCTTACCAGAAATCAAGGTCCTGCCGGACCACTATCAGCATATCTCTCAACCATAAGATTTTAGATCAGCAGTGATTCCTCCACTGGAACTAGAACCATACCAGGCTCAACGATGGGTATAAAAGACAAAACAGAGCTCCACATAGCATAAAATCTGGGTGATTTATTTTAAACCAAAATGTAACAAATATACAACTCACATTTAGGTTGATAAAAAACAGCATTGGCCTGTAACGCCGGCCGGACGTATCCAGGAACAAAGCCACTCGTATAGAGTAATGAGGGGGATGGCATCCGCACGTCACTCGCTCCACCCGACGCGTTTCGTGAAAGAATCACTTCGTCTCTGGGCACGAGTGGCATGAGGCGCCATCCCTCTTTATAAGAAACACATTAACAGTCAAACAATAATTAATTGCACTGACCAAGCCTCGCTCTGGGATCCGCACACGTGCGCACCGGAAGTGCGCGGACTTACTTCCGTGTCACTGGAACTCAGCGGAACTCAGCGATCATAGGTTGCCCGCAGGCCTCGCCCAAAGGGGCGGACCTTCGGCGCGACGCGTGTGACATTCTCCAGAGCGGGGCGTGACAGAAACACCACCAAGAGGCGGGACTATGATGTCACGGCTCGTGGCTAAAAAAACATAATTAAAACTTTCCATGTGGTGGAATAACCGCTTGCTGCACGGGACCACACCACGTGTGTCAACGCACAGCATCGGGCTCCATACAATCTGATAGAGCTTCAAAGAAAAATGGCCAAAAATGTTATGCCGCATACACACGGATGTTTTTTCGGCATGAAAAAAATGACATTTTTCAGCATGTCCAAAAAACTATGTTTTTCCAACTTCATCCTTACAAACGACGTTGCCCACACACCATCGTTTTTGAAAATGATGAACAAAGCACGGTGACGTATAACACGTACGATGGCACTCTGAAGGGGAAGTTCTCTTCGACTTTGGGCTGCTTTTAGCTGATTCCTTGTTAGTAAAAGACGATTCATGCTTTTTTGTCTGTTACAGCGTGATGAATGTGCTTACTCCATTATAAATGGTAGAGGCCATGAATAAGCACTAACTAAGTGTGAAACGCGTCGGCTGTTTTTGATTTTTGATTTCTGCTGTGTATTTGCGGTGTTTGCTCATGTTCCTTCAATAAAGACAACTCAAGAGTTCTTTGGTGTGCGGCCGTCCATCCGTCCTTTGCTACTTTCCATTATAAATGGTAGTTTTACCAGAACGAGTGCTCCCGTCTCATAACTCGCTTCTGGGCATGCGCAGGTTTAAAACGTCGTTTTAGCCCACACACGATCATTTTTTACAATCCGAAAAACAAAGACATTTTAAAAAACGACATTAAAAAATGCAGCATGTTCGAATTTTTCAGAAGCCGAAAAACGATGTGAAGCCCACACATGATGATTTTAAATGACGTTTTTAAAAACGTCTGTTTTTTTTCATGCCGAAAAACGACCGTGTGCATTACTCTCTAGATGTGCAAAGCTTGTAGAGACATCCCCAAAAAGACTTGCAGCTGTAATTGCAGGGAAAGGAGGTTCTACAAAGTATTGACTCAGGGGGGCTGAATACAAATGCACGCCACACTTTTCACATATATATTTGTAAAAAATGTGAAAAACATTTATCATTTTCCTTCCACTTCACAATTACAGTGAGGCCACGTACACACCATCGGTCCAAACCGATGAAAACGGACCGAAGTTCAGTTTCATCGGTCCAAATCGTCCGTGTGTACGCCCCATCGGTCTTTTGTCTTTCGGACAAAAATGAGAGAACTTGCTTTAAAATCGAACCGATGGACGGCTGACCGATAGGTCCAAACCGATGGTTAGTACACAAAAGCATCGGTTCAAAACCCGCGCATGCTCAGAATCAAGTCGATGCATGCTTGGAAGCATTGAACTTCGTTTTTTTCAGCACGTCGTGTGTTTTACGTCACCGCGTTCTGACCCGATCGGATTTTGAACTGTTGGTGTGGACGCACATAAGACCATCAGGTCGCTTCAGCGGTGAACCGATGAAAATGGTCAGTCAGACCATTCTCATCGAATGGATCGACCGTGTGTACGCGGCCTGAGGGAAAAAAGTATTTGATCCCCTGCTGAATTTGTACATTTGCCCACTGACAAAGAAATGACCAGTCTACAAATTTTAATGTTTTGTTTTTTTAACAGTGAGAGACAGAATAACAACAAAAATATCCAGAAAAAAGCATTTAAAAAAAGTTATAAATTGATCTGCATTTTAGTGAGTGAAATAAGTATTTGACCCCTTCGCAAAACATGACTTAGTACTTGGTGGCAAAACCCTTATTGGCAATCAGAGGTCAGACGTTTCTTGTAGTTGGCCACCAAGTTTGCACACATCTCAGGAGGGATTTTGTCCCACTACTCTCTGCAGATCCTCTCCAAGTCATTAGGGTTTCAAGAATGACATTTGGTAACTCGAACCTTCAGCTCCCACTACATATTTAATATGGGATAAAGGTCTGGAGACTGGCTAGGTCACTCTAGGAGCTTAATGTGCTTCTTCTTGAACCACTCCTTTATTGCCTAGGCAGTGTGTTTTGGGTCATTGTCATGCTGGAATACCCATCCACGACCCATTTTCAATGCCCTGGCTGGGGAAAGGAGGTTCTCACCCAAGATTTGATGGTACATGGCTTTGTCCATCGTCCCTTTGATGCGGTGAAGTTGTCCTGTCCCCACAGAAAAACACCCCCAAAACATAATGTTTCCACCTCTATGTTGGATGGTGTTCTTGGGGACATAGGCAGAATTCCTTCTCCTCCTCCAAACACGGTGAGTTGAGTTGATGCCAAAGAGCACCGATTTTGATTTCATCTGACCAAAACACTTTCACCCAGTGCTCCTCGGAATCATTCAGATGTTCATGTTCATTAGAAAACTTCAGACGGGCCTGTATGTGTGCTTTCTTGAGCAGGGTGACCATGCCGGCGCTGCAGGATCGCAGTCCTTCATGGGGTAGTGTTTTACCAATTGTTTTCTTGGTGACTATGATCCCAGCTGCCTTGAGATCATTGATAAGATTCCCCCGTGTAGTTCTCATGATCAATGAAACTCCACGAGGTGAATTCTTGCATGGAGCCCCAGACCGCGAGAGATTGACTGTTATTTTGTGATTCCTCCATTTGCGAATAATCAAACCAACTGTTGTCACCCTCTTACCAAGCTGCTTGGCGATGGTCTTGTAGCCCATTTCAGCCTTGTGTAGTTCTACAATCTTGTCCCTGACATCCTTGGACAGCTCTTCGGTCTTGGCCATGGTGGAGATATTGGAATCTGATTGATTGCTTCTGTGGACAGGTGTCTTTTATACAGGTAACAAGCTGCGAGTAAGGCCTCGTACACACCAGCGGATCTGTCCGATGAAAACGGTCCGCGGACCGTTTTCATCGGACATGTCCGCTGCCGGATTTTGGTCTGATGGCTGTGCACACCATCAGACCAAAATCCCCGCGGAAAACAAACGCGGTGACGTGTCGCGACGATGACGCGGCGACGTGCGCGACCCTGGAAGGTCAATGCTTCCACGCATGCGTCGAATCACTTTGACGCATGCGAGGGCTTTCGGCCGAACGGACATGTCCGATAAGTCGTACAGACGACCGAACATGTCCGACGGACAGGCTTCCAGCGGACATGTTTCTTAGCATGCTAAGAAACATTTGTTCGCTGGAAACCTGTCCGATCCGCCGGACATTTGTCCGGTCGGCCGTACACACGACCGAACATGTCTGCTGAAACTGGTCCGCGGACCAGTTTCAGCAGACATGTTCGGTCGTGTGTACGAGGCCTAAGGAGCACTCCCTTTAGTGCCAGTTCACACAGGGGCAACCCGACTTACAGCGCCACTTTGCAAGGCGACTTCAGCACGACTTGGAGCAACTTACAACTTACAACTTGAAGTTGCCTCCAGGACAGGCGACGTTGCCAGTGGTCAATCAAACAATAATCAGCTCTGTGGGAGGGAGGAGTTTGCCTGAGAACTATTTTCTCTTCCTGTAAGGTTGCTTCAGTTAAGACACTGATCCAACTTTGGAGGCAACTTCAATTGAAATCAATGGGTACAAATTGCCTACAAGTTGCCTTGAAGTAGTACAGGAACCTTTTCTGTAGTCGGAGCGACTTCAGTAGTGTGCATCAAGACGGCTCTCATTCACTTCAATGGAATTTCTCATTTTGCGCGACTTGGGGCGACACAAGTCGGATCCCAAGACGCTGTAGTGGGAACCTAAGAGAGTGCACCTAATCTCAGCTTGTTACCTGTATAGAAGACACCTGGGAGCCAGGAATCTTGCCGATTGATAGGGGATCAAATATTATTTCAATCATTAAAATGCAAATCAATTTATAACTTTTTTGAAATGCGTTTTTCTGGATATTTTTGTTGTTATTCTGTCTCTCACTGTTAAAATAAACAGACCATTAAAATTATAGACTGATCAATTCTTTATCAGTGGGCAAACGTACAAAATCAGCAGGGGATCAAATACTTTTATCCCTCACTATATGTGCCACTTTGTGTTGGTCTATTACATAAAATCCCAATAAAATGCATTTATGTTTTTGGTTGTAACATGACAAAATGTGGAAAATTTCAAGGGTTGTAAATACTTTTTCAAGGCACTGTAGTTTCCAGCATTCCCCTTTAATCAGGGTTCCCAAAGTCCCCCTTATAAAAAAAGAGTCCATTGAGTCTCCCTTACATCAGAGTCTGCAGACTCAGAGGGGTTACATCAGAACCGTTCCAAGTGTCACCGGCGCCCCCGCACCTCTGGCCAATTGCTGTACTGCACAACCAATTAGCTTGAATTCTGCTAGTTTTTCAAGACAAAACTCGCGAACTGAGTCAGAATAAAAAAAAAAAATTGCTCATTGCTTCAAAACGCTTGTTAACCGTGTTACTCATAAATCAAGGTTCCACTGTATATACAGTATATTGTGCACTAAATATCCACTCTTCATTGCAGGTGTGTCAGATTGTGGTGTTTCTGCTTACAGCCATGGGCTCTGGGAACAGGGGACTCGGAAAAAAAAAACAGCTCCTTCTACGCAACACTCCAAATTATTATAATTTAGTTAGGGGGTAGCTATATTACTCCTCCATGGTCCCACTATATGTGGAAATGTAGCCACCTCCTCTTTCTCACTATTCTGCCTCCACCTAACAACTGTACTTATATTTTCTCCATTAGCTCCTCCCCCACAGTTATTACCTTTTGTATCACCTGACCCTCCCCTTTTAGATTGTAAGCTCTAATGGGCAGGGCCCTCTGATTCCTCTTGTATTGAATTGTATTGTAACTGTACTGTCTGCCCTCCTGTTGTAAAGTGTTGAGCAAACTACTGGTGCTATATAAATCCTAAATAAAAATAATAATAATTAATGAGAACTGCTCATTCCAAACAAACTGAAGTGATGGGGAAAATAAGAGGTTCGGGAGCTCACAGAGGATGGTACAAGGAGCCATAAAAATACAGTAAGACATTATTTAATGAAAATGTTAAAGCGGGGGTTCACCCTATAAAAAAAAAAAAAAAAAAAAAAAAAAATTCTTCTAGCATAAAATTAGGCATAGTAGCGCGAGCTACAGTATGCCTGTCTTAATTTTTTTATCCCCGTACTCGCTGTGTAATCGTACATAGAAGATTCCGACTGCCCACGGGGAATGGGCGTTCCAATCCAGACGGAAGGTGATTGACGGCCGGCTCTGGCGCGTCACGCTTCTCCGGAAATAGCCGAAATAGGCTTGGCTCTTCACGGCGCCTGCGCATAGTCTGTGCGCAGGCGCCATGAAGAGCCGAGACCTACTCCGGCTGTCTTCGGGGAGCGTGACGTGCCAGAGTCGGCCATCAATCATCCTCCCTCTTGAAAGGAACTCCCATTCCCCGCGGGCAGTCGGAATCTTCTATGTACGATATAACAGTGAGTATGCTACTATGCCGAATTTTATGCTAAAAAGTTGTTCTGCAGGGTGAAACACCGCTTTAAGAGATATTTTAATATAACAAATAGTTAAAACAGACCCTGATGTTAAAAGCAAGTGAACCTGTAGGGTAAGGGCACCCTGGAAATGTATTAGAGTTGTGGTGTAAATGAACCCATCCTAGAAAAAAGGAACAAGCTTGGTGACTGGCAGAGGTGGCCATCCTCAATAAAGATCTGTTCAAATTCAAATTTCATGTGTCCAGTATAAATTGGATTATTGCACAAGACAAATAAAGCAATTCCATATGGCCTGCTCTCTGGGGCGCTCCGTCTTTGCTGAGCAAAGGAATAAACGACATCAGCAAAAATATTTTGTTGGACAGCAGAGGTCAGTACAGTATAAAGATAAGGCTTCCTGCTCTTGCCATTCATTGATGGCTGGTGAATGAGACTCGGCGGCAACATATAGGACTGTGCTGCCGTACCGTCACACATTGTACCAGTCAATCAATAGTAACAAAAGCAACACAAATGTAATGCAAATAGGAGTGAGACATACAGATATTAAAGAACAGGTTTGTAATAATTTAAGTGGCAGCACAAACTATACAGCAATTCTGGAATGCAATGGAATAGAGCTAGGATCATATATGCTGTCAAAGTGAAAAATAAATAAATAAATATATATATATATATATATATATATATATATATATATATATATATATATATATATATATATATATATATATATATATATATATATATATATATATATATTTAAAAAAATATGTTATATTAAAATAAATATATAGTCATACACTATACCAGTGTAAAAAGAAACATAAAAACCTCCAATAATGAAAAAACTTCTTTCCTAACAGTGGAAAGTGACAGTGATAGTGCAATAAATGAACACATATATTAAAAATAAAAAATAAATTATATAAAAGATGTGTATATAAAAGCATAAACAATGATGATAATTAATATAAAGTGCTACTGTGTAAAGAAGTGCAATTCACACTTTTATGATCCTGTATAGATTATCAGTGACCCACTGGTTTAATAAACAGAAAGCAAAAAAAAAACAAAACTATGGAACTCACATTAGGTGCGCTAGTGCACCGCTCTATATCAGGTAAAACAATGGTAAATACCAGGATGGCATGTTGTTCCTCTCTGACAGATCACCTGTGCAAACGTGCCATCCTGTCACCTTCCCCTATGCGTCTGGATACAGGGGTTTCTGTATCTTCTTAACCGCTTGAGGACCGCCGCACGACGATATACGTCGACAAAATGGCACGGCTGGGCACAAGGGCGTACATGTACATCCCCTTTAAGATCCCAGCCGTGGGTTGCGAGGGCGCCGCCGGCCCGGTCCTATTCTCGGTGACCGTCCCAGCGGGAACAGCAGACCCGATCGCCACCGGTTGTGCCGCGATCAGGTCACAGAGAGGAAGAATGGGGAGAGGTAAGTGTAAACAAACCTCTCCCCATGCTTCCTAGTGAGCCTGTCACTGATCGTCTGTTCCCTGTCATAGGGAACGACGATCAGTGATGTCACACGCCCCCCACAGTAAGAACGCTCCGTTAGGGCACACCTTACCCCTACAGTGCCCCCTCCTGGTCAGTGGGGTAGCATGGGTTGTCAGCACCCCGGGCAAGGCAAGTAATTTGCGCCCCCTATCTTGTGGGCTTTTAGCATTCCCCGAGTCCTATTCCTTCCCTTCCTACAATAGTATTGACCAGCCTGATGCCTACACTGACCACTACACTAACCTACATGATTCCTATACTGTCCACTACACTACACTAGTCCCTTCCTACAATAGTACTGACCAGTCTGATCCCTACCCTGACCTACCTGATTCCTATACTGTCCACTACACTACACTGACCATTAAAATATCCACTGACAACTATACTGTCCACTACACTCCCCACTACACTGAGCACTACACTCCCAGAGTCCATTCCCTTCCTAACATAGTACTGACCAGCCTGATTCCTACACCAACCACTACACTTCACACTACACTGACCTATCAGATTCATTTACTGACCACTATACTGTCCACTATACTGTCCACTACACTACACTGACCACTACACTGTCCACTATGCTAACCACTACACTATACTGTCCACTACACTACAATGACCTACACTGACCACTACACTACACTGACCACTATACTACACTGACCACTATACTACACTGACCACTACACTATACTGACCACTATACTGACCGCTACACTACACCGACCACTATACTATACTGACCACTACACTCTACTGACCACTACCCTGACCACTATACTAACCACTGTACTACACTACACTGACCACTATACTGACCACTACACTAACCACTATACTATATTGACAACTATACTACACTACACTGACCACTATACTGACCACTACACTATACTGACCAATTCACTGACTACTATACTGACCGCTACACTACACTGACCACTATACTACCCGCTACACTACACTGACCACTACACTATACTGACCACTATACTATACTGACCACTACACTATTCTGACCACTACTAACCACTATACTATACTGACCACTACACTAACCACTACACTACACTGACCACTACACTATACTAACAACTACACTACACTAATCACTACTAACCACTATACTATACTGACCACTACACTATGCTGACCACTATACTACACTGACCACTACACTATACTGACCACTACACTACACTAACCACTACTAACCACTATACTATACTGACCACTACACTATCCTACCTACAGTATTTCTATACTGACCACTACACTACACTGCATGACTCTAGCTGCTCTTCTCTCTCTCTCTCTCTGGCTGGCTGCTCCATCTCCCCAGACTGTATCCAAAATACCCCCCCCCCCCCCGGGGCCAGCAACACGACTCTGACTCACAATCATGAGGGAGTCTCCCTCTCTGTTATCCATCGGTCCGGAGGAGGAGTAGACAGCGGTGGATCAAAATCTTAATTTCTTGTGTCCCCCGCCGCCCGCGCTTCGCCATGTTCAGACTCCGTCTCCGTCACCCTGTGATTGGGCATATGGGGTCATGTGCGGTGGCGGAGCTGGCCTGTTAACGATTGCGGTTGCTCCTGAAGTCCCGCCTTCGCCCAATCACAATGCCGGAGACTGAACACAGGTGAAGGCGGGACTCCAGGATTTACCACAATTGTGGATCGGCCAGCCCCGCCGCAAATGACCCCATACGCCCAATCACAGGGCGCCTGAGACTAAACATGGCGGCAAAGCACAGGGACATAAGAAAGTACATTTAGGAGGAGGTAGCATTTGTGACACATACTGGAGGGGAATTGCGCCCCACTAAATGTTGCACCCGGTGCCACGGCCTCCCCGCACCCCCCACGCTACGCCACTGGGTCTGTGTGGTTTCCTTAGATCATGACGAAACCAATCACATACGCAGTTAATTCAATTTTTGTGGACATTCCTTACACAGACATCATCTAGAACTCCCCTAGGGCTGCCATCATCATAAGAGTGATATAAGAAATATGTAACTGTCAGAATCAAATATTAAAAGGGGAATTCTATTGTTCAGAGATTGTTTATGTTATTTCAGTGTTTCTTATTATATTCTTTTCCTTTTTACAGTTTCTATGTAAAGACCAAGAGGAGTGGATGATGCTAGCACCTGGCATCCGAGGACACCCCTTCTTATGGAATGTGGACTGGAAGGCAGACAGAGCAAGGGAAATCACCGCCACCTATTTCATCTGGATATGTAAGTATACGTATAAGGGAGGAGTCCCAGCACAATGGGGAGATTTATAGATATTTTTTTTCGGAATAAATTTGAAATATTAACAAGTCTTTTTTTCTCTTTCCAGATTCCTGAGGAAGATCTGGGTGCAGGAATGACAGGGGATGAATTCCTTCAATCTGAAGAAGACCGTGAGTCGCCGATAGAGAGTGAGTGTCTGAAGCTGCAGCTGGTGGCCTCATCACCACCATCGGAGAGCCAGCATCCTCACCTTAGGTCCTCATCACCACCATCGGAGAGCCAGGATCCTCACAGTAGGGCCTCATCACCACCATCGGAGAGCCAGGATCCTCACCGTAGGGCCTCATCACCACCATCGGAGAGCCAGGATCCTCTCCGTAGGGCCTCATCATCACCATCGGAGAGCCAGGATCCTTACAGTATGGCCTCATCACCACCATCGGAGAGCCAGGATCCTTACCGTAGGGCCTCATCATCTCCATCGGAGAGCCAGGATCCTTACAGTATGACCTCATCACCACCATCGGAGAGCCAGGATCCTCAACATAGGGCCTCATCATCACCATCGGAGAGTCAGGATCCTCACCGTATGGCCTCATCACCACCATCGGAGAGCCAGGATCCTCACTGTAGGGCCTCATCACCACCATCGGAGAGCCAGGATCCTCACCGTAGGGCCTCATCATCACCATCAGAGAGCCAGGATCCTCACAGTATGGCCTCATCACCACCATCGGAGAGCCAGGATCCTCACAGTATGGCCTCATCACCACCATCAGAGAGCCAGGATCCTCACCGTAGGGCTTCATCATCATCATCGGAGAGCAAGGATCCTCACCGTACGGTCTCATCACCACCATCAACGTACAGCCTCACCACTGCCTTTGAAGAGCCAGGATCCTTACAGTGGAGCCTCATCACCTCCATCGAAGAGCCAGAATCCCCACATTGGAGCCTCATCATCACCTTTGAAGAGGCAGGATCATCAATGTAGAGCCTCAGATCATTAGACTCTGAAGGATCTACAACCATCTAATGTGACATTTATTTTTCAGGGACAAACTTCAACTTTTTAAGGTCCCAATGATATAGGTAGGAAGATAAATTGTATTTAACATCTACGGATGACAAGACATAAAGACATTGTGACAACAACCATTGACTTCCCTATTACCAAGATCTGCAGAGAATGTGGTTGTGTCACATATCAGACCACCCATCACATGTGATCTGACTGCTGCATGATAGCGGCGTATAACGTCACACGTGACATGGGCATGCCTACTGTGCATTCGTAGAGCAGCCACAATCCAGAAGGCCAATCAGAGCGAAGCGTGATTTCAAGCTCCACCGCCAGGGAACAACCCGCTCAGACCACTCCCAAAGAGTCACTGCCACACGTCATTGGCAGGACATGTGGATGAGGAGCGGGCTATATGGGAAGGAGTCTAACCAGCATATAATTGGGAAAAAAACAGGAGTGTCCATCTTCTTAACCACTAAGGGCTCCTTCACACCTGCCATTTTAGCATGCAGCAGTGGCGTATTATCCATGGGTGCAAAGTGTGCAGTGCACATGGGCCCCATTGGGGGGTGGGGTCCACTGTCCTCTGACCCACACTGCACCCATGGAACTGTGACGACTGTGAGACACCTTTGTCCTGTTTTCCCACCTACATGCCGGATAGAATCCTCCCCCATAGCCCACTCATCCTCCATATTTCCTGCCAATGGTATCTGCAGCATTGACTCTCTGGGAGTGATCTGGGTGGGTTGCTCCCCAGGGGGGAGGGGGGACTTGGGAATGGGCCTCCCGTTGTATGGCTTGCTGGAATGATATCCATGTAAACCCAGGAGATGTTTGGGGTTACATGGATGGAGGTCGTAGTAATAGGAAAGTCAGTGGATGTTGTCACAATGTTTTTATGTCTTGTTATGTGTGAATGAGAAATAAAAATGTATTTTCTTATCTATACCGCCTTGATGTGGGGACCTTAAAAAGTCCAACTTTGTCCCTCTAAAATAAAAGTCAAATCAGATGATCTGAGGCTCTATATTGATGAGAAATAGAATGTATAGAAAGTCGTGCATTTCACAGGGAGATGAACTGGTCACCCTAGACTGATGATTCAGAGACTATCCGATCGCCATAGGGGGTCAGGAAGGAATTTTTCCCCTTTGGAGCCTATCTGACTGAGGGGGTTTTCGCCTTCCTCTGAATCATCCTTAAGGTTTAGGAGTCTGAAAAGGCCCCACCTCTGAGGAGTCAGAGGATAACAATGACCAATCCCCAATAGATAGAGGATGAACTGGCCACCCTATATTGATGATTCAGGGAATATCCGATCGCCTTAGGTGATCAGGAAATATTTTTTTTCCCTTTGGAGCCCATCTTACTGGGGGGGTTTTCGCCTTCCTCTGAATCATCCTTAAGGTTTAGGAGTCTGAAAAGGCCCCACCTCTGAGGAGTCAGAGGATAACAATGACCAATCTCCAATAGATAGAGGATGAACTGGCCACCCTAGACTGATGATTCAGGGACTATCCGATCGCCTTAGGGGGTCAGGAAGGAATTTTTCCCCTTTGGAGCCCATCTGACTGAGCGGGTTTTCGCCTTCCTCTGAATCATCCTGAAGGTTTAGGAGTATGAAAAGGCCCCACCTCATTCTATTACTAAGGTAGGTAACCCACTTATTTGGGGTACTTTGTCACAGTAAGTGGGCTTAGCACTATAGACCATATAGTGTGACCAAACCCCCGTATTTTTTTTAATAAGTTCCAGTGTTTTTAAATAGCCTTGCAGGATAAATGTAATTCTTGTATGTATGTGCTGTAATCTGTTTTGTAGGAGTCTGAAAAGGCCCCACCTCCCATGGACCGACCAATGTTCTCCAAATACCTACAATAATTTTCTTGTAAAAATGATTCCTTGTAAAGAATTTAAAATGTCAATAAAATTGTGTGTACCTTAATTGTCTTTTGTATGTGAAGGTTTTTTTTTTTTTTTTCCCTATCTCTATAGTTTAATATAATGATGAATGACAGCAGGGTGGGGAGTCTCATCCCATATTTCATGATTATATCACCCATAGGCCATGGGATGGTGATGGGAAATACCATTAACATAGGGTTGCCAACTGTCTGAAATTCACTTGGACAGTCCAGGTTTTGAATCGTGTGTCCGGGTTTTAGTTCACCTGAAACCCGGGCACATTATTCAGACAGGATAGTGGTTCGGAATAGGGCCTGAAGCAGGGTCAGGGGGCATTATGTGTGCCGCATTACTATTCTCATTGGAGTGCCCAAAGGTGTCCCAGGTTTGTTACAATCCTATAGTGTATATTAGAAAAAAAAATTCTGTGCACGGATAAAGTGTCCAGGTTTGTCTTGAAGAAACGGTTGCAACCCTACATTGACACCAAAAGTCTAGTCTCTATATTGTCAAAAGTATTAGGACACCTGCCTTTACACGCACATGAAATTTAATGGCATTCCAGTCTTATGCCGCGTACACACCATCACTTTATGTGATGAAAAAAAATGAAGTTTTTAAAAACGTCACTTTAATTGACTGTGTGTGGGGGAAAACGTCGTTTTATGTCTTGTAAAAAACGACCAAAAAAAATTGAAGCATGCTTCAATTTTATGTGTCGTTTTTCAAAAGTGCACTTTTTACTTAACAGAAATTGACCGTGTGTAGCAAAAAACTTTGTTTTCTAAAGCCCCGTACACACGGTCGGATTTTCGGCCAACCAACTTCAAAATCCGGCACTTTTCTAATTTCTCCGACCGTGTGTACGTTCCATCGGACCAACTTTTTAGGCTTCAATCGGACAAAAAGTTGGGTCTGTGAACGGACCAACTTTCTGTTCTGAAAAGTCCGATTGTGCAAAGTGCGACCGTGTGTACAGAAAACCATCGGATTTTTCAAAAAAAGCTAAATGCGCATGCCCCGAAATAAAGAGCACCCGGAAGCCAGCTGTCTAGTAAAACTAGCGTTCGTATTTGAAAATGCTCATTCGTCACGCGGCAAGTTTCGAAATCTCAAATAGCAGCGCATATTCTATTTTTCTTTAGAATGTCCTAATATGTACATCTGCTCAACTGGTGATACGGACGGATTAAAAACAAATGTATTTACTTTGGATTAGTGTATTTTCTGGATATGAATCCAGCCTTTTTTTTCTTATTTATTTGAAATGCAAAACCAATAAATATCCCCAATTCTTTATGCTGGGCAAAGTAATAACTACCCTATTTATGTCCCTTCAATTTTAGCAAAGGGCCTGCCTACTCACAAACTTACATTTGACTTTCCACACATAATCCACAAGTTTTTAGCATCATCATTTTATTTAGCAAAAAATGGGAAAAATAATAACAGATCCAAATACAAAACAACAGGAAGGCAGCAATTGAAGAACTGGTTGAGTTGGCAAAGCCTCTGTACCCCAGGGCATACATAAATTAGGTTATAATCTCCAAACTTGGGGACCTAAGCATTAACCAGTTGGTAACCGCCCTATAGCCAAAATACGGCTACAGAGCGGTTCCTGTACTCTAGGAGGGCGTCAATGTACGTCCTCCCAGAGACTGCGTTGTGCGCGCCCGAGCGGGCGCGCACACGCGATCGCCGGTGCTCGCCGGGTCTACGGGACCCGCAGCAACAGCACTCGCGGTAAGGAGCCAATGGAAGCGGCTCCTTACCACGTGATCGCGCCGTCCAATGACGGCGCGATCACTTGTAAACAAACCGGCGTCATGTAATGACGCCGGTTCCTCCCTCTCCTCTCTGTACCGTTCGGTACAGTGTGAGAGGAGAGGGAGGGGGGGGGGATCGGGCGGCAGCAGCAGCCGCCGCACTGTGGGCTGGATCTGTGACAATTGCAGTCACAGATCCAGCCATCCCTGCGCAATACTCTGCAGTAAAAAAAAAAGAATGATGAGTGCAATACTCTGCAATACCCCACCCCATACTCTGCAATACCCCACCCCATACTCTGCAATACCCACCCTGGGGGGGTGGGTATTGCAGAGTATGGGGTGGGGTATTGCAGAGTATGGGGTGGGGTATTGCAGAGTATGGGGTGGGGTATTGCAGAGTATTGCACTCATCATTTTTTTTATTTTACTCTGCAATACCCACCCCCCCATACTCTGCAATACCCACCCACCCATACTCTGCAATACCCACCCCCCCATACTCTGCAATACCCACCCATACTCTGCAATACCCCCCCCCATACTCTGCAATACCCCCCCCCCATACTCTGCAATACCCCCCCCATACTCTGCAATACCCCCCCCATACTCTGCAATACCCCCCCCATACTCTGCAATACCCCCCCCCATACTCTGCAATACCCCCCCCATACTCTGCAATACCCCCCCCATACTCTGCAATACCCCCCTAATACTCCGCAATACCCTCAATACTCCAATACCTTGCAATACGTCGCCTATGGGGATTTTTAAGTAGCAACGTTTGGCGCAATTTCACGAGCGTGTGCAATTTTGAAGGGTGACATGTTGGGTATCTATTTACTCGGCGTAACTTCATCTTTCATATTATGCAAAAACATTGGGCTAACTTTACTGTTTTTTTTTTTTTTAAGCACAAAACTGTTTTTTTTTTAAAAACACGCGTTCAAAAAATTGCTGCGAAAATACCGTGCAAGATAAAAAGTTGCAACAACCGCCATTGTATTCTCTAGGGTCTTTGAAAAAAAAGCATATATAATGTTTTGGGTTTCTATGTAATTTTTTTAGCAAATAAATGATGATTTTTACATGTAGGAGAGAAATGTCAGAATTGGCCTGGGTGCTCCAGAACGCCTGATGGTGCTCCCTGCATGTTGGGCCTCTCTATGTGGCCACGCTGTGTAAAAGTCGCAAACATGTGGTATCGCTATACTCGGGAGGAATAGCAGAATGTGTTTTGGGGTGTAATTTGTAGTATGCATATGCTGTGTGTGAGAAATAACCTGCTAATATGACAGAAACTAGATTTTTTTTTTTTTTTTTACAGAATTTTCAGTCTTTTTTCTTTTATAGCGCAAAAAATAAAAACCGCAGAGGTGATCAAATACCACCAAAAGAAAGCTCTATTTGTGGGAAAAAAAGGACAAAAATTTCAGATGGGTACAATGTTGTATGACTGAGTAATTGTCATTCAAATTGTGAGAGCACCGAAAGCTGAAAATTGGTCTGGTGATTAAGGGGGTTTTCGTGCCCAGTGGTCAAGTGGTTAACTAAAATATAAGGAGCCCAAGAAGATTGTGGTCTCCAAAAGATGGGGAGCAGCAGCAGCAGACATATTTGTGCCCAGGCTGTGGTACTTCAACAGGCTGATATTTCAGCATACCAAACTGGCCAACACTCTCCACACTTCACACCTCATCAGCTGAAGCGTTATAATTTTTAACACTCACACCACAATACCAAAAACAATAATATCTAAAAAATAAAGATTTTATGCCATAATTCGAGCATTTTTTCTTAAGCCAAACCAAACAAAACATACTCAACTACAAATAATAGCAAAAATATGTTCAAAATCATAGATATTTAAAGATAAATTAGTATCCCCTAAAATCGGGGCTCTGAGTTGGCCACTGACCCCCATGCTGCTGTGGTGGGTTGGCTTGCTGGGGTGGGTTGGCTTGCTGGGGTGGGTTGGCTTGCTGGGGTGGGTGGGCTTGCTGGGGTGGGTAGGTTGGCTGGGGTGGGTAGGTTGGCTGGGGTGGGTAGGTTGGCTGGTGTGGCTCGGCTTGCTGGGGTGGGTAGGTTGGCTGGGGTGGGTAGGTTGGCTGGGGTGGGTAGGTTGGCTGGTGTGGCTCGGCTTGCTGGGGTGGGTGGGATTGCTGGGGTGGGTAGGTTGGCTGGTGTGGCTCGGCTTGCTGGGGTGGGTAGGTTGGCTGGGGTGGGTAGGTTGGCTGGTGTGGCTCGGCTTGCTGGGGTGGGTGGGATTGCTGGGGTGGGTAGGTTGGCTGGTGTGGCTCGGCTTGCTGGGGTGGGTAGGTTGGCTGGTGTGGGTAGGTTGGCTGGGGTGGGTAGGTTGGCTGGTGTGGGTAGGCAGGCTGGTGTGGGTAGGTTGGCTGGTGTGGGTAGGCTGGGTGTGCTTGGAAGCTTGTCTGTTGTTGGTAGGCCTGTTGTACATTGGCTGGAGGTGTGTGATCTATATCACAGACATGTGAAATAGGGGTTAGCTCCCGTTTCCTGGCCTTGCTAAGGAGCTGGACCATGATCCCCTCACATAGCTCCCTTTGATCGGCATCAATCTCCCGTAGTTTGTTTGCTATAAAACAGCCAAACCCTTCTGCACTATCGGGTGCTGTGGTGATGACCGATGTGGCCCTACTTAGAAAATCAGCCGTGGCATCATCCAGATGTTGCCTCTTCTTGGCCCTTTTCCTAGGAGGGTTCAGTGTAGGGATTCTACATTGTGTGGACTGTCTGCTGGGCCCAGCCTCTTCTTGGCTGGCAACGTCCTGTGTCTGAAAAAGGAGCATCATTTTATTTTCTTGCCATCATAACAACACATTAACATCATAGTCAGGGGCGTACCTAGAGCATTTTGCACCCGGGGCAGATCCAATATCTGGCCCCCCCCCCCCCCACACGTTAAAATGTACAAACACCCCACTGTGCCCCCTGCATACCTCTGCATCCTTCAATATCATTTTGTTACTACTGTGTACCCCTCTCCACAACTGCACGTCTGGACCCCTTTACATTACCCAGCACCCTACACCTCTGGTCATGTCACCCCCCTAGCAACGCCACTGATCATAGTATATCTGAATGCACATATTTTCAGGAATACTATACCTGTGTCAAGCTGAGCTCCTCCTCCTCCTCCTCCTCCTCCTCCTCCTCCTCCTCATCCTGAGTTGGTTCAGCCTCAGTATCTGTGGCCTCTGCTGATGCGGATGCAAGTGTGGACAGATGTTTTCTTGGCTCTGTTTGGTCCTTTAAAAACATCAGGCTGCTGAAGTACCATAGCTTGGGCACATAAACATCATCTGCTGCCGCTCCCGATCTTTTTGAACACTCAATCTTCTTGAGCTCCCTCTTAAAAGTGCTCCTCAGGCCCCCAATTTTTGCTTTTATTTGGGTCTCGTTGGCCCTGGGGTACACAGTCTTTGCTTCTGCCACCAGTTCATCAATTGCTGCCTGCCTTTTATTTTTATTGGAGTAGTCTTTATTGGTGACCTGCCACAGACATGTGTGTGATCTATAGAGATCAATAAAAGCAGTGATGAATGCTTTGGAATTAAGCTTTCCACCCTTTGCTTTCGGCATTATTTGGATGAGATATCTGCAATAAAGGATACAATACGACCAATAAGTGCTTGCTGTAACTTCCTAACCTGCTTATACAATCTCTGTTTGCTCTAAGCTAAATCATGCAGTAACCACTAGTGTCCCAATGTATTCACCTACCTTCGTTCCGCGTAGACCTTCGGCTGCACGTAGAGTCGTTCCGTTAGGTTCGTGCATGCGTCCGTGACATCGAGCGCTCGTTCTTGATTTATATAGCCTACGCATGCGTGAAGCTTCGCTCTACGTGCGTCATGACGCTGGGGCGGGACCACAATCCTTTTTCTTCATGCGACATTCTGGGATGTGTGAGGGAGAATGTGATGGCGGAACCCACGAAAACGAATAGGCCCCGCAGTGGAGGCGTTTATAGAAAACACAAGGCCACCCCCATGAGCAAGGGGGAGATGGTGGAGATGGTTCGCATCTTTGAGAAGTACGATTACGATTGTAAACTTGAAAATTATGATAGGCCCAACAGCCATAAAGACTGGGTTCTGGAGAAGGTCCTCGCGGTGTTGGAAGGAGATTATGGGGTACAACGAACGAAAGACCAAATCCGCAAACGATGGTCAGATTTGAAGCACAGAGAGCAAGAAAATTTAGAAGCCATTCACCGCACCATTATCAAAAGAAGTAAGTAAATGTAATTTGAGAATTATTTGTCTGTACATTATAGATGGATGAAATTTAATGATTTAGTTTTCTGGTGGGGCCTACAGAAGAAGTTAATGGAAGTTTAAAAGCAGTTCATTAAAATTGTAAAGTTTTTATTATGTCTTGGCTACTTTTGGCAAATCCTTAATATACTGTATTCTAATTTTTTCAACAGGACAAAGGCACAGAGAAAGACACCACAGGGGACAAAGGGAGGCTTCCCTTGGCCGGGCTCCAACAGGGGAGAGAACAGGGGAGACAACAGGCCCCAAATCTGCCCCAAAACGTAAGTTAATAAAAATGCTTATGTGCTTTTGCCAGTGACAGGGGTGTTTAGAGATAGGACAAACGCCATGGTGTCAGGACTGAACTTAAGGGGTACATTACACTTTATGTTAGATGCGTGGCTCATCACTGACCATTAATGACGCATTTACAGGGTAGAGATGGGTAGAGGAGAGTCCCTGGGGATCAGAGTCACACAGAGTCACGCCTGCTAGATTTCACATCATATAAACCATATTGCCATAGCAAACAAGAGTGATGGGTGCCATCTGCCTGAGTTGTTTAATGTGGCCTAGATATAGACATGTCTTCATAGATTTTATATGACATCATACTCCTGTTCCCTAGCATAGCGTTTATTGTAATAATGCATAGTGTAGTACACTAGTGTGGCGCAAACTGGTTCACCAGGGCAAGGTTGGTGGACTTTAAAAGCAGCACATGTGATTATGTTAATATAATGTAATTTTGGCAAGGATTCATAGATGATTTATTCTTTCATTTTAGAGGATTGTGAGTGTGCTCAACACCAACCTTTGCAGGATTTGGAGGATAGTGCCGGACCCAGCAAAGAGCCACCAGTCGACAGCACATCCCCAGACACCAGATATGCTGAGGGTGAAGGAGTGCAAGAAATGCAAGATGAGCCTTCGGAGGTTGTTGTTTGCCCCAGTAAGTTTTTGGAACATGTGCCTTGCAAAATCAACACCTGTTTTTTTTTTCTAGGTCCACACCACACACGCCTACACCACAATAGCAAATTATTGAGTGTATTCAAAATTTGAGCATGTAGAAGGGAGAGGTGGCAGTGGTGTTTAGGTAGATGCATTTGAAGACACATGGATATGCACCTGGCCCAAGATTTACAGAGTATTATCTGTAGTGTGTACATTCACTAGTAGTGTAGGTGT
Source organism: Rana temporaria (assembly GCF_905171775.1). Classification (NCBI taxonomy): domain Eukaryota; kingdom Metazoa; phylum Chordata; class Amphibia; order Anura; family Ranidae; genus Rana; species Rana temporaria. Next base: position 328,362,621 of record NC_053493.1, read on the forward strand.
ATTATGAAGATGAAAAAGGTTGTTAGGACTAATTGAGTGTCTAGGTTTAGGTAAGTATTTCAAGAAAATAGACCCCATTGTAACATTTTGGTTTATTTTGGGATTGCCTCAGTCACTTCACCATCAAACACATACTAAATTTTTGTCTTTTTCCAAGGCCACCAACTACCAGGATGCACTATTGGTCGGATCAGTGCTGATATGCTGCAGGCAATGACAGAGCTGGAAAATCTCAAGGAGGCTGCCACTGGTGTTCAGAGACGAATCCGGGATTATTACGACCTGTTAGCAAAATTTTAGTTTTTTTCTATCGTTGTTTTATAATTACAAATGTTCCCTCGTGTTCAAGGTTTTATCATGGAAATATTTGTAATTAGCCTTGTTTGCACATGCTCAGTTTGTGATAAATGAAAGAATTTGCACTAATTCTATTTGCACTACGCACATTTTGTAAAATCTGAGTTTTTTCTCCAAAAAAAAGTGTTCATGGTAGGTCATTACCACAAAATGACTATCTTTATGTGTGATTTCAGGGTCTCAGCTGAGTGTTTATCCACTCTTCTTCTCCTGGTGCCTACAAATGTCATTTTGTTATATTTTAAGGGCTTGACCTTAAAATCATACAAAAATGCACATATAGAAATGCCCAATGTATCGAGGCCAAAAGTGGAAAAACTTGTCATTCTGACCCTGGGATTGCACCAGGAGAATGAGAGTTGGTAAAGACTGTGCTAAGGGTCAGTTCACATCAGACGCAGTTCCATTCATTTTGGTGTGCATTTTTGTATGCGACAAAGATGCAGGCACAGGGTTTGACATGCACTCCATTATGGTTCCGGTTGGCTCTAGCTCACAACATGGTAGTCCGTTTCCGGTGATAAGGCTAACTACATGTTGTGAGCTACAGCCAACCACAACCCACGGGGCGCATGGAGACCACTGTGCATGCATTTTTGCCACACCCAAAAATGGAACACAGAATGAACAAAAGTGCATCTGGACAGACATTTACATTGCTAATTTTTTATTTGTTGCGTGAAGAAAGCTGAAAAAGGAAAAATTTTGAGGTAAAAAAGTTTGCTATGTCTAGGGCTGAGTTTGAAAAGATGCATGTTTAGCATTTTACCCAAATAATACACAATTGTGTTATTCCTGAACTAACAATGTTTTTTGATTTTGTAAACTGCCAAAAAGTGACATTGGATTGTGCAGGATTGAACAAATATATTTTTTGAAACATTTTGTGGATTATTATTTATATGATCACTACTACCAGTATATTTGCATATGGAAAAGGTGTGTATCAGAAACAAAAAGGCATAATAATAATACACATAGCTGTTTGTAACTTTAGAAAGGCTAATTAAACATTTGGTTGTTCTAAAATATTTAATGGTAATCACAGCAACATTTCATTAATCAGTAAAATAATAGTAATAAACAAACATAACAGCATCTTGTAAACAAATTTAATGTTTTCAAAAGGAACATCCTAAAGGTTCACAAAAAACTAAAGGACATCTTGCTGCCAAGGCACTGCCCCTCTACCCACAAAATACTCCATATATTGCTCCCGCACCAGACGGGCATTCTGGGAGGAGACAGCAGGTCGAGTTTGTTGCAGGGCTGGCATCACTGCATCTTCAGCTGGACGTCCACCTGAGGGGTCATCAGTATGCCCGGAACCTATGTAGTTAGCAGCATTCCTCCGTAGAAAATTATGGAGGATGCAGCAGCACAAAACAACATGATTTAGTTTGTATTCCGCCAAGTGAATGGCAGTCAGAAAAAGCCTAAAACGACATGACAAAATGCCAAAGGCGTTTTCAACCACCCTTCTGGCACGAGATAGTCTGTAGTTATATATCCGTTGCTCACGAGTGAGGTTCCTCATTGGAAAGGGCTTCAAAAGATGTTCCCCAAGAGCAAACGCCTCATCTGCCACAAATACAAAGTTGAGGCCCTCCACGTTGTCCTGCGCAGGTGGCAAATGTAAGGTGCCAGACGTAAGACGCTGATAAAATTCGGTATGAGCCATGACACCTCCATCAGAATGACGACCATTCATACCGACATCAACATATAAAAACTCATAATTTGCTGAAACAATAGCAAGCAGAACTATGCTGTTAAAGCCCTTATAATTATAAAAAAAAGAGCCTGAGGCCGGTGGAGGAACAATTCGGACATGTTTGCCATCAATGGCACCCCCACAGTTGGGAAAATTCCACTGATTGGCAAACTGGGCTGCAACATCCTGCCATTCCTCACGGTTTGAAGGAAACTGTGGAGTGAAGCAAAGAAAAATTAGTTAAGACTTGAGCAGAAAATATTATCAGCATTTTGAAAACATACATTATAGGGGCAAGAGAACACTAAAATATATCAAAACATTTGTGGAATAACAATTAAGAAGCAGAGCAAATAATATGCTTCATGACTCCCTCTGGTGGCAGATTAAATACATTTTGTGTAGATAATGTTAAATGCTTAAAGCTTGGCAAGTGGTAAGAACTCTCTCCTTTGCCATGGGACCAATATGGTGAACCAAGGAAGGATCAGGTTGCAACCGACTTGGGGTTTTGTGACTGTCACACCAGAGGGTAGACAATAACATAATATATACAAATAAGACAAAGTACTAATAAAATATTTTGGAGAAATCATGAAGTGTATCAAATGTGAAAACAAAGAAAAAAACTTACCCGAATATAGTCCTTCTGCAGGACTTGAATAATGGCACAGCAAGTGTCCGGAATTATGTGTCCCAGAGCCTGGGGAGAGATCCCAGTAGTAAACTTTATGTCCTGTAGATTTCTCCCTGTCGCCAAATATCGCAAAGTGGCTATGAGCCGTTGCTCTGCAGGAATAGCAGGCCTCATACAGGTGTCCTTCTTGCTAATATATGGGGACAGCAAGTTTAGAAGACGCTGGAAGCAGGCATCGGACATCCGAAGATAGTTCCGAAAATCATTCGGATTATTTTCCTGCAGCTCCCTCAGCAATGCCATATGTGAAAATTGGTCCCGATGAAGCAACCAATTTTTGGTCCAAACAGTCCTCCTCTTCCTGGTCCTGGTCCGGGCTTGAGCAATAGCCAGAACTCCAAGACCATAAATAGCCCGTTCTCTCGCTGGATTCCGCAACATCTCGTTATCGAGCGAACGCACGCAAAGTAACGAGCAAAAAGGCACGAAAATGGAAATCGGGAAAGCACTCACACGAAACGTAAACTAACTATATAGTAGCTGATGGAACGCAACGCGGGACGTACGAAACTTGAACTTCCTCTTTGAATCGCGTGGCCGTACGTTAAAACGTCACTACGTTCGTGTTGGTTGAGGAAAAAGTCCGAGTGTGTGTATGCTATGGGTGTGATCGGACAAATCAATTAAGTCAAAAATCCAAGGGAAATTTTGTTGGATGTCCGACCGTGTGTACGAGCCTTAAGACGTTTTTTCATCCACGCATGCCCAGAAGCTACTTATGAAACAAGCTTCAATGGTAAAACGTGGTGGAACGTAACCTCATTTTGCAAGATCATTGTGAGAAAACGATGGTGTGTAGGCAACTTCGTCTTTGAAAATTGAAGTTTCAAAAACGTCATTTTTTACTTCACAGAAAGTGTCGTTTTTTTTCATCACATAAAGTGATGGTGTGTACGCGGCATTAGGCTCGCAGCCTGCGTTATAATTCATCCCAAAGGTGTTCTATTGGGTTGACGGTCAGGACTCTGTGCAGGCCAGTCAAGTTCCTCCACACCAAACTCGCTCATCCATGTCTTTATGGACCTTACTTTGTGCACTGGTCCAAATGATTTGGTGGAGGGGTCCATAAAGACATAAATGAGCGAGTTTGGGATAAAATCCGATGGAATTTTCCATCAGAATTCCGTTCATGCTGTCTTGCATACACACTGTCAGACCAAATTCTGACTGTCCAAAACGCGGTGACGTAAAACACTACGACAAGCCGAGAAAAATGAAGTTCAATGCTTTTGAGCATGCGTCGAACTGATTCTGAGCATGCGTGTTTTTTTTTTCTCCATCAGAGTTCCAAACAGACGATCGGAATTTCCGATATGTTCTATTTCTAAACTCCGATGGAGAAAAAGTCAGATGGGGCGCACACACACGGTCGGAATATCGGATGAAAAAATTCCGTTTGACTATTTTTCAGTCTCGTGTGTACAAGGCATGAGAGTGGAGACTGCAAGCCAGGCCTTCTCGTCCGACACCAGCGCCTGACCTCACAAATGCGCTTCTGGAAGAATGGTCAAACATTCCCATAGACACACTTCTAAACCTCCTGGACGGCCTTCCCAGAAGAGATGAAGCTGTTATAGCTGCAAAGGGGCGGGGCCAACTCAATATTGAACCCTACGGACTAATGCTAGCCATACACCCTTAGATTATCTGCAGATGTTCTATGGTTAGATGGAAAAAGTTCTATGCTGAACTGTGTGGATGGAAGAATCTCCCACTGACTCAAGCTTCCATATCTTATTAGTCGGCCCCGCTGGCTCTCAAACTAAACAATGCCTGCACCCAATCAGAATGTTCAGGTATTGTGAGAGCCAACGGGGCCGACTAGCAATATATGGAAGCTTGAGTCAGTGGGAGATTCTTCCATCCACACAGTTCAGTGTAGATGGAGGAGTCTGTTCCACTTTTTCCATCTGGCCATAGAAAATCTGCAGATAATCTATAGGTGTATGGCCAGCATTAGACTGGGATCCCATTAAAGTTCATGTGTGTGTAAAAGTAGGCATCCCGATACTTTTGGTAATATAGTGTGTCACCTGGTGAAGGCATTTATAAAATGTACCTGTAAAGAATAAGGCCCCTTTAACACTGGGGCGGGAGGCGCGGTGGCGGTATAGCGCCACTAAAAATAGTGGCGCAATACCGTCGGATTTGCCGTGGGATTCGGCCGCTAGCGAAGTTTCCGATGTGTCTGCCATAATGTCGCAGTCACGATAAAAATCGCTGATCGCCGCCATTACTAGAAAAAAAATTATTAATAAAAATGCAATAAAACGATCCCCTATTTGGTAGACGCTATAAATTTTGCGCAAACCAATCAATAAACGCTTATTGCGATTTTTTTGTTTTTTTTACCAAAAATATGTAGAAGAATATGTATCGGCCTAAACTGAGGGAATTTTATATATATACAGTTGTATTCAAAATTATTCAACCCCCACTGAAATTGATTGTTTTGGCCAGTGTGACATTGATTTTGATCATTCAGTCATCCTGCTTACAATTAAATCAAAGAGGCACGTGTAGGTCAGACAAATATAACATAACATTTATAATGAAATAACCACAAATGTCTTTTATGTGCTCACATCATTATCAGTTTTATTCAACCCCCAGTTGACATTCAATCTTAGTACTTAGTACAACATCCTTTTACAGTTAGAACAGCTTTTAAACTTGAAGCATAGCTTGACACAAGTGTCTTGCAGCGATCTACGGGTATCTTGGCCCATTCGTCATGGGCAAAAGCCTCCAGTTCAGTCACATTCTTAGGCTTGCGCACTGCAACTGCTTTCTTTAAGGCCCCGTACTCACGACCAAACATGTCTGCTGAAACTGGTCCGCAGACCAGTTTCAGCAGACATGTTTGGCCGTGTGTTGGCCCGAGCGGACCATTTTGGGACGGATCGGACAGGTTTCCAGCGGACAACTGTTTCCCGGACTTGTTTTAAAACAGTCCGCTGGAAACCTGTCCGCCCGGACATGTACGGTCGTCTGTACAGACCTACCGTACATGTCCTGCCGCCCGCATCCCTCGCATGCGTCGAATGACTTCGACGCATGCGTGGAAGCATATTTAAGGCGGCCCGCCCACGTCGCCGCGTCATTGTCGCGGCGACACCGCGTCATCGACGCGGCGACACCGCGGACACGCCCCGCGTAATGTTTACGCGCGGGCTTCTGTTCGATGGTGTGTATAGCCATCGAACAGAAGTCCCCGGGCAGTCCCCGGCCAGACATGTCCGATGGAAACGGTCTGCAGACCGTTTTCATCGGACATGTCCTGCCGTGAGTACAAGGCCTAAGTCTCACCAGAGGTTCTCAATCGGATTTAAGTCTGGTGACTGCGATGGCCACTCCAAAATGTTCCAGCCTTTAATCTGCAACCATGCTCTAGTGGACTTGGAGGTATGCTTGGAATCATTGTCCTGTTGAAAGGTCCAACGTCTCCCAAGCCTCAGAAATGTGACAGACTGCATCACATTGTTATCCACTATCTCCTGTTACTGAAGAGAATTCATGGTACCTTGCACACGCTGAAGCTTCCCTGTACCTGCAGAAGCAAAACAGCCCCAAAGCATGATTGACCCCCCGCCATGCTTCACAGTAAGCAAGGTGTTCTTTTCATCATAGGCCTTGTTCTTCCTCCTCCAAACATAGCGTTGATCCATGGGCCCAAACACTTCTAATTTTGTTTCATCAGTCCACAGAACACAATCCCAAAACTTCTGTGGTTTGTCCACATGATTTTTGCATACTGCAGTCGACTCTTCTTATTCTTTGGAGACAGCAAGGGGGTGCGCCTGGGAGTTCTGGCATGGAGGCCTTCATTACGCAGTGTGAGCCGTGTTGCCTTAGCAGAAACTTCAGTACCCACATCTGACAAATCTTTTCTCAGTTCCTCAGCAGTCACAAGGGGACTTTTTTCCACTCTACGCTTCAGGTAGCGCACAGCAGTCGAAGTCAGCATCTTCTTTCTGCCACGACCAGGTAGCGTTTCAACAGTGCCCTTTGCCTTGAATTTGCGAATGATGCTTCCTATGGTGTCTCTTGGTATGTTTAACATCTTTGCAATCTTCTTATAGCCATTGCCCTTCCTGTGAAGAGTAATCACCTCTTCTATTGTCTTCCTGGACCATTCCCTTGACTTCACCATGTTTGTAACCACACCAGTAAATGTCTAGAAGGAGCCGAGTATCACAGTCATTTTAAAGCTGCCTGATTGGTGCTTATTAGGCTTTATTGCTGCTCCCTGACATCCACAGGTGTTTTCAATACCTGATTGAAAACACTTCAATGAACCTCTGTTCTTCAGAGTGGTAGTCTTTAAGGGGTTGAATAATTGTGTAAATGAAGAATTCACAAAATAAACATTTACTACTGTATTACAAAACCAATTGATGTCATTTTAGTTGCATATGGTTCTTTAAGAAGTCCTTGTAGGATTTCATTCTGAATACAATTACAAATGTACACTAAATTCCCTAAAACCCTTTACAGCATTGGGGGTTGAATAATTTTGAACACAACTGTATATATGAGGCCTCATCAGTGCTCATCCTGACGGTGCTTCCTGCATGTTGGGCCTCTGTATGTGGCCAGGCTGTGTAAACGTCTCGCATATGTGGTATCGCCATACTCAGGAAGAGTAGCAGAATGTGTTTTGAGGTGTGCTTTTTGCTATGTACATGCTATGTGTTAGAAAAATCTTATAAATAGACCACAAAAAATATGGATTTTAATTTTCGTTCCACATTTTCCAAAAACTTGTGGAAAAAAATGACATGATCAAAATACTCATTATGCCTCGTAGACAGGGCCGGAGTGGGACTCATTTTCAGCCCTGGAGTTGCATACCTTAGACCAGCCCACTTTAGTTCACGACTATTAAAATAATGTAATTAAAACCTCAAAATATAAGTTTGCAGTGGCGCACTGTTCTCTACAGCCTGTAATTCATAGTATTTTTCAAAAAATATTTCCAATTCAGTGCAAATACAGTAACCTAAGTTTTGCTTCACGGTGAAGATTTATTAGAACAATAAATAACAGGACCCTCCTTGCACCTCTGTACCCTCCTCGCACCTCTGTACCCTCCTCATACCTCCATACCCTCCTCATACCTCTGTACCCTCCCCGCTCAATGTACCAAGTTGTTCGATTAGTTTCGGTAAAGCCAACCTGCCCGATTCTTTTGCGATTACCGCTAGTGGCTGCGATAATCACAAATTTTTCCTGGCAGGGATGGCTTCCCCTGTCAGCACTGTCTGTATTGATGGGGGAATCGTGCAGATTTCTTTCCTGCAACCCGTGGTTGCAGGAAAAAACTTTGCACCATGTACGGCCAGCCTTAGGGCTCTTTCACACGGGTGGACTGTATGTCCGCTTTTTCATCCATCATTGTACGGATGAAAAAGGGAGATACATTGGTCCCTATGAGATCGCAGGTGTCAGCAGATGAACATCCGCTGACACCCGATCTCGCTCGGTTCCGCATTCCTCCGATTCTGCAGATGGAGGAAAACCCTATTTTTCCATCCGTCTGCGGATCGGATCAGGTGAACACGGACAGACTGTCCGTGTTCATCCGATCCCCCCATAGGGGAGAGCGGAGAAAAGGGAGGGCGGTCCCTTCACAGTGTGCAGGGACCGCCCTGTCATTCGCCTGCTCAGCGGGGATCAATGGACCGATCCCAGCTGAGCAAGCAGAGGTTCACGGGGCGGATCATTACTGATCCGCCCCGTGTGAAAGGGCCCATAGCTATATACCACATGAAGGTAAATGTTTTCTAATGTCCAGTACAATTTCTATTAGAGGAAAGTAAAGGGCGCATAGATTATTTTTAGTGAAAAAAAAAATGCATATAAAATTTAAAATCTATCAAAAATGCCATACCCAGAGACAATTATTTCTGAATTGCATGGGGTAGGCTATTGAAGCAAATATTTCACACAAACAGCTGGCATAAAAATTACAAGTGCATGAATATATATGTATTTAAAAATATACATATACAGTATTCATTGAAATATTGTTTGAGGAGCCATTATGCTGCGCATTGAATTTAGTGGTTAGAAACATGCTTACATTGTGATTATCCAGCAGCTGTACTGTACGTCATTAACCACTTCCCGACGGCCGTAAGACTATATACGGCCGCAGGGTGGTTCTACTTCTCTGGGGCGCCGTGTTTACACGTCCGCCCCTTTCCACGTTCCGAGCGCACAGCGGGGAACTGCTGTGCTGGCCGTGTCCCTTGGACACAGCCAATCACAGATCGCCGTGAACGGCCAATCGGAGTGGCGATCTGTGCGGCCAATGAGAGATGATCTCATATGTAAACATATGAGATCATTTCTCATTGCCGGCTCTCACAATGACAGCGTCCTGTCAGGGAGAGAGGAGACCGATCTGTGTCTCTTCTACATAGAGACACAGATCGGTCACCTCCCCCAGTCACCCCCCTCTACACACAGTTAGAACACTATATAGGACACACATTTAACCCCTTCCTCACCCCCTAGTGTTAACCCCTTCCCTGCCAGTCACATTTATACAGTAATTAGTGCATATTTATAGCACTGATCGCAGTATAAATGTGAATGGTGCCAAAAATGTGTCAAAAGTGTCCGATGTACCGCCATAATGTCGCCGTCCCAATAAAAACCGCAGATCGCCGCCATTACTAGTAAAAAAATAATAATAAAAAATAATAATTCTATCCCTTATTTTGTAGGCGCTATAACTTTTGCGCAAACCAGTCGCTTATTGCGATTTTTTTTTTTTACTAAAAATATGTAGAATACGTATCGGCCTAGACTGAGGATTAAAATATTAAGCTATTTATTATAGCAACAAGTAAAAATTTTTTTTTTTTTTCAAAATTGTCGCTCTATTTTTGTTTATAGCACAAAAAATAAAAACAGCAGAGGTGATCAAATACCACCAAAAGAAAGCTCTATTTGTGGGAAAAAAAGGACGTCAATTTTGTTTGGGAGCCACATCGCACGACCGCGCAATTGTCAGTTAAAGCGACGCAGTGCCGAATCGCAAAAAGTCCTCTGGGCAGGAAGGGGGTTTAAGTGCCCACTAAGGAAGTGGTTAAAAATGTGCATAACATTGCTCCCCCATAAAGTAAATAACACTTTTCAAGAAAGCTTGCTTTGAATGCCTAATGATAGGTTGGGAAGCATTCAGAAATCAAGGGACATACATGGCCATTAGATGCTAACAGTAATCAGACAGGATCAGTACTGAAATCAGAGGCATTTCAGCCGCTTGCCTCTGTGTGTGTGGTTTAAAACTTACATTTAACAATGTCTAATCGGCTCCCGCAGCCCCCTCCGGCTCCCTTATTAATTTAGCCCCTGGCGCGGCGGCCTGTAGCGTGACACTTGCGCTACATACATGATGGGGCTTACTTGGCTTGGCCAGGGGGAGGGAGCGACTGACGCCCGCACTAAACGGCCGGTGATTGGCCAGACCGGGTGCATGTAATAACAGAGGCAGAGGCTGCCTCTGGTATCATATGCACCCGGTCTGGCCAATCACCGGCTAATTAGTGCTGGCGTCAGTCGCTCCCTCCCCCTGGCCAAGCCAAGTACGCATCGCAAGTGTCACGCTACAGGCCGCCGCGCCGGGGGCTAAATTAATAAGGGAGCCGATTAAATAAAAGGGGGGATCGAACCGGCCCACAACCCGACCAGCCCACCGGGATACTTCCCAGTTCTCCCAATTGGCCAATCCGGGCCTGCTCCTAGATTAAGTGTTGGGGTGTTTTCCTACCAAAATGGGGTCTTATGGGGCATTTCCATTGTCCTAGGGTGCCTCAGGGCCTTCAAAAGTATGCATACTAGCTCATTATACCTTTGTCTTGCAGTTTTTTTGTTTTGTTTTGTTTGTGGGTATTCTGACTCCGATTGTTGTGAAGCGATTTATCCCTTGTGAGACCTCTATGCCTGGCCTGTATAAGCAGATATAATCACTGAGGACAATCCTTATCAGATAGCTTGAACTCACCAATACAGATTCCATCCACAGAAGTTGCTTTAATCCAAACATCAGAATACATCAGATGGCAGGTTACAGCAGATGAACAGGTTGTAGTATTGTGCGGTCAAAAGATGATACTGTCTGTAGCTTACAATGCAGAATACATGTGCCCTTGTTACATGTGGCCTGATAAGCTGTCTTCATTAAGCAGGAAGTATAAACTGAGGAAGAAGGGTGGAGCATACACAGAAAGGAAGTGTGTAATAGATCAGAAGATATAGGAACTGTGCATTACCACAAAAGGTCACTAGATGGCAGCATGTAAACTAAACATAACATACATAGAAAATAGTTAAGAGAAACAATATTATATATAACAAATGATACATCTATTGGGCTGCACAGTGGGTTTATAACCACTTTAATACTGCATTAACTCCTTTTTAATCAGCTCCATCTAGTGGCTAAAATGCTGTATATTTTCTCATTGAGGTATTTCAGAAAATGATACTTAATTTTAGCTACTATATGTAGCTGATAATACAGAAGTCAATATATTTGAAAACATACAGTGACATTTCAGCTTGTGCAAATGTATCATGCAGTGATTGGTTTATAACTAGACCCCTTGATCCATTTTAGTCTGTTATATATACTGGTGAAAGCATTTTGTTATACAGTATATGTTCCATAAGTGCAAAGAATCCTTGTTGAATCAGTTGTCAGTGCAGTTGTATCTCAGGTAGTCTAATTATTCCTTGTTATTTCTAGACATGTGCATGATAAAAATGTGACAACTAAATGTGTTTAATTTAGTTTAGGTTCGCTAATCTAGCTATTTTGTTTTGTTGAATATGATTGATTCATTCAATTCATATTCAGGATTTGTATTCAGAATTTATGTTCGGAATTCGATTTGTCTTTTTTCGAATTTTCTTCGAATTTACAGATTTTTTTTTTTAATCGAAACATTGATATCGATGAATTTCGAATCGGGCGAAAACTAAAATGTTATTTTTTTTTATTTGAATGCGGCAAAGTGAATAAACAAAACAAAATCTTCATCAAATGATTACAATGACTCTTTAAATCACCTTTGGCTTAACAAAAACAGCATTATTTAGAAATGGTACTTTAGTAACCCACACAGTCTTTGATTTTAGAAATATGTTTACAGTTCAATTTCGAATGGAATTCAATGTAAAATCCGATTCAAATTCCAATAGGAAATTCGGGTGAATTTCATTTAGTTATTGGGAGCATTCGGTAAACTTTGTTTAAACTGTAATTCGGGGATTCGGATATATCCAAATAACAAAAAAAATGTTCAGTTATTTCAGTTAGTAAAGGTACTATGTTGTCAGCCAACAGTATGAAATTAGGAGCTGAATGAAAATACAGCATTATGGCCCCTAGGTGGTGCTAACACTATCAGCGAGTACCACTTTCTGGGGGGAAGGAGTTGCACATTTTACTGTTCTAACAGTATATAACACTTTCCACAATCTAAGGCCAACCCTTTAACACTTTCTAAATCAATTATGTTTTACCTGAGGATTGGTGATCAAAACTGAACTGCATATTCATCATGAGGCTGAACCAGTGTTTTGTAAAGGCGTACAATTATTGATTTATGGTATCTCTTTTCGGTATGTAGCTTTTAATGGAGGAGAGTAATTTGCTAGCTTTGTTAGCTGCTGCTTGGCATTGCATGCTAAGCCTGTGATCTACAAGCACCCCAAGATATTTTTTCATCACTAAATTTTCTCCAGGGAAGCCCCTTCTAATGTACTGTATATACAGTGCATTGAAATAGTATTCATACCCCTTGAAATTTTCCAAAATTTGTCATGTTACAACCCAAAACTTAAATGTATATTATTGGTAATTTATTTGATAGACCAACACAAACTGACACATAATTGTGAATTGGAAGGAAAATCATAAATGGTGTTCAATTCTTTTTACAAACAAATATCTGAAAAGTGTGTATTGCATTTGTATTCGGCCCCTTTACTCTAATACCCTTAACTAAAATCTAGTGAAACCAATTGAAGTCACCTAATTAGCAAATAAGTCCACCTGTGTGTAATTTAATCTCAGTATAAATACAGCTGTTCTGTGAAACCCTCAGAGGTTTGTTAGAGAACCTTAGTGAAGAAACAGCATCATGAAGACCAAGGAACACACCAGACAGGTCAAGGATAAAGTTGTGGAGAAGGTTAAAGCAGGGATAGGTAATAAAAAAAACATGCCAAGCTTTGAACATCTCATGAAGAACTGTTCAATTCATCATCTGAAAATGGAAAGAGTATGGCACAACTGTAAACCTGCCAAGAAATTGCTGTCCACCTAAACTGACAGGCCGTGGAGGGAGAGCATTAACCAGAGAAGCAGCCAAGAGGCCCATGGTAGAGCTGCAGAGATCCACAACTCAGGTGGAAGAATCTATCCATAGGACAACTATTAGTCATGTACTCCACAAATCTGGCTTTTATAGAAAAGTTGCAAGAAGAAAGCCATTGATGAAAGAAAGCAATAACAAGTCCTGTTTTCAGTTTGTGAGAAGCCATATTGGGACACAGCAAACATGTGAGACCAAAATTTTACTTTTGAAGGATTTGGTAGTTGTTTTGTATGAAGGTAATTTGTAGGCAAATTCTGCCAGTGGGAGCAGGGATGCCCAGTCATCTTGAGAGGAAGCAGAGAAACAACGCAAATATTGCTCCAGTGTCTTATTTGTGTGTTCGGTTTGTCCGTTACGTTGAGGATGGTAGGCGGATGAGAGGCAAAGTTCCACCCGCAGTGCATTATAGAGTGCTCTCCAAAACCTGGAGGTAAACTGTACCCCTCAATCCGAAACAATGTTACTGGGTAAGCGTGGAGTCTAAAGATCTCTTTGATAAAGATGTGGGCAGTTTCTGTAGCAGTAGGAGTACCCACCATGGGCAGGAAATGAGTCATCCTGGACAGCCGAACTACCACTACCAAAACTATGGTAAATCCTTCAGAGGGTGGTAGGTCAATGATGAAATCCATTGAGATCATTTCCCAGGGACTGTTAGGGATGGGCAAGGGCCTCAATAACCCCCAGGCTTTAGCTTTAATGCCATTTCTGTGTAGACACACTGTGCAGAAATTGACTACAGTCCTGACTAAGTTAAGAAGGTCCTTTGGATGAGCTTGCAAGTTTTACAAGCTCCAAAATGTCTGGCTAGCTGGTGGTCGTGAATTGTCTTGAGAGCCTGTGGCCTTGCCTCCAGACGAGAAGACCTTATCTTGGCGCCACTGCAATCCATCCTTCTTTTTTAGCGAGGCTTGTTCAGATTTGGAAATGATGCATAAGCCTGCCTGATAGATGATTCCAGACTGGGCTGAATTAGCAAAACATTTTGGGCAAAAAGAATGGTGCTCGGGGGAGCAGGTTCAGAAGATTCAGGGAACATCTGGGATAGGGCATTCGCCTTCCCGTTCTAGGATCCTGGTCGGTACATCAAATGGAAACTAAACTTGGAGAAAAACAAGGCCCATCTAGCCTGCCGAGGTCTTAGGCGTTTAGTGAATCTCAAGTATTCCAAATTCTTGTTATCTGTAAAGATCATGATTGGATGACTAGCGTCCTCCAGCAGGTACCTCCACTCCTAGAAGACTACTTTAATTGTCAGGAGCTCCCTATCAGCCACATCATAATTCCTTTCGGCCTGGTTTAGTCTCTTGGAACAAAAATCTAGCCGGTGAAGCAAAGCCTTTGGGCCCTGACATTGAGAGAGCACTGGTCCTGTTGGTACTTCGAAGGCGTCTACCTTGAGAACACAAGGGAGTGCTGGGTCTGGGTGTTGAAACACAGGGGCAGAGGTAAATAGGGCTTTCAGCTGTTCGAAGGCTGCTTGGGATTCTTGATTCCAAAGAAAGCATTTATGTGAGTGAGTGAGCCGAGTAATCGGGGCAATGATAGTTGAAAAACCCTTGATAAATTTCGGGTAAAAGTTAGTGAAGCCTATGAATCTTAGGACTCCCTACCTGTCCGAAGGTGTGGGCTATTCCATAATTGCTGAGACCTTCTGAAGATCCCTAGAAATTCCCTAGAGGTAGAGATAAGGAGTCCCAAGAACTTAATGGATTGTTTCTCAAACTCACATTTTTCTGCTTTGGCGTACAAGCCATGAGTTCTTAGGGTATTTAGCACCTTTTTGAGATGGTCTTGATGGAGCTTGAGTGAGACTGAGAAGATGGGAGACCTGATGACATCCAACCGGAAGAGTTCTTGGTGACCTGTATCTGTGGTTACTAAGTGCAGCCAAGTTTTGTGGTGTGTGCGTGCATTGTATCCAAGAAGACTCAGCCACCCCTTTAAGCCACGATGAATATTCAGCTCAATATTCAATGTTCAGTAATATTCAATAGTAGCTCAATATTCAACTGAGATCATTATTTTCATAGTAACTTTGAAATAATGAAAAGAAACAAAATGCATAACCTCATTACTGCAGGAAGAATTCCATATTTCAGAGGTAGCCACAGTGCTAAGGAGTAGGGACCCTTGCTCTTTGTGTGGAAGCAGAAGTTTCTCTGCAGAAGTATGACACTCCCCCTTCTGCTATAGCTCAACAAATGGAAACATTCATGCTTCCTGCTGATTGGGAACTCTAGCTCTGACTTAGGCCGGGTACACACGAACAAACATGTATGGTGAAAGCGGTCCGTCGGACCGTTTTCACCATACATGTCTGCCACTGGGCTTCTGTACGATGGTTGTACACACCATCGTACATAAGTCCGCGCGTAAACAATACGCGGGGCGTGTCCGCGGTGTCGCCGCGTCGATGACGCAGTGTCGCCGCGACAATGACGCAGCGACGTGGGCGGCCCGCCTTTAAAATGCTTCCACGCATGCGTCTAAGTCATTCGACGCATGCGAGGGACGGCGGGCGCCTGGACATGTACGGTAGGTCTGTACTGACGACCGTACATGTCCGAGCGGGCAGGATTCCAGCGGACGGTTTTAAAACACGTCCAGGAATATTTGTCCGCTGGGAAAAGGCCCGGCGGGCAAATGTTTGCTGGAATTCGGCCCGCTCGCGCCCACACACGACCGAACATGTATGCTGAAACTGGCCCGCGGACCAGTTTCAGCATACATGTTTGGTCGTGTGTATGGGGCCTTAGACGTTGGTGTGTTGGACCTCTGCAGCGAGACAATTTTTTCTCACTGGAACAGTCTAATTAAAGCTACACTATATTACCAAAAGTATTGGGACACCTGCCTTTACATGCACATGAACTTTATTGCCATCCCAGTCTCAGTCTGTAGGGTTCAATATTGACTTGGCCCACCCTTTGTAGCTATAACAGCTTCAACTCTTCTGGGAAGGCTGTCCACAAGGTTTAGATGCATGTCTATGGAAAAGTTTGACCATTCTTCCAGAACCACATTTGTGGGGTCAGACACTGATATGGACAAGAAGACCTGGTTCGCAGTAGATGCTCTAATTCATCCCAAACGTGTTCTATCAGGTTGAGATTAGGACTCTGCAGGCCAGTCAAGTTCGTCCACCCCAAACTTGCTCATCCATGTCTTTATGGACCTTGTTTGCTCACTGGTGTGCCATTGTGTCGTAACAGAAAAGGGTCCTCCCCAAACTGTTCCCACAAAGTTGGGAGCATGAAATTGTCCAAAATGTCTTGGTATGCTGATGCCTTAAGAATGACCTTCACTGGAACTAAGGGGCCAAGCACAACCCCTGAAAAACCAACCTGCACCATAATCCCCCCTTCACCAAATGATTTGGACCAGTGCAAAAAGCAAGGTCCATAAAGACAAGGATGAGCGAGTTTGGGTGGGGGAACTTCACTGGCCTGCACAGAGTCCTAACCTCAACCTGATAGAATACCTTTGGAATGAATTAGAGTGGAGATTGTGAGCCAGGCCTTCTTATCCACATCAGTGCCTGACCTTAGAAATGCACTTCTGGAA
Organism: Rana temporaria; assembly: GCF_905171775.1. Lineage (NCBI taxonomy): Eukaryota > Metazoa > Chordata > Amphibia > Anura > Ranidae > Rana > Rana temporaria. Next base: position 328,379,353 of record NC_053493.1, read on the forward strand.
GAATGGTCAAACATTCCTGAAGACAAACTGCTAAACCTTGTGGACAGCCTTCTCTAAAGAGTTTAAGCTGTTATAGCTGCAAAGGGTGGGCCAACTCAATATTGAACCCTACGGCCTAAGACTGGGATGCCATCATAGTTCATGTTCGTGTAAAGGCAGGCGTCCCAATACTTTTGGTAATAAGGGGCCAGATTCACAAAAGAGATACGACGGCGTATCTCCTGATACGCCGTCGTATCTATGCGCCTGATTCATAGAATCAGTTACGCATAGATAGCCCTAAGATCCGACAGGTGTAACTGTGTTACACCGTTGGATCTTAGGCTGCAATTCTAGGCCGGCCGCTAGGTGGCGATTCCATTGCGGTCGACGTAGAATATGCAAATGACTAGTTACGCCGATTCACGAACGTCCGCTTTGCCCGTCGATCTAAATTTACGTTGTTTCCGTAGAGATGCGTCGCGTAAAACTAAGGCTGCCCTCTAGGTGGTGTAACCAATGTTAAGTATGGCCGTCGTTCCCGCGTCGAAATTTTAAATTTCACGTCGTTTGCGTAAGTCGTCCGTGAATGGCGCTGGACGCCATTTACGTTAACGTCGAAACCAATGACGTCCTTGCGACGTCATTTAGCACAATGCACGTCGGGTAATTTTACGGACGGAGCATGCGCAGTATTTGAATTAGGCGGGCTTGCGCCGAGTGGATTTACGCTATGCCGCCGCAAGTTTACAGGTAAGTGCTTTGTGAATCAGGCACTTGCGCTGTAAACCTGCGGCGGTGTAACGTAAATGGGATACGTTACGCCGCCGCAGCGTAACGTAATTCTATCTGAATCTGGCCCATAGTGTATTTTGCTTGCTTCTAACTGTTGGGTGAACACAGGAACAAGAAAATCCGATCTTCCTCTTTATGCTTCCATAGTGCGCCAGAAACTTGAATTGGAAAATCTGATTGCTTGTTATAGGCAAAAAAACATGGTTTTTCCTTCAGATATTTTATGTCTATGTTATTAATTAATCACATCTGTGAAAAGGCAGTGCAGCCCTGCAGTGATGGAGGGTGAGGTTAGAGAGACTCATGAGTCTCTCAAGGAGAGCTGGAATTGTAAATCTGGACTCGAAGATTTCTCTGTCCTTAGAGCCACTGCAAATGATATGCATATTCTCTAGTTCTCCTTTTAGGGAAACTATTAGCACTACAGAGAACACAAGTGGCGGAATCTCTTCAGGGTGCCATAAATTCTATTAAAAAGCATCACCACTTAAAGTAATAATTTTATCAGTCACCGGAATATAAAGGTCATTTTTAATGGTGTGAAACAAAAGTAATTGCTTCAAATTGTCAAGGGATGTTAACTTTGGAATGTAAAAAGTTTGTAGCGCTTTCATTTTAGCTAATGGTTTGCAGGTCTGTGCAAGTCTAGAATAAAAGCTATGAAAAAGCCATTCTACGTTATTAATATGGAAATATTAATCATCTGAAATGTTGATTTTCTTTATGTTAATATTTCAGTTTTCATGGTGAAGGAGGCAATACAGAAATAGAAAGAACTTAGCTTCAGTTAGTAGGGGGTGGCAACGGCAAGGCCTGTATATATATCTTCTACTGCTACTGTGAGAATTGAAGAACATAGTACAGGTAGAGAGGTTCGAGCAATGCTTCCTGGGGGCAGAATGCAAATGATCCAGTCTAAAAGTAAAAAGGGCTTCTGGATAATTATATTTTCATATGGCAGCGCCCTGTAAGCATATGCCCAATCCATAGAGTGTTTAACCGCTTGCCGACCGCTGCACAACGATATATGTCGGCAAAGGGACGTACCTGTACGTCCCCTTTAAATCGCGACATAGTGGGCGCGTGGGCCCGCCGCGTGCTCCGTGACCGTGCCTGCAAGACCCGCGAGCTCGATGTCCGCCGGTGTCCTGCGATCATGTCACGGAGCTGCAGAACGGGGAGATGCCTATGTAAACAAGGCATTTCCCTGTTCTGCCTAGTGACAGGACAGTGATCTACTGCTCCCTGTCATCGGGAGCAGCGATCACTGTCGTGTCACTTGTAACCCAGCCCCCCCACAGTTAGAATCACTCCCTAGGACACACTTAACCCCTTCCTTGTCCCTTACTGGTTAACCTCTTTACTGCCAGTGTCATTTACACAGTAATTAGTACATTTTAAAGCACCAATCGCTGTGTACAGTGGGGATCGAAAGTTTGGGCACCCCAGGTAAAAATGTGTATTAATGTGCATAACGAAGCCAAGGAAAGATGGAAAAATCTCCAAAAGGCATCACATTACAGATTAGACATTCTTATAATATGTCAAAAAAAGTTAGATTTTATTTCCATCATTTACACTTTCAAAATTACAGAAAACAAAAAAATGGCGTCTGAAAAAGTTTGGGCACCCTGCAGAATTTATAGCATGCACTGCTCCCTTTGCAAAGCTGAGACCTGCCAGTGTCATGGATTGTTCTCAATCATCGTCTGGGAAGACCAGGTGATGTCAATCTCAAAGGTTTTAAATGCCCAGACTCATCTGACCTTGCCCCAACAATCAGCACCATGGGTTCTTCTAAGCAGTTGTGTATAAAACTGAAACTAAAAATAGTTGACACTCACAAAGCTGGAGAAGGCTATAAGAAGATAGCAAAGCGTTTTCAGATGTCAATATCCTCTGTTCGGAATGTAATTAAGAAATGGCAGTCATCAGGAACAGTGGAAGTTAAAGCAAGATCTGGAAGACCAAGAAAAATATCAGACAGAACAGCTCGCAGGATTGTGAGAAAAGCAATTCAAAACCCACGTTTGACTGCACGATCCCTCCAGAAAGATCTGGCAGACACTGGAGTTGTGGTACACTATTCCACTATGAAGAGATACTTGTACAAATATGGTCTTCATGGAAGAGTCATCAGAAGAAAACCTCTTCTACGTCCTCACCACAAAAAATCAGTGTATGAACTTTGCAAATGAACATATAGACAAGCCTGATGCATTTTGGAAACAAGTTCTGTGGAACGATGAGGTTAAAATATAACTTTTTGGCCGGAATGAGCAAAGATACGTTTGGAGAAGAAAGGGCACAGAATTTAATGAAAATAACCTCTGTCCAACTGTTAAGCATGGGGGTGGATCAATTATGCTTTGGGGTTGTATTGCAGCCAGTGGCACAGGGAACATTTCACGAGTAGAAGGAAAAATGGATTCAATAAAATTTCAGCAAATTTTGGATGGTAACTTGATGCCATCTGTGAAAAAGCTGAAGTTAAAGAGAGGATGGCTTCTACAAATGGATAATGATCCTAAACACACCTCAAAATCCACGGGGGATTACATCAAGAGGCGTAAACTGAAGGTTTTGCCATGGCCTTCACAATCTCCTGACCTCAACATAATTGAAAATATATGGATAGACCTTAAAAGAGCAGTGTGTGACAGACAGCCCAGAAATCTCAAAGAACTGGAAGACTTTTGTAAGGAAGAATGGGCAAAGATACCTCAAACAAGAATTGAAAGACTCTTGCATGTCTAATCTGTAATTTGATGCCTTTTGGAGATTTTTCCATCTTTCCTCGGCTTCGTTATGCACATTAATACAAATTTTTACCTGGGGTGCCCAAACTTTCGATCCCCACTGTAAATGACAATGGTTCCAAAATAGCATCAAAAGTGTCCGATGTATTCACCATAATGTCGCAGTCACGATAAAAATCGCAGATCGCTGCCATTACTAGTAAAAAATGTATTATTAATAAAAATTACATAAATCTATCCCCTATTTTGTAGACTCCATGGCCCAGATTCTTGTATATCAGCGTATCTATGCGGTGGCGTAAAGTATCCGATTTACGCTACGCTGCCGCAACTTACACGGGCAAGTGCTGTATTCTCAAAGCACTTGCTCCGTAAGTTGCGGCGGCGTAGCGTAAATCACCAGGCGGAATTCAAATTCGGCGGGTAGGGGGCGTGTATCATTTAAATCAAGCGATTCCCCGCGCCGAACGAACGGCGCATGCGCCGTCTGTAAAATATCCCAATGTGCATTGCTCCAAATGACGTCGCAAGGTTTCGACGTGGACGTAAATTACGTCCAGCCCCATTCACGGACGAGTTACGCAAACAACGTAACTTTCTCAAATTTGGACGCGGGAACGACGCCCATACTTAACATTGGCTGCGCCACCATATAGCAGGGGCAACTTTACGCCGGGAAAAGCCTAACGTAAACATCGTAACTTTACTGTGTTGGCCGCGCGTACGTTCGGGAATTCGCGTATCTAGCTAATTTGCATACTCAACGCGGAATTCGACGGAAGCGCCACCTAGCGGTCAAAAAAAAAATGCAGTTACGATCCGACGGCGTAAGAGAGTTACGCCTGTCAGATCTAATGGATATCTATGCGTAACTGATTCTAAGAATCAGGCGCATAGATACGACGGCGCAACTCAGAGATACGACGGCGTATCTGGGCCTATAACTTTTGCGCAAACCAATCAATATACGCTTATTGCGATATTTACCCAAAATATGTAGTAAAATATATATATCGGCCTAAACTGATGAATATATTCAGGTTTTTTTGGATATATATTATGAGGAAGTCGTGTGATCGTGACGAATACGCTTAAGAGTCTATCAGAGGTAACGGAGGTGACGTTCGCCACTCGTTTGTTTTTTATGCCTGATTACATGCTTCTTTTGTGAGTACCATAGAGTATGTTTTATTGTTGCTATTAAAATCCCTAAACGATACTACACTATCAGTGTATTTATTTCCCCGAGTGAGGGTCACTATTGTCCACCAGATGTGACTCCCTAGGGGGATTCTGTTCACAGATAGAGGCTGTACCCTATTGGGAAACAGCTGGAGCTTCTTTGCTGTATCTGCCCAGACAGATTGTATACACGCTGTTACCTTACAGCAGTAAGGTAAGGTAAGGGGACACCCTCATCAATTTCAAAAGAAAATCAGAACCCTTTCCTTTTCTTCAGCACCTTCCGCGTTGATGATTTGGCACAAGCACCAGCACTCTGGGGTAGATTCAGATAGATTAGCGGATCTTTCGATCCACGTAATCTATCTGATTTACGATCCGCCGGCGCAAGTTTGAGGCTAATGCTGTATTCAGAAAGCACTTACCTCAAAACTTGCGGCGGCGGATCGTAAATCCCCCGGCGGAATTCAAATTCCGCGGCTAGGGGGCGTCTACAATTTAAATCAGGCGCGTCCCCGCGTTGATCCAACAGCGCATGCGCCGTCCGCAATTTTTCCCAGCGTGCATTGCTCAAAATGATGTCGCTGGTTTCGGCGTGAGCGTAACTTGCGTCCAGCCGTATTCTGAATCGACTTACGCAAACGACGTAAAAATTCAAAACTTGCCGCAGGAACGACGGCCATACTTAACATAGGATACCCCTCACATAGCAGGGGTAACTATACGCCGGAAAAAGCCGAACGCAAGCGACGTAAAAAAAAAGCGACGGGCGGGCATATTCGTCGCGTACAAAAAACGAAACGCCACCTAGGGGCCATAGGGAGATTGCAGCCTAAGATCCGACGGTGTAAGTCACTTACACCTATCGGATCTTAGGGAGATCTATGCGGAACCTGATTCTATGAATCAGCCGCATAGATCCGACCGTCGGAACTCAGAGATACGACGGCGTATTAGGAGATCCGCCGTCGTATCTCTATCTGAATCCGGGCCTCTGTGTTTATCAGTATTTGTTTTGCTGTTTATGCATGAACACCTATGTTTCAATTCACATATGTTTCACATGCATCACTTGTTTATAGTCATGCCATTTTGAGGACTTATGCTAGCAGCGCATGCTTTATTACAGTTGCACCCAGCACTTTGTATTTATTACATTCTTGGATTTGATGTTATTTATTAGCAGAGATATTTATTTTCATTCATTAATGCTTTTATGTTTTACATGTTTATTATACACTTGATATAGCAATTCCTCCTTACCTTAGGTATGTCCACCTTATTTCATTTTTACAGCGCAGCATTACTTATTCACATAGGCCCAGATTCACAGAGTGTGGACGCACATTACGTCGCCGTAACGCAAATGCCGTACGCCACGCCGACGCAGCGCGGAGAGGCAAGCACTGCATTCAGCAAGCCAGTGCTCCCAACGCTGCGCCAGTGTGGCGTAGGATTCGAAGGCGTAGGCCGGCGTAGGTGGAAGTGGGCGTGACCCATGCAAATGAGGCGTGACCCTATGCAAATGATGGGCCGAACACCAGACAGATACGTATTACGAACTGCGCATGCGCCGTGACGTGGACGCATCCCCCTGCGCCTGCTCACAACCACGTCAGAACAACTACCTAAACTACGCCGGATCACTTCGTACGGCGTGAACGTAACCTACGCCCAGCCAGACACACGTAACGTAAAATACGCCAGCTTGTGTTCCATTGTGCAGACCTTTGCATGTCTGCTTCTGGGTTGCGCCTCCTTTATGGGGAATAACTTTACGCCGGACATACAACTTACGTGCACCTCGCGTAGCCTACGTCGGGTGCACACAGGTTTGTGAATCGTCGTATTTCCCTCATTTGCATGTTTGAATGGCTAATCAATGGGAGCGGCACCATGAACCCAGCCTAAATGTGCGCCCACCCTACGCCGGCGTAAGCAAGATATGTCGGCAGGGTGTAGTCTGGCTTTAGGCGCATATCTGTTTGTGGGTCTGGCGCACAGATACGACAGCACACATTTGCACTTACGTCGGCGTAACTTGTTATACGTCGGTGAAAGTACTTTGTGAATCCGGGCCTTTATTTCACTTTGGGTCTGATATACCTTTAGTGCTGCAGCAGTAACCCCCCCACCCACCCTTTCCCTCCCCTATCTCTTTGGTAGCGCAGTAACATACTTGCAGTGCCGTATTGCAAAAAATGGCCTATTCATAAAGGGGGCAAATCCTTCCAGGGCTCTGGTTAACGCAAAAAATCAAAAAAAGAGATTTGGGGTCTTTTTTACATAAAGAGGACCTGTCGTCCTTATTTCTATTACAAGGGATGTTTGCATTCCTTGTAATAGGAATAAAAGTGATAAAAAATAAATTAAAGGGACAATGTTAAGAAAAAAAGTAAAGCGCCCCCATCCCTCACGCGCAGAAGCGAACACATATGTAAGTATGTAAATGGTATTCACACCCCACATGTGAGGTATCTCCTCAAACGTTAGAGCGAGAGCAATAATTCTAGTGCTGGACCTCCTCTCTAACTCTAAACTGGTAACCTGTAAAGGCGATATCTTCAGCCATAATCCCAGTAAACCACTTGCAAACCACAACGTAGTGGTTATTTACACTTTTGCAGCCAACAGGGCCGTCTTTAATATGGTTTGGGCCCTGGGCAAACATTTTTTTTGGGCCCCCCTCCAGCTTATTTTGGGCCTGGCTGGTTCACATGTATGTGTTTTGGCGGCCCTCATTTGTGCAGGCACAGCAGCCTATTGATTTGAATGGGCTGCCATGCCTTTGTTTCCTGCAGAAAAAAGGTGCATTCAGCATTTAAAAAATACAGTTGCATTGAAATCCATTCTGCTTTTGCACCATGCTACTTACCTGCAGTTCTTGCACACACAAACGCACTTTTTTTTTAAAAGCGTGACCTAAACGTCTAAAGATACAGCAATTTTGACAGTGCGGGAACTGCAGATAAGTCACAGCAGACAGCAGAATAGACAGACAGTGCTGTATTTCATTACTTGATGGGCATAGGTGTGCCGTGTGCGCAGCCTATTACATGAGGCATGCGTTTTTCTTAACAGGAAACACAGGCATGGCGGCCCATTCAAATGAATGGGCTGCTGTGCCTGCGCAAATGTGGGCCGCCAAAACACATACATGTGAACAAGCCAGGCCCAAAATAAGCCCATCAAGCAGTTAAATAATGCCATGTGCTCTGAGGCCTTACTCAGCCTGGACTGCAGGTCTGGTCTGTGATTTAAAGAGTTCCTCTATTTTACACATGGCATGGCATGGCATGGGGTCCCATGGTGCTAACGCAGAATGGACAGACGGTGCTGTGACCCCATGCCATGTGTAAAATAGAGGAACTTTTTAAAACACTGACCAGACCTGCAGTGACTCATCAAATATTATAAAGACTTTGGGCACACTCTACAGAAAACTTCTATTTACAATATAGATTAGCAAACAGTGACATACCTTGAGGAGCAGGACATGAAGAAGTCAGCCTCGGGAAGAGCAAACTGGGGATGTTATAAAATCACATTCTAATTCACTTTTATATACAAGCAGCACCCAGTGGCAGGAAGGGAGAAGTGCACGTCTAAAGGGAAGCCAGGGGTGCTGTACATTTTAAAACACTGGAAAGGGAAGCAGTACTGGCACTGGCTGCGTGCCGCTGATGATTTTCAGCCTGATTTGTGGGCAGCACAGGGGCTTAACGGGCGGCTCTGCTTTGGGCCCCCAACAGTGACAGGGCCCTGGGCAGCTGACCCTGTTTGCCCTATGGTAAAGACGGCCCTGGCAGCCAAACTGGGATAACAGTTAGTCCTCAGCACACAGGGCGTTAGAAAAAAAGCCATTGAAATTTTTTAAATACCGTAGTTTGTTGCCATTTATGAGCGTGCACAATTTTAAAGTGAGACATTTTAGGTATCTATTTACTCGGCATCGTTTTTCACATTATACAAATAAATATAGATACATTTTGTTTTTTTGTTTATTAATTCATTAAAGTATATTTTTTCCATAAAAATTGCATTTGCAAAGCCGCTGCTCGAATACTATGTGATAAAAATGGCAACAGTCGCCATTTTATTCTTTAGGGTCCCTGCAGAAAATATATATATAATGTTTGGGGGTTATACTTTTTTCTAGCAAAAAATACTGATTTAAAAGTGCCATAAAAAGCCTGGTTGGCAATTGGTTGAAGCACCGCACAGTTTTTGATGAACGATAACTCCAGCCCCTGAATGGTTATGTTTCAGCCTCTCTGCCTCATCAGCACAAGACCAGTGATTCTAGTTAGCATGTAAAATGTAAAATTGACTGAGGAGCACCTTTACTATATAAACATATACTGTATTGTACCAGCTCACATGTTTCATGTCACAAGACCTCGGCAAAACACAGCAATGTTTCCCATGAATCGGAAAAATAGCTGACAAGGTAATACACTAAGTGCAATCTATGAACAGGCGGCAGTGAATTTTGCTGTTCTCTTACGACCAAATGAGCCTGTACAGCCTGCGGAGGTTCATAAAGTCTGAGAATGATATAACTCAGAGAAGGCTTGTTCATTGTATTCAGTGGCCTCGTATTAGGAGGAAATAGTGTGACTATGGTAATCAGGACATCCAATGATCTGTCATTCTCTAGTTATTCACAGAAAGCATGCTGTGCAGCAGGAACAAAAGTCATCAGATGTTAGATTTATCTAATAAAATACTACATAGGGCATTGATACTCATCAGCGCCGCTATTAGAAATCATGGGGCCCCTACCTGACAGGGACACGCTGAAAGAGTTTATTAGGATATCAAGATGTCCAAAATCTTTACAGAATTGGACATGCATATACTGTATGATGCCAGGATGTATGGAATACTGGCAGGTACACAAGAAATAAAAATATATTGAATATTTGTTTGATATAAATATATGATATGATATCAGGATATAAAGAAGATGTACTGAACTGGGTATGTACAATGTCAGGATGTACACACTATCGACAGTGTTTGACATGTTATGATATATGGCATATTTATAGTATTGGGTATGTATGCCATACATTATACACTGATGTACAAAGTGTGAGAGATGTATGTCTGGATCCACTCCTGATCTATTACTTCACATTCCCGGAAGAAACAGTGTAATTACTATTCTTCACCAAAGGACTAATCCTGTGTATTTTTAATTAAGTTGTATGATCCTGTTCCCACTGGATTTTCTCAAGTCTTTTAAAATATTATAAATGATTAAAAGATTTATAATAGAGCAATGTTTTATGGTTCTCTCTTTCTATATATACATTAGCAGTTGTATGCTGTTCCAGAAGGAGCAAGGGTGGGTGGTGATAATGGAATGAGGGGGGGGATTTAGAGACAGTAATGAGTGGGGTATGCAGGTGCAACATCGAGTCGCTGATCAGGGTGGATAAAGGATTAGGTATGCAAATAGGAAGGAGTTAAAGGGGTTGCAAAGGAAAACATTTTTTTCCCTAAATAGCTTCCTTTACCTTAGTGCAGTCCTCCTTCACTTACCTCATCCTTCAATTTTGCTTTTAAATGTCCTTATTTCTTCTGAGAAATGCTCACTTCCTGTTCTTCTATCTGTAACTACACACCATAATGCAAGGCTTTCTTCCTGGTGTGGAGAAAGCCTATTGAGGGGGGAGGGGCGAGCAGGAGTGTCAGGACGCACACTAACCCACAGCTCCTTTCTCTATCTGCAAATTAGAGAGTGTCCTGACTTGCCTACTCGCCCCCTCCCCCCTCAAGAGGCTTTCTCCACACCAGGAAGAAAGCCGTGCATTACGGTGGTGAGTTACAGACAGAAGAACAGGAAGTGAGGATTTCTCAAAAAAATAAATAAGGACATTTAAAAGCAAAATGGAAGGATGAGGTAAGTGAAGAAGGACTGCACTAAGGTAAAGGAAGCTATTTAGGGGGGTGGGATCCTTTACAACCCCTTTAAGTGGCCCCTGGCCTCAGTTTTGGCCACAAGAGGCCCAATTTTCCCTACAGATAGGCTATAAACACAGCTGCAGAATTCTGTGAGAGGATGTTCGGTGTTGGAGAAAGAAAGCAGGATTGGCCCCCATGGGAAGTCTTGGGGCCCTCTTAGGAAAGATGTAGGGCTCCTGCAATTTGTCTTTCAATGGCTTGGTATAGCCATTGATGCTGTTACATGATGCAGCCACGTAACGCGTAGGGAGGAAGAGCCAGTGACGTTATGCCATGACAGGAAGTGTGCGGAATGCCATTTTGTGAAAGGTACAGAGAGGCCGCAGGAAAATGCGCATGGGACATACTTGGACATTCCAACATGACAATGATCCAAATCATTGAGCCACTCTGGGCAGATTTCAAACATGCAGTTCATGCAAGAGAGCCCAAGAATTTACAGGAACGGGAGGCTTTTTGCCAAGAGGAATGGGCAGCTTTACCATCTGAGAAGATAAAGAGCCTCATCCACAAATACCACAAAACACTTCAAACTGTCGGGGCAATACACAGTATTAAGAACTGGGAAATGTAAACTTCTGATCAGGGTCATTTGGGTAGTTTCTGTTGTTATCATGATTTAATGTAATGGTGATGTACTGTAGTCTCTTGCCTAATGCAGTTGGCCTGAGAGAATTCCAAGGATAAGTGTGGGGGGGGGGGGTGTAGGAAGGTGTTAAAGCAGTTGTAAACCTCGCTTGGTATTTTTTACCTACAGGTAGGCCTATAATAAGGCTTGCCTGTAGGTAAAATGAATATCTCTTAAACGTGCACCATTTAGGAGATATTCACCCTGCATGTAGCCTGTGATATCAGGTCCGGCATACCTTGCCGACCTTCAGAGCTTCGTGCCGGAACCAAATGACGTCATCATGGCTCCGGCCAATCACATAGCCGGAGCACGCCAACTTGGAACAAAGACGGGGGGAACATATCAGCCCTTTTAGTGGTGACATTACAGCACTGGAGGGCTTAATTCAAAGGTGAGTAATTTCATAATGCAATGCATATTAGCATATTATGCCATTGCCTTGCAGGTTTTTTTTTTTTTTTTGCAACGTCTGCGGTTTACAACCGCTTTAAAGTGTATGTTACCCTGAACACTTTTTTTCTATATGTGTGTTTATTTATATGCATTTTATAAATCATAGTCTCTATCATTTTCAAGTACTTCTTCTATCTGAAATACCTAATTGATTGTGCCAGTCACCCTTTTTCCTGTTTAGAAGTAAATCTGTGCTTGTGTGGTCAGTTTGCATCCTTAGGATGGCCATTCAGCGGGACTGGACACTCTGCAGACACACAGCATGCCTGTATTGGATAATTTGCTCAGCCACCATGCCCCTGACCAATCACAGCCTGTTTCTGGCATACACCCCCTCCCAACCCCTTTAAGTGCCCCTGGTGTAGTTCCAGTTTTGGCCACTTGATGTCTCCCTTTCCCTAAAGATGGGATATAAATACAGCTGTGGGGTTGTGCGTGAGGGAGCTTGGGTGCTAGAGGAAGAAAGTAGGAATGTGTTTGGATCCCTCTTGGGAAAGATGTAGGCCATCTGGAATTTGGCTTTCCCTTTCGCTTAGGCTGGGTATTGCATGAACACCCTCTTCCCTACTGGGATTCAACCAGGGAAGACAGGACTCCCCAGATGGAGGTCAAGACAAAGGCTTGTAAGCATACAAATACTGCCCTCTCTCCCCGACACTATTCGCCCTTGCACTGGAGCCGGTGGCGAAGGTGCTGCACACGTTCCCACATATCAGGGGTCTGCGCATTGGTCTGCTGGAGGAGAGGGTAGCCCTGTACGCCGATGACATGCTCCTTTTTCTCAGCGATGCAGGTCCATCATTACAGGGTGCGCTGACAGTACTGAACACCTTTGCCAGGGTCACAGGACTAAAAGTTAACTGGCCCAAATCGTTACTATTCCCAATAGACCAAGCCGCAAGGACGACATCCCCTTCTGACACTCCCCTTCAGTGGGTGGACACGGTCAAATACCTGGGTGTAATTATTTCCTCTCGAGCAACAGAATTCATCTCTCTCAACTTAGACCCAGTATTACTAGATATAAAGGTCAAACTTAAATCGTGGGGAAATTTGCCACTGTCCTTATGGGGCCGAGTTAACCTCATCAAAATGAAGATCATTCCCAGTCTCACTTACCTTTTCCATCATTCCCCGCAGTGGATTCCCAAATCCTTCTTTAAAAGGCTTAATCATGTTTTCTCTACCTTTCTATGGGGCCCCTTCCTGCCGAGATGTAAACTAAGCACCTTGATGAGACAGCGAACACAAGGGGGTATGGCATTCCCAGACTGCTATAAATACTACCTTGCTGCACAACTGGTGACTGCGGCCTGGTGGCTAGATCCAAATACATCGAATTCAGCTATAGTCCTGGAGGTGGCAGTGGTGGGTTCAATAGAGGCACTCAAATTGCTGGTCTATAGGGGACCTTGTGCCCCATGCCCCCGTGACCCCCTCCATGTACACCACCATATGCGCATTGGAGGGCAGGGTTGGCAGTGGAAAAGTACAGACCTAATAAAATCTCACCGAACGCTCCGATTTGGCTGAATCCGACTACCCCTCATTTTTACAAAATGCCAGATCCATACGCATTGACCAAATATGGCATCAAACTTATATCTCATATAACGGAGAACAACACTTTAATCCCCTTGTCTCGACTCTCACAGACTCATAATATACCAAATCATTATGTCTTTCAGTACCTGTAATTGTCACATGCTTTTAATACACAATTCCCGCATTCCTCCTGCATGGTGATTCAGTCAGGGTTAGAGAAGACACTTCGTTCCAGGAGTTCTGAAAAACCAACATCTCGTCTTTATGAACATCTGTTATTTGTGTCTCTCCCTCCCATGGATAAGCTCTGGTCTTGTTGGCAAAGAGATATCCCTACACTGGACAACGACGATTGGGATGATGTTTGGGATTTCCCTTTAGCTCCCTGGTTTTGTTGCGAGAGACAGACTTGTGCAGTTTAAAATAGTGCATAGAGCTTACTTTACACCTTATAGGCTTCATAAAATGAAACCCAAGCTCTCCGCAATAAAGCATGATCCAATTTGCTCCAGTGGCGGAACAATCTTTCTTGATCCCCCAGGAGGCAAATGATGATATTACCTGGATCAACAATCCTTGCTGTTATTTATGTAAATGTTAAAGGGGTTATAAACCCTCCCGTTTTTTTTCACCTTAATGCATCCTAATCTGACAATTACAGGCCCCCCAGCCCCCCATTTTACTTACCTAAGCCCTGAAAAGTCCTGCTTTGAGAACGCGCTGGATCTTTGCCCAGGGTTTTCGGCTCTTCATTGGATAGATTGATAGCAGCGCAGCCGCTTCTGTCAATCAAATTCAATTACGTGGGCGCCAGGGGCGGGGGCCAATCCTGCATTAGACGGCTATGAACCCCGAATGCTGGACTCTGGAGCATGCCCACAAGGTAACTCCCTTGAGAGAGCACTTTCCAGAGGGGGTTATCTGATGCGGGGAGGAGCCGAGAGAGCCGCCGTGGGACCCTAGAAAACGGCGTTCGGAGCCACACTGTGCAGAACGAGCTGCACAGTGGAGGCAAGTATGACATTTTTTTCTTTTTAAATAACAAAAATCGAACCTATAGTGTCACTTTAATATCCAGTTATGTCTTGTGCTTTTAGGGATGCATTCAGCTATTTTGTAAACTGGATAAAGCTAGTTACCAAGTTACATTTTCATTGCTCTTACTGTCAAAAATCCTTTCCAAATGGGGAGCTTAAATCTCTTTTCCTCCAGACATAAAGAGTGCTGCCGTATCCTCTGTAATGGCCGGAATGTGAATAACTCAACATCAAGCTCAACGTATGGACCACTTATGTATTTATTTATGGTGATCATATCCCACCCTTACCAAAACAGAAAGAAAGTCTGCTCTCAGTGCAAAGAACGGCAGCTTGGAAAAAGTCATAATGCAAAACCTCTTGGTAAGTATGCAGTGGAAAAAATGAATTATACACAAAAGGGTTAATTTACTGAAACTGGGAAGTGGGGATATTCATTAACCCTTTAGCCGCTATATATTATGCAATCATACTCTCTGGTGAGTGATGGTCTGGGGATGCTCACAATATGGAAGTCACTAATATACTTGGTAGCCCATGGATTAATTGGTGGAAGTATCTTGCACAAACACTTTGTGGATTTTTTCAATTATTCATAATAATAATGAATCATGGACTTTTTAATAATTTATGGATTTCTTATTAATCATGATTTTCGCGTGGCGTGCTTATGAATTGTTGAATGTATTTTAGAATTTGAATAATTTATTTGCACTGTTATTTCAGTCTTTATCAGTCTTCATACAGCCCTGTGTTCCCGGCATTCTATTTCCTTCTCCAGCAAACTCTTGCTGCTGATGGAGGCCACCCAACACTTCAGCTAAGGTCCATCCCTTCCTGGCAGCAGCTGCTAGACCAGGCGGTAAGCTTAGTGGACTGAGCAGTGGCCTCAGCTGTGTGTGCATGTATGCTGAGAAGAGGCAGTGGAGCTCAGGCAGAGTGTGGTGCCTCTAGGAGTGGCTCCCTACAGGGACCTGATGTTGCAATCTCTGAGTTGGTTGCAACAATGGTGAAAACCAGGGTGCAGGGTCAGGGCTGTCTGTGGGCAGTTTAGGTAAGAAAGAGCAGCTGAGAGTCTTGTTGGAAGGAGTATGAAGAATGGCATTGACTTGGCAGTGGCTGTGGATGGCTTGTTGAGTCAGTGCAGCCAAATCTGGTTGTTTGCAGTGTGTAGCTCTCTGCCAAGGCTAAAGTCGCAGAATGAAGAACTTAGTAAGAACAAGTTACTGTGAAGCAGAAGAGGCAGATGACTAAGGCCCATTTCACACTGGGGCGGGAGGCGCGGTGGCGGAATTCGGCCGCTAGCAGTGCGGTATTAAACCCCCGCTAGCGGCCGATAAAGGGTTAATACCGCCCGCAATGCACCTCTGCAGAGGCGCATTGCGGATGGTATTACCGCGGTTTCCCATTGTTTTAAATGGGAAGGAGCGGTATACATACCGCTCCTCTAACCACTCCAAAGATGCTGCATGCAGGAGATTTTTTTTTCTCCTGCCAGCGCATCGCCAAAAGGCTGGTACTCATTGTTTCCTGATCTTAGTGCAGCCATGTGCAAGCTCAGGCCTACTTCTGTACTTCAATTGCTTGTGTCCTGGATCCTTATGAGGCTTTCTGTGCATGCATGGCTCTGGGAGGATAGGACAGAGGTTCCCATAGCCAGGACCACAATAAAAGTGCTTCCATTTTCAGGCAGCTTTTCCAGGGATGCCACAGCCCTCAGGCTGGGTCTTACTCACCCAGAAACAAGAGAGTGCTGCTCTGGGCTCTAGCCCATTTATACCCCCCTCAGCCACCTGCTGGTCACCTGCCATATTGACCAGAGATTGGCTGGGGAGATATTAAAGGGGTTGTAAAGTTAAGTGTTTTTTTTTAACTTTAATTGCAGCAAAGTATAATTTCTTCAGTGTTGTTACATGAAAAGATATAATAAAATATTTACAAAAATGTGAGGGGTGTACTCACTTTTGTCAGATACTGTACATTATGGATGTTTATACAGTGTACTGTATCTGTACAGTATATTTAAAGAATATGTGTGACGAGATCCTTCCTCGCCCAGGTCCTGCTCTCCCGACACTCCTCTGCTACCAGTGAGTCAGCTTGCAGATTGCAACGTCTGATGGTCCAGTCATCCAAGGTTCCGGGATCCGAATTACAGCTATGTGCTATTCGGACCCATTAAGAACAAACACCAGGCAGGCTGTATGTAAGTTCCAACAGGACTCTTTATTTCAAGTACACAGCACACTTTTATACAGAATTTTGGAACATCCCACTCCCAACAACCGCTTTCCTATTGGTCAATTGTAAAGTATATCCGGTCTTCACTCAGGTCCCCCTTGACCATGCAAATGAGGACTTGAAATTGTCAACAGGGATTGGTCCAATAGCTTGGATAGAAAGACTTGTGTATTGAGACAGAAGCCCCAGGGGGTAATCAATGTACACAATAACCTGGTTCCAGCTAGACGGCCTGACTCCGACACCCGCTCTTAACCTGCAGAACACAATAAAAGGTATTTCGCAAGCTGGTTCCACTTAGCATTTCAAAAGCCTTGCATTGAATGTCCCTCTCCTGTGTAACATATGTCAAGTAGAAACACTTTAATATCTCAAGGTCCATGACATTACTTCCCCTGGGAACCAGTCCAACAGCCGCAGTGGGACCCAAACGGGTCAACTCGAGGATGTTGGAAAAGTAGTCTTAAAGTTCCAGGACTGTGCTGGGATGACCCATCTGCCTTCCTGTTTTGAGGTCCTGGCCCATAATCGGACGGCAAGAGGCTCACATTCAGTCCTCTCCAAAAGCCCCTGTCCCGGCTAGGTCTGTCACACATCTCCCCCTTTGGCAGGAGACTAACACTGGGAGAGACCCCAATTTCGGTACCCACCCAGTACCCCAGATACCTTGTCCCAAAGAGAGCATTACTCACCCAGCCAATCTCTGCCTCTCTCAGAGAACACGCCTGCCGCTGGGGAGAGGCCTGGACTGGCCCTTCTCCCTGGAGTCCTTTCAGCCGCTGGAGAGAAGACAGGGTGGCTGGGCTCAGTTCATCATGCCATTGGGAATCTGGGCCAACTGGCCACCATTCCTGGGGTATACCAGTGGAGACTGCAGTCCCATCCACTGATGCTAGGTAAAAATCCCCCGGTGCTTGCAAAGCAAAGCCGACATCCTCCTGTCTCAGTGCCGCACCATTTTCTGGGGTTGTGTCTGTGGAGATCGGAGTCCCATCCACTACCACAGGAACCCCCTCTTCTGTTAGTTGAGAGCAGAGGCCCGGGGCACTCTGCTCTGTTGCCAGCTCTTCCGCTGGGTTGCTGTGAGTGGGGACCACAGTCCCATCCACCGATATCCGCTCAAGCTGTAGTTGTGTGCAGCAGCCAGTAGCATCCTGCCCTGCTGCCAGTGATTCAGCTGGGAGTAACAGCTTTACTACCTCAGCTTGTTGCTGGGGAGGGGGGCCAACCGCCCCGGCTCCCTGGAACTCCACAGTTGGTCCCAGTGCTGGGCAGAGATGGCTAGCATTCTGCCCTGTTGCCAGCACTTCTGCTGGGGGTGCATAATCCATAACATCCTCTGAACAGTCCATACATTCTGTAATCTGTGGCTGGGGAGTGATTGCCATCTTCTCACCCTGAGCCTCCGGAACTGCCACGGGGGTGGGGCAGAGGTCTTGATCCCTCTGTCCTGTGACCAGCGCTTCAGCTGGGGAAGTTCCTTGTAACTCCACAAATACTGCCCTTGGTGCTGGGCAGAGCACAGTGAAGTTTGGCCCTGATACCAGCTCTTCTGCTGGAGGCTCCCCAGGTTGTTCTTCCTCAGCAGAAAAGTCTATCAAATCCCCTGTCTCTACAACTGGTGTCTGGGGATAGAGGTTCACCATCTCCTGTCCATGGAACCCAGAAGATGCTATGGGTACTGAGCAGAGGTTAGCAGAGCTCGGCCGTGCGGTCAGCACTTCAGCTTTGGGAATGGCAAGCTCCCGATTTTCCACTGCTGATTCATCAGCCAGGATTTCATCACTGTCAGCTGATATTTCCTCATAGTCCCAGGTAAAGGGAACCTCCCCCTGCTGCTGAGCGGAGTCTAGCAGCTGTTTGTAGGTGATTTCCAGTTCCCATTCTTGAGCGGCCAGGAATTCCAAATCTTCCTGTAACCAGTGCACTTCCGGGACATTCAGTCTTCGCTCTCTGTGCTCCATTATTTCCTCCCAACGCCACTCCCGATCGCTCCCAAAGTTGGGATCCCTGGACATCCTCCAATACAACAATCCCAGGCCATCATAGTCAAAGCCTTCCGTGGGGCTGTCATCCGCTGACCACGGGCACTCTTGGACTACATACCACCGGAGGGCTCTGTAGCTCTCGTCCAACCGCATCTCTTCCCGGATCAGCCTGCTTAACTCTGCTGTCCACTCCTGCTTTGGTTGTTCCCCCAATAACAGCATCCGTACTTCATACTGTGACCAGTACCTTACATGGATGGAGGGGAGAGCTTTTCCCTGGTGTCGCTGCTCGCGGGCTAGCGCTTCTTTCCAGAGTTCGCAGCGGATCGAATCAGACCATCCAAGCAGGACCTCCTCTGATACTGGTCCTCTGCGCTGTATCTGCTTCTCTCGCAACCTCCTTCTGAATTCCTCTTCCATGGTTACTGATATCTGTACCTCTCCTCTTCTTTCATTTGGTGCTGCTTCTTTAGGCGTTGTCACCGATCGCCGTATTTCTGCAATTCTCAGCTCCTGTTGCCGCTCTCGTTCTCTCTGTTGTCGCTCTCGTTCTCTCTCATCCTGCCGCTGGAGGTCTCTAATGGTATTCTGTATGGCGGTCTCTGATGGGTTCGCACCATATAATGCCAACCGCTGTTGAACTCGCTGCTGGAACAAGTCTTCAACTGACCGGGGTCCTGCATCACCATCCCTCTGATCCATCTCGGCTAGCGCAATGATCAGGGTGGCCTTGTTCTTCCCACCGGTCCCTCCACGGCTCTCAAGCAAGTCTTTTAGCATGGTTCTCCTCCAGGCTGCATAGCTGGTCATTCATGGTGGTGGTTTGGAGTTGTCCCAGTAACTGGAGAGCAAATCCCACCGCTGCCAACCAATGTGACGAGATCCTTCCTCGCCCAGGTCCTGCTCTCCCGACACTCCTCTGCTACCAGTGAGTCAGCTTGCAGATTGCAACGTCTGATGGTCCAGTCATCCAAGGTTCCGGGATCCGAATTACAGCTATGTGCTATTCGGACCCATTAAGAACAAACACCAGGCAGGCTGTATGTAAGTTCCAACAGGACTCTTTATTTCAAGTACACAGCACACTTTTATACAGAATTTTGGAACATCCCACTCCCAACAACCGCTTTCCTATTGGTCAATTGTAAAGTATATCCGGTCTTCACTCAGGTCCCCCTTGACCATGCAAATGAGGACTTGAAATTGTCAACAGGGATTGGTCCAATAGCTTGGATAGAAAGACTTGTGTATTGAGACAGAAGCCCCAGGGGGTAATCAATGTACACAATAACCTGGTTCCAGCTAGACGGCCTGACTCCGACACCCGCTCTTAACCTGCAGAACACAATAAAAGGTATTTCGCAAGCTGGTTCCACTTAGCATTTCAAAAGCCTTGCATTGAATGTCCCTCTCCTGTGTAACATATGTCAAGTAGAAACACTTTAATATCTCAAGGTCCATGACAATATGTAGTGGGAAATCACCCTTTTTGATGTGATATAAAAGACTACCATTGCTGATCGTGAAGGATCTCAGCTCCCTCCTGTGGCCGAGATGAGTTAGAGCCACCTGGTGTTTACATTTTGTTCTGGTACCGCAGAGAATGTTGGGGAATTAAGTTCAGGAGGAGAAGATACTCCATTTGCCCTGGCCTGTAATAAACTACATTACCCAGAGAGCAGCTGTACAACCCCAAGATGCTTTGCCTTCTGCGCTGTCTGCTGGGGGAGGTAATTTAAGGGAGAGGACCTGTTTGGCGCGCTCTCTCAGGACTGCCTCTTCAACCCAGGAGGACACTGCCAGAAGTGTCTCCACGGGGAGTAGGCCACAGCTGAGGCCTACATACGCCCAGGCGGAGCGCCTTTGAAAGGAAGAGACGGAATCTCTGTCGGAGTAATCAGATGGGCTTCCAGTATCCCTGTGACCTGTCTGAGAACCGGAGGCTGCCAGCTAACAGAATTGTGACTGGAGATCGGGGACGGAGTGCCACAAGGCCTGAACCGTTTGGGTAAGACGGGCATTTGCCCGAGAGTACTGACTGTCTTGCGGGAGGGCGGATTGCTGATATCCATCTTTGCGGTTTGACTGTTCAGGAAACTTCCATCAGTTTACTATTTCCCTTTTGGATTATAAATTGCTTTTTGCGCGCCAACGCATAAGTGCACAAACTATTAGTATAAATTATATTGAGGTTTGGCCTGGCCCGCCAAACCATATTGATTAGCTATAGCTATAATACTCAGACTATCTATTTAGTGTTGCATATTGTTGATATTCATTTTATTGCTCGTTGATCGAGTAATTGGTTCTATTACATTGTATAGTATTGTAGAGAGACAGAGAGCTGGGTAAGGCTTGGCAAGGGGGTGTTTCAATGTGTATGTTTTGTTGAAGGGGTCCCCCTTGCTGTGTGCTTACACAGGTCTGTATGATATTGTAGTTCAGCTCACACCTATGCCTTATTATTGTTACTGATCCTGCAGAGCTCTGCAGATAGTTTATCACTGTTTTACTCATGTTCCTTTGTTTCCATCTCAAGTAAAGTAATACTTTGGTTATCTTGAAGTCTGTGTGCAGCCTATCTTTCATACTGCAGGATCCCTTCCATTTATGGTAACCTTTAATTTGCATAATCTGTTGTAGTGTAACGGGATATTGTGCACCCCCACAAGTTACTGGGGTCCACAACTCCCATTTTACCAGTTGTGTCAAAGGAGGGTTTTGAGACACTTTTAGGCCCCTTTTACACCCGTTTGCGGATGAAAAAGGGACATACATTGGTCCCTATGAGATCACGGATGTCAGCGGATGAATATCCGCTGACACCCAATCTCGTCTGCCTCCACAATGATACGATTCTGCAGATGGAAGAAAACCCTACTATTCCTTCCGTCTGCGGATCGGATGAACACGGACACACGGTCTGTGTTCATCCGATTCCCCATAGGGGAGAGCGGAGAAAAGACAGGGCGGTTCTGCACAGTGTGCGCGGACCGCCCTGTCATCTGCCGGCTCAGCAGGGATCAACGGCGCGATCCCCGCTGAGCAAGCGCAGGTTTACGGGGCGGATCATTACTGATCCGCCCTGTGTGAAAGGGGCCTAAGGGATTGATCACAGATCGTAGACCCAAAAACAAACCAGCAGCTCCTCTGGTGGTAGTGCTACACACATAGGGCTAGATTCAGGTAGGGGGACGTAAGTTTGTGCAGGCGTAGCGTATGTCATTTACGCTACGCCGCCGCAATTTAGAGAGGCAAGTGCAGTATTCACAAAGCACTTGCTCCGAAAGTTGCGGTGGTGTAGCGTAAATCTGCCGGCGTAAGCACGCCGAATTCAAATTGTCAAGAGGTGGGCATGTTTTATGTAGATAAAACATGACCCCACGTAAATGACGTTTCTCACAAACGGCGCATGCGCCGGCCATGAACGTATCCCAGTGCGCATGCTCCTAATCACGTCGCAAATAGTCAATGCTTTAGACGAGAACGTAATTTACTCAAAGCCCTATTCGCGAACGACCTTCGCAAACAACGTAAAATTTTCAAAATTTGACGCGGGAACGACGTCCATACTTAACATTGGCTATGCCTCATATAGCAGGAGTAAGGTTACGCCGGAAAAAGCCTTACGCAAACGACGTAAAAAAATCCGCCGGGCGCACGTACGTTTCTGAATCGGCGTATCCAGCTCATTTGCATATTCTACGCTGAAATCGACGGAAGCGCCACCTAGCGGCCAGCGTAAATATGCAATTAAGATACGACGGCGTAAGAGACTTACGCCAGTCGGATCTTAGCCTAATTTCGGCGTATCTTGCTTTCTGAATACAGAAAGAAGATACGCCGGCGCAGCTTTGAATTTACACGGCGTATCAATAGATACGCCGGCGTAAATTCTTGCTGAATCTAGCCCATAATATATATATATATATATATATATATATATATATATATATATTTGTTTTTTCGTGCTTATGTAAAAGAATCCATAGATTTCAGATGTTTATCGTTGATGGGATAGACTACAATATACAATAAGTGCATACAGAGCACACAGAGCTTGGAGTTGGCAGATACCCCAGGGGCTGATGGATTTGGGAGGAAAAAGCTATTCGGCCAAAAGGCTATTTATAAAAAAAGAAAAAGAGTTGTCCCCGCAGGGTGACTGGTGTCTACAAGGTAATGTATGTTCATAAGATATGCGCATACATGCCTATGTGCATCCTGATAATGGGAGGACCCAGTCGCACATAAATATCAAATCTTCAACAAAAATCTTTGTACAACTTGAATCTGTAAA
Organism: Rana temporaria; assembly: GCF_905171775.1. Taxonomy (NCBI): domain Eukaryota; kingdom Metazoa; phylum Chordata; class Amphibia; order Anura; family Ranidae; genus Rana; species Rana temporaria. The sequence continues at coordinate 328,402,236 of NC_053493.1, forward strand.
CGGTATTAAAGATTTACATTGCAATAATCTGTTTGGACTGATATAAATAATACAAAGTATACCAATCTGTGAGGATAGAGAATATATAATAAGCATGGCCTAAAGAAGAGGTTGCTTGCATGATCTAATGAAGATCAAAATATGAGTTTTTATAGGAGGAAACTCTGGTTTTAAACCTTTTTGAGTGTGAACCTTTACAGTGAACAGAACAGGTTTGTGGAACATAAAGGGTTATTGGGTCTTGTATTGGTACCAATCACAGGTGTCCATTAAATGGACAAGAAAACATTCTTCATCAAAATATCCTCTGTGTGGGATACTGGATGGATAAATATGTAAGACCTGGAGATCTGCGTGGTGCTTCCGATCAGGTCCTGAAAAACAGAGGAATGCCCATGTGAAATGACCATTAGACTGATGACAAAGCAACTGCCAAAAAAAAAAACGACCACAGCACAATTCATTTCTCTGCATGAAAGACACAACACAATGGTCCCTAGAAAGCTTACTTCTCTAATAATTGTTATATACCAAAGTTTAACTTCATTTGTGAAAAGTAAAAGACACTGGGGTTCATTTAAAAAAAACGGAGAGTGCAAAATATGGTGCAGCTGTGCACGGTAGCCAATCAGAACAAGGCCTGGTTCACATCTCTGCAGGTTGCAGTTTGCATATTGTGTTTTTCAAAACACATTTTTGATCCATTGAAGTCTATGGAACCAAAAGGCTTTGCACAGATGTGAACGTGACCCATGGGAAACCATGTTAAATGGACTGTAGTGCAGTGGAGGTTCGTCCATAGAGGGCGCTGGAGCGCCGCCCCCTCTGGCTCTCAGCCGCCACTGAGTGTAATAACATAGATTCATGCATTGCACGAATCTATGTTGTTATCGCCGCTGCCGCTGTTCTATTCAGATGGTCAGCGCTCATGTCCGAACATCTGAATAACGGCAGCTGGTTGGCTGTACGGAAGTGCCTATCAGAGCCAACGGCTTTTCCGAGTACAGCCCTCGGGTCCCGGAAGCTTTTACAAGGAACGCACTAGGGATGCGCTCCTTGTATAAGACTGACAGGCATCTCAGCCAATCAAGTTGGCCGTATCTGGCTACCGGTAACCTGATTGGCTGAGACACCTGTCAGTCATCGAGGGCGGTAGAAGACATCGAGGGACGTGGATGGCTGACTCCAGTAAAGGTAAGTGCCGGGCTGGGGGGGAAAGGGCACTTTACAGGGCACAGCGGCGACGAAGGGCACAGTCAGTGACATCAATGGGCACAGTGGCGACAATAGGCACAGTGGGGACAATGGGCACAGCAGCGACAATTAAAGGGCACAGCAGCGACAGTTAAAGGGCACAGCGGTGACAATTAAAGGGTACAGCGGTGACAATTAAAGGGCACAGTGGTGACAATTAAAGGGCACAGTGGCTGTGTTTGATGGCATGGCACAGTGGCTGCGTTTGATGGCATGGCACAGTGGTGACAATTGATGGCATGGCACAGTGGTGCGAATTGATGGCACAGTGGCTGCGTTTGATGGCATGGCACAGTGGTGACAATTAATGGCACAGTGGCTGCGTTTGATGGCATGGCACAGTGGTGACAATTGATGGCACAGTGGCTGCGTTTGATGGCATGGCACAGTGGTGACAATTAATGGCACAGTGGCTGCGTTTGATGGCATGGCACAGTGGTGACAATTAATGGCACAGTGGCTGCGTTTGATGGCATGGCACAGTGGTGACAATTGATGGCACAGTGGCTGCATTTAATGGGCACAGTGAGGCTGCAATTTTTTTTTCGTTTGCGCCCCCCCAAAAATTTTGAGCACCAGCCGCCACTGCTGTAGTGTGTTTCTGCAAAACTGAAAATGCACAAAAGAAATGCATAGGTGTGAACCAGGACTAAGGCTCGATTCACATATATGTACCGGTTTGTTGCTTTTGGCTGGATTCACATCTATGCATTTTCAGTGCTTTTTGCGTTTTGCACAACAGAATGTGTTCCATAGGAAACCATGTTAAATGGACTGTAGTGCAAAATGCAAAAAACACACAAACTGCATAGGTGTGAATCCAGCCTTTGAGAGTTTCTGCAGTGCTTTTTGCATTTTATTTACCACGTATCCCCTCGATTTTATCATCCTTTTTTTCGCGCTTTTTTTTGGAGGGGGGGGGAGTTGTTTTTTAACAGATTTAAAAATGCAAATAGCAGCAAAAACCCCTTAAAAACGCACTACAGTACTTGCTTTTCTGCATCTTTTCCATTGAAGTCTATTGAACCAAAAAAGCACAATTTTGCGTTTAAAAAAGTCCCTGACCCTTTCCAAAAATGCAGAGGCACAAAAATGCATTGATGTGAACATGTTCCATAGGAACCCATGATAAAAAAAATGCATTTCTGCAAGAAGCTTGAAAACATGCATTAGTGTATATAGAGACTTAAAGTAAAACTTTTTTTTTTACATCTTGGATAGAGTACAGGGGGATTGGAATGCTTGTCAGTTTTTACTGCTGTCTGCTCCCCCAGACCCCTATTTACCCTCTCTTTGTCCTATTTCCTATTATCATTAAAAAGAAAAAGTTATAGAAAATCCCAATTTTGGGGTTGTCCCCAGAAAAGTGGGAACATCGTCTAATGGGGACACTAGTTTTGGAGACCTGGGGGTCCCCAAGGAATTCCCTTAATTTTCAGGGATTTCCTCTCACTTCCAGTTTGGCTATGGGACAGGAAGTGATGGGAAATCTCTGAAATGGGACACAGATGGCAAAAACAATGTCTGACAGGAGTTCTAACCCTTACGCTATCCAAAATGAAAAAAAATAAAGTTTTGCCTATAGTTCTACTTTAACCACTTGCTGATCTGCTGCCGCCGTCATTATACTACGGCAGTACAAAACAGATTATAGCGCACACATGCAAAAATGACATTTATCCTGCAAGGCTAGTTAAAAACACCTGAACATATTCAAAAATACGGGGGTTTGGTCACACTATATAGTCATATAGTGCTAAGCCCACTTACTGCGACAAAGTACCCCGAATTAGTGGGTCCTACCCTAGTAATAGAATGAAAGAACCTGGGTCTCAACCATGGGAGATATACTCCTCTATGTGGGAGAACTGAAGGGTTTCTTCCTATACACTGGTGGCCACTAATATGAGGTAATGAAGAGGGGGAGGGGTGCTCCAGCCAAGAGACCTGGTCAGGGTCTATACAAAATACAAAAAGATACTTGGTGGGCACACCCTAAAAATGCTATACATCTAAGCTGGGCTTAGCACTATATGACTATATAGTGTGACCAAACCCCCGTATTTTTGAATATGTTCAGGTGTTTTTAACTAGCCTTGCAGGATAAATGTCATTTTTGCATGTGTGCGCTATAATCTGTTTTGTACTGTATTTGGTCTTATAGCAGCACCAGCTTAGATGTATAGCATTTTTAGGGTGTGCCCACCAAGTATCTTTTTGTATATTATACTACGGCAGGTCGGCATGATCCCGCAAACCGTCGTAGCTGTACGTTGGTTCATGCAAGCAGGATAGCGCACACGCCCACTGCACTGCGGGGGTGCCGATGGTCACGAGTGATCGCGGGCACGAGAGGAGATGCAGATCGTGAGTTCCTATAAGCTGGGAACCACGATCTGTCATCTCCTATAGTGAATCCCCTACCCCATCAGTTAGAACACACAATCAGGGAACACAATTAACTCCTTGATCGCCCCACATAGATGATCAAATACCACCAAAAGAAAGCCCTATTTGTGGGGAAAAAAGGACGTCAAATTTGTTTGGTAACAGCGTCGCACGACCACGCAATTGTCAGTTAAAGCGACGCAGTGCCATATCGCAAAAAATGACCCAGTCATTGAGCAGCCAAATCTTCCGGGGCTTAAGTGGTTAAGCTTCGACAAAGAAAGAAAAAAAAATATGGAATCTGATTGTTTTTCTGCAGAGCTGCTCTGGTTTTAGTAAATCAACCCTAGCTGTGTCTGCATTCCACTTTTGTCATTCCACTTAGACCCCTTTCACACTGAGGAGTTTTTCAGGCGGTACAGCGATAAAAATAGCGCTGCTATAACGCCTGAAAAACTCCTGCCCAGCAACCTCAATGTGAAAGCCGGAGGGCTTTCACACTGAGGCGATGCGCTGGCAGGAGAGAAAAAAATCTCCTGTCAGCAGCATCTTTGGAGCGGTGAGAGGAGCGGTATGTAGGCCCTTGGGTCTGCTATGGATTTTAAGGGGAACCCCCGTACGCCAAAAAAATGGCGTGGGGTTCCCTCCAAAATCCATACCAAACCCGTATCTGAGCAGCAGCCCGGCCGGTCAGGAAAGGGGGTGGGGACGAGCGAGCGCCCCCCCTCCTTAACCGTGCCAGGCCGCATTCCCTTAACATGGGGGGCTAGGTGCTTTGGGGCAGGGGGGTGCCTCCCTCCCGGGCTTTGACGTCTTCTGTGGGGGGGGGGGGGGGTCCCGGTCCTCACCGCCGTCTGGTTCTCTTCCGCCGGGGGCCCCGCTCTCTTCTTTAGCTCTTTTAAGAAGGGGGGGGGGGGTGCCAGGGCTTCTGCCAAGTCGGATCCCCGTTCAATATCGTGCCACGGCTAATCGCAACTGCAGCTAAAAGCACTGTACAAATGCAGCTGATCGCTGTGCCTGGAGTCTTGAATTCCAGCAAAACATAAACATGCTTTTATCTGCGGCAAAACAGCCGCCCGTGTGAAAGGCGCCTTAGGATTCCAGCTTTTTGGTGCCTCTGCTTTGTGTCTAATCTGTAGCATGCCATGGTTCATTGATGTGATCAGTCCCTTCTCAATGCTCACAGACAATGCCTTGCAAAACAGCAGTAGTAAAATTCATTTAAGTCATCCCTCCCCCACCACCAATGACAGTCTTTCGCTTAACCCTTTCCCTCTCCCCTTATATTTCTTAATTTTGTTTTGTTCTCTTAATAAAAAATGTATCAAATGAAATAACCCTGTAAGTAGATTTTTTTGGAGCAGTGGAAGACATTTTATTTTAATACTTACCAGGCCAATGGCTATAGAAAAGGAATGAGAAAGCTGTACATGACCACCTCAGTCTGACATGTTTAAAGGAATACGTTTACCTTATCTTACATCTTACATGTTACTCTCGTATTCAGGGTGTAACATGTTAGTGCTGCAGCTGTTAGTGCTGGGACAATTAAAAAAAAGATGCGGGGCTCCGCCTACCAGGCACGTCGCTCATTCATAGTGTTCTGTGAATGGGAAACTACAAATACAGACAGCCTTTGCGGCTCTCAGGTTGTAGTAACTTCTCAATGAACTATCACAATGTTGTTGAGCGCTGTGGTAGCTCATTGAACGCTCCTGTCAGGCCGCGTACACACGGTCGGACAAAACCAATGAGAATGGATCGAGGTTCAGTTTCATCGGTCCAAACCGACCGTGTGTATAGCCCATCGGTCTGTTGTCCTTCGGTCCAAAATTTTAAAACATGCTTTAAAATCGAATCGATGGACCGCTGACCGATCGGGCCAAACCGATGGTTAGTACACAAAAGCATTGGTTCAAAACCCGCGCATGCTCAGAATCAAGTTGACGCATGCTTGGAAGCATTGAACTTCATTTTTTTCAGCACGTCGTGTGTTTTACGTCACCGCGTTCTGACCCGATCAGTTTTTGAAATGATGGTGTGTACACACATCAGACCATCAGGCCACTTCAGCGGTGGACCGATGAAAACGGTCCGTCGGACCATTCTCATCGACTGAACCCGTCGTGTGTACAGGGCCTCAGTGTATAACTGAATGCTCGTACAAGGTATGGGCAGACAGCTTACCCACAGAATCTGCAAGAGGTCTGCATAGCACCCACGATCTGCTGTTTGTAGGTGCAATGCTTGACAGGCTCCCTAATATCTCCATTTCAGCCTGTGAGGAGGCATTATCCTGCATAAGCTCTCATTGACTCTCTTTTTGAGTAAAGGAGTCAATGTGCTCTGGTAAGCAGATCCAGTCACTTTGGGTGTTTATTCAAGTTTGGTGAAGGATCACTTCTCTATCAGTATATCACAGCAAGCACAGAATGGACGTTTGGTGTTTTATGGACTTTGATTTATTATCATAATATTTTTTTTTTTTGTGCTTAACCACTTCTCTACTTTGGGTGTTTTTCAGATTTGGCGTTTACAAGACTAAAACATTTTTTTTTGCTAGAAAATTACTTAAAACCCACAAACATTATATATTTTTTTTTTCTAATACCCTAGAGAATAAAATGGCGATCATTGCAATACTTTTTGTCACACCATATTTGCGCAGCGGTCCTACAAGTGCACTTTTTTTGGAAAAAAATCACTTTTTTGAATTAAAAAATAAGACAGCAATAAATTTGGCCCAATTGTTTTATATATTGTGAAAGATAATGTTACGCCAAGTAAAATGGTACCCAACATGTCACGCTTACAAATTGCGCCCGCTCGTGGCATGGCGTCAAACTTTTACCCTTAAAAATCTCGATAGGCGACGTTTAAAAAATTCTATAGGTTGCATTTTTTGAGTTACAGAGTAGGCCTAGGGCTATAATTATTGCTCTCGCTCTAACGATCGCGGTGATACCTCACTTGTGTCGTTTGAACACAGTTTTCATATGCGGGCGCTACTCACGTATGCGTTCGCTTCTGCGCACGAGCTCGTCGGGACGGGGCGCTTTAAACATTTTTTTTTTTTTTTTCTTATTTATTTTTATTTATTTTATTATTTTTTACACTGGAAAAAAAAAAAAAAAAAAAAATGATCACTTTTATTCCTATTACAAGGAATGTAAACATCCCTTGTAATAGAAAAAAGCATGACAGGTCCTCTTAAATATGAGATCTGGGGTCAAAAAGACCTCAGATCTTATATTTAGACTAAAATGAGAAAAAAAAAAAAAATTGGAAAATGTCATTTTTTCAAATGACAAAAAAAAAAATGTTTCTTTAAGAGGCTGGGCGGGACTGACGTTTTGACGTCACTTCCGCCCAGCAGAGCTATGGGGACGGGCGAAGGAGATTTTTCCTTCAGTCTCGTCCCCGCTCAGCTCCCGAACGGTCGCGATCTCCTCCGCCGCTACCGACGGCTCCGGTAAGCGGCGGAGGGCGCGGGAGAGCGGCGGGAGGGGGGGGGCCCCTCTCCCGCCACCGATAACGGCGATCTCGCGGCGCATCCGCCGCGGAGACCGCCGTTATCGTTACCAGAACCGCTGACAGTAAAGATAGATACCTCGGTTGTGGCAGCAGCTGCTGCCGTTACCGAGATATGTATCTTTAAAGTTAGGCCGTATATAGTCGTACAGCGGTCTGGAAGTGGTTAAGATTGGGACTGAATATTTTCACTAATTGATATCTCACAATATTTTTTAATCATATGTTGTTTAATAATGTTTTGTGCACATTTGTTTATTTGATAAGAATTAGTGACTTCAGGAGTGCAGTCCTATGATTTTCATTGTTATTTTTATAAATTATTAGCGCCCCCTATCTTTTACCCATATCACTAGGAGCATTCACTCTTTGAGGGGAGCAGCTTATTTCATTTACTACTATATATTTATTCACTTGGCGCAGAGTTTTCCCCCTTTATCCTTTAACCGGTTAAGGACCGGCTCCTGTACATATACATAGGCAGAATGGCACCAACAGGCAATTTGGCGTATATTTACGTCAGTTTGAATTTGCCGCCATGCGAGTGCGCTGCTGGCAGAGCATGCCCACGGAACTTGTGGACTCGATGTCGGCCGATGTCCCACGATCGGGTCACAGAGCTGAAGAACGGGGAGATGCCAGTGTAAACACAGCATCTCCCTGTTCTGCCTAGTGACATGTCTCTGATGTCTGCTCCCTCTCATCGGGAGCAGTGATCAGAGACATGTCACTCGTAGCCATGCCCCCTTAACAGTTAGAATCACTCCATAGGACACACTTAACCCCTTCCTAGCCCCCTAGTGGTTAACCCCTTCACTGCCAGTCACATTTACACAGAAACCGTGCATTTTTATAGCACTGATCGCTGTATAAATGTGAATGGTCCCAAAATAGCGCCAAAAGTATCTGATGTGTCCGCCATAATGTCGCAGTCACGATAAAAAATCGCTGATCGCCGCCATTACTAGTAAAAAAAAAAATATTAATAAAAATGCCATAAGACTATCCCCTATTTTGTAGACGCTATAACTTTTGTGCAAACCAATCAATAAATGCTTATTGCGATTTTTTTTTTTAACCAAAAATATGTAGAAAAATACCTATCGGCCTAAACTGAGGATTTTATATATATATATATATATATATATATATATATATATATATATATATATATATAATATAGATTTTTGGGGGATATTTATTATAGCAAAAAGTACAAAATATTGCTTTTTTTTTCAAAATTGTCGCTCTATTTTTGTTTATAGCCCAAAAAATAAAAACCACAGAGGTGATCAAATGCCACCAAAAGAAAGCTCTTTTTGTGGGAAAAAAAGGGACGTCAGTTTTGTTTGGGAGCCACGTCACACAACTGCGCAATTGTCAGTTAAAGCGCTGCAGTGCCGAATCGCAAAAAGTGCTCTGGTCTTTGGCCAGCCAAATGGTCTGGAGCTGAAGTGGTTAAAGCCTTTATTTAAGGCTTAAGCCCCGTACACACAGGCAGAATGTCAAAAGCCAAAAGATACCAGCCGACATTCTGCCCGTGTGTATGTCTGGCCGGCTTCTGTCAGACGTGCATGCTGGAAAACCAGCAGCCGACTGACTCCCGATCAGCGGTTTTAGCCAATGGCAGAGAATGCTGATCCGAGTGTTCTGGCAGGGGGGATCCCCCTGTCACAACACAGCAGCTCAGCGGGGGATATCGCTCAACTGACTTTGCATGGTTAGTACAGCAGCTCTGACCGGAAAGAAAGAAAGAAATAAAGAGGGAGAAATAAAGGAAGAAAAGAAAGAAAGAGGGAGAAAAATAAAGAAAGACAGAAAGAAAGAAAGAAAGAGGGAGAAAGAAAGAAAGAAAGAGGGAGAAAGAAAGAAAGACAGAAAGAGAAAAAAAGAGGGAGAAAGAAAGGGAGAAAGACAGAAAGAGGGAGAAAGAAAGAAAGAAAGAGGGAGAGAGAAAGAAAGAGGGAGAAAGAAAGAAAGAAAGAAAGAAAGAAAGAAAGAAAGAGGGAGAGAGAAAGAAAGAAAGAAAGAAAGAAAGAAAGAAAGAAAGAGGGAGAAAGAAAGAAAGACAGAAAGAGAAAGAAAGAGGGAGAAAGAAAGGGAGAAAGACAGAAAGGGAGAAAGAAAGAAAGAAAGAGGGAGAGAGAAAGAGGGAGAAAGAAAGAAAGAGGGAGAAAGAAAGAAAGAAAGAAAGAAAGAAAGAAAGAAAGGGGGAAAGAAAGAAAGGGAGAGAAAGAAAGGAGGAAAGAGGGAGAGAAAGAAAGAGGAAGAGAAAGAAAGAAAGTAAGAGGGATGGCGCTTCAATCATCCCGGCACCATGGTTGTTATGGTGTCAGGATGATTAAAGTGCATTATTTCTATTATTACATTGTAATATAGAATTAAATTATTCAACTCACCATAATGCAGAATCAGTGGGAGCCCGGAGTTCCTCCTTACATCAGGTGTCCCCAGCGGAGCCCCTTCTTACACCAGGCATTCCCAGCGGAGTCCCCCCTTACACCAGGCATTCCCAACGGAGTCCCCCCTTACATTAGGCATTCCCAGCGGAGTCCCCCCTTACACCAGGCATTCCCAGCGGAGTCCCCCCTTACAGCGGGCATTCCCAGCGGAGTCCCCCCTTACAGCGGGCATTCCCAGCGGAGTCCCCCCTTACAGCGGGCATTCCCAGCGGAGTCCCCCCTTACACTATCAGGTATGAAGCCCCATCAGCAGAGACTCTCTCCGCCGCCGTTACAGTACAGAGTGGACAGTGGAGGAGCCAGTGTCCTATCATTCTGGGTCCCCTATCAGATAGTGCCCGGGTTGGACTGCGCATGATGTTTTTTTTAAAAGGGGCGGGTGTATTATTGAGCAGTGATTTTTTAACCATCTGCCCCTTGCTGTATTGCTGTGAGCAGGGCTGTCTTAATGAGAGGGCACGCCTGGGCACTGCCCGGAGGCCCCAGCTGCATGGGGGGCCCCTGCACTTTCCCCAAAGCAGCTGGTCCTTAAGCCCACGCTGCCCCGGAATTGGGGGCCCCATGATGGCACTGAGAGTGATGGGGGGGGATATCTGGGGGTGTAGAGGGGTCAGAGTGCTGGGGAGGCATAAATCTAGCAAATATATTATATGCACAGGACAGCTTTGTTACGTATGTATGTAGTATTTTCCCCACTGTTTCTTTGCTGTACAGAATGATTGTTCATGTAGTTAATGCGGAGCTCCACCCAAAAGGTGTCTCCATTTAGGGGCCCCAGAGCATTACTTTGCCCAGGGGCCCGTGATGCTATTAAGACGGCCCTGGCTGTAAGCGCAGCCAGTGCTGACTGTTCTATCGAGATGTCCAACTTGTAAAAATATCACTGCTCAATAATACACCCGCCCCTTTTTAAAAACCATCTGTCACCTTGCTGAATTACTCTGAGCGCGGCCAGCGATGTTCTATTGAGATGGGTCCCCCATCTGATACAGCGATGTTGTGGATAATCCGGGTGGCTGCCAATAAGAATTGAGTTGCGGCACTGCCCACCCCCGCCCCTTCCCACATCATTTCACAGACAGACATCAGCGGGGCGGGAGGTGGGCGGTGCCGCAGCTCAATTCCTATTGTTTGGTCTACAAGAAAATGGCAGCCGGCAGAGACATTGTCTCCGCCCGGCCGTTGACCTCTAGTGGCGGCGAAAACTCGGGGGCTCATAGTGCGGATCGGCCCTGGCTGTACCTTTGGCATGGTTATATCTTCTTAGTCCTCTCCATAAAATTATCAGAACTATAGACAACACTTTTTTATTTATTTTGGATAGAGTAAGGGAGGGTTATAGCCCATGTCAGTTTATTTTTTACCATCCCTGTCCCATTGCAGAGATTTCCTTTCACTTCCTGCCCCATAGCCAAACAGGAAGTGAGAGGAAATCTATGCAAAGTAAGGGAATTCATCCCCCCCCCCCCTTTGAAATTGCGTGACTTCATCTGAAATCGTACAATTTCAAAGCCGCATGTCAGTGCGACTTGAAAGGCATCTGTGCAGCTTCATGCTCTTGTTCACATTGGCTGCGGCTTTGAAATCGCACATTGTCAGTGCTACTTCAGATGCGACGTGGAAGGCGGCTTCCTGCACAGATGTCTATGCAAGTAAATTAAACCCACTGAGTCCCAAACTGCATGAATCAAGATCAAAGGCTGCGATTTCTGAGGACAATTAAGCCCTTATTAGCATTGACTGCGGCTTTGAAATCGTGCAAATTCATCTTAAATCTTAAGATTTCAAAGCCGCATGTCAGTGCGACTTGGAAGGCATCTGTGTCACAGATGTCTATGCAAGTGAATTAAACCCACTGAGTCCCAAACTGCATAAATCAAGATCAAAGGCTGCGATTTCTGAGGACAATTAAGCCCTTATTCGCATTGACTGCGGCTTTGAAATTGCGTGACTTTGTCTGAAATCGTACGATTTCAAAGCTGCATGTCAGTGCGACTTGGAAGGCATCTGTGCAGCTTCATGCGCTTGTTCACATTGGCTGCGGCTTTGAAATCGCACAATGTCAGTGGGACTTCAGATGCAACGTGGAAGGCGGCTTCCTGCACAGATGTCTATGCAAGTGAATTAAACCCACTGAGTTCCAAACTGCAAAAATCAGCTGCATGAATCAAGATCAGAGGCTGCGATTTCTGAGGACAATTAAGCCCTCGTTCACAGTGATTGCAGCTTTGAAATTGCGTGACTTTGTCTGAAATCGTACGATTTCAAAGCCGCATGTCAGTGCGACTTGGAAGGCATCTGTGCGGCTTCCTGCACAGATGTCTATGCAAGTAAATTAAACCCACTGAGTCCCAAACTGCATGAATCAAGATCAAAGGCTGCGATTTCTGAGGACAATTAAGCGCTCGTTCATATTGACTGCAGCTTTGAAATCGCACAATGTCAGTGCGACTTTGGGTGCGACGTGGAAGGTGGCTTTATGCACAGATGTCTATGCAAGTAAACGAAACCCACTGAGTCCCAAACTGCATGAATCAAGATGAAAGGCTGCGATTTCTGAGGACAATTAAGCCCTTATTCGCATTGACTGCAATCGTACAATTTCAAAGCCGCATGTCAGTGCGACTAGGAAGGCATCTGTGCGGCTTCCTGCACAGATGTCTATGCATGTAAATTAAACCCGCTGAGTCCCAAACTTCAAAAATCAGCTGCATGAATCAAGATCAAAGGCTTGCGATTTCTGAGGACAATTAAGCCTGCATTCACATTGACTGCAGCTTTGAAATTGCGTGACTTCATCTGAAATCGTACGATTTCAAAGTCGCATGTCAGTGCAACTTGGAGGACACCTGTGTGTCTTCATGCACAGATGTCTATGCAAGTAAATGAAACCCACCATGTCCCAAACTGCATGAATCAAGACCAAAGGCTTGCGATTTCTGAGGACAATTTTGTGCTCATTCACATTGACTGCGGCTTTGAAATCGCACGTCAGTGCGACTTTAGGTGCGTCATGGAAGGCGGCTTCATGCACAGATGTCTATACCATCTGATATCACCAAAAGTAGTGCAGGAACTATGGGCTAGATTCAGCAACAAGATACGGCGGCGTATCTCCAGATACGCCGCAGTAATTTCAAATCTGCGCCGTCGTATCTTTACGCCGATTCTCAAAGGCATACACGTTAAAAAAATAGGCTTCCTCCGCCGACGTCACTTGAATACGGCGGTGTATAATTGTGTGCAATTTTACGCTGGCCGCTAGGGGCGCTTTCGTTGTTTTCGGCGTAGAATATGCAAATGACCTAGATACGCCGATTCACAATTGTACGTAGGCCCGGCGCAATTTTGTTACGTCGTTTACGTTAGGCTTTTTCGGCGTAAGGTTACTCCTGCTATTAGGAGGCGGGGGTTCACCCTAAAAAGTTTTTTTTTTCTTTATCCACCATCAAAACCAGCATACTAGCATCAGCTAGAGTATGCCTTTTTTTTTTGTGTTGTACTTACCGTTTAATCATCCACTTTTGTTTCAGACTCCGGCCGGGAAATAGGCGTTCCTATGAAGAGGGGAACATGATTGACGTCCGGCTATGGCGCGTCACACGTTCCGAAAATAGCCGAAATAGGACTCGGATCTATACGGCGCCTGCGCAGTCAGCTCCTAGTCTGTGCGCAGGCGCCGTGAAGAGCCGAGTCCTACTCCGGCTATTTTCATAACCCGTGACGCGCCATAGCCAGACGTCAATCATGTTCCCCTCTTCATAGGACGCCTTTCCCCGCGGGAGTCTGAAACGAAAGTGGACGATTAAACGGTAAGTACAGCTAAAAAAAAAAGGCATACTCTAGCTGACGCTAGTATGCTGGTTTTGATGGTACATAGTTGTTTTTTAGGGCGAACCTCCGCTTTAAGTACGGACGTCGTTCCCGCTTCGAATTTAGAATTTTTTACGTCGTTTGCGTAAGTCATTGGCGAATAGGGCTGGACGTCATTTCCGTTCACGTCGAAAGCAATGACGATTTGCGGCGGAATTTCGAGCATGCGCACCGGGATTCTTTCACGAACGGCGTTCGTAAAAAACGTAAAATACGCGGGGTCACCATTAATTTAAATAAAACACGCCCCCCTCATTTGAATTAGGCGCGCTTACGCCGGCCCCATTTACACTACGCCGCCGTAAGTTAGGAGGCAAGTGCTTTGTGAATACAGCACTTGCCTCTGTAACTTACGGCGGCGCAGCGTAAATACGATACGCTGCGCCTTCCGTAACAATCCGCAAATCTACCTGAATCTAGCCCTATGTTTTTAAATCGTTGGGGCACTATTAGTTGTGAACAATAGTGTTGCTCACGAATATTCGTATTGCGAATATTCTGCTTGAATATGGCATATTCGAGTATTCGCGAATATCTCGAATTTCGCGGCCAATATTCGCTATTCCGAATATAAAAAAAAATTGCGAAATTTCGCTAATGCGAATTTATTGCGAACATTTTGCGATTTTTTTTTTTTTTTCTGATTGGCTCTGATGCAAAAGAAGGGCGGAGAAAGTATTCTCGAATATTCGGAAATCGAATATTCGGAATATTTTATCAAAAAAAAAATGTTGTGAAATATTTTGACAACTGTGGTAGGAGAACTCTGATTGGCTCTGATGCAAAAGAAGGGCAGAGAAAGTATTCGCGAATATTCGGAAATCGAATATTGGTGATATTTTATCGAAATTTCGCTAATGCGAATGCGAAATTGATTGCGAGATTTTTACAACTCTGATTGGCTCTGATGCAAAAAAAGGGTGAAGAAAGTATTCGCGAATATTCGATTTCCGAATATTCGCAAATACTTTCTCCACCCTTCTTTTGCATCAGAGCCAATCAGAGTTCTCCTACCACAGTTGTCAAAATATTTCACAACATTTATTTTTTTGATAAAATATTCCGAATATTCGATTTCCGAATATTCGAGAATACTTTCTCCGCCCTTCTTTTGCATCAGAGCCAATCAGAAAAAAAAAAAAAAAATTCGCAAGATGTTCGCAATAAATTCGCATTAGCGAAATTTCGCAATTTTTTATTTTTTTTTAAATATCACGAATATTCGATTTTAGTGAATATTTCACAAATATTCGGCTATATATTCGTGATATATCGCGAAATCGAATATGGCGTATTCCGCTCAACACTAGTGAACAACGCCATTGCTGACGATGGGGTGCGAACTGTCTTGCGCATGACAAGTCGCCCACGCTGTGAACGGGGGCTTATTTTATGGTTACGGCTTAAAGCTGAAATTGCTGCAGAATGTGTAGATGCTGCAAATGAAAGAAGTCATCTAGTGATATTATTCCTATACAATGGAGAGCTTCCCATGTAAAATGATGAGACTGGAATTACATTGTTCCATTGATCACATATCATTTCATGTGATCAGGATAAGACAATATTACTTTCAGCATTTGCTCAAAATTTGAAAGCGTCCAATGAGATGTTGGGGGTGGATCCCCAGTGGAAGCTTTCTTCTTTTCTCTGCCTGGGAGGACCCTTTCACTGCCTCCTTCCAGTGCATTCTGTGTGTTTGATGTGACCCCATCCCTCCCTCCCTCCATAGGAAGGCACACATCCAGGGGACTGATGGAGACATTGTACAGGATGGACAGCTGACCTGCATGCACAGGGACCTGACATGTAACAGGTATGTACACAGAGCTCAGCCTGGATCACTGTCATGGAGCTGCAGTGTTTCAGCACTTTAGCGCATGGACAGCTCCCATCTGCAGTGTTCAGCAGCACAGCCGCTCTCTCCTCCTGGATGCTGATCTCTGCCTCCCAGGGAACAATGATCCCTGATCCCTACACACAGGTCCTGTGACTCAGCAAAAGGATGCCTAATCCATGCCAACCTGTGCCATTGATAATACAGGCAGAAAAACCTTCACAGCATTGAGATTTCATCAACACTCATGAGTTTAGCATCTAATAATATGCATTTTTTTTTTTATATATATATAAGATAATAATGTAGAGAATGAATGGCAGTAAATGAGCAGAAGGGGTTAAGCGATGTGAAGGTGGGAAGGAAGCGTGATGGGGACTGCTGCCTGCGATTCCAAGATGTGATGATTGTATGTTGGCGTGGGCTGGAGAAGTAATGGGGTAACGTAGGCTGGAAATAGGGGGACAAGCAGGTAGATCTTCAGATCTAAAGGTAAGGTAAAGATTTTCTATATGATTGTGTTGTCAATCGATTTACCGTCCGATAGAAAAATCCAATCAAATAGATTGTTCGATGTTCCATAGACCTAGTGATCGTATTGATCTATCTGCTTTCCTACAATTGGATTTCTGTCCAGACCAATCAGAATAATTTCAGTGATATTGATCCGTTTTGCTCAGAATTGATTGATGACACAATATTTGACTTTTTGTTTGATAACCCATAGACGCAATCTGATTCTGTGAAGAATTATTCGATCAGATCGTTATGTGTATGGCCACCATAAGCCTCTTGTGTGCAAGGGGATACAATCCCTTTCTGGCTTTTCCCATCCAGAGAAATCAGAATCATTTTAATGATATTGATCCGTTTTGCTCAGAATTGATGACACAATATGTGACTTTTTTTTGATAACTCATATATTCAATTCTGTGGAGAATCATACGATTCAGATTGTTACGTGTATGGCCACCATAAGCATCTTGTGCGCAAGGGGATACAATACCTTTTTTGCTTTCCATCCAGACCAATCAGAATCATTTCAATGATATGGATCAGTTTTGCTCAGAATTGATTGATGACACATGTGACTTTTTTTTAATAACTCATAGAATCTGATTCTGTGAAGAATCATTCGATCACATTGTTACGTATATGGCCACCATAAGTATCTTGTGTGCAAGGGGATACAATACCTTTTTTGCTTTCCATCCAGACCAATCAGAATCATTTCAATGATATGGATCAGTTTTGTTCATAATTGATTGATGATACATGTGACTTTTTTTTAATAACTCATGGGTTCAATCTGATTCTGTGAAGAATCATACGATCAGATCGTTAAGTGTATGGCCACCAGAAGTATCGTGTGTGCAAGGGGATACAATACCTTTTTTGCTTTCCACATCAGACCAATCCGAATCATTTCAATGATATTAATCAGTTTTGCTCAGAATTGATTGATGACACATGTGACTTTTTTTTAATAACTCATAGAATCTGATTCTGTGTAGAATCATTCGATCACATTGTTACGTGTATGGCCACCATAAGTATCTTGTGCGCAAGGAGATACGATACCTTTTTTGCTTTCCATTCCATCCAGACCAATCAGAATAATTTCAATGATATTGATTAAGGATGAGCTCCAGCGTGTTCGCATAGTACACGTGCAGAGCCCGCCAGGAAGTCTGCACGGCGCTAATCAAAGCCAGGGAGACATTTGCCGATCTCTGCAGCCGAGCATCGGGAAATGTCTCCCTGGCTGTGATTAGCGCCGTGCAGACTTCCTGGCGGGCTCTGCACGTGTACTATGCGAACACGCTGGAGCTCATCCTTAATATTGATCAGTTTTGCTCAGAATTGATTGGTGACACAATATGTGACTTTTGGTTGAGAACTCATAGGTTCAATCTCATTATGTGAAGATTCATTCAATCAGATTGTTACGTGTATGGCCACCATAAGTATCTTGGGTGCAAGGGCATACAATACCTTTCTTGCTTTTTCCATCCAGACCAATCATATGAAATCAGTTTTTTTTTTTATTGGTAAAAGCTTAATTGAACAAGCTGAAGTTAGAAGCTGATTGGCTACCATGCACCAGATTTTTCACTCTCCAGTAAGGATGAGCTCCGGCGTGTTCGCATAGAACATGTGCAGAGCCCGCCAGGAAGTCGGCACCTGTGCTGCGCTAATCACAGCCAGGCAGACATTGTCCGATGCTCGGCTGCAGAGATCGGGAAATGTCTGCCTGGCTGTGATTAGCGCAGCGCGGGTGCCGACTTCCTGGCGGGCTCTGCACATGTTCTATGCGAACACGCCGGACCTCTTCCTTACGCTCCAGTTTTAGTAAATCAACTCTAATATGTGACTTTTTTTTATAACTCATAGATTGAATCATATTGTCTGATTCTGTGAAAAATCATGTGATGTGATTGTTACATGTATGGCTACCATAAGTGTCTTGAATGCAAGGGGATATGATACCCTTCTTGCTTTATCCATCCAGACAAATCTGAATAATTTCAATTAAATGAATCAGCTTTGCTAAAAAAGTATTCAAAGACACAGCGGGGGAGATAAACTAAAACAGGTGCACACAGAATCTGGTGCAGCTGTGCATAGTAACCAATCAGATTCTAGGTTTGATTGTTAAAGCTTCATTGAACAAGCTGAAGTTAGAAGCTGATTGGTTACTATATGCGGCTGCACCAAATTCTGAGTGCACCAGTTTTAGAAGTCCCCCCATTATATGTCGTTTGTAATACTCATAGATTCAATCATATTGTTAGGTTCTTGTGGAGAATCGTTCGATCAGATCTTTACATGTATGGCCACCATAAGACTGCAAGGTGCTGGGGGTTACAATACCTGTCATGCAAGTCTAATTTAGACCAATCATTTTGAATAAATCAATCAGCTTTGTTCAAAACTGGTTGATGACTCAGTGGGGTGGATTTACTAAAGCTGGAGACTGATAAATTACGTGAAGCTCTGCACAGAAACCAATCAGCTTCCAAGTTTTTGCCCAGGTTCACACTGGGCTGCGGGAGTGACGCCGTGCGAGTTCAGCTGAACTCGCACAATTTCACTCCCGCTGGCAGTCCCGATTTCGGACGCGATTATAGAGACATTTGTGCAGGTTTCTGCACAGATGTCAATGTAAATCGCGGCCCGAAATCGCAAAAAGTAGTACAGGAACTACTTTTTGAAATCGGTGCAGTGCCGCAGATGCAGCGCTGCACCGATTAGGACGGTGCCATTGCCAGCAAATGCCGACGTTTTGAGATGCGATTTGACATCTCAAATCGCATCTCAAATCGTACCAGTGTGAACCAGGACTTTCTGTCAAAGCTTAATTGAACAAGCTGACGTTAGAAGCCGATTGGCTACCATGCACAGCTGCACCAGATTTTGCACTTTCGGGTTTTAGTAAATCAACCCCAGTATGTGTCTTTTTTTTTTAATCCATAGATTTGATCATATTGTCTAATTATATAAAAACAGATTTAAAATCTATAAGAACAACAATTGTCAGCATAGAAAAAATCACAAACAGCGCTAATAGTGGTAAGTTCTAGTGTAAATCCCAAAGAAGGAACCACTTATACACTCGGTGCAGAATAAAAGAGTGTGTCAGTAAAATAAAGAGAAGTCCATTGATACAGTGTCCGATATAAGGAAGAAATCAGATAGCAAACACCTTCCACCCGAATTCCTTAAAGGGCACCACGTGGGACAAAGTAAGCCCCCTCTGGGGTGCGAACTCACCGCAACACAATGAATATAAGGCGATGTATAATATCTCCAGACTGACAAAAACTCTTCAGGTAGGGTAATCAGAAACATCTGCTAATAGTCTCCCAAACAGACCAAAAAAACACAGAGAAATGCCATAGCGTAATTCCGTTTTTAATGGTAATGTAAAACAAGAGCCCCACAGCACAGATTCCCCTCAATCAATGCACGTACATGTAAATAAAATCAATAGCGCAACATAGTCACCATCTCCAAGGACTGGAGTAGCATCATACTGGCCTGGTGTAATCTCGTGGGAGACAGACTGTCCTGGTTCCAGCAGAGGCTCTGGTGGAGCGCATAGGTCACTTCCTGAGCGTCGTGATAAGCCACGCCCTGACGCGTTTCGTCATAGGACTTCGACAGAGGGCGTGGCTTCACGACTGCAGACGCTAATATAAATAGGCAAACCCATTGAGCACCGCTCCAATCGCCGTGTAGTGGAGGGCGGGCATTGGTGCTTGTCCCGCCTACCTCTAATCACTGCCAGCATATGGGAACGAGCAAACAACGGTCTCCACAGAATAATCTGTCTCGTACACCACAATGCGGCACAGCCACTCAACAGAGCAGAGGGGCAGCATGTGGATTAATAACAGACCTCAAAATACATCACATCAATACACAGTATATATTAATTATGCAAAGCGGAATAATATATGTACATGTTCATGAAAGGCATACTCATGTGACACGAAGCAGCATAAGATCACACTTATTAAAAAACATGTATTGATCAATTAAGCATCAATATGTAAAAGCCAAATCAACCAATATATCTATATCAATCAAAAGCATACATACATATATATATAATAAATATATCTAAATTAAAAAACGGCTTTAAAATGAATATCATATTACAAATATAAATAAAACATTATGTATTGCTACACATAATATAGCCAAAAAAAGAAGAAGACATATATATAGATGCTCCATCTTGTGGTGGTTAAGTATATCTACGACTAACCTCAGCATCAGGCAGAAGCAGGTCACAAACAGGTTGTTTGCAAAATGCCCCACCATGGGAAGCCAACAAAAAATGCCAGCTAATGGTCAAAAAACAGCTAAAAAAAGAACCATAAATGGGAGGCAAAAATTGTATGGCAAAAAAATATATATATATTATCCCATAGAGTAAGTCCCGAAAATATAAAGCAGACATAACTCACAGATCGATAATCTCTCAATAATCACTAATAAAACAATTGATATCTAAATCAATATTAAGGCCCTTCGGGGCCAAAGTGTCAGCCGAGATTATCCATTGGGTCTCTCTTTTTGATAAGTCCCTCACCAGATTAGAGCCTCTCCATGTAGGTTTCAAATGGTCAATGCCCCAAAACTTCAGACCACTCGGGTCTTGCTTATGAAAAAGTTTAAAGTGTAACGAAACGTTATGATCCTTGAAACCCAACAGGATATTAGCAATATGCTCCCCAATACGTACTTTAAGTTGACGTTTAGTACGTCCAATATAAAGTAAACCACAAGGGCACTGGAGAGCATATACCACATGGGTGGTATTACAAGTGATGAACTCACTAATCAAAAATTCTTTGTTATTGGCACTGGATGTAAAATTCTTTACTCCTCTCATGGGGCGTGTAATTTCCCGGCATGCTCTGCACTTACGGCAGGCATAAAAGCCATCACAGTCCCAGAAACTAGACGGTCTAGTGGGTGGATCAAGTACCTTACAGACTAGTTTGTCAGAGAAACTCTGAGCCCTTCTGTAGATAAAACCTGGTTTATCTGGCAACACTGCCATGAGGACTTTGTCCATTAGCAATATATGCCAGTGATTAGAGAAAATGGCCTCTATCTCTTTATACTGGGCATGATATCCCGATATAAAGTTCCATTCGTGACTCTTAGGGGATCTTGTCACTGTTCCATCTAGAAGAAGATGTTCTCTAGGTTGTAAAGCCAGATCTTTTATAATTGGATCCAACCTCTCTTTTTTATAGCCTTTCTCTAGAAATTTTCCTTTTATGATTTCAGCCTGAGCAAGGAAGTCCGTGGTGTTAGTACAGTTCCTCCTTACTCGGGTAAGCTGACCTTTGGGAATATTTTTCAGCCACATCGGATGGTGACCACTGCTAACTGGCAGGTAACTATTCGAATCAGTTGGCTTGAAAAATACCTTTGTTGACAATCCCAAATCTGTCCTGGAGATTTCTAGATCTAAAAAGTTGACTTTATCCTGACTAATGATACTAGTAAGTACAATATTTTTAGTGTTGGAATTCAATTCATCTAAAAATATCTGTAAAGCAGTGAGTGGGCCGTCCCAGATAAAGAACAAATCGTCAATATATCTTTTATAGAACAAAAGAGATGGACGTGGGACCGAAAAAACAACTTTGTCCTCCCACTCACTCATGAACATATTTGCTATACTTGGAGCAAAACGAGCTCCCATTGCTACTCCCCGGCATTGGGAATAGAACTCTCCTCCATACCAAAAAAAATTATGTCCAAGACAAAAATCTAATGCATTTCTTAAGAAGATTTTTTTATTATGGGAGATATCCTCACGTTGACTGAGGCTCCAGTTGAGTGCTAAGAGAGCATCATCGTGCTGGATCACCGTGTACAGCGATGTAACATCAGCTGTAACAAGGTATACTTCCTTCTTACTAGTAAGATCAATGGTTTGCAAAAAATTCAGGAGACTTTTAGTATCCTTCAAATATGCACGAGTATGTATAACGCTTTCTTGTAGATACAGGTCCAAATATTGGCCGAGTCTTGATGTCAGGGACCCTATCCCATTAACAATGGGTCTACCTGGGGGACAGTGCGTGCTCTTATGTATCTTTGGAAGCGTATAAATAGTCGGAATTCTATTGAAACTTGGTACCAAGTATTTTTTCTCACGACTATTCAAAACCCTTGATTTAAAACCCATATTGATCAGGTGTTCCAAATCAATCTCGTATTGGGGTGATGGATCTTTATCCAATTTAACATAGGTACTAGTGTCACTCAACATTTCAGTCAACTGATTAACATAAAATGCTTTGTCCAAAATAACTACTCCTCCTCCTTTATCTGCAGGGCGTATTATGAGATTCTTTTTGTCTTCCAACATTTTAATACCGTCCAAGATATATTGAGGATTGACATTTTTCTTAGGGACTATCTGTTGCAAGTCCCTCAAAACTAGTCCTTTAAAGGCCTCTATCTGGTGATTGGCTTTATTCAGGGGGTTGAACAGTGACTTATTGCGCAAGCCACTATCCAACACCACCGAAGATGCCACAAAGGCAGATTCTCGACATCAAGACTCGGCCAATATTTGGACCTGTATCTACAAGAAAGCGTTATACATACTCGTGCATATTTGAAGGATACTAAAAGTCTCCTGAATTTTTTGCAAACCATTGATCTTACTAGTAAGAAGGAAGTATACCTTGTTACAGCTGATGTTACATCGCTGTACACGGTGATCCAGCACGATGATGCTCTCTTAGCACTCAACTGGAGCCTCAGTCAACGTGAGGATATCTCCCATAATAAAAAAATCTTCTTAAGAAATGCATTAGATTTTTGTCTTGGACATAATTTTTTTTGGTATGGAGGAGAGTTCTATTCCCAATGCCGGGGAGTAGCAATGGGAGCTCGTTTTGCTCCAAGTATAGCAAATATGTTCATGAGTGAGTGGGAGGACAAAGTTGTTTTTTCGGTCCCACGTCCATCTCTTTTGTTCTATAAAAGATATATTGACGATTTGTTCTTTATCTGGGACGGCCCACTCACTGCTTTACAGATATTTTTAGATGAATTGAATTCCAACACTAAAAATATTGTACTTACTAGTATCATTAGTCAGGATAAAGTCAACTTTTTAGATCTAGAAATCTCCAGGACAGATTTGGGATTGTCAACAAAGGTATTTTTCAAGCCAACTGATTCGAATAGTTACCTGCCAGTTAGCAGTGATCACCATCCGATGTGGCTGAAAAATATTCCCAAAGGTCAGCTTACCCGAGTAAGGAGGAACTGTACTAACACCACGGACTTCCTTGCTCAGGCTGAAATCATAAAAGGAAAATTTCTAGAGAAAGGCTATAAAAAAGAGAGGTTGGATCCAATTATAAAAGATCTGGCTTTACAACCTAGAGAACATCTTCTTCTAGATGGAACAGTGACAAGATCCCCTAAGAGTCACGAATGGAACTTTATATCGGGATATCATGCCCAGTATAAAGAGATAGAGGCCATTTTCTCTAATCACTGGCATATATTGCTAATGGACAAAGTCCTCATGGCAGTGTTGCCAGATAAACCAGGTTTTATCTACAGAAGGGCTCAGAGTTTCTCTGACAAACTAGTCTGTAAGGTACTTGATCCACCCACTAGACCGTCTAGTTTCTGGGACTGTGATGGCTTTTATGCCTGCCGTAAGTGCAGAGCATGCCGGGAAATTACACGCCCCATGAGAGGAGTAAAGAATTTTACATCCAGTGCCAATAACAAAGAATTTTTGATTAGTGAGTTCATCACTTGTAATACCACCCATGTGGTATATGCTCTCCAGTGCCCTTGTGGTTTACTTTATATTGGACGTACTAAACGTCAACTTAAAGTACGTATTGGGGAGCATATTGCTAATATCCTGTTGGGTTTCAAGGATCATAACGTTTCGTTACACTTTAAACTTTTTCATAAGCAAGACCCGAGTGGTCTGAAGTTTTGGGGCATTGACCATTTGAAACCTACATGGAGAGGCTCTAATCTGGTGAGGGACTTATCAAAAAGAGAGACCCAATGGATAATCTCGGCTGACACTTTGGCCCCGAAGGGCCTTAATATTGATTTAGATATCAATTGTTTTATTAGTGATTATTGAGAGATTATCGATCTGTGAGTTATGTCTGCTTTATATTTTCGGGACTTACTCTATGGGATAATATATATATATTTTTTTGCCATACAATTTTTGCCTCCCATTTATGGTTCTTTTTTTAGCTGTTTTTTGACCATTAGCTGGCATTTTTTGTTGGCTTCCCATGGTGGGGCATTTTGCAAACAACCTGTTTGTGACCTGCTTCTGCCTGATGCTGAGGTTAGTCGTAGATATACTTAACCACCACAAGATGGAGCATCTATATATATGTCTTCTTCTTTTTTTGGCTATATTATGTGTAGCAATACATAATGTTTTATTTATATTTGTAATATGATATTCATTTTAAAGCCGTTTTTTAATTTAGATATATTTATTATATATATATGTATGTATGCTTTTGATTGATATAGATATATTGGTTGATTTGGCTTTTACATATTGATGCTTAATTGATCAATACATGTTTTTTAATAAGTGTGATCTTATGCTGCTTCGTGTCACATGAGTATGCCTTTCATGAACATGTACATATATTATTCCGCTTTGCATAATTAATATATACTGTGTATTGATGTGATGTATTTTGAGGTCTGTTATTAATCCACATGCTGCCCCTCTGCTCTGTTGAGTGGCTGTGCCGCATTGTGGTGTACGAGACAGATTATTCTGTGGAGACCGTTGTTTGCTCGTTCCCATATGCTGGCAGTGATTAGAGGTAGGCGGGACAAGCACCAATGCCCGCCCTCCACTACACGGCGATTGGAGCGGTGCTCAATGGGTTTGCCTATTTATATTAGCGTCTGCAGTCGTGAAGCCACGCCCTCTGTCGAAGTCCTATGACGAAACGCGTCAGGGCGTGGCTTATCACGACGCTCAGGAAGTGACCTATGCGCTCCACCAGAGCCTCTGCTGGAACCAGGACAGTCTGTCTCCCACGAGATTACACCAGGCCAGTATGATGCTACTCCAGTCCTTGGAGATGGTGACTATGTTGCGCTATTGATTTTATTTACATGTACGTGCATTGATTGAGGGGAATCTGTGCTGTGGGGCTCTTGTTTTACATTACCATTAAAAACGGAATTACGCTATGGCATTTCTCTGTGTTTTTTTGGTCTGTTTGGGAGACTATTAGCAGATGTTTCTGATTACCCTACCTGAAGAGTTTTTGTCAGTCTGGAGATATTATACATCGCCTTATATTCATTGTGTTGCGGTGAGTTCGCACCCCAGAGGGGGCTTACTTTGTCCCACGTGGTGCCCTTTAAGGAATTCGGGTGGAAGGTGTTTGCTATCTGATTTCTTCCTTATATCGGACACTGTATCAATGGACTTTTCTTTATTTTACTGACACACTCTTTTATTCTGCACCGAGTGTATAAGTGGTTCCTTCTTTGGGATTTACACTAGAACTTACCACTATTAGCGCTGTTTGTGATTTTTTCTATGCTGACAATTGTTGTTCTTATAGATTTTAAATCTCTTTTTATATGTTTGTATTTTATTAAACGGCTGCTTTTTTTAACTTTTTTTAATTTAATTTACTGTAATACACAGATGATCGATCTATTGACAATCCTCTGTTATTGATTATTGAACAGTTTCTGTCCATTTTGGCGCCGGGAGGTGTATTATAGGCCTACAGTACACCTTTTGTTCCATATATTGTCTAATTATGTTACTAATCATTTGATCCGATTGTTACATGTATGGCCACCAGAGGACTGGTGGTGCAAGGGGATGCAATGGACCTGTCATGCATTGCTACCGTGTTTCCCCGAAAATAAGACCTAGCGTTATTTTCCAGGTGGGCTGCAATATAAGCCCTACCCTGAAAATAAGCCCTAGTTAAAATGTTTGTAACATCCTATAATCCACTCTATTACAGTAGTATATAATGTACAATGTGTGTGTTTCTGTAATATAATTGAGGGGAAGAGAGCTCCTGCGGGTCACAGAAGCGCTGAACGAAGGTATTTTTTGTACAATTATATTACAGAAACACACACATTATACATTATATACTACTGTAATAGAGTGGATTATAGGGTTTTACAAGCATTTTAACTCTGTTTACACTGGGGATTCCTGTCAGGCAGGGAGAGAGAGGGGGGAAAGACAGCACATTACATGGTAAGACCTACCCCGAAAATAAGCCCTACTGTGTCTTTTGTTGCCAAAATTAATATAAGACCCGGGCTTATTTTTGGGGAAACACGGTAGTACTGATACTTCTTACTACAAGCCATACATAGGATTTAAAAGACATCCACTGATATCAATCTGAAAAAATGACATCCTCACAAGCCCTAAACTCCTATGCAGGCATTTATAGGTCAGTTCTGCTCGGTGGTAATGTATTGTATGGCACCAACGATCATAACAGGCAACAGAATAAAAGTTGATTGGTTAAAGTTTTTACTCCTTGATCTCCTTTGAGAGTACAGAAAATCAATAGACAAATTCCCAGCCTAAATAGTGTTTGTAAAGTTTTCATACATTGGGTGATTGAAAATGAATTAGGCGATAACAAAGCTGCCTATGGCAACCAGGGCCGTCTTTAAGGCAGGGCAAAATGGGAAGCTGCCCTGGGCCCTGTCATTGTTGTGGGGCCCAAAGCAGCTGCCTCATACTTGACAACTATCCCAGTTTAAATTCCCTTGTCCCTTGAAGTTTTAGTCTTGTGCTGTGTCCTGATTAGGGATGGGCTCTGGTGTGTTCGCACACTCCACGTGCAGAGCCCGCCAGGAAGTCGGCGCGGCGCTGCGCTAATCACAGGCAGTGAGACATTTCCTGATGCAGCCGAGCATCGAGCATCGGGACAATGTCTCCTTGCCCGCGCTGACTTCCTGGCGGGCTCTGCACAAAGTGTGCGAACACGCCGGAGCTCATCCCTAGTGATATCTCGGTGTGAAGTGCTGCTACTAATGCTGCCCAGCTCTGTCCTATTGTTATGTACAGATGACTCACATGCAGACCCTGTGTTTACATGTAAATAATCGTCATCCGTATGTAAATAACAGGAGTATTCGTATGTAAATAAAGGCGGCATTCATATGTATATCATTCCCCTCTGTAGTGAAGAGATGATGTGCTGTAACCTCTAGCAACCAATCAGTGCGCAGTATTACTGTACAATAATCTCTAGCAACCAATCAACAAGAAGAAATCATGTGCTGTAACCTCTAGCAACTAATCAGTGAGCTGTAATGTGTGCTGTAACCTCTAGCAACCAGTCAGTAAGCAGTACTGATATGATGTAACCTCTAGCAACCAATCACAATCACAGCCTGATCTGGTACAGTAAACTGACTTTAAGTCTAGCTGATATTTATGTTATGTCTCAGAGCAGGTTGAGAGCAAAATTGCATGGGGGGGGGGGGCAAGATTTTTTTTGCCCAGGGTCCAATCAGTATTAAAGATGGCCCTGATGGCAACAGCTCTATGCATTTAGAGATGGACAATTAGGGCCAGATCCTCAAACAAATTATGCCGGCGTATCTATGTATCCATAAAACAAGATACGACGGAATCTGGGCTTGATCCGACAGGCGTACGTCTTAGTACGCCGTCGGATCGTAGGTGCATATTTACGCTGGCCGCTAGGTGGCGTTTCCGTCTAATTCCGCGTCGAGTATGAAAATTAGCTAGATACGGCGATCCACGAACGTACGTCCGGCCGGCGCATTTTTTTACATCGTTTGCATTTGGCTTTTTCCCGCGTATAGTTACCCCTGCTATATGAGGCATATCCTATGTTAAGTATGGCTGTCGTTCCCGTGTCGAATTTTGAAAATGTTACGTCGTTTGCGTAACTCGTTCGCGAATAGGGATTTACGTAGAATGACGTCACCGTCGTAAGCATTGGCTTGTTCCGGTTTAATTTCGAGCATGCGCACTGGGATACCCCCACGGACGGCGCATGCGCTGTTAAAAATTTTTTTTTATTTATGTTGGGTCACGACGTATTATCATAAAACACGCCCCCATCACATAGATTTGAATTGCGCACCCCTACACCGGGAAAATTACGCTACGCCGCCGTAACTTTAGAGGCAAATGCTTTGTGAATACAGCATTTGCCTCTCAAAGTTGCCGCGCTGTAGCGTTACTAGGATACGCTACGCCTGCATAAAAATACGATCCGCTACATGGATCTGGCCCATAGTTTGTATGATTCTTGCACATTTTAGTACAGTTCCTATTGGCCAGTTAGCATCTGGGTTTACATAGTTTACATAGTTAGTCAGGTTGAAAAAAGACATAAGTCCATCCAGTTCAACCACAAAAAATAAAAAAACAAAAATAAAAAACACAGTAAAATCCTATACACCCAACTCCATTCCCACAGTTGGGTCTTGAAGGATGATCCATATATTATATATTGCTACCTCTCTTTAACAATGAAGCTTGTGTCCAGCATGGCCAGGGTTGCAGTATGGATACTGTGTGTTTTTGGGTCTTTATTTTATAATATTTTCTGATGCACAAGCAAAATGTCATCTTATCCAGAGTACTTGTTCTATACTGAGGTCATTCATGTTTACAGGAAATGATCTCATTTTTCTGTGGCAATTCAATATGTATGCCTTTCACTTACACTGTTTTCTTGTGGCTGCTTTTATTAACTATGGGCAGGGCTTTTTTTCAGGGGGAACTTGGGGGAACTCAGTTCCACCACCTCTGGCTCAAACTCTTTGGTGCCTCCTCACCACAATCACTTGTAACACAGAAGTCTGGTTTCTGTGTTTACAAGTGACAGCTTTGTAACCCCCTGAACTCTGCACTCTGTATGTAATGCAATTCTGGTATTTAATGCCCCTTTAATACCCTTCTACTGTTTGTTAAATCTGAACTGGGTCGTGGTTGAGTTCCTCAACTATTTTCTGAGAAAAAAAGCTCTGACTATGGAGATTTAAAATGTATCAAATGCCAGCATTGTACCGGAATGCACAACAAACAAATAGCATATTAACGCTCTTGTCTATGCAATTCTATAATCATCTTTCTTGGGGACAGGATAAGCACCTGGATGGACATTGCGGGACCACAGAGCCTACAAACTGGTGTTGATGTTTTATTTGCTAGATGTTTGTATGTTTTACAGTAAAACCTTTCATAGCTGGCGCTGCCTTAAATTTAGAGTTTGGTCAGAGACTTATTTACCTCAGACTGTATTGTTTTACCAAATTTGGGCCTCTGTTCCAGCCATGGCTGTACTGTGAGTGACCACTATTGCTGTCTGGGGTGTTGGTACCACCTCAGGCCAAGGGTGGCAGCAGTCAAGTCAGGGTGTATTGGGTGTTTTTCCCCGGCAGCCAATCAGTGGGGGTTGATCGCCTCGCTGTGCATGCTGGGGGAGAGTACTTAGGAGACAGATGTCATTAGTTTGCGGTCGTCGATTGCTGGTCTGTCATCTCACCACCCCCCGTGCGTGTTCAAGTGTTCCTGGCTCCGGGACCACGTTGGTCCGGGGTTGTGATCTACTGTGTGGACCTGGTAGTCAGACTGGGTCTACAATTGCGGAGTGGCCCTGTGCTGTCCGTCCTGAGGGAGGAAGCCACTCGATGAAGAACCTGTCTTGGAGAGCACCGAGCACGAGGCTGGTATCTCAGGAGAGGCCTTAAACTTCATTGAAGGACGCACTATTACTAAGAGGCTGAATGATGGTCGCCTGTCTGTTCTGAGTTTACCAAAGTTTATTTAAGAAAGAAATCCGGGTGCTTAATCCTGTGTTGAGGGATTCTGGACCGAATATATCTCCATCTTTAGGAAGGTCTGTGGCAGAGACTTTGCTAAGTTTCCGTGTGACATCCTGGCTGCTAGGTTAGTGAGAGAGGCCTATCCCGGTGCACAATACCCACTCTGGCTAGAGTGGCGACGAAAGTTACATTGCTGAAAGCAGGACTGTTTCTGAACAAAGTTATACACCTGAACATATTACCTATTACCCTTCCACCTCTTCAACTACCACTTGTATTCTTTTACCCCATTGGGTAATAAAGCACAGCAAAAGACACCTAAAGTGTGGACATTGCAATTCTTCTCAACTCTCATCGCATACCCTAGACGGCGAAGGAATAGAGGTAACATGCCACCCAAAACAAACCAGCAGCTCCTTTGGGAGTAGAAAAAATTAAAAAGGTGTTGGTACTGCGCTGGTATAATAATGTGATATCAAAATTTTTTTTATTATTTTTTAGAAAAAAATTTTTTTTTAGTTTACCCAAAAAAAAGTTTTTTTTTTATTTGACCCCTATAGTGATATAGTGCTAGATCCAGTACAGTGATGTACGTGATGGGTCACTATAGAAACAGCTCTTGTGAACATATGTACTAGCGTGATGCTATGTGCATATGCTGTGCCATCAAAAATAAATAAATAAATAAATAAATAAATAAATAAATAAATATGGCTACCCCAAATGATGTGCTTGTGAAACAATATTCCAAAGTGCTATAAGTGAGTCTATAAACTATTATGAATATACATGCACAAGTGTGCGAACATATAAATAACGAATAATATTATTAATATATAAAAATAATAATAAGGTGCGTTGGTGCCAAAAATTCGTTTTTCACAATTCATGTGCATTCATGCTGCAACACGTCCCCAATTATGGGTAAGCGCCAGTTCACAAATTCCAGTCCAAACAGAAAGTGTTGCTGAGTTTAAATCCTGGTGCTATATTTCATGCATACAGGGTGCTGTCACTTCTTCCACCCGACAAAGATAAGTGCTACCACCACCAACTGCTGAAATGCAAACTCACCAGACCCCAGCTGGTAATGTGCCTCAAAAACTTATTCCGTTAAAGTTGGTGAGTCCTCTCAGGATGTTCCTCAATGCAAGAGAGGTGCTTTAAAACCAGCACCTGGTGTCTTTGGCAGTGTCAGTCTTTTAGACAGCCGCTGACCAGCTTATCGTACGGGTGCGTTCCTGGCTCCTGCTGTACCTGTGGTCTCACTGGTTAAAATTACACTCCCCCTTGCGCTGTCCACATAGCTTCATACGCGTTTTGCGTCTTCAGCGCAGTACCAACACCTTTTTAATTTTTTCACCTAAACCTCATAGAAGGTTTATACAGCACTGCAGCAGGTCAATATAGTATTATTTAGAACTTATTTTTGCGCCGGTGACAATCACTTTTCCTTTGGGAGTAGGGCTACACTTGGTTTAAGAGTAACTTGGTTTGCAAGGCAAGCAAAATTTCTTTATACATTTTTACTTGATATACAAGCGATGTCTTGATATACAAGCAATGTCTTGATATACAAGCGATGTCTTGATGTACAAGTAGCGTCATGTCACAACTGAGTATAATAGAGAAGAGAGGAGCCTCTAAGTCGGGTCTTCAAACTATGGCCCTCCAGTTGTTCCGGAACTACAATTCCCATCATGCCTAGTCATGTCTGTGAATGTCAGTGTGTTACAATGCCTCATGGGATGTGTAGTTCTACAACAGCTGTAGGGCCGTAGTTTGAGGATCCCTGCTCTAAGTGTAGCAATATGGTTAAAGTTAATGCAGGTACAACATTTAGCAACATCTTGCTACTCTTAAGCCTCGTACACACGATCGGTCCATCCGATGAAAACGGTCTGATGGACCGTTTTCATCGGTTAACCGATGAAGCTGACTGATGGTCAGTCGTGCGTACACGCCATCAGTACACGCCAAAAACCGATCATGTCAGAACGCGGTGATGTAAAACACAACGGCGTGCTGAAAAAAACAAAGTTCAATGCTTCCAAGCATGCGTTGACTTGATTCTGAGCATGCGTGGATTTTTAACCGATGGACGTGCCTACAAACGATCAGTTTTGTTCTATCGGTTAGGTATCCATCGGTTAAATTTAAAACAAGATTGCTTTTTTTTAACCTATGGATAAATAACCGATGGGGCCCACACACGATCGGTTTGGTCCGATGAGAACGGTCCATCAGACCGTTCTCATCGGTTTGACCGATCGTGTGTACGCGGCATTAGAGGCGCCTCTCTTCTCTTTTATACTCTGTAGCTCCGGCTGGATTTTGCTTCTAATCCCCTTGTGAAGGCTTCCATTTGTGGATGGACATTTTGGGCCAGATCCACGAAAGGATTACGCCGGCGTATCTCTTGATACGCCGCGTAATTTCAAATTTTGCGCGTCGTATCTTTGTTTTGTATCTACAAAATAAGATACGACGGCATCTCGGATGGATCCAACAGGCGTATGTCTTAGTACGCCGTTGGATCTTAGATGCAATTTTTCGGCGCCCGCTAGGTGGCGTTTCCGTCGATTTCCGCGTTGAGTATGCAAATTAGCTATTTACGGCAATCCACAAACGTACGTCCGGCCGGCGCAATTTTTTTACGTCGTTTGTGTTCGGCTTTTTCCGGCGTATAGTTAAACCTGCTATTATGAGGCGTACTCAATGTTAAGTATGGCCGTCGTTCCCGCCTCGCATTTTGAATTTTTTACGTAGTTTACGTAAGTCGTTCGCGAATAGGGATTTACGTAGAATGACGTCACCGTCTTAACCATTGGCTTGTTCCGGGTTAATTTCGAGCATGCGCACTGGGATACCCCCACGGACGGCGCATGCACAGTTAAAAAAAACGTCGTTTACGTCGGGTCACAACGTATTTACATAAAACACGCCCCCATTACAGAGATTTGAAATTCGTTAAGGATTCTAAAAAAAAAGTTACGGCGGCGTAGTGTATCTTAGATACGCTGCGCCTGGCGGAGAGATGCGTTGAGGTACGTGAATCTACCCCTGTATGGTTACACAACCTGGTCACTTTGCTATAATCTTTTTATATGGACTATAAACTGAAGGACCTGTGAATAAATGGTTGTGGAACAAATCATCTGAGTTTCCATTATTTCTTATGGGGAAATTTGCTTTGATATACAAGTGCCTTGGATTACGAGCATGTTTCTGGAACGAATTATGTTCGCAATCCCAGGTTTTACTAGAATTACACATGCAAAAAATGATTTTAGCTGTGACTTCTCAGGCAGAACATCCACCAGGCTTTGGTCTATGAGTAAATAAATCAAATCTGTCAGGTTACGTATGACAACTTCTGCTACTGTCAAGAGAAATTAAAAGCAAAAATATAAGATCCCTAAGATCACGGTGGCTCAAAGGCTTTTCCAGACAGTAGAGTAGCTATTAGAAGGTTATGTGATGGCAGCATGGTAGAAGAGTACTAAACACATTAGCCTTGCATTGCTCTTTGCAAAAAAAACTGTATTCAATCATAGCATTGCACGCCAGTCAGAAGATTCACTTGGCAACACGCCTCCTGCATACAAAGTGTCCGCAGTCTGTTGAGCCTTATTTAACACTTTGTGATTTCCTTTGGATTAGGAATATGGATTATTCTGATTATTTGATGTATTCATTTATACAGCAGCACTCTCTAGACCAGGGTTTCTCAACTAGGTTTCCTCTAGGGTTGCTAGGTGTTGCTTGAGCAATTCCCACTGATACCATTTAGGTAATTCTCGATGACCACAGCTGTAAGGAACCTTCTTCCCACTGACCATTAATTCATTGAGTTGAAGATACAGTGAAACCTCGGATTGCGAGTAACGCGGTTAACGAGCGTTTCACAATACAAGCATTTTTTTAGTAAAATCCTGACTCGATTTGCGAGCAGGATTCAAGCCACAGCGGTGTGCAGTACCGCATCTGATCAGAGGTGCGGGGGCACCTGATTCGAGCGGAGCAGATCGGAGATGTTCAGGAATACTCCGTTCCCGAGCCTTTCCGAGTTCAGCCGAGCTGTCCCCGAGCCTTTCCGAGGATTTCCGAGGCTCTTCGGGGCCCACCCACCTCTGGCCACATGCGGTTTGATAGACGAGTGCTTTGGATTACAAGCATTCTCCTTTGTTAACCGGTTAAGCCCCGGACCTTTAGGCAGCTAAATGCCCAAGCCAGGTTTTGCGATTCGGCACTGCGTCGCTTTAACAGACAATTGCGCAGTCGTGCGACGTGGCTCCCAAACAAAATTGGCGTCCTGTTTTTCCCACAAATAGAGCTTTCTTTTGGTGGTATTTGATCACCTCTGCGGTTTTTATTTTTTGCGCTCTAAACAAAAATTGAGCGACAATTTTTAAAAAAATTCAATATTTTTTACTTTTTGCTGTAATAAATATCCCCCAAAAACATATATATATAAAAAAAAAGAATTCCTCAGTTTAGGCCGATACGTATTCTTCTACCTATTTTTGAAAAAAAAAATCGCAAGAAGCGTTTATCGGTTGGTTTGCGCAACATTTATAGTGTTTACAAAATAGGGAAAAGTCTTATTGCATTTTTATACATTTTTTTTTTTACTACTAATGGCGGCGATCAGCGATTTTTTCGTGACTGCGACATTATGGCGGACACTTCGAAC
Organism: Rana temporaria; assembly: GCF_905171775.1. Classification (NCBI taxonomy): domain Eukaryota; kingdom Metazoa; phylum Chordata; class Amphibia; order Anura; family Ranidae; genus Rana; species Rana temporaria. The sequence continues at coordinate 328,436,641 of NC_053493.1, forward strand.
AATTTTGACACATTTTTGGGACCATTGTCATTTTCACAGCAAAAAATGCATTTAAATTGCATTCTTTATTGTGAAAATGACAGTTGCAGTTTGGGAGTTAACCACAGGGGGCGCTGTAGGAGTTATGTTTCACCTAGTGTGTGTTTACAAATGTAGGGGGGTGTGGCTGTAGATCTGACGTCATCGATCGAGTCTCCCTATAAAAGGAATGACTCGATCGATGCAGCCGCCACAGTGAAGCACGGGGAAGCCGTGTTTACATACGGCTCTCCCCGTGCTTCAGCTCTGGGGAGCGATCGCGAGGGGGCGGCTAGAAACGAGTAGCCACGCCCTTGTCCCAGGACTCTCCCCGCGGGTTCCGGCCGCCGCATGTTACGGGGGGGGGGGGCAAAATTTGCACCGGAGCCGCATCGGAGATATGTAAACCGGCTCCATAGAGAGCCATTCACATTCTCCTGCTATTGCGAATCGGATGAGGGGATCCCACATTCAATTTGCAATAGTGTGAACCCGGCCTTAACAAGATTTATGCAAAATATACATAGAGCTATGTGTCAGTCAGTGCAATGAAATATTGAAGATTTTCCCAAATACTAAAGAAAAAAGATCAACATGCATCTGCAGCATATTCTATAATACATGATAATTTGACTCTTTTACAGCCTTCCTGCTGAACAACTCTAATCTTCATTCAAGCGTTCATTTTCTACACCCTCCTCCGCTAGCTAAATCTCTCTAGATGTAGATATCCTTATTTCCATGCAGGTCAGTAGGTCAGTGTGCACCATGCTGTGCTTGCTTCTGCCTTTAGTAGACATTGCAGCATGAGAGGGAGGCTGCACAAGACAAATCCATAGGTCAAGATGCTGCATTCTCATCTGAAACTCACTGAATCACAGGATTATATAGCATGTTGATTAAAGGCACATTTAGTTGTATTTTCATTAGGGATGCACCAAAATTTCGGCCGCCAAAACATATCGGCCGGAAATGGCCTTTTCGGCAATTTGGCGAAAGCGAAATCATGCCGATAATGGTGCTGAAAATGGGGAGCCCCGCACCTGGTGCCGCCCATTACGGCGGTGTTGTCAGGCGGGTGCAGTTCACCCGGGGCGCCACAGTGGTGGGGGCGCTGAAGCGCCTGAATGCTCCTCTCCATCCTCCTCTCCTTGTCCGTGTCGAGAGGTGGCTCAAGAGGCGGCTCAACGCCGCGGCTCTCCCAAGCCCGCCCCCCTCCCTCCTCCTGTCAGAGGAGGAGAGCAAATCAGCCGGAGATCGGAGCAGCTGTCTCTGTGTGGGGAGAGACTAGCCCCGCAGTGATGTGTTCTCCTCCTCTTTCTCTCTGTCTTAAAATGGAGGTTCACCCAAAAAAGAATTTCTAAGATTACATCCAGCATACTAACGAAATTTTTATTTTTTTTTGCTCCGTACATACCGTGTAATTGTTATTTTCGCCCAGGCTTCTGGGTTCTGATTACTGCGGGACTGGGCGTTCCTATCCCTGGGTTAGATGATTGACGTATATTGAAACAGTTCCCATGTCGCACAACGCGCGTCACCAAATTTCCGTAAATAGCCGAGCTGCTAGTCGGCGCTATACGGCGCCTGCACAGTCAGCTCTACACGGCGGGTGCAGGCGCCGTATAGAAAATCACAATATAACGGTATGTATGGAGAAAAAAAAAAAGACCTGCATAGTGTAAATGTCCTTAGTATGCTGGATGTAATGTTAGAAATTTGTTTTAGGGTGAACCCCCCGCTTTAACTCCTGCCTGCTGCGACCTGTTCTCCACCTGGTCTCCCATCTGTTTTTATGTACCGTAATGGAGGGGGGGGGGGTTTGTTCTGGGGAGTCTGTATTAATGGAGGGGGTCTGTACTAATGGGGGGGTTTGTCCTGGGGGGTCTGTACTAATGGAGGGGGGTTGTCCTGGGGGGGTCTGTACTAATGTAGGGGGTCGGGGGTTTATCCTGGGGGGGGGGTCTGTACTAATGGTGGGGGTTTGTCCTGGGGGGTCTGTACTAGTGGGGGGGATTGGTTTGTCCTGAGGGGTCTGTACTAATGGAGGGTGGTTGTCCTGGGGGGGTCTGTACTAATGTAGGGGGTCGGGGGTTTATCCTGGGGGGGGGGTCTGTACTAATGGTGGGGGTTTGTCCTGGGGGGTCTGTACTAGTGGGGGGGATTGGTTTGTCCTGAGGGGTCTGTACTAATGGAGGGTGCTCATTTTCTGGAATTACTGCATCACGATTGGTATTTAACCACTTGCCGACCGGCTAACGCCGATATACGTTGGCAGAATGGCACAGCTGCACAAAGCAACGTGACGTTGCTTTGAATTTGCCGCCGTGCGGGCAAGCGCGCCCCCTGTGAGCTCCGTGACCCCTGCAGACTTGCTGTCCGCCGATGTCCCGCGATCGTGAGTGGAGCTGCAGAACGGGGAGATGCCTGTGTAAACAAGGAATTTCCCTGTTCTGCCTAGTGACAGGACAGTGATCTACTGCTCCCTCTCATTAGGAGCAGTGATCACTGTCGTGTCACTAGTAGCCCACCCCCCCTCCCCCTCACAATTAGAATCACTCCTAGGACACATTTAAACCCTAGCGTTTAACCTCTTCCCTGCTAGTGTCATTTACACAGTAATCAGTGCATTTTTATAGCACTGATCGCTGTATAAATGACAATGGTCCCAAAATAGTGTCAAAAGTGTCTGATGTGTTCGCCATAATGTCGCAGTCACGATAAAAATCGCTGATCGCCGCCATTACTAATGACATTTTTTTTATATATAAAAATGCCATAAAACTATCCCCTATTTTGTAGACGCTATAACTTTTGCGTAAACCAATCAATATAAGCTTATTGCGACTTTTTGTACCAAAAATATGTAGAAGAATTGGAAATAAATTAGTTTTTTTATATATTTTTGGGAGATATTCATTATAGCAAGAAGTAAAAAATATTGCCTTTTTTTTTCAAAATTTGTCCCTCCTTTTTTGTTTATAGCGCAAAAAATAAAAACCGCAGAGGTGATCAAATATCACTAAAAGAAAGCTCTATTTGTGGGAAAAAAATATGTAAATTTTGTTTGGGAGCCACGTCGCACGACCGCGCAACTGTCAGTTAAAGCGACGCAGTGTCGAGACGCAAAAAATTGCCTGGTCATTGGGCAGCCAATTCTACCGGGGCTGAAGTGGTTAAAGTAATGGAATTTTTAGGAAACCAAATAAGTAATTTCAAGGACTAGCATTCATTGTGCAAGTCAGTTTTCCTCAACCTTTTTTCACTAGAGGCACCCCATTTTAAAATATAAAAAACTATTCTAATAGTTTTATATAATGCAGCAACATCCATAGGGAGGACACCCAATGTTATAGGTGATTTATTCTCCCAAATCCAATACACTTGCACACTGGTACTGACTAGTATTCCAATGTTTCTCTTTTCCCTCCATTTCTCTCCATCACTCAGCTAATGTGACCCCAGTGCTGAGAGAGAGAGGCAGAGGAGGGTCAAACAAGGAAGCTGTGGAAACAACAGACATCCTCCTTATCAACTGATGATGTCATTGGTCGTTAGGATGCCCATGTCTAGTTGTAATGGTGCACAATGAAAACCTGTGGCTTTGTGTAACTAAAGGGCAGGCTTCATCCACCTGTTGGCTTGTATACAGTTTTCGATACATTTTTAGGCATTTTGCCAAGGCACCCCTGAAGAAACCTCAAGGCACCCTGCTTTAAAAGGGCTGGTCCAAGTTATTATTATTTGATATTATATGTTGTTTATTTCAAATAACATCATCATGCATTCACACCTAGGCGTAGGCGATTTGCGGCGTTTTGTACCGCGATTTGCCGCGACAAATTTCGGCGTTTTTTACAGCGATTTGTCGCGACAAAACGCGGCGTTTTTTTACCACGATTTTCGCTGGAAGGGTGATTACACATTGTGTAATATGGCCGAACGCCGAAGACGCCTGAAAAAAGGGGTCAGGGACTTGTTTTGAGCTTCAGGCGTTCGGCGTGGAGATGTGAACCATCTCCATAGCCGACAATGTTAAATCACCCCTCCAGCGTATTGCAGGCTGCAATAGCGGCGGGCGTCGGGCGTGAAAACGCCTAGGTGTGAATGGAGCCTAAGAGTGTGTGTTAGGCACCATGTTAAAGCTGAACTCAAAAGTAAATACACAGATGAAATACATATACAGTAAAACCTTGGTTTGAGAGAAACTTGGTTTTGCAAGACAAGCACAATTTTTTTTTATACATTTTGGGGTAGATTCAGAGAACAATTACGCCGGCGTATCCATAGATACGCCGCGTAATTGCTAAGCTGCGCTGGCGTATCTACTTTCTGTATTCAGAAAGCTAGATACGCCGACTTTAGCCTAAGATACGACTGGCATAAGTCTTACGCCGTCGTATCTTAGGGTGCATTCTGACGCTGGCGCTAGGGGCACTTTCGTTGTTGTCGGCGTAGAATATGCTAATTTCCTAGATACGCCGATTCACAAGCAAACGTGCGCCGGCGTTCGTTTTTTACGTCGTTAAGGCTTTTTCGGCGTAACGTTGTTCCTGCTATTAGGAGGCGCGGGACAGCGGCGGGAGGAATCCGCCTCGGAGACCGCCGTTATCGTGTACAGGACCGTCGGCACTAAAGATGGATACCTCAGTTGTGACAGCAGCTGCTGCCGTTACTGAGATATCCATCTTTAAAAACAGGACGTATTTTGACAATGGGCTGGAAAGCAAGTGGTTAATGAATAAAAAAAAAAAAAAAATAGCCAGTAAAGTTAGCCCATTTTTTTTTTTTTTTTGTATACAATGTAAAAGATTTTACGCCGTGATCTTCATTCTAAGCAAAAAAATCGTGATTCTCATTTTGACCAGAATCGTGCAACTCTATCATGCCATACATATGGGACAAATATAATAACCCCCAACCATTTGTTGTCAGCAGAAACATTAGTTCATACACCAATGTGTACCATTTAGCGGCGATTCTATTCATTCCTAACAAAATTATAGATTGAAAAGAATTCAGATTGCAACATTGCTGGTTTGATTATGTGCCATAATTATCTAAAGTAATAATAGCGGCATAATTACTCCATGTTCTAATATACAAATGCATAATAAAGAATCTAGTTTTATTTCACACAATAATCCTCCCGGTTGTGCTGTTTTACTTTCTGGTGTTTTTTTTTTCTTGTCCTTTTTTAATAAATATTTTTCTTCTCCATGTTGCCCCTAGCAAAGCTAAATCTCAGCTGTGAAGCTGTGATTGTAAAAAATGAAAGTGCTGAAATTTAATAAGAGACACAATTAGAGAGGAGAGCAGATGCCTGATTTTGGTTCATGCCCTTTTTAATAGAGGTAATGCTAAGGACAATTTGGAGGCATGTTTTCATTGACTATTAGGAATTTGCTAGACGGTGACAGATGGAAGGCACACAAAGAAAGAACTTGAAAAGAAGCAGGGTGCAAATGGAAATGTGCCATGATAACAATTACTTAACATTGATTAACTTGCACTTCTTATTGAGAATTCGATTTAAAAATCAAACACTGTACAGTTATTGCCTCTACTGTGTAATTAGTACAGTTAGTCTTTAAAGCTTAAAGGGGTCGTAAAGAAAAATTCTTCCCTAAATAGCTTCCTTTACCTTAGTGCAGTCCTCCTTCACTTACCTCATCCTTCGATTTTGCTTTTAAATGTCCTTATTTCTTCTGAGAAATCCTCACTTCCTGTTCGTCTGTCTGTAACTCCACACAGTAATGGGAGGCTTTCTTCCTGGTGTGGAGAAAGCCTCTTGAGGGGGCGAGCAGCAGTGTCAGGACGATTTGGGACCATTCACATTTATACAGCGATCAGTGTTATAAAAATGCACTGATTACTGTGTAAATGTGACTGGCATGGAAGGGGTTAACACTAGGGAGCGATCAAGGGGTTAAATATGTTCCCTAGGGAGTGATTCTAACTGTATGGGGGGGGACTCACAAGGGAAGGAAACCGATCGGTGTTCCTCTGTACAAGGAACACACCATCGGTCTCCTCTCCTCTGACAGGACGTGGATCTGTGTGTTTACACACACAGATCCACGGTCCTGCTATGTAACTGGGCAATCGCGGGTGCCCGGTGGACATCGCCACTGCCGGTCACGCGCATCATGTAAATACGTCGTGACCCGACGCAAACAACGTTTTTTTTTAACGGCGCGTTCGCCGTCTGTGGGGGTATCCCAGTGCGCATGCTCGAAATTAAACCGGAACAAGCCAATGCTTCCGACGGTGATGTCATTCTACGCAAATCCCTATTTGCGGACGACTTACGCAAACGACGTAAAAAATTCAAAATTCGACGCGGGAACGACGGCCATACTTAACATTGAGTAAGCCTCGTAATAGCAGGGGTAACTATACGCCGGAAAAAGCCGAACGCAAACGACGTAAAAAAATGCGCCGGACGTACGCTTGTGGATCGCCGTAATTAGCTAATTTGCATACTCGACGCGGAATTTGACGGAAATGCCACCTAGCGGCTGGCGGAAAAAATGCACCTAAGACGTACGCCTGTCGGATCGATCCCAGATGCCGTCGTATCTTGTTTTGTGGATACAAAACAAAGATACGACGCGGGAACTTTAAAATTACGCGGCGTATCAATAGATACGCCGGCGTAATTCTTTTGTGGATCTGCCCCGATATGTATAGCCAAATAGAACAGTTAGTTAAAGTGGTGAACTAGTACCTACACCTGCAAACTGTAGAATAGTACAAGACCGAGCAATAGAACACAATAAACCTATATGCAAGGGTCTTGTGACATAATGCATTGCCCTGTGGTCAATGTCAAACTGTAGTCTACACAATCCAAAAAAAAACAATCTATATTTTCCAATGGATATATCCAAGTGGGGTGCACGGTGCATGTAATCAGGCTCATAGTGAGGTAAGTATCCAGGTTATGACCTCATCTCAATGTAGAAATGGTAATCTGCATCATATCCTGTACACAAGCAGTAGCATTCAATTGTTGTTTCCAACGTTATGTCAAATGTGTGATCTACTTAACATGTCCAATGATGTCATCCAGATAAGAAATTTTCCAAATATCCACCATGAATCATTCTAACAAATAATTGTCCCAATTTTAATAAGTATATAGTAAACTGCAAAGGGGATGAAAAAAGATGTGTGTGTGATCTAACCAGCCTGCACACGTCAGCATGCTCTAGCTCTTCTGAATGACATAGAAGTTTATCAAGATGACATGGAGAGGGTGGGCACAGATGCACATTTTTGCATAGTACCAAGTACTGGAATTCATATTGGCAGCTATTGCATTGTAAGAAAAGGGTGACATTCATTCAACAGTCCATAAGAAATTCACGATAAAACCTGTGTGCACTCTGTATAAAGTCAGAACATATTTAACAACCAAAAAACACAACAGTCAAGGGTACTTTGTTTTGTTTTTTCATATCGAGTACAAGCTTTCCCAAGCAAGCCTGAAAATAGCCACCATGATAACCAATGACAGAAAAGTCAGTACTCTGCTTTACAGAGTCGGGGGGCCTGCTTTTGCTAAGGATACAATCTGATGTGAATTTGTGTGTGTTCCCCCAAGTTTCCATAGCTACCACCCCAAATATATAGTAATATTCTTCCACCCAAACTGTATTTTTGTCTATGATTCAGATATTGGCTTCTTTTTTTTTTTTTTCTTCCGCTCAGACTTAACAATCTTGGCGACTTTCTCATGGAAGATGGACCCCCATCGTCTCCGTAAAAGTTTAGCATCGTATGCGGAAAAATAATTACTTTTACTTAAATATTGCATGCCTGACCCTCCTTTTCTTTTTTTTCTTTTTTTTTATATCCTCTTCTTTTTCTTTTTCCCTTTTTTTTTTTCTTTCTCTTGGTTGGTCTAAAAGAGAAAGAATAGACAGAAAAAAAAGGGAAGAAAAAAGCCATAATTTCCCCCCTCCCCACCCACTTGCCCACCCCACCCCCCACCCAACCATCTCGTGACTCCACAGCCCCATCTTTGCTGATTTGGATCTATTACTACTATGCCTTGCTCATAACTCTCTCAGATTTTCCACAAAGCTCCAAGTTTTTTTTAATTCTTTCCAGGTTGCCCATTTGTCCCTGGAACCTACATTGTCCTCCTCCACCCAGTACTTCAGCTCCTCCCTCCTATATGTGTCCTCAACGGAATCCATCCACTCCCAAACTTGTGGACTTGCCACTTCCCTCCATTTCTTAGGTATCAATCGTTTGGCTGCGTTCAGCAGGTGGGGGGTCAATGATCTTTTGTATTATTTTAAGGTCTCTTCCCCCCCATGGAAAAGGACAAACCATGGGTCTTCTTCTATCTCTTTATTAGTTATAACCTTAATCAATGTCAGGATTTTTTTCCAGTAATTTTTTATTTTCGGACAATCCCACCACAGGTGGGACATCGTTCCCCTTGCTGCACAACCTCTCCAGCATTCCGCTGACTGCCCTTCTCTGAATTTGCTAGTTTTGTCTGGGGTAGCATACCAACCCGTTATACATTTAAAATTCATCTTGGCGGTCCTTACGTCTACTGCCGAGGTATGAGTCAGGTTGATGATTCTTTCTACTGACGTTTTCCCCCTAGGTACTTCCAATTCTCTTTCCCATTTTTGAATATATAGTAGCGTCTCCGGCTCTTCCACTTTCAACAAAAATCTATAGATTTTAGAGATGTTACCTTTTGAACTCAGATATTAGCTTCTGGGCAGGGTTTGACAAATTTGCTTGGAATCTAGGAGCCAGCTAAAAAAGTTAGGAGCCAGAAAACGTGCCCCATCCCGCCGAGCTCGCGCGCAGAAGTGAACGCATACGTGAGTAGCTCCCGCATATGTAAACAGTGTTCAAACCACACATGTGAGGTATCGCTGCGATTGGTAGAGCGAGAGCAATAATTCTAGCCCAAGACCTCCTCTGTAACTCAAAACATGCAACCTGTAGAATTTTTTAAACGTCGCCTATGGACATTTTAATTGTTTCTTTTTTTATTACATAAAATTTTTTCAGCATTTGTGCGTTGGTAATTATTTTCTTTACTCAAAAACTATTTTTTAAACTGTTTGTTTAAAAACATTAGTCATGCAAAAAAAATGTTTGCTGTATTCTAGTGCTGTAAACCAGTGGTCATCAACCCTGTCCTGCAGGGCCCACTAACAGGCCAGGTTTGCAAGATAACTGAAATACATCACAGCTGATATCATTTGCTCCTCAGTGATTGCAGTATTCTAGACTGCATCTCCCCAAGGTAATACATAAAACCTGGCCTGTTAGTGGGCCCTGCAGGACAGGGTTGATGACCACTGCTGTAAACTACTGAAGTCTGTGAGCCAATACTATATAATGCAATCCAAGTATCCTAACAGCTATTCTGTAAATGCATTGCACACCCAAAGTGTCATCCAATACAAGCAGTCTTTTTTGTGATGCCAACGTCCACCACCAAATGGGGCCAGGTCACAGAAGCAACCTTGGGCCTTCACAAGGATGCAAAGCCGCGGCCTAAATTACAGGCCGTCGCAGGCCCGCCACGATCGCGCGGCGGGGGCACACGGAGACACAGGATCCTGTGCCTTCGTGCGCCCCCACCTCCCCCGCCGCAGCCGGTAATTGAGGCCGCAATTACCGGAGGGTGCGGGCGCCAGGTCACTATTTCTTGTCGCAAATTGCGACCTGGCGCCCGGATATTGTCGACCCCTGCTTTTGGGCATCTTCTGTAGCAATGACCGATGTAATGGCTCTACATTCTCTATTTTCTGGTGCTATACATATGACTATGAAATACTTATTGGAACCCACAATAAAGTCTAGTAAAAAAAGAAAAATCTCAAATTAGTAGATATAAACACATGAATAATTAAAAAAAATCCTAGATTAAATAGTTCAGATTCTAGACACTTTTTTTGCATATGATGAACATAATTGGACACGAAGCAAGCAGAAAATCTCAGCTCAAGTAACGTTTTCCCAGAGAAGGTGTGAGGTTCTAAGCCTTCATTGTTGCTACAACCCAGGCTTGTCTCCCTCGTATTTACTCCCTCCCTGTACTGCTTCTCTAATACCCTACTGGCTTCATAATTAGATGAAAACCTTCCATCACTCCCTGATATGCATAGCAATGGAGAAAGTCACTTGGTGCCATATGGCGTACTTAGGGAGGAGGGGGGGTGGGTAACAGCAAAGGCATAATTAACTTTCTTGCAATGTAAACGTATACTTCTTTTTACAATATTATATTTTTGCTGAATCATAAACTGAGGGATATAAGCAGTTGAATATATATATATATATATATATATATATATATATATATATATATATATATATATATATATATATATATATATACACATTTTTACTTCCTATAGATGCTAGGTTTAGTCATTTCTCCCTCACCCCCCAAGCCACCCTGTTGGCTCATTATGTGACGGGTGATCTCAGTGATCAATAGAAAGACTTAGGAGTTTGAAATGGACAGCACTTTGGACCTTTGGATCCACTGTTCAATTTGGCATGCTGTTTTCACCGATAGTAACCTCCATCTGGATGGAAGAATTTCAGCTGAACAAACTTACATAAACATGCAGATACAGTAAAACCTTGGTTTGAGATTAACTTGGTTTGAGAGCGTTTTGCAAGACAAGCAAAATGTTTTAATAAATTTTGCCTTGATATACAAGCAATGTCTTGGTATAATGCCGTGTACACACGATCGGTCAAACCGATGAGAACGGTCTGATGGACCGTTTTCATCGGACCAAACCGTTCGTGTGTGGGCCCCATCGGTTATTTATCCATAGGTTAAAAAAAGCAATCTTGTTTTGAATTTAACCGATGGATACCTAACCAATAGAAAAAAAACGATTGTTTGTAGGCACAACCATCGGTTAAAAATCCACGCATGCTCAGAATCAAGTTGACGCATGCTTGGAAGCATTGAACTTCGTTTTTTTCAGCACGTCGTCGTGTTTTACGTCACAGCGTTCTGAAACGATCGTTTTTTTAACCGATGGTGTGTAGGCACGACTGACCATCAGTCAGCTTCATCGGTTAACCAATGAAAACGGTCCATCAGACCGTTCTCATCGGATGGACCGATCGTGTGTACAGGGCATTAGAGTAGCGTCATGTCACAACTGAGTATAAAAAATAGGAGAGGAGCCTCTAAGTGCAGTAATATGGTTACATTTAATGAAGGTACAACATTTATAAACTTATTGCTACACTTATGCCGCGTACACACGATCGGTTCGTCTGATGAAAACGATCTGATGGACCGTTTTCATCAGACAAACCGTTCGTGTGTGGGCCCCATCGTTTTTTTTTTTATCCATCAGTGAAAAAAATAGGAACTTGTTTTAAAATTATCTGATGGTTAAAAAACCGATAGAAAAAAAACGTTCGTCTGTGGGCACGTCCATCAGTTAAAAATCCACACATGCTCAGAATCAAGTTGACACAAGCTTGGAAGCATTGAACTTCATTTTTCTCAGCACGTCATTGTGTTTTACGTCACCGCGTTCTGACACGATCGTTTTTTTAACTGATGGTGTGTAGGTAAGACTGATGAAAATCGGCTTCATCTGAATATGCCACTCGATCCAAAGCTGGATACATCTTCGGGTGGATCTTCCGTTATGGGGGGGGACCCGGAGGAGAGTCCAGCAGATGCTGCAACAGACACGGTTGACAGATGTATGGAGACTGACGCACCCAGGGGAGCGAGACTATTCTTTTTATTCTATTCCGCACAAGAGTTATTCGCGCATAGATTATTATTTTATCCCACATAATCAGTTACACTCTGTAAAAGAGGTTGTAATCGGCGAGATCACGTGGACAGATCATGCACCAATTGTCCTAAAATATACATTGGGAGACTCGTGGTCAGGAGGGACGGGGCCTTGGAGATTGAACGAAAGTCTATTGCAGGAGGAGGTTGTACTAGAGGACGTGCGGAAGGAATTGAGGTGGTATTTTGAGGCTAACATGACCCCAAATTGTAATATGGGGGTAGTGTGGGAGGCCCACAAGGCGGTAATAAGGGGGGTTCTAATGAAACACGGGGCAAGGATAAAAAGAGAGAGGGAGCTGAGGGTAACAACTCTTATGACAGAAATTGCAAATCTGGAGATAAAACATAAGCATAATCCTAACCCTGTGCTGGAACGCGATCTAAGGGCGGCACGTAGACAAATTACAGAATTACTTTTACAGAAGGCCAAATGGGCAATTCAAAACGGCAAAAGGCAGAACTACGAATTTGGTAACAAAAGTGGGAAACAATTGGCCAGTGCATTAAAAGAACAACAGACCAAAACCTACATCCCGATGATTCAGGGTATAGAGGGGGAGAAAATTGTGCTGCCCAGAGAGATAGCAGGGAGGTTTGGGGATTTCTACAGCTCCCTATATAACTTGCAAACAAACCCTCAGGACCAGGCGGAGATGGGTAACTACATAGCAACCTCAGGTATCCCAAGCTTAACACCAGAAACGAGCCAGGAAATGGAAAAACCAATTACAATAGAGGAATTGCAGCAGGTAGTGAAGAAGGGGAAGGGAGGGAAGGCTCCGGGACCGGACGGATATACCACTCAATATTATAGAACTTTTATGCCTGAATTGGGTTTATTTATGGTAGATTTGTTTAATGGCCTAGGGGATATAGGCGCCCTCCATAACGAGTCATTAAAGGCGGTGATAGCGGTGATTCCTAAAGAAGGAAAGGACCCCTCCCAATGTGGAAGTTATAGACCAATTTCGTTGTTGAACGAAGACCTGAAGCTCTTTGCCAAGATCTTGGCTGGGCGGATACAGCAGAACATACCAGGGCTTGTCCACAAAGACCAGGTGGGATTCGTGCAGTTGCGGGAAGCCCGAGACAATACAGTCAAGACTATGAACTTGATCCATCTGGTAGGCACCACCCGAACCCCATGTGTCTTTTTAGGTACGGATGCAGAGAAAGCATTTGACCGGATCAATTGGCAATTTATGTTTGCAGTATTAAGGCACATGGGGTTCGGGAGAAAGATGCTGCAGTGGATCACAAGCAATTACACGCAACCAACGGCACAGGTGAGAGTGAATGGTATACTGTCACCACCTTTTAAACTATCAAATGGGACAAGGCAGGGTTGCCCCCTGTCACCACTCTTATTTGCCCTGACGGTTGAACCATTACTGAGCAGGATCCGCCTGAACCCAGGTATCAAGGGGGTGTCTCTGAGAGGTACAGAATATAAAATTTCAGCCTATGCTGATGACATGATGTTTAGTTTGACCAGCCCGAGTGAATCCCTCCCCAATTTGGAACAAGAATTAGGTCTGTACGGTGAATGGTCAAATTTCAAGATTAATTACGATAAATCGGAAGCGATGGGAGTGGCGATCCCGGGGAGAGAATTAAGGATATTGAAATCAAAATTTAAATTTAAATGGTCTGACACTGCCCTTACATACTTGGGAACCCTTATACCGGCGGACCTAACACAAGTTTTTAAGCTTAATTTTCTGCCCTTGTTGTCCAAAACACGGGCCCTCCTGGATGGATGGCATAGGGGGTTTCACTCGTGGCTGGGGAGATCTAGCATCATTAAAATGAGCATATTACCCAAATTTCTGTACCTCTTCCAGACCCTCCCGATAGCAATACCCAGATCTTTCTTCAGGCAGGTACAGGCTCTTATTAATAAGTTTATTTGGGCAAATAAACGCCCAAGAATTAAGGCTCATACTATATCACTGGCCAAACGGGACGGAGGAATTGCGGCCCCGGATATTTTTAGATATTACCAAGCAACATTACTGTGTCGACTTATTGACTGGAGCCGACACACTGGAGAAAAGTTATGGCCGGGGCTAGAGCAGGACCAATGCGGTAGTATCCTACAGCGGGCAGCATGGTGTTACCGGGCTCTCCCAACAGAAATGAAAAGACATCCGCTGATAGGACCCACCTTGCGGGTGGCACACAAGCTATTTGTACGGGGGATACTATCGACGGAGGATTCACCCCTTTTCCCAATTTTGGGAAATCCGCAGTTTGTACCAGGGTCATTGAACGGCCCCTTTAGTAAGCTAATGGAACAGGGGTGGTTCCAAGCATCGCATTTCCTGAGGGAGGGCGCTTGGATTCCCAGGCAGGAAATGGAGAGGATAGACTCCCCTTACCAACTAGACTTTTGGAGATCCTTACAACTGTACCACTTTTTAGACACCTTAAAACCACCAGTTAGGTACTGCCGAACCCTGACAATGTTCGAGAGGTACTGTAGCGGGCAGGGGACTCTACGGCACTCCCTCTCAAGAATTAGTGCGTTACTTAATACTCCATCAGCGGACTCTCAGTTACCCTTCTTTAATAAGTGGGAACGGGAATTAGGAAGACCTTTTACAGAAGATCAAAAAACTAAGATAATAGGGAATATTTTCGAAACATCCATGTGTATAAAGACACAAGAGATGAATTATAAAATCTTGTCTCAGTGGTATCGGACCCCTGAGATTTTGAGTAAATGTTTTCCAGACATGACAGACAGATGTTGGAGGTGTGGGCGGGAAGGAGGAACCCTCATGCATATTTTTTGGGCTTGTCCTAAGATTCTAGGATACTGGAGTAGGGTCCGGGAAATTACACAAAGATTTTGTAAGGAACAACTACCAACTGAATGGTCTTTTTTCATACTTCAGGATGTGGAAATATCAGTGAGGCGCTACAGGAAAACAGTGGTGTGCCATCTCCTGAACGCAGCCCGGGCTTGCATTCCAGGGCTGTGGAAACAGACAAGGGCCCCATCTATTAAGATGTGGCTTAATAGAGTGGAAAACTTGAACAGAATGGAGGACCTAGTATGGACCTCAAGGCAGAAGCGGAGGGTCTACTTGGAAACGTGGGCGGAATGGAACATATTCAGATATTCGGAGGAGGGGAAAGCCTTGATGGATGTAGACTGAAGGTGGGATGACTGCTGCGGGGTCCGGGGGGGGAGGCAGGCAGGGGCGTTGCTTTTTTTTTTTTTTTTTGGGGGGTTTAATGGGTATTGGGGAGGGGTTAGGGACGGGGGGGGTCAAGTAAAGTAAACAAGGAGATACAGGGGAAATGTCCCAATCATGGCGGGATTTTGGTTTCCCGCATGAAGGGGACAGAACCGAAACGGGATATTAAAGGTACTGTCAGGGTGAGAGCCCTGACTTTTGAGGAGTGAGGGAGGGGAAAGAAACGGGGATCAGAAAATTTAAAATGTAATTTGTTTTTCCTCCCCCTGGTTATAAATGAAGACTAATTAGATGGGGAAATGGTTTTTTTGAAATGTTTGTTTTCTTTCTATGGGTAATTAAATTGATATTACTGTTATATATGATCAAAGGGGGTTAAACTGGAAGAATACCCCTCGGGTTTGGTTTCTTTTTCCTTTTTCTTTTCTTTGGATTGTACTCGTGAATCTCTGTTTTCCTTGTTGTTTAAAATGAAATAAAGGATGATTAAAAGAAAATCGGCTTCATCGGATGAACCGATCGTGTGTACAGGGCATTAGAGGTGCCTCTCTTCTCTTTTAAACCCTGTAAAAAAAATGCTTTGATATACAAGTGCTTTGGATTACAAGCATGTTTTTGGAACGAATTATGCTCGCAAACCAAGGTTTTACTGTAGATGTGTGTGTGTGTGTGTGTGTGTGTGTGTGTGTGTGTATAAAGCTTCTCCCCAGAACACTGCAAATTGGTTTGTTCCACAAAGGTGCACACAAATGAAATAACATGAATTTTTTAAATCTTATATTTTATTTATTGGGTTTGGATCTCCTTTAATACCTTGTTTGCGTATTGCCTTTTCTGTGTTGGGATATTATGTACCAAAGATCAACCTTCCTGCACCAAAATAGAACAATGTAAAATTTCTGCCATTGGAATCGTTAAGAAATACAAAACAAATTCACATAAATTTAAACATTACACAAGGACAAAACAACTTATGTATTAAAATATATGCAATCTTATTGAGATATCTCCCCTCAGCACTTGCTAGTAGCATATTATTCACAATTCTGTAACAAGAGTTACTTTTCAATAAACTAGCTTGAGTTGTTATGCACAGGATAGTAATTTCCATACACAACACTGAAGTAGTTGGGGATATTATGTATATTCTAACAGAGTATTAGCATATGTGCACACATTCCTCTCAATGAAACATCTGCTCCATTGTAAAGCACACACATTATTCCTTAGATGCAAAGCAAATCTTCAGGAGTCTTTGTATAGCAAAGCTTAGTGCGGCTGAATGCTGATTTGAACTCTCACTTACAAAGGACCCTAGATTAAGCAACCATAATCATATAAATGTATGTATTCAATCATTTTGACTAAGATAGAATTGCACACACATCAATTATTTTCTGTATTTTTGGTATAGTGTATGATATAGATATGTACAAATGTCAGGAGTTTTATTTATTTTTATTTACAGATATGGAGAATACTCTTATAGCGCTCTTCATATTGTTGGCTAACATACTTTTTATTGAACAGTAAAGTTTATTAAATTGCTTGTAAAAAAATCCAAACATAACAAATGCACACAGTAAAACCCCCCCAAAAAATGAACAATGGATGGTGGCATAATTGAAAGCAACACCGTGTACTAGAAGACAATGGTGACAAATAGACAGACTGGTAAATTGGTCACCAGTTCACAACACAAATACTCCAAGGCCCCGTACACACGAGAGGATCGATCCGCTGAAATTTATCCGCGGACCTGTTTCAGCGGATAGATCCCCTGGTGTGTACGATCCAGCGGATATTTTTCCGCGGATTTTTTCCCCCGGGGATGGATTTCCAGCGGATCAAGATTTCTTAGCATGCTAAGAAATCTATCCGCTGGAATCCAGTCCAGTGGATTGATCCGCTGGTCTGTACAGACTCAGCGGATCAATCCGTCCGATTCCATCCCTCGCATGCGTCGTAATGATTTGACGCATGCGTGGAAGTCCTTATATGACAGCGTCGCGCACGTCGCCGCGTCATCATCGCGGCGACGGCGCGCCACGTCACCGCGGAGGGAATTTTGATCTCATGGTTAGTACTAGGGTTGTCCAGATACCAATACCAGTATCGGTATCGGGACCGATACCGAGTATTTGCGCTAGTACTCGTACTCGCTCAAATACTCCCGATACCAAAATAGAATACTTTTTTTTTTTTGTGACATCGAGCGGTGCATAGAGGCAGGGCCGGATTAACCGTGGGGCTGATTGAGCTGCAGCTCCAGGCCCCCATCATAATATAGGCCCAAACGTAATTCCCTCACCAGGGCCCGGCGGCCGGCCGACGACCGCTATATAATAAATCCACACGTCCAGGCAGCTGCAGCCTGCATTATGATATAGGCCTAATTGACGCAGTGAACAACATTTAATCGTGGGCCGCGAGTAGCGGCCGCGAGCCGCTGCTATGATTCACAGCAGAGCCGCGGCTATCCACAACAACACAGCCTCTTGTAGCGCGGGCGGTGCCAGTGCGCCGAGGCTGAGCGTGCTCCTCCCCTTCAGTACTGTACTGAACACAGACACTGACTGTAGGCGGAGCTTGACGTCCCCCGGCGGCGTGCATGACGTCATCCAGAGGCCGTACCCGGCGTCCTAGGAGTCTCCATTGCCTTGCGAAAGGACCGCACCGCACGATCGACAGGAAAAGTACAGTAAAAAGCAAGTAAGCCATGAGCGCTGGGGAAGTCACTGTCATACAGATGAGATAATGTTTAATTGTGCAGAAGAAGTGTGGGTACAGTACTGGCTGCAACGAACCTGAAGTGGT
Source organism: Rana temporaria (assembly GCF_905171775.1). NCBI lineage: Eukaryota > Metazoa > Chordata > Amphibia > Anura > Ranidae > Rana > Rana temporaria. The sequence continues at coordinate 328,454,515 of NC_053493.1, forward strand.
TAACTTTTTTTTTTTGGGGGGGGTGCTATATCAGTGCAGGGAGGCAGCTTATTAGTGCATCTCATCAGTGCCACATTTATGAGTGCCATCCAATCAATGCCAGTGCCACCTATCAGTGCCATCCAATGGCACTGATAGGTGGCACTGGCATTGATTGAATGGCACTCATAAATGGATGGCACTGATAGGTGGCACTGGCATTGATTGGGTGGCACTGATGAGATGCACTATTAAGCTGCCTCCCTGCACTGATGCACTAATGGGCACTGATAGGTGGCACTGGCTAGCTGCACTTTTGGGCACTGGCACCGATGAGCTGCACTGATAGGTGGCACTGGCAGTGATCACTCCTTCAATGACATGTAGTTTTCCAGTACCGTATGCTAAAAAACAGCCCCACACCATGATGTACCAGTTCTTCATAATTCTAAAGAAAATATCCTTAGTCTGTATTGTGGTTTGAAAATGGTCACATGACATTTAAAAAAAGTATCGGTATTCGGTATCGGCGACTACTTGAAAAAAAGTATCGGTACTTGTACTCGGTCCTAAAAAAGTGGTATCGGGACAACCCTAGTTAGTACAACCATGAGATCAAAATCCGCCAGAGGATTTATCCGCGGAAACGGTCCCCCGGGCCGTTTCCGCGGATCGATCCTCTCGTGTGTACTAGGCCCAAGAGTAAATAAAGTTTCACACTTAGGCCTCTATCACATCGGACAGGGCAGAGAGGATCCACATCACTAGGTAAACCTTCTCCTTGTCCACTGAAGGTGGAGCTTAAGGACAGAAGGGGTTATAGCCATATCAAACCTAAGGGAGGGAAGAACAGATAAAGGGGGGTGGAGGGGCACCCACAAAGAGGGGGGCAGACAGGTGTGGCAGATACTGAGCTGACCTCACAGATATTGATATATACTCATAACGTTAGGTTAGCTTTAATCCAAGCCTCCCTTATTTTATTTTTATTTTTCGGCCAAGATAAGTATGTTTATACAAAGGCAACACCCGGTTAATAAAAGAGCCCCACTGCTGTATCATGAGGGGAGCAGGCAACTTTCAGTTAGGAAGAATAGACTTCCTAGCATAGTACAATATATAGAACAAAAACAAACCCTTATGATGGGTAGCAGCCAATGTATCACATATTCCCAGTAAAAGAACTAGCGGGTCCATAGGCACCACCACCCAACTTAAGGCACTGAGTTCAGACACTATCTCACTCCAAAACAACTGCAGAGTAGGGCAAGACTAAACTATATGAATAAACATAACGACATCCAGTCTGCATTTAGGATAAGTAGTGACCAACAAAGGTGTCAGGAAAGGTTCCATCCACTGGTGATATTTATCATTTGGTTTGCAATACTGGGGCCCACCAGCAGGTGTCTCCTGGCAGTTTGGAACTGTCAGCGGAACTTCTCCCTGCTGGAGTAATGTCATCTTTGGGCCGCAGTACTGGTGTTCACCAGCGGATGGATCCTGGCAGTATGGGGCAGGCGGCACCTCCCGTGCTCAGGTGTTGCGTGAGCACAATCACTGTAGTCTAATAAATACCCGTCAAGCCCTCTCATGCTTGCCTTGGTATCTCTCTCCCTGACATTGAGCCTGCAATCCTGACCTTGAGCCTGCATCTGACCTGATCTGATCCCTTTGCCAAGCTCATTCTGGACCTGTCCCACCTGTAACCTGATTACCTTGGATCCCTGCCCTGCAGTGTGTCCATCCATCCTCTCCCTGTCCTATTGGTTTCCCATCCTTACCCATCTGCCGATCTCCCTGTGTATGACCCCGGCCTGGCTTTTGTATCTGTCTAATGTTATATTTGGGTTCTGGTTGGTTTATTGCACTGTGTCTTGTTGGAGGTGGTTGTGTTTATATTCACTTACCTTAATAAATTATTATATTTTTACTTGCCTGCATTTTGGTTCTCTCTGTGCAGTCCACACAGTTCTGGTTACACCTGATACGTGACAAAAGGATAGATTGTAGAAAGATGCTGGGGCTAGTAGTACACTCTATGTTGTATCAATCTATCCCTGGCTTAAAACATAAGGGAGAGATACTGCGTATTCCCCTTTCCCAATTCCAATCCATCAAGGTGGATAGGTCTCGCAGCCACACATCATACAGATGGGTGACTTTAAATGTATCCGCTTGGGCCAAGCACTGGTATAGGGGTGATAAAGGTTTGTCAAACTGGTCAGCTATCAATAAACTCTCGATTGCATGGGATGCCAGCACCAGAGGGAAAGTGAATTGAGATTGAACCGCACAACGGTGCTAAAGAAATCTAAAATACATAATATTGGGTACCGTATTTTCCGGCGTATAAGACAACTTTTTAACCCCTGAAATTCTTCTTAAAAGTCGGGGATCGTCTTATGCGCCGGTAACCTAACATGCAGCCCCCGGCCATCCATTTTTCAAAAGCCACGCCTCCTTCTTCTGCTGTTCCATGATAGGCGTTACACTCAGCTTTCCAGGAGACACTGTGTTCAGTGATCCGCCTATCACGGAGGCCCTCTCATCCAAGACCGAGGACTAGAGGGCCTCCATGATAGGCGAACACTGAATACAGTGTCTCCTGGGAAGCTGAGTGTTCCGCCTATCACGGAACAGCAGAAGGAGGAGGCGCGGCTTTTGAAAAAATGGACGGCTGCGGTCTGACAGATACTGCATGTCTTAGGATAAGTTAAGGGATCGTCAAGACATGCAGTGACACAGTGAGGCATGTAATGGGGCACAGTGAGTCTGGCATGTAGTGGCACAGTGAGGCATGTAATGGGGCACAGTGAGTCTGGCATGTAATGGCACAGTGAGGCATGTAGTGGCACACTCTGGCATGTAATGGTGGCACAGTGAGGCATGTAGTGGCCCAGTCTGGCATGTAATGGTGGCACTGTCTGGCATGTAATGGTGGCACTGTCTGGCATGTAATGGTGGCACAGTCTGGCATGTAATGGTGGCACAGTCTGGCATGTAATAGTGGCACAGTCTGGCATGTAATGGCACAGTGAGGCATGTAATGGCACAGTGAAGTGAGGCATGACTAGTAGGAAGGGGGTCATCTTATACGGCGAGTATATCCCAAAACCAAAATTTTAGCTGGAAAATTAGGGGGTCGTCTTATACGCCCAGTTTTCTTATACGCCGGCAAATACGGGTAAATGGAAACGGGTCTTAAGGCATCAAATGTCAGAAACTTCCCACGGAAAATAATATCCTGCAGCGATTTAATTCCATGACTTGCCGAAAGGCTGGGTCCAGGGACAATGGGCAGCCCTGTTGGGTACCACGATACAGGCTAAACTCCTGGGAGAGTTGTTCTCCAATACGTATCTGGGCCTTAGGATTAGCATAAAGGATTTGAAGCCAAGAAAAAAGGGTCAAACCCAAATTGTCTCAAAACTTCCCACAGGTAGGACAATTCCACTGAATCAAAGGCCTTCTTCGCATCCAACGAAGGTCATGTGGACGTGGAGGAGGTCAATAAAGTAAATAGCCTACGAAGATTAATGTCTGTATTCTTACCTGGCATAAAACTCGACTGGCCACTGTAGATCAGGGACAGAATAATTTTATGAAGGCGGGTAGCCAAGATTTTACTTAAGATTTTAGTATCCCCATTCAGTTGAGCTATAGGGTGATAGGAAGAGCACAGCTCTTTTTTTTCTGGCTTGGGGAGCACTGTGATAATTGCCCGCTACATAGAATTCGGGAGACTGCTGGCTTTCAAGACTGCAAGGTAGAGTTCATGTAATTTAGGGGCCAGTACTTCAATACAAGATTTATAGAATTCAGGATGGCTAACATACTTTTCACAGAATAGGTAATTGGACAAATAATCAGACATTATAGACAGAGTAACTGTAATTTGCAGTTTATTGATGATGTGCAAGCAGTAACACTAAATAGATTATGAAATTTGCACAAGCATGGACTCTTCACAGCAATGTATCTATAACAAAGTTTTTGTATGAATCTATACACAGCCTTTTTCAACCTTTTTATGCCAGAGGAACCAACTGAATAATTATCAGATCTCAGGGAACCCCTGCTAAAATTTTGCCATTAGAGGCCAGTGGGAATAGTGTCCCTTATTTTGGTGGTCAGTGAAAAGAATGCCCTCCTTACATTGGCATTTAGAATACCACCCTTACAGACAACTAATATGATCATCGGATTCATGCAATTGGCTCTGCCAAGTGGTGTGAGACCCAGAGCTATGCAGACACTATCTGATGGAAGGTAAATTAGCCACAACTCAAGGAACCCCTAGCGACCTCTGGAAGAACCCTAGGGTTCCACAGAACTCTGGTTGAGAATGATTGCTCTATACCTTCAGAGAGAGTAACTGAAAATTACTACTTCAGTGAAACAGTTCAGAACACAAACGGCTACTGCATTTTTCCTCATCAACAGCATTCCTCTGACTGAAGTGCAGGGTAGCCCTGGTAACATGTGTGAGCAACTGGAGGCCAAAGGACAAAAAGTCACCTCACTAGTACTGGGTCTTGCTGAGTCTTTCAGGGAAGCTATATATTATCATTCTCTTTCCAAGTTCCCAATATCCTGGTTCTGACTGTGCAGGATCTCTCAACTGGCAGAAGATTACTTCCTAGCTGCCTCTACCTCATCAGGTGGAAGAGTCATTCCACTTTGCCACTTTGTGGGGCTTAAAAATGTAATGGCTTAATCTTTTTTGGGGTTGAGATAGTCTTTCTGAAGATGGGCCCATTTCGACAGCTCTAGGATATGGATGGTGACCTTGCTTGCCTTAGCAGCTCCCTGAGACGGTGCTTGCCTTCTCCACAAATTGAAATCCCCGTCTTGCCCCTCAGAAGAGTATTTTAGTCTGCACTACAATACAGATAACACTGTCTGGATTTGAGTCACCCCTTTTGTAATTTTCCAGGGTGCTGTCTGTTCAGTTGCTGATGGGTCTATTGATTTCTCACCTATGATAGGCATGGGTGTGTCCAAGCATGTATGTTCCTGTTTATAACATGCTATGTGTCTAAGGCTGCATTCACACCTGAGCGTTTTGTCGCCTGAAGCGCGACGCCCCAAAACGCTAGAGGGGAAAAAATACATTATTCTCTATGGAGATGGTTCACATCTCCACTACAAAACGCCTGACGCCGAACGCCTGAAGCCCAAACAAGTTCTGGACCCTTTTTTGTCGCTCAAATTTGGGCGTTTGGGCGTTTTACATTGGTGACCCTAGACCTGTAAAAAACGTTGCATTTTGTCGCTGCAAATCGCGGTAAAAAACGCTGCGTTTTGTCACGACAAATCGCGGTAAAAAACGCCGCAAAATGCTACGCTCAGGTGTGAATGCAGCCTCAGGCCCCGTACACACGACCAAACATGTCCGCTGAAACTGGTCCGCGGACCAGTTTCCGCGGACATGTCCGACCGTTTGTAGGGCCTAGTGGACAGTTTTCCGGCCTAGCGGACAGGTTTCCAGCGGACAAAAGTTTCTTGGCATGCTAAGAAACTTGCCCGCTGGAAACATGTCCGTCGGACATGTCCGATGGTTAATACGACTCATCGGACTTGTCCGCTGGTTATGACGTATAACCAGTGGCCCGAAATCTCGCACATGCGTCGAATTGATTCGACGCATGCGTGGAAGCATTGAACTTCCGTGTCAGAGAACGTCGGTGTCTTCTACGTCACCACGTTCTCTGTCCGCAGGGATTTTGGTCTGATGGTGTGTACACACATCAGACCAAAAGCTCCGAGCAGACATGTCCGATGAAAACGGTCCGCGGACCGTTTTCATCGGACATGTCTGCTCTTGTGTACAAGGCCTCATAGTTTGAAATATCAAATTGTGGTCACATATTTCTCTGCAACATTTGGGTACAGTGTTGCATGTAATTGTCAAACATTTTGTTCCTAGTATGTTTTTTTTTATCCCACTACTAAGCCCTGGTTTATGGCGCTAGAAGGTGTAGAGAAGCAAAGCAGAGGGTGAAATGATGCATGTGATCTCTTATCCCTTGCCACTATGTTAAGTCAGTCAAGAAGACTACTTCATTTATAACAGGATAGCGACATTCTGTTTTTCAGCCACAGCTTTTAGCATTGTTCTTTAGCAAACTTCTTGGGCCAAAGCCTAAACAGCAAGTGAGAGGAAATCCCTCCAAAGTGAGGGAATTCCTGGTTGTCCCCATTGGAGAATTTAACCACTATTACTGTTCTGGAGGCAACACAACGTTTGAGTTTTTCCTTTTACTTAAAGTGGAGTTCCACCCATTTTTTTATGTTTGTCTGTGCTGCATGCTCTAATCTCATAGTGTTCAGAATGGACAATTTTTATTTAATTTGTTGCTTGTAAATACCTTTATTTTGTAGTCCTTCATTACTTCCTCCTCCTTATTTGCCTAGGCTATTTGCAAGGGTTTCTGGGATAGGCATCATGTTTCCCAGTAGTCCTTGCAAACCTGACTGAAACCTATTACATTGCTTGTGCACTGAGCATGTGCGAGATATGCAAAGCTGAAATCCAGGAAGTCATACAGTCTGGCTTCATGATGCCCACACTTAAGATGGCCACGGTCTATTTCTAGATTATAAACTATTTAAATGCTGTAACAACCTAACAAAACGGACCTTAGTTTACAGACTAACTTTACTAGAATACATTAAGCTTGTGTATTACAGGGGTATTTATATTTAAAAAGTGAAATTGTGGGTGGAACTCCCCTTTTTTCCAACGTTTACAATAACCAGACCCTGTCTGTACTGGGCTGACGGATCTTCATTATCAATTAAAAAGATATTTCAATACTATCTGTAACAACAAAGTGTTAACGTTCCGGAAGCTCGGCATATATGAGGATTGAACCCAGGGGAAGGACTTGTGTTCTCTGCCTATTGTTCAGTGCTTTAACAGGTGCCATTGTCCATAGCAAGGACTGTCGCTAGTTGCTATTCCTGCTGCCCAGTTGCCCCAACCGGTGCTGGGTCGGATACTTGTACCAATTCTGCAACTCAGGAACTGTTCACTATGTGTTGTTACCTGTGGCTACCACACTGGGTAACCATGCCTATGGATTACAAATATGTCCGGTGTTCTGCTAATGCTGGACATCTTGAGCTTTTGCTCCACACTCCTACCAAAGACTGTAAAGTGAGCCTGAGAATGTCTACTGTTGCCCAGGGTGATCGGAAGCAGCCTGTGAGTGCCTGCGGGTGGGACTATGTTATATCAGTTCTTTACAAGGAGGCATTGGCTACCATCTTTATTGTTGCTACCGGCAACCACTGGACAAGTCCTCTATCATCTACCTTCAGTTGCTTGGGCATGGTCAGTGCCGGGCAATATGCCTGGACCAGTCCTGCTAGTGTCGGTATGCCTGCATGCTTCGGTTCATCTAGCAGAGGGTTACAGCAGCGTGCCCAGGGAGGAATGTTCTTATCGGTTCTATTGGCATCGGCTCGTCTGGAAGCGAGGGGGCGGTGCAACGCTCTGGAAGAGACCAAAAGTATCCTGCTAACAGCTGACACCACGAGGCAGAGGAGGATGACGGAGGGTGGTCGGCTGTTACTCACCTTACAGTTCTTGCCTGAAATGCAGAAGCGGGTTCTGGTGGACACTGACATCCTCCTGAAGCCTCGCGGAGGGCTCGCCTTGGGAGTGATCAAAGGAGTGGAGCGACTCTGCCTGCTCTTTGCAGAGTGCTTTTGTTACTCATTATTCTCTGCTGAAAGGATGCTAACCCCCTTTCAGCGGAGGTCATGTACAGTGTAAAGTTAGGTGTAAGTGTAGGATGTGACATTACAAATACACCCAAAATGACCCATTATAGGAAAATGGACACCTCAAGGTGATCAAATTTTTTTCAATTTTTGGGGAAAAATTAAGAATCATGTTGGTATTTAGGGGGTTAAACTTGGATATTTCAGCAGAGTTTTCTGATGGTTTCTCCATTAACCACTTAAGCCCCAGACCATTTGGCTGGCCAAAGACCAGAGCACTTTTTGCGATTCGGCACTGTGTCACTTTAACTGACAATTGCGCGGTCGTGCAACGTGGCTCCCAAACAAAATAAACGTCCTTTTTTCCCCACAAATGGAGCTTTCTTTTGGTGGTATTTGATCACCCCTGCGGTTTTTATTTTTTGCGCTATAAAGAAAAATAGAGTGACAATTAAAAAAAAAAAAGCTATAATAAATATCCCCAATTTTAAAAAAAAAAGCAAATTATTTTCTCAGTTCAGGCCGATATTTAAAATCACAATAAGCGTATATTGACTGGTTTGTGCAAAAGTTATAGCGTCTACAAAATAGGGGATACTTTTATGGCATTTTTATTACTATATTTTTTACTAGTAATGGCGGTGATCTGCAATTTTTATCATAACTGCGACTTTATAATAGACACATCAGACACTTTTGACACATTTTTGGGACCATTGTCATTTTTACAGCGATCAGTGCTATAAAAATGCACTGATTTTTGTGAAAATTACACTGGCAGTAAAGGGGTTAACCACTAAATGGCTCTGAAGGGGTTAAGTGTGTCCTATGGAGTGATTCTTACTGTTAGGGGGAGGAGCTACCAGTGACACATCACTGATCATTGTTCCCGATCCCCTTGCCCACCGCAATCACGGGCTGCCCGGGAACATCGAGTTCCCGGGACCCGCGGGCACACTCACGAGGCACACGTACAGATGCCCCCATTTGCCTGCCCGTGCCATTGTGTCAACTTATATCATCGTGCACTGGTCGGCAAGCGATTAAAAATTATTCAGTTTTCTGAGAACTTTACTGGAAAAGTCTTAAAATGGTGATTAACTGGTGAGACAATTATGCTAGCTTTTTAGTTTAAACACCTGTCTAGACAGATGTATACAAAAATGTCATTTACACAGTTGCAAGTACCTGGAGGCTGTGCTAGACAATGTAGTCATTTGATTACACTTGTACACAATAAATACTGAATAATGCACAGCCCTTTTATGGAGAAAGAAAAAAAATAATCTTTGCAAACAAGCAAAGACTTGCATACAACTTTAGTTTTGGGGTGAATGGGGATCCCAGGTTTTTATTGCTGTTGGTGGTCATTATGATGACAGCTTTGTCACAGAAGAGAAAATATTCAAGAGGGACAAAAGCAACAACAAAATGCTGACTAAGGCATTTCTGAAACCACGTGGCTGAGAAATTCAGGAAGCTGTCACCTGTAATGGGTCAATCATTTAGGTTCGAGGCATTCCCTGCAGTACTTTTACATCCCCCTTGCAGAGCAGGAAATGCCTGGGCTGCAAATTATTGGCCTATTACAGGTGACGGCTACTTAGAAGGCTCAGCCATGTAGATTAAGAAGTGCATCTGAACAAGCCCATGCCTAGTTTAGATATGGCGTTAGTACATTCCAGAACAACATGCGCCGCTTCAAATCTCCACTGCTCTCCCTGCCCAGAGGTACCACTATACAGGGACTTTCAGCAGGTCAGTTCTGGCAGTATGCACAGTGATGTCATCCATGTATAGCCTTCTGTTGAACTTTTAGATTTAGGGTAATACTATTTATTGGTCAACTAAATGGCTTCAGTTCAAGCTTTCAAGGCACTACTCTAGTCTAATCTAGAAACAGACATATTGAACCTGATTGTTTAAACAGTTTTTACCAATACAGTAGGGTGACCACATTTCCAAACTGCCATTCAGGGACACCCCCCCCCCCCCCCTCTCTCACATTCCTCCAAAAAAGATGAGGGAGGGCGGGGGGAAACGTAGTCTCTGGGTTAAAGGGGAATTTGGCAGCGGGTTATTTGTCAGTTGAATGTGCCACCTGCCACCAGATGCAGTGCCGCTTGCCACCCATAGCCTGCCACCAGATGCAGTGCTGCAGTCACTCCCTCTGCATGAGCCACGTACGTAGAAGGAAAGGAGTGGCGTCACTATCTGGAGAATGAAGATCACACCAGTCCCTGCTGTTTGCCGCTGGGTGCCAGAGAAGGAGGAGGTGCCGAGGTGGGTGGGGACAGTAGTGCTGCACTAGGCGCAGGCCTCGCTCCTGGTCTCACTGTCTGAGAGTAAATTGTCACTGGTTGCAAGAAGCCAGGCAGCGCTGGCCCTAGCAACCAGTTCCGGAAATGTAGTTATTAGTAAGTAGGGGGTTGCTGTGTCCTCTATTTCATTACCGGGACATTGTATTGTCCCAGAATGAAGGTGCCACGTGGGCACCCTACAATACAGTCTTTTCCAGACTCACTTTTATACATGCTTCAAGTACATCACAAGTGCCCTGAGATCCCACAAGGATTCTACACAATTCCTATTTTGAGTACAGTTTACACCGTTTCTGAATTTAGCTGTAATGGATTCCCACAGTCCAAGAAATAGGTTAATGCGTGTCTGGATGACAGAGTTGTAGCTATCAGTTGCTGAGGGCTTATTCAGGAAATGAGGCAGGACTAGTAACATCACTGCACATAAAAAGATAATGGCATTACATATAATGTTATAATGCTGTAGCATAATGTGCACTAAACTGTAGCAATGACAGGGTCATTACTGAGTACAGAAGCAAAGCCAAGTTCGGTGACCATAGAAACCAAACAGAAAGTGCATTTATAAGATTTAACGTCAGTTTAGATCTATACACATTGTTTCTATTATCGTTGCTTTGATATATTAATTATTGTGGTTTTTTTTAGCGGAGGCATTGTGCTGCGGCCTTGGGATTGTATATTGTTTTTCTTTATGGAATATTTACATTATTGTTGCATACAAAGATTTGATTATTAGATATAATTGTTTTGATTATTGTACTGGAGTCATCAGCTCACTTTTACTTTACTGATCTTCCTGCTTGTTCCAAGTCAGTGACTCAGAAGTAAACCCTCGTACACACGCTCGGTTTTCTCGACAAGAACCAGCAAGAAAATTGCTGGCAGAGCTTTCTTGTTGAGTATACCGTGCGTGTGTATGAGGCTTTCAGGTTTCTCGTCTGGAAATCTGCCCAGAATTTCGATGAGAAAAATAGAGATCCCGCTCTCTATTTTCTCGTCTAGATTCTTGTCAGCCTGTTTCCCGACGAGAAACCTGAGCGTCTGTATACTTACCTGTCGCCGTGGAAACCCGCGCATGCTCGAAATGACTGACTCATGCGCGGTAGCTTCCACAGCATAGGTAGGGTGAAGCAAGATGACATCACCGCGATGACGTCATCTTGCACGATGACATCACCGCGTTCTTGCCTTTCAAAAGAACCGCGGTTCTTTTGAAAGGAGTGTGTGTACACTCGGGCGGCTAGAGATTCTTGCCAAGAATCTCTTCAGGAAGAACGTTTTTTTCCTGACGAGATTCTTGCCCGTGTGTACGAGGCTTAAGCCATTGGATGGGATGAGCTTGTCAGCCAGGCTTCTGGAAAAAGTCCCATTTACTATCCTAGAGCTGACATTGGTTATCTAATTGGCCTGATTGGTTGCTGTACTTGCCTTACCTTTACCTGTCAAATATTCAGTTTTTGCACTGATTATTAAGTAGGCATGGTACTAAGAATATTATTTCCTATGTAATATGAGCAAACCACCATACATACATGCTACATATATTAATAGGTATTACAAATTTTACCTAGGTGTGGCATATGTCCATAAAATTGCGACAATAATTAATATATCAAAAACATAAATTATGTCTTAATTAAAAATGCTGCAAAGAGCTTTTAGCAGTTGCCAACAATTAAAAGCATTCAAAAGTCTGAGCTGAGAACATTATAATTTAATCATTGTTTTCTTGGGTTTATTCTGTGCTACTGTACTAAAATCAGCAACGTTGTACAAAGTGACCCAGCCAAATTACAATAACTCTAATTGGTTGTTTTTGGAAACAAGTGCATTGCACAACATTCTTTGGCTTATAAGGTCAGCTCAATTATTTTATTTAATTTTATTTGCTTTCTTAAATTGTTTATTTTCCCTTACAGAGTTCCAGACTGTGGAAGGTTTAAAGGGTCCCTCTTTTCTGAAATACCAAGGGGAATTTGAAGACGTTTTATTGGATGGGATCTGTATCTCATCAAATAATTACGATATTGAGACTGGTAAACTCTACAGGTTATAAAGATGACTCACTTACAAGCTGGATTCAGTCAAGAGACGATAGAAAAAGCCAGATTGGAATTAAATGAGAATCCAGACACTTTACATCAGGATATCCAACAGGTTAGAGACATGATAATCACTAGACCAGATATTGGTTTTCTACGGACAGATGATGCATTCATCTTAAGGTTTTTAAGAGCTAGGAAGTTCAACCAGATGGAAGCATTCCGACTTCTCGCCCAGTATTTCCAGTATCGCCAACTTAACTTGGACATGTTCAAAAACCTTAAAGCAGATGATCCCGGGATTAAAAGAGCTCTTATGGATGGCTTTCCAGGTGTGCTTGACTCTCGTGACCACTATGGACGGAAGATTCTTCTACTTTTTGCAGCCAACTGGGACCAGAGTAGGTAAATGTAGATAGTGTTTAAATATTTTCTTCTAATTTATTTGTTAAAGGGAAGATGGCAAAGATTGATAAAAAGTCAGTAGGGATAGTAGACATAATGTTCCTGATATATACATTAACTTAACAAAATATTAAAAAAAGCTGACAAACTGCTAATAATTAGCAAGTATACATTGGGGCCTATAGCAAATTGTGTTACCTTTACCAGCCCTCAAGTCAAATTGAAAAATAGCACAGTTAACATTCATATATGGGGACTGGTAACCCTTCAGAGAATTTGTAACTCTGTTAAGCTGGTTTTCTGATCTGGGAAACCAGTAAGAGAGCAAAGAGAGATCCTGCACTCTTTGAGAACTCTCTGCAGACTGCAAGGCATCTCAGCAATACAGCTTGGCTCGGGACCTGCCCCAGCCTTTAATTGGAATTGATATGAACAGAAGAACACTAATAAGATCATCACTCAATATATTTTTGGTATTAGATGGTCAGCATTGTGCAATGAATCGAGACGCCTCTCTCAGGCCCCGTACACACGACCGAGTTTCTCGGCAGAATTCAGCCAGAAACTCGATCGGAGCCGTATTCTGCCGAGAAACCCGGTCGTGTGTACACTTTCGTCCGATTAAACCGACGAGGATCTCGTCGGGCCAAATAGAGAACATGTTCTCTATTTCCTCGTTAGTCAATGAGGAAACTTGGCTCGCCGAGATCCTCGGCGGCTTCACAAGGAACTCGACGAGCAAAACTATGTGTTTTGCCCGTCGAGTTTCTCGAACGTGTGTACGGGGCCTCACTCCTAGTTTGAGTGCTGCTGTATAGAAACTACAGAACACTAGTTCAATTCAAGAATTTATATGTAAAATACATGTAATGATTGTTTGGTAATTTCCTGACTTGTTTACATATATTTAATATTTGCATGTTCTGCTTCAATGGCTAAGTAATAATGTGTAATACTATGCCCAGTGGCTTTGCTTACCAATAATGAATCCATGAGTCCCTATTGAATGCCAATATTAAACGACTCAAATGTTGTAGCTTGGGTTTAAAAACACTTACTGAATCCTGGCTTTATTAAATGTGAATGATTCCTGTAACAGCTGCATTCTCAAGATGTTTGGGAGCTGATCACATCATATGCAGTAATTGCTCACTTGGCACCTGCCTCATATAGAATGATGGTTGACAGTATCCCTCCTCTCATCCTGCATTACAGATATACTGCTTGCTTTATATATGCATAGTACTGAAATGATGCGCTGGAAGCCTCTTGTTTGCAGCAATAGCTTTGTTTTTATGGAGAAATATCAGTACATGTCTTTTCATCATGGAGACAGGAACAGGAACTGAATAACAAACAAGTACACACAGAGAAAAAACAGTACTTCCTCCCATTATATCATATCATGGATACACACTATAATACTGCAGTGCCACCTTCTGGTATAGACAGGTATAATGCATATATATAGGGCTAGATTCAGCAAGAATTTACGTTGGCGTATCTATTGATACGCCGCGTAAATTCAAAGCTGCGCCGGCGTATCTTCTTTCTGTATTCAGAAAGCAAGATACGCCGAAATTAGGCTAAGATCCGACTGGCGTAAGTCTCTTACGCTGTCGTATCTTAGTTGCATATTTACGCTGGCCGCTAGGTGGCGCTTCTGTAGATTTCAGCGTAGAATATGCAAATGAGCTGGATACGCCGATTCAGAAACGTACGTGCGCCCGGCGGATTTCTTTACGTCGTTTGCGTAAGGCTTTTTCCGGCGTAACGTTACTCCTGCTATATGAGGCATAGCCAATGTTAAGTATGGACGTCGGGACAGCGTCAAATTTTGCGTCGTTTACCTCATTTGCGTAAGTCGTTCGCGAATAGGGCTTTGCGTAAATTACGTTCACGTCGAAAGCATTGACTATTTGCGACGTGATTAGGAGCATGCGCACTGGGATACGTTCACGGACGGCGCATGCGCTGTTCGTTTGAGACGTCATTTACGTGGGGTCATGTTTTATTTACATAAAACACGCCCACCTCTTCTCAATTTGAATTTGGCGCGCTTACACCGACAGATGTACGCTATGTCGCCGTAACTTAGGGCGCAGGTTCTTTGTGAATCCAGCCCCAGCCTCACTAAGTTACGGCGGCGTAGCGTATCTGAGATACGCTACGCCCGCACAAACTTACGGCAGGCTTTCTGAATCTAGCCCATAGTTTACAGTATATAAAGGTACTATGCTCTTCTTCTTCCAACACTTAGCAGGCTATAGTATTAAGTAACAGACCTTAATTAGTCAGGAGGATCTTTGCATCACCAAAGTGACCACATGTGTGCAGGCAGAACTCAGTGGGGTAGATTCAGGAACAATTTCCGCCGGTGTAGACTGAGATGCGCGGCGTAAATGCCAATTTGCGCCGGCGTATCTCCGCGCCGTATTCAGCAAACAATATTACGCCGTAACGTAGATTTTTTTTTTTCGTTTGGACCTTTCCACGCCGGTGCGGCGTGGGCGCCCATTTACGCTGGTCTGAACTAGCGCGGCCCTGGTTTTTCTATTTTAAATATGCAAATGAGGGAGTTGGTCCGATTCAGCAAATTACGAATTGCCGGCGCAGGCTACTCCCGGTGCGTGTAACTCTGGTTTGCAGCGGAAAGTTACCCTTTATAAAGCAGGGGTAACTTTACACCAAACTTGCAGAGGTCAGCTGGAGAGCAGCTAAAGCAGCAGCGTTACAAACGACCTGAGCAACAACACTTGCTGGACAACACATAGAGGCGGTCCCCATGTTGGGAGAGGCCCTCAATAATTACAGCCCTCTCCTCTGGGCTGAAATTGGTCATCCGCCCACCTGAGGATTCCTCATCAGCCATAACTGCCCCACCACAATGCAAACCACCTAGCTTGGAAAAAAAAAGCTTCAGTACATTTGCACCTGCAGGGCGGAAGTCTGGGCTGATTCAGGGACTGGGCTTTGGTAGTGGGTCGGCGGAGCTCAGGGATCACGCCGGGGCGCAGTTCTGAGCATGTGCAGATTGGGGCATTTACCCCTGGATGTCACTGAGCATGTGCGGTCTAAGATGCGCCCCGGCGTGACCCATGCGCCACGCTCCCCGCTTCATTAGCATAGGGAGCTACCCATTTTATTCTACCCCGCCTTACGCCGCGCTACGCCGCCTTACGCCGTGTAAAATCCGCCACGCCGGGGGAAGAGACAGGAAAAAAGTTTCCTGAATCACTAGCATGCCTCTCTGCGCTGCTCCGGCGCAGTGTAAAAAAGATGCACTGCGCCGGACCAAAGATCCGCTGATGTTCCTGAATCTGGCCCAGTGTGTGGGGTGCCCCTACAAGTACCTCTAGGGCCAATGTATTTGGGCTTCTATTCACTTTAAAAATTCTTTTTTTCTGCAATAAAGTCTATGGGAATGTGAAAGCAGGACAAATGCACCAGCAAGAAATATCCTAGACTTGAACAGGGAGAAAAGCAGTTCTGAAGTGAACCTCTCAGTAGCGCATTTGTGCTTTATTCCAACACTTTCTTCAAGACCTCAGTGCTGTTCCTTGCACACCATAATAAAACATGATCAGTCTTTTGTCATACTGTATGGGTATTTTTCACTCTAGCATATTTTGCAACATGGATAAAAACACCCATACTTTCCAAACTTTTGATATAAGAAAAAACTAACCCTTTTAGTATAAAGTATATAGGAAAATGACACAGCCCTGCGATGCACCAAGTTATGTAGACCATGAACAATTGATACACAAAAAATGATTGATTAACGCATATCGGCAACTTTGCTTCAGTTGGCCAAAATAAACAATTTCCTAATACATGTGCACACTGTCAGCACTGTATAAAATGGTACAGGTCAGGACTTCACATCTGCTACTGGAAAACAATCGAATTAGGCCAATTGCTGCACAGCCATTCACAAGGAGCTTTGTATTTTATGAACGAATACAAGGCTTCCTCCAAATGGCTGAGATAGAGATTGTGACATCATGCACTTGCCTCTCCACCTTGGCCAATCAGAGTTAGCTTTGTATTCATTCATAAAAGTACAATGCTTCCTGTAAATCAATTTTGTCCCAGGAATGGGATGGGAAGTCCCTAGACCACTGTCGCAACACAGTGTTGTATACTGTATGTAGCTGACGTATATATTAAAAAAGGAGCTAGTTGATCTAGGCCAGTCTGGCCCAAACAAACTATTTAAAGAGAATGCAAAGCTGGAGTTAGGATTTAAACCAAGTGTTTTTGCACTACTTTTCCTTTATTTTGGCTTTTCCCATAATAGAAAATTCATTAATATTCCTTCCCCCGATGACATCAGTTGTGATGAAAGGCATAGGGAGGAGTGACATCATGTGACATCATTACGCATGCTGAAACCATGAGGTGGTTGGATTGGAGCCCGAAACCAGTATTTTTACATACATGCTTGTTTTTAGGATTAACGTTGTGAGTAATTAGAACTTCCTTGCTTTTGATAAATTTACCATACAGTTTCACACTATGTGGATATCTTTGATTTATTTTCTCTGCATGATATGATGGAGCAATTCCCACCATTACTTGGGATATCGCTCTAACCAGAGAGGAGGAAAGGAGTAAATGGTTTCCATCCCGAGTGATATTTCATTCACACAGCGCTTAAGATTCTGATTAATGCCCTGTACACACGATCGGTTCGTCTGATGAAAACGAACCGATGGATTTTTTCATCAGATATCCGATGAAGCTGACTTTCATCAGTCTTGCCTACACACCATTGGTTAAAAATCCGATCGTGTCCAACGCGGTGACGTAAAACACAACAACGTGCAGAGAAAAATGCAGTTCAATGCTTCTGAGCATGCATTGACTTGATTCTGAGCATGCATGGATTTTTGACCAATGGATTTCCCCACAGACGATCGTTTTTTTCTATCGTTTTTTTAACCATAAGAACAATTTTAAACGATGGGGGGAAAAAAACTGGTGGGGTCCACACACAATCGGTTCGTCTGATGAAAACGGTCCATCGGTCCGTTTTTATCAGACGAACCGATCTTGTGTACAGGGCATGAGAGTCAATAATTTCTGGTAAGAAACCACTTTTTTACCTTATGGTGGAGGTCCACTTTGGTGATTCACCTTTTGGCTTGTAATCTATACTCTATACATATTGGACGCATATTGGAACCTTCACATTTGGAACTTTAATGTTGTGTTATAATGGACTGTTTTATCACATGAGACTTAATTTTTGATACTTTCATATGTTGGTACTAGGGTTGCCACCTCATCCCTTTAAAACAGAACACATATGAATTACACAGGTTCTGAGGCTAATTTAATGCAGGTAAGGCACCAAATGAGTCTAATTACCACCTTAATTAGCCACAGAACCTGTGTAATTCATATGTGTTCTGTTTTAAAGGGATGAGGTGGCAACCCTAGTTGGTACATTATATTTTATTGATTGTTAGCGTGGCAAACCTATTCTTATACAAATTATTTACTGGGTGAATGTACAGTGTACTGTAGTATAACACGTCTGGTAAATATAGAGCACATTTCTCTCAAGAAGTCAATATGCCAAACCAAAAAAAGGGACAAATGAGGAGGAAATAAGGACTGAGGGATTTGGTTTCAAAAGAGGGATAGTCACTTCAAATCAGGACAGTCGGGAGCTATGACCATCTGAAAGAATAGCATCAGAGTGCTTAAAAATCTCTTTCTTATCATGCACAAGTACATGTTTAATTACACTTTTATTAGCAGATTATCAATAAAGATGAAGATTATTTGCTTCTGTAAAAAAAATAGCATTATGCAAGGTGACCAGCTTTAGGCTACATCACACCTCTGTGTTTAATTGTGCTGCTTGCTGTATTTTTTTTCCCAGCAAAACAAACTGTAGAGATGCATAGCAACGCAGAAAAATGCTTGAAAAGCACTGAACCTGAAATGCACCGCATGAAAAAGCGGAGGTGTCAGTGTAGCCCCAGAGTAAGAGATTCTTACATGCTGGGCTTTTTTTTTAAGTCGGGAAAAAAAACAGTGTCTCCCCCTTCCCCCCACATTGCAGCAGCTCAGCAGCAATTTTATTGGGGGGACTGCTGTTCTCCATTCTGGGAGATTAGAACAGTGCCGTTACACACAACCTTTCTTAAAGCTAATTGCTCTCCCACACAATTGTGTGGCAGAAGGAGTTCAATCACCATTTGTCCCTATGATCAACTGCTGCTGATTGGGTTGTGAGGTGGCAGCTGACACTGTCCATTGTCCTATCAAAGAGAGTGCAGCATATCAAGGCTCCTTTGTGACCTTACCCTAAATCTGTAATAACAAAGGAGTTAACCTTAGCCCATACGTAGCAATGGCATCATCTGGTCTTAAATAATTTAATATAATTCTGTAAATCTTTCCTCAGCTGTAGTCTTTATAGTATGTGGATTTGTAATCCAAATAATGCTTGCTGGTTAATTTCCTATACTCTTTGAGACATTTTTCATTCTGATGTTTCCACCTCGTTACTATGAGGTCCTTTGGTGGGTATTTTTTGTGTTAATGTGCCTGCCTGTGGTTGCTGGCAAAAAGCATGCCTTATGTTATAGAATAAAATAAAGTGCAGTGCTGTAAACAAATAAATAGTATAGGAAATTACAATAAATCTCCCCCACTCACACTATCAATCAATTAGTAACCCAGCAATCTCTCCTGAACGATTTAACTTGACAGATAGTAACCCACATTTAAAACGTCACTTGTGCCGTGTTTACATGCCGCGTTTGAAAAGCGTTTCTAAAAAAGTTTTTTAAATAGCCCAAAACGAAAAACGCCTGTAAACGGTAACCCACGTTTAGCCGTTTTTTGCCACGTTTAGAAGCGTTTGGCGCTTGAAATGCCTCTAAACTCAGCGTCTGAACAAATTTTTTTGCTTTCCAAAAAAGCCTCTAAACTCAACTACCTAGAAACTACTATAAACGACCCTGTGTACATGTACTGATAAGATAACAGTGGAGAGTTCAGGAGCAGTTGAAAAAAATGCCCAACTGCTCCTAAACGTCCTCGTGTACAGCAGTGTACATGAGGCCTAATGTAAATTGTTCTGCTTCCACAATCTAAGCACCAAAAGTGTGATCCCTACAACTGATCCAGTTGTGGTGAGATAGCTTAACTTGCAGTAACTTGGCAGACAGTGATGTGATCCAAATTATATTTTGCAGAACATAGAAAGCTTTAACCCGAAACGCAGATCATAACAGATGAACATCAGATAGGTCAAAAACAACATGCGTTTGCCCCAGGACGAAGTCAGTTTTTACGAAACGATGTAGGGAGAAGCGGCGTGCTGACGTCACCACTACACAAAGAGTAAACGGGTTGTGTTAGCCGGGCGGCTATACAATTTCACATGCAGTTTTTTAACTTCACACTGTAAGGCCCCATACACACGAGAGGATTTATCCGCGGATACGGTCCAGCGGACCGTATCCGTGGATAAATCCTCTCGAGGATTTGCGCGGATTTCCATGCGATGGAGTGTACTCTCCATCGAATCGAAATCCGCGCCGAAATCCTCTGGCGATGACGAATCGCGCCGTCGCCGCGATTATGACGCGGCGACGTGCGCGACGCTGTCATATAAGGAATTCCACGCATGCGTCGAATCATTATGACGCATGCAGGGGATCCCTCCGGACGGATGGATCCGGTGAGTCTGTACAGACCAGCGGATCCATCCGTTGGGATGGATTCCAGCGGATAGATTTGATAGCATGTCATCAAATATTTATCCGCTGGAAATCCATCCCAGGGGATAAATATCCGCGGAAACAGATCCGCTGGAGTGTACACACCATAGGATCTATCCGCTGAAACCCATTCGCTGGGATTTTTCAGCGGATGGATTCTATCGTGTGTATGGGGCCTTAGTGTAATTTTAACAAATTTTTATAATAAATGTTTACTGGATTACGCTATGTTGGCCTTTTTTTCTTTCCTCACCTGGCTGTGACCATATATGACTGCTTGAGAGTGGCTGGGGATCGATTTATTGCCAAAGAAAAGACATCCAGTTGCATGGGTTATAGGCCATACACCAACAGAAGATCTCTAGTTGGATCTTCCTCTTCGGTAAGAGGCAGTTATTTAGAAGGTGGAGAATCTTTTTCCTATTACGTCACTTTTCCTTGGTTTGCTCTGGTTTGATGTCACCAACTTACCTATAGGAGGACTGTACACCTTAAGCTTTTTCGACTATCATCCGATGGTTTTCTTGGAAAAACAGATCATTCACTTGTTCACTTTTTTTGGGACTCATCAGATTTTATTACAGATAGGGCAACCTATCGGTGTTGTGACACCATAAATAATGATAATATATGTATTCACTTACTTATTTTTAATGTATATTGGTCCTCTTGGATATTTTTACATCCATTGCGCAGCTTGTTTTTTATATATACCTATAATAAGGCTTACCTGTAGGTAAAAAAAATATCTTCTAAACCTTTACGCTTTAGGAGATATTCCCCTTGCAATGAGCCGCTGACTGCAGCGGCGCATGCGCACAGGGAATTCTCTGCTTCAGGCCCGGCAGACTCCGGACCTTGCCGGAAAGAAGTAACGACATCACGGCTCCAGCCACTCACATCGCTGGAGCCGCGATACCCGAAAGACACGCCGAGGCAACATGTCAGCTACCTCGGCGTGGACCAGGTAAGTTACCGAAGCCTCGTTCTAAGGTAAGTATTTCATAATGAGCTAGTATGCGGTGCATACTAGCTCATTATGCCTTTTGCCTTAAAGGTGATCCCAAAAAAATTGTTATGGGACTATACAACCGCTTTAATGCATTCCTAGCAGAATGCAATGATTTGCAAATCTCATAAACCCGTATCTTATTATACAATAGAAAATAGAAAACATATCAAATGTTAAAAAAAATAAGGAAACTTTGAAATTGATGGCATCGACACGTCTCAAAAAGGTTGGGACAGGGCATCACAAAACTGGCAAGGTAAATGGTACTAACAAGGAAGAGCTGGAACTGATTAGGTTAATTGGCAAACAGATCAGTAACACATTCTGCGCAAACCAATCGATAAACGCTTATTGCGATTTTTTTTTAACAAAAGTCTGTAGAAGAATATGTATCGGCCTAAACTAAGGTAAAAAAATATTTTTATATCTTTTTTGGGGATATTTATTATAGCAAACAGTAAAAAATATTGAATTTTTTTCAAAATTGTCGCTCTATTTTTGTTTATAGCGCAAAAAATAAAAACCGCAGAGGTGATAAAATACCACCAAAAGAAAGCTCTATTTGTGGGAAAAAAAGGACGCCAATTTTGTTTGGAAGCCACCTCGCACGACCGCGCAATTGTCAGTTAAAGCGACGCAGTGCCGAATCGCAAAAAGGGGCAAAGTCCTTAACCTGCATAATGGTCCGGGTCTTAAGTGGTTAAAGACTGCAAGTTCAGCCCAACAACATCACTGGCCTTGTAAATCAGTTTATTGAGCCACTTGGTGTTGGCCATCCTAAGCTTCCTTCCCCAGCATGCAACTGTATACAGGAGAGCACTGGCCACCACAGACCCATAAAACATAAAAATGTTAAAAGACTTCAGCTCCCTCAAAAAATAGGTGCGGCTCTGGCCCTTCCTATAGAGCACTTCAGTGTTCTTGCTGCAGTCCAACTTATTATCTTATGTGCACCTCCAGATACTTGTGATTCTTTACTACATCCACATTCACTCCTCAAATGGAGACAGGGGTCACCGGTGCCTTCCTCCAATTCAAATCCACAATGGGCTCTTTTGTCTTAATGAGATATGCCGTGTTTCCCTGAAAATAAGCCCGGGTCTTATATTAATTATGCCAACAAAAGACACAGTAGGGCTTATTTTCGGGGTAGGTCTTACCATGTAATGTGCTGTCTTCTCTCCCCCCTGCCTGTCAGGAATTCCCAGTGTGAACTGAGTTAAAATGCTTGTAAAATCCTACAATCCACTCTATTACAGTATTATATAATGTACAATGTGCGTGTTCCTGTAATATAATTGTGCCAAATACCTTTGGTATACCGCCATTCCGCACTTCTGTGACCCGCCGGAGCTCTCTTCCCCACAATTATATTACAGAAACACACACATTGTACATCATATACTACTGTAATAGAGTGGATTACAGGATTTTACAAGCATTTTTAACTAGGGCTTATTTTCGGGGTAGGGTTTATATTGCAGCCCTCCTGGAAAATAACGCTAGGTCTTATTTTCAGGGTAGGTCTTATTTTTGTGGAAACACGGTATATATATATATATATACCGTGTATATATATATACTCACAGAATGTGACAAGGTTTTCCATCACAGTCCTTTACAAAGTCTCTTCCCCATCTCTGATATATCCCACTACCGCCGTGTCATCAGAAAACTTCTGAAGATGGTGAGACTCTGTCTGGTATCTGAAATCAGTGTTATAGACCAGTGTTTCTCAACCTTTTTCCAGTCGGGGCACCCTTAAAAAGTATTTTCAGTCTTGAGGCACCCCAGTCCAAGGCTTGGTTCACATTATGGTGTGTCGCAGAACACGCGCAAAATCGTGCTCATTCCTGACACACAGAATAATGCTCTGCTCTTTAGAGGTACCATTAATTCTTAATGGTACACCCACACATTGGAAAATGTCGGGTGCTTTAGCTGCAGTGCAATTAAAAAAAAAAGAAGAAGGTTGGGGACTTGTTTCCCTGCATTTTTGTGGGTACAGAAGCCCATTGAAATGAATGGTCTGCCCTACATGCAGCTGCACAGATGTGAACCAAGGGCTTGTTAACATGTCAAAGGGGCGGTAAAACCACATGGTTGAGACGTTTTTACCACCCCCAACTTCTCTACCTTTAGCTGCAGAGGCAGCAGCTAGCTCAGCGAAGCTGGCCCCCCTACAATCAGCACAAATAAAAACTCAAGTGTGTTTCTTTAGTGCTACGTTTGTGCTGTTTTGTGCCGCAAAAATTTACGTTTGTGCTGCTTTTATTTTGAAGATATTAGCAATTGTTTTTTCCAGACTATGACATCACACAGCCCCCCTACAACCCCAAATGACACAAAACTGGTCTCGTTGGTTAGTGCTACGTTTGTGCTGTTTTGTGCTGCTAATATTTCCGTTCTATCTTTTATCGTTTTTGCGTTATTAATGACTTATTAAAGGTCACCAAAGGTCACACAGCCCCCCTACAACGCCCAAATGACACGAAACTGGTCTCGTTGGTTAGTGCTACGTTTGTGCTGTTTTGTGCTGCTATTATTTCCGTTCTATCTTTTATCGTTTTTGCGTTATTAATGATTTATTAAAGGTCACCAAAGGTCACACAGCCCCCCTACAACCTTAAAATGACACAAAACTGGTCTCGTTGGTTAGTGCTACGTTTGTGCTGTTTTGTGCTGCTATTATTTCCGTTCTATCTTTTATCGTTTTTGCGTTATTAATGATTTCTTAAAGGTCACCAAAGGTCACACAGCCCCCCTACAACCTCAAAATGACACAAAACTGGTCTCGTTGGTTAGTGCTACGTTTGTGCTGTTTTGTGCTGCAAAAAAATTATTTGTGCTGTTATGGTTTTAAAGTTATAACAGTTTATTTATTTTTTTCAAACCCCACTCACTTTGCCCACCTTACAATCAGCACAAATAAAAACTCAAGTGTGTTTCTTTAGTGCTATGTTTGTGCTGTTTTGTGCTGTTTAAAGTTCCTTTCTATCTTTTATCGTTTTTTGCGTTATTAATGATTTATTAAAGGTCACCAAAGGTCACACAGCCCCCCTACAACCCCAAATGACACAAAACTGGTCTCGTTGGTTAGTGCTACGTTTGTGCTGTTTTGTGCTGCTATTATTTCCGTTCTATCCTTTATCGTTTTTGCGTTATTAATGATTTATTAAAGGTCACCAAAGGTCACACAGCCCCCCTACAACGCCCAAATGACACAAAACTGGTCTCGTTGGTTAGTGCTACGTTTGTGCTGTTTTGTGCTGCTATTATTTCCGTTCTATCTTTTATCGTTTTTGCGTTATTAATGATTTATTAAAGGTCACCAAAGGTCACACAGCCCCCCTACAACCCCAAAATGACACAAAACTGGTCTCGTTGGTTAGTGCTACGTTTGTGCTGTTTTGTGCTGCAATTTTTTTTATTTGTGCTGTTATGGTTTTAAAGTTATAACAGTTTATTTATTTTTTCAAACCCCACTCACTTTGCCCACCTTACAATCAGCACAAATAAAAACTCAAGTGTGTTTCTTTAGTGCTATGTTTGTGCTGTTTAAATTTCCTTTCTATCTTTTATCGTTTTTGCGTTATTAATAATTTATTAAAGGTCACCAAAGGTCAAACAGCCCCCCTACAATGCCAAAATGACACAAAACTGGTCTCGTTGGTTAGTGCTACGTTTGTGCTGTTTTGTGCTGCTAATATTCATGTTCTATCTTTTATCATTTTGTGTTATTAATGATTTATTAAAGGTCACCAAAGGTCACACAGCCCCCCTACAACGCCCAAATGACGCAAAACTGGTCTTGTTGGTTAGTGCTACATTTGTGCTGGTTTGTGCTGCTAACAATTTTATTTGTGCTGTTATGGTTTTTAAGTTATAACAGTTTATTTGTTTTTTCAAACCCCACTCACTTTGTCCACCCGTACAATCAGCACAAATAACAACTCAAGTGTGTTTCTTTAGTGCTGCGTTTGTGCTGTTTAAATTTTCTTTCTATCTTTTATCGTTAAGGTCACCAAAGGTCACTCAACCACCCACAACACCCAAATGACACAAAACTGGTCTTGTTGGTTAGTGCTACGTTTGTGCTGTTTTGTGCTGCTAAAATTTATGTTCTATCTTTTATTGTTTTTGTGTTATTAATGATTTATTAAAGGTCACCAAAGGTCACTCAGCCCCCCTACCACCCCGAAAGGACACAAAACTGGTCTCGTTGGTTAGTGCTACGTTTGTGCTGGTCTGTGCTGCTAAAATTTTTAGTTATGGTTTTTAAGTTATAACAGTTTTTTTGTTCTTTTCAAACCCCACTCACTTTGCCCCCCCCCCCCTGTACAATCTGCACAAATAAAAACTCAAATGTTTTAGTGCTATGTTTGTGCTGCTAATATTTTTATTTGTGCTGTTATGGTTTTTAAAATATAGCAGCTTGTTTTTATTTGATAACAACCCATTCACTTTGCACCCCATGTTATTAAATCTTAAAAACAAACAAACAAACAAAATGGAGTTTGACTGCTACCTGCCCTGACCATGGCTTGTCTCTGGATTCTGCCTTCTGTTCTTGCCTGATCTAACTCCCGTTGCTGATTTGGCTTCTGACCTGACTATCCTGTTGTCTGCCGTCTATGCCTGATCTGTCCGACCATTATGGACCATTATGCATCCTGCTCATCAAGCCTGCTACAGCTCTTCAGTCCAGCAAGGTCTCACCTGTCTCCTGCTTCCAGCTGCTTACCCACAGTATGCTGCCAGCCAAGCTCAGTGCCAGCTTATATGCCACCAGCCGGTTCTGCTGCCACCACGCAGTCTACTGGACTTATCACAGGCACCCATACCTTGCTGTGCTCCAATTGCTGCTGTCTAACCAGGAGATCACTAACCAGGTATGGGACAGGAGGGCAGGGTGGTGTCATTGTCTGGGAAAAAACTAATTGCTTATATCTTAAAAATAAAAGCAGCACAAATTTGTATTTTTATGGCACAAAAAAGCACAAACGTAGCACTAACAAATAGTATGTTTGTTTTTAAGATTTAATAACATGGGGTGCAAAGTGAGTGGGTTGTTATGAAATAAAAACAAGCTGTTATATCTTAAAAACCATAGCAGCACAAATAAAAATATTAGCAGCACAAACATAGCACTAAAACATTTGAGTTTTTATTTGTGCAGATTGTACGGGGGGGGGGGGGGGAAAGTGAGTGGGGTTTGAAAAGAACCAAAAAACTGTTATAACTTAAAAACCATAACAGCACAAATAAATTTTTTAGCAGCACAAACCAGCACAAGTGTAGCACTAACCAACAAGACCAGTTTTGCGTCATTTGGGCGTTGTAGGGGGGCTGTGTGACCTTTGGTGACCTTTAATAAATCATTAATAACGCAAAACGATAAAAGATAGAAAGGAATTTTAAACAGCACAAAACAGCACAAACATAGCACTAAAGAAACACACTTGAGTTTTTATTTGTGCTGATTGTAAGGTGGGCAAAGTGAGTGGGGTTTAAAAAAAATACATAAACTGTTATAACTTTAAAACCATAACAGCACAAATAAAAAAAATTGCAGCACAAAACAGCACAAATGTAGCACTAACCAACGAGACCAGTTTTGTGTCATTTTGGGGTTGTAGGGGGGCTGTGTGACCTTTGGTGACCTTTAATAAATCATTAATAACGCAAAAAAGATAAAAGATAGAACGGAAATAATAACAGCACAAAACAGCACAAACGTAGAACTAACCAACAAGACCAGTTTTGTGTCATTTGGGCATTGTAGGGGGGCTGTGTGACCTTTGGTGACCTTTAATAAATCATTAATAACGCAAAAACGATAAAAGATAGAAAGGAAGTTTAAACAGCACAAAACAGCACAAACATAGCACTAAAGAAACACACTTGAGTTTTTATCTGTGCTGATTGTAAGGTGGGCAAAGTGAGTGGGGTTTGAAAAAAAAATAAACTGTTATAACTTTAAAACCATAACAGCACAAATAAAAAAAATTGCAGCACAAAACAGCACAAACGTAGCACTAACCAACGAGACCAGTTTCGTGTCATTTGGGCGTTGTAGGGGGGCTGTGTGACCTTTGGTGACCTTTAATAAATCATTAATAATGCAAAAAAGATAAAAGATAGAACGGAAATAATAGCAGCACAAAACAGCACAAACGTAGCACTAACCAACGAGACCAGTTTTGTGTCATTTGGGGTTGTAGGGGGGCTGTGTGACCTTTGGTGACCTTTAATAAATCATTAATAACGCAAAAAAGATAAAAGATAGAACGGAAATAATAGCAGCACAAAACAGCACAAACGTAGCACTAACCAACGAGACCAGTTTTGTGTCATTTGGGCGTTGTAGGGGGGCTGTGTGACCTTTGGTGACCTTTAATAAGTCATTAATAACGCAAAAACGATAAAAGATAGAAAGGAAATTTAAACAGCACAAAACAGCACAAACATAGCACTAAAGAAACACACTTGAGTTTTTATTTGTGCTGATTGTAAGGTGGGCAAAGTGAGTGGGGTTTGAAAAAAATAAATAAACTGTTATAACTTTAAAACCATAACAGCACAAATAATTTTTTTTGCAGCACAAAACAGCACAAACGTAGCACTAACCAACGAGACCAGTTTCGTGTCATTTTGGGGTTGTAGGGGGGCTGTGTGACCTTTGGTGACCTTTAATAAATCATTAATAACGCAAAAACGATAAAAGATAGAACAGAAATAATAGCAGCACAAAACAGCACAAACGTAGCACTAACCAACGAGACCAGTTTTGTGTCATTTTGAGGTTGTAGGGGGGCTGTGTGACCTTTGGTGACCTTTAATAAATCATTAATAACGCAAAAACTATAAAAGATAGAACGGAAATAATAGCAGCACAAAACAGCACAAACGTAGCACTAACCAACGAGACCAGTTTCGTGTCATTTGGGCGTTGTAGGGGGGCTGTGTGACCTTTGGTGACCTTTAATAAGTCATTAATAACGCAAAAACGATAAAAGATAGAACGGAAATATTAGCAGCACAAAACAGCACAAACGTAGCACTAACCAACGAGACCAGTTTTGTGTCATTTGGGGTTGTAGGGGGGCTGTGTGATGTCATAGTCTGGAAAAAACAATTGCTAATATCTTCAAAATAAAAGCAGCACAAACGTAAATTTTTGCGGCACAAAACAGCACAAACGTAGCACTAAAGAAACACACTTGAGTTTTTATTTGTGCTGATTGTAGGGGGGCCAGCTTCGCTGAGCTGCAGCAGCTGGGGTGTTCACATGCTGTGGCTGCAACTGGAGGTATACCGAGGGTGAATGGGGGTGCACTGCAACTACCGCGCAACTGTGTGCATTGCACGGTTGCGGTGTAGTGATGCTGCATTTACAGGCTTAAAACAGGTAGTAAAGAGGCAACATAATGCCTCTTTACAGCCTGTCAAATGCCTCTGAAAAGCGATCTGTGCATGGATTGCTTTTCAGAGAAGCAGCAGTCCTTGCTATCAAACAAGCCCTACAAAATCCATTGTCATGGTACAGGAATGGGGGGGCAGGATTAAAAGTAACATACATACAGACTACAGACACAGGCTTACACATGCATACACATACATACCAGGGTTGCCAACTTTCAGTAAATTTACGAAGTTTGTAAAATCCGTACTTTTTTCATCTGTCCTTGAATGTCCATTGCGAACATGTAGGCTGCATGTCTGTAACTGACATTCATGGACAAATGCAAAAAGTATGGATTTTACAAACTCTTTGTAAATTTACTGAAAGTTGGCAAACCTGATACACACACGCACACAGACAGACAGTCACATGTGCACACACACACAGACAGACAGTCACATGTGCACACACACACATACACAGTCACATGTGCACACACACACAGACAGACAGTCACATGTGCACACACACACATACACAGTCACATGTGCACACATACAGACAGACAGTCACATGTGCACGCACACATACACACAGACAGTCACATGTGCACACACACACATACACAGTCACATGTGCACACATACAGACAGACAGTCACATGTGCACGCACACACACACACACATACACAGTCACATGTGCACACACACACATACACAGTCACATGTGCACACACACACAGACAGACAGTCACATGTGCACACACACACATACACAGTCACATGTGCACACATACAGACAGACAGTCACATGTGCACGCACACATACACACAGACAGTCACATGTGCACACACACACATACACAGTCACATGTGCACACACACACAGACAGACAGTCACATGTGCACACACACACATACACAGTCACATGTGCACACACACACAGACAGACAGTCACATGTGCACACACACACATACACAGTCACATGTGCACACATACAGACAGACAGTCACATGTGCACGCACACATACACACAGACAGTCACATGTGCACACACACACACATACATACATACAGACAGACAGTCACATGTGCACACACACACATACACAGTGACATGTGCACACATACACACAGACAGTCACATGTGCACACACACACATACACAGTCACATGTGCACACACACACAGACAGACAGTCACATGTGCACACACACACATACACAGTCACATGTGCACACACACACAGACAGACAGTCACATGTGCACACACACACATACACAGTCACATGTGCACACATACAGACAGACAGTCACATGTGCACGCACACATACACACAGACAGTCACATGTGCACACACACACACATACATACATACAGACAGACAGTCACATGTGCACACACACACATACACAGTGACATGTGCACACACACATACAGACAGTCACATGTGCACACACACACACACATACATACAGACAGACAGTCACATGTGCACACACACACACATACACAGAGACATGTGCACACACACATACAGACAGTCACATGTGCACACACACACACAGTCACATGTGCACACACACACACACACAGTCACATGTGCACACACACACAGACAAATGTATAAAGCCATTTTTAAAAAAAATAATGTAGCTTCTAGCTCAGTACCTTTTCAGATTTCTCTTTAGCCGGGTACTGCACTCTAGGGGGAAGCAGAGAGCACAGCACACTCCTCTGCACTTCACTTTCATTTTTTAAGCCGACAGAGCTTCTCACAGATCGGCAGGAGAGCTCATCTGACAGCCTTCTCTCCACTGACCCCCGCGGCACACCTGAGAACCTCTGACGGCACACCAGTGTGCCGCGGCACACTGGTTGAGAAAGGCTGTTATAGACAGTAAAGAGAAAGGTAGACAGAACTCCTCCTCTGTGGAACCACAATATTGCTGACCATCCTAACCTCCATATACGGTCTTGCAAATAAACATACTGTAATCTTCCAGTCAGGTAGTCTACAATCCATGACACAAGGGTGACATCAATCTGCATCGCTGTTGGCTTTTCGCCCAGAAGAGCCAGGCTGATGGAAGGTGGCAATCAGAGGCCACCTTACCTTAGGAGGCAGATGAGGAGGATCCAGGGCTGGGCTGCTGCTCTTCACTCCAGCTACTCCTAGCTCCGGGGCCATTGCTTCTCCTCGCAGCCGAACAAGTAGTGGGTCCTGAGACCTGATTGGGCGGTAGTCCTGAGACTCCCTGGCCAATCAGATGTCAGGACCTGCTCCCTAACAATCAGGAAGACAATGGTGAATATTAATTTGTTATTGTCACACAACTGGGTGGGCTCAGGACGCAGTGCTCTGCACCCTGAGCCCACTCTTATTTTAGGCCAATTAGAGCCTCAGGCTCTAATCGCGTGCTTAAAAAAAAACGGAAAAAAAAAAAACATTGGAATCCATGCGTCTGGCACCCTGCATGTTTGGGGACGGGTGCATAGATTAGGATGGGTCGCAACTGTCCAAATATTTACTAACCATGGGCTGTAAGTGAGGTAAAACAAGTCTCTCCATGATGTTGGAGGTCAAAGCTTGCCTTGGTATGTAATCCATGGAGCCACAGGGACAAAATATTTTTGGCACATGAACAAGGCAAGATGTCTTCCACAGCACAGGGACCATTCTTAGACTTAGGCTCAGGATAAAGACTCATTGAAGGACACCCTGCCGCTGGTCTGCACATGCCTTAAGCACCCTGAGGCTAATGCCATCAGGGCCTGCTGATTTTCCTGTCTTAAGTCCCCTTAACTGATCAGCTGTAAAACACATTGATGTACTTTCCTGTGAAGGAGTAGAGTTGTTCTTATAAGAAGAACTGGTGAAAGCATCCTGTAGGGGGGAAGTAGAGCACACACTAAAGGAGGAAGAACATCTAGTAGGAGGAGTGCAAGGTACCTGTCTCAACTCTAGGTTTACAACTTTGTGGTACATCTGCGGGAGTAAAAGCCAGGGCTGCAGAATCCAAACTGTTAAACGGTTCAGTTCATTTGCCCTCTCCACATCTCCCCCAGTCCCTCTGCCAACTGGCTTGAGACCTATAGTGGTTCTCATGCCACTCCAAACCTCTCTCACATAACCTTCATCTTAAGGTCACTCTGCATCATTTTTAACTCCTCCCAAGAACCCACTCCAAAAGCCATGTTCTTGGAGTTAAAGGGTCACTAAAGGAATTTTTTTTTTAGCTAAATAGCTTCCTTTACCTTACTGCAGTACTGGTTTCATGTCCTCATTGTTCGTTTTTGCTTTGAAGTAGCTGTAATTCTGCTGTGATCTCCACACTTCCTGGTTGCCTGTTTCCTTATAACCATGGTACTGGGAGCTTTTCACGGTGGTCTAAGCTGTCATTACTGTGTGTCTAAAACTCCTCAGAACCAATCAGATTCATTTTAAAAACAAAACACTGCCCTGGATTTGTTTGTTTTTGTTCTGTGAGTCTTCCCGACTCACCTCTCACCCGGAACTTCATGTATGTACCTTTAAAACCGAAAGTGAAACTAGAGGCACATTATATGATTGATTTTTATCTATTGTTAATCATTTTTAAAAGGAATCAGTTAACTTTTATGTCTCTATACCCTGTAAACAGTCATTTCAGCAAAAAAATGTTTTTCCTTTAGTGACCCTTTAAGAATATCCCTCATTTTTCTTATTACCCATGGTTTATTATTTGAATAACAATGAACAATCATTGTTGCAACAATATAATCTACATCAAATAATATAATGTGTTATGCACTCAGTAAGCCCATCAATGTCCCTTCCATGTGGCTCACAGAATGTATTCCAATCTGTCAACTCAAAACAGTCCCACAATAATGCAAAGAAATCCTCAGACCATCTTTTCACCAATCTAGTGGTTACAGGTTGTCTGTGGCTAGACAGATCAAAATGTTGAATTCTTTTTGGCAACCATTGGTGCCACTTCCTCAGAACTAAAGAGGAGAGGGACTTTCCACCTTGCTATCAGCACTCGGCTTGAAAGCATGCATCTATGATAGTATAGGAGTGCATTAGTGTGTATAGAATGGGCAGCTTGCACATATGGATAGGCACCATCAATGCTTAAAGATATATCCAGTTGTTTAAGGAGCATATGCTTCCATCCAGGTGATATCTTTTTAAGGGAAGGCATTGCATATTTCAGCAAGACAATCCTGAACTGCATACTGCATCTATGGCAACAGCATGGCTTCATAGTAGAAGAGTCTGGTGCCTAACTGGCCTGCCTGCAGTCCAGACCTTTCACCAATTGAAAATATTTGGCATATCTCGAAATGAAAAATACAGCAAATGAGACCCATGACTGGTGAGTAGTTAGAATCCTATGTCAGGAAAGAATGGGACAAGATTCCTGTCCCAGAACACCAGCAACTGGTCCTCTCAGTTCCCACATGTTTAGAGAGGGCCAGATCCACGTAGGGCGGCGTATTTTTAGGCAGGCTTAGCGTATCATAGTTACGCTACGCCGCCACTACTTTGAGAGGCAAGTGCTGTATTCACAAAGCATTTGCCTCTAAAGTTACGGCGGCGTAGCGTAAATCTCCCGGCGTAAGGGCGCGGAATTCAAATGATGAACAGGGGGCCGTGTTTTATGTAAAACAAGCTTGACCCCACGTAAATTATGCTTTTTTCATACGGCGCATGCTCAGTATCAGGTCGGATTTTCAAATTAAATTACGCCCGCTCAATGCCTAGACGACGTGAACTTAATTTACGCAAAGCCCTTTTCGCGAACGTTTTACGAAAACGACGTATACAACGGAAAATTCTACGCTGGCCCGACGTCCATACTTAAATTTGCGTACGCCTCATAGAGCAGGGGTAACGTTACGCCGAAAAAAGCCTTACTTAAACAACGTAAAAAAAAGCGCCGGGCGGACGTACGTTTGTGGATTGGCGTATCTAGCTAATTTGCATACTTGATGCGGAAATCGACGGAAGCGCCACCTAGCGGCCAGCGTAAATATGCACCTTAGATCCGACGGCGTACTAAGACGTACGTCAGTCGGATCTAGCCCAGCTTCAGGCGTATCTTGTTTTGTGGATACAAAACAAAGATACGCCGGAGCAACCTAGAAGTTACGCGGCGTATCAATAGATACGCCAGCGTAACTTCTTTGTGGATCTGGCCCAGAGTGTTGTTAAAATAAGAGGGGATGCTGCACTGTGGTAAACATTGCCCCATCCCAACTATTTTAAGACTTGCTGCTGCCATCAATTACCTTATTGTTTATCTTAAAATTTTAAATTTTCTAATTTAAAAAATGTGATATGTTTTCAATTGCGAATAATATAAAGGTTTATGAGATTTAAAATGATTGCATTCTGTTTTTCTGTAGATTTTACACACTGTCCCAACTTTTTTGGAACAGGGGTTGTAGTCGCTAATTCAAAAGCGCTTGTGTCTCTTTGCAAATCAAACAGCATCTACCCTTTTTCACGTAAACTGGCACTCAGTCACTTTTTATTGAAACAATAATAAAAACAGATTACAATTTTAGGTGCACTGTGATCTGTGCACAAGGAAACCATGTCAGTAGAGTAAAGGAGTGGGGAATGGGATCATCACTTCAGGCTGTTCACTGTGATTTAGGATGAGTGGATATCAAGCATTTACTCAAATTTAAGAAGACTTATGCTGCGTACACACAGTCGTTTTTTGTGATGGAAAAAACGACATTTTTAAAAACGTCATTTAAAATGACAGTGTGTGGGCAAAACGTTGTTTTTGTCTTCTAAAAAACAACCAAAAAAAAAAATTTAGAACATGCTTCAATTTTTTAGGTCGTTTTTCAAAATGTCGTTTTTTGTGTCAAAATGACCGTGTGTGGGCTAAAACGAGGTTTAAAACAACGTTTTTAAACCCGCGCATGCTCAGAAGCAAGTTATGACGCGAGCTTGAATGGAACAGAGTGCCGTCGTACGCGTTGTACGTAACCGCGCTTTGCTAGAGCATTTTGAAAAAACGATGGTGTGTAGGCAACGTCGTTTTTTAAAATGAAGTTTGAAAAACGTTTTTTTTCATGAGAAAAAACAACGTTTTTTTACAAGACAAAAAATGACCGTGTGTACGCGGCATAACAGTATGTTTAAAGCACTTTTTATATAGAGAATTACAAATTAGAGTAGGAAGCCGTCATATGACGTACTGCGGTATGGAAGTGGTTGTATATGTCAAATATAACAAAACAAAAGGGTATGCGCCAATCCAGAAATGCTGGAGAGATTTACCTCACTTCAACAAACAGGAAGTGAAGAGATTCTTGCAACAGGGATACAAACAGAAACAAAAAGGCATTCAAGCTTTTCTACTGTTACAGAAAATAATTTGTATTTCTCTCTGTGTTGATGTTAGAGAGATTCCCTCATTTTATGCCCGGTAAAATGTTGTCAGCAGCACAGGAAGTAAGGGTAAATCCCTCTAATGGAGCCTCTGGTAGCCATACAATCTCAACAGAAGATCTAATTCCTCCAACTCCACAAAAACAGTTTTGGCCTGAATAACTGTACACATTAAAAAGTTGACAATCTAGGTTTGTATGCCTAAAACATCTATTTTCATGATCACTAAGTTAGTGGAACGAATTAGGTAGATTTTTTCTCAGACGCTGCGTTGTTATTCAGCAGATGGGGTTACCATAGCAATTCAGCTTGAAAGATAAGCATCTCCATCCTAATCAAATACACATACAGTATTTAGCCTGAGGGATTAATGTCCATGGCCCATAATTAGATTCTTCAAAGGATCACTTATATATACAGTTCTGCTGATAAAAAGCTTTTCTGCAAACAAGCCCAAATTCCCTAAGAGGACATACATTGCAAATGTTACCCTAAATGATATTTCTATTGATTAATACTGCTGATGTACATTGTCAAGTGTGTTATCAGTGAGATAGTATAAGTGATTTCTAAATCAATTATTGGAGTTTCATATAAATGCTTCACAGTATGTGTCAACTTTAACAAGAATCAATGTGTGTTTTTATATCGGAGATGATTCTGTGCAAATCAGAGACAAGACACTCAAAAAGAAACAGCCTTGGGTAGCAGTATTATTTTAAAGTGGAGGTTCACCCGGAAATACCACTTTTTACCCTTAGATGGATGCTCATTTTGTCTAGGGGAATCGGCTAGTTGTTTTAAAATCGAAGCTGTACTTACCGTTGTAGAGAACGATCTTCTCCGCTGCTTCCGGGTATGGGCTGTGGGACTGGGCGTTCCTATTTTGATTGACAGTCTTCCGACAGGCTTCCGACGGTCGCATCCATCGCGTCACGATTTTCCGAAAGTAGTCGAACGTCGGTGCGCAGGCGCAGTATAGAGCCGCACCAACGTTCGGCTTCTTTCGGCTACTCGTGACGCGATGGATGCGACTGTCGAAAGCCTGTCGGAAGACTGTCAATCAAGAAGGAACG
This sequence comes from Rana temporaria, assembly GCF_905171775.1. NCBI lineage: Eukaryota > Metazoa > Chordata > Amphibia > Anura > Ranidae > Rana > Rana temporaria. The sequence continues at coordinate 328,490,643 of NC_053493.1, forward strand.
CACAGTCCCGAACACCCATACCCGGAAGCGGCGGAGAAGATCGCTCTCTACAACGGTAAGTACTACTCGGATTTTAAAACAACTAGCCGATTCCCCTAGACAAAATGAGCATCAATCTAAGGGTAAAAATGTTTTTATGGGTGAACTCCCGCTTTAAAGTGAAGAGTATCTTTTAGGCAATAAAATAAACATATAGGGCTAGATTCAGTAAGAATCGCCTATCTTTAGGTGGGCGTAGCGTATCTCATATACGCTACGCCGCCGTAACTTTGAGAGGCGAGTTCCGTATTCTGAAAGAATTTGCGCCCGAAGTTACGGCGGCGTAGCGTATATGGGCCGGCGTAAGCCCGCCTAATTCAAAATAGGCTGATAGGGGGCGTGTTGTATGCTAATTAATCGTGACCCCACGTAATTGACGCTTTTAACGAACGGCGCATGCGCCGTCCTTGAAAGTATCCCAGTGCGCATGCTCGAAATCACGCCGCAAATAGTCAATGCTTTCGACGTGAACGTAACTTATGCACAGCCCTATTCGCGTACGACTTACGTAAACGACGCAAAATTTGACGCTGTCCCGACGTCCATACTTAACATTGGCTATGCCTCATATAGCAGAGGTAACTTTAGGCCGGAAAAAGCCTTACATAAACGACGTAAAACAATGCTCCGGGCGCACGCACGTTTCTGAATCGGGGTATCTAGCTAATTTGCATATTCTACGCGGAAATCAATGGAAGCGCCACCTAGCGCCCAGCGTAAATATGTACCCTAAGATACGAAGGCGTAGGAGACTTACGCTGCTAGTATCTAGGCAACATTGAGGCGTATCTGATTCTATGAATCAGGCGCCGAGATGCAACGGCCCGCATTCAGAGTTACGACAGCGTATGTGGAGATACGCCCACGTAACTAGTTTATGAATCTAGCCCATATTGTGTTTTACTGCTCCATCATAAATTCAAAGTCTTCTAATAGGGGTTACAAAAACAGCCAGCAAGCACTTTGAATCATGTTGTCTCTATAAAAATGTGTGATAAAAAATCATGTCGAAATTATGAACTGATGTTCTGTTTGTTTCAGTGCTTGAAATATAACTAAAAGGCAAAACATATATAATTTTTTTTATTTGGGAAAGGGGAGAGTTATAACCCTGATCAGTTTATTTTTGCCACCTTTGTCTCATTGGGGAGATTTCCCTTCACTTCCTGTTGTATAGCCAAAACATTATGTGAGAGCAGATTCCTCAAAAGTGAGGCAATCCCTGGATGTTACCAGACTGAACGAGCAGGTTCTCGGCTTTCCCCTTGGGAACTTTTCCCGGCGGAAATTCTGCACGTGTGTACGGGACTCGTACCAGGAAGAATAGAGGGAATTCAGTGGGAGTGGAGGAAAGGCCTATTTTGCAAAGGCTTATGGGGGGGGCTCTCTGTAATTGGCAAGGCAGGTTGTCTTCTTTTCATATTTTTGATACCACATCCTGTATTCGGCCTGTTTAGAGAATATATATTCTCCACAGGCACTATACAATTTTTTTCTTTAGATTTACCAAAACTATATGATATAAGGTCAAACCTAAACACTTTCAGTTTGTATGCAATCAGGCAGGCCCTTGTACTACATAGTTGAAAGGAAATCTAACAAAAGTTGTAAAGTGTGTATCCAGCTTTAGTTCACCTTTCTATAATACCAACTATTTAGATTTTAGAAATAGGCATTTATGCTGTTACCATTTGTGAACAGAATGAAGCCTACCCCAAACGCTTCTGATAGTTTTCATAGCTCCATCCTGTCCTCTTCTCTAGGACAGACCATTCATTAGGACAAGCGCCCCCTAGTGGTACAAGAGCAAGTGCCATTCTTCTGATACCTGTACATGCACTTGTCACTGTAGAAGACCACAGTGACTACAGCAGATGTGAGCTGAGCTCATCTTCTCATTGTCTTGCTGCATGGGAGGAGAATAAATACATACATTTAAAATTGGATTTGTTTAGAATTATGGAATGGTGTTCATAGACTATGTAGGGTTTTTTTTTATAACGCATTTACAAAATACCTGAATATATATATATATATATATATATATATATATATATATATATATATATATATATTGTAAGGGGTTAGCTCGGTAGCGGGGTGTGTGACCCCTTGGATGGGTTCACCACACACTGAATTTATACAGACTGGCAGTCGAAGACGGTTGAAAACAATGTTTTTCGTTTATTTTTCCATCTTGCTGGAAAACAATTGCAAGCATCCAGACAGCATAAACAAAATCAAACATAAAATAAACCCTAGCCACTCTGGGCGTCTACCTTCCACACAGGAACCTATCTATGGAGTCTGGCTCAGCCTAGCGCTGGGCAGACAGTGCTGGTCGTACAGCACAAAACAATAGTCTTTTGATTTTTATCACACCGAAAAATCGCTCCTCTCCTCACCTCCTCAGAAGACTTTCAGTGCTGCTCTTCTACTCACAAAGCCTTAGGAATGATGCAGCAATTCAGTGGTAATCCTTTGGACTACTTATATAGGCCTTAATTGCCTCATTCTGAACAGCTGGAGTTTTTCCAACGCCCTTAGACCTTGTCTGGCTATTTTTGGAGCCGACGCCCAATAACCATTTGTGTATTGTCTAAACAAGGCAGAAATGCATGTCCCGTCTGTGACAACACCCACAGATTTACCTGACTTCCTGTCACAATATATATATATATATATATATATATATATATATATATATATATATATATATATATATATATATACAGTACAGACCAAAAGTTTGGACACACCTTCTCGTTCAAAGAGTTTTCTTTATTTTCATGACTATGAAAATTGTAGATTCACATTGAAGGCATCAAAACTAAATATAAAAATAAATAAAATATATTTCATATTCTAGGTTCTTCAAAGGAGCCACCTTTTGCTTTGATTACTGCTTGGCACACTCTTGGCATTCTCTTGATGAGCTTCAAGAGGTAGTCACCTGAGATGCTGGTCGGCTGCAGGTTTTTCAGCATGCTTATTCCTCAGAAGCCGGAAAGGCTACACACTAGCTGAATGGCGGCCAGTTTCTGTTGAACCGACTGATAACAGTGGATAGTCTACTTGCGCGCACCAGCCTTAAGACAGGAAGTATGTTACTGGCAAAACCACCAGGTCAAAATAAAGGAAAAAGCCTGAAAAAAATAATAATAATGCAACTACCACATTTAAAGTGGTAGTAAAATCCACTGGTCATTTTAACCTACAGTACAGACCAAAAGTTTGGACACACCTTCTCATTCAAAGAGTTTTCTTTATTTTCATGACCTTTATTTTCACGCTGAAGGCATCAAAACTATGAATTAAAACTTTTGGTCTGCACTGTGTGTGTGTGTGTGTGTGTGTGTATGTATGTGTGTATATATATATATATATATATATATATATATATATATATATATTGTATATTTATCGGCGTATAACACGCACCTTCATTTTAAGGAAAAAAATTATTTCTTAAATAAACAACTTTGAATTAAAATAAGGGTCAGTGCCCATCAATGCAGCCTGTTTAGTGCCCATCTGCAGCCTCCTCATCTCCCATCAATGCAGCCTGAACAATGCCCAACTGCAGCCTCAATGCAGCCTGTTTAGTGCCCATCTGCAGCTTATCTCATCAATGCCGCCTGTTTAGTGCTCATCTGCAGCCCATCTGATCAATGCCGCCTGTTCAATCCCCATCTGCAGCACATCTCATCAATGCAGCCTGATCAATGCCCATCTGTAGCCCAACGCATCAATGCAGCCTGATCAATGCCCATTTTTAGCCTCAATGCTCATCTGCAGCCTGGACAGTGCAGGAAATCACTGAGCCGTCATCTCCTGTTTACTCTGCTCTCACTCGGCTCTCAGTCGGCAGTCACACACACACAGTCCTGCCTCCACCATCGGCATTGGACCAGCTCCTGTGATAGACAGAACAATGGTCCAATGCCGGTGGAGGAGGCGGGACTGTGTGTGTGACGTGAGAGCCGAGTAAACAGGAAATGGCAGCTCGTGAATTCCGGTGGTGCTTGTCCCCCTCCTTCCCCTCCGAGGTATGCGGCGTATAACATGCACCTGTGATTTGCCATATAGTAGAGTATAGACATGTGCATGCTGAAAAAAATGTTTTGTTTAGATTAGTTAATTTAGTTATTTTGTTTCGTTAAATTCTGTTGATTCGTTCAATTCGTATACAGAATTTTTTATGTCTTTTTTAACTTTTCTTCAAATTTACCAATTTTTTAGATTTGGAAAGTTTAAATCGATACATTTTTAAATCAGCCGAATCAAAAACTTTAGATTTTTTTCTATTCAAATGTGGCAAAAAGAATGAACAAAAGAAAAATCTTCATTAAATTATTACGGTGAATTTTTAAATTACCTTTAGCCCAACTAAACCAGCATTATTTTGAAATTCTACTCTAATAACACACTCACTCTTTGATTTCAGAAACATGTTTACAGTTCAAATTCGACTGGAATGCATTGAAAAAATTAAATTTGATTTGAATTTCAATTAGAATTTCGAAAATTCTGACAAAATTTCATTTGTTATTCAGAGCATTTGGTAAACTTTGTAATTCAGGTATTCGGACATATCTGAATCTCCGAATGATGAAAAATGTGTCTGAATATTTTTTCGGAATGAAACGAGACGCACATGTCAAGTAGAGTATGGTTCACCCTTTGGCTCAAGCAGTAAGTGGGTAAGCTCCATAAGTTGTGGGCTGTACTTTTAGCTGAGATTATTAAGGACAGAGCTCATTTTTTTTTTGTAATTAAGTGAAGTTGTACACGGGTGTTTCAGAGCTGAAAGGGCACAGCATAGAGCAGCATAGAGTGACACAATACTACAGAGAGAGCAATTGTCATAGGAGTAGCCATGGCCTATTAATTTCCACCAGTTGGGAAATGTACCCATGCTTGTGGTCCCCAGCCATTGGTGATCATCACCTTTAGAGGTATAGGTAGGATAGAATGCAATCAGATTGACCTTCCAGATCCGCGTTGCTGTGAAGAAATAAATACAATCCAATTAAGAGACAATCACCTGGGTGTGTGCCATCTAAACAGGTTGCTCAGGTCTATAAAATATGATATATGGAGCTAGAGTTATAAGAATGCAGAGGCCAAGGACTGTGCAATAGGACGCCAAAGCCAGAACTGAGGAAAAGAGCAGTGGCAAGTATGCCAAGCTATGAAGTCCCTGTTTAGGACCCCCGTATGTTACGATCCTTTCACACTTCCTTTTGTGGGTCAATCTGTATAACCTCATGTAGTAAAGGTTCCCAAGTGACTGTGAGTACATGAAAACTGTTAATATATTCAAAGCATTTTAAGGTCAGGTTTTGAAAGTTCAGTGGTTGTGTATAACATTTTCTGGTCCTTCCAAAGGTCAAATTTGACATATTCCCCTTCTTGATAGAAAAAAAGTGATGCTTTTTTCTATACTACTTATTATGAATGAAAGTGTATGCTAGAAATAACTGCCCTGAAACACACACTTTCAGCAGAATACAAACAAAATACAATTATATATCAAGGAGTAAAGCCTTTGACAACCTTATGTTGCTATGTGGGTGGGAAGCAACATATTCAAGTGTATGTTAGGCTAAAATATTATTTTTTACTTTTTTATAACTTTTTTTGTAATCCTTGGCCACAACTCTTATACTGTTAACACTAAGAACTTTGGACACAACATCTGTTAGGCCCCGTACACACGCTCGGACCAAACCGATGAGACTGGCCCGTCGGACCGTTTTCATCGGTTCACCTCTGAAGTGGCCGTACTGCCTGATATGTGTACACACCATCAGTCCAAAATCCGATCGGGTCAGAACGCGGTGACGTCAAACACACGACGTGCTGAATAAAATGAAGTTCAATGCTTCCAAGCATGTGTCAACTTGATTCTGAGCATGCGCGGGTTTTGAACCGATGCTTTTCTGTACTAACCATCGGTTTGGTCCGATGGGGCAGCGGTCCATCGGTTCAGTTTTGAAGCATGTTTAGAAATTTTGGACCGAAGGAAACCAGACCGATAGCCTATACACACGGTCGGTTTGGTCCGATGAAAATGAACTTTGGTTCATTCTCATCGGACCAAACCAACCGTGTGTACGGGGCCTTAGAGAACACCTCTCCCCAGGTATGCATCATTTCTAAACCGGTACTGTGGATTCTCCGGCAACTCTGTAGTCCCATCACGTCACTCCCTGTGACAATACCCTGAATGTTACTGTTGGACACAGGAAACACACTTTGTTATAACTTCATGCTTGTTTTTCTCCCGAGGTCTCATTCCACAACTCTTGTGACTCCCAGGATGGGTTCCTAGGTACTCTGTGTCACAAACTTGGTCCCAGCATGTGGGGAACCAGTTGCTAGGGAAGGGGACAAGCATGACACTCCTTCACTGCCAGAGTAACCGCCATCTTTTCCATGTCACCCTTATCCAGGCTGGTTGGCTGCGTTAGCAAGTAAAACATATATGGTAATCATTAGAAATGGCAATATAGCTTAGTCTGAACATTACTCTGCTCCTTAATCTCTGTACTGTATTTTCTCTAACCTCCAAGTCTCCTGATGTAAGCTCTGTTCTTTTGATACCCCATGTGTGCACCCTTTTAGAGACTTAAGACCAGTCAATTTAGATGAACAAATAAAGATCTTTTACTGAAGTAGTTGCAGGTAACACGTAACAGTTCTCAAAGACACCTTCCACATACTTTTCTATAAAAAAAAAACTCTCTAGTGCTCCATAAAGTGACTGTACCTTAGGCAGATGTCAGTAGCTATAGAGTCCTTCTCAAGGCAAGATTCTACATTTGGCCAAAAATCCACAAGTGGTAGCAAGTAATCCATGATTTTGTAATAATCCACAAAAAGCAGTAAGTCCATGACTTACAGCTATAGGTCCATCTAGATCCACAGGCTCCAGATCCCACTGGGAACCCGCACTAGGATCCACTCCGGCAGAGTGAGGCCTCGTACACACCACCCAACATGTCCGATGGGATCATTTGGTCTGATGTGTGTACACACCATCAGACCAAATTCCCCGCAGACAGAATACACGGTGACGTGGCGGCGACAATGACGCCGCGACGTGCGCACACCAGGAAGTTCAATGCTTCCACGCATGCGTCGAATCACTGACGCATGCGTGGGATTTTGGGCCAGCGGACATGTCCGATGAGTCGTACTGACCATCGGACATGTCCGACGGACAGGCTTCCAGCGGACAAGTTTTTTAGCATGCTAAAAAACTTTTGTCCGCTGGAAACCTGTCCGCTAGGCCAGGAAACTGTCCGGTCGGCCCTACACACGACTGAACATGCCTGCGGAAACTGGTCCGACGGACCAGTTTCAGCGGACATGTTCGGTCGTGTGTACAAGGCCTAACAGTTACATTTTGGGCGACTTTTCCCAATAACCTTCCTGAGGCACTTAGTGGGCCCTATTTATATGTTATGACCTGCAGGGGGCGGTGACCTTCTGAAAAAGAGTGGGAAAACCTTGGCAGCAACCATAGGTGTGCGCAGCCTATTGCATTAGGGTGTGCACCCCAAAGCTCTAACACATATGCGCTTGACATATTTACCGGTCTCTTCCCCGCTCTCCATCCTGAAACAATAGGAGGAAAGGGGGAGCAAGGGAGCACATGGGGGACTCGGGCAACAGAAGGAAGAGGAACAGGGAAAGGAGGGGTGGCATATATTAGTATTGATCCCCTATATTTCTCTCCTGTGGCAGCTGAATGTTAATAGGAAGAGGAGCCTACTTTCAGCTGCTGCAGGAGGAAAAGACACATCGGTATCACTATATTCCACCCGCACAACCTCTCCTGTCCAGGTTCTGAGGGTCGGCAAGTTAGGATTGCGGTTTACCTGTCACCTGCCCACCATTGACAGGTTGCCAACCCCAAGATTAGGGTGTGCGCAGGCACACCTGGCACACACCTTGCGCACGCCTATGGCAGCAACGTTAACCTACCTTCTCAGATATTACCAACTCAGCAGTGCAACCTATAGACATTTTTGCAATTTTCAACATGGTTGACCTAATTAACCTAAGGGCATGAATACAGAAAAGGAAAACTGTTAAACCTTTAGAGCCCTCTTGGAAAGCACCTGCTTACAAGCAACAGACTCCATTCTGTGGAGTTGCTAGACTGCTCCAAAGCTGTAGTTATTTGTCCCTTGTGTGGCTTAAGCCTGCGAATGTAATCCTCCTGGATTCTGCTCTCATCCTTGAATAATGCCGCGTACACACGATCGGTTTGTCTGATGAAAACGGTCTGATGGACAGTAGCTATATAGCAGCTTTAACTATACGCCAGAAAAAGCCGAGTAGAGACAACGTAAAAGAATGCGACGGCCGCTCGTACGTTCGTGGATCGTCGGAAATAGCTTATTTGCATACTCGACGCGGATTACTACGGGAACGCCACCCAGCGGACGCCGAAGAATTGCATCTAAGATCCGAAGGGGTACGAAGACGTACGCCTGTCGGATCTAACCCAGATGCCGTTGTATCTTGTTTTGAGGATTCAAAACAAAGATACGACGTGGGAAATTTGAAAGTATGCCGGCGTATCAGTAGATACGCCGGCGTACTCGCTTTTTGGATCTGCCCCCGTATCTATATCAGAGTATTTGCTTATGCCGTTCTGCCGGAGGTTGACCTTAGGGATGATTTTTCAGGGGTAAAAAGCAAAGATTTTTTGCCCAAAAAATGTTTACATTTTTTTTTCTTTTGCATTGTTCAATATTTTTTATAAGGCTGAGTTTATTTAAGATAAATGTCATAAATATATGGTTTAACAATGAATAGCATTAATAATTCAGAGTCGGATAAGATAGATAATCATTTCAGAGGTGACCTTGTATACCTTACATCAGAAATTCAGCCTTGAGCAATGATAATGCAGAGCCATGTAAGCACCTTGAAGCCAATATGCACAGAGATCTCTATGGCAACGCCATATTACAGCCGAACCTCTAGTGTGGCTTGATGAATATCGCTCTATTCTAAACGAGTAAGACCCAGGAATTGTGTTTCACATTTGCAATGTTTAAATCCAAATATTTTACTTCTCTTTACTCTGTGCTGTGTCCTCTATCAATCCCTCATTCCTGTGCTTCCTCAACAAAGGATGACTGTTGCCATTCAAAGATTCGCACACTTATGCTGGCAATACACATATATAGCTAGATTCAGAAAGATTTACCCCGGCGTATCAGTAGATACGCCAACGTAACTCTGAATCTGCGCAGTCGTAAGTTTAAGTGTATTCTCAAACTGAGATACACTTAAACCTAGCTAAGATACGACAGCCTGCGCCGTCGTATCTTAGGGTGCAATATTTAGGCTGGCCGCTAGGTGGCGCTTCCGTTGAGTTTGGCGTAGAATATGTAAATGCCTAGATACGCCGATTCACGAACGTACGTGCGCCCGTCGCAGTAAAGATACGCCGTTTACTTAAGGCGTTTTCCGGCGTAAAGTTATTCCATCAAATAGCTGGACTAGTCAGTGTTAAGTATGGCCGTGGTTCCCACGTCGAAATTTGAAAAATTTACGTTGTTTGCGTAAGTCGTCCGTGAATGGGGCTGGACGTAATTTACGTTCACGTCAAAACCAATACGTCCTTGCAGGGTACTTTGGAGCAATGCACACTGGGATATGTAAACGGACGGTGCATGCGCCGTTCGTAAAAAACGTAAATTACGTCGGGTCACCAAACATTAACATAAAACACGCCCCCCATCCTCATTTGAATTAGGCGCGCTTACGCCGGCCCCATTTACGCTACGCCGCCGTAAGTTAGGTGACAAGTACTTTGTGAATACAGTACTTGTCTCTCTGACTTAAGGCGGCGTAGCGTAAATACGATACGCTACGCCGCCTTAAAGATGCGGCGACCTACTTGAATCTGGCTAATAGATTTTCATTTGACAAATTTCATTTTGAAAATGTTTGTTAGATTCTAATAGTGGGGTCAAATCGATGTTCATTTTCAGCCGCAGTGACGAGAAAATTTGAAGGTGCAGGATGGAAAAAATTTCTCGAAGGAAGGGATTTTCGTACAGTATCGTTTTTGTTGGGAATTATATTTATTCTAAGATCGAATGTTAAAAGCAAGTTAAATTTTCTAATGACATTTGTCCAGTCATCGAATGTACATGCCACTATTCTTGTCCAAAAATCTACTAATGTATTGCCAGCATATCTTCTGAAACAATTATAGACTTTCCCAGTTAGAATTGAGAGGACATCTTAGAATCCATTCCAGCAAGCATTTGCCCCCTGATTCACCATTTTTTTTTGATGAACTATATAAACATGTATCTTTTATTAACCTATTTATTTATGATGTACTTAAACCAAGAACAAATATAATATAATGCAGCTAACCTGTCTTTTGTAGGGATGAGTGAACTGAGAAAAGTTCAGTTTGCTGGACTTTAACAAACCCAGCCGGAAATCTGCAAAGACTGAACAAAGGGCCAGATTCACTTAGAATCGCGGCGGCGTAACGTATCGTAGATACATTACACCATCGCAAGTGCCTGATTCACCAAGCACTTGCGATGAAAACTACGCCGGCAGCCTCCGGCGCAAGGCGGGCCAATTTAAATGGGCGTGTGCCATTTAAATTAGGCACGCTCCCGCGCCGGACCTACTGCGCAGCTGGGTGCCCACGGTAGTGATGTCAGAGAGGAAGAGAACTGAGGCTTTGTGTGGCCACATAGCTGGACCGAGGGACAGGGGAGTGGGTGTTTATTAAAAGTTAGCAGCTACGCTTTTTGTAGCTACTGACTTTGAATAAGCAAAGAAACGACTGGAACTCTGCTTTATCTTCCCAACCTAACCTCCTCTTTTGACTTAAATCAATGGACATACGCTCCTACTTACTCTGAAAGCAACACCCTTGACCTGTTTTTCTTCCTCTGCTCTCCTTGCAATTGTTCCAACACTCCTTTCCTTACTGTGGTCACAACCTTATCAATTGTGCCCTTGTCAACATTCTACCTTTTAGCTTTCTACTTTGTCTCCCTGTGCCTCCACCCACCAACTCATTTATTGCCCAGCACATTGCCAATCATTTCAAAAACAATACTGATGCAATTTATTATGAGATCTCCACTGTCCAGACAGATATTGCCTCCACCTAACTTACCTTGCATTCAGTACCTGTTACTACAGAAGAGGAGGTTGTTAAACTTCCTCTGATGCCCACCTTACCATCCATCCCTTAGACCCTGTTCCCTCACTACTAGTCTGGTCACTTTCCTGCTCTTTGTGCACGCTCTAACTTATGTCTTCAATCGCAGCCTCTCTGCTGGCATCTCTACAATCCCCCCCCCCCCAAATAAAACATGCACTGGTCATCCCCTATTTTTAGTCTTTGCTTGACCCTACCAGTCTGAAAAAGTTAAGATACATCTCCTTGTTCCTGTGTATCTTCTAGGATGTCTAGTCAACTGTCTGAGCTGTCTGAGCTGCTACCCCAATGTAGTAAAGTTTTACCTTGCAAAAAATACCTAATCATGTGCTAAGAATTTATTTTTAATTTTTTTACTCACATACTGTATATTTAAATGATGGAAGTGTTAGGAGCATGTGCGCTCCTGCTCCATCATAGCTGCATCCTAATTTTAGCTATGATGCATTTTCCCTGTCTGTCCACCTGCATTGTGAGGCCAAACTTGATTTAAGCCAGCCAAGCCTGCAGTCTCATGTTTGTGATATTGCATTTTTATCAAGTGCTCCAAGCTCTCTGTCAGCCCTGCTCTGCTTTTTGTACTCCCTAGTTAACAATCTCTGATAGGATATCGACTACTATCGACTACTCTCTGAAATCTGCCTGCCTTTTGACTTCAGATTTGACCCTGACTATTCTAAACCTTGCCTGCCTTGTACCTGGACTATCATTAAACCGCTGTACCTGTTTGCTGTGCTCAGTTTGTGCCTGCCCCGTTGTGGCACTATAGCATGGTGTATAAATCCTGGGGCAATCGAGTACCAGTAAACCTGCTTGCCTTATGGGAAACGAGACTGCTATAGACGAAGAACACGGAATCCAGCTTTAGTGCCTGACCACCTGGGTTAAGGGTAAACCTTACATGAAGTCAGCAGAACTTCATAACATTCACTACACTCTGGGGCACTTCCTACAATTTCAGTCTTTTGGAAAACAAATTTTATAATATTCACCCCACCCCCCTTGTTCCCCCTCCCCAACTTTTCTATTAAGATCACTAGCACAACAATATGTCCCTCCACTAATCCCAGAGTGCTGGGTGTAATCCTAGACTCTCACCTGTTTTCAGCCCCACATCCAATTATTGTCCAAGTCTTGCCACCATCACCTCCAGACCAATTCTAAAACATGCCCCTTCTTAATCAATGATACCAGCATGCTACTCCCTTGTTATCTCTTGTCTTGACTATTGTAAATACCTCCTTGTTAACCTACCTTCACACAGGCTATTCCCCCTACAGTCTATCAAAAATGCTGCTGCCAGACTCACCCACCTTACCAATAGCATAGTGTCTGCAACCCCTCTTTGCCATCCCTCCACTGATTTCAAATCGACCAACAAATTAAATTCAAAATACTAAAAACAACATACAACTCTGCCCCAACTTCATTGCTAAACTCATCTCAAAAATCTCTCAAACCATTCTCTTTGCTCCTTCAAAGACCCCTTGTTCTCTTGCCCCCTTGTTGCCCCCACAGCCTCTTCTATCCTCTGGAACTACACCAACTTGTATGGCTACCTCCTCTGCCTGCCTGTTTGCCCTGAAAACTCAGCTCCTCAGGGAAGCCTATCCCTTGTCCACCTAACAGCTGAATTTTACTGTTTCCAGCAACTCATCCCCACACAGTCAATACCTTTTGTATCACTTGCCTTTTAGATTGTTATCTCTCATGAGCAGGGCCCTCATAACTCACTTGTGTGTACGATCTCTCTTTATATTGTAAAACATTGCACAAACGTCTTTCACAATATAAATTATGTATAACAATAGTTAATAATAACTTAGGGCCAGATCCACAGAAGAATTACGCCGGCATATCTAGTGATACGCCGCGTAATTTCAAAGTTCCCGCGTCGTATCTTTGTTTTGTATCTACAAAACAAGATACGACTGCATCTGGGCTCGATCCGACTGGCGTACGTCTTAGTACGTCGTCGGATCGTAGGTGTATTTTTCCGCCGGCCGCTAGGTGGCGTTTCCGTCAAAATCAGCGTTGAGTATGCAAATTAGCTAGATACGGCGATCCACGAACGTACGTCCGGCCGGCGCATTTTTTTACATCGTTTGTGTTAGGCTTTTCCCGGCGTATAGTTACCCCTGCTATATGAGGCGTGCTCAATGTTAAGTATGGCCGTCGTTCCCGCTTCGAATTTTGAATTTTTTACGTCGTTTGCGTAAGTCGTTCGCGAATAGGGATTTGCGTAGAATGACTTCACCGTCGTAAACATTGGCTTGTTCTGGTTTAATTTCGAGCATGCGCACTGGGATACCCCCACGGACGGCGCAGTTGAAAAAGAACGTAATTTACGACGGGTCAAGACGTATTTACATAAAACACGCCCCCATCACATCCATTTGAATTGCGCGCCCTTACGCTGCCAAAGATACACTACGCCACCGTAAATTACGGCACGCTTTCTTTGAGGATACACAAAAAAAAGTAAGTTACGGCGGCGTAGTGTATCTTAGATACGCTACGCCCAACGCAAATATGCGCCGATGTACGTGGATCTGCCCCTAAGTGTATACTTTCCTAATACAGTAATACCTTGGTTTGCGAGTAATGCAATATACAAGCGTTTTAAAAGATGAGCAACATTGTTTTTTAAATTTTGACTTGATATGCAAGTGCTGACTTGATATACGAGCAGTACAAGGATCACAGTTTTACTGGTATATTACAGTGAAATTACACTCACAATGTATATCCCACGTTAAGGAGTCTGGTGCTCATCAATGTAGTAAAACCGCTGGTGTATACAGTAAAGGTCTGGGGGCACTGGTGGCTCCTATCTCTTCCTGGAGCACTCGGAGATGCTCGGAGACACTCAGAGACACTTCCAGCTGGGTGGGGTGGGCGTAACGTGCGTCAGAGCACTGGGAAGTATCAACAGTTCCCGAGTGTCTCCGAGTTCTCCAGGAAGCGCTGGGAGCCACCAGCGCCCCCCACACCTCTAGTCACATACAGTACTACATACACCAGCAGTGGTCGTTGAATAATTCATCTGAGTTAAGATTATTTCTTTTGGGGAAACTCGCTTTTATATACAAGTCCTTTGGATTCATGCTCCTGGAACAAATTATTCTCGTAATCCAAGGTATTGCTGTACCTTGCTCCTTTAAGATCTCTTTGCAGCCAGCCTGACAAAATAGCCCAAAGCACTGAAATCTTCAAAAACTCGCCTCCCTGCTAAGTTTTCTGCTGCGCTATGATTTGTGGTCTTAGCAAAACGTAGCAAGCCTAGTTGTGCCATATTTTTTTTACAGAAATGAAATAAATCTGCAACACTAACATCCTCACAAATGGCAAGAGTAAGCATAGGGATGAAATGCACACTTGAAACAAGCTACCTCCGGCAACTTTTGTTAGGATTACATTTTGAAGTGACGTAGTATGTTATGTTATAAGGGTATCACATTTTTTCTGCATTTGCCTGCAACTATTTTAACAATTTTAATAATTAAAAAAAAAAAGTCTTAAACTGTTACTAAACCCACAACAGTAAAATCAGTCTGTATATTCAGTAAAGCATGCTTGTTATACTTACTGTGGAACCTAAGTGGTTAATGCTCCGCATTGTGTAAAAAGGCTGTTTGGTCCTGTCTTCTCTGGTCCTCCCCTTCTTCTACAGTCCCTAATCCATCTGTTGTTAGAACAGAGACTTAGGCCTAGTACACACGAGAGGATTTATCCGCGGAAACGGTCCGGAGGTCCGTTTCCGCGGATAAATCCTCTCGCGGATTTTGATCTCATGGTTGTACTAACCATGAGATCAAAATCCCCGCGGAATTCCGTCCGCGGTGACGTGTCGCGCCGTCGCCGCGATGATGACGCGGCGACGTGCACGACGCTGTGATATAAGGACTTCCACGCATGCGTCGAATCATTACGACGCATGCGGGGGATGGATTCGGACGGATTGATCCGGTGAGTCTGTACAGACCAGCGGATCAATCCGTTGGACTGGATTCCAGCGGATCGATTTCTTAGCATGTCAAGAAATTTTGATCCGCTGGAAATCCATCCCCGGGGACAAAAATCCGCGGATCGTACACACCAGGGGATCTATCCACTGAAACCGGTCCGCGGATCAATTCCAGCGGATCGATCCTCTCGTGTGTACGGGGCCTTAGGAGTACTCAGCACACGCTCAGTTTGGTGTGTATTGCTAGAGCGTTTTTTTTCCTGGGAGTGTATGTGATTGGCACATCAGCACTGTCCAGACAGAGGGTCAGGGGTCCTGTAGCATCATAGGACATTTAGAGGAGAATGAAAACTCCTCCTACAAGCTATAACCAGACACTGATAGAAAATCATACGACTTCAATATACTACTGATTAGGAAAGGACATTTAGCAGTTTCCATTTACGGTACTAAAATAATTGCATTTCCATGTTCTGTGTACTGTGGGAGACCAGATATAGTGAATGTAGGGTCCTGAGTTTAGTAACACTTAAAAAAAAATGGATTTATTGTTTTAGATTTATAGACATACAGTATATAAATATACCTTATATATAATTATGACCATACATATTCTACTGTATAGTAAGAAAACCTTATGGTGAACCTGCCTCCGTTACTGGGTTCGGGTTTTGGATATTAGCATGAAGTATCCTCATGGACTTGTGTCCTATTTTTTTTATTTAAAATTTGCAGCATCATATTCGATTGTTAAGGTTTTATTTGATAAATACTTCTCAAATAATTTTATTCTTCAAAGGACACATCCTAATTCAAATACTATTTATTTGTTAAAGGAACTCCTTTGTGGACATCTTACGCGCCATTCTCCTCTCACTAGAAGTTCTTATTGAAGATCCTGAGCTTCAGGTCAATGGATTTATTCTAATCATAGACTGGAGCAATTTTTCCTTCAAGCAAGCCTCCAAGCTCACCCCTTCGATTCTCAGGCTGGCCATCGAAGGCTTGCAGGTATGAAGAGACTGAAATGTTTTTCATTTTATTGTGAATACATTTACAGAGAACAAGTATATAAAGTATTTTTTATGTGCATCATGTCTCAGAGCATGTCTCTGTGGAATGTCACCAGACATATTTGAATTTTTTTACCCTTACCTATTATATTTGGAGGGTGCTCCTGGGGTTTGTTGCTGCGCTAGCTTCTTCCTTGGGTTCATTCTCAGATCCCGGGATAGACTTGCCTCACAGATCCTGACTTGCAACACTGCTTATTCAGAACAATTTATACATATGATATATCTTTGCTCCTGATGAGTGGCATCTGGCCACGAAACACGTCGAGCCTATCAATGTCATCATGTTCCCAACACATAGCTTGACCTCAACTGTGATTCATTCAGCTTTTTATACCAGTTACTTCCATGGGATACTATGTGATTTTAAGATGCGTGCATGTACAGTATATATGTATATGAATTCCTTTTTTTTGTATGCCATCGCCTTGTGTACAGATAAAATACTCATGTTCAACCATGTATCACATGTTTATGAGGTATGCTTTGTTTATATGTATATTAAACAATTTTACAGTTTCTCCTACCACGCATCTTGTGCCTCACTCAAAGTCCCAAAACCCCCCTTCTTATTTCTGATTTTAGGGATACATGTGCCCAGGTTCATAATTTCCTTATAATTTTGATAAGAAAAGTTTGGAGTTTAGGTAGAAGGTAGTCTACCCATCTTAATACCAAGGTAGGTGTCCTCTATTCAACAAGTTGTTTCTCAGCTTGGTTAGGTCCTGATCTAACTTTGATGTAAACACCAAGAGTTCATCAGGTAATAAAGCTGTCTCCTATCAATGAGAGATAACTACATAATGGCTCCATCGCAAGGTTGAAAAGCAGTAAAGCTGGTGCGCATGCGCGGCGCGATGCGGGACAGACGTGGTTGAGCTGAGCTCCGTCTGACCAGGACTGTCGGCACGATCCCGGGGCTAATCCGACCTCACAACCACCCGAATTTCTCCTGCACCCCCGTGGGACATCTCGGTGCATGCCATCCGCCAAAAAAGGGCGCAAAAGCTGCTCACAGCACTCTCTTACCAACTACCTCCTGGACTTGGAGCGCTCTGCAGCTGTAAAAAATATGACCCAAAATGGCGCCGACACAGGCCCCCACGCGGCTTCCAGTAGCCCCACTCCGACACAGGCACTGTGAGTACTCTCCTCATCTCACTAAGGCTGATCTAGATGCTAGCTAGCCATTTATGAAAAGCTGGTAGGCACGTTAGAACATGAGCTGCACAAATCCACTAATGCCCTGTCACAGGAGATTGCCAGCACTGGGGGCCGCACTGACATCCTAGAAGCTAAACATGATGAACTAGCCATCGCACACAATGATCTCAGGAAGGACTAGGAGACATTGGCAGATGGTTTCTCCTTCATGCAGACACACGTGGAAGATTTAGACAACAGGAACAGGCGCAACAATATAAGAGTACGCGGCATCCCTGAAACCGTCACAGATATTTCCCAGGCTATCACAAAATTGTTCCACAATCTTGTTCCAGATAAACCTATATCTGCCTTTGCCTGTGACCAAATGCATAGAGCACTGCGCCCTAAACCTACCCCAGACAAACCTCTGCGTGATATCATAATGTGTATGAAAGACTTTGTTACCAAGGAAGACATAATGAGGGCCTCCAGAATCACACCCAATATCGAATTGGATGGCATAAAATTACAGATATATCCGGATATCTCTCCTGCGACTCTGGACCGAAGACGCAGGATGAAAGAAGTTACCTCTATCCTTCAATCTGCTAGGATTAAATATCGATGGGGTTTCCCGTGTAAATGATCAATTATGCATAATGGAACCACCTATACGGTTTACAACATCATTGAAGGGAAAGATCTCTTAATTAAACTGGGCCTGCTTGAACAGGAATCGCCACGTAACTTTTCTACCACAGCCAGGGCATCCC
Source organism: Rana temporaria (assembly GCF_905171775.1). Taxonomy (NCBI): domain Eukaryota; kingdom Metazoa; phylum Chordata; class Amphibia; order Anura; family Ranidae; genus Rana; species Rana temporaria. The sequence continues at coordinate 328,508,868 of NC_053493.1, forward strand.
CTGTATAGTCAACCCCCTCTTCTAGGCGCTCCCAAAGAGAGCAGAGAAGATGGCAACACTTCTTTCAAGATAAAGCACCTTTAAAAAACTTCCTTCAGGTCTCAAAACTTAATTATGATGCCATTCTGATCCTTCTTCAAACTGCTCCGCCTCTTATGGGTTGCAGGTTACATCTTTGGACAGTTATGTTTTGTTTTTGCAGTTTTGATGTTCACATGCATTTTGGGTCTGTTTGTTTTCCACTTGTTGAGGTATACGACAGCCCTCATCCACCCGGTTTTACAGCCTATGGACTCTCTCAACCGATGGTCATCTGAACTCTTTCAAGCGTATTTGCTATTAGAAGAAATATCGCCACAGGTTGACATTCTCTTTAAAAGTCTTTCCATAAGGCTTCAATTACCTGCTACTAGTTTCACTTAATATTGCGGCTTTGATATGTGTTTTATTTTTTTTTCCCAGTTTGCTTTCTTTACAGAAAACTGAACCCTGTCTGCATCCCCACACTTAATCCTCTGTCTGCCATAGATGTTAATCTAACTTCCTATGAAATCCAGATCTGGGACTGATCATGTATGTTAGCACGTGGGAACAGCCTCCCTTATTGTCTCAACATTTTGGTCCTACCAGGTTTTTATTTTATTTTTATTTATTTTTATTTTTAAGTTTTTTTTTTATCCTTCTAAAACTAATCACATGCTGTGTTGAATTTTTATTACCATGCACACTTTTTTTTTCAGTATTAACTTTGTTAAAGTTGCCGGCATATCCGCCGTCGTTGGTTTGCACCCCATTTTGCTTGCGTGGTCTGCTACCCCACCCCCTTTTGGATGGAGCGAAGGATACTGTTGGCAAAATCAGGACTGAATTGTCCTCAGGTCAAATTTGCTAGACTAGGTGACTATTTTGTCCCCTAGCCCCCTTAATCTATATCTTTACCTTGTTATAATCTATGCCCTTTTGGCTACAGTATTATACAGAAATTTAAATGGAAGACTTTCTTTATTCTCCTATTTCAGGTATCTTAGCTCAGATTTTATAGTGCAGAGATTATTTTTGTCATATGCTCTTTTTTCCTACAATATGGTTAATATTTCATACGCATATATATATGGTATAGTTCTAGTATTCAATGCACTACTAGTATACGTAGACCCTGCTCTCTCATTGTTTTCTACAAGTCAATTTTCCTCCATCATTCCTATCATAGTTAGCTCCTCCTCCCTTTTCGGAAATGGGTATTAAAATTTTCTCACACAACGTCCAAGGATTCAACTCCCCTCATAAACAAAATCACTAATATCATAAAATCCCTTAAGACTTCTACTGCCCCAGGCCCTGATGGCTTTTTGTCTTCTTACTACAAAAAAATTGCCCCCCTCTTGGCTCCTAGCCTCACTAAATTATTTAACCACATCTTGCTCGGCGGACATTTCCCGGATGAGATGCTGTTAGCAAACTTGTCACTTATACCCAAACCTCAAAAAGACCACACCCTACCACAAAATTTCCGCCCAATCTTAGTTCTTAATAACGACCTTAAGCTATTTGGAAAATTACTGGCAGGTAGACTTGTCAACGTCATTACTTCCCTAGTACATTCTGACCAAACCGGTTTCATCCAAGGCAGGCAAATTGTAGACAACATCAGACTTGTAGCCAATATAGTACAAGATGCCAACCTGCATTCCCGCCCCATATGCTTGCTAAGCCTAGACATACACAAGGCCTTTGACAGTGTCGTACTTAAATCACCTTGTCCCTAAATTTGGCATTTCTGATAATGTTTTTCACGGCTTTAATGCTCTCTACCATTCTTCTCAGACTAGAATTAAAATTCCAGGCAATAACTCAGACTTCTTTCCTTTGAGTAGGGGAACCAGACAGGGCTGCCCACTCTCTCCCCTCCTTTTTGCTCTAGCAATAGAGCCGCTTGCCCTCACCATAAGAAAAAATGTCAACATTAAAGGGTGCAGCAAGGGTCACAATCAATTTAAATTAAGCTTATACGCAGATGATGCCCTTATATTTCTTACTGACCCGATAACTTCCATACCCAATTTCCTCTCAGAACTAGACTCTTTTCACAAACTTTCCGGTCTGTTCATTAACACTAATAAATGCGCAATGCTACTTATCAACTGTCCACCGGACCTACTATCCTACCTACAGAGTGCTTTCAACTTCATATGGTCCCTTTAAATACCTTGGGGTGTTTATAACAGCCTCCCATAACCTATTATATAAAGATAATTATATCCCTCTTTTCTCCCATATAAGCTCTTTAATTAAGTCATGGTCCTCATACCATATTTCATTTTTAGGTAGGATCTGTGCCTTCAAGATGACAATCTTGCCCAAGCTACTCTACCTTTTCCGGGCCTTACCTATCAACATCCCTAAAACGTGTATAGAAGCCCTTCAACGTGAAATAAACAAGTTTGTATGGAATAACCTTAAACCCAGATGCAGTTACATTCTTATGCACAGACCTCAAATTAAAGGTGGTTATGGCCTCCCACACCTTTGGCACTACTATTTAGCTGCAAGACTCACACAGATGGCACAATGGTTTTCCTCTGAAACTTATATCCCCTGGCTGAACTTCTAAACCTCCTTTATAGCTCCCTTGAATTTAAAGGGCATACTATGGTCCAACATGAAATCACACCACTCTCTACTTAAGTAATACAATAGTAGCCCACTCTTTACAGTTATGGAAAAGAAATAAAGAATCCTTCAGTCTTTCCTCAGAGACTCCACCGCTGGCCTCTTACCTGGGCGATCATAGATTCTCCCCTGCATATTTAGACAACTCCCTATTCCACAGTTGGATTCAAAAAGATCTGACTACACTCAAATCTTAGTAATTGATCTGAAATTCCCCTCCTTTGCCACACTTCAATCCAAATTTAAACTTCCTACCTCGGAGTTTCCCCAATATCACTTAATTCAAAATTTCTATGCTACTTACTATTCTTTGTCTATTAAACCCCCCAACACATTATTTGAACACATTTGTATATCCTCTCCTAGGGACAAAGGCCTAATTTCCCTCCTATATAGCTTCTTAAATAGCTTACACCAACCAGAGAAATCAAACCCAATGCTCAACTGGGAGGCTGACTTAGATTGTCCTTTCACGGTTCAGTCCTGGTATAAGATGATTGATAATCTACGCAAATGCAACCGCGCAGTAGCATTTAAAGAAACCCCGTTAAAACTGATTACAAGATATGATATGACACCAGCAAAAATCCACTCCTTCTACCCCACCGTTTCTCCTGCTTGCTTTAGGGGTTGCTCAGAAGAGGGAAATTATCTTCACATTTTTTGGAGCTGTAAATTATTAGATCCCATCTGGCAAGCAGCGATTGATAAACTGGAATCTACCTGCAAATCGAAAATGACCCTCTGTCCTCTAATATGCTTACTGTATGCTAATGTCCCAAATGTTCCCCCACCCTGCAACAGAATGATTCACTCTTTGATTAGTTCCATTCAATGGATGATAGCTTTAAACTGGAGATCATCTAACCTGCTTTGGTCCCAGGTATTATCCAGGATGGAAGCACTTAGATTATCTGAGAGAATCCACCATACACTACTAGATAATATACAAACCTTTGATAAGAAATGGATCTACTGGACGCCACCGTAAAGATAGTGCTTATACAATGTTCAACCCAACCGATAACCCTTGTCTCATATTTCTCTTCCCTTACTAGTCCTGATGATTTTAATTATTTCTATACGTCATGGAGAAATGTCTTAAATTAGGGTATAAATCATTATATAATATATGAAAAAAGTTCGATGCGCTACTGTGAGTAGACAAAATAGGATAAAAGGTGTGTTAAATATACCTGGTGCAGCTATATCTGAAAGTGTTCACGTAACACGAAAGTAAAAGCAAAGTAAGAATGTGATAAGCGCTCCAAATATAAGATAAATCACAACAAAGGTATGAACATGTGATTCAAATGAATATAATAAACCGGAATATGTGACAAAACTCTAATGAGTATAAAGAGTGTGTCCAAAAGGTGATGCAGGGGTATGACCTATAGCTGTGGTAGGTATCTGTTTAATGCACCAAATACAAAAATAAATAAAATATGCAGGCAGCATTTTGAATATCGTGGGGACGCGGCGTACAAACTACCGCCTTACGTCCTGATGGCCTCCGGCTTGTGCGGATAATCGAGTCGAGACTGAGGATTATCTGCACAAGCCGGAGGCCATCAGGACGTAAGGCGGTAGTTTGTACGCCACGTCCCCGCGATATTCAAAACGCTGCCTGCATATTTTATTTATTTTTGTCTGTACAACCCCCCGTATTTGGTGCATTAAACCATGCTGGGATTTTAACATACTACACCATTGGAGGCATTCCCCTTTTTTCCCTTTTGCATCTCACATTCGGAATCATTGAACCTGGATTCTGTGGAGCATCTGAACAGTGCAAGCCAGCAATCCTGGGACAGATGAGACCTGAGACTCCGGCACTTGGAGAGACAACACTATATGCGCACATATAGCACCCTTAAGGTAAGGGCACTACAACATCTGTGTGGATATTGCACTACAATCAGAGTGAAGAACTTGAAAATTGGAATTATATATCATCATTTCCATAGACTGCTAGATCATCACTTATTTTGATTTGATTTTATATCACTTTTATTTTGCACATTTCTGTGGTTTTTGATGCATGTTGTTACGCAGAGGGTCAGATACATACCACAGCTAGAGGTCATACCCCTGCATCACCTTTTGGACACACTCTTTATACTCATTAGAGTTTTGTCACATATTCCGGTTTATTATATTCATTTGAATCACATGTTCATACCTTTGTTGTGATTTATCTTATATTTGGAGCGCTTATCACATTCTTACTTTGCTATAAATCATTATATATTGTAACTCTTTAACCAATTGTTATTACCATAGTACAGGGCTCGACAAATCCCGGGCGCCAGGTCGCCATGGCGACTAGAAATGGTGTCCTGGCGACTTGGCTTGGAAGGCTTATTACCTTAATAACTTATTATAGTTATTACCACCAGATGTGTGAGCTGGCGCCATCTGGTGGAGGCAGTTGGTATTACAAGTTAAGCATTACAAGTTAAACAGCAATTCTAATGTCATTTTTCACTATTTTTCACTGCCAACCTAGTTCCCTCTAATTAGAACCCCCAAACATTATATATTTTTTTTATCCTAACACCCTAGAGAATAAAATGGCGATCGTCACGCTGTATTTGCGCAGCGGTCTTACAAGCACACTTTTTGGGGAAAAAATGTAACTTTTTTTAATTAAAAAATAAGACAACAGTAAAGTTATCCCCATTTTTTTTAATATTATGAAAGATAATGTTATGCCGAGTAAATTCATACCCAACATGTCATGCTTTAAAATTGCGTCCGCTCGTAGAATGCCGACAAACTTTTACCCTTTAAAATCTTCATAGGCGACGTTTAAAAAAATCTACAGGTTGCATGTTTTGAGTTAGAGGAGGACTAGGGCTAGAATTATTGCTCTCGCTCTACCAATCGCGGCCATACCTCACATGTGTGGTTTGAACACCGTTTACATATGCGGGCGCTGCTCACGTATGTGTTCGCTTCTGCGCGCAAGCTCGTCGGGACGGGGTGCGTTTTCTGGCTCCTAACTTTTTTAGCTGGCTCCTAAATTTGTCAACCCCTGCCATAGTATCACCTCATTTATCTTCTCCTTGACAATACACCTTTGTATATCTAATGTTTATCTATCCATTACTGTTTAAACCTGTCACTCTGTACTGTGAAATTTTGTCATTTTCCTGTCTTCCAAATAAAGCTTTTTGTAAACAAAAAAGAAAAGCAGCAAAGCTAAAGAACATCCCTGGCAGTGCCTTTCTAAAGTTGTGTGTGGGGCAGTGGCGTACCAACGGGGGTGCCACACATTGGGGGGGGTGTCGCCCCACCCTCCACGGCAACAGCGGGGCGCCAGGCACAGATGGCAGCGGTGATGCTATGACAGTCAGGGCAGGGATAGGTGAGCTGTGACAGGGTGCGGGGGTGCCCGTGTGGGCTGGCCGCCAGATTCACTCTGCACGGCTCACAGCCAGGGGAGAGAGACAGTGAGCGGTGCTGAATAGAGGACAAGTGGCAACTGCTGGACTTAACTTTTCAAGTTAACCAGCAGGTGATTGGTTGCTAGATGATCCTAGCAACCAATCATTAGCTTGTTAATATGAAACATTTACTCCAGCAGTTCCCACCCTCTATTCTGTGCTGCTGTGTCTCCAGCTCTGCATGCATGCCCCAGTAAGGTAAGAAGGAGCAATGTGTAATGTGCAGGGGTCCACAGCTGGGGTGAGGGGCTGTGTAATGTGCAGGGGTCCAGAGCTGGGATGGGGGGCTGTGTAATGTGCAGGGATCCAGAGATAGTGTGGGGGCTATGTAATGTGCAGGGGTCCAGAGCTGTGGGGAGATGTGTAATGTGCATGGGTCCACAGCTGGGGTGGGGGGGCTGTGTAATGTGCAGGGGTCCACAGCTGGGGTGGGGGCTGTGTAATGTGCAGGGATCCAGAGATAGTGTGTGGGGGGGCGCTATGTAATGTGCAGGGATCCAGACCTTTGGGGGGGGGCTGTGTAGTGTAAAGGGGTCCAGAGGTACAGTTGTGTAGAGGGGGTACACAGTAATGGCAAAGAGATATTGGGAGGTGCAGAGGTATGCAGGGGTTACAGTGGGGTGTTTTTTACATTTTAAAGTTGAGGGGGTGACAGATATAAAATCTGCCCCGGCTGCCAAATGCTCTAGGTACGCCCCTGGTGTGGGGAGACAGAAAACTGGGAGATTTATACATTCTGGATAGGAAGTGGTTACGGGATCCTGAAAAGCCAACCATAAAATACATTGTCAAAAGGTTATTCTGTGTCTAATGAAAATAATGCCTTTCAGGGTACTGGATATGTGTCATTAAAAACAATTGTGCCTCATCATTTGTTGTCAATGGGAGGAATTGTGCTCTATCATTGGTGTCATTGGGCCCCATTGTTGGTATCATTGGGTCCCATTGTTGGTGCCATTAGGAGGAACAGTGCCCCCTCTTTGGTGTCATTGGGAGGACTTCTACCCCTTAATTGGTGTCAGTGGGGAGAATTATACCCCATTGTTGCTATCAATGGATACAAACCGTGCCCCAAGAGCCAGGAGCAAGCAAAGGGCTGCAGTTTGACGACCACTGCCTTATAGGAAGCATTTACATTTACAATTTACATTTTTCATTACTGCTGAAATCATAATTACAGGTAGAATATTATTTAATGGGCGATTTGGATTTGGAGATTTGCAGCTTATTTCTCTTGTAATGTTTTAAAATCATATTACAGCTCTATTGTAACAGCTCTTTGTAACACAAGCACATAATATTACATGTTAAATCACAGCTACAATATCTCTTAAGTTACTAGGTTTCCCTATGACCTCCAGTGGTCATACGTGAACAGGGCAGAGCTGATCCAGCCTTGTCCTCTCTCCCACTACTATGCCAACAGATCACTATTATAGGAATCTATTGATTGCCAATATAAGTGCAAGTCAGATTATGTCAATTGATCTGTTGGTGTAAAAAGGCGCAGGCAGATACTTTTACATTTTGCCTCAAGGGAGGAGAGTAGTATGGTAAATCCAAAAAAACACCTTCTTCTTCCACCAGCAAAATTAACAACATCGTCAAAAGTCACCCCATAACACAGTCTTTTTTTCTACTGCCCCCCTCTGTCGCTAAATGTAATCTTCAACATTTAAATATTATTTTGCCTCTGTGCTACTTTAGGAAGTTAATGGAGGCGGGTTATGAGTGGTGGTCTGGTCTGGACTGTATGTTTTGGGGTGACTTTTGATAAAGTTGTCAGTTTTATTGGTTGTTGTGTTTTTTGTATTTACCATAACTGAATTGTGTGTATATATATATATGTATGTATACAGTTGTGCTCATAAGTTTACATACCCTGGCATTTCTTGGCCATTTTTCAGAGAATATGAATAACACAAAAACCTTTCTTTCACTCATGTTTAGTTTTTGGCTGAAGCCATTTATTATCAATCAACTGTGTTTACTCTTTTTAGATCATAATGGAAACAGAAACTACCCAAATGACCTGATCAAAAGTTACATACCCCAGTTCTTAATACCGTGTATTGCACCCTTTAACATCAATGACAGCTTGAAGTCTTTTGTGGTATTTGTGGATGAGGCTCTTTATCTTCTCAGATGGTAAAGCTGCCCATTCCTCTCCAGTTCCTGTAAATTCTTGGGCTGTCTTGCATGAACTGCATGTTTGAGATCTCCCCAGAGTGGCTCAATGATATTGAGGTCAGGAGACTGAGATGGCCACTCCAGAACCTTCACTTTATTCTGCTGTACCCAATGACAGATCGTCTGGTGTTTTGGATCATTATCATGTTGGAATGTCCAAGTACGTCCCATGCGCAGCTTACTGGTTGATGAATGCAAATGTTCCTCCAGTATTTTATGATAGCATACTGCATTCATCTTTCCATCAATTTTGACCAAATTCCCTGTGCCTTTTTGAAGCTCACACATCCCCAAAACATCAGCGATCCACCTCCGTGTTTCACAGTAGGAATGGTGTACCTTTCATCATAGGCTTTGTTGACTCCTCTCCAAATGTAGTGTTTATGGTTGTGGCCAAAAAGCTCAATTTTGGTCTCATCACTCCTAATGACTTTGTGCCAGAAGGTTTGAGGCTTGCCACCTCATCCCTTTAAAACAGAACACATATGAATTACACAGGTTCTGGGGCTAATTGAATGCAGATAAGGCAACAAGTGAGTTTAATTACCACATTAATCAGCCACAGAACATGTGTAATTAATATGTGTTGTGTTTTAAAGGGATGAGGTGGCAACCCTACTTGCCACTGTGCTGTTTGGCGTATTGTAAGCAGGATACTTGTGGCATTGGCATAGTAATGTTTTTCTTCTGACGACTCGACCATGCAGCCCATAGTCCTGTATTTCACCTGTTATTTGTGAGTTTTTCTTTGCATCATGGACAATTTTCCTGGCAGTTGTGGCTGAAATTTTAGATGGTCTACCTGACCGTGTTTCAACAGAACGCCTGGACACCATGGCAACAGATCCTCAATATTACAGGAAACCCTGGTATAATAGCTCTTAACAACTTCAGGGGTACTTTAACACGCCGTTTGTATTTGAGAGGGCACTTTGATAGGCTATCTTACCGAAACAGCAGGGTGGCTGGTAGGCAGTATAGGCTCCTTTAGTAACCAGGTACCAGGTCCTCTTTCCAACTCTCTAGGGTTCCCAGACGGAGCGAGGTGTAGTGTCTCTGCACTATCCCTCCTCGACCGGAACCCCTCCCTAGCTCTAAGCACACTGTCCCTAGCCAGCGAGGATCTTGTCCCTACACTATACACTTTGTAAATGCACGCCAACTGCAGTGTTTTGTTGTTTTATTCATTAAAATTACCCTAACTAAAGATGACCGTGGTGGCCATTCAGTGCAGCAGCATCCAAATGGACAGCTGCTCCCCTAAGGCTGTATTCACACCTAGGCGTAGGCGATTTGCGGCGTTTTGTACCACGATTTGCCACGACAAAACGTGTCGTTTTTATCCGCGGTTTTGTATAGGTCATTGTCAGCTATGGGAAACGCCGAAGCCGCCCGATACGTGCGACAAAAAAGGGCCTGGGACTTGTTTCAGCTTCAGGCGTTCGGCGTTCGGCGTGGAGATGTGAACCATCTCCATAGAGAACAATGTTATTTTTCCCCTCCAGCGTATTGTAGCGTCGCGCTTCAGGCGCCAAAACGCCTAGGTGTGAATGCAGCCTCATTATACCTACAGAGGACAAAGGCTCCTCTCAACCTCTATGCCCTCTGCACAGCGGCTGCCAGAACATCACTGCCTACAGAGGGGGGAATGAACAGCACCTGCCTACATATCGTTGCATATTTTTCTGCAATAAGAAAACTGAAACATGTGTAATACATGTTTGAAAAAAAAAAAATACTAATAATTTATAACCTGCAGTATAGCAAGCAGGCCTTGCTTTTCTACGCCTTGTTTCAAGTGAGAGCACAGGTTTCCTGCACAGAATGTGACTGTTTTCTAGAGGCTATAAAAGCCACAATTACACAGTTAGAAAATTACATGCTGGTAATCAAATGCCTCATTGCTAGAACAATGCTGATATTTTACACACAACGGTTTTTCTTACTGCAGTCTAGATTCTTTTTATTGCAGTAGTTTCACTCAATTGATCTTCTACTTAGCTGCACACAATGTGATCTGACACATGCGTCGTAGCACTTTATTACTGAGGTAGGCCATCATACACCACACACCGCAGTGTCCAGTTAATGGCTGCTGCAGATCTACACACAGGGGTTGATTAACCAAAACTGGAGAGTCCCAAATTTAGTGCAGCTCTGCATAGAAACCAATCAGCTTCCAGGTTTTATTGTCAAAGCTGCATTAAACAAGCTGAAGTTAGAAGCTTATCGGCTAACATGCACAGCTGCACCAGATTCTGAGTGCTCCAGTTTTAGTAAATCAACCCCAATGTGTTTTGGGGATTTCCTTTCTACTAGATATGCACAACATTCCGCTTTGGAAGACATCCAAAGGTATTGGTGCATAGACGAGTAGTGATTAAGTCAAGAGCTACATCCCACTTTGCAGGGTTACGTCTTACTTTTTACCATGTGAAATGATAAGTTAGGTTAGGTCAGTAGTTCTGTCACCTCTGAGTTAGCCTATTTATCGTCTTCTGGACAATGGTACACTGCACAATGAGGGCACACAAAGGGTGCATAACATGGAAAATGAAAGATAGGAATTGCTATGGAGTTTTACTGACAGCTCTTCTTTCAGGCATTTGAAAAAATAGCTTCTCTATGTCCTGGGATTGTAAGTAAAACACAGTAGCTGCTGACTTTTAAAAGGACACTTGCCTGTCCAGGGTGCCCGCGATGTCGGCAGCTGAAGCCAAGCAATCGTTCGGGTCTCAAGTGCCCCGCCGCCATCCTCGGTGAGGGAATCAGGAAGTGAAGCGTTGCGAGCCGCGCGGCGCTATGTGAACGGGCGGACGTCTCCTGGGACACATACAAGGTCCCAGAAGACACCGCTCCCCATTTCCCAGGAGGCAGCACGACGAGGAGAAGAAAGAAGACCCACCACGGACAAGGAAGATTAGGAGATCTGCCTAGTAACAGCCACTTCTGGTAAGTATAAAAAAAAAAGTTATTCCTAATTTTTTGTAGCCTTTTTGGCTATTTTTTTTATGTTAGGGTGGACCTCCGCTTTAAATCAAGATGTCTTTAGAGGCAAAATGTTTTACTGTTTCCAATTGCCCATACATACCTCCCAACTTTTTGAGATGGGAACGAGGGATACCTATAAGCAAATGTATGTAGGCATAGGACACACCCCCTGCCACGCTCCCTTTAAGGAGAATTATACAAAAAAATATTGGTTAAGCCCACAAGTACTTTATTTTTACCATTACTATTATTTTTACCCTTACTATTCCTTTATACTGAATTTTGAAGTTTACAAATGCAGAAGTTTAGTAATTGGATGAAAGGTTTATCACTAGGAAACACTTTTTGAAAAATAAATAATGCATTTTATATACAACTATATAGATCAGACCAAACTGAGGGACAAATGAGGAGGAATGAGGGACATTGGGCCAGATCCACAAAAGGGATACGCAGGCGTATCTACTGATACGCCGTCGTATCCCTGTTTCTATCTATGCGACTGATTCACAGAATCAGTTACGCATAGATATTCCTAAGATCCGGCAGGTGTAATAGTTTTACACTGTCGGATCGTAGGATGCAGTACCGCGGCCGCCGCTGGGGGCATTTCTCGTCGAAATTCCACGTCGGGTATGCAAATTAGCACTTACGGAGATCCACGAAGCGGTTTCCCTTCGTGAAGTCTCCGTAAGTTGTTAGTTTGAAAACGCAAAATTAGGGCTGCTTTTACAAAGTGTAAAGTTAGTACACCATGTAAAAGTAGACCCTTCTTTCCCGCGACGCTGTCAAATTTTTTTTAAATATATTTTTTTCCCGCCGCATCTCTTTTTTTTCCCGACGCAACTTTTTTTTCCCGTCGCGATTCACAAAACTCGGCGCAACGTAACTTCGCGCAAAGCACGTCGGGGAAAATCGCGTCGGGAGCATGCGCAGTACGTCTGGCGCAGGAGCGCGCCTAATTTAAATGGGACTCGCCCCATTAGATTGGGCACGCCTTGCGCCGGACGGATTTAAGTTACACCGCTGAAAATTTCTAGGTAAGTGCTTTGTGGATCGGGCACTTAGGTAGAAATTTTGCGGCGGTGTAACTTAACTCCCAAAAATTAAGTTGCGCCCGCTGTACGTGGATCTGGCCCATTGTTCCTAATCAGGGACAGTTTGGAGCTATGCCCATACAGTCAACTCCACCAATCAAAATTCTTGTCAGAGAACGTGACTTGTCACCTTATCCCCTCATCCCTTAACCACTTAAGACCTGGACTATTATGCAGGTAAAGGACCTGGCCCCTTTTTGCGATTCGGCACTGCGTCGCTTTAACTGACAATTGCGCGGTCGTGCGACGTGGCTCCCGAACAAAATTCACGTCCTTTTTTCCCCACAAATAGAGCTTTCTTTTGGTGGTGTTTTATCATCTGCTATAAACAAAAAAAGACTGACAATTTTGAAAAAAACACAATATTTTTTACTTTTTGCTATACTAAATATCCCATTTTTTTTAACTATATTTTTTCTCAGTTTAAGCCGATATGTATTCTTCTACATATTTTTGGTAAAAAAAAATTGCAATAAGTATATAGTGATTGATCTATGACAGATAGATTTATGACATTTCTTTTATTAGTGTTTTGTTTTACTAGTAATGTCGGTTATCTGCGATTTTTGTCAGGACTGCGATATTGCGGCGGACAGATCGGACACTTTTGACACTATTTTGGGACCATTAACATTTATACAGCGAACAGTACTATAAATATGCACTGATTACTGTATAAATGTGACTGTCAGCAAAGGGGGCAATTAAGGGGTTAAATGTGTGCCCTATGGAGTGATTCTAACTGTAGGGAGAGGGGACTGACTGGGGGAGGAGACTGATCGGTGTCCCTATGTACAAGGAACACACCATCCGTCTCCTCTCCCTGACAGGACGTGGATCTGTATGTTTACACACACAGATCCACGGTCCTGGCTCTGTAACTGCCGTTCGTGGGCAACTGGCGGATATCGCGGCCGCCAGGCACGCGCATCGGCACCCGAGTGAAGCGCGCGCCCCCTAGTGGCCGGGAGGCTCAAGGACGTCATATGACATCCACCTAGGATGGCAGAGCCACCTTGTTGACGTCATATGTCAATAGGCGGGATGGGAAGTGGTTAATCATGGCTACCACAAAACATCTCAAACAATATTAAATACCCACCCCTCCCATGCACAAGAGCAGGGACAGGTAATCAACCTTTAAAAAGGGAGACACATACTAGGGTTGTCCCGATTACCACTTTTTTAAGACGCTGTTACCGATACTTGTTTTAATGTGATATGATTGTTTTCAAAGCACAATGCAGACTAATGTTATCTTCTTTATAATTGATAGATGACACTGATAGGCAGCACTTATGGGCACTGATAGGTGGCACTTATGGGCACTGAAATGCAGCACTGATTGGCGATTGCTGGCCTGGCATAATAAATTACATGAATGATGAGAGGAATAAAAGGATTTTGCAATGCTATACACAGCATTGCAAAATTCTTCCTTTCCTCTCATCATTCATGTCGTTTATCAAATAGTATATGCTGCGAAGCCCGTCTTGGTACACCTTGCACTTGGATGCAGTAAGCAGCAGCGAAAATCTTGTTAAACACAACCTGAACTATTTAGGCTGAGTGTAACAAGATGTCTGCTGCTGGCTTACTGCAGCCGAGTGCATGGTGTCCCAAGATGGACGTTGGGATGTTCAACCACTGACGGAGACACGGAACGTTACCGAATGTGATATCTTCGGTCACCGATTCTGATGAAACATGTGGCTGCGCCCTGCACCCCGGCCCCACCCAGTTACCTAGTTCCACTGCTGCCAGCCTGCTAAGGACTCCCTCTCCGCCCCCTCCGCCCCGCTGACTTCTGGTTGCGAGCAACGCAGCCTCATTCCCTGTTATCAGATTAGGCTTTGGGAGCATTTGTGTACAAGTGCCTGTGCAAATGCTTTGTATCGGTACCAGTACCAATACTAGTATCGGTATCGGGACAACCTTAACACGCACAATAGAGCTCTGCTCAAAGATGACCACTGGAGCTCATAGGGAAACCTGGTAACTTCAGAGATATTGTAGCTATAATTTTACTTTACAATATTAGTGTGCTTGTGCTACATAGAGCAAACACATATGGTATTATTAAAGGTATACAAAAGGGGGGCGTGGCTTGGCTATGGAGGAGTGAGGACGCACATCGCCTCAGCTCCTCGTACACCGCCGCTACTATCAGCAGCACGGAGGGGCGAATCACCCCCGCATCTACGCAGACGATGTCCCAAGGTCGGCGGGCATTATCCCAGCAGTCGCGGGGGGACGGGACCCGGCAGGAACACTTAGAAGCCTTCTTTGGCGGCACCCGCGGACCGGGCCCTGAAGCCTCCAAGATGGCGCCGACGCCGAGGGGGACGAAAGCTTCCAAGGCAGCACAGAAAGCTGCGGCTGAGCAGCAGCAGCCCCAGGACTCTCAGATACACTCTCCGGAGCTGGTGAGTGATACTGCTCCTCCGCCCTCCCCGGGTTCCTCCGCATCCCATGATCAGGGCCCTGACATAGTGGATGTGCTTAGTGATGGAGACCTGAAACGCCATATTTGGTCTCTCCCCACACGTGCAGACCTGGAGAGATTCACTGCCAGAGTGGAGAAAGCGTTTACAGCAGACATAGCACAGCTTAAGGCGGACACTAATCACTTGGGGGCTAGATTGGAGTCAGTGGAGCAGAGACTGGATGAGGCCTTGCCAGCCATCTCCATGCTGCAGGACAAGTGTAGTGCCCAAGACCAGAAAATAGAAGCTTTACTCTGCCAATTAGATGACTTTGAGAACCGCAGTAGGAGGGCCAATATCCGCATACGCGGCCTGCCGGAAGCCACCGCTCCCAAAGATATTGTCCCTACGCTGGTGGACGTGTTTAGGGAGATCCTGGGTTTGCCTGCAACTGCGGTCATCGAGATTGACCGCGCACATAGGGCCCTGAGACCCCCCTTTTAAGATGTTGATAATCCTAGAGATGTGATATGCAAGCTCCACAAGTACACTCTGAAGGACAGGATCATGCAACAGATGCGTGGAAGGCAGTATTTTGACTTTGATGGGGCTAAATTATCCTTTTACCAAGATATCTCACGACGTACCCTCATGCAGCGCAGAGCCCTTCGCCCGCTGCTGGAAGCTCTGCAAAAAGCAGGTCTAACCTACCGTTGGGGGTTCCCCTTCTACCTCCAAGCATCCAGGAATGGTAAACAAGCCACGCTGCGCACTAAAGATGACCTCCCGCACTTCCTGGATACCCTCGAGCTGGAACCGGTGGATTTTCCTGACTGGAGGGGACTGTCTGAGCACCCCCACCTGCAGCTCCCACAACCATGGACACCAGTTGGCCGTCGGGGTCGCAGGCGTGACCGAAGACGTCCTTCCACCACCTCCCCCCGAGGTTCAGAACCCCCCGGGAACTAACGGACCCTTGACCCTGGTGCCCCCCTTTTTTTTTCTGCTCCCCAGTTGCTAACTGCCCCTTCCTCTGGGACCTTTTTTCACACCTGTGGCCACTTTTGTAGTTTCTTCCCTGATTGGTCCATGGAGGGCCGTCCCCGTCCTGATGGTGTGGGTTTGGGCACTGTTACACTGTGCAACTATGCAGGCCTTGTTGCTGGGGTTGGGGGCCACAATTGGAGCTGCTGAACTGAACCCGCCTTTGTGGACAAGGTAACGCTGTGGCCTTATCCCCCCTTGCCTGACCCGGACCCCCCCTGATGACTTCCTTGGAATCCTAGTTGCCCACTTGACTTGATTTCTCTTTCACTTATTTTTTTTTATTTTTTTATTTTATTTTTTTGAGGTTTGCATTCTGTCTCCCCTCCTAATTGAATGTTTTAAGTTCACTGTGCGGTGGTGTGCGGGGGCCGGCCCTGGTGTCCTGCCCTCTCGATGTTGACCTACGTTCCCCCCATAGGTCGTACCTTGCTAGGTACTTTTTCCTTTTTGGAAATGGGAATGGGCCTCGGGGACTCCTCCTCTATGAGGCCGCCCCCGGGGTTCATCCCCTTGTTGTTTTGGTGTGGGGTTTTCTCCCCCATGTTACCATATGTGATATGTGCTGTTTTTTCTGTCTCTCACCATTTCCTTTTCTCTCCTTTTTGCTTTTTCTCTCTTCCTTTTGTCCTCTTCACAGGAACGGCCTCCGGTTCCACTCCCCGCACCGTGCCCGTCTACGCGATAAGACAGCCTCCAGCCGACGGATTCTCTGATGGCGTCACTTAAGGTACTCTCTTATAATGTCCGAGGTCTTTGCTCTCCATGTAAACGTAATAAGCTGTGGTGGGAACTGAAGCGCTCTGGAGCGCAAGTGATCCTTTTACAGGAAACGCATTTTACACCTAGGTCATTGCCCAAACTGCCCACCCATCTGTACAATCAATGGTTTTTGAGTAACTCACCGGACACAAAATCGAGGGGCACGGCTATTGCCATACACAAATCCTGCCCCTTCCAGGTCACAGGGAGCAGAACTGACCCCTTGGGGAGATACGTTTTCCTGAAGGGTTCGGTCATGGGTCAGAAAATCACTGTGGCTACTGTTTACGCCCCCAATTCGGGTCAGCTTTCTTTCCTAGATAGCACTCTAGACAGCCTGGCGGACTTCAGGGAGGGCATTTTGGTCTTGGGAGGTGACTTCAACGTCAGTCCTGACCCGCAGCTCGACATTTCTCATAAACGCCCCTCCCACTCACACGCCTTTCTTAGGCATTTTCGTAAATCCTTGCAGACCCATCGCCTGTTTGACAGCTGGCGTGTACTTCACCCCTCAGATAGGGATTATAGTTATTATTCGAAGGTTCATGGCGTATACACCCGTATTAACTTAATCTGCGTTGACCACCTGGCCCTGGAGGTGCTTCAAGCTTCGTCTATTGGGAATCTCACTATATCTGACCATGCTCCCGTGACGACTACGTTGGCCATTGAGCCGGAGACCCGTAGGACCTGGTCGTGGAGGTTGAACGAGTCCCTGTTAGACGATGAGGTGGCGGTCTCGGGCGTCGCGGACGTACTATCTCATTACTTTAGGGAAAATACGACCGAAGGGGTGAGCAAGGGGATGGTTTGGGAGGGACATAAGGCAGTGGTGAGGGGGGAATTGATCTCTCAGGGATCTAGACTTAAGAAAGCCAGGCAGGCTGATTTTGATAGGATGTTACAGGCTCTTCAAAAGGCGGAACGGGGACATAAGCACACTGGAGACCCGGAGGCTCTGCGGGAGTTGACTGACATAAGGGAGCTATTCTTGCGTTTGCTAGACCGCCAGGCCCGTAGACAATTGCGCTATATGTCACACAAATATTATGAGCATGGCAATAAATGCGGCCGAATGCTAGCTAGAGCTCTTAGGAAGAAGCGTGCGCAAATGCTGGTGCACAAGTTGTGCTTACCCTCGGGTTCAATCGTGGTCAGGTCCTCCCAAATAGCCTCTGGGTTCCAAGACTTCTACACTGACCTTTATGACCTAAGCTCGACACGCTCCCAGGGGGCCCCTGACTCGAGACTGACGGAAATTCAAGCCTACTTGGCGGCGTCGGGCCTCCCCTCGCTGACGGATGAGCAACGCTCCCAACTGGAATCCCCTATTACCCCTGCTGAGATAGAGACAACAGTGAAGTCTCTGCCCAACGATAAACGTTTCCTACCTCTGCTGTCGGAGTCGATGTGTAGCTACTTCAACTCCATAGCAGACGGGAATGCTATCCCTCGAGAGGCGCTGCTGGCCCACATCTCAGTCATCCCCAAGGAAGGGAAAGACCCAACTTTGCCCCAAAGCTATAGGCCCATATCACTCCTTAATGTGGATGTAAAAATTTTAGCAAAGATTTTGGCCACTAGACTGAAACACCTAGTCCCGCTCATTGTCCACCCTGACCAGACTGGGTTTGTTTCGGGCCGTGAAGCCCGGGACAACTCGGTTAGAGCTATACAGCTCATACACTGGGCACGCACTTCTCCCGACTCTCCCCCGTATCTCATTCTTTCTACTGACGCTGAGAAAGCGTTTGATCGGGTGGATTGGACTTATTTGCGAGCTGTACTGGAAACCATGGGCCTCCATACGCACATGCTGACCTGGATCATGGCGTTATATTTAGACCCATGTGCACAAGTCAAGGTCAACGGACTCCTTTCCCCTAGATTCCCGATCAGAAATGGCACGAGACAGGGGTGCCCTCTGTCGCCTATTTTATTTGCCCTGGTGCTGGAGCCATTTCTACGCACCGTACGGGCTAATATTGATATTAAGGGATTGACAGTGGGTCATACAGAGCATAAGCTCTCGGCCTATGCCGATGACGTGCTATTCCACTTGACGGAGCCCCTGATCTCGTTGCCGAATCTGTTGCGGGAACTTAACCACTTTGGGACGCTCTCTAATTTCAAAATTAACTACTCAAAATCGGAAATTCTCCCGATTCAAATACCCCCCTCGCTGGCTGAACGATTGCAGGCTGCCTTCCCGTTTACTTGGGCTAAATCATCCCTGAAATATCTAGGAGTCCGGTTGACAGACAGATTTGACACCCTATATGCAGCCAATTTCCCCCCCTTGCTAGCCGCAGTGAAAAACGACCTGGCCACTTGGAACAAGACGGCTTTTACCTGGTTGGGAAGGCTGGCCGTGGTGAAAATGAATATCCTTCTCCGCATCCTATTTTACATGCAGATGATACCTATGTCACTCCCTAGGGTATTTTTTACTCAAGTGTCCTGTCTCATATCGAAATTTATATGGCACGGCCGTAAACCACGAATTGCGCTTAGACTACTAACGCGTCTGAGAGAGGCAGGAGGCCTGGGCTTACCAGATATCCAAAGGTATCACAGAGCAATTATCCTCCAGAGGGTACTCAACTGGCGCTTTCACACTGCCTCCAAGCTCTGGGTTTCCCTGGAGAGATAGAGGGCTGTCCGAATTTGCCTCCCCGCTGACAACTCAGACCTTACAAGTCTGGGATCGGCTTAACGCTCGACTGGCCCTGGCCCCCCCGTGTCCCCATTGGCCCCATTGGGTGGCTTCCTGTGGTTTCCACCAGGGGAACAGGCGGCTTTCTTTGGTCCGTGGGTTGACGATAGTAACGCTAGCTGTGGTAAACTCTTGCGAGACGGTAAGCTCTTGCCTCTAGAGACACTTAGAGAACGGCACGGGACCTTTCCAATGGACTTCTGGTGTTACCGACAATTACTCCATTTCTTTGCGACACACGGGGACTCAATTCGGGACACCTCCACACTTAAAAACTTTGAACGCCTCTTTATTGAAGAGGAACCGATCCCCCACATGATTTCCGAACTCTATCGCTTGCTCAGCTCTGCGACGTCTACACAGAAACCCATTTTTGTCAGGGCCTGGGAGAGGGACCTGGACTTGACTTTCACTCCTAGCCAACTGACGCAACTGTACCAATTTACCAGGTCCAGCTCTATTGACTCCAAGACCCAGGAAACCAATTATAAATTGTTGTCGCGTTGGTACCGGGTGCCAGCAGATTTAGCTAGGATCTACCCATCCACGTCGGACCGGTGCTGGAGAGGATGTGGCCACAGAGGTACACTCCTGCATATCTGGTGGGACTGTCCAGTGATCAGGCCTTTCTGGTTAGACATACAGTCCCAGATCAAGGCAATTCTAGACCTGGATGTCCCCCTCTCCCCGATCCACTTTCTGTTGCACATTCCTCCCCTGCCGGCGAGCCAGTACAGGCGCAGTCTACTGCCCCACCTTTTGAACGCAGCGAAGCGGCTACTTCCAATATACTGGAAGCGCCCGCAGGTTCCCAGCAGGGAGGAATGGATCCGCAAGGTTGGTGAGATACGGGAGGCGGAGGACTGGATCGCCACCTGCAGGAATACCCGGGAGCGGTTTTCCGGCACCTGGTCGGCCTGGGCGGCGTACACCTCGGACCCGGGATATGTCACTTCCAGTCTGGATGTGGCATTGTTGGAGTTAGCAGACCCCTCACTTAAGCAAAGACCTCGGACCCTGTAGTTAACTGCGGTGCCCTCGGCCGGATGGCTTGGACCTCATTGGGTGGCCCTTTCTCCCTTGGTTTGTTTTTTCAGCTGATGCGGAATGCAGGATGGACGGAGGCAAACGGTGCGGGGGGGGGAGCCGGACGCTTGACCTCAGGTATGTTCACTCTGATCCTAACCCCTCCCTACTTCTTCTTCTTCCTCTTCTTCTCTTTCTCTCTTCCCCTCTCGCTCTCTTTCACTTGTCTTCTCTGCTCTATTCCTTTCCGCTTTTCTCCTAGTGATCTAATGACATTGAGTGACCTGGTGGGTGATGTGTCGGGGGAGGGGTGAGCGTGGGAGGTCCCGGCTGGCTGTACGGACTCGATGTCCCATTGCCGGGGGGCAGCTTGACCCCCTTTGGGGTCGGGCACTTGTTTTGCCACCTCGGGATGGGCGCGTCGACCACGGTGGGGGTCGGTCGGATTTGTTGCGTGTGGGAAGGTATGTCGGAGGTCCATGGAGACCCCCCTTCCCTCGTGCGCGCCCGGCCGATCTACCTCTCATCTGGCATACTGTTTACTGTTTAGATGTCGTCCAGTGGACCAGCTGGTTTGGCCTCCGGTCCTTGCCCCTCCCTCGGCGGTTGCCCATTCTATCCACCGCTGTGAGACCTTAGATGTTCCACCCCCACGCTTGGATTTTTTTTCTCTATTTAGTTTTATTGGTTGTGTTTTATGCGTTGGGGTGGCCTCCACTTTTGCCTCGCTGCCCGGCCCCTGGGCCTTAGCGACATTATTTAGAATAATTGGGTCTCGATGTGCCTATACATTTCATTGTGTCTCAATGTCTAATTTGTCAATTTGTCAATTTGTTTTTTATGTTATGTTGGAAAATGAACGGCTTATTGTTTGCTGCAAAATGCTCCTGACAACATGTGTTGTGCTGTACTATAATGCCGTTCACAAATAAAGATTATACAAAAAAAAAAGGTATACAAAAAAATCATTCATGAACATATAAAAGATAAAGTATGTGCCAATAGCAGTTATCCAAAGTTATAATAAATAACTCCACAAAAAAGAAGTGTCAAAACCAAGTAAAAAAAATCTTAACAAAAAGAGCAGCATATACTGAGGTTGGGGGCAGCAAGATCACTTAGTTCCAGTCTGGAAAAAAGAAATGAAAAGTCAGCAGCTACAACTACTGTAGCTGCTGACTTTTAATAAAAGGACACTTATCTGTCCAGGGATCCCGCAATGTTGGCACCCCGGCCAATTCATCAATTGGCTTTGGGTGCAGGCACTGGCATTGTAAGTAATGGACACTGGCAGTGATTCATTTGAAATCTATCTGGCATTAACATAATGAGCATTGCAGTAATCTGGGTTTTTAAAAAGCCCACATACTGTATGGAGCTTGCACTGTATTAAATAAACATAATTTGATCCACAGTTGATGTAGTGTTAAATACTGAAGCTTTAACCTGTGACAAGTGAAGAAAACTCCATAGTAACCAGATTGAGCCTTTAATACTTGCATGTGTTAGCAAAGGGTAAGAACTGAACATGACAGCAAGATTATAGAGGTGTTCTTGGGGATAAATATCTTAGGGACAAGAGAGATCCAAGAGTGGGAGCCTGGGAGAATGTAGCTGTTTACCCAAGTAAAGGATCAGAGGGTTCTTCTTGATAATATCAATAATGTTACCATTTTCTTATTAAGGCCCTTATGGGCTGACACACACACACATAGGTCTTTTGACTAACTGGATTGCTATGTACAGTAAGCCTGCAGCGGCTTTCTGCAATTGTACCAGTGGTCTTGCCTCACGTATTTATTTGGGACTTGGAGGTGGTAGCCTTGCATTTGTGTGCTTTCTCTGGAATTGTAAGTATGCCTATGCTGTGTGGTATAAATATCTTATTAATTGACAGCTTTGTCCAAAAAAATATATATATTTTCATTTTCTTTCTTTATTTTCTAAAAATATTTTCCAAAAAATAGGTAATTTTGTGGGTATTTACACTCTCTTGTTGTTCCAGGGCTTCTAAAAATGTAATAGGCAGTCAGGATATTAAATGCATACTGTAGTTTATGCCCCTGGAAAGCATGTAAGTGCTCCTTGGATTTTGGGCTCCTCTATATGATTAGTCTGTGCAAAAGTCTCACAAATGTCTCACTAACTTACTAACTGACATATCAGCATGGATGTCGCACCACTTCCTTAAATTAAATCTCTCTAAAACTGAGCTATTGATATTCCCCAATTTCAACAATTCAGTCCCTCCCCTCACGCCAGGGTACTAGGTGTAATCCTAGACTCTGACATTTCAGCCTTAAGTCCAATCGTTGTCAAAAGTTTGTAGACATCACCTCCGTAACATCTCTAAAATTTGCCCCTTTTTAACAAATGAAACCACCAAGATCTTCATTCACTCCCTTGTTATATCTCACCTTGACTATTGCAACTCCCTTCTCATTGGCCTGCCTCTCCATAGACTATCCCCATAATGAATGCTGCTGCCAGACTTATCCACCTTACTAACCGCTCAGTGTCTGCCAACCCTCTCTTCCAATCCCTAGACTGGCTCCCAATCTCCCATCAAATTAAATTCAAAATACTAACCACAACATACAAATCTATTCACAACTGTACCCCGAGCTACATCACAAATCATGTCTCCAAATATCACCCAAACCGTCCTCTCCGCTCTTCTCAAGAACTCCTATTCTCAAGCTCTCTTGTGTCCTCCTCCCAGGATTTCTCGAGAGCCTCTCCCATCCTCTGGAACTCGCTATCTTAACCTGTCCCCTACTCTTGCTACCTTCAGGCGATCCCTGAAAACTCATCTACTCAAGGAGGCCTATCCTGTCTCCAACTAATCTTTTACCACTTCCATCAGCTCATTCCCCACAGTTACAACCTTTTTGTACCACCTGCTCTACCCTATTAGATTGTAAGCTCTTCTGAGCAGGACTCTCTTAATCTTCTTGTATTTTATTGTATTATAACTGTATTGTCTCCCTTTTATATTGTAAAGTGCTGCGTAAACTGTTGGCACTATATAAATCCTGTATAATAATAATAATGTAGTATACCCATACCCAGGAGGAGTCTTTTGTTTCGGGCGTATAATTGTAGGTATATCTATGCTGCGTGTGAGAAATCACTTGCTAAAATGGCAACTTAAAAGAATATATATATATATATATATATATATATATATTGAACAAAACCGTGTTCAACCACGGTTTTGCGGTCGTTTTTAAAACAGTATGGCATTAATGTTAATGGAAAACGCACATGTGTGCGGTTCCATAAGTTCCCGTCCGTTTCAGCCGCATACGGTTTTTCATATAAATCGTATGCGGCTGACGGACGGGAAAACCGTAGTGTGAACCCAGCCTAACAGCCACCTGTGAGGGACTAGCGGTGGGCACAATGGCAAATCGGCAGTGGCCACAGCTATCCGTGGCTGTATGTCCAGCCCATAGATGCCAACATTTCAAAAAAGTTTTTAGAGTCCACAAAGCCACTGTATTCAGAGCATGCACTTTAATTAGGGGCGGGACATTTGTTTAATCTGGGCATGGTGCTACAAGAAGCAAATCATAAAATATTAATTTAGTTGTTGCTGGCATATACAGTGCCTTGAAAAAGTATTCATACCCCTTGACATTTTCCACATTTTGTCACTTTACAACCAAAAACAAAATGTATTCGATTGGGATTTTATGTGATAGACCAACGCAAAGTGGCACATAATTGTGAAGTGCAAGGAAAATGAAAAATGGTTTTCCAAATTTTATTTAAAAATATGTGAAAAGTGTGGCGTGCATTTGTATTCGGCTCCCCTGAGTCAATACTTTGTAGAACCTCCTTTCGCTGCATTTACAGCTGCAATTTTTTTTTTAGGGATGTCTCTACCAGCTTTGCAGATCTAGAGAGTGACATTTTTGCCAATTCTTCATTTGCAAAAAAGGCTCAAGCTCTGTCAGATTGGATGGAGAGCGTCTGTGAGCAGCAGTTGTCTTGCCACAGATTCTCAATTAGATTTAGGTCTGGACTTTGACTGGGCAATTCTAACACATGAATATGCTTTGATCTAAACTAATACCTTTTCAAGGCACTGTATATAGCATCTACAATTTATGCAGTGCTTTACATACAGTTCTTAGTCCTCCTGGTAACTTTGTTACTGACAAAACATAGAAAATGCACTGAAGGAGCACATTTTTTACTGGCATCCTATTATAAACTAAGAACATTTATATATATTTAAGCAGTATAAACAATGCACACATTTGTGAGCGCATGCACATATTCTTTCACATTCCAGCGCACGCACTGACGAGCCTCCTCTTCAGGATGTTTGGGGAACAGGAATTTATCTGGGTCAAGAGAATTCTGGGAGAGACTATAAAAGTGCAGGGCAGACTAGGCCCAAGGCTCTATGCTTCCTGGATCCCCTCATGTGGACACCATCCCGTCACTGTGAGAGGGGGATTGCAGTCTACCACACGGGGTACCACATTCCAACTCGCATGAGAGGGGCCTGGCTCTGCTTGCTGTTCACCTGATGTCTATCCAGCACCACTCCGGTTGCCTGTCAACCTGTGTATTGAGCTTCACATCGGGAAATCGATACGGTGGATCCACTGCACGGGTGTCGCTACATTAGCTACTGTCCGGAAGTAGGGTGACCACGTGTCCCGGATTGTCCGGGACAGTCCCGCATTTTGCAGGTCTGTCCCGGGCACCTTCATTCCAGGACAATACAGTGTCCCGGAATGAAACTGACACAGCCACCCCCCAGGACAATCTGATGCCCCCAAAAAAAGCCGCCACATCACCGCTTTACTGACTGACAATACTTGTCCTGGCCGGGAATGCCTGGAGGACTGAAGGTGACCAAATGCCTTGATGCCAACCATCCTTTAATGTCAATGGACAGCCTAAGTCAACTGATCTGATATTGCTGATTGTCTGATATTGCAGATTGTGACTTAAGAAACACATGATTCCAGGCTATTGTCTGCTCAGAATAGGAAGATTAACAGACATGTTGGTAAATTCAGTCGGAAGATGATAACTGTTATCTGTCTGTGTGAGCAATCATTTTCCAACTGTATTAACAGTCCCCAGAGACATCAGGATCAATACTCACTACTTGTTGGTCCAAACTGGTTTTTAATCTTGTCACTTGGTGCTTAGGAAGTCATATTAACCTATTTGTGTCCAAACAGGATACTTGAATACAAGTACCTGTGTTATGAAACAACAGCTTAGACTGAGAACTAAAAATAGAGATGCATATACATTGACCAACAAATGGCCAGGAAAATAAATATGCCAACACATTAATGCAAAACCCAATTTACTTTTTAATGCAAACACTATGAAATTGCAAGTTAAAAATGATGCAAGCATACTTTCAAATCTGTTCCATATCCATATTTCATATTATCAATGTATTATCCATGCGCCATCTTGCCTCCGCACTATTGGGTGGCAGTGAAGGGGTGCTACCATCAGAGGAAAGTGATATAGTCATTACCACACAGGAAGTTCTATGTAGGAATTATTATTATTTTCCCTGAAATGGGGTGTGTAATATGGCAGTTCTATCCCAACTCATATATTCGCTCTCCTTTGTTCTGGTTTTAAAAACTGCAGCTGTCAACAAATGACTCAGACACCAGAATCAATACTCACTAGTTGTAGGGCTAAATTGGTTCTTAATCTTGTAATTTGGTGCTCAGGAAGTTGTATTAACACATTTCTGGCCAAGCAGCATCCTTGCATACAATTACAGAGGTGTGGTTTAAAAGAACGGCATAAACCAAGAACTGCAAATAGAGATATGTGTACATGTATAAAAAAGTAGGAAGATAGAGCACCAATACAGGAGACATGTAAAAACCTCAAGAACTGTTTGTGGTAATTAGATCATTACCTTATAAATGATAATGAGTGCTTTTATACACTAGAGTATGTGAAAATATCTCACACTGGGGGTAAAAGTCTGCTAAGCTGGTGGGGGGAATAGCTCAAAGGGTTCAGGAGCACATGCTGAATGTTCAACCTGCATTTAAAACTGCCTAATTTAAACAATTACCTGTCACATTCCATCTGCCATTCCATCATTCCACTATTCACTGCTTTGTTTTGTAATTCTGTTCCCTCACTGGCGTCATCACAGCTGACATTTGTGTATTTATGTGATGTTAGCAGAGCACTCTGTACTATGCCACAGCTGCTGAATTATTTAACTGAATTGACCTTTTATTAATTGCACCCACCATGCTGGGTGCTACCCATCTGGTATTATAGTGATTCTGATCAACCCAGTGAGAGAAAAGGTTTATGAATGGGGATGTGTATGGAGAGACATATTCCCACAAGAAGCTCAGAATGTCTAATTTACAACACTGATAAAGTATTGAAATTAAATATTTTACTGATGATTTTATGCATTTATAATTGTATACTACTCCAGGGAAAGTGACAGGTTTACTTGACCATCCTTCCCTATTGCTGATGCCCTGCTTGCATCCCCTGCTGTCCAATTTGCTTGCCAGAGTCAAATAAGGTACCTGATACTTCCAGGTATAGGGGAGCATATAACTATCCACCCATACTCCCACAATGCAATACTGGATGCCTGAGCAGGTATCAGCAAAAGGAAGGGTTACAAAATAAACCTGTTACTTTGATCAAATGTGAAAGTACAGGTACATTTTAAGGCTGAACTCTGGTCTTACCTTAAGCCTTGCACAATTGTTCTAACAGTGTGCATTTGAAAGTGCAGCAAGTCCGATACACGGATTTAAAAATTGCAGCAAAACGTGACTAAAAAATGCTGAAAGCTCAAAAAGAAACCCAAGCTTTTTTTTAAATATTTTAAATCTTTAATTTTCAAAGAAGGAAAGGGAAAAAAAACAAAGAAGATAAGAACATATATCCTCAAAACAGATCTAGGTAGTGTGAGGGGTTAGCTCGGTAGCGGGGTGTGTCACATGACCCTTGGTTGGGTTCACCACACACTGAATTTATACAGACTGGCAGTCGAAGACGGTTGAAAACAAAGTTTCTGGTTTTATTTTTCCATCTTGCTGGAAAACAATTGCAAGCATCCAAACAGCATAAACAAAATCAAACATAAAATAAATCCTAGCCACTCTGGGCGTCTACCTTCCACACAGGAACCTATCTATGAAGTCTAACACAGCCTACTGCTGGGTAGACAGTGCTGGTCATACAGCACAAAACAATAGTCTTTTGATTTTTATCACACAGAAAAATCAATGGTCTTCTCACCTCAACCGAAGACCTTCTGGCACTGCTCTCCTACTCACACAGCCTTAGGAGTGATGCAGCCAATTAGTGGTAATCCTCTGGACTTCTTATAGAGGCCTTTAATTGCCTCACTCTGAACAGCTGGAGTCTTCCAACGGCCCTTAGCCTTCCTGGCCACATTTGTAGCCGACGCCCAATAATGATTAGTGTATTGTCTAAACAAGGCAGAAATGTATGTCCCGTTTGTGACAACACCCACAGATTTACCTGACTTCCTGTCACAGTAGACAGAGCATATTTTTCAGAGAGCAAACAAACCTATACCTCAAAATGTCTGCTGGACTGTGGAGGGACGGAAGCGGCTGGTTTAGGCTCTCAGTGGCTCGCTAAGAGGCTGAGCCGGGTGCCAGTTCAGGCACGTGGGTGGATCTCGACCATATGCTTGCGATCCTACCCTAGCGTGGACTGGTTCGGTGATGTCAGCCGATAACAGGCTTTAGCCCGCTGTCTGCTGAAAACGAGTCGCAGGAGTGCAGAACAAACTGCACTCCTGTGATCCACAGGAGAAGTACAACCAAACAAGCTTTGGCTGTACTTCTTCTTTAAGTCTTAGTCTAAACACAGATCATAACCAGAGGATTAGTTGCACTCGTAGATCATATCTATAAATTAGTATCACTAAAGGTACAGTGTTGATAGTGGGGTATAAAAGTCCAGCATACTAAGGAATGAAAATAGCAGTTTGGAGAGTGCTTTAGGGCTTGGGGTCAAGTGTATCATTCTAGATTTGCAGTTCTAGGATCCTTAAAGCCATAGGGCTAGATTCAGCAAGAATTTACGCCGGCGTATCTATAGATACGCCGCGTAAATTCAAAGCTGCGCCGGCGTATCTTCTTTCTGTATTCAGAAAGCAAGATACGCCGAAATTAGGCTAAGATCCGACTGGCGTAAGTCTCTTACGCCGTCGTATCTTAGGGTGCATATTTACGCTGGCCGCTAGGTGGCGCTTCCGTCGTTTTTGGCGTAGAATATGCAAATGACCTAGATACGCCGATTCACAAACGTACGTGCGCCCGGCGGAATTTTTTACGTCGTTTGCGTAAGGCTTTTTCCGGCGTAACGTTGCTCCTTCTTCTATGAGGCGTACGCAATGTTAAGTATGTACGTCGTTCCCGCGTCGAATTTACGTTCATGTCGAAAGCAATGACGATTTGCGGCGGAATTTAGAGCATGCACACTGGGATTTCGAGCATGCGCCGTTCGTAAAAAACTTAAAATACGCGGGGTCAACAATAATTTAAATAAAACACGCCCACATCATCCCCATTTAAATTACGCCGTAACTTAGGGCGCAGGTTCTTTATGGATTCGGAACTTGCGCCCTAATTTACGCCCACACTAAATTACGCAGGGCTATCTGAATCTAGCTCACAGTTCCCAGTCCATGTAAAAAATGTTGTTAGAGAGTTTGGCTTTGGAAAATAAGTATTCCATTTTAAGATGGTTGTTTATGATCGGTACTTGCGCCCTAATTTACGCCCGCACTAAATTACGCAGGGCTATCTGAATCTAGCTCACAGTTCCCAGTCCATGTAAAAAATGTTGTTAGAGTTTAGCTTTGGAAAATAAGTATTCCATTTTAAGATGGTCGTTTATGATCATGGTCCGGTTCGGGAGGGACAGAGAGTGCAGAGATTTCCATTTTGCCATGTTTGTCACATGTAAGGCAGTCAATTGAAATAAATATGCTGCACTATGCGCAAAGTGCAACAACGCGCGCAGAACGTGCATATGCGTGGTGCACTACATACCGTGAATAGGGGCTAATATTTGCACATCGATTTTTGCATTTGGAGGAATCCCAAGAGCCTGCCCACTGCTTGTATTAGGGCTGAGGACTCTTTTTTTTTTTTAAAGTGTATTTTGTGCGTGTACTCGAGAGAGGAGCCAGACTGCAGGAGTTGGGAGTAGGCAGGCCTCCCCCAGAGGCAATCTGCCACCTTTCTCCCTGCCCCAGGTGGCAATGGTGGGTGTGTGAGGGGGTCCTCCCACACAGCCCGCCCTACCTGCTCCGCTTTGAAGCAGAGGGACTCCCTATAAGGGAGTGAGAGGATCTAGCCCGCTCAACCAGCCCCGTTAGTCCTTTGCCTCTCTTTTTAGAGACCGCGTGGTCAAAGTGCGTGCATGTTAACCCAATTTCGAGTGCGTGTAAGTGTGGTGGTTTTTGTGGGAGGGGGGTGAGCGTACTAAGCGCAGGCTTACCTCGCATAGCACACCCACCGGGAGCCGGGCTGAGACTACCAAACTCAATTCACATGTAGCTGAGACCGGGATCCGAACCCCTAGCTGCAGAGGTGAATGGCTTGTCAGCGCAGTGCCAATCGCGTTGAGCCACCGCAGCTCCCTAGGGCTGAGGACTCTTGATGGAGTACTGAGGCAGGGTGCTGTAATGTTTTCAAGTAACTATGTACAGCACCCTGCCAGACCCTCCCAGCATCCATGAGCTGCCTGCACAGAGAAGCACAGCGACCCAGCAAGCACAGAGACCTAGTAATGACATCACTGAAATAATGTATGTAACAGGTTTTCATTTTTTTGTCAGTACTCAAGAGCCTCCAGCCATGATACAAGCAGTGGGCTGGCTCTTGGAGGAGTTGGAGGAGTTAAAGTGTAAGTAAACCCACCTATCATTTTCAGGCAAGGAAGCTGCCATCTTGGCCTATGTTTAATCTTCAACTGCCAAATTTCCATTGTTTTTGTAAATGGACTTTACACCTGCAGTCTGTTGTTTTTATGATGTGCCTGTTCTTTCTGGACAATTGGCGACCTTGATCCAACACTGCAATAGAAATATAATAGCTTAGTGTAACTGAATAGACTAATTACCTCAGTGGCTTTATGCACTCATGTCTAAATATCTGACTAAAGCACAGGCTTTTCAGAAGCAAATAATATGTTAATATTTAATTATCTCTTACTTCTGCTTAGCATCTCTGTTTATTCAGTGGAAATTAATGTCCACAGTTCATTATATGCAGGCATTCATTGTGCTCTAAACAGATACGTTCAGTTGGTTTTACCAAAGTCTCGAGGGATTATGTGGGTGAGAAAAATCAGCATTTGAGGAGCCATTGGGATGTCTGCGCCATTGTATGCACATTCTTTAGATCATAATGAAGCCTTAAAATTTGTGACTTAATAAGAATTTTACATTTTTTTTTGTTAACAATGGCAGATAAAGGAACTGAGATGTTTTGTTTTTCTGGAAAAATGTATTTAGTGCTGTATTAAATGGAATGAGAATCCTAATGAGATGAGAATCCTAAAATGGAATCTGCTATTTTTGGACTCCTGGGTTGTGTGCTAGGTTTTGTTCAAAATTCAAATGTCCATACAGTTTATTGCCTGGTTTCTCTGGTTTCCCAATGCTAGTCACCATGACAGAATGACCGTCCTTCTCCTTTTGCAGTCATGCTTGGGACCATCCTTAGCAGAGCTTACCTTGAAGGAATCCAAATCGTGCAGGTTCAAGAATTCAACCCGGGATCGTTCGTGCAGGATAAGAAGGTGGCAACAGCTGCAACAGCATCTGGATACCCACAATCTACTCGATCCATTTCTTTTTTTTTTCATTCAAATTTAAGTTTATTTTCAATATTAGAAGAACATACAAATAAATTTAAATAGCAGGATATATGGCAATAGCATACAGAAATACGAACAATTAAACGTAGTTCATATCAAACGTTCCCTGCTAACTAACTGCTTCTTACATCTAGCTATTCCATATGTTTATTACCATGTGGTAAAAATAAGGCAGTTTACAGAAGCATGAAGAATAAAGTAATCTAAAATAATAATTTATATTTAAAGAAGAAAAAGAATATCTGTATATATTAATGGATTCCTAGTTCCATAAATACCACCCAATATATTAAAAATAAAAAATAAAATGTGTATACCAGTCTGAATTATAGAAATTAATTAAAGGATAAAATATCCGGAATACTTCAACCCCTCCGACACCCCCAACGGGAACAAACTGTAGTGGTACAACAGCTGCAACAGCATCTAGATACCCACAATCTACTCGATCCATTTCAATCAGGTTTCCGGACACGGGACAGAAACGGCCTTACTCAAAATATGGGACGATGCCCTCGAGGCCGCAGACGAGGGAGAATCCTGTCTCCTGGTTCTGCTGGACCTAAGCGCAGCCTTTGACACAGTAGACCACAAACTGTTACTGATGCGACTGGCCGAGGTAGCCAGAATCGCAGAAGGTGATTTACCATGGTTTTCCTCCTTTCTTGAAAACCGATCACAAACAGTGAAACTGGGATCTTTCACGTCGGAAAAACGCACGGTGCCATGTGGAGTCCCCCAAGGATCCCCCCTGTCACCGGTGCTGTTCAACATCTATCTTCGCCCTCTCTTTGATATTATCAGTAGCCAAGAACTACTTTATCACTCTTATGCAGACGATACGCAATTGTATTTTCGCATCTGCAACAAAAAGGATCATCATCTCAGTTTAGAGAAATGTCTCTCTTCGATAGAAAACTGGATGACTGATGCCGCGTACACACCATCACTTTATGTGATGAAAAAAAACGACACTTTCTGTGAAGTAAAAAATGACGTTTTTGAAACTTCAATTTTCAAAGACGAAGTTGCCTACACACCATCGTTTTTCTCACAATGTTCTAGCAAAGCGAGGTTACGTTCCACCACGTTTTCCATTGAAGCTCGCTTCATAAGTAGCTTCTGGGCATGCGTGGATGAAAAAACGTCTTAGAAAACGACGTTTTTGCTACACACGGTCAATTTCTGTGAAGTAAAAAGTGCACTTTTGAAAAACGACACATAAAATTGAAGCATGCTTCAATTTTTTTTGGTCGTTTTTTACAAGACATAAAACGACGTTTTCCCCCACACACGGTCAATTAAAATGACGTTTTTAAAAACGTCATTTTTTTTCATCACATAAAGTGATGGTGTGTACGCAGCATAAGAGTTATCTTAAACTCAACAGTTCCAAAACAGAACTTCTTATGTTTCACGCCAGCCGAAAGAGTCAACTGGCAACAACCTGGACACCGCCGCCCATTCTGGGCCAAAGCATCACCCCTAGCTCCAAAGTCAAAAGTCTAGGAGTCATTTTGGACACCTTCATGACAATGGACGCACAAATAGGGTCAGTAGTCAGCGGATCGCACCATTTGTTGCGCCTACTACGCAGACTTATTCCATTTATCCGCAAAGAAGACGTAGCAGTCGTGGTGGGAACAATCGTGAATTCCAGACTGGACTATGCAAATGCCCTTTACCTCGGGCTCCCAAAGTACCAAATCGCTCGTCTGCAAGTCGTACAGAATACGGCCGCCAGACTGGTGACTGGGAAAAGGACATGGGAATCAATCTCACCTTCGCTGAGAACCCTGCATTGGTTGCCAGTAAAAGACAGAATTGTATTTAAAGCACTCTGCCTGACACATAAGTGCATCCATGGGAAGGCGCCGCAATATCTTTGCGACAAGATAGAACCTCACAATTCTAATCGCGTTCTGCGATCCACTGACCAAAATCTGGTCAAGGTTCCAAAAACCAAATACAAGTCCAAAGGAGAAAGAAGGTTTGCTTTTCAAGGTCCGAGACTATGGAACGCTTTACCAACCAGCGTTCGGTTGGAGGAAAACCACCTGACTTTCAGAAGACGGATTAAAACTCTGCTCTTTTGATGTCATGAGACATGAAACATCATGCGCCCAGAGGCGATTCAGTTCGCATGTGCCGCGCTATATAAGTTTTTCATTCATCCACTCTGAAGTCCTCAGCAGGATTAACCAAGCAATATAATATAGTATAGCCCTTTCATACCATCCCCAGAACTGAGGATATCATCATGCCAGGGGACTGCATATTCAATGAACATTTGCCATGGGTATACCAGCTGGCATGCCTGGGGTGGTGGTTGTCCCTATTTTTTTTATTAAGCAAAAAAAAGTAAATTTGGTTTAGAAGTGCTGAAAGTTTTGTTAAACAGAGGTTTGGCACTTTATTTCTCTGGTGCCCAACCTGTGGTCCGCAATTTATGGGAAACCCTTGGGGCCCCTGCAGACAATAATCTATGTGTTATTATTGACCTTTTATAGCAGTAATTTCCTGTAGTTTCATACTTTTTCAGTACCTGATGAAGTATTCATACCCCTTGAAATTTTCCAAATTTTGTCATGTTACAACCAAAAAAGTAAATGTATTTTATGTGATAGACCAACGCAAAGTTGCACATCATTGTGAAGTGGAAGGAAAATTAAAAATGGCAAATAAATATGAAAAATGGTTTTCCAAATTTTATTTAAAAATATGTGAAAAGTGTGGCATGCACGTGTATTCAGCCCCCCTGAGTCAATACTTTGTAGACCCACCTTTCGCTGCAATTACAGCTGCAAGTCTTTTTGGGTATGTCTCTACCAGCTTTGCACATCTAGAGAGTGACATTTTTGCTCATTCTTCTTAGCAAAATAGCTTAAAGTGGAGTTCCACCCATAAATATAACATTACATCAGTAGTTTTAAAAAAAATGTCATTAGTCCTTTACGAATTTTTTTTTTTTTTTAGATGCCTTCAAAGTGTTGTTGCTAGGCAGAATAGTTAATC
The DNA here is from genome assembly GCF_905171775.1 of Rana temporaria. Classification (NCBI taxonomy): domain Eukaryota; kingdom Metazoa; phylum Chordata; class Amphibia; order Anura; family Ranidae; genus Rana; species Rana temporaria. The sequence continues at coordinate 328,543,165 of NC_053493.1, forward strand.
TTCCCACTTCCTGCACCTAGGTGCTTAATGCTTCCTAACCTACACCGCACAGACTCCTGGGAATGTAGTGGGTGTAACTTTCCAGGAGTCTGTGCACTCCCCAGTCTCAAAGAATCATGTGACTTGGACAGCACAGGTGCTGAAACCTGATCTGACACTGCTTGTGCAGCACTGAGCATGTGCAAGGCTGAAATCCAGGAAGTCATACAGTCTGGCTTCATGATGCCCACACTTAAGATGGCCCCAGTCAATTTCTATTTTATAAAGTGTCTAAATGCTGTAACAACCTAACAAAACGGACCTTAGTTTACAGACTAACTTTACTAGAATACATTAAGCTTGTGTATTACAGGGGTATTTATATTTAAAAAGTGAAATTGTGGCCGGAACTCCGCTTTAACTCTGTCAGATAATGGAGAGTGTGAACAGCAATTTTCAAGTCTTGCCACAGATTCTCAATTGGATTTAGGTCTGGACTTTGACTGGGCCATTCTAACACATGGATATGCTTTGATCTAAACCATTCTATTGTAGCTCTGGCTGTATGTTTCCGGTCGTTGTTCTGTTGGAGGTGAACCTCCATCCCAGTCTCAAGTCTTTTGCAGACTCTAGCAGGTTTTCTTCTAAAATTGCCTTGTATTTGGCTCCATCCATCTTCCCATCAACTCTGACCAGCTTCCCTGTCCCTGCTGAAGAAAAGCATCCCCACAACATGATGCTGCCACCGCCATGTTTACCGGTGGGGATGGTCTATTCAGGGTGAGGTGCAGTGTTAGTTTTTGGCCTCACATAGCATTTTGCTTTCAGGCCAAAAAGTTAAATTTTGGTCTTTTCTGACCAGAGAACCTTCTTCCACATGTTTGCTGTGTCTCAACATGGCTTCTCGCAAACTGCAAACAGGACTTCTTATGGCTTTCTTTCAACAATGGCTTTCTTCTTGCCACTATTCCATAAAGGCCAGATTTGTGGAGTAGATGACCAATAGTTGTCCTGTGGACAGATTCTCCACACCTGAGGTGTGGATCTCTGCAGTTACCATGGACATCTTCGCTGCTTCTCTCATTAGTGCTCTCCTTGCCCGGCTTGTCAGTTTCGGTGGACGGCCATGTCTTGGTAGGTTTTTCAGTTTATGGCTTGAACAGTGCTCTGTGTGATGTTCAAACCTAACCCTGCTTTAAAGTTTTCCATAACTTTATCCCTGACCTGTCTGGTGTGTTCCTTGGTCTTCATGATGCTGTTCGTTCACTAAGGTTCTCTAACCTCTGAGGGCATCACAGAACAGCTGTATTTATACTGAGAGTACATTATACACTGGTGGACTCTATTTACTAATTAGGTGACTTCTGAAGGCAATCGGTTCCACTAAATTTTAGTTAGGAGTATCAGATTATAGGGGACTGAATACAAATGCACGCCACACTTTTCAGATATTTATTTGTAAAAAAAAAAAAATGAAAACTATTTATCATTTTCTTTCCACTTCACAATTATGTGCCACTTTGTGTTGGTCTATAACATAAAAACCCAATGAAATACATTTATGTTTTTTGGTTGTTAAAAGAATGGAAAATTTCAAGGGCTATGAATACTTTTTCAATGCACTGTAATATGTCTCCATTCTATGACTGTCCCCTAAAGTATATCCCCAGTATCCAACAACTCCTATAGCATACTCACAGACTCTGAAGTCTCCTGTAACATGTCCCCAGTCTCTGACCATTTCTTGTGACATGTCTCCAGTCTCTATCCTTCTCTAGTATTATATTCACACTCTACAACCATCTCTGTTTTTTCTATGTCGGTGGTCTCTGACCATCTCCTTTACCATGTCGTGAGTCTCTGACCATCTCTTGTATCATGTCTGCAGTCTCTGACCAACCCTTCTATCATGTCTGTAGTCTCTGACCTTCCCTTGTAGTATCATGTCTGTAGTCTCTGAACATCTCTTGTATATTGCCCGCAGTCTATGACCAACCCTTGTATCATGTCTGTAGCCTCTGTGCATCTCTTGTCTGCTGTTTGAAGGCTCTGACCCTCTCCTGTATTAGGTTCACAGCCTTTGACCATCTTGTGTATCATGTCAATAGTCTTTAACTTTATCCTGTTGTGTATCTGCTGTCTCTGATAATGAATATTCACGGTATTGTATGTGCAGCCCTTTGATCGTGGGCTATACTTGAGGCCCCCCCATATTAAGAAAATTGACCAACACTGCTCTATAGGCAATAATATTTTCATTATGCAGTGATTTCACATCTGTTGAATTTTTGTTTCAAATGTGTGCAGTGAATGTCAGGTGAATGTGCAAAGAAGGTAGCATTCACCCTTTTATCACCAAAATGGATGTTACAGTAAGTACTTTTATTCATGCAAGAAAAGGTAAATAATTCTCAGGGAATGTTGGGCAAATGTACATAGAAATGTGCTATATGAATAGGGTGAATGTTATCGAGTGAATTTTGAGTAAACATTGAACAAATATATGATGAATGCCCTAGAATCCTTATAAAATGTACCTTGATGATTTTGACGTCAAGATGAATGCAGTTATACAATGTGAAATAAAATAAGAATTCATATACAGAATACAATCATTACAGGTGCTAACCACAACACACAATTCAATATTTTTGTCTAATTTAGCGGTTGCAATTGCCATTCAACTGGGTGGTACAATTGTGTTATTGTCATGTCACATGTATAATGGATTGCCTTTGGCACAGAGGTATTATGTCCAGTAATGAGCTCCTGTATTTCTCTTTTTTTTTCTAGGACAGTTTTCCAGCCCGTTTCGGAGGTGTTCATTTTGTCAATCAGCCTTGGTACATCCATGCTTTGTATACAATAATTAAGCCGTTCCTTAAAGACAAGACCCGGAAAAGGGTAAGGCTCATGAACATATGTAAGACTGGCTTTCCTCGGATGCCTCTAAATCCCCACAGACTCTAGTTAACCTGATTTTCCTGGTGACCTCTGAGATGAAGTCACATGACATGCTGTGGTCACAGCTGTAGACTGCAGATTGTCTGCTTCTGATCAATAAAGCTGTGACAATGGATTATTTTCAGTGGGAGTCACTGTGCTACGGGTATCTTTGATCTTCAGAGAGAACAGGAACGAACCAGTTGGAATCTCATTTCTTATATGATAAAGGGAAAATATATTAAAACTCCTGACAGAGCCAGGAATCTGTAATTACATGCAATGGAAGGAAGGCTCGGCTGCTGTGAATAATCGTGTATATCTGTTTACAGCACAAGGTGTTCCATTTTATAATTTCATTATCTTCCACTACCTGGATCTATTGAGCCCAAAGCTTTTCTTTTCAATGTGCCAACGCTCAAAATTCACATTCTTTGCTTATCAAGAGAATGGAACATTTTTTCTCTTTTACATCATTTTATTGTTCTCATAGTTTCAACTCCATTGCTTGATACGTTAACTGTTTGACGCCAATATAAAATTAGATGCTAGTAGCAATTAAAGATGCTAGTGAATATATATAGAAATAATAATACATCTATATAGCATTGGTAATAAATTATAAAAAAAAGTGGTACTGGTACATTTTGGGGTTGTTTCAGACAGGTGGTAAATCTACCTCTGAAAAGCAATCTGGTGTCAGCAGTAGCTGACTGACAAATGTTCAGGGTTTTCGGGTAATGTGGTCTGCAGCTAGGGTTGCCACCTCATCCCTTTAAAACAGAACACATATGAATTACACAGGTTCTGTGGCTGATTAAGGTGGTAATTGAACTCAAGTGGAGCCTTATCTAAATTAAATTAGCCTCAGAACCTGTGTAATTCATATGTGTTCTGTTTTAAAGGGATGAGGTGGCAACCCTATCTGCAGCCCCCATTCAATGTCCTGTATATCGCTTCTTGGGGACTACATGTCCCATGATCCATTGCGGCAGCATGCACAAGTCCTCTCCCAACAGGCTCACTGCTGCTGTCAGGACAGAGGGGGGTGAGTGGGAGATTTCACATATAGCCTGCTCCAGCAGTACAATGATGATATGGGGAGAAAAAGAGAGATGGCAAAAAGTGAAAAGCCTGCTCCTTCAGCTGGTAGACAGCACCCAGCTACATAGGTTTTGTGTGTCCCTGTAACTGGACAGTGAAAGGAGAAGCAACACACTGTTGAGCGCATCTCTGTGTCACTTTGCTTTGTCCTAGAATCCAGTGGTGTCTTCACCCCAGCGGATTTTTCAATCAGCTCTCGGGTGCTTCTGCCGCCATTTCTTGTAAGAGAAACCGGTAGTGAAGCCTTGCGACTTCACAGCCAGCTCCCTACTGAGCATGCACAAAGCGTGCTGCTCTTTGTGAATGGCCCGGTGGCAGGGGAAGAATGAGGGGAACTGAACTTCCAGGTGACTTCGCCTAAGTGGGAGCGGGTACCTCTCAAAACCAGGTACCTGCTCCCGCCCTGAAAAAGATGCCAAATGTGGCAGCGGAAGGGTGCAAACAAGCAGAGCTTCCCTTTTTAAGTATCCATTAATGAATACAGAGCTGCAATCATTTGTGTATTTTATATCTGCCTGAAGTTCAGCCTTAAATTGCAGAAATGTGTTGCAAATCAGCACATCTGAAAAGTAAAATAGTACAAAGAGAATACAATTGAGCTACTAAAATGCATTAGGGTTACAAGTGTTGAAAAGTCCCACATGCCTCTTTTTTTTCCTCTATTGGTGCATATTTTCTATTTATTTGAGTGATGTCCTTCAAAGTTAACACACTTGTTTTCTAGTGCATCTTAAAGCGGTGTTTCACCCTAAAAAACAATTTTATAGCATCTCATTGAGCATAGTAGCGTGAGCTACAGTATGCCTTTATATATTTTTTTTTTGCGCCGTACTCACTGTGTAATCTCGTAGTAAAATTTCAGACTCCCCGCGGGGAATGGGCGTTCCTATTCAGAGGGCTCGTGATTGACGGCCGGCTATTGCACGTCACGCTTCACGGAAATACCCGGAGTAGGTCTCGGCTCTTCCCGGTGCTATACGGCGCCTGCGCACAGACATCGGAGCTGACTGCGCAGGCGCCGTGAAGAGCAAACACCTATTTCGGCTATTTCCGTGAAGCGTGACGCGCCATAGCCGGCCGTCAATCACGAGCCCTCTAAATAGGAACGCCCATTCCCCGGAAACTTTCGTAGGCGTTTACACAGTGAGTATGGCGCCAAAAAAATATATAAAGGCATACTGTAGCTCACGCTACTATGCTGAATGAGGTACTAGAAAAAAAAAATATGTTTTTAGGGAGAACCCCCGCTTTAAGTGCAAACAGTAATTAAGAGTAACCAATCAAAAATTACTTATGAGCACCAAAATCAAGCTGATAAAGGATGGCTTTAAAGGGTTAAAGTGTAACTAAAGCCATGAAGTTAAAAATTGCTAGGAGGTAGCATTTTTTGGGCAGAGGTGAAATGCAAAGTCTCTTTTGTAAAAAAGTTTTTCCGAGATCTTTAGCAATTTTTTATTTTGTGCACACATGGTGCAGTGTGGTGTACGGCTGTACGCTCTCATCACATTCATGCAATCTGTAAGGTCACGGGATGCTGCTAAACGTACGTTCAGAGGCATTTGGACGCTTTTTTTACTTGCTCCTGAACTCATTCAATGTTATCCTATGTGACCATGTACACTGTCTCGTTTATTGCCGCTTTTAGGCAGTTGCGTTTAACAGCGTTTCTTTGAAAGCAAAAAAATGGGTTCAAACGCAGAAGATTTCCACGTATCAGACGCCAGACGCGACTAAACACGGTAACCCGCGTTTAGCAGCGTTTCATTTATAGGCGTTTTTCATTTTTGCCCATTTTAAAAAAATATATGTGTATATTTTTTTAGAAATGCTTCTAAATGCAAACGCGGCATGCGGACGTTTTAAACGTGGGTTACTATCTGTCAAGTTTAATAATTTAGGAGCCTAAAGCCTCGTACACACGATCAGTCCATCCGATGAGAACGGTCTGAAGGACTGTTCTCATCGGTTAACCGATGGCGCTGACTGATGGTCCGTCGCGCCCACAGACCATCGGTTAAAAACCCGATCGTGTCAGAACGCGGTGACGTAAAACACAACGACGTGCTGAAAAAAACGTAGTTTAATGCTTCCAAGCATGCCTCGACTTGATTCTGAGCATGCGTGGATTTTTAACCGATGGTTGTGCCTACTAACGATCGGTTTTGACCTATTAAAATTAAAATTAAAATTTAAAGCAAGTTGGCTTTTTTTTAACCGATGGTTAAATAACCTATGGGGCCCACACACGATCGGTTTTGACCGATGAAAACGGTCTATCAGTGTGTACGAGGCCTAAGATGCTGATAATGGAAGTGTTGGGACAATGTAAATACAACATGAATGAGTAGGAGGTAAATCACCCTATAGCTAACTCTGAAGACAACCAGCAGAACAGTAAGCTGTAAGTGAAGGAACAAAGGGGAGCATATACATCACATCGCTGGAGGAAGTCACTCCAAAGGGTAGGTGTGCTGTACCGTACAAGTATGCCGAGCCTTATGGCAAGAGTCGACCCACCCTGCATACAGTAAACATCCACTTTCGTAAAAAAAAGAAAAACTCACCTACTATGTCACTATTAAATGTTCATGAATATCATACACTATCCATAATTCATTGTTTTTTTTATTTCTGACAGATTTTTCTTCATGGGAACAATTTGAACAGTCTGCACCAACTAATCCACCCAGAATGTTTGCCATCTGAATTTGGCGGAACCCTTCCACCTTATGACATGGGCACCTGGGCTAGGACATTGCTTGGTTCTGATTACAATGATGACAATGAGTACACTCACACATCGTACAACGCTATGCACGTGAAGTATGCACCTACCAATATACAAACAGAGTGTTCTCCGAAATACATGAAAAGGTAATCATTTCTTATCTAGCTATTGAGTAACCACTCTGCTAAAATGGACTCTTAAGCTGGTCAAATGTTTGTACAAAAAATCTCATCAGTAATTCCGATAATGCCATCAGAGACGTGATGAGTGGTGTTCAAAAGTACTCCTAAATTCTGTTTGCATTTATCATTCAATTTTGAAATTAATGGAACTTACAGAATAAAAAACATATTTGCTGTTTTAATTTTATTTGCTTGAGAAAATGTTTCCATTCTGCTTTTTCCATCCCTATTGTTAAACATGATCATTGATTTGACCCCAATAACTATTATAAAAATCAAAAAAACTTTCCAAAAACAAACATATTCTAATTAAATTATATTGGTGTATGGCCAGCTCAATTCTCCAAAGCTATTTTTACATTATTGTTTTTGCTAATGGTTTTGAAATTACAGTATTTGTCTCATGTGTTTATACTTAAAGTGTTTGTTAACCCACAGAAAAATAGACATACTGGATCCTAAAAGCAGATTAAACAGCACAGTGCTTGTGCTGTGTAATCTGTCCCCCTCTAAACTGTAAAAAAAACTCCCTGAACCTGCCACTTACTGTATCACCTCTCTGTACTGACCACAATAATCAGGGCTCCTAAGCCCTGACCATCGTGGTCACAGTACGTCCCTCTGTCATACGCAGACCTGCTCTGCTCTCATTTCTCCCCCTCATTCCCTTCTCACCCCGCCGCTATTGGTACATATCCTAAAAAATATTGAATGGTCAATGGACAATATATTAAGGCAGAGCACACTGTATATATCTTTTTTAAAATAGGGCATTCAGGCCAGTCATGTGATTTGTGCCTGCTGTACAGCTCTGATACAAGGCATCTGCAGGAGAGGCTGAGTGGCTACGTGATCTCCCCCGACTGACATCAGAGGGAGATAATGGCCCCTCCTGCAGAAGCCATCCATCGGAGCTGAAAAGCAGCCGCGGGTCATGTGGCCCTGAAAACAGCTCCAAATAGCTATTTACAACACTCTTTTTGGAAAAGATATATACATCGTGCTTTGTCTTAATATATTGGAGGGGCTGCCAGTGACTACTAAGTGTGCATTAACAAACACTTTAATGAGGAACTACCGTCGTTTAAAAAAAAAATAAAGTCAGTAGCTGCTGAATTTTAATAAACAAACACTCACTAGTCGAGGGATCCAGCTCTGTAATCACCCTGGCTGGTTCTCCGCCATTCTTTGGGTCCCTGGCGCCACCATCTTGGATGTGGGAAGCCAGCTGTGACTTCCTGTGTCCTCACAGTCAGCTTCCCACTGCTTATATGCAAGTTTTGCAATGCTTTGTGAATGGACCAGCAGCTTCCTGGGACCTGTGACCTGTGTGTGGGGGGGGGGGGGGGGTCAATGATGAACTTCCACTGAGATCTCCTAGATGATCTCAGTGGAAGTAGGAGCAGCCACCTGTCAAAAAGTTTCCAAAAATTAAGATGAGATGAGAGGGGAGGAGGAAAGGTGGAATTTCCCTTTTAAGGTAAAGTTCCGCTACCTTATAAATAGGCATGAGTCATTCCAGCAGGGGGCATATGGAGTGGAAGATGGAGATGGAGTGATGAGTAGTCTGTCAGTAGCCCTTGACAGTGCCCCATAGTCTGGGGGGGGGGGCGTGACCTTGGGCCAGGGCTAGGGTACTGGAAGGATCCTGCCAAAAACACATGGAGGAAGCCCTTCCTGGAGGCATGGGAGCAAGGACAGAGTACAGCAGGAGTAGGTCAGCACTACTTGAGTCAGCCGGGTGGGCTGGTGAGTGTCAGTCCAGAGGACTGTGGTGAAAATTAAGCCTGGAGGGCTAGTGAAAGGGGCAGCTGCAGTCAGGTGGGTTGGCAGTGCCTGTAGAGGTGGTGCTGGGATCAGTAACCACAGGAGGTTGAGTACAAGCTGGACACTGTAATACTTTGCTACACAGCCAAGGGGCCTCAGGTTCCTGCCTGTAAAAGGCCATTGCCTTTAATCTGATTGAGTAACTGTCAGCTCTCCACACAGTGTTCCAGCAAGGTTCTGCAAGCAAGTGTGTGCTGGAGGAAGTAGTAGAGCTGTATATAGAGACTGTATATAGGGAGAGGTGTCCCTGAAGTTGAGAGTCAAGTAGGCATCCCATAACCTCACATCCCCATCCAAGTTATTACCCTCAATAAATAACAAAAACAAAGTAACGGACTGTTCTTTGACTCTGGAGTGCCTGTGAAAATTGTGTGTGCCTGGCTGTGAAAGGTGGGGAATCCCAGATTAACTGTCACTCCTTAGGGGTTGCGGTACATGTTGTTGTTTTTTGTGCATGTACTTTGTAAGAAAAAAATCTAGGGTTAGTTGATAGGAAAGGCAATGTTATAAAAATAATAGACATCTTAAAATAATGGGTCTTTTTAATTCGAAATAAGAGTCCGCAGCTACAAATAGTATCGTACTTACTAGTGTCTGAAGGTCCAGCGCTATCTTCCCACAGTGACTCTTCTTACTGCTGTGGGCTGGGTGCTGCTATTTTGCATGCCACACTGAGCATGTGCAAAATCGTGGGGTTGCTGTGGGACTGGTTGTGCAATCTCCTGGGATGTGTGATGTGCCCCAGGAGGTTGTGGGCATGGGTAGGGGGGCGTGCCTAAGTACATGTTGTCTCACTTAGGCAAGAATTAAGGAAGTGGAAGCAGGTGCGTATTAAAAAATTTACCCACTCCATGTGAAAAAAAAAGTCAAAAGTATTGGGGCATGGGATAGGGAGTTGAGTGTCACTTTCACTTTTCAGTGAAGGTCCAATTTAGGTACTGTAGCAGTTCTGTTTTCTAAAATGTTCGATCTGCACTGCAGGTAGCTATAAAAAGAACAATGACAAAAGTGCATGCAATCAAACAAGGTCATCTAGAGCCCAGGGTAAACATGCCAAATTGCACCCCCCCCCAACCTCTCTAAGATGTATGAGCAAATGATACCCCACCCCCCCCCCCACCAGTCTGCATGCGTACCCTCTAAGCAGAAATTCCCCCTCCTACCAGCACAAATGCGCCCCCTTGCTGAAAGCACAAATCCTCCCCCCCCATCCCCCTCACCTCACATTCTATCTCTCTCAGTATGCCCCCAGCCCAAAAAATGCCCCCCCCCCCTTCTAGCACAAATCCTCTACCCCTCAAATTTCCCCTTCGAGCACAAATCCTCTCCCCCTAACTCCAGATCCCCCTTCCCAGCACAAATTCCACTCCCCCATCCTAGCACAAAATCCCCCAACTCACCATTCCTAGCTCACCTCTACTAATCTCCCCTCCTAGAACAATTCTTACCCCCTACCGCCCCCCAGATTTCCTCTCCCAACATAAATCACCTCCACCCCAATCTCCTTGTGGTGCCCCCCCCCCACCTCAATTGATACCATGGTGCCCAGGGCAGCTGTCCCTCCTGCCCACCCCTTGTCCCAGCCCTGCCTGCAGCACATTTACCAATCTCAGTTTGCACATGTTTTTCATCTGGTTTTGTGAAATTCTGCTATAACAAAAGTGGTTTGATACACACTCAATGTATTGGTTTGAATTGTATTATATTTATTACACCAATTTCTAAAAGATAGATTGCTATTAGGTTAACTGCAGAGTCAGGGGAAACTTCAATGGGGCAAAGCAGATGAGAATATCAGATTTAGAACCCGCTATCCTGCACAATTTATCTATAGTTCAGGCTCTCCTCTGCAGTCTAACAGAAATAATACAAGTTATTGCCGTGTGATAACATCTTATTTTCAAGGATATTGTGCTGAATTTATCAATAAAAATGGCATTTGGTTCTAGATATAAATTATATTGCTAGAATCACTGTGATGCTTTAAAATCCCAGTGTAAATAATTTCTATTGCTTGGAATTGCACTTTAGTCTGGCACAGTCAACTGCTAAAACATGAATTCAGATAATTGTATGGCTATGGTTGTATCTTACACTTCTATAGCCCATTAGCTTTCAAATGACTTAAAGTAGTATTAAACCCTGCAGTGTTTTATAGCCTTACACATTGAGCACAATAAAATAAACATTTCCCAGTAAACTGTTAAAATTCCTATCCCAGCACTTGCAGTTTACAGCTTTTAGTGCTGTTTGCTCCCGCTTTCTCGGTACTGCCTCCCTGAACTTTTGATTATTACAGGAAAAGAGGTAACAGTGGACAGTGCAGTCTGAAGAGAGTCTGTTAGCTTTGAGAAGGGAGGGGGGGGGGGGGAGAAGGGAAGTGCCTTGCTATCCTAGGCTATGGGGTTGTGTGCACACTGTAGGGAGACCCAGTATCTGCATGCAAGGGTGACTCCATAGGATGCTGCAAGACAAAGGAGTCACCCTGAAACAGGAAACCAGGCAAAGATTAAAAGATAAAGAAGCTGTATACTAAATACGTGAGTAAATCAGCTGCTGAAAGTGCTTAAAAAACTGAAGGTTTAATATAATTTTAATACAACTCTGCTACTAATGCATACCTCCCAACTTTCTGAGATGGGAATGAGGGACACCTATCAGCAAAAGTATGTAGGCATAGGACACACCCCTTGCCACGCCCCCTTAAAGGAGAATTGTACAAAAAAATAAGTTTGGTTAAATCCACAAGTGCTTTTTTTTTTACCACTACTATTTCTTTATATTGGCTTTTGGAATTTAAAAATGCAGTAATTTAGAAATCAGATGAAAGGTTTAGCACTGGGAAACACTTTTTGATAGATAAAAAGTGCATTTTATATACATCTTTATAGATCAGACCAAAATGAGGGACAAATGAGGAGAATGAGGGACATTGCTCCAAATCAGGGACAGTCCCTCGAAATCAGGGACAGTTGGGAGGTATGCTAATGTAATAATCTGTTTATTTCTTCTATCAGTTACTATAACTAATCTAAACTATCTAAAGCAGTGGCCTCCAAACTGTGGCCCTCTACTTGCCTTTATGCAGTCCTTAAAGCGGTTGTATAGTCCCATAACAATTTTTTTTGGTCACCTGTAAGGCAAAAGGCATAATGAGCTAGAATGCACGGCATACTAGCTCATTATGAAATACTTGCCTTAGAACGAGGCGTCGGTAACTTACCTGGTCCACGCCGAGGTAGCTGACATGTTACCTCGGCTTGTCTTCCGGGTATCGCGGCTCCAGTGCTGTGAGTGGCTGGAGCCCTGATGTTGTCACTCCCGCTACAGTCAGCGGCTCATTGAAAGGGGAATATCTCCTAAACCGTAAAGGTTTAGGAGATATTTTTTTTTACCTACAGGTAAGCCTTATTATATATAGGCTTACCTGTAAGGTAAGCCTTATTATAGGCTTACCTGTAAGGTAAGCCTTATTATAGGCTTACCTGTAGGTAAAAGTGGAAAAAATTACTATACAACCACTTTAAGACAATATTTCTGCCACTGACTACAACAATGGGGCATAATTACAGTTACACAGGCAAACAACACAGGCTCAACTGATTTAACAAAACACTTTCAATGGTATATTTAACAAATGAAATAGGAAAAGTCAATTGTTAAGGCAGCCATACACAACAGGATTTTTCTTCGTTCTACCTGTGGGATGAATGAGAGAAAGTCATGCATGCTAACAGCGAGGAGTCTCCAATGCCAGCTATTTTATTCGGGTGGCTGCAGCACCCATGACTGTCTGAGTTTGCATGTGGTCACGATCTTTCCCGAGCCTGGAGCTTTCTACTTGCCTGCGCTGATGGCCCCCCCGATGCCGATCCCACGAACGATGCAGGTCCCGCGCAGACATTCACACTAGGGGAAACAGGCAGTAAAGCCTTACGGCTTCACTGCCCTCTTTCTACTGCGCATGCGCGAGTCTCGCGCCGACTTGTGAATGGGCGGCTGCTCTCTGAGAACACACACAGTTCCCAGAAAGCAGCGCGCCCCTTTCACTAGGAGAAGCTGAAGACAGACCGCGGCTACGGAAGAGGCAGATTACGAACTTCCGCATAGCAACAGGTATTTCGGGTGAGTATAAATTTTTTTTTTTTCCTTTCACATTTTTTTTTTCAATTTTATTTATGATTTTTGGGCAAATGTTGTTTTCCTGGGTGGAACTCCACTTTAAAGAAAAAAAAATGGGCAGACTCGATGGACTCCTAGGTCTTTTTTCTGCCGTTACTTTTCTGTTTCCAATTCTAAATCAGCTTTTGTCAAGCCGGGTGGTTCCTGCTCAGCCATCCATGACTCAAATTTAAACTGATTTAGTAGGAGTCAGCTAATATTTGAGCTGTCTATGGGGGCTTTCAGGATTTCCCAGCGATAGGTGTTTGTATTGTTATGCACTTGTATTCTCTTCCTGATGGAAGATAGAATTATCAATTCAGGCTTGCCATACATTATACAATTTTCTTGTAAAATTTTCCTTTAGATTTACCAAAATCATATAATATGAGGTCACACATAAACACTTTCAATTTGTTTGGAATAAGGCAAGCTCTTGCACTGCATAGTTTAAGGTAAATCTAAAGGAAATTAAATAAGAAAATTGTATAAGGAGCTTAAGCTTGCCATAAAAGGGGTGAATTTCTTTCCTGCAAACACGGTTGCAGGAAAGAAAACTGCTCAATTCCCCCATTAACACAAACACTAACTGAGTCTAATGTAATACGAGCTTACACACACAGAGCTGTTCATTCTGTAGCCTCCCTTTTGCCCCTATTGGCAGGAAGAAGAAAGCCAATTAAAGGCACAGTTACAGCAGCCAATCGGAGAGACTGTCATGAACTGCAGGAAGCAGCTGCAATGGATTCTGGGACATGCAGTTCCCTCACAAAATGGTCCCATAAACTGGTATACAGAGAGAAATTACAAAGCCCTGGATGCTCTAAACAAAAAGGATCTGAGGACTCCATTTTGTGTCTTGAGGGAAAGTCAGTCACGGTGAGGCAGTGAGACAGATCAGACCTGTAGGAGAGATGCTGTCTTTCAGATGATCTCCCCGCGCAATTCAGGCATCAACTGACAGTCAAGACATCCAAACTGAGAGGGGCTAGCTGTAGACACCAAATCTTATCTTTGCTTCAAAAGGACTGAAGCTACTAGTGCCATATGGATCCGCATTGTATATGCATTGGGTGTGTGGGTAGTGGTAGCTGGTGCTCACAATTTTTGGGGGGGCGCAAACAAACTGAACATTTTTTGAAAACATAAATTGCAGCCACTGTGCCATCAAACGCAGCCACTTTGCCATCAAATGCTGCCACTGTGCCCATTATATTCTGCCAGTGTGTCCATCATATTCTGCCAGTGTGTCCATCATATTCTGCCAGTGTGTCCATCATATTCTGCCAGTGTGTCCATTAAATGCTGCCAGTGTGCCAATTAAATGCTGCCAGTGTGCCCTTGAATTCCACCAGTGTGCCCTTGAATGCATCCAGTGTGACCAACGTCCCGCTCACTGTCTGCTCGGCACTTGCCCTGTCTTGGTGGATCAGCTGATGACTGCGACGAACGGGGTTCTTCATGTTTCTCCTGCCGTGGTTTTTTCTCCATCCTCATCTCTCGTCCTCTCCTCCTGATAGGCATCCAATAGTGGCTCCTGTCGTTTCAGCCAATCAGGTGACAGATAACCGATCTGAGCACCTGATTGGCAGGAAGGCGATTCAGTGTTAGGTGTTAGGAAAGCCAAATTTTCATTTGCTTTTCTAACACAGCTGGGTGAACAGCGAGCGCCAAGCATGGCGCTTGCTGTTTACCTTTTTTTGACACCTATTAGAGCCTAATCAGGTGCTTTAAAAACACCCCCCCCCCCGCGCGCGCTGTAATTCAGGCGCCTGAATAGGCGTGTCAGCGGTGGCCATAGATAGAATCATGCATGCAGAGGGGGTGGCAGGAGAGAGGGGCAGACCTCCTCAAATACCTAGGGTCAGCCCAGCTAGGGAGTAGTTGTCGGATGGAAGAGCTGGAGTGAGAGAGTGTGGTGGCTGTCAGGGCCCACGGGGAGCTCCCCAGCCTGTGGGGGTGACCCTGGGCCGGGGCTCGGGTGCATTCAGGAAGAGTGAAGAGATCCTGTGACATGAGAGAGCAAGCAGAGGACAGCGGGAGAAAACACTGCTAAGGGACTCTAGGGAGGACAACTGGTTGCAGCCTGGAGGGCTGGTGAGTGAAGCACAGTCAGGAGGACTGGGGAGGCATGCCTGAGAGAACTGGGAGATTGCAGGAGAGAGGACTGCGGGAAGGGCATTGTAAAGATGTCATTGCAGCCAGGCTGGCTGGCAGGGCCTGAGGAGAGCTATCTGGTATTTTTAGCTGAATAGAGGACAGTTAGCACCTGGACTATTTCTACACCACGGGGGACCCAAGGTCCCTGCCCACAAAAGGCAATCCACTCAGGCCTGGCTGAGTTAGTTTCAGGACTAACCATGCTAGTCTGGAGGAGTAACAGACTGCAGCAAGTGAAGCGCTGGTGGAGAAACAGTCTGCAGCAAGTGAAGTGCTGGAGGAGTGAAGGAGAAGAGGTCTTAAGCAAGAGTTTGTGCTGGAGAGAAGACTGGAGTGTATATAGAAGTCCCAAGCAAGTTGTGCTGAATATTCCTGGGCAACCCATAATTTCCCATTTCCATCCAAGTTCACTCCCCTCAATAAAACAAAAAAAAAAAAACAAACAAAGATTATGGACTGTTCTATGTCTCTTAATGTGTCTGTGAGATGGATGTTGGGCTAGGCAGGGTGACAAGTGAACCACAACATTCAGCAACCCCTAAGGGTGGCATGGCTACATCAATATGAACTAATGTTTCCAAAACCTTGTTGAATCTATGCCACAAAGAATTAAGGCAGTTCTGAAGGGAAAAGAAGGTCCAAACCAGTACTAGGAAGGTGTATCTTATAAAGTGGCTGGTGATTGTACAGTATGTAGCACTAGATATTTACTTCCTATTACAACATAAGGCTTCTGAGCAGGGCCGCCATACACCTGTATAGGGCCCAGTCGCCCCCCTTCTCAGCTTGTGGCTGAGAGGAGAGGAGAAAACTTTCACTTCTGTTTTCAGTTTGCGACCAGAGGAAGAGGTGAGTGAGATGCCAGTGTCATTTTCGGCAACCCCACCCCCGATTCTCAATTTGTGGCAGCACCCACCCCCCCCCCCCCGTTCTCAATTCGCGGCAGCACCCCCCTGGTTCCAGCGGGCCCATGCCTGAAGCTGCGTGAGGGGCCCCAACATTTCTGATGGCTGCCCTGCTTCTGAGTATCACAATACTGCATAAGTGCACTGAGAAGCATAACGAAGCGGTGAAGTCCACCTTTCATTTAGGAGAGCCTTTTTTTCCTTTGATAGGACATCACCGCACTAATAAGAATATACATAAATTATCAGTGAAGGCAAGATTGAGGCAGATGTGGGGAGACAAAAATTGATATGACCTGGGGGAGGGGGAGGGATTTTTATTTTATTTTTATGTTTTATTAATATTCTTTTTTGTAGGTGTTGGCTCTTAAAATATTAACAGTTTTTCCTGCCAACAGATTTCTGTTCAGCCAGCCTTGTACATGTAGCGGGGTCATACTATCAGGAACTATTTGATAGTTATGTATACTTAAACCCCCTGGAGTTCCAGTTACGTTGTGTATATGTGTTTACTTTTTTCCTCCTACAGCAATGCATTGTGGGATTTGAAGGATTAGCAGAAACGGACTCCATTGACATTGGTAGAAACGGACTACAGTACCCACAATGCATTGGTTTCCCAGAGAACATTGCACTCCCGCACAGATTTATGGGGGAGGTTACTTAAAGGCTGGGAGGAGCTGAATTCTCTCTTTTGGGATCAGCCTTCTTCCCTCTGCGGAACGAGGGAGAGCTCTCCAGCAAAACAGCTAGGCCTGAAGCCTGAGGCGGGATCCATCGGGAGGCCAGCCATCCGGAGAGAGACAAGACCAAGTGCCTTCAGCTTGTGCTTCCAAGAGACTGGGGAAACTCACTGGCTGACAGTCGTAACAGTGGAGAGCTGGACACCGGAAACTGCGCGTTGCAGAGCGGCCACTGATCAGTGTATCTTTCGTGAGGGACTCGGGCGGATTAGGCCTGCTCGGGTGAGAGGGCACCTGCCCAAAGTTTCAATACTACCTCAGCCTTGTGACTTGTAGTGTTACACATCCCAAAGCAGCGTACTGTCTACTGATTTGACCCCGAGGCCTAACGTCCAGAAGTCACGCTGGCCGAGTTGACCGATACTGACTGAGCGATCAGTCGGCAAGCACCTGTATTTACAATACCCCTTTGACTGAGTTTACATTCCCTTGGATTACAAATAAGTTAAGTGCACCAACGTTTTCATCATAGACTTTACCACTGAGGAAACATTTTGAAGCTATTTGAGCCAGGCCTGGTCAAGGTTGCCTGCAATTGTGTCTACAGGACTGCCCACTAGGGGAGCTCGCGAGCATAGACTATCCATAGTTACTCATAGACTTAGTAATATTAACATTTTAGTTTTGTTTTTAGTAACTCCTGCAGGGACGCTTGCAGAGTCAGATATATTGTTTATATGTGTGTTATCTGCTGTTTATTTCTTTATCTCTTTTATGCCAAGTAAAATTACCCTTGGTTTACTATATTAATTGTGTGAGGTGTGTTTGCTCCTGAGAACTGCATCCAGAGAAGAAGGAAACAACATTCTTGCATTGTCTTGTGTATGTACATGTGCCATTGTGGTCCTAGCCAAATGAGGGACATCACAATACATTATCAGTTGCCGGTTGTGCCAAGGGAGGGTTCGAGCTTGTTACAGGGGTGGATAGGTCAGAGAGTAGGCCCAAAACTAATCAGCAGCTCCTATGGGAGTACCGCTACATACACATTTCTGCAATACTACATAGCAAGGAAGATGAGTCTACGATTTTCTTGTCTAGCCTTAAAACTTCCAGGGTCACCTCCCTACTCACTGGACTGAGCTGATAATTCATTATCTGGTGAGGGGCCTGGAGCAGACAGATGACAATGGAAGATACAAAGCTGAACAAAGAAATATAGGTGTCCTCTCCTTTGCAGTGTTGAGAAGTGTGCATGGCAAGACTGGCTGAGCAGAATTACAAAGCCATTTGCAGGCAATACCGTTCACATACAGTATATGCATGTGCAGATAGGTCTGATCCAGTCCCCTTTGTAACTCTAATTACACTAAAAAGACAAGCACCAATGGCCAATAAGAGAGAATCAACCTTTGTTGATTGTAAAGTGTATCATGAAAAGAAAGAAGCAAATGAGTTTATGTATATACTTATAGGATGAGAAGAATATTGATTCTGTAGGAGAGCAGAAGATAAAAGGATACCCCAATATTGCTGATCTGCTATTCTTTTTTAGCCTGTCCTTATGATATAGGAGTATCAGATAGGTGGTCTCTATCTACAGGGAGGCCTCCTCAAATCATTTGACTGGCCAATTACCGTAGTATGGTGTCTTGCATCCAAGCCAATGGTTAGTCTCAGTCAAAAAGGGTAAATATAATTTCTCCAATGTAACCTACTGGGCAATTTGACTGGCCAGTTACCATGGGATGGTGTCTTGCATCCAAGCCACTCATTGGTCTTGGTCAAAAATAGCTCTTATGACTACATATAAAGCAGCTTGTTTACCATCCTAATAAACCATGTGACACCCCAAAGTATGAAAAAATAGGTGCAAAAAATTACTTATCTCTACATGTCTACATGTCCAACGAGTGGCTTGGATGCAAGACACCATCCCATGGTAATTGGCCAGTCAAATCGACTAGTAGGTTACAATGAAGATATGAGATTTAACTTTTTTGTCTGAGACCAATGAGTTGCTTGGATTCATGACACCATACCATGGTAATTGGCCAGTCAAATGGTTTGAGAAGGCCTCCCTGTAGATAGAGACGATCTAGAGAAGATCTATCTCATACTCCTATATCATAGACAGGGGCTAAAAAAGAATAGCAGATTGGAAATACTGTGGTATCTTTTTTTTCTGCTCTCTTACAGAATCAATATGCTTCCCATCCTAGAAGTGTAAACATACACTCACTTGCTTGTTCTGCACTTTACAATTAACAAAGATTGATTCTCTGTTATTGGCCATTGTTTTGCGTGGGCATGCGCACCTCCGTTTCATGTGTTATAACATAACCCTTGGTATATGCCGCGCAGTTAATGCAATCACATTTGCACAGTTTACATTTTATTCTGTAAAATGTCAAAATTATATTTTATTCTCTGCAGCATCTTGTGATGCATTGTAATCATTGGTCTAATAAAGTAGTGCATTACCTTGTCTGTGTGGTGGGCTGCATTGGGCAAAGGATGTCCAACTCAGAACAATACATTTTGGTATTACTGGGTCCAGTGGTGGCCTGTCCATAAGCAAACCCACCCCCACAATCCATGCGCCCGGCCCCTAATCTCCATTTTTTTTAGCACATGATTAGAGCCTGAGGCTCTAATTGGCTTCAAAAAAGGGTGGGCTCGGGGGGGCAGAGCATTGCGCCCTGAGCCCGCCCAGTTGTGTGACAATAGAGAATTAATATTTACTATTGTCTTCCTGATTTTCCTCTCAGCCAATCAGGAAGTAGGTCCTGAGACCTTATTGGCCAGGGAGTCTTAGGACTCACTTCCTATTCGGCTTAGAGGAAAAGCCCCGGCTCTCCTCTTAGTGCAATGTATGATAGAGATGGCAGCAGGGTTGTCGGGTGTGTGCGGTGGTGGTCTCCTCCTCCATGTATCCAGCTGATCTCAAGTCTCCCAGGGCACCAGTGATTATAATGAGGGTGGCAGAAGCTCAGAGTCCCCCCAGTAGCAGATGCCTCCTCCTCCGGCAGTGACTTTATTCTCAGCGCCGGAGCTCCTGAGCTGGCTGGGCCCCACCCTCCTCCATCCACTAGAAGATGATTATTTATGGGTTGGGAGCACGGTGAGTTGGGCGGCGGAGGGTGTCTCGGGAGGTAAGGGGTTGTGCAAAGGATGTGGTTGTACGAGGCAGGCAGGCAGGCAGAGGAGAGCTGTCTTGGAATGGGGAGATGTGTATAGCTTTGAGCTGTGTGAGCCTCATTCACACTCAGCACCGCCAGTGATGGGGGGGCTTTCCCATTTGTGCCCCCCCCCCCAATTTTTTTAGCATCAGCCGCCACTGACTGGGACTTTACAATACAAAGTAAAGATTAGAAAGTCATTAGCATACGTGGAGACCCTTAGAAATGGCAACAGTTTACAGGGATCTGGTCTGTTGACCAAAAACAAAGGCTTTAAAATTCCTATTCTGGACAGGTGAAATTGTAGGACTCAGGGTCGGCACAAGGGGTGGGCAGGAGGGGCGACTGTCCTGGATGCAATGGTATATCCCTGTGCCATTTGCTTCTGTTGCAAGGCCGACTTGAGTAGTGACAGTGACATCACTCCTAACCCTAAGGCCCCTTTCACATTGGGGCGTTTTTCATGCGGTACAGCGCTAAAAATAGCGCTGCTATACCGCATGAAAAATCATGCCCTGTAGTGTTCAATGTGAAAGCCCGAAGGCTTTCACATTGAAGCGGTGCGCTAGCAGGAGCGCACCAAAAGTCCTGCTAGCCGCATCTTTACCGCGGTATAGGAGCGGTGTGTTCACCGCTCCTATACCGCGCCTTCCCATTGAAATCAATGGGAAAGCGCGGTAATACCGCGGTATTAACCCTTTTTTGGACGCTAGCGGGGGTTAAAACCTCACCGCTAGCGCCCGAATATCGCGGTAAATACGACGGTATATACCGTCACCGCGGCTGCACGCCTCAATGTGAAAGCAGCCTAAGGGAAGGGGAGGGCACAGTTCTGTATCTTTGCCCTGGGCACTGGATGACCTTGGATGACCTTGCCCTGGGCACCGGTAGGACCTGACCAAACAAATATCTTACATAAATTTCGCACACACAGCACACACAAAATTAATTACAAGAGACATTAATTTCTGCTCTCGGAACTCCTTATCAGCCTGACCTCTAGATTCCCAATTAACTCACTCTAAATCAAGGAATACAACGGTCTCCATGTTCCACAACAAGACATTCCAAGAATATAGAGGACAACAATTCGTTTTAATAATATCTTTCTGCAAATTAATTCTGGCAAGTGAACATGTTATTACAGAAGTACCTAACATTAGCATACCGTATACGCACTTAGTAATGTCATTAATCTTTAGTGAAATACATGACACTTCATTTTCTTTAACACACTATGGATCACAACAGGTAATAATAGATCACATTGTACAATCCACTAAGATTCCATATCATTGTGTATGTATTTAAAGTAGAGATTTTGCAGATTATCCAGCAGAAAGAGGGTCAAATTGTCACTAAAATGACTGCTTTTCCCTTTATTTAGATGGAGTGTTTTTTTGGGGAGGTGTATTTAGTGTAGTTGTTTAAATAATTTGGGTTTTGTTGTACAGTATTTGAATGCTGTTATAGACAATCAACTATTTTAAAAAGGAGCAGATAAATCCTAAAGTCTAGTACACACCACTAGTTTTTTTTGTTCAACACAACTGACAGCTCAGATCTGAGCCGCAGTACTAACAATCCAATGTTAGTACAGCAATCTCCCCTGCTGAGCTATTGTGTTCTGATAGGGGGGCGGCCCCCAGACAGAACACTCCGGTCAGCGCTCTCAGTTATTGGCTGAGGGTGCTGATCAACATGAGCCTGTCAGACTGGCTGCCAGCTGGTGCCGGCTGACATTCGGCCCGTGTGTACTAGGCTTAACTCTGGGATGAATTTTTTAATAAATCCCACAGGGGCTACATAAATAAAGCTCTGGCTGCAATAGTCATGGTTAGTCTGGAGCAGTTGTGCTGTAATGCTGTGAATGGGGTGTCTTGGCCCATGACATGGGTGTCATGAGTTGGCACAAACAAATCCTTTGCGACATGCATACATTAAAGGGGTTGTAAAGGTTTGTTTTTTATTTTCTAAATAGGTTCCTTTAAGCTAGTGCATTGTTGGTTCACTTACCTTTTCCTTTGATTTCCCTTCTAAATGATTTTTTCTTTGTCTGAATTTCTCACTTCCTGTTTCTCCTCAGTAAGCTTGCCCCCATCGTCCGAGCCGTTCTGGCTGGGGGTTAGTCAGCCAAAACAGCTTACCGAGGAGGAACAGGAAGTGAGAAATTCAGACAAAGAAAACAAAAGCCCCGGACCATTTTGGTGGTCAAAGACCAGGCCACTTTTTGTGATTCGGCACCGCGACGCTTTAACTGACAATTGCGCGGTCGTGCGACGTGGCTCCCAAACAAAATTGACATCCTTTTTTTCCCACAAATAGAGCTTTCTTTTGGTGGTATTTGATCACCTCTGCGATTTTTATTTTTTGCGCTATTAACAAAAAAAGAGCGCCAATTTTGAAAAAAAATCTATATTTTTTACTTTTTGCTATAATATCCCCCAAAAATATATAAAAACATTTTTTTTGTCCCACACTTTAGGCCGATAGGTATTCTTCTACATATTTTTGGTAAAAAAAAAACGCAATAAGCATTTATTGATTGGTTTGCGCAAAAGTTATAGCATCTACAAAATAGGGGACTGTTTTATGGCATTTTTATTAATAATTTTCTTTTACTAGTTATGGCGGCGATCAGCGATTTTTATCGGGACTGTGACATTATGGCGGACACATCGGACACTTTTGACACTGTTTTGGGACCATTGTCATTTTTACAGCGATCAGTGCTATAAAAATACACTGAGTGCTGTAAAAATTACACTGGCAGTGAAGGGGTTAAGCACTAGGTGGCGCTGCAGGGGTTAAGTGTTCCCTAGGAAGTGATTCTTACTGTTAAGGGGCATGGCTACACAAAACACGTCACTGATGACCGTTCCCGATCACGGGGAATGGTCATCAGTGACAGTGTCACTAGGCAGAATAGGGGAATGCATTACAAAGGCATTCCCCTGTTCTGCCCTTGCCAACCGCAGTTGCGGGACTCTCGGGAACATCGAGTTCCTGGGACCCACGGCCGCACTCGCTGGGCAGCAGATTTAAAGAGACGTACCTGTATGCCAATCTGCCTGCCCGTGCCATTCTGTTGGCGTAAATAGTCGTCGGCGGTCGGAAAGCGGTTAATAAAAAAAAAAAAACAGGCCACCATTTAATGAAACCAGAATTCTTATTTCTTATGGTTGTTTTTGTTATAAGACTGGTTAAGCAATCATCCTAAACCTTTTTCATTTCTTTCTTCTGGGTGAGCTGCTAGTTTAATATTTCCATGGCTTGCTCACACCATTAATGAGCAGGAAGTGAATAATGCAAGAGATGCACCTATTGTGGAAATAATGAGAGCTGAGATAAGGCTGATGTATAAGAAGCTTTATTTAATCTGCACTCATGTGTTTATATGTAATTAAACAGGGGACAGCTTGCATGTTTGAAGGTAATGAGAAAACTGATAAAATAAATGTATTTTGCTCTAGTTTCATAGTATGAGCTGAACATAAATAATATTGTAAAATACCATAAAGAGGAACTGCAGTCTGCTCAGATAATTTGTAATAAAAACATCTTTGCCATTCTGAAGCTTCCCTCTAACCACTTTGCATATTATTTTATAGGGTTGTCCCGATACCACTTTTTTAGGACTGAGTACGAGTACCGATACTTTTTTTCAAGTAGTCGCCGATACCGAATACCGATACTTTTTTTAAATGTGTCCCCAAATGCAGCCATGTCCCCCCATATCCAGCAATGTCTCCCCATATCCAGCAATGTCTCCCCATATCCAGCAATGTCCCCCGTATGCAGCAATGTCCCCCACATCCAGCAATGTCCCCCACATCCAGCAATGTCCCCCGTATGCAGCAATGTCCCCCGTATCCAGCAATGTCCCCCGTATCCAGCAATGTCCCCCACATCCAGCAATGTCCCCCACATCCAGCAATGTCCCCCGTATGCAGCAATGTCCCCCGTATCCAGCAATGTCCCCCACATCCAGCAATGTCCCCCACATCCAGCAATGTCCCCCACATCCAGCAATGTCCCCCGTATGCAGCAATGTCCCCCATATCCAGCAATGTCCCCCACATCCAGCAATGTCCCCCACATCCAGCAATGTCCCCCACATCCAGCAATGTCCCCCGTATCCAGCAATGTCCCTCGTATCCAGCAATGTCCCCCGTATCCAGCAATGTCCCCCGCATCCAGCAATGTCCCCCACATCCAGCAATGTCCCAATATCCAGCAATGTCCCCCACATCCAGCAATGTCCCCCACATCCAGCAATGTCCCCCACATCCAGCAATGTCCCAATATCCAGCAATGTCCCCTGTATCCAGCAATGTCCCAATATCCAGCATTGTCCCCCATATGCAGCAATGTCCCCCGTATCTAGCAATGTCCCCCGTATGCAGTAATGTCCCCCGTATGCAGTAATGTCCCCCGTATGCAGTAATGTCCCCCGTATCCAGTAATGTCCGCCGTATCCAGTAATGTCCCCCGTATCCAGTAATGTCCGCCGTATGCAGTAATGTCCCCCGTATCCAGTAATGTCCGCCGTATCCAGTAATGTCCCCCGTATCCAGTAATGTCCCCCACATCAATGTCCCCCACATCCAGCAATGTCCCCCACATCCAGCAATGTCCCCCACATCCAGCAATGTCCCCCGTATCCAGTAATGTCCCCCACATCAATGTCCCCCACATCCAGCAATGTCCCCCACATCCAGCAATGTCCCCCGTATGCAGCAATGTCCCCCACATCCAGCAATGTCCCCCGTATGCAGCAATGTCCCCCGTATGCAGCAATGTCCCCCACATCCAGCAATGTCCCCCGTATCCAGCAATGTCCCCCGTATCCAGCAATGTCCCCCGTATCCAGCAATGTCCCCCGTATCCAGCAATGTCCCCCACATCCAGCAATGTCCCCCACATCCAGCAATGTCCCAATATCCAGCAATGTCCCCCACATCCAGCAATGTCCCCCACATCCAGCAATGTCCCAATATCCAGCAATGTCCCCCGTATCCAGCAATGTCCCAATATCCAGCATTGTCCCCCATATGCAGCAATGTCCCCCGTATCTAGCAATGTCCCCCGTATGCAGTAATGTCCCCCGTATGCAGTAATGTCCCCCGTATCCAGTAATGTCCGCCGTATCCAGTAATGTCCGCCGTATCCAGTAATGTCCGCCGTATCCAGTAATGTCCCCCGTATCCAGTAATGTCCCCCACATCAATGTCCCCCACATCCAGCAAGGTCTCCCATATGCAGCCATGCCCTGTCCCCCTTACCTTCATCGCGCCGCATCCCCGCTGCCGCCGACTGCTTAATATGGGCGGGGAACATTACAGCTTTGAACAGCTGTAATGATTGGCGCCGCACTGCGTATAGACACTCCCCCTTGCTCGGGATTGGACAGTTCACCCGAGCAAGGGGGAGTGTCTATACGCGGCGGGCGGGAAAGACTTCAGCTGTTCAAATGAATGCTGTAATGTTCCCCGCCCGTATTAACCAAGCGGGGAATGCGGCGGGATGCGTTGTCGCGACGGGATGCGGCGGCGGCGGGGGGGTTGGGGGAGAAGTATTCTATTTTGGTATCGGGGGTATTTGCGGGAGTACGAGTACTCCCGCAAATACTCGGAATCGGTCCCGATACCGATACTAGTATCGGTATCGGGACAACCCTATTATTTTATATATACTGTGATTCTGTACTTGCCAAATATGCTGCATAAATCTCCCTCCACTGAGTCTGGCTGCAGCCATTTTAACTGTGGGCAGCTGAAGATGCTGCCTGTTCGCTTCATGGATTTACACAGAAGCACACCTCCAGCTCTGCAGCCCTCATTTGCCCTCTTATTTTTTCCAGTCAAGAAACAGGAAGTGGGCTGTATAAGGTATTTACTGGCAGGAAAAAAAAGTTTTACAATCCTAAGGTAAAACAACAAGGGCAGAAGATTTAATAGATGGAAAGATAAAAAACTGATTAAAGTTCCAATTTAAGACATCAGTTAAATGATTTAATCTGAATTACTACAACAGAAAAGCAGAAAAGGCCAGGACCTCCTACTGGCATTAAAAATGTGCCTAAAACCATGTTTTTAGGTGTGCTTAGATGCATTCAGGCACGTCAAGCGTTTTCAGTTGACCAAATATTAATTTACTAATTAATTTAAAATGCGCCTAGTGCTTACAGTGGCTGTAAACCCTTTACAACCACTTTTACTTACAGGTAAGTCTATAATAAGGATTACCTGTAGGTGTTGGAAATATCTCCTAAACCTGCACGGTCTAGGAGATATTTACAATATACGCTCTTGCCGTATCTAAAGGGATCGTGCCGTCACTGAAAGACATCCCCACAGCATGATGCTGCCACCAACATGCTTCACTGTAGGGATGGTATTGGCCAGGTGATGAGCGGATGCCTGTTCACCTCCCTGACTAAGGCCCTTCTCCCCCGATCACTCCGTTTGCCCAGGTGGCCCGCTCTAGGAAGAGTCCTGGTGGTTCCAAACAACTCCCATTTATGGACGATGGAGGCCACTGTGTCCATTGGGACCTTCAACGCTGCAGAATTTTTTCTGTACCCTTCCCCAGATCGGTGCCTCCATTCAGTCCTGTCTCAGAGGTCTACAGACAATTCTTGGACTCCATGGCTTGGTTTGTGCTCTGACATTCATTGTTACCTGTGGGACCTTTATATAGACAGGTGTGTGCCTTTCTAAATCATGTTCAATCAACTGAATTTACCACGGGTGGACTCCAATCAAGTTGTAGAAACATCTCAAGGATGATCAGTGGAAACAAGATGCACTTGAGCTCCATTTTGAGTGTAATGGCAAAGGCTGTGAATACTTATGTATGTTTTTTTTATATAAATTTGCAAAGATATCAAACAAACCTCTGTCTTGTTTTCATTATGGGGTATTGTTTGTAGAATTTTTTGGAAAATAATGAATTTAATCCATTTTGGAATAAGGCTGTAACATAACAAAATGTGGAAAAGGTGAAGCACTGTGAATACTTTTTGTATGCACTGTATCTTGCCATAGTAACCTGATATCTGATTGGTTGGTGTGGTTTACTGGTCTGACAACAATAAACTGATATCTGATTGATAAGTGTTATTGCTGATTCAACATAGTAAACATATCTAATTGGTTGCTATTTGCATTTTCGTCCGAATTTTTGGTATTTTCGTTATTGTTTTAACAAACAAAAATGAACGTGCAGAATCCGAAAGATGTGACATAAAAAAATGCTTTATTTTCATTGCACGATATAGATAGGAGATTCAACATGACGCTGACAACAGCAATCTGTGTCTATGGAACCTTTGGTCGAATGTGCCTAACCTTAACTATTAGTCCAATATTATTCTACATAGAGAGAAAAGATTCAACATTATAGAGACATGAAGAACAAAAGATGATCAGGACAGCCGCACTCCAATCCAACGTAACTTTAATGTAAAAAACTGGAAACAGGCACTACAAATCACAGCAATGGAACCTAGGACATCTGACGCGTTTCACACTAACTTCAGTGTTCTTCCTGAGAAGCAGATTTGCACCCAACAAGACCTGCCTGGAGCGGCAATTTCTGTCTCATTATAGAGACAGTGTTGGGGTAGACCAATAAACATGAACAATGAAAATTCAGCAAAAAACATACAAAGGTCAAATCTGTCATTGAAGGCTTATGGTGTCTGTCGAAAGTTCTAAGAAGATTCGACAAGCGGCTAAACTGTACGACGCCGCAAACGTACATTTCCGGTCAAATGCTCGGCCCATAGGCTATAGAAGAATTTGAATGTTGGTTGACTAGTAATAATAATTTATAAATATAATTATTACTAGTCATACAAAATTAGAATTCTTGTAGACAGAACATTAGACTGGAAATGTACAATTTGACGTACAGTTTAGCTGCTCTGTCGAATCTTTAGGACATTCGACGGACACCATAAGCCTTCAATGACAGATTCAACCTCAATTTATTCGGCTATTCAGACGAATGCCTTTTTTAACGAAACAAAATAAATAAAAACAAATTTCGGGAGTAACTAAATAAAAATCATTTTCGGACGAAAACGAAATTCCGAAACAAAATATTTCAGTGTGCACATGTCTAGGAATAAGCACATTGCATTGGTTATTTGAATGTTTGACATTCTATATAGAAGAAATATTCTACATTGGTCCTAAAAAAAAAGAGGAACATTGTGGATGGTATGGTGCAAGAGTGTGGTTCAGCATTAGTAACTGTGAACTGCAATCGGATTAATGATGTTGACCTAGACCAAGGACATGCTTGCAATTAAATAGAAAGTCCATTTATAATGCTGCCATACATGGTTTCAAGTGATTTGTATTCTTTCTCTGCAATACCAAGGAGGTTTCTCTTGTGTTAAGAATATGAACACGATAAAATGATAGCCATGTTCATCGAATTGCTGCCTTAGGGAGAGATTTATACTTATAGTATACTAGGTGCTGTGCATTAAATAATTTTCACTATTCCCAGACCTAGAGGTAGGGCTAGATTAAGGTAGCTGCGCCCCTTCTTACGGCGGCGCAGCGCATCGTATTTACGCTACACCGCCGCAACTTACAGGAGCAAGTGCAGTATTCACAAATCACTTGCTCCGTAAGTTGCGGCGGCGTAGCGTAAATGGGGCCGGCGTAAGCCCGCGTAATTCAAATGTGGGGCATGTTTTATGCTAATATGTTATGACCTGACGTGATTGACGTGTTTTACGAATGGCGCATGTGCCGTCCGTGTACATATGCCAGTGTGCATTGCTTCAAATGACGTTGCAAGGACGTCACTGGTTTCGACGTGAACGTAAATTACGTCCAGCCCTATTCGCAAACGACTTACACAAACGACGCAAAAAATTCAAATTTCGAAGCGGGAACGACGTCCATACTTAACATTGGCTGCGTCACCTAATAGTAGGAGCAACGTTACGCCGAAAAAGCCTTACGCAAACAACGTAAAAAAAACTACCGCCGGGCGCACGTATGTTTGTGAATCGGCGTAACTAGGTAATTTGCATACTCTACGCCGAAAACGACGGAAGCGCCACCTAGCGGCCAGCGTAAGAATGCACCCTAAGATACGATGGCGTAAGAGACTTATGCCAGTCGTATCTTAGGCTAATGTCGGCGTATCTTGCTTTCTGAATACAGAAAGAAGATACGCCGGCGCAGATTTGAATTTACGCAGCGTATCTATGGATACGCCGGCGTAAATCATTGCTGAATCTAGCCCGTAGTCTTTTCTAAGGGGGACTTAAAGTAAACCTGCGCTTTTTGCATGTGCAGGATAAAGCAATAGGCTTTGCAGACCACCACAGTCACACACACACACACCTTCCTATGCCCCCTGTCAATCTGTTCAACCGCCAGGAACCAAATAAAGCTCTGAGTTGCTGGAGTCATAACTTACACAGGGCTATACACTTCTTGGTGACAGTGATGTCACATGGAATGAGTTCCACCCATGTTCTCCATAACAGGATTACTAATTACAGTTGTGTTAAAAAAATAATAGCAGTGTGTTTAAAAAAGTGAGTAAAGCTCAAAATCCTTATAATAACTTTTATTTCCATGGACGCAAATGCATTGGGAACACTGCACAGTCTATTCCAAATCAAAACATGAACAAAATTTTTTTAAAAAAAATATATAATCGGCGCAATAAACAATGTGATTGTGAAAATAAAAATAAAATAATCAATGGCCCACTAATAGGCTTGATGTCATTGCTGCCCACACCACTTATGCCCTGTACACACGACCGTTTTTTCCGTCAGAATAAACTCGGATGGTTTTTCCGACGGAATTCCACTCAAGCTGTCTTGCATACACACGGTCACACCAAATTCCAACCATCAAGAACCTGTTGACGTACAACACAACGACGAGCTGAGAAAAATTAAGTTCAATGCCTCCGAGCATGCGTCAACTTGATTCTGAGCATGCGCGTTTTTTAGTGCGTCAGAATTCCATACAGACAAATGGATTTTCCGATAGGAATTTTTGCAGTCGGAATTTTGGAAGGAAAAAGTCAGATTGGGCATACACACGGTCAGAATATCTGTTAAAAAGCACCCATCGGAAATTCTGACCGTGTGTACAGGGCATCAGAGTGTATTTACTTGTGACTCTCAATAAGTAATAAACAAAGTATAATATAATGTAGCGCAACTAAAAACTCATAAATCAAGTCCAAATATTTGACAAAATTAACCGTAGTGCAACTTCCAGTGACAGTTCTTTGAAATCCAGTGACTACCACCTCTAGCTGCCTGCTCACCCCCCAATGTTGACCCCACTACAGAGTCACACACGCCTTTAGTAATATCTTTCAGCATGCATCAGGGAAACCCTTCCTCCTCCTGGTGTTCCTGGGCAAGACAGACCTCCTCCCGAGTTCGCACGCTATGGACCTCACCTGGTGAAATATTTTGGACTTTATTCATACGTTTTTGGTTGCGCTACACTATATTTATCATATTTTGTTCAAGAGCAAAAAAAATGTTTAAATTAGTTATTACCGTATATACTCGAGTATAAGCCGACCCAAGTATAAGCCGAGGTACCTAATTTTACCACAAAAAATGGGAAAACTTATTGACTCGAATATAAGCCTAGGGTGAGAAATACAGCAGCTACTGTAAGTGTATAGACATTTAAGGGGAAGGAAGGGGAGAGGGATAGGGAAAAGGCAAGTCTGATTAGTATTTTGATGGGTATGTGTGGGATCTCTCATCAATGATGGAAGTGGGGCCGTAACCATAGCATATATCAAAATTAGCAGGTGGTAAAGATCAGGGGTAAGGGAAGATGGAAATTGATCTTAGATAAGGTCATTTGGAAAAGAAAAGGGGTTACTATAGGCTGCACTTAAATGATCCTGATCCCAAAAATGTATAAACTCAAGAGGTAATATCAAAGAGTTTATTCTGATAATAATTTAATCAGTTGGATCACATTGAATATCACATCACAATTAAAAAGGCATGGTGTTGGGTACATCAAACCATGAGCACACATAACATACAGGACATACAGTAGACAAACATTAACACATGACGCTGTCCGGACTCTGTCGGGGTCAGTCATTGGTTTTAGTCACTATGAACAATTATGGTAGGTAGTGGGGTGTATGATGTTCAATACTAGATTGACATGGGACTGCCAATTGTGGCCCTAATAGTATACTAACCAATGACTGATCCCTAAGGGATAGAGGAAGGAGGGGGGGTGTGTGAGAGGGAAACGGGGGGGGGGGGGAAGTATGGGGATTGAGGCGATGATGTTGCAACCGGTATCACTAGACTGGAGAATTAGGTAAAGGGCTTATACATAAGTTCGTCGTTAATGACGGAGTAGCTTCCTCACGTGAAGGGTGCAGTGATGTACCTTGTCCCAAGGTTCTCAGTCCATATTAGATGGTAATGAATCGATGATCATTCGGATGAATGGTTATTCACTTGGTCTGAAATAAGGATGTGTACTGTATGGCCTTGGCAATCAGGGTAATTATTCAATAATTTTGAATGACATTGATGCAGTGCACAGTGAGCTATCAATGATAAGAGCATTCAATATCTGGAAATGCACAGATATATTAGTTTAGATAGTGTAAGTAATAGGGGTGTGTGTAGGTCTCACACCACAAATTATGAATATTTTCACCCTAGATAAGCGGTGCCATAACAGTACTGCTGCATGTCAAGATATGGTGGTTAGTATGACTTAATAACCAGGAGTCATATGAATTATGTTGCTTATCAAATTGAAGCAGCTGAGTCCCCAAATGTATCTTGACACTAGCGGATTGGATTGTTAATGAAAATTCGGAGGGTATAGTCATCCAAATATCTCCAAGTAATAGCATCAAAAATAAAAGTTGGTTACAGACCTTTGTTAAGCTTCATTCATTCTGTGGAATGATCAGAGTGATAATGAGTCCAGTATATGCAAACCTCTGGTTGGTTGTCACAAGTGATGCATCCGAGAATACAGATAACTCGGCCACAGTGAATCAATTGGGGCAGGAGTTAGATTACCCCGTATCCAGAGCATGGGCTAAGTAGCCCGGTGTAACGCCGCAATCGCCGTCTCCGTCTCACGTTCCTCCGTGTTCCTTCCTGATTTGAATTGGATCACATAGACAGGTCACATGGGCAGCGTCTGGTGATGACGTCGACGCGTTTCGCCGTAGCCAATGGCGTAGCTTCTTCCTGGACGTAATGGGATGTCAGCTGCTGGATGTTTTTATAGGCAATCCACAGCTGATACTGACACCAAACAGTGCGTGCTGACGTTAATTCGCTGCATGGAATACCCGATGCTACGGTGGTCATGGAGATTAAGCAAAGTAAATTACTTTGAATTTCCCAAAAAGGTTGATTTATTTGCATGCTCGTTTTTCTTTTTCTTCATTTAGTATAGCTCATTTTGAAAGACGGTGTTCAATTTTGGAAGTAAGAACACAGTGGGGGAAGGGAAGTGAGTGCACAGCAGGGACGAAGGTGAGGAAAAGATGAAAAGGGGTGGGGGGAGAGAAACAAATATTTGTCGGCTGACCAAATAACATTCATCATCAGGATATTTTATGTACTACCCAAAAATTAAAGTAACCATTTCCTCATGTGACACTCATATCTCAATCGCTTCATCTAGATCTATGGCAGTGAGAATCACTGACTTCCGGGAGCGAGTGGGAGCAATAGTACATTTGAATAGATGTCATAAATTTAGGTACGATTTGAATTGTATGGGTAACCTGACAGTCATGAAGGCTTAACTTGAGATAGTGTGAGATGTTTGTTTTGGGCATTGACAATCATGTATCAAAGATGTTATGATTAAAGGAGGTGGGAATAGCCGAGGTAAACTTAATAGTATGCAAGATGTCCCAAGGTGCATCACTGTTTATATCTCATGGGGTGAATAGGGACATGATCAAGGTTTTCCTATGAGTTTAGAAAGACTTGTAAGTTTAATTCAGTGTTCAAGCCAACGGGAACGAGTGATTTGAGACGATATACCCACCACTTCTCCTTTTGTTGGAGGATACGGTCAAAGTCACCTCGTCTGCCGGGTAATTTGAGGGCATAAATTCCCTTCACAGTCATGCCCTTGGAGCATCTGTTGTGGTGTTCAGCAAAATGCTTGGCGAGTGGTTTTTCAGGGGTTTTTTGTTTTTCGTTAATTTCACGTAAGTGCTCACCTATCCGAACTTTCAGGGCACGTTTCGTTTTTCCCACGTATATTTTGGGACAGGGACAGGTGATTAAATAAATTACTCTGGTTGTCGAACAATTTATCAGGTCCCTGATCTCAAAATCACATTGTCCGTGGGCATCCTGAAAAGAGGATGTACGATCGACATAAGGGCATATCTGACACTTATTGCAGGGGAACATGCCCACAGATCTAGGATAGTCGGATAGCCACGTGGCATTGGGTTCTTTTACAAATTCTGATTTGATTAGGATGTCACCAAGACTATGGGCACGTCGTGCCACTAATTTGGGCACAGCACTGACTATTTTCGAAAGGCCTGGAGCATTAGTTAGAATGCCCCAGTGTTTCTCCAGGGTAGTTCGAACTGAATTCCACTGTGAGCCATATGGAGTTATTATTCTAATGGGCTCATTTGAATTCATGCCAGGTTGATCCAATGATCTCTTTTTGGTCAACAGGTCCACACGATCTCTGATGGCCGCACGTTTTCTGGCTTTTTTAATTTGACCATGCGAATAACCCCGTTCGCGGAATCGCGTATACAGGTCGTGACTTTCGCGACGGTAATCGGAGATGTTGGAGCAGTTGCGTTTTATACGCATAAATTGGCCTACCGGAATACCGTTTTTGAGCCAGTGTGGATGGTGGCTGGTGGCATATAGGAGGGTGTTGGCCGCGGTATTTTTACGAAAGGTACAGGTACTCAGTTTACCCTCTTTTAGGGTGATTAGTAAGTCGAGAAAGGATAGATGTTCGGGATTGACTGTATAAGTTAAATGAATGTTGCGTCCGTTCCGATTAAGCTCGGTCATGAATTGATGCAGTGATTCGGTGTCTCCTTTCCATATCATTAAGACATCGTCTATGTACCGCCACCAGGTGAGTACATGGTGGCTGTACATAGACGAGGTATAAACATCTTCTTCTTCCCAGAGGCCTAGATGTAGGCAGGCATAGGCCGGTGCCCAGGCCGCACCCATCGAGGTACCTCTTATTTGTCGGTAAAAGTTTCCCGTGAATTGGAAATAGTTGTTCATTAAAGCAAACTCTAATAGATCAGTAATGAACTCGTTTTGTGTTCCTGAAAGGGGATAGGTGCTATCCAAGAAGGTCCCAACTGCCCGAATGCCAGTGTCGTGGGGTATCGAGGTATATAATGACTCTACATCTATACCAACCAATAGGCAACCCTCAGGTTGCTGACAGGTGCCTAGAGCATCCAATTTTGCCAGTACGTGTTGTGTATCTTGTACAAAGGACTTAAGATCGGTCACCATCTCCTTGAGCATAAGGTCCAAGTATCGTCCCATGCGTTCCAAGGGTCCCTGGCAGGCCGACACAATCGGCCTGCCCGGTAATTCTCCAGTCTAGTGATACCGGTTGCAACATCATCGCCTCAATCCCGATACTTCCCCCCCCCCCCCGTTTCCCTCTCACACACCCCCCCTCCTTCCTCTATCCCTTAGGGATCAGTCATTGGTTAGTATACTATTAGGGCCACAATTGGCAGTCCCATGTCAATCTAGTATTGAACATCATACACCCCACTACCTACCATAATTGTTCATAGTGACTAAAACCAATGACTGACCCCGACAGAGTCCGGACAGCGTCATGTGTTAATGTTTGTCTACTGTATGTCCTGTATGTTATGTGTGCTCATGGTTTGATGTACCCAACACCATGCCTTTTTAATTGTGATGTGATATTCAATGTGATCCAACTGATTAAATTATTATCAGAATAAACTCTTTGATATTACCTCTTGAGTTTATAAATTTTTGGGATCAGGATCATTTAAGTGCAGCCTATAGTAACCCCTTTTCTTTTCCAAATGACCTTATCTAAGATCAGCTACTGTAAGTGGATAAGAGGGTCAAAAATTGACCACTGTGCCCATTACAAACATCACTGTGCCCATTACAAACATTACCACTGTGCCCATTGCAGCCTATCAGTTTCTGCACTTCTTTAGATGTTTTCCCCTCTCCAATCAACTTTCTAATCAAAGTACGCTGTTCTTCTAAACAATGTCTTGAACAACCCATTTTACTCAGAGAGAAATGCACTATACCCAGCATGTACAACATTTGCTGCCTTCGCCTTTAAATAAGGGCCACCTGTTTTTTCACAGACTGAATGGCCTCACTAATTGAACTCCACACTGCTATTATTATTATTATTATTTTATTTTTTTTCTCGTTCAATTACATTTTTTTTAATTTTCACAATTTTCTGCTATTATTTTAAACACGCCCCTTTCAATTAATGATTCAATTACACCAAATAAGCAGCATGCATGTCATGACTGTTGGGTCTGTCGGTTTTCTATTACTCTACTACACCTACTAATAAATTATTTGCCATGTAGAAATATAATTTATACCAAAAACAGTGATTGGTCTGGTTAGTGATGTTAGACTGCTATTATTTTACTTTCAATAAATTTGTATTAATATTTCAGTTAGGATTACAGTCATCATATACGCTTTTCAATAAGACATATAGCCCCTAGGAGCGATACATAGCAGATTGCTAATAAAACATGTAATGGCAAATACAACAAAATAATATAAATCTTGGAGGGTAAATCAGAGGAAATTAAGACTGCCCGGTAGGCCATATAAAGTTGGAACAATAAATACCTTCGAGGCCTGACTGCTATTATTTTGAACACAAATATATTTCTTTTGGTTCTTGGTTATAAACAGAGTGGTGGAATAGTGAAGGAAAAATGAGCATATGCTGCCATGGTGGGGGGGGGGGGGGGGGGGGGGGGCTCAGGGCAAGTGAATAATTTTCTTTGCCCTTTAGGTCTCCTCACTTGTTTTGTAGTAGGAATAGCCCTGGACAAGCCTATAGATGAATGGATCTGGATTGTTGTGGAATATGGGGGGAAGGGGGGGGGGGGGAGGGAAGATGCCGATGTGGTCAAAGGGTTAGCCTAGGTTTTGATTGGGGGTCCACAGAGATATAGTCTAATGCCCTGTACACATGATCGGTTCGTCTGATGAAAACGGTCCGATGTTTACATCGGACAAACTGATCGTGTGTGGGCCCCATCGGTGAAAAAAAAATAGAACCTGTTTTAAAATTTTCTGATGGTTAAAAAACCGATAGAAAAAAACGATCGTCTGTGGGGAAATTCATCGGTCAAAAATCCACGCATGTTCAGAATCAAGATGTTTAACTGATGGTGTGTAGGCAAGACTGATGAAAGTCAGCTTCATCAGATATCTGATGAAAAAATCCATCGGTCCGTTTTCATCGGATGAACCGATCGTGTGTACGTGGCATTACTTATTCTTATGAGATACAGTGGTTGATTTACTAAAGGCAAATGTACTGTGCACTGCAAGTGCAGTTGTTCTAGATCTGAGGGGAAGCTCTGCTGATTTCTATCATCCAATCATGTGCAAGCAAAAATGCTGTTTTTTATTTTCTTACTTTCCATATATGTGTGAGTATTTTTTTACCTCATTTACTAAGCTCTGGAGCAGGTGCACTTTCAGTGCGCAGTATATTTGCCTTATAGTATTTCTATTTTTTTTTTTAAAGACACTTTTCTTTCTAAAAGTCCAATGTCCGTGTCTTGGTGTATTTTTAGTGACTATTACACTTCATTCTCATTGCAGGTCCCAGTCAGTGGTAGAGCCTGGCACGCTGGTGCACGCGGACCGCAGAGATAATGAGAACACCCAGCCGCTTCTTGCCCTGGATTGATCCCCCAGCATCATTGCAGTCACTGTAGATCTCACCGATGGATCTTTTTTTTTGTTTTTTTTCTCACTCTGCAGAATATTCACCAGCTACGCGCACACGGTGTCACTGTGCAAAGACCTATTTAATTTCATAACCATAGTGCCAATAAACAGGATCAACTTTATAAATAACTGTGAAGTTCTTTTACTGCCAAAAAGGACCCAGACAAAGTGCATTAGAGCTTTCCATGTTGTAAAATATATGCTGCCTCCTGCAAAGGGAAATGTATTATAGCTGTCTTTTGGCTAGAAAAGGCTTAAAGCTGAACTCCAGGCAAACAAAGGACACGTAAATGCCATAAATGGGAACTGTTTCCCCTGCCAAAGGATTTCTAATTTCCTTCAACAATCTGTCTTAGCCTGTGACTGTACAAAGAAGGAGCAGGAACACAATGATGAGGTAATCGCAGTTCTCTTCCCTCCTGTAACCATGTTTACAGTGTTAGAGGGACTGCAGCAGAACCTGATTGATAGCCCTTTATCTCCCAGTGTGAATGCTGCTGTATAAGAGATTACAGGAAGATGATATAAATACACATTCAGGTACATTTACTAGTCATATGTAATGAAATTTAATGATCATTTTAAATTAATACAAAACTGGAAAATAATAGATTTTTTTTATATATGCCTGGAGTTCAGATTTAATAGTCAGTATTTTTATATCATAATTAATGGACCCATGAGATTTCATTATTTTATCAAGTAAACCACCAGCAGAATGTTAAAACAAATAATTTTGTCAGATTATTGTAAAAGTATAATTACCTGACATAAAACAAGACATTTAATAGTCTATTATGAAATATAGTGTAAAGGATATGTATAGAAGAGCCCGTTCCCTGCCATCACTGTACATTAGCTTGATGGAACTTCTTGGATGAATGAACTTGGTTAGACCTGCACATATGGTTAGAGGGACGTAACAAGAAACCACACAAATCCTCTATTTGATTGGGGGTCATGCCACTATTAACACGGAGGGGTTTCTACCTTGCATGGTTGTTTGCAAGCAATGACAGAATGCTGTTTCCAAAATTTTTTGGAGTGTAGGCCAAGCAAAGCCATACCATAGTTCTCAAATCTGTTGAATTTTAGGGTCACACTGCAATAGCAGATATTACCAGCAGGTGGCACATGGATTTGTTGTAGGAATCTGTTTTCAAGATACTACATACAGAGGTACTTAAAAGACACAATGGCCCGGATTCACAGACAGCAGGCGCACATTACGCCGCTGTAGCGCAAATAATATACGCTATGCCGACGCAGCGCAGAGAGGCAAGCATGGAATTCACAAAGCCAGTGCTGCCAAAACTGCACTGGGTTTCGAAGGCGTAAGTCGGCGTAGGTGGAAGTGGGTGTGAGCCATGCAAATGAGGCGTGACCCCATGCAAATGATGGGCCGAGCGCCAGACAGATAAGTATCACCAACTGCGCATGCGCTGAGACGAGGACGCATCCCTCTGCGCATGCTCATAACCATGTCGGAACAACTGCCTAAAATACGCCAG
The DNA here is from genome assembly GCF_905171775.1 of Rana temporaria. NCBI lineage: Eukaryota > Metazoa > Chordata > Amphibia > Anura > Ranidae > Rana > Rana temporaria. The sequence goes on from NC_053493.1 coordinate 328,581,556, forward strand.
ATCACTGCCTACGGCGTGAACGTAACCTACACCTAGCCACACACATGTCCAACGTAAACTCTGTAAAATACGCCGGCTTGTGTTCCCTGGTGCAGACCTTTGCATGTCTGCTGCTGGGTTACACCTCCTTTATGGGGCTTAACTTTACGCCGGACGTACAACTTACGCGCACATCGCGTAGCCTGGGGCGCACGTACGTTCGTGAATCGCCGTATTTCCCTCATTTGCATATCTGAATAGAAAATCAATGGGAGCGCCACATGCGTCCAGCCTAAATTTGCACCCACGCTGCGCCGGCGCACAGATACGACGGCACACATTTGCATTTACGCGGCGTATCTTGAGATACGTCGGCGCAAGTGCTTTGTGAATCCGGGCCAATATGTCCAGCTTTCAATGAAATCAGTATATCAGCAATACCACAATTGAATGTCCACCTAAATTTTATAACTGAGGTTTTCTGACACCATAGGGCTAGATTCACGTAGGGGAACGTAAGTTTATGCTGGCGTAGCGTATCCTATTTACGCTACGCCTCCGCAACTTAGACGGGCAAGTGCAGTATTCACAAAGCACTTGCTCCGTAAGTTGCGGCGGCGTAGCGTAAGCGCGCCGAATACAAATTGTCAAGAGGTGGGCGTGTTTTATGCAAATAAAACATGACCCCACGTAAATTAAATTTCTCACGAACGGCTCATGCGCCGGCCGTGAACGTATCCCAGTGCGCATGCTCCTAATCACGTTGCAAATAGTCAATGCTTTTGACGTGAACGTAATTTACGCAAAGCCCGATTCGCGAACGACTTACGCAAACGCCGTAACATTTTCAAAATTCGACGCGGGAACGACGTCCATACTTAACATTGACTAGGCCTCATATAGCAGGAGTAACGTTACGCCGGAAAAAGCCTTACGCAAACAACGTAAAAAAATCCGCCGGGCGCACGTACGTTTCTGAATCGGCGTATCCAGCTCATTTGCATATTCTACGCTGAATTCGACGGCAGCGCTACCTAGCGGCCAGCGTAAATATGCAAATCTGAATACAGAAAGAAGATACGCCGCCGCAGCTTTGAATTTACGCGGCGTATCTATAGATACGCCGGCGTAAATTCTTGCTGAATCTAGCCCATAGTGTAGCAATTCAGACAGGTTTCCAACAAGACGTCCCTCATGAGCAGGAAGATCATTCAGAGATACCCAAGTAAAATGTATTTTTTATAGAAACCAGTACTGAGATAAATATGTTTAAAAAAATACTAGTTGTCTGGTTTTCTCTTGCTATAGTGCTTTCTGAATACCAATCACAAGATCAAGATTAAAGCCTCGTACACACGATCGGACCAACCAACTTTTTTGTGGATTTTGGTCCGAAGGGCGTTGGCCATGAAATTGTTCTGCATACACACGGCACAAACATTTTAGCCAACATTCACCAAACCACGTTTTTTTTCAGCTCTTTACCGCCACCCTTTGGGCAACTTCTGCTATCGTTGGCATGACGTTTAACATTGGTTCGGAGCATGCGTGTTTGTACTTTGGATTTTAGTTGGACAGACTTGCGTACACATGATCGGATAAACTTGTCGTAACAGATTTATTGCCCAACAATTGGTGAGCATGAACAGACAATTTTTGTTGTTAATTCAGCAATAATTGTCTGATGGAGCATACACACGGTCGGATTATCCAACACAACACGTCCGTCAGACAATTATGGCCATAAAGTTGGATCGTGTGTACGATGCTTTTGACAGGTCAATATTGCTCCGCGGGCAGCAGCATTATGGTAACTGACAGAGAACTGTCTGCTCTATGAAGTCACCAAATACATTTTCAAGCCCTAAAATTTCAATTGAGTGTCTTATATACAGGAAAAAATATGAGGAGTCTTTTTACTATTTTTATAGATACCCTTAAATAGCATTTTTTTTTAAAAAGCACAGCCCATTTTTGATGATTAGAAGCCCTGTCTGAATTGCAACTGAATCCTGCCCAAAAATAATATCGCTTGTAGATGGTCCTAACATGTCTCAGTGAATGAGGTGCAGTCTACAATTTTACCAGCAGGTGGTGCTGTATAAATACAGTGAAAGCGGAGAAGCTGTGCACTGGGTACTAGTAGTACATGGGGTCAGTTCATATAGATTCCTGCTAGACCACATACTGCATACCCCCCCACAGTTTGAGATTGGAATTAGGGACACCTACTTGCAAACATATGTAGGCATAGGACACACACCCCTGACACACCCCTTAAATGAGAATTAACCTTTTTACCACTCCTATTCATTTATATTGGCTTTTAAAATTGACAAATGAAGCAATTTAGAATTTGGATTATCACTGGGAAACACTTTTTGAAAGATAAAAATTGCATTTTATGTACAACTATATAGATCAGACCAAAATGAGGAACAAAAGAGAGGCAAAGAGGGACATTGCTCCAAATCAGGGACAGTTGGGAGCTATGTATACTGTGATTAAAACTCTGCAGACTTGAAAATCTCTCTTGTATATGCCACATTATTTATTAAAGATGGAACAACTGGTTTCATTAGATATAATTTATTTATTCTTATTTATCATATTTTAATAGGAATTCCCCTGTTTTAAATTGGACCTTTATTGAAATTTGTACCATTAAAAAAGGAAACTAGAGCTTTAGAGGTAAAATTGTGTTAATTTTTGTCTTTTAATTTGTAATTTTAAAGTTTTGGGAGTAAGGCTGCTCTAAGCACGGCAAAATGTGTGTTTAAATGATGTCTAGACACAGTTCTGTAGTTAAGAGTTGAAAACTGTTGCTACTTTTTTTTCTCAAATAACGTTTTATTGAATAAATGAAGAGAAAAGTAGGTAGCATACAGTATACAAGAGCATATGTCACAGCATACAGGTAAATAGTAGTGTAGGGCACGCAACTGCCTGCATGGTATGTAGTTAAGTGATACATGACACATGCCTTTTGTTGCTACTTTTTTAATATTTGAAACAAACAAGTACCACACTGAAAAAATCATACTGCATTCCATGGGCTTAGTAGCATGACAAAATGATTTTATGTCCATCCAAGCTCATGGGTGGATGTGACTAGTCTGAACCAGCCCCTGTGGTCTCCTGCACTCTGCAAGGTACAATAGAGGGCGCCTACAAAAACATCAATGAGGTTTCCTCACAGGATAGCCTGTGAAGATGGACTTGGGATCTCAAGATTTTGCCGCAGGAGACGATAATATAAAAAGTCAGGAACAATTTAAAGCTAAAATGTAGCTATTTTGTTCCCCAAAGCGTTAGTGACCTTACCTACCTGTAAAGAAGTATTTCCCACATTGTGCAGGCTGCTGGATTCTATAGAAATCTTTTGTGCAGGGTGCCTGGTCCCCTTCCTGGCATTGAATTTCCGGCACTGTGGAGGTTAATAGGTTCAGTCTCCAGCCTGAACTGAATTAGCTCCTCCTCTCTCATCTATTGACCTGTGTATAGACTACATTGCATGTTACTCAATCTGTGAAAGGGGAGAAAGAATCCTGTCATTTAACAGATCCTGTTACATGCAGTGAATGCTATACACAGGCTTTCTCAATGGATGATGAGAAGGGAGGAGGAAGGAGGTCCCTGTCAGGAGTCTCCTCTGTTGAGTTCAGTCTGGAGACCCCAGCCTGCAAACCCTCTCTGAGCTGGAAAGTCATAGACAGGAAGAGGACAAGGCACCCTGCGTGCATTGTACATTACAGTTAAGAAGCGGGGGGGGGGGGGGCTGCCGACAGTGATTAAAGTGAGCAGGTGCTGTCGGAAATTACATCTTACATTAAAGTGAGAAGCGGGGGATGCTGTCTTCTTACCTCCTCTCCCATGCAGCCAGCGAGTTGAGGGGCCGAAAATGACTTCTCACCAGGCGGGGCCTCTAGTAATTTGCGGGGCCCTCCGCAACTTTGCGGGGCCCTAAGCAGCTTGCATAGTGAGCCGATAGGGCGGATCTGCCCTGGGATTACTTCATTATAGGTAAGTTGGGTCACTAAGGCCCCATGTACATTGCTGTTGCTAAACGGACGTTCAGAGGCAGTTGGACACTTTTTTCAACTGCCCCTGAACTCATTCAATGTTATCTTATGGCAGTGTTTCTCAATTCCAGTCCTCAGGCCCCCCCAACAGGTCAGGTTTTCAGGATTTCCCTCAGATGAAAAGGCTGTGGTGATTACTAAGGCAGTGAAACTGATCAAATCACCTGTGCAAAATAATGGAAATCCTGAAAACCTGACCTGTTAGGGGCGCCTGAGGACTGGAATTGAGAAACACTGTCTTATGGGTACATGTACACAGGTTCGTTTACTGTTGTTTTTAGGCACCTGCGTTTATAGGCCTTTTTTAAGGCAAAAAAAATAGTCCAGACGCCGAAGTTTCAGACGCTAAACGCGGTAACCTGCGTTTAGTTTATAGGCGTTTTTGGCCATGTTAAAAAAAAAATGTAACCGCTTCTAAACGCAAATCCAGCAAAACGTCACTAAACACAAGTAAACGCGACAAAACAGACGTTTTAAACATGGGTTACTATCTGTCAAGTTAAATCGTTCAGGAGCAGTTGTAAAAGTGTCCCGTGTACATGAAGCCTAAAACTAGAGGGAAAAATATTTATAAACTAGCTTTAAGCCTACACCTTTAAAGTCATTGTTAGAAGGACTAATTCTTTAACCACTTAACAACCGCCTTACGTCTACTAACGGCCGCACTTTAAAGATGGATATCTCGGTAACGGCAGCAGCTGCTGCCACAACCGAGGTATCCATCTTTAGTGCCAACGGTCCTGTAAACGATAACGGCGGTCTCCGCGGAGGATTCGCCGCGAGATCGCCGTTATCGGTGGCGGGAGAGGGCTCCCCCTCCCGCCGCTCTCCTGCGCCCTCCGCCGCTTACCGGAGCCGTCGGTAGCGGCGGAGGCGATCGGGTCCGTTCGGCACCTGTGTGGGAAAAATGCGTGGGAAAAATCACCCCCACCCGTCCCCATATCTCTGCTGGGCGGAAGTGACGTCAAAACGTCAGTCCCGCCCAGCGTCTTAAAGCAACATTTTTTTTTCTGTCATTTGAAAAAATGACAGTTAGATTTTTTTTTCTTTTTTTGCATTTAAGCCTAAATATGAGATGTGAGGTCTTTTTGACCCCAGATCTCATATTTAAGAGGACCTGTCATGCTTTTTTCTATTACAAGGGATGTTTACATTCCTTGTAATAGGAATAAAAGTGATAATTTTTTTATTTTTTTTATTTCAGTGTAAAAAATTATAAAAATAAATAAAAATAAATAAGAAAACAAAAATTTTTTTTTTTAAAAACGCCCCGTCCCGACGAGCTCGCGCACAGAAGCGAACGCATACGCGAGTAGCGCCCGCATATGAAAACGGTGTTCAAACCACACAAGTGAGGTATCGCCGCGATCGTTGGAGCGAGAGCAATAATTCTAGCCCTAGACCTACTCTGTAGCTCAAAAAATGCAACCTGTAGAATTTTTTAAACGTCGCCTATCGAGATTTTTAAGGGTAAAAGTTTGACGCCATGCCACGAGCGGGCGCAATTTTTAAGCGTGTCATGTTGGGTATCATTTTACTCGGCGTTACATTATCTTTCACAATATATAAAAAAATTGGGCAAAAATTATTGTTGTCTTATTTTTTAATTCAAAAAAATTATTTTTTCCCAAAAAAAGTGCGCTTGTAAGACCGCTGCGCAAATACGGTGTGACAAAAAGTATTGCAATGACTGCCATTTTATTACCTAGGATGTCTACTAAAAAAAATATATATAATGTTTGGGGGTTTTGATTAATTTTCTAGCAACAAAATTGTGATTTTTACATGAAGGAGAGAAGTGCCAAAATAGGCCCGGTTGTCAAGTGGTTAAAGGACAGTTACAGTCTTTTCACAGTTTCTTATTTCAAGGCTCAGTATAATGAAAAAAAAATATATTTTTCTGGGTATCATTGGTAATGGCCTATATATGTACAAGCAGCCATATTCTTGTATTATTTATGCTTCCATTCCGTACACTGACAATGCTTCACTCCACTTTTAGTGCCGGTTTAAATCTTAAAAGGACATTGAATAACATACTCTCTATAATGTTAACTTTATTTTCTAAAATGTACCTTCACTTTTGTGGTCAAATTTGAGAAACTTCCACTATTTATTTACGTGTTTCCATTCACACAGCGTACCTTAAAATATTAAAAAAAAAATTCTTACTCTGTTAGTATTTTTCTTTGCAACAAGTTTATATACATATGACTGTAACTGCAATCAGAGAAGAGGGATGTGGGGAATTTTTCTTTTGCATCAACATACAAAGTACGACCTAAGGCTAGCCACACTCACATAGATTCTCCATCCACGCCAAACAACTTGGATAGAAAAATCTCCTCCTGTGGGCTATTGTATTTTCTCCGGCAGCTGTCAGAATACCCAAACAGTGTGTGCATCTGATTGGACGCAGGAACTGTTCGGCCAACAATTTTCCAACCATCTTCTTCATCAAAAGTTGAAGCATTTGTTAGTAGCCAGGTCTCTGTTAGATATGTAACAATAGGTTTAAAAATAGATTCCCTCTACTTTTTTCCATTCCTTCTTTTTCCTTGACATAGCCATGTATTTAGTGTTCCCTACTAGTTTGTTCACCTTCTCTATTAGAAAGTTCTAATTTCTTCCTGTGGTACATTAGTCCTCTACTGGTTTCTTTCATCGGGATACCCTGTACATTTGTTCTTCACTTTTGTACCCTTAAAGCGGGAGTTCACCCGAAAAACTATTTTTAACATTAGATTGAGGCTCATTTTGTCAAGGGGAATTGTGTGTTTTTTTTAGAATCGAAGCAGTACTTACCGTTTTAGAGAGAGAACTTCTCCGCCGCTTCTGGGTATGGTCTTCGGGACTGGGCGTTCCTATTTGATTGGTAAAAGGCTTCCGACGGTCGCATACATCGCGTCACGAGTAGCCGAAAGTCGGTGCGGCTCTATACGGCGCCTGCACACCAACGTTCGGCTACTTTCGGAAAATCGTGACGCGATGTATGCGACCGTCGGAAGCCTGTCGAAAGCCTGTCAATCAAATAGGAACGCCCAGTCCCGCAGCCCATACCCGGAAGCGGCGGAGAAGATCTATCTCTAAAACGGTAAGTACTGCTTCGATTCAAAAAAAAAACACCCGATTCCCCTTGACAAACTGAGCATCAATCTAATGTTAAAAATTAAGTTTTTGGGTGAACCTCCACTTTAAAGAGAACCTGTGCTTTGCCCTTGCAAAGTTCGTTTTAATAGTAGCCTGCCAAGAGCATATGATCCCCTTGGAAGCTGAAAATCAATGAAGCATGCGCTGCTACTACAGTGATGTCCGTTAGCTTCAGCGTCCTGCGCCAAGTGACTGCCCAGCTGTATTGTGAACAAGAGGTCAATTGCTTGGTATTGGTGATATCCAAGTAACAATTTGCTTGTTCTCAATGAATGCAGGGCATTTTCTGATTCAACAATGTGGAGAGGTTACTTCATAGTCTCCGCCTTGTCCAATCAGAGAACATCTTGTATTCATTGAATGCAAAGTGTTCCCTGAAATAGTGTTTGTGCCAAGTGGGAAACCTCCTGTGTTCAGTAAACAGCAGGGCAGGCACTCAGCATTGGATCCAGAAGCTACTGGTGATTATTGTGGTAGCGGTGCCTACTACAGTGATTTCCAACTTCCACAGGGATCACACAGTTCTGGAACATACATTCTTACCAAACTGACTAAATGTAACTATGAAAATTGCAATACCTGGAATTTATCTTCAATCTTTCCAAAAAATATTCGTTTTCTGGCTGTCTCCGGGTGCAGTTTGTTTCAGGCACTGACACAGAACAAGCATGCAGATGAGGAAAGTCAGAGTAAAATAAAACCTTCTAGTATACATGCTGAGCTAGCAATTTGAGGTGGCTTTACACTAGTAGATTTTCATATAAACATACACACAATTTTTTTTGGTACATTCAATGACCTAATTGAATGTAGTTTGAAAATACTTTAAAATGTTGTTTCATCTTCACATTCAAGTTTTGAAATGAATGTAATTTCCCAAACAAAAAACACAAATGTTTTTGTTTGAGAACATTTTCCATTCTGTTCCTTTAATTTTTCTTGTCACGGAAACATTGGTTTGACTCCATCATCCATAAGAAAATAAAGCAAACATTCTTTAAAGTGGAGGTTCACCCGCACATGACACTTTTTCCCCTTAGATGGATGCTCGTTTTGTCTAGGGGAATCGGCTAGTTGTTTTAAAATATGATCCGTACTTACCGTTTACGAGATGCATCTTCTCCGCCGCTTCCGGGTATGGGCTGCGGGACTGGGCGTTCCTATTTTGATTGACAGTCTTCCGAGAGGCTTCGGACGGTCGCATCCATCGCGTCACGATTTTCCGAAAGAAGCCAAACGTCGGTGCGCAGGCGCAGTATAGAGCCGCACCGACGTTCGGCTTCTTTCGGTTACTAGTGACGCGATGGATGCGACCGTCGGAAGACTGTCAATCAAGAAGGAACGCCCGCTCCCGAAGACCCATACCCGGAAGCGACGGAGAAGATGCATCTCGAAAACGGTAAGTACAGCTCATATTTTAAAACAACTAGCCGATTCCCCTAGACAAAACGAGCATCCATCTAAGGGGAGAAGAGAAAAAAAACATAATTGGGTGAACTCCCGCTTTAACTAGTTCCCGACTGCACTATAGCCAAAAGATGGCTACAGCACGGCTTTGCAGTTCTGGTAGGATGTCCATAGATGTCTTCCCATGTGCGCGCCTCCCGTGCCTTGATAATCAGTGTGGCCCCATCAGTGCCAACCATTGCAGCTTATCAGTGCCGCCTCATCAGTTCACATCAGGACAGCCTCATCAGTGCAGTCTTACCAGTGCTCATCAGTGTAGCCTCATCAGTGCAGATCATTGAAGAAGAAAAATGACTTAGCTGCAAAATCTTAAAACAAGAAAAAAAAATTCAGCTTTTTTAAAATGTTTAGCAAAAAATATCACCAAAATAAAGCTTTATTTGTATCAAAAAAAATATAAAGGTTTCATTTGGGTACAGTGTTGCATGACCACGCAATTGTCATTCAAAGTGTGACAGCACTAAAAGCTGAAAATTGGCCTGGGCAGCAAGAGGATGAAAGTGCCTGGTATTGAATTGGTTAAATGTAAAATTTTGAAGAAAATTCTACTAGTGCATTGCTAACTTTAGTACTGTAGCCTGAATCAATATCCTCGGCTTCTCGTATTGCACATTTTTTCTTTGCCCAGTCCAGACATTTACTGCATAATCCTGCAGTGCCTGGCACACTGGAGTGCTCATTTATTAGAAATTGGCTGTTTTAAGCCACTGAATATTTCATATTTATTTTTGATGCTACTAATACATGGTGACAGTAATCAGATCTTTAACACATTAGATTATACCTCATCTGTTGTTTAATTGCAGATGTTTTAACAGACCTGACAAAGCATATAATGCTTCTAAACACACTATATTCAAACCACGAGTCTATGGAACGAAGGGTACAGTGTATGGATGACAGCAGAATACACATATTTCAAGTGCGAAAAACTTTTTTGTTTCACAATGTTCCTCATCACTAAAATAAAATCTATGCTAGAGCACTGTTTTTGCTTGAATTTTTATTAAAAATGTACAGCCTTTTTTGCAGAAGGCAATGGCTGGGCAGTTTATTTTGTATTGGGTAATAGGTTAAGACAATTCACTCACCGTTCACTTTATTAGGTACACCTTGCTAGTCCTGAGTTGGACCCCCTTTTCCCTTCAGAACTGCCTTAATTCTTCGTGGCATAGATTCAACAAGTTGGAAACATTCCTCAGAGATTTTGGTCCAAATTTACATGATGGCATCACACAGTTGCTTCAGATTTGCTGCCTGCACATCCATGGTGTGAATCTCTCTACATCCCAAAGGTGCTCTACTGAATTGATATCTGGTGACTGTGGAGGCCATTGGAGTACAGTGAACTCACTAATGAATAAGCGCAGCTTTGCTGTGTGAAATGTGTCGACCTGTACCTGCTTTTTTGTCCTGTGGTGTCATTTATGTTATGGATTTTTACATTAAAGAGACTTATCATTTACCTCAGAGTGCAGCCATCCATTTCTTCCAACAGTGAACTCATTGTCATGTTCAAGAAACTAGTGGTGAGATGATTTGAACTTTGTGACATGGTGTATTATACGGCTGGAAGTAGACATCAGAAGATGGGTACACTGTAGTCATAAAGGGATGGACATGGTCAGCAGCAATACTCAGGTAGGCCGTGGCATTTAAACGATGCTCAATTGGTACTAAGGGGCCCAAATTGTGCAAAGAATATATTTCCCCACACCATTACACCACCACCAGCCTGAACTATTGATACAAGGCAGGATGGATCCATGCTTTCATGTTGTTTACACCAAATTCTGATCCTACCATCTGAACGTTGCAGCTAAAATCAAGACTTATCAGACCATGCAACGTTTTTCCAATCTTCCACTGTCCAAATTTGGTGAGCCTGTGCAAATTGTAGCCTTATTTTCTTGTTCTTAGCTCACAGGAGTGGCCCCCGGTGTGGTCTCCTGCTGCCATAGCCCACCTGCTTCAAGGTTCGATGTGTTATGCATTCAGAGATGGTATTCTGCATACCTTGGTTGTAACAAGTTATTTAAGTTACTGTTGCCTTTTTATCATCTCAAACCAATCTGCCTATTCTCCTCTGACCTCAACCAGGCATTTTCATCCACACAACCTGGATATTTTCTCTTTTTCTGACCATTCTCTGTAAACCCTAGAGATGGTTGTGTATGAAAATCCCAGTTTTTTTTAAATACTCTAACCAGCCAGTCTGGCACCAACAACCATGCCATAGTCAAAGTTACTTACCGTATTTATCGGCGTATACCGTGCACTTTTTTGCCCTGAATGTCAGGGCAAAATCGTGGGTGCGCGATATACGCCGATACCCGCGCCGAGTTTGAACCACTGCGCCGGCATATACCGAGCGCAGTACAGTCGGGTATAGTCGGGCAGGCTCGGCTCCTCTCGCGGTCACGTCCTGGACGTACAGGACGTGACCGCGAGAGGAGCCCAGCCTGCCCGACTATACCCAAGTGTACTGCGCTCGGTATATGCTGGCACAGTGGTTCAAAAGCGGAGATCGAGCAGGGAGGACACCGCAGAAGGATGCCGGACCTGACGAGGAGGACACCACCGAAGCCGCAGACGGACGCCGGACCCGACGAGGCCACCGTGCAAGACACCAAAACTGTAAGTACTAAAATCTTTTTTTTATAGGAATGCGGGTCCACTTTAGGGGTGCGCGCTATACGCCGGAGCACGCAATACTCCGATAAATACGGTAAATTCCCTATTCTGCCCCATTCTGATGCTTGGTCGTCTTCACCACAACTAAATGAATTGAGTTGCTGGCATTAGATTGACTGTATAGGAATTTGTGTTAACAAGCAATTAAACAGGTGTACCTAATAAAGTGTCTGGTGAGTGTATAAATAAATGACAAAATAGAAGAGACACTGAGGTTTCAGAGGTTATGCATTTGCATGTGTCAGAGCTGCCTCTTTTCCTATACAAATCTACATAAATGCAAAGCAGCTGAAAGCAGGTCAGAAGAACCTGACAATTAATTCTGAATGACCTACGAAGCACCTCAAACTGATGTCAAAAGCAAGCCGCTTTTGCCCATTGACACCAGCCTGATGCTGTCAACACAGGCCTGTTGTGATACATTGGGGTTGAATTACTAAAACTGTAGAGTGCAAAATCTGGTGCATCTGTGCATGGGAGCCAATCAGCTTCTAACGTCAATTAACCTTTGAGAAAAAAAAAACTGGAAGCTGATTGATTTGTATGCAGAGCTGCATCAGATTTTGCACTCTCCAGTTTTAGTAAACCAACCCCATTATCTCATTAATCCTGCTTTACTAAAACAGAAGACTCATAGCAGCATAATAATTCTGTAGTTAGGCCCACAATTAGCTAAGTATGCGTTATGTGCATGAAAAAAAGATTTACAAATGTAGGTTTATTCAGGAACAGAATTTATTTCAAAAGGAGAAAAGACTTCTTAAAATAATTAAACAATAAGTGTCTACAAAGTACATGTATAGTATCAAAACATCCATTACAAAAATATCACAAACTCTGAAACAAGTACAAAATAGGCAGCTTTATCTTGAGGTCTGAATATTCTTACTTAAATCTTAACAGTGCAGAGATGGGCATTCTGTGCTCCATCACCTCTTGTACTTACTTCTCGTGAATTTACATTTTACACTAGGCAAATTTTTGTTCAATCATAATTTTAGCATCCCATCTCTGCCACCTTTATACACATACTCTATCCGAGTGTAAGGAAAACCCATGACAACTACATGGATCGAGCCTGTCCATTTTGTAGAACAGGTAACTCTACGAATGAAGCACCACACAGTAATATTCAAGTTCATAAGATAGGTTTCTTCATAAAATGTATATAAAAGCCACAGTATTTTGTGAGCCATACTCCACACCTTCATTGGGGCAGAAACACAACATAAAAAAGTAATACAATGGCTAATATACACATCAAAGTTATTATTGCATAGCTTTTTAATACAAAATATACCTTTTCTACGATACATCTAAAAATTGGTACGAACTTGCTTGTGGATTCTGCTTGTTTAGCTTTTTCTGATCCTCTGCCCAGCCAATATAAGATTGCTGATGAAGTTTAAATCAAGATTTTTTACTTTTCTTGTAATCATTATTTTTCAAATAATCTTAAAAATGTCTGTTCCCTTATTTATTTTTTTTACAACAAAAGATATATTTGTATTACCATACTCTATATCAGGGTTTCTAAACTAGGGTTCCTTCAGAGGTTGCCAAATTTCCAAGATATGCCTTTCAGATAAGTCCCAACTTTTCTCAATGACCACAAGTATAATGCCTGGTACACACTACTCGTTTTTTATTTGTTAAAAAAACAAAACAAAAAACTCAACACTCCGATCAGCGTGCTCCGCCATTGGCTGAGAGCGCTGATCTGGAGCCGGTCGGCTGCTGATTTTCCAGCATGCACGTCGGAAAGAAGCCGGCCAAATGGCTGGCTTCTTTTGGGCCGAGTGCCTTACACATGTGCCGAATGTTGACTGTTTTTCAATGAGCAAGTTGACATTTGGTCTGTGTGTACGGGGCTTAAGGAGCATTCTTCCCAGTAACCATCACACTAATGTATCATTGTAGATATAGTCATTTTTAGCAGGAGTTCCCCGATTCCAGAAAGTTATTTCAAGGGTTCCTCTCTGTTAAAAAGTTGAGAAAGGCTGCTTTATAGTCCAACTTTGATGTTTATAATAGCTATTTATTTGTGATATTTTTTTACTTCTGTTTCAACCCTAATGGAGGGGGTTGGAGTATGCCCCCCAAAACATATATTTATACACATTATGCTTGGAATAAACTTTCTTCTGGACTTGAATATTACTGATGGAACTTTAGAGTAGATTTACCTATCCTATTTATAACCCAAGGCAATTGTGATAATTCTTCAGGCCGGGTTCAAACTAGCTGCGGCCGCATCTTGCAGCAGGGGGTCCAGTGCGTCGCTGTTCTCCGTTTCAGGGGGCGAATCAGGTCCAAATTTTTGCCTGAAACGGACCCAAAGACGCACATGAACCTTTTCCAGTGTGGAATGCGGCCGCTCCGGAGATGTGTGAACTGACTCCATTGTGAGCCGGTCACAGTCTCCTGTCATACGAATTGGATGCGGGGAAACCCACATCCAATTTGCATACATGTGAACCCAGCCTGAGTGTGCAGAAGCAGTCAGCATACTATTCACATTGTTTATAGGCACACCATTATCATACTGTTGCTAGACATTATTAAACCAAATGAACCCACCACTTGATGTTTTCTATGCTGAGAAATGAAAACTCTGTAAGGTTGCTAGAACATCTCACAGGCCATGCACCAGACAGATTAAAATGTCCATATATAATGACAGCTATGAACGTGATTGGAAACAGTGGGGAAATAGAGACAATTTTTAGTACTGAAATTTTGAGCCTTGAAGCCGTTTGTCCTTGTTGGTTTATTTTCCTAATTATTTGAGCCATTATTACACTTCTGTGAATAAATGAGTTTAAACCATAAAAGATGTCTTGAAGATTCTATATTTGGTAACTATGCAGGATGCCACCGATTCAAATCAGCAACTAATAGTTTTAATAAATGATGTGAAGGCTCACTTTCCTGCATTGTTTATGAATGGGATGACAAGTGGATGATGTTAAAGTCTTCCTGCAGCTTTTACTCTGAACTAACTCTCCATAGCAATGAATGGAAGCGCACATGCTATACCTAGGGAGGATTTTTACAAGCTGGTGTGCCACCTAGTCGATGATTTATAGCTAAATCAAGGAATTAATATGAGTCTTGTGAGGAGGAGGGGCTGCTATATAATTGTACCAAGCGTACATTTTAATAATATATATCTCTCAGATATACATTTATGTACATTTATTGTACTTTTACATGAGATATATCTGTAATTGCAGCTCTCTGTCCCAAATAACTAGAGAGACCCCTACAGTACTAAACAATGGAGTCCGAACAATAGGTTTTCTTATAAATGCCAGTTACAAACTATTTAAGGTGGTATTATTACACACAAAAAAATCTTTTTTTAACCCATATATATATATATATATAAATTAAAATCTACTTTCTTTCCATCTGGGCCTCATTTATAATGATTATTTTTATTTCCATTTCTTTTCATTGGACTTGAAAAGTAACTTTACTAGCTTTAATGTTGCTGTTCAATAAATGACCACAAAAAAAGCATGATTAAGTGAGGCAAAAACTTGATAAACACGCTCTTCTCATTAAAACCGTTGCATTTTTATAGTCATGCAGCAATAACATATTTAACCAGCAGGTGGCAATATAAGTAAATACTGCATGTTTCTATAACTGTTTGTCCCGACACCTTTATATTAGTATGTCAAGGTGCCCCAGGGCAAATAGCATGTCCAGCTTTTAAAGCTGCATTTTGATCTGTTAATTTCCAGAAACCAAAGGAACCTTGGCAGAAACATTACACAATCACATTTATCTTGTGATGGCATACACATTAAAAAGCCTATGCATTGCTAAAAAATAAAATAAAACTAAATCCTGCAGTGATTGATGACATATTATTCTAGCCAAATAAAACAGAAAATGGCAGATAATGCAATTTTTATGTTTTTTTTTTCACTGCAAGTCGGTTTAAAAACCTCAGTACATCTGCAATAAAATGTAACTTGATAATCAAGCCCACACTTTTAGTTCTAAAGGATCAAAAGTTTTTAAATTGAAAAAAAAAAAAAAAAACAGTTCTTTTACAAAAGAAGAAAAATATTGTCCGGTAAAAAAAAAGGACAGAGCTGAATAAATCACTAACATAACTATACAACGTGGCATCAATACGCTGATTTAAGTTGCAGAAAAGCAAAAATTAAAAGCAGCACAATAGTACATTCTTACCCAAAATGTACAATGGCAAAAAAAAGATATCGAAGACCAAAGTGACACTCAAAAAAAAGTCTAAGACCCAAGTGAGAAGACAAACGCTACCCCAAGACCAAAATGACATGACAAAAAATACTCAGACTACAATGAAGGAATAAAAACTAAAGTGACCGGATAAAGACTCATCTAAGAGCAAAGTGACGTGAAAAAACGGAGGTGGCGTAACGAAAACTACTTTATGATCAAAGCAAAATGCGAAAAACGAAAGTGATGAGAAAAAAATGCGTTGGGACTGAAAGGGACCTGACAAAAATGTACTTTAATGCCAAACTAAAACGCAACAAAAAAGTGAAGTGACAAAAATTATTCCAAGGCCAAAGAGATACGACAATAAATTGGTAAACATAACCGTGACAGCAGCATTGTGTCAGTTGTTCATAAAATGAAACCCCAAAAACCTCTGTGTACTGGCAGATTTTATTCATCAGGAGGGAGAGTCCTGGACATCTGAAACACTCGTGGACATCACTGGACAGAGAGGGGGCTCAGGTAAGTTTTAGGGGAGGGGGGCTGCTGCACACAGAAAGCTTTTTATTTTAATGCATAGAATGCATTAAGATAAAAAACCTTCTGATTTTACAACCACAGTCTTGCATTAATAGATTCATAGGCAAATGACACCAGGAAATTCTAATGAACAAGGCAAACAACAGATGCTTCTTCAAAAACACAATGCCAAAGTAAACATAGGTCAACCAGATTTTTGTTTATTCTGTCAGATATGATTTCTGATTGGCTGCTTAGGTCATTAGAACTCAAAAATTAAGTATGATGAACTGGTAAAATTGGGACACTGATTCAGATTTAGGATGAACGGCATGATTGTGGGGAAATTTTATTTTGCAATAGGCAAAATTTTACCAAAGCAAGAACTCAGAACTCAAAAAAGTGTTTGTGACTGGAGCATTTCATAGTCCTGATATGTGCCCACTCTACCATGTACTTGTAGGAAAAAGTATCCTCTTCTCTTTGTATGTTTCCTTTATGTGAAATCCCTGGTGTTCCTGCCAGGCCCCCTGCTTTCCTATTAAAAACTGGCCACACTAAGCAGGAAAGCTCACCGTGGTCTTCTGGGGTCCCTCTGTGGCTATCTCGGCTCCTCCCCACATAGGATGCATTAAGGTGAAAAAATGGGAAGCTTTACAACCCCTTTAAGTGGTTATTTTTTGTTTTATGTGTCTAGTAGATCGTTATTTGCGTACTGTTGCTATTTTACATTTTTTACACAGTCAGTTTTTTTCCATTTGCGGGAAATAAATGAATAACATAAGGGGCTAATAAGAAGCCTTTTAGGCACACAAGCATATCCAGAATTAAAGGGTCTGCCATAACCCTTAGTAGCCATTTAAAGTCCATTGTACCCCCAAAAAAACACATTTATTTCACCTACTTCATTGACACCAGTGCCTAAATCTCCTGATTTTCCCAGAAATCTTGGGGAAATGATAAAACTCCCAATTACGCTTATCCCTACTTTAGACCCTTAAGCCTCGGACACACACAATTGGATTTTCCGCAGACAAAGCCTCAGACTTTTGTCCGAAGGGCATTGGCCAGGAACTTGTCTTGCATACAAACGGCACACAATCATCGGCCAACAAACATGAACATAGTTTCAGCTTATTAGCACCTCCCTTTGAACAGACCGGTGTCTACGGAAAATTTTAAAGCCTGTCATCCAACATTTGTCCGTGGAAAATCCAACAACAATTGTCCGATGGAGAGTACAAACGGTCGTATTTTGCGTCAACAGGCTGTCAACACACAAAATCCGATTGTGAGTATGAGGCTTTACTTGTACTTACAGAAAAAAATAAAATCATATTGAAGTATATCCTAAAAGCAGATGTCCGCTGAAAAAAAATATTAAAAGTCAGCAGCTACAAATACTGCAGCTGCTGACTTTTAATATCAGCACACTTACCTGCCCTGGAGTCCAGCGCCGTCCGCAGCAGAGGACAAGTGATCGCTCGTCACTCTGCTGCCCCCCACCATCCTCGCTGTGTTCTGGGAGCCGAGTGTTCCCAGAACACAAAGGGGGGGGGGGGGAAACTTACGTCCTGCCCGCAGTCTACGTGGCCGGAAGTGGGAGCAAATACCTGTCTTTAGACAGGTATCTGCACCCCCCTGAAAGGTGTCAAATGTGACACCGGAGGGGGGAGGGTTCCGATCAGCGGGAGTTCCACTTTAGGGTGGAGCTCCGCTTAAAGTATCTACGCTCTGGAATTTGCAATTGTTAAAAAGCAACAAATATTTCAAATCTTCATTGCAGGCTTGTGTTGACTGTTTATCTATCGGTCCCCGGATGATAATCTTTCCAGTTAAACTGGATTATTGGTGTAGCAGCACAATTCACATCTTTAACCAGCAACACCATTTTTTTACATCGTATGCATGATACAAAATGCTTACTCAACGTGTCTTTATATTTCTTTTTTCATTTTTGCATGTCTATTTTATTGACTGACAGAAATATTTTAGGTGTTACATAAAATGTCTTTACTATATAAAACCCCACTGAACTATTAATTAGGAAGGATCATGTAGTCTGACAGCTGACATCTAAAATAACCTGGTGCTTGATATGTATTCATTAGAAAGCACTGACATTACTGTGTTACAGATCTCTCAAGCAGACATTCAATTGTCTAGGTATTAATACAGTAAATTATTTTTACTGGAGTAATTAACTTTGATTTCAAGCAAAAAAAAATGATGAAAGGACTCAAACTAACTACATCGGAAACAGCACTTCAAATGCTATCAAATATCAATGTATTACAGCAAAACTAATGGCAATCTGCTTTAATAACATCCAATTTTATCTAATTAGGCAGAGACAGCACTTAAAAATGTTATACTAATTAGTGCTTAATTAGGCCTCATATCACTGCATGTTTGGGCTCAGAACCAGAAATGGGAATTAATTACATGCATATTAACCAGGCCAGCAGGAACGGTGGGTTAAGTAAAGGAGTAGCAAAACTGCACCGTCCTTCTTAACTTTGGCTGGGTTCTGCCCCAACTGCAAACTCATGCCTGTATAAAAATAATAAAATGAGAGTGAGTGCCACTTAAGTGGCTGTCAACATGAGATGGGAGCTGATAGTATCTCACTTTTGAAATTACCCAGCTGATACCATCATATAGGTACGTTAGATTTTCTGACCATGCTTATGCTATCATTTTGACACCTAATGGCCCGTACACACGATAAGAAAATTTAAAAAAAACACCACTTTCAAAGCAATCGTACAATTACACAGCTTTCGAGAGCCGATCACGACAGTTCATCCGATATTATCCAATAGGAAAAGCATGACATTTTTTCTCATGCGATACCAGATTGAACGATTTTCTTTCAATCAGTTCAGTTTTCACCTGAAAATACAATACAAATATTTGCATAACTTTAGTAACCTTTTAATTTTCAATATGAGATTAGCATGCAAAAAAAAAAAAAGGAAAGAAAACCGGACAATCATCCAATTATCTCATTGTGTGTACCAGGCATTAGGCCTCTTACACATGGGACAGGCTCTGTTGGTAATCTGCCTGCTCAGTGGGGAATCTGTCCACTGATGCCTACTGTGCAGTCACATGGCTGGTCCATGTCCGCTCCGCTTATGCAGAGCGGACACAGACACAGCCCGTTGTCCTCTATGGGCGGTCAGACTGTCACCTGATCTAATTCCCCAGACAGATGGGAAATGGATCTCCATTCATCAGTTTTTTATTGGACAGGATCAGACCGGATGTTGGTGGGTCAACAGACACATGTCTGTTGACACCTGCTGCTCCATAGAGAAGACTGGAGAGTCTAATCAGGCCCACCTGAAAAATGGACAGGCAAACCCAATTTGCCCACCTGTGTGAAAGGGCCCTAAGGGTTTGTGACCATGTTTTAGAAGTACAACTGATGTTGGTTGGAATAGGGAAGGGTTTTAGAGTCTTTTTTAATATAGTTTTAGGTTTGGGGAATATAAACACAAAAAAAGACTGTATCAAAACATTTTCTAATGTGCGGACCACCTCAGATGAAAAACTCAAACAAAAAGAAGTGCTAAAAAAAATGATCCTGTACATATATAGAACGAGTCAGGAAAAAAATCAGGATACATAAACATACACCTTTTTTAAAAATTTAAACCTAAGCGATACCTAATTATATATAAGTAGCTGCATAAGGCACAAGGATATTTACTGAACAGCAACATGTTTACAGAGGGTTGCAAACCTATTTACGGAACAAATTTGGCTTGAACTAAAAACATAAGCAAATGCCAAACATGCTACTAAGAAATGGCACAAAAACATCATGATATTAAAACATAACACAGTAAGATAAGGAAAGGGTGAAGGCGCCAGCATCTTCGGTAAGAGAATCAGGAAGTGAAGCCTTGCGGCTTCACAGCCTGGTTCCCTACTGCAGGGGGACGGAGGAGGGGCCGGACATGGCATAGATCGCAGCGGAATCTGCGGCGATCTATTGCTGGAAATGGGAGCAAATACCTGTATTATACAGGCATCTGCCCCCCCCTGAAAGGTGCCAAATGTGACACCGGAGGGGGGAGGAACCGGAAAAGCGGAGGTTCCATTTTTGGAAGGAACTCAGCTTTAAGGATAGGCACAGAGATTGATGATAAAGTGTGATGGGTTGGGGTTTAACATTTTGTATTGTGTACAGTACACACAACCTAATACCTTTGCTTCTAATCTATCTGATTGGTGAGATTCCCACATACTGCCAGTCAGCATGTCTTCCTCTGCCCTGGGGACGACAAGCGAAGACAGTGCTAAGAAAACTGCAGCAATCACTCAGGACAAGCATTAAGATTTCAAATCCAAAGACGAAACTTGACTGGCTGCTCTGAGAGACAGTCCCACTTTTTTGCTCCAGTTTTCAGCCACCGTAAATCAATCCCGCAGAGGTCAATGAGAAGACTGCTTATTCTCAGGAAGATGGAGGCCCAGGTTGCAAAAGGAACAAGGAAATGGAAGCAGAATAATTTACATGCAACGTATACATTTTGAAGTAGAAGTTGCATAAAGTTGCCATTTAAGTTGAAAAGGGTCTAAAAAAATGTGAACCTTTTTCTTTCAAATTCATCCTTTATGCCAACTAATCATTTAACAGCAACATTACATTAACAGTAGCCAAACTCAGCATCAGGCGTTATTGTGAATGGCTTTGAGGTAGTCCAAATATTAAATGCTCTGATAATCCATTGACCTTGGTATGGCTTAAAATCAATTCTCAGAATTCTCTGTAGCTGGGATAATGGATGAATTTAAAATTAAGTTTGAAAGAAATTGGACAGCAAAAAGCTGCATAAATGTAAACTACAACCAAAAATACTGCTGCAATTTAAAAAGGAGATTTTACTAACTGTCTTAGATATTTATATCAGTATCTGCACTTCCAGGAATGGGGTTATATAACAAAGGTTGAGAAAAAATATGGCTAGAAGTTTATCTCACCTAACACAGTGGCCTTGATGTCACTTAAAAAAGTCTCACTAGAAGATGAAAATGCTTGTTAACCCCTTCGGAGGAACCAGTTGACATTGCACTTGGTCTCATTCAAAACTGTGGAGGGGATCCTGAGTAAGGCCTGTAGAGGCTGAAACGTGTCAACATTTTTGTGCTGGATTTTATCCCCCCTCCTAATTGTTTGATCTACAATAAAGCTTGTTTAACTGCATTACATCAGAAGAGGCTTGCAGAGACTATATGCGGGGAACTGATGTGAAGATTTACCTCATGGGATCGGAGTCTCAGGTTTTTAGCACTGTTTCCTGTTTTTGTGCCCTCATTCCTGAGCAGCTCCTCCCACCTGTAACCGCAATCGGACAACACTGGATGAAGGCAACAAAACTCTGACAGTCCAAAGGAGAAGGGCATGAAAGCAAGGGCGCACAGAGCCTGTACAACTTTTTTTTGTTACTACAAAAAAAGCTACTGATGACAGATCAAAGCACCTGCCCACAAGCTGCAACAACCTGCTATCCTGGATCGGAGGAAAGAGTACAGATGTACAGTAAGTGTCCGTGGCTTGTGCTGTTGTGAATGCCCACAGACTAGACAAGTGCAGTAGCTGGTGTGGATTGTTGTGGACTTGTATCATTGTGAAGAACACAGGGTTGCTAAATGTTACAACTGTACTTTTTCCTCCAATCTAAAAGGGGGCAGGCTGGCAGGTTCTTTGGTCTGTCATCAGTGGCTTTCTTTGCAGTAAAAAAAGAAGCCAAAGAGGAGGCACAGGGTTTTTACTATTAGAAAGCAGAGCTGCACATTTCCCCTTCTCTTCTGGCAGCTTTCAGAGGAGAAGTGGGTGGGGTTGTGTAGGCTTTGTATACACTGTGGGGCGGGAGCTCAGTGCTGGCTGTAACTCCCCCACAGGAACACCCTTAATTTGGGCTTCAGCCTGGGGTGGAGCTACAGCCAGCACTAACAATAATAAAAATGCAATTTTATTTGAAAACCCCTGCATAGATTTAAAGGAGAACATGTGTGATATGCACTCAGACCCTTGGGGGTTTAACAAACTTTTACATCTTCTGGAAAGATCTCTTCTTTAATGATTATAGTGTATGCCAGGTCACTGAACCTATTTCCCCAACAGTGTACAACCACAGATCTTTGAAGAGGAATGGAGAGATTATGGGGGGTAAATATATGTCTAATAGATTATCTTATAGGAATGTTTAAAACATGCAGCTAGGGCATTGTATATGCTAAATAAGCGCAAAGGAGATAAAATGTAGGCAGGCAACTTACACAATGGCTTAATCTATTGTGTAAAAGAGACGTGTATTTTTTTCACACTTGAGTCACAATATCACAACTAAAGATTCCAATATTACTCCTGCCTTTGCAAAATGCAGAAACCAAAGCTTGGATACCACATTGGGCCTGAAGCCCCAACGAGCTAGAAAAGAAGGCCATGGCAAAGGGTGGAGGACAAGTCCAGCAAGGAGATCTTCCAGATAGGTTTCCATACAAACATAACCAGCAGGCACTTCAAACTAACACCACCCACCCAACACCGAAAGAATGACTTTCAGCGTCCATCTAGTGAAAATATAGGGTTCAGTTTCAGGTTTATTCTAGTAAACAAAGTAGCAGCTATACAACCAGAACCTTCTTCATATTTACCCCATATAATACAATTTGTTATGTATGCAAAAATGTTTGATCAGTACATGGTGATTGTTGAAAGAAAATTCAGTGATGATAGTTCAGTACATTGAGGCAGGTTTAAAAAAAAAAAAAAAAAAAGTATTGTAGGACAATTAATAGTGGTTTACCTTTTTTTCAGAATAGTAGCATAAGAGAACATAATCTCAAAGTAAAATCATTCATGGAAACTATACTATAAACCATCACCAATAGAAATATGGCACAAAATAATATTGTATATACAAGAAATATCAGGTACACCCATACGGTATATGCGTAACAGTGATATTAGGGTGTATTTAGTGCTTTAGAATTTTCCTTCATCTGATTAGGCTCTGTAAACCCATTCACATCACATTTAAATGGCAGGCAGAGTCTTCCTTTGATGCTGTGAAAGCTCCGGGTGCCAAACGTCCACAATAAATATTAACCGATAGGCGTCAGCTTCTTGCCACACTTCATGTTCAAAAGAGTCATCAAAAATCAGCACTTTGCCTTCCGCCCAGCTCCTGTAAAATAAAAATACCACGTGAAAACATTTCCGTAAAGCTTTGCTCGACCCATATGCTGTGGAAACAACCGGAGCCGATTTCACTGTGTATGTTTTCCTCTACAACTTGTAGATACAAATAGGTGTTTTGCTTTCCCTCGTTTAACATAGGGAAACCATAGTACAGCATGTGATTATCATGGGGGGGGGGGGGGGCAATGATTTTATATATATATATATATATATATATATATATATATATATATACACACACACATTATCTCACAAAAGTAAGTACACCCTGCATGAGACAACACTGAAATGTTTTTATTTTTCTACAATGTAAAGTAGTGAGTGTACAATGGTATTAGGCTACTTTGACAATGAGGTGTTTTTCAGGCGCTAAAGGGCTAAAAATATTGCCTGTATAGCGCCTTAAAAATACCTCCCCTGCAGCTCTAATGTGAAAGCTAAAGTGCTTTAACACTGGAGCGGACGGGAAAAAAAGTCCTGCAAGCAGCATCTTTGGAGCATTGCGGGAGCGGTGAGTACACTGCTCTTAAAACACCCCTGCCACCCCCCGCCCCAGTGTGAAAGTGCCCTAACAGTGTAAATTTGCTTCCCCCTCAAAATAACTAAACACACAGCCATCAATGTCTAAACCACTGGCAACAAAAGTGAGTACACCTCTAAGTGAAAATGTCTAAATTGGGCCCAAAGTCAGTACTTTTCGTGGCCACCATTATTTTCCAGGACTGCCTTAACCCTCTTGGGCATGGAGTTCACCAGGTTGGTACTCTTTTACTCCTCCATGATGACATCACTGAGCTGGTGGATGATAGAGACTTTGCGCTTCTCCACCTTCCGTTTGAGGATGCCTCACAAATGCTCAATGGGTTTTAGGTTTGGAGACATGCTTGGTCAGTCAATCGCCTTTACCCTCAGCTTTTTTAGCAAGGCAGTGGTCTTCTTGGAGGTGAGTTTGGGGTCGTTATGTTGGAACACCGCCCTGCGGCCCAGTCTCTGGAGGGAGGGGATCATGCTCTGCTTCAGTATGCCACAGTACATAATGCCATTCATGGTTCCCTCAATGAACTGTAACTCCCCAGTGCCGGTGTTCTGGAAAAATGTGCCCCCCTGGTGGATTATGCCCACCCTGGACTGCGCAGGCACAGCGTTCTTGCTCCGAAAATTACCGAACATTAAGAGCTGGGCATGAACTGTAGACTGCGCCTGTGCAATGAACAGGTCATAGTGACAGTCGCTGCCGATGCTCGCTCCACTCTGCAAGGGGGCGTGTATATTACAATTATATTGTGTAAGGGGCGGATGCCACGTCATCCATCAACAGTGCGGGGGGCGTGGCGTGTGTATTACTATTATATTGTCTGCAAGGGGGGGCGGGTGTATGAAATGAAGGACGAGTTTTGCACGGTTGGTGGGCGACTTTGTGGCATCTGCCCCTTACACGATATAATCGTAATACACCCGCCCCCCTTGCAGATTGAAGCGAGCATCCGCGATTGAGAGGTGTGTTGAGGTATTTTCGCTGCACCTGCGCAGGACAGAGCGGGCAAAATCCACAGGGGGACAATTCTCGGCAGGACACCGACAGTACTCATGCAGCCCCAGACCATGACACTCCCACCATCATGCTTGACTGTAGGGAAGACACACTTGCCTTTGTACTCCTCATCTGGTTCCCACCCCACACGCTTGACACCATCTGAACCAAATACGTTTATCTTGGCATCAGACCGCAGGACATGGATCCAGTAATTCATGTCCTTAGTCTGCTTGTCTTCAGCAAACTGTTTGCGGGCTTTTTTGTGCATTATCTTTAGAAGAGGCTTCCTTCTGGGACGATAGCCATGCAGATCAATTTGATGAAGTGTGCGTCATATGGTCTGAGCACTGATAGGCTGACCCGCCACAACTTTAACCTCTGCAGCAATGCTGGCAGCACTTAGGGATGTACTTACTTTTGTTGCCAGGGGTTTAGACATTGATGGCTGTGTGTTGAGTTTTTTTTGAGGGGACAGCAAATATACACTGTTATACAAGCTTTACACTCAATACTTTACATTGTAGCAAAGTGTAATTTCTTCAGTGTAGTCACATTAAAGTATATAATATAAAATTTACAAAAATATAATGGGTTTACTCACTTTTGTGAGATACTGTATATGTATATATACTGTAAATAAATATTGACACACACACACAGTGCTCAGCATAAATGAGCACACCCCTTTTGAAAAGTAAGATTTTACTCAAAATCTCAATGAACACAAGAACAATGTTATAGAACATTTGTTTAGCTCATTACATGAAAGCAATAATTTTAATAATATAACTTAGATTACAAAAATATTCAGTTTTATTCAAATTAGTTGATGCAACAATGAATACACCCTACAACAAAAACTACTACATCTACTACATCTAGTGTTTTGTATGACCTCCATGATTTGTAAGGACAACACTAAGGGGTTGATTTACTAAAGGCAAATCCACTGAGCACTACAAGTGCACGGTAAGTGCACTTGGAAGAGCAGTCACTGTAGATCTGAGGGGAAGATATGTAATGAGGGGAAGCTATGCTGATTTTATCATCCAATCATGTACAAGCAAAAACCCTGTTTTTTATTTTCCTTCCATGTCCCCCTCAGATCTACAGCGACTGAACTTCCAAGTGCACTTACCAAGCACTTGTAGTGCTCAGTGGATTTGCCTTTAGTAAATACACCCCTAAGTCTTCTAGACATAGAATGAACATGTTGGCGTAATTTTGCAACACTCATCGTTTTCCATTCTTCAAGAATTACCTCTTTTAGAGCCTGGATGCTAGGTGGAGAATGATGCTCAACTTGTCTCTTCAGAATTCCCCATAGGTGTTCAATTGGGTTCAGATCAGGAGACATACTTGGCCACTGAATCACTTTCACCCTGTTCTTCTTCAGAAATGCCACAGTGGCCTTAGATGTGTGTTGTGAATCATTGTCATGGTGGAAAAGTGCACAATGACCAAGGACACGGAGTATACCATCAATGACATGATGCTCCCTGACACCAGCAGCCATCATGCAGCAACACAGGATGACACTGCCACCACCATGTTTCACTGTAGGCATCATGCATTTTTATTTGCTCCCCTAACCTTACAGTTTTAAAGCAATCAGTTCCAAAAACATTTATCTTGGTCTCATTACTCCAGAGTACAGCATCCCAGTAGTCTTCTTTTTCAGCATGGGCCTTAGCAAATTCTATGCATGAAGCCCCTGTTGATGAGCCGAAATACATCGGGTTTACATTATAGCACCCCATACTGCTTTTATTCTTGTGATCACCTTTTTTATTGTAATATTTTGAAATTTCTTATGACTTTTTAATAAAACCTGTCATGGTTTGTTTTTGACCTGCACCATTTGGAGCACTCTCTCCTTTTTCTTTTTCGAGTTTGCTGGAACTATTAGTTCCCTCTTGTCCTGCATCTGAAGGCCCATTTGTTTGGTTCCTGTCGTTTTTGCTGTTCCTGGTTTTCATTTCACCCGAAGGTTCGAGAAACGCACCAACATCCGGAGAGTCTTTGTTGCAGTGACCCAGGTCCTTAGAGGCCACTAAGCGTTTTAGACTCACTGTTGTAAAGCAGTTGGAGTCCACAACTCATGGTAAGAGTACCCTATTTTTTACATTTGATGCCTGTATGATCCCTGCAGTCAACTAGAGTATCATCAGTCCATGCCAACGATTGGAGAGTCACATATTTGTTTGTTTATGGACTATTTCACATTCAGTGTTTTATTTCTCCAGCATCACATTATTTGTGATATCTGGTCTTTATACACAGACTTTATTATTGAATCACCATTATTGCAATTTATGTCACATATCGTATGTTATCATTGACATTGTATTTTGATACATTTTAGCGCTGCACTAATTATTTTGAAATTCTATGCATGGGTTTTAGGAGAGGCTTGCTTCGTGGACAACATCCATGCAATGCCATTCCTTTGCAGTGTATCCCGTATTGTGTCACGGAAAACAATCACACCAGTTTGGCTTTCTACTTTCTTTAGCTAGCTGTAGTGCACTTGCATAGCAATTTTCTTTAACCCTTCTCATCAGAAGATGCTCCTGTGGAGGTGGTAACTTTCGTAGATATATATGGATGTCTCTGTGAGGTTGCAGTTCCATCTTTGTTAAATTTTTGTATAATTTTTGCTTTAGTATTCTGACTAAGTGAAGCTTTGACAGCATGAAATTGGAAGGGGTTTAATTTGTTAAGTAACGCCCTTTGATATTTTATAACCCCCTGTCTGCTGGACACCTGTTTAATGAATAATTGAATGAATAATTAGACTCGCTTGTAGTTGAAGTCTTATTAATTAGGATTTTGTTGTCTAAAATTTTGCTTTGCTTCTAAGAATTTCATTAGGGTGTATTCATTTTTGCAACATGGTCTTGAATAAATTTGTTAGGAATAAAAACTTTTTTTGTGTGTGTAAATTAACAAACCTTAGTTGCAATCAATGGCCCGCATTTGTGTAATTATTTTGTGTCCAGTAGAAAATGTTGATTATGAGAGGGAAGTAAAGGTTTTCTGACAAATCTGTTGGAGTGTAATCATTTATGTTGAACAATGTATATGTGTATATATATATATATATATATATATATATATATATACACAGGGCGGTCTTTAAGAATGATTGGATCATGTGCAAACAATCCCCCCCCCCCCCCCCAGCTCCAACTCATACAATAAATAGCAGCTAGACTCATCAAAATCTGTTTACTGCAGCAGATTGGACAGCGATTGGTTGCCAGAGGTTACAGAGTATCTTTACTGCTCACCCATTGGTTGATAGAGGTTACTGCACATAATTATTGCTCACTGGGTGTCTATTTCCACAGAATAAATCAACCTCATTGTGTTTATTCATAGAAGTTTGCATTATAGCAGAAAATAATTTGACATTTCAAGTACTAACACAGCCCATTTATCAATCCATTAAAAAAATATAATTTAAGGAACTTGGAGAGATCCTGAAACTATGTGTTGTTCTGTGACATGCATTTGAACCACACATGCAATTCAGGGACCCCAAATGTACTTTGGGAGCTTCTGGAGTCTTGACACACTGAACTAAAAGCAGTGGTTGAATGCTATTTAAAGGAGAAGTACAGCCAAAGCTTGTTTGGCTGTACTCCTCGTATGGATCACAGGAGTGCAGTTTGTTTTGCAGTTCTGTGGCCCATTTTCAGCAGAGAGCAGGCTGAAGTCTGCTCTCTGCTGACGTCACAGAAGTCGTTCCAGGCGTTGCGTCATCATGACCATGAAGTCAGGATCCGCCAGATCCCTGGACTGACACCCAAATCAGCCTTTTAGCGAGCCGCTGAGAGCCTGAGCCAGCTGCCCCCTCCACAGCTCAGCGCTCCAGTGAGCGAGGAGGGGGGCAGAGCTGTGACTGACAGTCACCAGCTCTCTGCTCAAGGAGCTGTGAAAACCGAGTGATCGGCTGTGTTCAATCACTCGGTTCTCAGTGATGGAGGCGCCAGGGGACAGATGCAACATCAGACCAATGCTGCATCCACCTAGGTAAGTATAATCGAAAAAAAAAAAAAAACATACTTCTCTTATAACGAGAAGAATTTACATAGTTATTCAGGTTGGAAAAAAAAAACAGTCCATCTAGTTCAACCAAAAAAAAAAATCATACAATCCCATATACACAATCCTATACCCACAGTTGATTCAAAGGAAGGTGAAAAACCCCAACAAAGCATGATCCAATTTGCTACAGCAGGGGAAAAATGTCCTTCCTGATCCCCCGATAGGCAATCTGATATTCCCTTGATCAACTTAACCTGTAATTTGTTGGTACCCAGTTATATTATGTACATTTAGGGAAGAATTCAGGCCTTTCTTAAAGAAATATACTCAACCTGGACAGAACCACCTCTGGAGGGAGTCTATTCCACATTTTCACAGCTCTCACTGTGAAGAAACCTTTCTGTATTTGGAGATAAAATGTCCTTTCCTTCAGACATAAAGAGTGCCCCCTTGTCCTTTCGTGATGACCTTAAAGTGAATAACTCAACACCAAGTTCTCCGCTTATTTTTTTGTACTTGTTGATCATACCCCCCTTAATCTCCTCTTCTAAAGAGAGAATACATTTATAGCGGACCTTTACCCTTCCCAGGACAATCCTGCCTCTCCACCCCTCCATCCCTTCCTTTGCAGGAATAGGACATGTTTTTTTTTCTTTTCTTTGGTTTACGTCTTTTTTTTTATTTTATGTAAAGGCCTCCCCATGCACATCACTCCCCTTAGGTCAGTGGTTCTCAACCTGGGGGTCGGGACCCCCTCGGGGGTCAAATGACGATTTGCCAGGGGTCCCCGTATCCTGGGCTGTTCCTGAAGCCCGCACCACTCTACCAGCCTTTTCGCAGCTGCCCAGCATGGCTGTTCCTGGAGCACGTGGCCGCCCACTTAGCCTCATTGCAGCCGCCCATTCAGTTCATGGCATGGCTGGGGGGGGCAGACACTAGAGGTCAGCTGACTGGTGAGGAATGTGAAGTGGGAGGGGCTGAAGGAGACCCTATCTCCTGATTTCGGCATAGGTGTCACTGCTACGAGACACCACAAAGTCAGAGATACAGTGAGTAACACTACCTGTGATTATAGTTGCCATTAAAAGAGCCCACTACAGTTCTCAGATCAGCAGATGACCTTGATTAAGAGCACCAAAGTTGGCTGATGAGAAGCCCCCGCTGCACTGCCACTCATCCCATTTCCCGCACTCCCCACCAAAGAGTAAGAGAATGAATAAAAAATACATGAAAAGAAGGGGAGAAACAAAGAAAAAGGAAGAGAAAGAATAAGAGAAAAAACAAGAAATACAGTTAGAGCGAGGGATGGGGGGAAAAAAAACAAGAAATTAGGATAGAGAGAGATAAAAGGGAAAAAATAGAGAACAAAGAGAGAGTGATACATCCTAAAATGTACCATAAGTGGAAGGGACTCAGGGAGCGATAAATGTCCGTGGGTTTGGGGGCGCAAATTACTTGACTTGCCTTGGGTGCTGACAACCCACGCTACAAAAATAATTTTACTTTTGGGGGTCCCCACAACTTTAGACGTTTTATCAAGGGGTCACGGCACTAGAAGGTTGAGAACCACTGCCTTAGGTGAATTACGCACACACTGCCCGCTGTGCCTCCCGGGATATTTACGCCACATATCCCAGAAGACATAACCTTTTATTCAAGAGCAGGAGGAGGGGGTGGGCCCTATTGGTGCATCATCAAGAGGCCCGTACGTTAAACCGCGAAGAGCCGGCGAGCCTCTCGATGTTGTCTGAGAAAAAATAGTGGCGCAGGACAGAGCTGGGCATAAGATGATCTCAGTTTGTCAATGCTGGATCCACTGGATGGGCGAGTATCTGAAATGTCCATAAACCACCATCAGGTACGCAGGGCAAAAAAAAAAAAAGGAGGAGGTCGACCAGAGTTCCCCTTTAAGATGATATTTTTCCCAAGCTCCATGACACAGCTGCATTGTCTACCACAGCTCAATTGTTCATGCTAAATTCTTTTTGCAAAGACCTGTTCTTATCTGACAACACAACACAGTTTTTATAGAAAATTTCTAAATTAAAAAATGCCACTTACAACTAAAATTATAAGGCATGTGAATATAACACAATGCTCTTACCTAGTGTCATTGGCACATCTTATTTTACAACCAGTCTTTGGTATAACCAATCCTACGTGCATCCGCAGTCTGCAGTTTGTTGGCCCTGTGTGGGGCCACACATGAGTTCCAGGGTGCATGACAGAGTATTTGATCTAAGCACAAAGACAAAAGTTTAGGAAATGTAAAACTGTATAATGAATACTACCAACGGCCCCCTGGCTAGGACACAGCACACTGTGCTTCTAATGTGATGACCAAACCTCTATAAATAATTGCATTTGGTACTCTATATATTCTCTTAGCTCTAAAACATACATATTACAATAACAATGGTTTAAATCCTTGCGAACACTCAATAAAATCTGCCATTACTCTGGGATCCTAGTGATTAATTACACTATAATACCAGGATTTACCAAATTATGTAGATTCTACTATAATGCATTGCAATACTGGACCACTAGAGACCCCCAAACACACCAGCTGGGACCCTTACCCCCATCCGTTGGGTTTATAGAAAAAGACTGATTAACTGTACCTGACCCCTGCGGCATCCAGTAGATTCAGGAAATCTTTCTAGTAAAGCACATGTTTTAGGTGCAGAATTACAGGATTTTTCATTTTTCCGACCTGAAGAAAAAAGACAAATGTTCAAGAATCTGTTCATAGCTGCACTTGTCTCACATCATGTCATCCAGACCGTGTTCATATAAATTCAGCAACATTCAGAATGACATGAACAAACATGTCTACATTCAGGTAGGTCAGGTTCAAAACCCATCTTGCTTCATTAGGATTTATCAAAATTTCATCTAATTAACAACTGTTTATCAAACAGGCTGCCATGTGTTGACTTCATCTGTCAGCACATGTGGTCATCAAACTAACACCTCCATTACCCTACTTGTTGTCTAAAAATCTGGTTTAGATGCCGATCATCTAAATATTTCAGATTTATAGAGGTTTGTGTAGCCAATTTAATATTGTGTGGCCATTTTTTCTCAGCGGGTGAATGGAAAATGTAAAGGAAACCTGCATGGACAACAAATCTGAAGCATCTAAATTCTAAAAGCAAATCTTCATGTGGATGAAGTTATCCAAATTGACGAATATTCTACTCTGTACATTAGTTTTATTATAAAGGATCTATATAGCACCAACAGTTTACAATATAAAGGGGGACAGTACAATTATAACACATAGTTCAATACAGAAGGAATGGGAGGG
The DNA here is from genome assembly GCF_905171775.1 of Rana temporaria. Lineage (NCBI taxonomy): Eukaryota > Metazoa > Chordata > Amphibia > Anura > Ranidae > Rana > Rana temporaria. The sequence continues at coordinate 328,613,787 of NC_053493.1, forward strand.
CCCTGCTCATGTAGCTTTCAATCTAAAGGAAGAGGGAGGTGGTAGAAAAGGTAATAGCTGAGTACAGTTTTTTAGGTTGAGGTGGGGTAAGCTTCCATGAAAAAATTAGTTTTAAAGGACTGCCTAAAGGCAGACAGGGTTCGGAGCTGCCCAGCCATACTGGGTAGGGAGTTCCAGAGGAACGGAGAGGTTCTGTTAAAGTCCTGGAAGTGAATATTGGAAATGGTAACAAAAGAGCTAGGAAGCAAGACATCTTGGAAGGAGCGGAGCTTACGATTTGGGCGATATCTGCAAATGAGGTTGGTGATGTAGCTGTGGCCAGTGTTGTGGATGGCTTTGTACATTTTGGTCAGCATTTTGAATTATATATGCTGGGCTAGTGGAAGCCAGTGAAGGGATTGGCAGGGAGGGGCAGAAGTCATGGATTGGTTAGTAAGGTGTATAATTCTAGGAGCAGAATTCAAAGGTAGGCCAGTCAGAAGGGAGTTGTAGTAGTCAATGCAAATATAACCAGAGAGTGAATAAGTTGTATTGTGGTGTCGTTAGTCCAAAAGAGGCGAACTCTGGAAATGTTGCAGAGGTTAAGGCGGCAAGATTTACCTTGTGATTTGGATGTGGGGCCGAAGGATAGGTCAGAGTTTAGGATTACACCTAGCATCCTGGCCTGAGTGGAGGGACCAATGGTTGTGTTGTTGATCTCAGTTGTAAAGTCAAGGGGGGGCTAGATCGAGAAGAAGGAAATATTACAAGCTCAGTTTTAGAAAGATTGAGTTTGAGGAAGTGGTGTGACATATGTCACTCAGTAAATTTGTAATACATGAGGAGATTGAGGGGGGAGTTGTGGAGTAGAGAGATAGATCTGGGTTTCTTTAGCGTAGAGGTGGTATTGGAAGCCGTGGGAGGTTTTGAACTGGCTCAGGGAAGAGGTGTAGAGAGATACGGAGGAGCCCAAAGACAGAGCTTTGGGGTACCCCAACAGAAAGAGGAAGATGTGCGGAAGAGATGATGATGTTTGTGATGCTGAAAGTGTGCTGAGATAGGTAAGAGGAGAACCAGGAAAAAGAAGAGTTGCAGAGACCAAGGGAGTGGAGTTTATTAAGGAGAAGTGGGTGGTCAACTGTGTCAAAGGCAGCTAAAAGGTCTAAGACTACGAGTATGGAGTAGTGGCCATTGGTTTTAGCATTTAGTTGGTCGTCAGTGAGTGTTAGTAGGACAGTTTCAGTGGAATGTTGCGGGTGAAAGCCAGACTGTAGGGTATCGAGAAGGTTGTTGTCAGTGAGGTAGCAACTCATACTGGTTGTGGACATTCAAGACAATTCAAGGCATTCAAGAAGCTACATATTTATTTTTATTTCGGGGGGACCTTAGAGACTGTATGAAATGGCAGCCTCCAGTCTGGAGATCCAAGCTCCCCCACTTCCTCACCCACTCCCCACTGCCTGTGTCTGTATTAGCAACAGAAAAATGTCCACTGTCAAGAGTGTAGCACAGTGCTAATCTTCCAGCTGGATATTTAGATGCAGTGTGTTCCGGCTTAGAGGCTCTTGAGGGTGCCCTGGAGACTAAAATGCAGTATATGACACCACCTTTAACCACTAGCCACCATCATTCTACTGAGGTAGGTCAGCTCTCTTCCGCAAATCGCTGTAGCTGTACATCGGCCCTTTAAACTGCTAGAGCAGGCACACGCGTGCCCACTGAATGTGGCCGGTGGTCTCGATGGCCGCCAGCCATGAGTGATCGTGGGCATGAGACACAGTACGAGCACTTGTCCTCTAGTCCTCTTCTCCTCTAGTCAGTCACATCTCCATAGAGTAAGAAAAACACTGAAGTAACACAATTAACCTCTTGATTGCCCCCTAGTGTTAACCCTTTCCCTACCAGTGACATTTACACTGTAATCAAAAAAGAGAGAAGTGCATTTTTATATCTCTGATTGCTGTATAAATGTCAATGGTCCCAAAAATGTGTCAACAGTGTCCGACCTGTCCGCCACGATGTCGCAGTACCGATAAAAATTGCTGATCGCTGCCATTACTAGTAAAAAAATTGAATAGACGCTATAAATTTTGAGCAAAACCAAACAATATACATTTATTGTGATTTTTTTTTACTAAAAAAAAAGTAGAAGAATATATATCGGCCTAAACTGATGAAGAAATTCTTTATTTTTTGGGGGGGATATTTAATATAGAAAAAAAAATTTGTTTATAGCACAAAAAAGAAAAGGAAAGGAGATCAAATACCACCAAAAGAAAGCTAAATTTCTGGGAAAAAAAGGATGTCAATTTTGTTTGGGTACCACGTCGCATGACAGCGCAATTGTCAGTTAAAGAAACACAGGGTCTGGTCATTAAGGGGACAAATGTGTCCGGGGCTGAAGTGGATAAGTGCCTGTGTAGCACTACCCCCGCAGGAGCTGCCAGTTTAGATTTGGGCCTTGCACGTTACCTCGCTCTTCCCTATCTAAGGGATGAGATGAGAGTCTAAGAACTTCAATGTCCACACAAGTTGAAAATCCTTTTTCTGTCAGGTTTTATTTCACACAAACTTGTATAGGTAGAGGGATGGAGGGTCAGGGGAAGGTTCAAGTACACAATGCAGATCACTGGGGAACTTCTAAGTTTCAAAAGTCACACTCACCACTTTCCTCAGAGTGGGTACTGCTCACCCGGATAGGTCCCTCTCACTGGCCTAGTAGCCGGGATGATGCACGGACAAAAAAAAAAAAAGAATACAGTCTCTGCCACAGACCTTTCTTTGAAGATAGAAATAAACTGTTCCCGAATCCTCTGCCACAGGATTTAGTACCCAGATTTCCAGCCGTACAGTTTAGAGCCTTTAAGCCGACCAGGCAACACTGTAAGGCATCATAGAATGCGGTGCATCCTCCAATGAAGTTATCATGCCTCTCCCGAGATACCAGACTTCCGCTTGGTCCTCCACAGGACAGGTCCTCCCTTGGTTTCCTCAATTGAGAGGCTTTATCCCACAGGACAGACAGCACAGGATCACCTTCAAAGTGTAAGCCCCAGTCAAGACAACTGGGCCTACCTGGCAGAAATGCAGCTTCGGGCCAACGTTGTCCCGGGGCTGAAAATGGACCATCACATACCTCGAGCCAGGAGGGCCACGAGGCAAAAAGGGACCCAAGAAAATGGCGTCTGCCCCTTAAAGCGGGGGTTCACCCTAAAAAAAATGTTTAATATTACATTGAGCTCACTTCAGAGATTGACCGTATGCTGATCTTTTTTTTTTTTTTGTCGTACATACCGTAGAATCCGGCGGGACTGGGCGTTCCTATCCAGCAGGCAAGTGATTGACGTGATGACAAACACTACCCCCGTCGCATACGGAGCGTCACAAGTTGACAAAAGAAGCCAAACATCGGTGCGCAGGCGCCGTATATCGCCGACTCGCCTTCGGGTTCTTTCGGCAACTCGTGACGCTCCGTATGCAACGGGGGTAGTGTTCATCATCACGTGAATCACTTGCCTGCTGAATAGGAACGCCCAGTCTCGCAGGATTCACCATCGCGTCAATCACTTGCCTGCTGGATAGGAACGCCCAGTCCCGCAGGGATCACCACCCGAAATCCGGGGGTGAAAATAGCGATTCTACGGTATGTATGACAAAAAAAGCATAGGTCAATCTCTGAAGTGAGCTTTTTTAGGGTGAAACCCTGCTTTAAGTATCCTTCACCAGCATGCCTAGCGGGGAGATCACTCCCCCTGGGCTTGTTCCCGGGGAAAAACACCCAATACACTCTGGCCTGCCTATGTTCCAACATTGGCCTGTGGTGGTAATGCCACCTACAGGCAAACAATGGGAAAACCCTCCAAGCACAGCCATAGCCGCAACAGAAGCTGATTTAGCCTTAATCATCAGAGTCTGAGCCAACTACCAGCTCAGACATCCACTAAATTTAAACATAGCCCGACGAGATATGGATCTCCCGTCGGACAGGTGGCAAAAGGGAAGGAGGGCAAAATGGTATTAGGGGATTAGTAGATTTGGGGTAGCAGGGAAGGAACAAGTATAGGAAGAGAGATAATGTAACATATTATGAGCCTCTTTTCTTCCCCCAAAAGAGATCCACCTCCCCTTTACTTTTTGTTTTTACTTTTATTATTTGAATTGTTATGAAGATAATACTGTTACTTATGTATCGACTGATTTAAACCAGAGGAATGCCTCCTAGGTTTCTGTATACTCTTGCTTTGCTAAAAAAAAACAATAAAAGAAGATTGAAAGAAATTTAAACATAGCGCGTGTTCATCAGAAGCAGGGCACTACATCTGTTTTTAGGTTTAATAACTTTATCCAAATAACAGGTAGACACTGTTGCATTGAACACTCTCCTTCCTTAAGCAAGATCTCAAATCTGAAGGTCATGGCTGTGCTCCCACACTGCAGACCAAAAAGTCACTTTCACTTGTTTTTTGTTCCTTCCAAATAGTGAAATAAATGTAGATCCAGAATTAATAATAGCAAAGCTTAGTAGGTCGATGCTTTAATGAACTCAAATGGAGATATTATATCTCCCAAAAACCCAAAAGCTAAAATAAATCTGTGGGTTGTCAAGTATGAAAGCATCCACTCAGTTAAAATATACAGTATCTCAGTTTTTAAGTTTTTTTTTATTATTAGGTATTTAACAAGTACAAAGTTATGTAAAAACGGTGTCATCAGAAATATTCGTACAATTAAAGTGAAATAAGTACATAAAGAGCACAGTGAAACTGATAAGGCAGAGCCTAGCATACATGTCGTGTGCATCTACTTAAGAGAGACCAATTACATTCAAGTATGTAAGCCGTCTGATTCGCTAAAACATAGTAGCTAAATACTAGTGCAAGAAAAAGGGAAACAGTGCAAGAGATAAACTCAGGAACCAATATGGGCAGGACCTAAACCCGCTCACCCCTATAGGGAACGCACTGTGAATGGGAGGGGACCCAAGAGAGCATACCTTAATGCAAGATCTGGTGAGGTTCCATTAGGTACAATCCCAATGCCGCCAGTACAAGAATGGTGTATATCAGAGACATGGGCGATGCAGATCAAATGGTCAGCCCACTAAAAGACTATGGAGTAATGATTCGAAAAAGTGCTGAGTGGAATCTGAATCTAATGAGAACGAGCTTGTCAAAGCATCCGTGCAAAGGAGTGTAGGGAGTGAGGGTAAAGGGAGGGGGGGGGGGCAGGGAAGGGGGAGGTATAAAGGTGGGATGGAATTCTTCAATGAATTAAATAGAATTAGTTATATCAGGCTCTATAGGGGGTGTGTTAGGGACACCTGGGTCCGTGGAACTGAGAGATTCGCAATAATGTATCCAGCATGACCAAGTGAGTCCTCAGTTTTTAATTTAACTAACATTACCACATATGCATAAAAATCCATTTAATTAACATTTTTATTTTCAACTTACCTTGCTGCCACAGTGTATATTGACTCCAGTCTCCCTTTTCCCTCAGATTTTCATCTTCAGGAACAAATAGACCTTTCGTTTTATCCATCACAGCAAGCCCCTCGTCACGAATTATCTTCCAGTTGGCTTCCAAAGCCTTGACAAAGAAAGAGCCCAGGATCATTAATGCATAAGACGGCTCACAGTTGATCACTATTTCACAAAATTAATAAGCATGCTGCTTCTTACTGCATAACAGCTCTGCACGCTGGAATCATTATCTCAAAATAAAACGTGCCTGGAATCTATATGCCTGCATGGGCTTTTCAACAGGAAATTGCTCTTGCTCTTTGACTTCAAACAATACGTTAGCCATTATGTTTCTCCAAACAAGGCAACACAGTGGTAGCACCTATCAAAACCAGATAACTAGCTCGGTATAATAAAACAATAGACATCAGGGTGTCTGCTGTGCTTTTAGATTTGTTCATTGGTATTCATAAAAGCATCATCTAAAGAGACATGCTATCATTTTAACTGCCTGGAAATATTATAATTGCGGGATGTCAAGGGAAGGAACGTGGAGAACTCATTTACACTGAATTTTCTTATGAGAAAGGGACAACACACAAAAGAGTATCGGTCGCCTATAATTAGCACAGCCAGTCATATATTTATTTTTCGCCACACCTGTGTGACCAGTCAATTTACATGAATTTGGTAGCAGCACAGAACCACAAGTTACAACGTGAACATTTTTAGTTTGCCGCAGGCCAGCAAGCGACAACTAAGAAATTACCGCTAATTACGTTGACTGGTTCCCTATGAGCCTCAGATTTGCACACTGTGCTTTTACATGCATGTTAGACTTTTACTGTATATATTTAGTGAGATACAGTTGAACTTTATGAAACTTACATTTTAATGACACAAACAGAACTTTTTAACTGCATCTGCAACATGTAGATTTCAACGAGTCCTGACCTGGTCTCTGGTTGCTATAAGTCAGGGGTCTCCAAACTTTCTAAACAAAAGGCCAGTTTATTGTCCTTCAGACTTAAAGGGGGCCGGACTGTAGGTATTGGGAGTAGAAAGGGTTCCGACGTCAGAGGGAATAAACAAAGCCCCATCATCGGTGTCATTCGGAGGAATTGTGCCCCATTATTGGTGTCATTGTTCCCCATTGTTGGCGTTGTTGGGAGGAATTGGGCCCCAACTTTTTTGTCATTGGGAGGAATTCTGTCTCTTCATTGGTGTCAGTGGGGGGGATTTTGCCCCATTGTTGGTATAAGTGGATGAAAATAGTGCCCCCATGGCTAAAAGCAAGCAAAGGGCCGCAGTTCAGTTTGGGGGCTACTGCTATAAGTTATAAAAAGTTCTTGCTGTTTCACTGCCATAATTAACAAGCGCCCCCCCACCTGTCAATAACCAAAAAAGCACTTCCTTTTCACATCAGATTGGAAATTGACATAGGAACTGTAGAAACCCTTATAACCTATCTGAAAGGAATAAAAAAACAACACCTTCTGAGGTCATTTTAATACTGGTGGAGGATGGAAGTGGCGCTAAGATGCCATTGTTACAGCCCAAACCTCATCATGCAAATAGAAAGGATAACTGCTCATGTCTGGCTAGTTATTTAATCACTAACTCCACCTTTTGGACTGTGTTACATTTTGCACTAGTATTTAGCAAAATGCAAATGGGACCCCCCAAACCGACACTCCTCCCATGACAGGATGTGGGGGTTCTTCTCCTCCGCAGCTGCCACTTTTTAAATTGGGTGTGGCTGTGTAGGACCCCACCATGTGCCACCAAGACAGATGGACTTGCAGTTCTCAATGGAACATAAGTGCAGTGATCACCGTACTCATAGTCCGTTGATACTTCCTCCAGTTCTTCAACTAAAAGTCAATACCTCTGCAAAGACAGGGAGCTGGAGGAAGAGTTTGCAGGAGCCCAGCATTGCACCCACGATCCATTAATTGTGTTTTCAAAGCTTTGCAAAAAAATAAAAATAAATGAACTTTCTTGTTGCAATTATATGTGGATTTATGATTTTGTAAAAGGTAGAGTTAGCCTTCAGTGCTTTTGGTATGTACATAAAGTTATACTAAATGCTTACTTTTTTTTTCATTTCTGGGCCGGCTTACACCAGGATTGCATGGGACGTGGAAATAGTGCTTACACCACTTTTAAAAACCCACTGCACCAAACCGCATGGTGCGGTGCATTTTTAAATTAGTGCAAGCACGGTAAAATGCGATCTGCATTTCAGGTACCATTACCAAGACATTAGCACCCGCATGCAGATAGCAAGGGCAGCACCACTGGTGAACATACACGGAATGCACCTTTCCCATACCATGTTCTGGGATTTAGAGATGTTCCTTACCTCCTCTTCTGGAAGTCCCCCCCTGGTGCTGTCCCCTTCTCCCTCGTCCAGGTGCCTTCTTAGAAAGCCGTGAGCTAAGGAGGCACCTGTGCCTTTGCACTCCTGAGCTTGACTGTATGCATCCATATACGCACACATCGCCAGTAAGCCACACCCCCTGTTCCCTCCTCACAGGAGTTTGACTGACCGTAGTCTATGGCACCTGCTGTCCTCAGTGTCTGCTGTGAAAGCAGGAAGTGAGGGGAGCAGTGCTACAGCCCAGACAGCACTGCAGTGGTGAAGGGTAAGTGCTTAGGGATTGGAGTCGGTAGGACAGATAGTGAGGAGTTTTTTAACTTGATGCAGAGAATGCATTATTAACCACTTCAGCCCTGGAAGGTTTTACCCCCTTAATGACCAGGCCAGTTTTTGAGATACGGCACTGCGTCGTTTTACCTGACAAATGCGCGGTTGTGCAATGCTGTGCCCAAACAAAATGTATGTCCTTTTTCCCCCCACAAATAGAGTTTTCTTTTGGAGGTATTTGATCACCTCTGCGTTTCAAATTTTTCGTGCTATAAACAAAAAAAAATGACAATTTAAAAAAAAAATAATAATTACGGTCTGCTATAAAATATATGCAATAATTTTTTTTTAAGTCAAATTTCTTCCTCAATTTAGGTCAATATGTATTCTGCTACATATTTTTGGTAAAAAAAAATCACAATAAGCGTATATTAATTAGTTTGCGCAAAAGTTATAGCGTCTACAAAACAGGGGATATATTTATGGCATTTTTTTTTTACTTGCAATAGCGATCAGCGTTTTTTAGCGGACTTTAACATTGCGGCGGACAGACCAGACACCCAGCTGCCATTTTTTGGGATCTGACTGTTTACATTGGCAGACCGGCGGTCTGTCTATGCTGGGCCCGATCGCGGGTGGCCGGTGGACATTGCGCCTGCTGGGTCCCCATGTGGCCAATCAGTGCGCGCCCCCCCAATGGCCACGTACGTGATTTTGCGTAATAGAGCCACCTTGCTGCAGTAAATGTACGGCAGGCGGTTGGGAAGTGGTTAAGGTAAAAAAAATAAAACATTTTGACTTTAGAACTACTTTAATCTTAAAAATATATATATATATTTGTTTTATGGAAAAGTTTTTACATTTAGAGTTTACAAAGTTACTGTTTTTAGGGACACATTATTCAATACAAATTATCAGAGATCGGAGGCTACATGCTGCCAGAGGTTCCCAGTGGTTAGATAAACTACTGCCTCTCAGATATTGAATGCAGAAAGAAAATGGCTGCCTCCTGAGTACAGAGGGATCCACAGGAACGGCATACACCATGTTTTCTGTAATGACAGCCTGACAGAGGCTTTGTCTCTGAGGAACTAACAAGCCTGCTGCTGTGACAGTAATGTATGTCCCCAGAGCAGTTTTACACCTACGCTGAACTCAGGCTAACATTCATTATTTAAGAGACGCTCAATGAAAGTGAAGAATTCTATACAGACCTCAGATACAACATCACATAAAATTTCAGTCTCCAGCCACAATAACTGCCATTTCTGAGAGCCATATTACAGCTTTCCAGGTAGTCGATAAAAAAAAGTCATTTTTTTGTCCCGTATCTTTTATGTACTGCAGAGAGGCCTGACAGACAAAGGCCACGTAGCAATACCCTTATCCACACTGAGAATATTTTCAGGGCAAATCTTAGAATGTAATTTCCTCTGTTTCTAAAGACAAACAATTCTGTTGAGCAGCGGGTGATAGAAATAGATAAAGACACATGGAGATATTTCTGTAGACTTGTCGCTTGTATGTCATTTAAGATAAGCTAAAACTTTTTTTTTAAAGTACAACTAAAGGCTCTTGTATGACAGTCTAAACAAGTCCCAAATCCAGTTAGTATGTGATGCACAAGCCTCATAACGTAAACAAAATACCATATTTTTTGCTCCATAAGATGCACTTTTTCCCCCCAAAAAAATGGGGAAAGTGCCTCTGCGTCTTATGGAGCGAATATTGAGCAGGAGTCGCTGCCACCACCGCTCGCTCCGTGCACACACACAATAACACCACCTACTCGGGCTGCCCTCTCTCACTCCAGCTAACCAGCCCCGCCCAAGGCAATGCCGCGTCACCTTTAATCATGGCGCCGCCAGCCCAACATGGGGTGACGTGAGAGTCCGCTGTCACCAATCACAGCCATCCCCATGACGCTTCTGGAAATGCCTTCCTCCTGGGCTGCTGCGAGCCAATGGGGCAGAATGAATGGGATGTGCAGTGAGATGGAGAAGCGGCGTATGTTTAAATTTGTGGTATGTATATTATGGGAGTATTTATATGGAGATCATGCTAGGTGCTTAGATAGATGGAATGAGCCACAGCCAACTACACTCACTGTTTCCTCACCTTTTCTTACTATTTCAATATCTTTGCTTGTATTATGACAGTGGTGTGTGCAAACTGTTATATATATCCATTGGAACATAGGAGACATCCTGCTATAGATCTACACTGTATGGCCTTTTAAGATCCAATTACTCTGGCTCATCACATTATACTCACATAAACACTGGTGTATCTTTATTTATTATAGGAATACCACTGGCTAACAAACTGTCCACTGGCTAATGTACATTTATTTGCCAGGCTTCTGTATGGGTCAAAATATTTTTTTTTCATGGCTTCCTCCTCTAAAACCTAGGTGCGTCTTACAGTGGCGGCTGGTGCTCAAAATGGTGCTTCCCCACTGGGTTGGTTTGCCCGGCAAAGCTGCCTTTTTCAGGAATCCATGTATTTTTTTTAGTGATTTCAAAGAATTCTCTGACTGGATGAGGTGAAAATCATGATGTCACTGTCCCTCGTCTCCACCTCATCCAATCAGAGTATGCCTTTTTTTTCACTGAAAAAAATACAAGGTGTTCTATGAATGGCAGTAGTGCCAAACATAGCACCCCTATTATTTAAAGAGGAACTCCTTGCAAAGGTTATAATCAATCCGGGAACTGGTAACATTAGCAAACACTGCAGCCATGCTACAATGAGGAAAGTCTGCTAAGTGTAACTTAAATCTGAGTTTCTAAATACAGTAAAACCTTGGTTTGAGAGTAACTTGGTTTGAGAGTGTTTTGCAAGATAAGCAACATTTTTTAATAAATTGTGACTTGATATACAAGCGATGTCTTGGTACACAAGTAGCATCATGTCACAACTGAGTATAAAAGAGAAGAGAGTCGCCTCTAAGTGTAGCAATATGGTTACATTTAATGTAGGTACACTTAGAGGCGCCTTTCTTCTCTTTTATACTCTGTAGCTCCTGCTGGATTTCGCTTCTAACCCCCTTGTGGAGGCTTCCATTTGTGGATGGACATTTTATGGTTACACAACCTGGTCACATTGCTATAATATTTTTATATGGACTATAAACTGAAGGACCTATGAATAAATGGTTGTGGAACGAATCATTTGAGTGATAAAGGACATTTTCCCCAGTGTGGCTTTGGACAGCAATATAGATGTGATCAACGAATTTTTTGTCGAATAATAGTATAAAACATATTTATTTGAGGGTTGTCAAATGTCACAGTTAAATTACAATGAATAAAACAGTTGCTTCTTCCCCTTGTGTGTGTGTGTGTGTGTGTGTGTGTGTGTGTGGGGGGGGGGGGGGCTGGCGATTACACGATCCTCCAGATTACTCCATGGTTTCCTGACATTCCTGGCCATGCAACTGTCTACTCGCTTTTTAAGCGGTAACTATATCGCCACGCCATACTTGTATTGTATTGTGATGTATGATTATATGTTTTGAATATTTGAAGTTATTTTATATGTCTCTTAGGCCTTGTACACACGGTCGGTCCAAACCAATAAAAACGGCCTTAAGTCCAGTTTCATCTGTCAAATCCGACCGTGTGTACGGCCCATCGGTCCGTTGTCCTTCGGTCCAAAATTTTAAAACATGCTTTAAAATCGAACCGATGGACCGCTGCCCGATCGGTCCAAACCAATGGTTAGTACAAAAAGCATCGGTTCAAAACCTGCTCATGCTCAGAATCAAGTCGACGCATGCTTGGAAGCATTGAACTTCGTTTTATTCAGCACGTCGTGTGTTTGACGTCACCGCGTTCTGACCCGATCGGTTTTTGGACCACTTCAGCGGTGAACCGATGGAAATGGCCCGTCAGGCCATTCTCATCAGTTTGGAACGACCGTGTGTACGCGGCCTTAGAGTCAACGATCCCCCTGAAGATGACCACCCTATGGTTGAAACGCGTTGGCGATATATACCTACATACATATGCTATGCAATCTTGTTTCACATTTTGCATGTATGGTAATCTTGTTCTATATTTTGCATGTATGGTAATATTGGATTATGCAGGATTTTATATGGCCAGACCATTTTACATGTTTTATTTATTGTAATTTAACTGACATTTGACAACCCTCAAATAAATATGTTTTATACTATTATTTGACAAACAATTCTTCAAACACATCTATATTGCTGTCCAAAGCCCCACTGGGGAAAATGTCCTTTATCATATATACCGGGGTTTGCAGTGCGTACATCTCTCCTATGTTTTCGAATCATTTGAGTTTCCATTATTTCTTATGGGGAAATTCGCTTTGATATACAAGTGCTTTGGATCACAAGCATGTTTCTGGAACGGATTATGCTCGCAATACAAGGTTTTACTGTATACCAATTCTAACTAAATCATCAGTTTTTTTGCAGTGCTGCTCAACATGCATGTAATTAATCTGTGCAACCTCCCTCTCCAACTACTAACAAAGAAAAAATGAGCTGTGAACTTGGGAAGACTTGTCTTGCATCTTCAATCTGTAGGTTCATAAGCATTCTAAAATTTGGGAGATTGAAAATCACAGGAATTTAGTAGTAGTACCATACATAGAATGGAAATGAAAGAATCTCACTAGGTACTGTATCCCCTGAATGGCTTTAATGAAATCTTAAATCTCTTTCTGTATCCGTACCTTTAAAGCAGAACACACATTCATGACTTTAATATTTTGACAAACTCTAACAGCTTTAAAGAAAAGAAAGTCAGGGGCCACAGCAATTAACAACGGTACAGAACAGTATAGGTCAGAACAATTACAGTAATAATTACCATCTAGAAAATGACATGGTGACTCAATTATATAAAAAGTGTGAATCACAACAATTTCAGAAATAATTACAATATAATAAGCATATTTGAAAAACACTGGAAATTGCACATCTTCCCCAGATCAAGCACCAGCAATAAGTAGATGATTTTCACTCTGCACTTTGTGAAATTAGACAAAACGAACAACTACTCCTCCACGCAGTAATTATCTTTCAGGTGAAAACAAAGTAAAGTTCATTTATGACTTACATAAAAGAGCTCAAACTAAAAGATGCAAAAAAACATATAATAGGGGTTTTTATAATATTTTACCACCAAAAACTACACTTTTTTTTTCAGCCTGCACATGCTCCTCTTCTAATTGTCCTGTGAATGCCTGTGTGTGCTTAAACACAAAGGCTAACTAACATAGATGTGCTTTTATAGGCTGAAAAAAATAAGAAAAAAATGCCAAATGCCTGTAAAAGTTTTTTTTTTTTTAAGCCCAGAGGGCATGAGGCCTAGTTGTTTATAACCAGAATAAATTTTGATATTTTTGAAGAACTGTAGAGGGATTATTATAGTCAGAGAGCATGAGAAATATTATTATTTATCAACTAATATAGGTTATGACTACAGTATTTCTCAACTTTGTGGCTGTGAACCTTACAGTACCTTTCTGTGCCTACTACTGAATAGTGCATAATAAGTTCCCTATATATGTATTGTGCAGATATATATATATATACATACACACTATTTGATATATACTTAGGGATCCCCTTACTATTCTACAGGTCTCTGCATCCAATTTCTGCCCACCGTGGATCTATGCCAACCGGCAGTCTGTGATGCTACCCCTGTGCCCACCCCCAGGCTGTGCTACTTGGACCTTTTATGATCCACCACAGTAATGCAAGCATCTTACTCTTATGCCGTGTACACACAATAATTTTTCGGCATGTAAAAAACAAAGTTTTTAAAAAATGTAATTTAAAACGATCGTGTGTGGGCTTCACATAATTTTTTGGCTTCTGAAAAACGCCAAAAAAAAAAAAAAATTCGAACATGCTGCATTTTTTAACGATGTTTTAAAAAGATGTCGTTTTTCGTGTTGTAAAAAATTATCGCGTGTGGGCTTAAACGACGTGAAAAACCCGCGCATGCTCAGAAGAAAGTTATGAGACGGGAGCGCTCTTTCTGGTAAAACTACCGTTCGTAATGGAGTAAGCACATTCATCACGCTGTAACAGACAGAAAATCGTGAATCGTCCTTTACTAACACAAAATCAGCTATAGCAGCCCAAAGGGTGGCGCCATCCGAATGGAACTTCCCCTTTATAGTGCCGTCGTACGTCACTGCGCTTTGCTAGAGCATTTTTTTTTAACGATCGTGTGTGGGCAACGTCGTTTTAACGATGAAGTTGGAAAAAACGTTGTTTTTTTTCTAGAGGCTGAAAACGTAATTTTTTACAAGCCGAAAAATGATCATGTGTACGTGGCATTATGATCTGTAGAAAAATTCATGTGTACTGTATTAGAATATTGTGAATTTCATATATCTATAATTATACTTTCTTCTCTTTCTACATAACATATTTAGTGTTGCTCTACCTTGCTATATTGGGTCCTGAAGAAGCCATGTAACTGGCAAAACGTTGACCTGGCTATCGGAAGCATACCATTTCTACATTGATGCTAGTTTATCCTTAAACCAATTTATATAACAGTCTTTCAGTACCTAAAGTAGAGTTCTTTGTAACATTATCCTGTTGATTGTTTGAAGGCTGATATACCTTTGTTTTTATAAACTTAGTTTTAACGTGTACGAATAAAGATACAATTTTTTCATAATTCTGTCTAGTCTCTCATGCTGAGCCTTTAAAGTCCAGTTGTTTAGGTGGGATTTGGTTAAGCCAGCCCCACACTCTTTTGCATCGACTACAGTAATTCATTTTTAATTGCCAACATTTTGAATGAAGTTTGAATTAAGTGTACCCTTTGTTTGAAACATAATTTTTAGTTTTATAGTTGAATGGTTTTCACAGATTTCTGATTGTATTTAAACAAAGAACTACTACACTTGCCAAAACTTAACACAGAGGAACATGCAGTTGCTGCTTCAGAGGACTCTGTCACCCAATCTGGTTGATTATTGTCATGGGTACAGTAACTGTAGCTGTATTTGAAGCAAAGAAAAAAAAACACAACACTTAGGACATTTACTCTCTTTTCATAAAAATGCACAGAGCCGATTTACCAAAAGCTTGTCTTAAAATATGGAATATTATCTGTCACATACAGAACACAATAAAGTTTACTAAAACTGGAGAGTGCAAAATCTGGTGCAGCTGTGCACAGTAGCCAATCAGCTTCTAACTTAAGCTTGTTCAATTAAACTTTGGGGGAAAAAACTTGGAAGCCGATTTCACCAGATTTAGCACTTTCCAGTTTTAGTAAATCAACCCCAAAACCTTTTTCTCATAGTGGTCTCTGCTGACACTCCCTTGGTCAAAAGATCTCAGCGGAAGAGTAGATAGCCAGAGATGGATTTTCCAGGCAATATAATGCCTTCATTCAAGAAATGACTGTTCAATACATAAACCTGCACAAATAGATAAAAAGTATGTGCATGTCTATGTCACTGTCCTTCTACAATACATAATGACCATCTAGCAGGTAGATCTTCAAACCACCATCTTATGCCTATAAGTACCTTCAGTAATATCAGAAAGCTATTAACACTGGGCAAAGTGCAAGTAGAACAGGGAAGAATAAAAGAAGATAAATAGAGACTTTGATACCTTTTTTTCAAGTCAAGATATCCCCAAAGACAATAGTCTTCATTTGAAGCAAAAAAAAAAAAAAAAGATAAAGATGCTGTACCTTTAAAGAATGTTATACGGCACAGTTCTTGTGCTGTCTCATTTGGCCCCCTGTAACACCTAAGAAACCTGGCTGATCCTGCCAGTTTCTACCCACCCTCTGTAAACTGATCACAGTTCATCATGGCTGCTGAGCCCTGACACCGTGGTCAGTTTACGTGCCTCTATCATCCGCAAGTCTGCTCTCTGTCTCCTCCCCCCTCCCCTCGCTGTCTGTGAGCTCCATGTCCGTGCCCACCCCCTCTCCTTCTGCTGCTCAAATTAGGGTACAATTTACATTAACCTCTGGTTGATGAATCTAATGTCCCCCTGTGACTGTGATTTATAAAAAAAAATGCAGCCATATACCTTTTTTTACAGAGCGCAGATCTGCAATCACATGACCTGCCGTCTTTCTCCTGTCTCGCATGACAGCTGCAGCAGGTAGGGCCACATTAGGGTAGGGCTGCTCAAATTAGGGTACAATTTACATTATCTCCTGGTTGATGAATCTAATGCCCCCTGTGACTGTGATTTATAAAACAAAATGCAGCCATATACCTTTTTTTACAGAGCGCAGATCTGCGATCACATGACCTGCCGTCTTTCTCCTCTCTCGCATGACAGCTGCAGCGGGTAGGGACACATTTTTCCTCCACTCCTCCTCCCCTCCTGAAAGACATCAGCGGGGATCCTTGGCCCCACCCACTGCAACTGTCAGGCCGAGAGAGGAGAAAGACGTTGGGTCACGTGATCACAGATCTGCGCTGTGTAAACAAGGTATATAACTTCATTTTTTTATAAAGCACAGTCACAGGGGAACATTAGATTCATCAACCAAGAGGATAATGTAAATTTTACCCTGTGGGTTTACAAACATTTTAGGTGTAGGAACCAATTAGATGCCTTTACTTATGAAAACCACTTTACAATTGCCATTACAAGTGCTGTGGGACACTGAGGAATAGCCATGCCATCCCACAATGCAACTACTTTACACTTGTTCATCTAATCCAAAAGTCAGTGTAGTACCATGTAAAGGTGGTTAGCAGTGTTAATTTTTACGTCAAATGTCGATTTAGTTTTAGTCTAGTCTTTTGACTAAAATGCTGTAGCCATATTTTAGTCATCTAATTTGTTTTAGTCGTATCTTAGTCAACTACAATATAATGTGTTTAGTTAAATTGTAATGCATTATTTAAGCATTTCTCTAGAATGTTATTATTTATGGTATTAAGGTCTGAACATGCACTACAGACACAGATTTAGCCGTTGTGACATATAACCGATGTTAATTTTGATGTCAAATTTCGATTTAGTTATAGTCATAACTATAATGCTATTTTAGTTTTGGTCGTATTTTAGTAGACTAAAATAGTGTTAATTTCATCTACAAGAATATTTCCGTCTACGAAATTAATGCTGGTAGTTAGCTTATTCTCCAGTTATGAGATGGTCATTCTCCCATATTCTCCCATGGAATAATGAATGTGCTGTCATAACAGAAATCTTCTATCTGAAGGCCAGCAGATGGGATCACAATGCCAGCACCAAGGGATCACGGTGAATTGGATGCCTCACACCTCTCATGTGTTTGATTTTGGTATATATTCCAAAGTATTCTTTTTTGATTGTTATTTTTTTTTTAATGAAATTTATTATGATGTTTAAACTAGATTTTTGTATTATGTAGTTAATATACATGCATGTAACTATATTTTCATATTTTATCTATAGCTTTGAGTACTTCTCTTTCCCCATTGGGATGGCAGCCCTAAAAGTCCGCTTTTCAATTCTTCCTTCTTTTTGTTTATACGTTTTGGATGTGGTGCCAGGCATTGCGAATTGTGTCTCTATTTTTCCTTTAATATAAAATATTACAAGGCATTGCCCTCAAATAAAACCTGGGCACTTTCTAAACCTTGTCTTAAACAGTTTAACAACAAATCTCACTTTTGATTGAAAATATAACTGGCTAGGGAGAATCTGATTGGTTGTTCTAGATATTACAGTCTTTTTTTATTTCAGACATATTTAGTAGAAAAGGCCTATGCAAGCTCTATTGCAGTACTTTATTGCACCCTTAAATATAGCTAATAAATAAGTAATTTAGCATGGAGGAGAGCTAAGGATTTAAAAGATTTGAACACAGCAGCCAAAGTACTTTGCAGAATCTCATTATAAAGTGTAGCCAGGTATATAATATACTAAAAGTTAGTACAGCGTGTCTAATGCACCATGTCCCACCTGCAGTATACATTAGGAGAATAGTAAAGACACCACTTTGTCTCTGCTAATCAATCTTTGAATATATACATAGTCATTATTCACAGGCAATGTGTCTGAGTGATAAATGTGCATTTTCATAGTATTTGAAGTGCCAATTGAGGATATAAGAAAAAGTACAGCTTCCGCATTATTCTCCAGCTGGTTGCACATTGAATCACAGAACAATAGGGCTCTGATTACAAAATTCTAATTTCTTGCATGAATGAGCTCTGTAGTTTAGACTCGGGTAGACTGCAGCCCTCCAGCTGATGAAGAAATGCAGGTTTCAGCCTGTGCTACCAGGGTGCAGTTGAGAAAGCAAATAATGGCTTGCAGTTCCTAAGCAGAGATGCGGCAACAGGTGTTACAGCTGTTATAGACAGCTTATGACTATGATCTGACAATGTAGCCATGGTGGGATGGAGACAAGCAGCTGAGCAACGCTTCTCTCTTACTGCAATGACCTCATAACAAGTCTGTGACCGTCAAAGTGTTAAAGACCAATTCCAAACAAAATAAATCAAATTTGGGCAGAGTGTGACAAGAGTTGCATCAAAAGCTTACTTGGGTTGGTGATCAGAAAAACTCAGCTGAAAAGCCAAAGTCAGCCTGTCATAACCACATTACGTAGTCAAGAAGTAGTAAGAAATCAAACCCAATGTTCTTATCTCAGTGTCAAACTGCGATTCAGAGGAGAAATAATTAAAAAATAGAACATCAAACCTATAGAAAAGTCAATGCCAGGACATACCCATTCATTTCTTAAGCCTGGGTCATACAGACAGCTTTTTATGCAAACACCTTGTGAGACTGATTTTTCAGCCATCTCACTGGGGGATTTGTTACCCCATCTTGACCAATTCCATTTAAACCCAAAGCAAAAATGTAATAAATTGCATCTGACATGTTATCAGATGTAGCGGCTGCAAACGTTTTATTTTTTCAGGTATTTTCCCTTTATTATGTCACTTTCTGTCCCATCATGTCTACGCTAATTTGTCCATTGCATCTACAGAGGAAACCATAGTTGCTACCAGGGCCGGAGTGGGACTCATTTTCAGCCCTGGAGTTTCATGCCTTAGACCAGCCCACTTTAGTTCACG
Organism: Rana temporaria; assembly: GCF_905171775.1. Lineage (NCBI taxonomy): Eukaryota > Metazoa > Chordata > Amphibia > Anura > Ranidae > Rana > Rana temporaria. The sequence continues at coordinate 328,632,939 of NC_053493.1, forward strand.
ACTATTAATATAATGTAATTAAAACCTCAAAATATAAGTTTGCAATGGCGCACTGTTCTCTACAGCCTGTAATTCCCCCGAGCCCTCCTTTGCACTTCAAAGTATAGGCAACAATTGATGGCACAGTGCTGCGTGTGTTGGCACAGTGCTGCGTGTGTTGGCACAGTGGCTGCGTGTGATGGGCACAGTGGCTGCGTGTGATGGGCACAGTGGCTGCGTGTGATGGGCACAGTGGCTGCGTGTGTTGGCACAGTGGCTGCATGTGATGGCACAGTGGTGACAATTGATGGCACAGTGCTGCGTGTGTTGGCACAGTGGCTGCGTGTGATGGCACAGTGGCGACAATTGATGGGCAGTGGCTGCGTTTGATGGGCACAGTGGCTGCGTTTGGTGGCACAGTGGCTGCGTGTGATGAGCACAGTGGCGACAATTGATGGGCACAGTGGCTGCGTTTGATGGGAACAGTGGCGACAATTGATGGTGGCACAGTGGCTGCGTGTGATGGGCACAGTGGCTGCGTGTGATGGGCAGAGTGGCTGCGTGTGATGGGCAGAGTGGCTGCGTGTGATGGGCACAGTGGTGACAATTGATGGTGGCACAGTGGCTGCGTGCGATGGGCACAGTGGCTGTGTGTGATGGGCACAGTGGCGACAATTGATGGGCACAGTGGCTGCGTGTGATGGGCACAGTGGCTGCGTGTGATGGGCACAGTGGCTGCGTGTGATGGGCACAGTGGCTGCGTGTGATGGGCACAGTGGCTGCGTGTGATGGCACAGTGGCGACAATTGATGGCACAGTGCTGCGTGTGTTGGCACAGTGGCTGCATGTGATGGCACAGTGGCGACAATTGATGGGCACAGTGTTGCGTTTGATGGGCACAGTGGCTGCATGTGATGGCACAGAAATTGCGTGTGATGGCACAGTGACTGCGTTTGGTGGCACAGTGAGGCTTCAATTAATGTTTTTTTTTTTTAGTCAGAGAAGGCAAGCTCAAAATAACAAACATTTTTTTAAACTGCTATTTTTTTATTAAAGAAATTATGGTCACCTCAGTCCAACCCCCCCCCCCCCCCCCCCCAACCCCTTATACAATAATTTCATTTCTTTCTTACTTTTCACACAGCACACTGTCACTTCTCAAGGCAGTTCTTTGCCCAGTTCTACTTCAGAGCCCTTCAACTAAAGATCTTGTCTAGATAAGATAGCTTAGGCCTCGTACACACGACAGAGTTTCTCGGCAGAATTCACCGAGAAACTCGGTCAAACCCGGATTCTGCCGAGAAACTCTGTCGTCTGTACACTTTTGGCTCGATGGAGCCGCCGAGGAACTCGTCGAGAAAATAGAGAACATGTTCTCTATTTTCTCGTTGTTCTATGGGAGAAGGCGGCCCGCCGAGCTCCTCGGCGGCTTCATCCCTGAACTCGACGAGGAACTCGACGTGTTTGGCACGTCGAGTTCCTCGGCCGTGTGTACGGGGCCTCACTGTTTTCCTGGACAGGGAACTTTGTCTCACCCCTGCTGTGGTGGCTGCAATCTCCAGTGTTAACCCTGGGCAGGTTATTCCTACCTCACAACTATGCAGTTCTCACCACAGAAGTAAGTGTCTGCGGCTGGAAAGGCGTTCTGAGCCAGTAGAGGGCCATTGGACACAGTTCAGACTGCCTGACAACTTACCTAAATAAGAGCCAAAGGACTTTCTCTGATGCACAGAGCCCATCACTTGTATGGTTATCCAGAAAAATATCAGTCTGACAGTGTCACTGTGGTGGTGTACAGTAATAGTGCCCCATCTTTGGCATCAGTGGGAGGAACACTGTCCCATCATTGGGGTCAGTGGGAGGAATAGTGTCCCATCATTGGTGTCAAAGAGAGGAATACTGCCCCATTATTGGTATCAGAGAGAAGAATACTGCCCCATTATTGGTATCGGTGGAAGGAATAATACCCCATTATTTTTATCGGTGGGAGGAATAATGTCCCATAATTAATGTCAGTCGGAGGAATAATCTCTCATCATTGGTTAGTGAGAGGAATAGTGCCCCCTCATTGGTATCAGTGCAAGGAATAGCGCCCCATCATTGGTATCAGTGGGAGGAACAGTGCCCCATCATTGATATCATAATGTCAGAACATGGACTAGTGCCCCATGTCTGTGTTAGTAGCACTGACCTATCTGACTCCTACACTGACCTACCTGATTCCTATACTGGCCACTACACTGAGTCACTGACCTACCACTACTCTGACCTACCTGACTACTACACTGACCACTACACTAACCTACCTGACTCCTATACTGACCACTACACTGACCTACCTACAGTATTCCTATACTGACCACCTGCCTTTTTTCCCTCTGCTCTGCGACCTCTGTCACACTGCCAGACTGGCTGACACAATAGAAAAACGGATCCGGAGGAGAAGACAGCGGCAGCTCACGATGAAGTGGAGACGGGACTCCAGGAGCAGCCCTGCCGCCGCACATGACCGAACATGACCCCATTCGCCCAGTCGTCAGTGTGTGTCACTCTCAGGTAGGGTTGCCACCTCATCCCTTTAAAAAGGAACACATATTAATTACACAGGTTCTGTGGCTAATTAAGGTGGTAATTAGACTCATTTGGTGCCTTACCTGCATTAAATTAACCTCAGAACCTGTGTAATTCATATGTGTTCCTTTTTAAAGGGATGAGGTGGCAACTCTACTCTCAGGTCAGCTTTGTCCTCCTAATTTCTATTTCCTGTGTCCCTGTTCTGTCTCAGGCTGAGTGACCAGAGCGCAGGGACACATAAAATAGAAAATAGGAGGACAGAGCCTAGCGTGACACACATTTGTGCGTTCACTACTAGTTGAAACACTGCACATAAGTCAGAATGCAGCTGTGCAAACTAGAGAGGAGAAGAGAGCAGAGTGCCTGCAGTATGCTCACTCTGTTCCTCCATGTCAGATCACCCCCACCTGTCCTGCCTGCCGAAGTCGGTCATTTGCAGACTGCACTTTCAAACACGAGGAAGCGATGTGAGGTACCTCCCCCACTTTTCGCCCCCTCCTCTATTGGACTGTGAGCTGCTGGGAGCGCCTTGCTGTCACTCTGCTTGAAAACACAGGACCGAGCTCCTGTGTTAAACAAGTGTCAGCTGTGAGCCGCTAGAAAGCACAGGGCTGGCGGATTGATATAGCCGTGCGTGACTGTCAAGATCACTGCGCCGCCTGAAAATGAACAAAGAGTCCTCTAATCTTAGGACAGTTTTTTTTTTTTAATTGCTGGAGATCGAGGCACCCAGTCTTCTCTCTGCCTCTGCCCACCACTCCAGACTCCAGACCTAGAAAATTGCCTCGTACAGAAGCCAAAGCAGCCTGGACTGTCCCCCCTGATTGCACCCCTCCCTCTGCCTCAGCTGCAAGCGCTAGGCTGCAAGCGCCGACACTCACAGGCACAGCTCCCTGCGCGAGTCCTCCCTCTCTCAATTCGCCTCCGGCCGCCGGCGTGACGTCACGCCGCGCACGCCAGTGGAATAACCCAAGTCAATCCTCCATGGGGGGGGGGCGAGGAAACGCACAGGAGGAAAGGAGCGCACTCGGCAGCCAGTGAGTCGGAATCGGCGGGCAGACAGTTTTTAAAGTGTCACTGCGCTCAGTGCGCTGTCTGACACACTGATTAAAATGGTTTAGCGGCTGATTGTGCCCCCCTCCTGAACAAAATGGTAGCGGCCCGCAACCCGACCAGCCCACCGGGAGGTGTCCTGGTTCTCCCGATTGGCCAATCCGGGCCTGGTTGCTACACATGCTAGATTTTTAACATGTCTGCCTTTGTTCATCTCCACTACATTTTGGATTGATGAGACTAGTAGTTTTCACAATAAAGATAAGGTTCTTTGTGCATTCTTATATGCCCACATGAAGTGATCAGGTCACAGCATTGCTGGCAAGATCAACAGAGTCTTTAGTCTGGGCATACACAGTGCAGATTTATTTTGCACGATTCCCTCATCAATATGGATAATGCCAATATCTTTGATGATGAGACCTAGGTTCTTTATAACAAATACACATTTCTGCCCACAGATGTTGTGCCGATTGTTTGTTAGTTTATTGTTACAAATTGTGTTTTTTTCTCTCCTTATCCCCTTCCCATCTCATTTTGGGTCATGATGGGCACAGCGCTCACTGCGCTGTTTCTAATACGCGAGAACGCAATCCTGTTTTGATACAATGGTTTGAATACACACACATCCCCTTTGTTGTATGGGTATAAGTTGATGAAGTCATATGAAGCTGGCTACTAAATGTATCTAAGGTCCTTTTGCACTTGTGGTCTGATGTACACCCCACAATCTCCTATGTGCCCCCTTTTTGTTTATTGTCTCCTTTTTGTTATTCTCCATGTATGTTATATTGAAAAATAAAATAGAGATTATACAAAAAAATATATATATGATAGTGCTGACAGGGGAATCTCTCTTGCCGAGCTATTGTCTGCTCCCAGCGGGAGAGCGGGTGAAACCGTCCTCACCGGGAGAAGACAATGATTATCTCTGGCTGCCGGCCCTAGATGCACTTTAAATTTAGCAAAAAAAAAAAAAAAAACCACACTAGCCCCTTCCCTTGTTGGACAAATCAAAGACACTTGTTAATTCGGCCCTACCATTATAAAAGGCTGCTTAAAGCAGTGGGGGATGTTTCACCAAATTTGAGAAAGTATGGTCTGCTTGGTTGACAACCTCAGTTATGGCTAACTTCAAAACAACCTTGAACATTTTGTTGTCCTACTTCTCTGAGCCAATTCCATCCTCTATTTTACACTAAGGTGGTCTGATCAATTAGTATGATTTATCCCCTCCCGGGACAATTCCCGGATTACCTTAGGTCCCACTATGAACATGCCCTGCTGCTAAGGCATAACTGTACTTGTCCCTGGTGCATCATACTGTTTATTCAGGCATCTGGCGTCCTTTTGTACTATAGCAATCTGCTGAGCCTCCTGTCATTGTTATGGATTTTTACATTGAGCATTAATGTTTATTTAGATGGGTTTCAGTGTGGAACACAACATTATTGACACACGTAACCACTATGGCTGTGTTTTGTTTGATTTCTTGTGTTGACATGCAAAAAACACAATGAAAAATAATGTTTAAAAAAATTGTAAAAAGGAACTTGATTGCACCCCCTTAATTGTTGAGTGTCAGAGATTTCCCTGATACCTTGTGAAATGGAAAGCTGAAGATCCCTATGGTTACTTACCAGGGGATTCTCCAGAACGGAACATACAATGAAGAGGAGCTAAAGGTATACTGTATATCACACTCCATTCTTTTCTTGTTGCAGTGATCATCACTTAACAGTCTGTGCGGGGGCTCATTAACCTTATTTAAAATGAATGCTTACCCTCACTAGATCAGTGTAACCAGTTTCCTTTGCAGTCCACCACGGTTGAGCTTTCAGTCCATTTACATTGTACAATGATCGCTGCCAGACAGAAGCAAAGTGTCCTTTCTTGTGGCCAGCCTCATACCACGTGTATGCCTGGAAAATACAATCACCTTTACTATTACCCCATTCAGGACAAGGTATAGTAAACAGCATGATATTGCAAGAGGTACTTTTATTCAAATGTTTCCTTCAGAGCAACCAGCCACCCACTATTCACAAAATAAACTGCTCTTGGTTCAGATGTGCACACACATTGTTCTGTACGCTCTCCAATGTGTACTGTTCTTTACACACTTAGATCTATACACATTGCTCTTCACACCCTCTGATATATATATATATATAGAGCTCTGTGTACCATCTGATTTATATAAACACTGCTCTGAACACCCTGCAATATATACATACACTGCTCTGTACATACTCTCACCAATATACACATTGCTCTGTACACCTTCCGATATATACACTTATTTGCACATGCTCCATTATATACACATTGCTCTGTACACCTTCCTATATACAGTATCTCACAAAAGTGGGTACACACAATTATGTACATCCTCCAACATCTACACATTGCTCTGTATACACTGATCAGTACACACACTGCTCTGTACACCCTGCAGGGTTACTACTAGGTGAACTAGGCAACCGCTTAGGGTGCACTGCTGGCTAGGGCGCAGTTATGGCCACTGGTTCGTACTGTTTGTCCTTGACCTACAGTAGTCCCTGTCGTAGTATTTTTTTTGGATGCCTGGGTCTTTGGAGTCATGCAGACAGGTTGTCCCACCCTCCCTGTTGGCTCCAATGTCTGGAGCTCAGTATGTCTCCGCCCTGCCCTCTTCCAATATGGCAACGGCGGTCATTGGTTCTGCTGTGGGTCTTGGACCAGGCCGGCACTGCGCACCGGATGCAATACTGGTGTGGACAGTGCATACTCTTCCGTGGGGAGTATATAGGGTGATTTGGCCTTTTGGAGGCACTGGTGGTACTACCCTTTGTTTCTTTCACTGGATGGTGCAGTTGGACTAGTAAGCCTGTTACATCCTTGTGTTCATTCAGGGGAGTTTTTTTCATCTCCTATATTTCTTCACAGATATAAAATTGCTGATGGGGGAGTGTGGGGTAGGGGGTTGGAGGTGCAAGTAACTGGTCTTGCCTAGGGTGCAAAATAGTCTAGCATTGGCACCCTGCAATATATACCACACTCTGTATACCCTATATGTTCTATGCACATACCCCAGGACACCCTCTCTCTCAATCCTGTAAAGCAGATGAAGAGAAATCGAGAGTAGGGAAAGGCATATATCAGAATGAGTCCATAGAGCATCTACTGTAAATGCCAGAGGGACCCTGGACCTGGCAACAAACCTGTCACGTTTGTTGTTGAACCTGGAGACTGGGAGTTCACATCTGGCGTCCCCTACCTGTAGCTAAAAGTTTGATAAATGCTGGCCATCCCTCTTGATCCAGACACTGACTATTGGGAAAACCAGCCTGTTCATTTTAAACGCCTGGGATGTGGATAGCGGAAAAGACAATAATGTGAAGTTTAGCCCAAGAATATCCCCAGAAATAGGGAGGCAAGGAGAATTGAATGGGCTGTAAAAAGGCAATTAATAATTTTAACTTATATTTTATGGTTTTATTCTGCTATTCAGTTTGTGCAAGTCTTCTTATCTTACAAAACATATATTCATCTATGCATAGTATTATACTTTCAGTCACATTTTTTGGAATATTTGAGACAATATTTAAATTTTGGAATTATTCTGACGCATCAGGAAGAATTTATACCTCTTTGTCTCCAACTCTCTGCAGGGCATCCCCCAGGTGGAAGTAAAATCGACCATCATCAGTACCAGGCTCTTCTGACAATAGCCCATCCTATAAAAAAATGTAATCAGTTAATCAAAAATAAAATTAATAAATACCTTATACAATTATAGAAAATAATGTAACCTGACATAGGCATGCCAGGATGCAGTTAAACAACTGTTTAAATTGTATGGACTGTATAGTTAATTTTTTTTTAGCTTTGGATAAAGTAGGGAAGGGTTAAGACCTCTGCTAAGCTATATTGTTGCTGTCTATTTACCTCTGGAGAAATTTCCTTTCACTTTCTGCCCTAGAGAAGCAACAGAAATCTAGAGGCAAATCGCCCAAAGTGAGGGGAGCTCACAACTTAGACTGTAGTCTCCGGAACAGGTGTCCCCATCAGCTTTCCCCATACCTCATGTTCTGGGGCGGCTTGAATTAACCCTCACTTCCTTTTTTTTTGTGACAATGGTCACCAGTACAAATAGAAAAGTGACAAAGAGGGCAATAAAAACTCAACAGAGGGTGTAAACCTTCCCCCAAATATGATACCCTCTAAACATTTGCCCAATACAAAGAGTGGACAGGTACCCCTTACATTAGGATATGCTGAAATTTGAAGACCATACAACAAACTGTGATATACTGAAAAGAACTTACTCTTAAGTAAGGAATACTTTCAGCAATCTTGTTATCTGCTTTGAGGATAAATCCATAATGTACTTTGGCAAATCCATTACTGGGATCCTGTGATAAAACCTAGAAAATAATAATAAAGAAAAAAAAAGATGAAAATGTGAATTATGATGAGAACATTACAGACACATGTGACGGGTATCTTCCTAGGCAGAGACGTTCACATTATACACTGGTCCTTCCAGAAAGTGCTCATAGGGAGGAATGAGGCAGGATGTACAGTAATAGCTAACTTTATAGCCAAGTAATTCCAAATGTTTGCAGTGTTTGTAGGTTGCATGTGAGACTGCAATGTGTGTGGGGCTGGGGCTCTGGGTTTTTAATGACAGGGTTGGGAGGACATTTGTAGTGATCCTCTAGCACAGCTTTCTCTTTCTCATCTTTTTTAACATGATGGAACCTATGAATAAGATTTCCATTCTCAGGGAACCTCTGCCAATAATTATTATATGTACAGCTTAGGTTACATTAATGTGTTCACTGAGAAGAATGCTCCTTACGTTTATGGTCATTGGTCAAAAAGATCATTGTTGTCTGCGGTTACTTATCTGAGAGTCATAAATTGTTCATTGCCTAAAGCCTGGGACACGCACTAGTCTCTTTTTTGTTCAACACAGAGCTAAGAAGATGGGCTAACACTGTTTATTGTCACTTACACAACAGCAGCAGCTTCAATTTATATTGGTACATATAAAAACATATCCATAAAAAAAAAATTGGATTAAAATTGTACAGGCAGTGAAGCACTTATAACCATAGCACAGATATTTTCACCAACTTACTAAAAAAAAACTGACAGCTCAGGTCGGAGCCACTGTACTATCGATCGTACCTTAGTGCAGCGATCTCCCCTGCTATTCTTCTGTGTTCTGACAAGGCGACGGCCCCCCTGCCAGAACACTCCAGTCAGCACTCTGAGCCATCAGCCTTCTGTCTGGCTGCCATACAATGGCCTGAATGTCAGCCGTGTTTTTTTTTTTTAACCAGCTGATGTTGCCCGAGATTCGGCTCATGTGTATTAGACTTAAGGAACCCATAGAAATCTCTGAAGAAACTTTAGGTTTACACTGAACCCTGTTTGAGAACGACTGCTCAAGGGCAACATAAAGGAGAAGAATCAAGTAAATATGCTTAACCCATCCCTTGTAGGATGACCTCTAGTCAAGTGGTCATCAATCCTATCCTGAGGGCCCACCAAAAGGGCCACATTTATGTAATACCTTGGGGAGATGCAGACTAAAATACTGCAATCACCGAGCAGCAAATATCACCTGTGATGTATTTCAGTTCTCTTGCAAACCTGGCCTGTTAGTGGGCCCTGAGGACAGGGTTGATGACCACCGCTCTAATCCCAAAGAACAACCTCAGCCACTAAAATGTTTGTTTTGTGAAAAGCAAGGATACTCTAATACACAAGCTCTATCAACCATTAGCATTTATACTGTACCTAATGAAGTGTTGGGGGGAACTTTTACTTGCTAAAGAAAATTATAGCAATGTGAAATGTAACAAGCAATACATCATATATAAAATCGATCTGTGTAAACATTTTAGTCATTTAAAAATATAAAAGGTAGTTACTGGGGTTACTGCTACACAGGCAAAGTGACAGGGTCCCTTAAAGACCACCCTGACTGTCTTATACTCAACCCTCACAGTGATTCTCCTATGCTCCCTTTTCTGTAACTGCCACTGCAAAATACCTGAGTGGCTGTTTTATCTTCTTAGGAGAGCTACAACAGAGGGTAAATACTGTACCCTTAATACAGTTGAGAAACACTACTTTGAAGTGTAATCTTTGAAGTTAACTCTGTATGCGCCCCGATTGGATGTGCCACAGCCTCCACACAAAAACACTTGTGTAGCACGTGTGAATATCCAATATGTTTTGCAAAAAAGAACAAAGTCTCTGATCCGAGATGAGGACTGCATGAAGTCTCTCATCCAAGATGAGGACTGTGTAAAGTCTCTGATCCAAGATGAGGACTGTGTAAAGTCTCTGATCCAAGATGAGGACTGTGTAAAGTCTCTGATCCAAGATGAGGACTATGTAAAGTCTCTGATCCAAGATGAGGACTGTGTAAAGTCTCTGATCCAAGATGAGGACTGTGTAAAGTCTCTGATCCAAGATGAGGACTGTGTAAAGTCTCTGATCCAAGATGAGGACTGTGTAAAGTCTCTGATCCAAGATGAAGACTGTGTAAAGTCTCTGATCCAAGATGAGGACTGTGTAAAGTCTCTGATCCAAGATGAGGACTGTGTAAAGTCTCTGATCCAAGATGAGGACTGTGTAAAGTCTCTGATCCAAGATGAGGACTGTGTAAAGTCTCTGATCCAAGATGAGGACTGTGTAAAGTCTCTGATCCAAGATGAGGACTGTGTAAAGTCTCTGATCCAAGATGAGGACTGTGTAAAGTCTCTGATCCAAGATGAGGACTGTGTAAAGTCTCTGATCCAAGATGAGGACTGTGTAAAGTCTCTGATCCAAGATGAGGACTGTGTAAAGTCTCTGATCCAAGATGAGGACTGAGTGAAGTCTCTGATCCAAGATGAGGACTGTGTAAAGTCTCTGATCCAAGATGAGGACTGTGTAAAGTCTCTGATCCAAGATGAGGACTGTGTAAAGTCTCTGATCCAAGATGAGGACTGTGTAAAGTCTCTCATCCAAGATGAGGACTGTGTAAAGTCTCTGATCCAAGATGAGGACTGTGTAAAGTCTCTGATCCAAGATGAGGACTGTGTAAAGTCTCTGATCCAAGATGAGGACTGTGTAAAGTCTCTGATCCAAGATGAGGACTGAGTGAAGTCTCTGATCCAAGATGAGGACTGAGTGAAGTCTCTGATCCAAGATGAGGACCCTATTAAGGCTCTGATCCAAGATGACGACTGTGTGAAGTCTCTGTTTCAAGATGAGGACTGCGTGAAGTCTCTGATCCAAGATGAGGACTGTGTAAAGTCTCTGATCCAAGATGAGGACTGGGTAAAGTCTCTGATCCAAGATGAGGACTGAGTGAAGTCTCTGATCCAAGATGAGGACTGAGTGAAGTCTCTGATCCAAGATGAGGACTGAGTGAAGTCTTTGATCTAAGATGAGGACTGTGTGATCTCTCTGATCCAAGATGAGGACCCTATTAAGGCTCTGATCCAAGATGAGGACTGTGTGATCTCTCTGATCCAAGATGACGACTGTGTAAAGTCTCTGTTTCAAGATGACGACTGTGTAAAGTCTCTGTTTCAAGATGAGGACTGCGTGAAGTCTCTGATCCAAGATGAGGACTGCGTGAAGTCTCTGATCCAAGATGAGGACTGCGTGAAGTCTCTGATCCAAGATGAGGACTGCATGAAGTCTCTGATCCAAGATGAGGACTGCATGAAGTCTCTGATCCAAGATGAGGACTGCATGAAGTCTCTGATCCAAGATGAGGACTGCATGAAGTCTCTGATCCAAGATGAGGACTGCATGAAGTCTCTGATCCAAGATGAGGACTGCATGAAGTCTCCGATCCAAGATGAGGACTGCATGAAGTCTCCGATCCAAGATGAGGACTGCATGAAGTCTCCGATCCAAGATGAGGACTGCATGAAGTCTCCGATCCAAGATGAGGACTGCATGAAGTCTCTGATTCAAGATGAGGACTGCATGAAGTCTCTGATTCAAGATAAGGACAGCTCAATCAAACCGGTATTGATATCTAAGCCAGACTTTTTTTTAACCAGGATGCCTTGGCAAAATACCTAGAAATTGCCCAAAAACTGTATACAAGCCAGCGGGTGGATCAAGGCTGCCTATTAATTACACAAAGCCACAGGTTTTCATTGTATGAAGGAAAAAGGGCCTATGTTTAATGTATATCCAAACAGGGCTATACTGTGGATGTACCAGTAACCAGTGTGCCATCGTCCCGATATTATTGGAATTGGCTAAGGGCTAGTAATTTTGAACTTTGAAGGCTGTGTGCATATGGTAAGAAAATTAAATGAATTTATTTTATAAGAATGTCATAAAAACAGTTACAGACATAAAATCAGAGAAATCAAGTAAATAACTGGTCCACATGGGTTGTCACAATTATGATACAGTTCTACCATAGAAGGCTCAAATATAGAGCACGATTGTAAAGTTGACTGTATAGTGTGTAACCGAGTGGTAGTCCAGAGGAACAGGAGGGCTCGCCCTACATGTTACGCGCTATAGATAGCGCTTCCTCAGGAGCACAGACAATTCAATATAGGGTTAACCGCGTTGAGGGTAGGCAACAATCAGTCTTTTTATAAACTTAACAATGGCTGTAGTTCAGAAAGTACTACTTTGGCCAGTTAGGGGGATATTATCATTTGAAGCAAAACAGTGTTGCAAAACAGTGTAGTGATACGGCGGTCAATTGCTGGTAAGCAAAAAGGAAAAATAATGTTCCAGGGGCACACACGGGTGGTCAGGAGGTAGGCTAGGTATAGTAGGCCGGACACCAGTGAACAGGGGGGTAAGCCTGACTCACTGAATACTAGCGGATACAAGCAATAGTAAACACAAGGTCCTTACAGCCCAGAGCCTTCCTGTGCAGTCGAGTGGTTTGCCCCTGGTTTGTGGAGGACGCCTGTACGTTTCATTGTACACCATTGCAACCTTCTAGCCGCCAATCTCCTAACAACCAATGATGTCATAGGTTGATAAGGAGGGCCTCGGGCACCCGCCCCTCTCCATCAGCACTGGGGTCACATTAGCAGAGTGAGGGAGAGAAACTGAGGGAGAAGAGAAACATTGGAATACTAATCAGTACCAGTGTGCAAAGAAGTACTCACCGGCCACTTCACTAGGTAAACCTTGCTAGTACCTTTTGCCTTCAGAACTGCCTTAATTCTTTGTGGCATAGATTCAACAAAGTGTTGGAAACATTCCTCAGATCCATCACGCAGTTTCTGCAGATTTGTTGGCTGCACATTCATGATACAAATCTCCCGTTGCACCACATCCCAAAGGTGCTCTATTGGTTTGAGATCTGGTGACTGTGGAGGCCATTGGAGTACAGTGAACTCATTTTCATGTTCAAGAAACCAGTTTGAGATGGTTTGAGCTTTGTAAAATGGTGCATTATCCTGCTGGAAGTGGCGATCAGAAGATGGGTACACTGTAGTTATAAAGACATGGTCAGAAACAATACTCAGGTAGACCGTGGCATTTAAACGATGCTCAATTGGTACTAAGGGGCCCAAAGTGTGCCAAAAAAATACCCCCTACACCATTACACCACCAGCCGGAACCATTGATACAAGGCAGGATGGATCCATGCTTTAATGTTGTTTACGGCAAATTCTGACCCTACCATCTGACACTTGTCAGACCAGGCAACTTTTTCCAATCTTTTATTGACCAATTTTGATGAGCCTGTGTGAATTGTAGCCTCAGTTTCCTTTTCTTAGCTGACAAGAGTGGCACCCGGTGTGGTCTTCTGCTGCTGTTGCCCATTTGCTTCAAGGTTTGATGTGTTGTGCATTCAGAGATGGTATTCTGCATACCTTGGTTGTAACGAGTGGTTATTTTAGCTACTGTTGCCTTTCTCGTAATAGTCTGCCCATTCTCCTCTGACATTAACCAGGCGTTTTTGTCCACGCAACTGCCGCTCACTGGATATTTTCTCTTTTTCGGACCATTCTCTGTAAACCCCAGAGATGGTTGTGTGTAAAAAAAAACAGAATATGAGAAGTTTTTTAAATACTCAGACCAGCCTATCTGGCACCAACACCATGTTCAAAGTCACTTAAATCCCCTTTCTTCCCCATTCTGATGCTCAGTTTGAACTTCAGCGAGTCATCTTTACCACTTCTAGATGCCTAAATGCATTGAGATGCATTGAGATGTGATTCTGGACCCAGAGGGATGACATACAACGAAGCGGCAATTGGCGAATACGTTGAGGTGTTTTGCAGCCACGAATGTGCTCCACCGCTAGCTGGCCCAAACCAGGAAGGAACACTCTGACGCCGCGTACAGCAACGCGGGCGCTTCTTTGGACCGGATGTTAGCGATGAATACATTCCTTACTACATGTGCATTACCAGTTCATTAATTGTACGTGCATTTGGAGCGGGGGGAATATTGTTAAAGAGTTCTTGACATTGCATAAGGCCCATATTATTCATCTTTCTGGTGAGTTTGTACCCCGGAGGGGAGAGTGCCTCACTTGTGGTGAAGATTGGGCGCAGGTGTAGGATGCATCACTGACCAATCACTGACCAATCACTTTAGAAATTACTGTTGCAAAGTCATCATTCAAATGCTTTATGTGTAAATGGACATTTATCCAATTTCAGCGCTGTTTTATCATTTGGACTATTTTAGTTCCAGGTCTTGATACTTTTTTATATTTTGTGCTTTTATGAGTTTTTTCTCATCTTTGGACTTTAAACAGCTGCTACCTCACTTATATCATTGTTTCATTACTTGATATCTGTTTTACTTTGTTATATTAAGTTGATCTAAATCTACCGACATTAATTAGAAAGCTCAGAGATATAATATATTTCTGTGGCGCTGTGAAGTGCATTCTAGGCCCCATTTTATGTACCTTTTTGATAAATTGAACAAGTGTACCTAATAAAGTGGCCAGTGAGTGTATTTGCTTTGGAAGAATAAATCATTGCTTGTTGGGTGTCCTACGCATGTGGATGTTGCTGCAATATGCAAAACGAATAGTTTTGTTTTTTAAATTTTAGAATGGGATGCCTCGAGATTGTGTGAAATTTTATAGGGTGCCTTGACTGAAAAAAGGTTGAGAAAAGCTAAGACCTTTAGTAACATCTATAACCCCTACACAACACTGATAATAACAAACAGAAGAAACATCTGTAAAAGTTAACAAAGTGATGGCTATAAAACTGATGTCTGATAGCTGTAATCACTGAACAGCCTCCTGCTGTGAGAAAGTGAAACACTATAGGAAGCAGCTCAACATCAGCAAACATTTCATATTATGTCCAATGAAATGTAGATTATATGTCAACAATATAAATAATTTCTAGGGCTGTTACTGATCAAAATTTTTCTGTTTGATTGTTTGCTTTTTTAATCGATTAATCGACTAATTTCGATTAATTATAACACACATACAGATCCAACTACTTTTAGCTGATCTCCTTGCAGGCTGATTCCGATGGGAATAGCATTAAATCTTTTACAATCTTCAAGTAGGTAACCAAATAAATATTGCACTGGAGATAAAATCGATGTAGCTACATAAACTGTAAAAATGGTGCGAGTAATACCAAACGGTACCAAAAGCAGTCATAAAAACATGTAGCTAAGTATGATACTGGTATAAAAATGTGTACAACGATACTACTGCTGAATCCAGATGAGGAGAGGTTAACATCAGTCCGTCGGCATGTAGATGTCCCATGAAGGGAACTATCACAACTCCCAGTAGATGGTTGTAGAATCCCAGGTTGATAGAGGGAAGTGATAGAGGGAAGTGTAAGAGCCCTTGCGTGTGGCAGATAGTGAGGACCCGCCGGCATGCAGATATAAAGGCACAGCAAAGGAGCCCTTCAGATGGACACGGCAAACCCCGCCGGGGTCCGTGACGTTACTGGATCTCTGACGGAACTCCCTGAAGGCCCAGAAGCCGGCGGAGAGGTGAGTACCAATCAAAAGAATTTTAATCGATCAAAAATATTTTGATCGATCAAAAAAAATTAAAGATTAATCGATTAATTAAAAGTTAATTTGCACAGCCCTAATAATTTCCAGGGAAAAAGTGTAAATAGGCTAGCGAATCACAACTAAACATGCTCCATATTGCCTTAGAGAACCACAGTCTGTATTATATCACAATCAATTGTCCTATTCAAATGCACAGATCAGTGTGAAAAGTGCGGGTACCCAAACCAGCCAATCGGAATCTATATTTTTTATTTTAAAATGTTCTTGTCTATTATGTTTTACTGTATTTTGCACCTTATCATTTCTCTGTGAACTGCCTTCTGTCATAAAACTTCATTGGTCTCTAAATGTAATAAAAGCTTAACTCTGATTTACCTCTTCATACACTTCTTTGGCTTTCGTGTTATCTCCAAGGAGGAGGTAGCCAACACCAAGGTCATTCTTCATTGAGATATCATCAGGGTATAGCTGGACTAGCTTGTGAAGGGTGAGCACAGATCCTCTCATTCGGCCTGGATTTATACAAAGAAAAGTATAGCAGTAGAAAGGTAGTATAGTATATAAAAAAAGTTAGTATAAGTATACTGTATACAACTAAAGTATAAATATATATAAAGGTCTCATTTTCATTATAAATAAATACACAACAGGATAGTACTAGTCTTATTTAGTGCCACTGTGAAAAAAAATAAATAAACGGTAACGCACAGAAACCTTAGCAACCAATCAAGAGGATGATCCAAATAACTACTAATTATTTCTCTTTGCTCATCATCATTTCTCAGTGTATTACCTTACTGAATATAATGTTTTTTTGAGAAAAAGTCAAACAAGTATGTGGAAAAGAAAACAAAGTTCTGACACAGAAATCATGATCAACTTCGAATTTAAAAAGTAGAAAGATGCTGAGTTATGAAAATGGACTCCAAAACAATATTCTGCTTATTTAAAGCGCCGGTCCACTGATTTTTTTTTTTTACAAACAATAAAGCCGCGTACACACGACCGTTTTTCATGACGTGAAAATATTTTTTTTTTTAAATGGTCATTAAAAACGATCTGGCCTATAATTAATGTTCTCTCTTTAAGACATGTAGAAATTATGGATTTCCTCCATATTATTATATTTTTTCATTAAGGAGCTCTGTTAGAAATATGTAGCGATCATGACATCTGGCGTGGGCTCCAGAACATTTTTCATGACGTGAAAAACGGTCGTGTGTAGGCTTTAACGACGTGAAAAAAAGCGCATGCTCAGAAGCAAGTTATGAGACGGGAGCGCTCGTTCTGGTAAAACTAGCGTTCGTAATGGAGATGGCACATTCATCACGCTGTAACAGACTGAAAAGCGCGAATCGTCTCTCACCAAACTTTTACTAACACGAAATCAGCAAAAGCAGCCCAAAGGGTGGCGCCATCTGAATGGAACTTCGACTTTATAGTGCCGTCATACGTGTCGTACGTCACCGTGCTTTGTTCGAGCATTTTTTTTCACGATCGTGTATAGGCAAGGCAGACTTGACAAGAATCACGTCGAAAAAAACTTAGTTTTTTCTAAACCATTAAAAACGGTTGTGTGTGTACACGGCATAACACAATCACACATTCACAATGGCACACTGACTGTTTTGGTTAAATATCTGCCCCGATGTCTGGTTTCATTGTAAAGAAGAAGTTATATAAAATGTTGCCGCCCATTTTCATCTTGCTTGTGGGCATTTGAAGCCCACAAGCATTAACTTCTTGCTTCCAGTGATGCGTGTTCTCGCGCATGCTCAGTTGTAACAGCGCGGGAACACAGTTGTACTGTTGAACTCAGTTGTAAATCCCGCGAGAATTCGCTGTGGGCCTCTGCAATGACTCCTGGGAAGAATGACACGAGCTCCCAGAAGACAGTGTGGCGCACAGGAAATTACTGAATACCCGCAAAATACCCGTCTATAGCCGGAGTGGTCACATACAGGAAACAGAGATGTACAGCAGAAAAACACAGGTAAACTCGAACTTCTCCGCCGTTTCCGGGTATGGTCTTCGGGACTGGGCGTTCCTATTTGATTGACAGTCTTCCGACGGTCGCATCTATCGCGTCACGAGTAGCCGAAAGAAGCCGAACGTCGGTGCGGCTCTATACGGCGCCCTGCACACCGACGTTCAGCTACTTTTGGAAAATCGTGACGCGATAGATGCGACCGTTGGAAGCCTGTTGGAAGACTGTCAATCAAATGGGAACGCCCAGTCCCTCAGCCCATACCCGGAAGCGGCGGAGAAGATCGCTCTCTAAAACGGTAAGTACTGCTTAGATTTTAAAAAAACGACCCGATTCCCCTTGACAAAATGAGCATCAATCTAAGGTTAAAAATGTACTTTTCGGGTGAACCTCCACTTTAAGAACTAATACATTGTTGTAATTTGATTGAGCAACACTTATAAAATAGGGTGGACCTTAGCTTTAAAAAGTGAGAGTAAAGTGCAACAATAATAAGAAAAGTACAGTAACCTAATAAGTTCACCTTTGGGAACATGTTGCACGTTCCACCCATTTTTAGGGTGGAACATGTTCTCAACTCCTGCAGCTGGCAACTCCGCTATCTCTATTGACAGCAAGTGGGGGGCCGCGTCATTCAGTCATAAAGTTCAGTGAATAGGAAACTGCAAGTACCATCATTCTTTGCAGCTGTTGGCTTGTAGTTCTCAATGAACTACCATGGAGCTGTTGCACGCTCTGGTAGTTCATTGTCTCTTCCTATCAGTGTGTAGCTGCCTATACAAGGTATGAGCAGACTGATACACTGGCAAATCTGCAGGAGTCCTGCATGGCATCGCGGCTGCAATGCTTTACAGGCTCCAGGTAAAAAATAAATAAAAAAAAATAAACATTTTTACCTGCAAAAAGGTGTGCATTTATAATTTTTTTTAAAGGGTGAACTTATCATTTAGGGCTCATTTACACTTGCTTCGGCTTCAACACACATTAACGACTAGTTTACACTTGCTTCAAGACCAGGCTTCAGACAGGCTTTGTTAAAGCTCTCTGAATGCCAGTCAAAGCCAGTCCTGTTTACACCTTGCTTTTGCTTTGCTTGGACTTGGCTTCAAAAACTATACCCCATGTAGCTTTACCGGTACTTCAAAGCATCTTCAAAGCCTCCATAGAAGTGTATGGGAAAGCTTGCTAAAAGCCCCACCAAAACCTCATCAAAGCTTCACCAAAGCCTCATCGAAGCATCAAGCAAAAGCAAGTTGTAAACAAGACTGTAAGCTAACCATTTTATTTAGTGACAGGAGCTTTGACTGGCGTTCATAGAGCTTTAACAAAGCGTTTCCAAAGCCATGTTTTGAAGCAAGTGTAAACTAGCCCCTTAAGATAATCAATGAGATTTCACCTTGTTATAAGCTAAGCATCGATGTGTAGTCAACAAGGCAGCTGCTATGTTCATTTAGAAATAGGTGCTTAAGGGGTGGTTCTGTTTAATCATCTTCTTTTAACCACTTTAGCCCTGGAAGAATTTACCCCCTTAAAGACCAGAGCAATTTTTGCGATACGGCACTGCGTCACTTTAACTGACCTAAACAAAATTGACATCCTTTTTTTCCTACAAATAGAGAATTCTTTTGGTGGTATTTGATCACCTCTGCGGCCTATTTTTTGTGCTATAAACAATAAAAGACCAACAATTAAAAAAAAAAAAAAACACAGTATTTTTTACTTTTTTCTATAATAAATATCCCCAAAAAATAAATAAAAAACGAATTTCTTCCTGAGTTTAGGGCGATATGTATTTTTCAACATATATTTGGTAAAAAAAATGCAATAAGTGTATATTGATTGGTTTGCGGAAAAGGTATAGCGTCTACAAAATAGGATAGATTTATGGCATTTTTATGATAATTTATTTTATTAGTAATGGTGGCGATCTGCGATTTTTATCATGATTGTGACATTGCGGCAGACACATTGGACATTTTTGACACTATTTTGGGACCATTGACATTTATACAGCGATCAGAGATAAAAATAGCCACTGATTACTGTATAAATGTCACTGGCAGTGAAGGGGTTAAACACTAGGGGGCAATCCAGGGGTTAAGTGTGTCCCCTCAGTGTGTTCTAACTGTAGGGGGGATGGTCTCACTAGAACATAACAGAGATCACTGTTTCTGATTACTGGGAGCAGTAGATCCCTGTCGTGTCACTAGGCGGAACAGGGAAATGCCTTGTTTACATAGGCATTTCCCCGTTCTGCCTCTCTGTGCCACGATCGTGGGCCACCAGCGGACATCGAGCTTGCGCGTCGGCGTGCCTGACAGAGGGCTGTATGGGTAGCCCCATTTGCACAGCCGTGCCAATCTGCCGACGTACATCGTCGTGCAATGATCGTCAAGAGGTTAAGCTACTCTTTTACACAATCTAGCCATTTCCACTACTGTCTGTGGCAACTGTATCCCAGGGGGGCTGTTATTTTGTCACACTGTGTTGACTTTATAAGTGTAAACCAAGCAAATTTCTTGTTTTGGGTATGGTCAGTGTTTACATATTGTGTTTCTATTGTTTAAATATCGATTGTCAGTAAATTTCCCGGGCTTGGTCAGTAAAAAGATAGACCAGAGAACTCGATCTTTGACAGTTTCATCGGGATTGGAGCACCATGTAGTGAAGAGCTGTGTGCTGTGAGCCCTGGGACCCATGACTTGGACCCGGCACTCATTAAAGATGGCCCTGGTGGGCCGAGTCAGCAGTAACCTAACCAATAGTGAGATCTCTGTCATAATTTCCAACTTTGTTCCTGTTTACCTGTTGCATTCTCAGTAAACAAATACATCACAAATGTAGAAAAAGTATCAGCAAGGCAACTAGCTACTTGATGCCATTTATAATATCAAACTTGTCTGAATTCAGAATAAATTACAAAAAGCATATGTCACATTTAAACAATTCAAATCATCAAACAAATTTGAATGTTACACAAAGATAACCAGAGTAAAAAAATAATCAGTTTGTAATAGATGATTTAATTTTTTAAGAGAAAAATGCTGTCCAAACCTGCCTGGTCCCATGTGAAAAAGTAATGCCCCCCCTTCTAAATCATAAATGATTAACCACATTTTTTGGAAAGCAATTCAAATTCAGTCGCCACACCCAGAAGCTGTCTGACAAAGTGAAGCACACCAAAAGATCTAAAAAAGGAACACATAATGCTGCAATGTAAAGAAATTCAAGAACAGATGAGAAACAAAGTAATTGACATGCATCTGTCTGGAAAGGGTTACAAAGCTATTTCTAAGGCTTTG
Source organism: Rana temporaria (assembly GCF_905171775.1). Classification (NCBI taxonomy): domain Eukaryota; kingdom Metazoa; phylum Chordata; class Amphibia; order Anura; family Ranidae; genus Rana; species Rana temporaria. The sequence continues at coordinate 328,653,837 of NC_053493.1, forward strand.
GTACTGACGGTGAGAGCCATTGTCCACGAGTAGAGAAAACCTTCCCAGGAGTGGCCCAGCCTACCAAAGTTAAGAGCACGCCAACGACTCATTCACGTCATAAATGAACCTACAACAGAATCTAAACAACTGCAGGACTCACTTGCCTCACTTAGGATCAGTGTTCATGATTCAACAATAAGAAAGAGACTTGGCAAAAATCTCATCCATGGGAGAGTTCAAAGGAAAAATGCCACTGCTGACCAAAAAGAACACAATAGTTCATCTCACATTTTCCAAATAAAATCTTGATTATCCACAAATATTTGGGCAAATATTCTGTGGACTGATGAGACAAAAGCTTAACTTTTTTTAAAGGTGTGCATCCTGTTACATTTGATGTAAAACGAACACAGCATTTCATAAAAAAAACATCATACCAACAGTCAAACATGGTGGTGGTAATGTGGTCTGGGGCTGTTTTGCCGCTTCAGGACCTTGACGACATGACATAATTGATGGAACCTTAAATTCTGTGCTCTATTGCAAAATCCTAAAGGATAATGTCTGGCCATCATGAGCTCAAGCGTACTTCGATTATGCTTCAATTATGCAGCCGGATCCAAAACACACCAGAAAGTCCACCTCTGAATAGCTCAATAAAAACTAAATTAAGGTTTTGACCTGGCCTAAGTCCAGACTTAAATCTGATTGAGATGCTGTGGCATGGCCTTAAAAAGGCCATTTATGCTTGAAAACACTCCAATGTGACGGAATTAAAAAAAATTATGCAATGAAGAGTGGGCCAAAATTCATCCACAGCGATATGAAAGACTCATTGGCAGTAATTGCAAACCCTTGATTCCAGGTGTTGCCGCCATGGGTGGCACAACCAGTTATTAAAGCGGTGGTTCAGCCACACTAACAACATTTTAGCATTAAATTAGGCATAGTAGCGCGAGCTACAGTATGCCTGTATTGATTTTTTTAGCCCGGTACTCACTGTGTAATCCTATATAGAAGATTCCGACTCCCCGCGGGGAATGGGCATTCCTATCAAGAGGGAGGATGATTGACGGCCGGCTATGGCACGTCACGCTCCCCGAAGATAGCCGGAACAGGTCTCGGCGCTATACGGCGCCTGCGCACAGACTATGCACAGGCGCCGTGAAGCGACAAGTCCTATTTCGGCTATTTCCGGAGAAGCGTGACGTGCCATAGCCGGCCGTCAATCATCCTCCGTCTGGATAGGAACGCCCATTCCCCGCGGGGAGTCGGAATCTTCTATATAGGATTGCACAGTGAGTACCGGGCTAAAAAAATCAATACAGGCATACTGTAGCTCGCGCTATTATGCCTAATTTAATGCTATTAAAAAAAAAATGTTTTATTAGGGTGAACCACCGCTTTAAGTTTAGGCAATTACATTTTCACATAGGGCCAGGTAAGGTTGGACAGCTTTTTTTTCTTTAATAAATTAAGTCCTCATTTAAAAACTGCATTTTGTATTTACTCGGTTTATCTTTCTGCAATATAAAAATGTGTTTATTGATCTGAACTGTGATAAATATGCAAAAAAAAAATCAGGAAAGGGGCAAAAACTTTTTCACAGCACTGTGAGCACAAATAGTACAAATGCATAACTCATTCTAACGATAATACTTTACTTAAGAGAATAGCTAGAACTTTTGATTAACTTTTGACCTTAGATATTTGTGGAAGCAACAAGATAGCAATAATCCCCAAAACACATATCACATATAAAATCATACTGAATAATTTATAGCATTCACGTGTCACTGCAACAGAAAGAGAAACATGAAGGTAGAGTATTTTTTGATACAACAGAGAAAAATAAGAAACATTTGAATTTATGGTGGAAATTATTTCTGCTATTTCACAGACATCGGATTGAATTCACTGTTATGCATCTGAATAATGAAAAGTTGTTTTTGCATAAAGAGTGCCTACAGGTGAAAATGGAAATGTTTTGTTCGGGTAAGTTTGCAATTTTCATTAATGCTCTGTGTTATTATTGTATGCTGGGAGGAAATGCTGTGTCCTCTCTGTAATTGCCTTATGCCGCCAGTCATGTCACTTCGATATGGCATGATATAAACAACTCTATTCAAGCTTATGTCACTTGATAATTCCAAAGGTCAGAACTTCATATCATTTTTCCAAATGAGTTTTAACTTGAAATGCTACTTAAATATTTTGAAGCTGCTGTGTTGCGTTGAGATTATAAAAATAATCACCAGTATTAGTTTCTGTTTCCAAGTTGTGGAAGGAATAAAGAAAATAGCTTGTTAAAGCATAACACCAGTAAACAGTGCCTTACCAAGGAACTGCTGTCGGTTTGCCTGTCTTTTCAGTGCCAGCTTCATGAGATCCGCAGGCACGTTGGGCAATGTAGATACTTCTTCATAGGTTCCAATAGCACGCAGGAGAACATCATTGCTCCTCCGCTTCTCAGCCATATCATCTTCACACTGTGGGTAAAACACTGATTGACTACTATGTTTAAAGACAGAAGAAATTAGCAATGTGGTACACTGTGCATGTTTTGACTAAGATCGGTACTACTTGCCCACTTTAAAAAAGAAGAAGGAATTTTGACGTACCTGTGAGTCCTGTATCATGGAGTACATTACAGACACTGGAATCAATTCATAGACCATGGGATATATGTCTTGGTCCAGTGATGGCGAACCATGGCACCCCAGATGTTTTGGAACTACATTTCCCATGATTCTCAGCTATACTGCAGAGTGCATGAGCATCATGGAAAATGTAGTTCCAAAACATCTTGGGTGACAAGGTTCGCCATCACTGTCTTGGTCTATAAACCGTGAAAAAAGGAGGAATTTTGATTTACTTGTAAATTCCATATCTTTGGGTAAAGAGAGACACATGAGAGGGGTTCATAGACCACAGCATACCACCTATGGTCTATGAATCGATTCGTGTTTCCTGTACTGTATAATAAAGATATGTATATTTATTTCTTAGTACGGCAAAGTTACACATGCATATAGAGGTTCATTTACTAAAGTTAGAGAGTACAAAATCAGGATCACTTCTGCATTTAAACCAACAGCGTCTAACCTCAGCTTGCAGTGAGCCCGATTTTGCATTCTGTAGCTTTAGTAAATAAACCCCATAGTATCAATGTCCTATTGCTCTTAACTAAAACTACAATTGAACCCTAAGCTGTTTAAATTTTAAACAATCCCACCAATAAAGAGCTGGAGGTAGGCTTTACATGGATGGATTATTATAAATTAGAACTGATAAACTACAGCGCTACTAAATCCAAAATACACCACACAATTAATAAATAAATGTAAAAAGCTGCAGTATGTGAAAAGGGTTACCAACCAAACAACAAAATGTGAAAAATATAAACATATGCGCTAAAAACAACTAATTTATGTGATACCTTACTAAGATCAATCCAATTGTGATAATAATTCAAAACCCTGAATAGGGGATTAGTCGTGTTGCCACAGTGGGGTGAAGCACACAAAATATATATAGATGAGGAAAAAAATGTATAAAAATGTAAAAAAATGTATAAAAATAATAAATTAATACAAAGCTAATTAATTCAGAGCATCAATTAGTACTCAATCTCAGAATACCGTCCCTATAGAGTAGATGGTAAAATATAGGGTTAAACAATGTTGATTAGCAGCAGCGTGAGAGTGTCACTGGATACAACAGCTCTGTGAAACAGGTGCCTTATACTCAGCTTCAAATCACTTCAGTAGCTCCAACGACACAGCCTTGGTCATTAGTGATGGTGCAAAAAACAGGCTTCAGCTCCTCTCCTCAATACACCACAGCAGGTGTGGGACATGTAAGAAAAGGGGAAACACAATAGTGTAATACAGCCAGACACGACAATACCACTGCCAATGCTATGCGCCGATCCACTCACGCTCTCCCCGTCTTTGAAACGGACATTACCCATGAGTAAGTCACGTGGCAAGTGACGCAACACGTGGGGGAGGAGTCTGCTGTACGAGATCTGTCGGAAGTTCCCGAGTGAGGACCTCTACACTTTTCGTTACCGAGTGGCTTGTTTCAAAGATGGGGAGAGCGTGAGTGGATCGGCGCATAGCATTGGCAGTGGTATTGTCGTGTCTGGCTGTATTACACTATTGTGTTTCCCCTTTTCTTACATGTCCCACACCTGCTGTGGTGTATTGAGGAGAGGAGCTGAAGCCTGTTTTTTGCACCATCACTAATGACCAAGGCTGTGTCGTTGGAGCTACTGAAGTGATTTGAAGCTGAGTATAAGGCACCTGTTTCACAGAGCTGTTGTATCCAGTGACACTCTCACACTGCTGCTAATCAACATTGTTTAACCCTATATTTTACCATCTACTCTATAGGGACGGTATTCTGAGATTGAGTACTAATTGATGCTCTGAATTAATTAGCTTTGTATTCATTTATTAATTTTTATACACTAATTTTTTTCCTCATCTATATATATTTTGTGTGCTTCACCCCACTGTGGCAACACGACTTATCCCCTATTCAGGGTTTTGAATTATTATCACAATTGGATTGATCTTAGTAAGGTATCACATAAATTAGTTGTTTTTAGCGCATATGTTTATATTTTTCACATTTTATTATAAATTAGGTTTAACAGACATTGCACATTTTGAATGATTGTGGGAACACCGTCATAAAGCTAAGCGTCATGCCAAACTGAATTCCAGTTGGTAGTGGCATGTGGTGAGCCTGGCAACAAAGAATGTGTAATATCTCTTCCTTGGGAATAAATGAGAAAGTTGGAGATTTGTGACAATGAAGGTGTGTGGCAACACATGTCATGGATGAGATAGATCTCCTCAATAGCAGAGAATATTCACCCAAGAAAGCCTAGGTTGCCTATTTAGGCAAAAGTCAAGGCTATGCCCTCCCCCTTCCCTCTCACTCCTAATACCCCTCTGCACTGGTCCACTGGTTCGCACCTTGACTAACACACAAGGAGGAGCTTGTGGAAGTTGGGTGACCACTGACTTTCTAAGCCACAGTTGGAATGTGCATAAAACAAGTGTCCTGGGTTTTTAGAGGCTGCCAGGGTGATTTAGAAAAACAATTAGAGATATGCGATGGCACCTCTGACTGCATTTCATGAACCATTATTAAGAATTATTATATGAAGACAGTTGCACATTCATTTTGCCATAGACAGGCCATCAGGGCCTACTATGAAGTACAACTTAATTACAATAAAAAGTGGGGCTGGTAACCATACTAGTCAAGAGACTAGTCAATGCCCCATACACATGATCGGAAATTTCCGACAGCAAAAGTCCGATGTGAGCTTTTAAACGAAAATTCCGACCGTGTGTATGCTCCATTGGACTTTTGCTGTCGGAATTTCCGCTAACAAAAGATTGAGAGCTGGTTCTCAAATTTTCGGACGGAAAAAATTCCTATCGGAAAATCCAATCGTCTGTAGCAATTCCGACATGCAAAATTCAGACACATGCTTGGAAACAATTTGACGCATGCTCGGAAGCATTGAACTTCATTTTCTCGGCTTGTTGTAGTGTTGTACGTCACCGCGTTCTTGACGGTTGAGAGTTCAGAGAACTTTTGTGTGATCGTGTGTATGCAAGCCAAGCTTGAGCGGAATTCCATCAGAAAAACCATCCAAGGTTTATCCGACGGAAAATCTGATCGTGTGTACGCGGCATAACTGTCCTTCTTACATTAGCTGCTGTGATAGTTTTAATTTTCATCTTTTATTTTCTTCCGATTTTACATTGGCTTCTCTGTGTGCAGCCTATAGTAAGCAGCATTTATAACTTCAGAACAAAGTCTACACTGCATGCATTTTATTTTACTGTATATAAGTCTGTATAAGTCCATCTTGGACACATTCTATTTTTTTGCTTGGCAACATATTTTTTCAAAAATGTTCTGTTCCATTACACTGAACCACTATTATTATTATTATTTATTATTATTATTATTATACAGGATTTATATAGCGCCAACAGTTTGCGCAGCGCTTTACATCAGGGAAGACAGTACAGTCACAATACAATTCAATACAGGAGGGATCAGAGGGCCCTGCTCGTTAGAGCTTACAATCTAGAAGGGAGGGTCAAGTGGAAATCTATCTATCTGGCACACCTTCATTACTTTAAAGTAGAACTACAGGCAAAAACGTGTTCTATTTTTATTTTGGAGTATGGGAGGGTTATAAACCCTGTAAGGTTTATTTTTGCCATCTTTGTCCTATTGGGGAGATTTACCCTCACTTCCTGTCCCATAGCCAAACAGGAAGTGAGAGAAAATCCCTGCAAATTAAGGGAATCTCTAGGGGACCCCCAGGTCACCAGAACTAGTATTTCAATTGGAAGATTTCACCACTATTACTTTTCTGGGGACAACCCAAAATGTGGAATATTCTTTTACTTTTTACTTTCAATGATAATGGTAAACAGGAAGAATAGAGAGGGTGAATTTCCCTAATGGGGACACAGACAGCAATAAAGACTGACAGGTGCTCTAATCCAACTCTCCCCTCTATCCAAAACTAAAAAAAGTAGCTTTTTTTCCTTCCCCACCACCCATGCTTTTCTCCTCTCTACTCGTTTTTAGGCAGTTGCGGTTAAAGGTCTTTCTTTGAAGGAAAGAAATTTGTTCAGACGCCAAACATGTTTTGTTTATAGGTGTTTTTCGTTTTTGGCTATTTTAAAAAAAAAAAAGTAAACGCAAACGCGGCATGTAAATGCAGCAAAACGGATGTTTTAACCACTTCCTGCCCGGTCAATAGTGAATTGACGTCCGGGAAGTGGTTTTGTTATCCTGACTGGACGATACACTGATCTCAGTGAAGAGCCTCCGGCAGAGGCTCTTTACCACGTAATCAGCCGTGTGCCAATCACGGCTCATCACAATGTAAACAGGAAAAGCCGCTGATCAGCCCCCCCTCGGATCACTGCACAGGACCACCAGCGTGCCATCCAGGACCACCAGGGATGGGCATCCACACTGGACCACCAGGTATGCCCCCTAGACCACCAGGGAAAGCCAATCGGTGCCAAGGCAGCTGCCAATCAATGCCCAGGCAGCTGCCAAACAGTGCCCATTCAAAATCCCTGCCAGTGACAACAGGGATACCCATCAGTGCTGAATATTAGTGCCGCATGCCAGTGTCCATTAGTGCCATGTATCAATGCCCATTAGTGCCCATCAGTGCCGCCTATCAGTGCCCAGCAGTGCCACCTATCAATGCCACCCATAAGTACCCACCATTGCAGCCCTTCAGTGCCCATCAGTGTTGCCTATCTGTGCCAATCAGTGCCCACCCATGAGTGCCCATCAGTGCCGCCTATCAATGCCCATCAGTGCTGCATATCAGTGCCACCCAACAGTGCCGCCTACCGGTGCCCATCAATGCCGCCTACCGGTGCCCATCAATGCCGCCTACCAGTGCCCATCATCAGTGCCCGTCAGTGCCACCTCATTGGCTCCACCTCATCGGTGCTGCCTTATCAGTGCCCGCCAGTGCCGCCTTATCATTGCCCATCAATGAAGGAGTAAACTTACTTATTTACAAAATTTTATAACAGAAAAACTTTAATTTTTTAAAAACAAATTCAGTCTTTTTTTATTTGTATAGCAAAAAATAAATACCCCAGAGGCGATCAAATACCATCAAAAGAAAGCTCTATTTGTGGGAACAAAATTATAAAAATTTGGTTTGGGTACAGTGTAGCATGACCGCGCAATTGTCATTTAAACTGCGACAGTGCAGAAAGCTGAAAATTGGCTTGGGCAGGAAGGGGCGTAAAGTGCCTGGTATTGAAGTGGTTAAACGTGGTATACTATCTGTCAAGTTATAGCGTTCAGGAGAGGTTGTAAAAATGTCCCGTGTACATGAAGCCCAACACTGTCAAACAGATCTGTGCTTAGGACCTCATTAAAATGATTCAAAACCTTAATTTATGTTCTTTTTTTTATATCAACCATGTTATACTTACCTGCTCTGTGCAATGGCCTTGCACAGAGCAGCACTGATTCTCCTCTTCTGGGGTACCCTACCAAGATGCCTGGTTCCTTCTGCCTTCCAAGTACCCACCTACCAAACTGCTTGCTAGGGGGGCACTCATGTGGGCTCGCTCCCAAGCCCCGCTGCCTGTGTCTATAGACACAGACAGTCGGGCTCTGCCTTGTCTCCCGTTCACTCGTCATAAGAATTGATTCACAGCAATGGGAGCTATCAATCTGCCCTGTGAGGAGGGAGAGAAGGCAGAGAGCTTTTGTGCACAGAACGAGATCAAGCTTAGGGGGGCTGGGGGGTCCTCACAGAGGTACTAAACACAGGTGCATTCACTGCTGAGCTGGTCCAGCAATAAATTAAAATGCCGCTAAATTTGCACAGCCTGATGCCGAGTAGGTGTCTTAGGGTATGCCTGAATCCACTCCACAGAGAGGTGCTTACGTGTCCCAAAGTTGTTGCGTCCCTCTTGCTTTACAGAGCTCTGGCATCTGGGGTTTGCACGCTGGGGGCCAGCATGCACACCACACATGAACACACCGGCAGCAACACCCCCTCCTGCTTCCCCGCCGTACTAGCTTACAAAAGCGTGCCCCCTACGCGCATGCACGTGTATGGGAATGACGGTGGGGGAAAGAGAGAGAAAGAGAGGTCCTCCAAAAAAGGAACCCCCCCCCCCAACATGACTGTGGCAGAGCCTGAAGCGGAGGAAGTGAGGCGATCAACAGACTGGCTGACACTGAGTTTTTCGTCCTGGAGAGCATGGTAAGTAAACACCAGGTATGTCTCTTTACTCCCTCTAGTGGAGGAAATCAGGTAAGACATGCAGCTACTCACAGAAGAAAATCCTTAAGATTTTTCTCAGGATTTTCTTCACTTACCTTATCCCCGCCGCAGGATACTACTGAAGATCAGACAGATCCAACCTTCACCCATCACGGCGAGCTGTGTTGTGCCAACCTACAGGGCTCTGGGTTCCTAATTAAAGGAGACATCTTCACTGCACCTGTAGAAGACTCTGCCAGAAAACCTTTGCACATTTTTTAATACGTGCCCAAAGTGCTGGATCCCAGAGCCCAGTCCTACAAGAGAGACATTACAGGCAAAACCTTGCTTTTCCACGAGGCCCGGGTACCATCCATTTTGCTGTTTTTTGTGGCCCTCTTGGATGGATCCGGTTGTATAGCTCCTTGACCCCTGGAGGGATCCCTCAGTAGAGCTTTCTTCTTAGCACATCTTTAACCGTGACCAACACCTTAGACACTGGCAAAAAAATGAGGTATTCTCCATATGGGAGGGGTTTTATAGAGGGGAACTTCTCTTCTAATTAGGGTGTGCCAGTGTCCAATCACCTAATGGTAAGCTATAACCCACTAAGGAATTAACAAGAGCTCTGTGTTCCATGATGTACGAAAAAGAGAGTATTTTCACTTTTACACAGACAGCGCAATGGTGTTGCGATACATACACAACCAAACAAAACAGTTCTATATGTATGTCAGTAAAAGAGTACAACCCAGTTGGTTCTCCAATCCCAATCAATGGCACTATGCGCCTATAGTGCTAAACCCAGCTGATTGTGGCACCTGTGCAGTATCAGCAGCTGCCTTTCTGGACATTACATCACAATTCACACTGATTCTACATTTGAACTCGTTAATCCTGGATCGGACAAGGAAATCAAAGCTAATATCATTACACTCAAAACCTACGTGAAGTCAAAGATGGGGCTTAGTTCTGTTAATGCTACAGCATGCAATGAACTTTTAGACAGCTGTGAGCTCTCTACCCTGTGGCAACAGGACATACTCATGTGCACAAAAGCCATATTCATAAAGACCTAGCTAGAGGAGTTTGGTGTAGAGAAATGCAACTGGCCTGCACAGTGCCCTAACCTGAACCATAATAAACACTTTTGGGATAAATTGGAATGCCAACAGAGAGCCATCAGTAAATGACCTCACACATGCTCATATGACTGAATGGGCACAAATTACCATAGACACTAAAAATACTTGTAAAAAGCCTCTTTAGAAAAGCCACAAAAGGGACTTTTTCAAAACCATGGCCATTCTAATTCCCATTGATTTGCAATGGGATGTCCAACAAACGCATATGGATACGATGATCACAAATGTTTGACCATATAGCGTATCTCTCCTCCATTCTGCTTCTACTCAGTGTTTGTGAATATTGGAGGAGGTAGAGGGGGTTAGGAAGAAAGTTGAATATAATTCAGCTCCTTCCAGACTAGTGTGCAGTAACACTTCAGAAAGTCACAGATCCCAACATGGTATTTCTGTCTTGTATAAATACGTGTTAAAAAAAAAAGGTAATTCTGTGCCTAAGCCTAAACAACAATGCACACACATTTAACATTCTTAACATTTCAAAACCAGAAATGGTTTGTATAGTGAGAAAAAGGGGCAATAATGGTTATAGGTTTTAAATCAAACACCTGATCTATGACTGTGTGTAATTGGTCTTTATTGAAATTATAAAGGTAAACCTATGGGGCACATAGACATGGCTATGACTTTATCTGGATTAGCAGCAGCCTTGATCATTCAAACAATATTCTCCAGCCAGCTGACTACTGAATGCCTTAGAAAGGTTTTTTAAATTAACACACAACTATGAATGTATTTTATATTTTTCAGTATGCAATTAGAGAGAACAATTTAAACTTCATACTGAAACTGCATTTTAAAATGCATATATTGTATGTGGTTTCAGTATGCAATTTTATGTGTATCCATACTCTATATATTTTGCGGTCTATGTCTATTTCCTGTCTCAGAAACACAACAGAAAGAAATAAATCTCTCCAAAGTGATGGGGTTTACCCTCTTAGAAAGTTTCCACTGTAAAAAGTACTATTGGAGAATTCCCTCCTTCCTTTGTATTCCAATGACAGCTATAAAATTTAGCATTTTCCATTACTTCCGTTCCCAAGGACAATAGTCAGCAAGGCAAACAGGGAGGGGTGAATCTCCACTGTAAGACACTGCTATCAATAAAAACCAGATTGGGGTTATAATTCTTCCCTATCCAATCCATCATTTAACAAAAAAAATGAAAAGAAGATGTGGCTATAGAGAAACTTCAATGTGTTTCATTTATTCTTAGCTGGACAGCTCCATTCAAAATCTTTGACATTTTTTTTTTTGACAGTTATACAAAAATAATGCAGATATCTATTACAAGGCACTTGTGAACATGCCTTATACATTTTACTTGGAATTCATTATACCTTTAGTTTGCATAAATAAAAAAAAAATACAAACTAAAAGGGTGCTAGGGGAAGTTCTGCTTAAAGGAATGATCTAAAATTGACATCACATCACAGTTACAACTACTAAATATTATAGCAGTAGAGTCTCACATACCCAAATCATACCATTTAGCGTGTGCCAAAGAAAAAGAACAAAACATTAGATAAACATAGTTTAAACAAATACAAAATGTATAAAATCATTGCAGTGGTGTAAAGTATAACTCCAACAAGGGAAAAAATCCCCCAAAAGAATATATGCAGCCCTCAAAATTTCCACTCGCCTACTAGCATTTGGCGAGTGGATTTAAGCTGGGGGCGAGTGATGACAGGGCTGCATGACATGTGATCTCCCTCCAATCTGTGCCTACACTTAGAGTCCCGAGGAGATTGGCGGCCGAAGAGGAAAGGTGCATGCTCGGGAAAAGTAGTCTGGTGAACCGCGCACAGGCAGAGCAGTACACAGGTGCTCTCCTTACAATTCTCATTAAGCCATGGGACCTAACAGTATGACCTCTCTGACCCTGCCCTCCTCCCCGGGCCCCGACCAATGTAGCTGGAGAGCAGAAAGTAATGAGTGAGGTGGAGGATTGCAAAAATTACCACTCCGGTGCAGCGCTCACTGAAAGTTGCCCTGACATGAGAGCGGCAGCCTTCTAGTTTGTGCAGTTTTCTTCTCCTTGTGCTTTATGTAAGTGTCCAACAGTTTAGCCTGAGCACTGTGAGCAGACTGATCTCAATGTGTGTGTGCTGTGCGCTGTCAGTGTGCGCTGTGCTATGGTGTCAATGGCTGTGCAGTTGTGTGGATCTCAGCGCTGGATTGTACTCCCTCCCGCTGTGCTGCAGCTCCTCTCCGCCAGCCTGAATAAAAGGGGGAAGTGGGGACATGCAAGCGTGGAGCCGCACACACAGGCTCCTGATGATGAGATGAATAGGAGAGGGAGAGAGAGGATGGATGGGAGTTGCAGAGGAGACAGCAAGAGAATGGGGAAGAGACCCAGTTCTAGTGCCCTGTCCCTCTGGTCTGCCCCCAGTGCCCTGTCCCTCTGGTCTGCCCCCAGTGCCCTGTCCCTCTGGTCTGCCCCCAGTGCCCTGTCCCATTTTGTTAAAGTTGTTGTTGGTAATATTTAATTTTGTAACTTGATTCTGCATAAAACATTGTCATGAGATAATCTACGAGGGCGTGTTTACGGGTGCAATTAGGCGCAGGGCAGTGTATGAATTAGGTGGGGCAACTGGTGGCGAGTAACTCTTGAGGCCTGGCTAGTAGCTAGTGAGCCCTGTGTGTGTATGTATGTATATATATATATATATATATATATATATATATATATATATATATATATATATATATATATATATATATATATATATAAGCCAGGTTTGTCTGTGGAGTTCATATTTTAACTACAGCACTTACAGCTAAGAAAAGTTTTACAAATCCCTACAAAGCAAGTGCGAAAAAATGGCTAGGCAAAGGGTGAAACATTCAGAAATGAAATAAACTGCATGTTAGTAATGGCTACTGTGCTGTAAAGAGCCTGCAGAAGCAGTCTTGTTCCAAAAGCCCAATGAAGCAATGCATCCAAATGAAGAAGGCGCATATAAAACTTTTTTTTTTTTAACTTTACATATTTATTGTTGAATTTTGTATTTTGCCTGGAGTTTTCCTTTACCACAAGCATCTAATAACATATCCTTTCTGTATTTATTTTGATTTTTGGTGCACCTGATGAAGTTGCTTATACAGCAACACATGTAGAACATTTGGTCACCAGTCCATATTATATCGTTTACCATTTTGCATTGATCCAGGGATACACCATCTCTCCTTTTCACTCACAGGTTTAGCACACATACTTATCCATCATATCCTCCCTTCTCATTTCTCCTGTATTTGTACACTTATTCTTTGGCAATTTGAGGGCATGTTTACAAACACATATTTCAATTATGCTGCTCATACATATATACAAGGTGTGTCTATTAAATAACGAGACTGTGATCCCACCCAGTAAACAAAGCAATCAGAACCGGTTATAATTGCATGCGTGGTAACCTTGAACATGTTTGAACCTGCATGACAAGCACCAACACTCTATGACGTTCAGTTGATTGTGAGTCGTCATTTAGTTTGGTTGTGTTTTCTGTAGTGTGCCGAAAAAATGCTACGTATAAAAGTTGAACAACGTGTAAATTTGAAATTTTTTGTAAAATTGCACAAAACACCAACATAATGTTTTCAAATGCTTACTACAGCTTATGGGAATAAGGGCCTGTCTCGTGCGTGTGTGTTTGAGTGGCACATAACATTCAGTCAGGGACGTGAGAATGAATTCCCCAAAGTTAAATCAGTGTGTAAAGAGAAACGTTTTTAGTCAGTTGCTGTTTTTTCTTGAGGTTGCTTTACTATTGTACTGTGGTCTGTTACTTACATAAACTTTCGTGTTGCAGATAATTGTCTTTTTGGGGGTACTCTATTGCATGCATGTTGTGTATATTATCACTGGGTGGAGACCAAACCTGATTTAAGCCAGCCAAGCCTGAAGTCTTGTGATATTGCATTTATAACACGTGCTCCAAGCTCTCCATCTGTCTGCCCTGCCTGCTAGTTTGGATTCCCTCGTTGACGATCTCTGACTACTGTCTGAACTCTGCTTGCCTATTGACTACGGATTTGACCCTGACTATTCTGAACCTTGTCTGCCTTGTGTCTGGACTGTCATTGAACAACTCTGCTTGTCTGCCAACCGCAAGTACCTGTCTGTTGTACTTAGTTTGCGCCTGCCCCACCATGGAAGCCAGGCACTATAGCATTGTGTATAAGTCCTGGAGGTAACCGAGTATCGGTAGGCCTGGCTTGCCTTATGGGAACGGGGGCTGCTATAGGTGAATAACACAGAAGCCAGCTATAGTGCCTGACCACCTGTGTTAGGGGTAAGCGTGACAATTTTTCTCGCCAAAATGTTTGACCCAATGACCATATCTGCACACTGGAATTGATATAACTTGGCATTATTTACAAAATATCTTTTGATATATATATTTTTTGCTTGTACAAGACAGATAGCATAATGTGGTATACAATTGCACTGCTTGTACGGTATTATATGGGCCTGTTTTTATTTTTTGCCTACTGGAAACATGGAAGCCTTTTTTACATAATTTAGAATCCAACTGGCAGGACAAATTGCATACGATATTTCAAGTTAACTCTACTCCTCATTTAAAGAGATTTATAGTGAATTGCAAGATAAACACACTCAATTTTCTTAAGTACGGTGAAATATAGAGTTTAGAACTGTATTTGAAAGAGCAGATTTTCTCTAGAGGCATTAGAATACAGATTTTTCTGGCCTGGGAAGTAATTTAAACAGAAAAGAGCTGGGTCTAAGAAAATGTTCAGAAATCTGAATTATTTTTTTGGATCATAGATTTCTTCTTACATTTATTAAAAATTATATATGTGAGATGACTGAAGAGTTGCAAAAACTGGAGTCTCATATTATTAATGGCAAGAGAGTCAAACTGGAGAGAGGGACAGAGAGAGAGAGAGAGAGAGAGAGAGACTTGTAAAGCGCAACACATGCGAACTGTATCGCCTCTGGGCGCTATATCCATTTCATGGGTAAGGAACCCCTTGACCTCAGAAGAGATGGGTTTTAATCTTTCTCCTGAAGGCCAAGTGGTCCGACTCCAGTCGGATGGTGGTTGGTAGTGCATTCCACAGACGAGGTCCCTGGACTGCAAATCTTCGATCTCCTTTGGACTTGTATCTGGCCTTGGGTATCTGGAGGAGGTTTTGATTGGTGGATCGCAGAATGCGAATGGGGTTATGGGCTTTTATTTTTTCGCATAGATATTGGGAGGCGTTGCCTTGAATACACTTATGTATTAGGCAGAGCGCCTTGAAAGTGATTCTGTCTTTTACTGGCAACCAATGAAGGGATCTCAGTGAAGGTGAGATTGATTCCCATGTTTTTTTCCCAGTCACTAGTCGAGCGGCCGTATTTTGAACGACTTGCAGACGAGTGATTTGGTATTTGGGGAGTCCTAGATAGAGGGCATTTGTGTAGTCGAGTCTGGAATTGATGATTGTTCCCACCACGACTGCAATGTCCTCTTTCGGGATAAAGGGCGTGAGTCTGCGTAGTAGGCGCAGCAGATGGTGCGATCCGCTGTCTACTGACCCTATTTGTGCATCCATTGTCATGTAGGTATCGAAAATGACTCCGAGACTTTTGACTTTGGTGCTAGGGGTGATAGTTTTACCCAGAATGGGTGGTGGAGTCCATGTTGACGCGGGGTGATTTTTCCGGTTAGCGCGAAACAGGAGAAGTTCTGTTTTCGAACCATTGAGTTTAAGATAACTGTTTGTCATCCAGTTATCTATTAGAGTGAGGCATTTCTCTAGTCCAAGAGAATGATCCTTTTTGTTGCAGATGCGGAAATACAGTTGTGTGTCGTCTGCATAGGAGTGGTAAAGTAACTTCTGGTTACTGATGATTTCAAAGAGAGGGCGAAGATAGATATTGAATAGTACGGGCGATAAGGGAGATCCCTGAGGGACTCCGCATGACACCGTACGTTTTTCAGAAGTGAAGGACCCCAGTTTCACTATTTGTGATCGGTTTTCCAAGAAGGAGGAGAACCAGGGTAAAACACATTCAGCGACTAGAGCTGATACATAGGTGGAAACACAAAGGCAAATAAAGGAGAGTTGGTGTATGACAAGGTAAGTCTGATGGTAAGGGGCTAATGCTTGGCATAGAAATGGAGAGTGAGCTTTTATTATCCGAAAGCGACAAATAAATAGTAAAGGAACCAGCGAGGTGGCGAAAAACAAGGCTCAGAGTTGAGAAGGACAAAACACTTCACACAAGCTTTACAAAACAAATATACAGAGGAAGACTGAGCAGCAAAAAGATGCACACTTGAATATTAATTTATCAAGCACTTTAATTTATCATTGTCTGAGATTGAGGGCCTTACATAAGGGGCTTTCTTTTTCAACAGTTTGGTTAAATTCATGTTCATTTTTTAGTAGAAAATTGAAATATGCAGAAAGTTGTAGGTTAGAACAGCTGGCATCAACCATGGATGATATAGGCAGCCAAGTCTTTCAGGATTTATTTCTTTATGACAGGAGAGATGAATAGAAAGCTACAAAGGTCCCAGATATTCAAATATCCTCATGCCACTATAACTTAACTGAATGTATGACCTGCAGTAAAATTGTTTCATGATCTTGTTTCTTCAGAAGTAAAAAGCATACCTACTAGAAATATGATGAGAGGGAACCTAACTCAAGAAGAGACAAAGGCACTATACAACCTCTCGAGGAGGGCAGACTTCCTAACTAAAGAAGCTGACAAAGAGGGTAAATTTGTGGCATGGCCCATTGAGACGCTCCAGATTAATAACATGGCACATTAAAGGTGGATACCATCCAACCCTAATAAAGTCTATAATATATATATATATATATATATATATATATTTTTTTTTTTTTACTTGCAAGCCCGTGGATACAGTGCATGAACATCAGGAGAGACTACAGTGGTGCTTCTGCCATCAGATCAGCACATTTTAAACTGATATCTTGTGAGTGGTTTGTATCTCTATTAAACAGTTTTACATTAATACTACACTCAGGTGGCGCTTCCTGTCTTTCCCTTGGTTTCTTCTATCCACTACGGCTGACCCCTCTTCTAAAAACTGCATTCTGATCCCATCTCCACCACTAACCCTACCCAACAGGCCTTAACCCATTTAGACCCCCTCCTCTAACCACAGTGCCTACTCGCCCATCCTGTACCCCACTTCCAGCCAGTATACCTGACCCCATCCCCACCCCTAACCACTGCTCCTGACACCCACCCCCAAACACTGTTCCTTTCCCCATCCCTACTCTCCTACCTCTTTTTGCTTGACTTCCCATTTTTGGTAGATTTGTCACTTCTGGCTTTTATCCTATTTACTTACCATTTGTAGGCTTATTTTTGCATGCTTTTGGGGCATCATTTTTTTGGTGCCCTACTCACTTCACTGTCCCCTAACCAGCAGCAGATAGATGCTCCATTCCTGGATACTGATTTGTGGACAACTCTACCATGTCATGTCAAATTGTCACGTTCGGTCACGCCACTTGCATTTGGCAGTCATTTTTGCCGAACCCACACTTGGGGAGACCATATACAGGTCCCCGCTCTAACCCATGGTGTTGCTGATCCTGATGAAGCTGCTTAGACATGAATATGTTATTCACGGACCCAAGCTGGTAAAAATTGGGACTCAGTTTGAGTTCCCTTCAGTTGACCCCAGGATACAGGGACTGATTTATGGATATTTATTTGGGGCTTTGAGTGTTTTCAACTTGAGGGTGTGTTTTTGGGAGTTGCTTTATTATTGTATGTTGTTCTGATAGATTATTTGATTTTTTCATACATACTTGTGGTATGGATAATTTTTGTGTGTCCAGCCTGTGACTGGACAGTGAAAGGAGAATACGCACACTGATGATCCTTCTGTCACTCTGCTCCTATCAGAACGCTAGCACATGAGCACTGCTGTTGCATGAGCACTGATTGTTTTCAGGTCTTGATCCTCCTACAATCATAGACCTGTAGTACTGGGGAGTGCACTGCTTGCATTCAAACTAATTAATTTAACAATGTATTATTAAATACAGGGTCATACTTATTTCTGCCTTTTATATCTGCCCAAGTGCATCTTAAAAAAGTGCAGAACTAATGTCTCAGATTTTTTACATTTCCTCCCATTTTCCTTCTCTCTACATTGATAGCGCAGGAGATAAAATGAATTTCTTTATTCCTCCTATGTCACTGCAAGCCTGATTTACTAAAGTTGATTTGGCTTTATGTGAGAACACACATTTGCATTTTATTGTCACATTTTTCTTATCATTAATCAGATGTTTTCATATTTGTTTTCTTAGATAAGTATCTGTGAAAATCAATTACACTTCATGTGATTTAAAGCAAATAAAGATAAGTATTTCACACGCCGTCTATAGTACTGATGATCCTGTAGTGGATTGACTCTGCAGCTGTTCATTTTTAGTTATTAAAAAAAAAAAAGCACACCAGGAATACAGTAGCATATGACTATAGATTTTTATTAGCTTGCGGCAGGTACTTTCCGACAACTTATTTTGCCTTTTTTAGAGTGGTAAAATGGATAATTTATAGAAAAGATATAGAAGTCCTGTAGCAAACATTTTATCTTAAGGGCTCACACTTCAAATGTAACACACATAAAAGCGCCTACTGCTTCAACATGCTTTTCTGAAGTGTTTTTGATCCTTTTGTGATGCCTTTTTGAAGCTTGGCAAATGCCCTGTGTGTCAAAAGGGGAATTGATAATTTAATAGCAAAGCCAACACTGAATAAAAGCTTTTGTACTGCTGCAAGTGTGGTCAAGGAGCGCTCATGACTTGTATGCAGGCTTTGGAGAAGCGTTGAAGCAAGATGAAAGCCACAGGGGGTATCATTTTTGAGGTGCTGCGAATCAAAGTAAAGCCAAAGAACACTGTGAACAAGACTGTAAGATGACCAATTTATTTAGTTACAGGCTGCTTTGATTGCCATTCAGAGTGCTTCAAAAAAGCATGTCAAACGCCATGTTTTAAAGCAACGAACCCTTACACTGTGGCAATCTAGCAACACTTACCTATTTTGTCATGTCATATCCCTTTGTCTTTACTTTAATAATGTTTATTGCTTTTAAAAGAACCTGTGAATGTATCTTGATACCCCTTACTTTCCCTGTCCATAGTGTCCACAGGCAAAGATTAAATTATTTATTCCTACAGCAGGGCATCTTACCATACAGTCAATCAGGATATTATAACATAGAGCTGCTTTGAGTGTTTAAAGTGAATATTTGTAGTATGGATTTTAATTATGCGTAAACTTAAAAAAAAAAAAATGTTTTAAGATGTTGCTGCACATGCACCCACTAACGTTTATTGCTTCCCGAGTTATCATTTTTCATTTGCTAGAATTATTTTTTA
The DNA here is from genome assembly GCF_905171775.1 of Rana temporaria. Taxonomy (NCBI): domain Eukaryota; kingdom Metazoa; phylum Chordata; class Amphibia; order Anura; family Ranidae; genus Rana; species Rana temporaria. The sequence continues at coordinate 328,673,163 of NC_053493.1, forward strand.
CCAATTTAACCTATCCGTCCTAGCACTTTCTTTTTAAAGTTAAGAACACTCAATCACTGGACTACAATGTGGTGATGGTGTTGTCACCCCATCCGTGCGTACTCCCTCTTGGCTTCAGTGCAGGTGCATGTTGCAGATACAAATCGATTGATGTACCCAGAAGTGACAAGATTGCCACCACACACCACTACAAGAAGCAGCAGCTCAGAAAATGTATGTTTTACTTATTTTTTAACATATGAATTTTTTTTAAAAAATCTGTATTACCTTGTCTCAAACTTTTTGATTTGTTACATTATGGGTTTACTTCTGCTTTAAAGTTAAAGTGTCACTAAACCCACATCATAAAATCCGATCAATAAATCCTGTATTACATGCTGTTCATACTCAGTCACTACAAGATTACAGTGCATCCAAAAAGTATTCACAGCACTTCATTTTTTACACATTTTGTTATGTTACAGCCTTATTCCAAAATGGAAAAAAAAAAACATTATTTTCCTCAAAATTGTACAAACAACACCCCATAATGACAATGTGAACAAAGTTTGTTTGAAATCTTTGCAAATTTCTAAAAAATAAAAAACGTTGCCTTTGCTCAATACTTTGTTGAAGCACCCTTGGCACCAATTACAGCCTCAAGTCTTTTTGAGTATGTTGCTACAAGCTTGGCACACCCATCGGGTTCTTGGTCACCCCTGTGACTAAGGCTTTTTATCCTCGATTGCTCAGTTTGACCAGGAGGCCCAGTCTAGGAAGAGTCCGGGTGGTTCTAAACTTCATCTATTTATGGATGACGGAGGCTACTGTGCTCATTGGGACCTTCAATGGTGCAGAATTTTTCCTGCAGCCTTCCCCAGATCTGTGCTTCAATTTAATCATGTCTCAAAGGTCTACAGACAATTCATTGGACTTCATGGCTTGATTTGTGCTCTGACATGCACGGTTAACTGTGGGTCCTTACATAGACAGGTGTGTGCCTTTCCAAACCATGTCCAATCAACTGAATTTACCACAGGTAAACTCCAAGTTGTAGAAACATCTCAAGAATGATCAGTGGAAACAGGATGCACTTGAGTTAAATTTTGCGTGTCATGGAAAATGCTGTGAATACTCATGTACATGTGATTTTTGTTTTTATTTTTACTAAATTTGCAAAGATTTCAAACAAACTTCTTTCACGTTGTCATTATGGGTTATTGTTCGTAGAATTTTTAGGAAAATAATGAATTTAATCTATTTTAGAATATTGGGTTGTAACAAAACAAAAAGTGGAAAAAGTGAATACTTTCCGGATGCATTGTAATTTTCTGTATTGTGCAAAAAACCTTGGTGATCCTGCTGCTCTCTATCTCCTATCTCATGTCCCCAATTCAGCTAGGGATTTTGCAGCTGTGGTAGAAACTCTGCACATGCATAGTTTTTAGTGAGTTTCTATGCTGAGCATTTCTTCCTTATCACATCTGAGCAGCCCATGTGACTATAGAGTCACACATGTGGGTGTATACACCGTGGTAAATGATAGCCCACTCCCTCCCCTCTCCATGCTCACTAACCAGCTAAACACAATGGGGATGGAATATTACATGTATATCAATGGAGGCTTCACCTCCCTCTTGTTCTAAGACACAGGCTGGAGGGGTGTGACACATTAAAAAAAAAACACACAACTAGAAGCGCTGATCGGAACCATCCCATGTGGACAGATTTATAGATGAAGTCAGTAGGATAAAATCATATGTCAATTTATTAAGAACATGTGGGAAGCCAGGTCCAGAAGGAGGCCTGGAACACAGGGTGGTGGAGCGCAAGCTGAGAAGAGGACGTGGGTGGCTGTTGTCGTGACAATGCGTTTCAGGGCGTGGCCCTTCTTCCAGTCAACTCACTGGATCCATGAGGTATTTACCACAGCAGCATTGCTTCATACAGCCTGTCAATATCCTTGCACTTTACTAGGTACTGTCATAGTGGTGATCAAGTTGTACAGCCGCTCCATTCATGCAAGGAGATTTTAATTGTTGACAATCAACTATTGTTCTTAATAAATCGACATGTGATTTTATCCTACTGACTTCATATAAGAATTTAAATGCATGGGATGGTTCCAATCAGCGCTTCTAGCTGTGGTTGTTTTTGAATGCTTGCACTTTGTTTCACAGCACTCCTGGTGTGTTAATCCACATAGCTGCTTTTTGGTCTCCCGTAGCATACCGCACACTGTTCCTAGAAAAATTACTTATTATTGTTGACACAGCCTGTGATCCGCCCACACTATGCGATTTCCACAATAAAAATGTAATTTCCAATATATATTAGTATTCCAATTTAAAGCGGAGCTCCACCCTAAAGTGGAACTCCCGCTGATCGAAACCCTACCCACCTCCGGTGTCACATTTGACACCTTTCAGGGGGGAGGGGGGTGCAGATACCTGTCTAAAGACAGGTATTTGCACCCACTTACGGCCACACAGTCTCGGCAGATTGCGGGCATGACGTCACCTCCCGTCACCCCGTTGTGTTCTGGGAACACTCGGCTCCCAGTATACAGCGGGAGCCAATCGGCAGGCGACTCGCGCCAATGCGCCGTAGGGAACCGGGTAGTGAAGCCGGAGCGCTTCACTTCCTTGTTCCCTCACCGAGGATGGCGGGGGGGGCAGCAGAGTGACGAGCGATTGCTCGTTCTCTGCTGCGGACGGCGCTGGACTCCAGGACAGGTAAGTGTCCTAATAGCAGCTGCAGTATTTGGAGCTGCTGACTTTTAATATTTTTTTTCAGCGGACATCTGCTTTAAACCAGTTTATTGATATTATTTACTTACTTTTACTCTGTATTTCAAAGGCTGTTTTTTTGTTTGTTTTTTACTTTAAACAGTGCCATCATCCAAATGCAGAAATAGAAGGGACAATGTAGATTAAACAGTGTGTGTTTTGTATGACTTTAAATTGGAAGTAATTACAATTTTTCAAAAATCTGCAGACATGCAGGGTATTTGTGACCCTGTTGGTCTCTTCTGCCATAAATGCTTTCACCTGTCTGTCAGCCATCATGTACACTGAGCCAAGCATGTGCAGCTCAACAAACTTTTTTGGCCCGATCTGTGCCGTGGCATTGTGATGTTTTCGCGGCCTGGCCCATCAAACAGTCCAAGGCGCAGAACCCAGAAGGAAAACCGGGCGAAGATGGATCCGCTGAGGCCCACAGGATCGCAGCACTGGAGGGCACCATTTGACAGGCAAGTTTGCCATAATGTACTAATATACTGTGCATACTAGTACATTATGGCATAACCCACCTGGGGGCCCCAAAAAAGAAAATTATATAACGGAGTTAAAGCGGATGTGCCAGTATAAAAAAATATTAAAAGCCAGCAGCTAAAAATACTGCAACTGCTGACTTTTAATATTAGGACACTTACCTGTCCTGGAGTCCAGCGCCGTCCGCAGCAGAGGATGAACGATCACTCGTCTCTCTGCTGCTCCCCCCGCCATCCTTAGTGAGGGAACCAGGAAGTGAAGCGCTCCGGCTTCACTACCCGGTTCCCTACGGCGCATGCGTGAGTCGTGCTGCGCCCGCCGATTGGCTCACACGCTGTGTGCTGGGAGCCGAGTGTTCCCAGCACACAACGGGCGACAGACAGGAAGTCAGAAAAACCCTTCTTTTGCCCGTAGCGTGTGGCCGGAAGTGGGTGCAAATACCTGTCTTTAGACAGGTATCTGCACCCCCCTCCCCCCTGAAAGGTGTCAAATGTGACACCGGAGGGGGGGCGGGTGCCGATCAGCGTGAGTTCCACTTTAGGGTGGAGCTCCGCTTTAACTACAGCTTTAACTCTCTAATGAGGGAAGCACAGAGGTTGTTATTGCTTGACTCCCCTAAAGAAGAGGCCTGGATGTACTTGACCAGTACTTTTGAGTCACAGACTCAGAACAAGCACACTGTATAAGAGTTTCAGAATTCCTTATTTTTATACTTGTTCTGGGCTAGCAATGCAAAGAGCTTTGAAGCCAAGGTCCCAAGCTTGAGTCTCTAATCTCTGTAGTACACATCAATAGCTTTTAACTCAGATTGGTCTCCTTACTATAAAAAAAAAAAGCAGTCTTTTAATGGCTGACATTAATTACAGTATAGGAGAATAATGGAAAAGACCTGCAATAATTGTCCACCTTCTACATTCCTACTGGCCTTTTGACTAAATGGCTGATCTTTATATATTTTTTATGCATTGTTGAAAGTACCGCAGCCTTCTTTTTTCCTTTGGAGGATAACATACCTGAGCTTTCCCATATCTGGCTCTAGGACTCTGTGGATAGTTCTCTACCAGGGTTTCAAAAGCCTTTAAAGCCTCCTCCAGTTTTCCCTGTAAATCATAAACAAGGCAATAATTACTGGCCATGTTCAATTTACAACACACAAAGAAACAAATCAAGTAATCCCACTAGCAAAGCACGCAGATAAAGCATTAGAGCGGTAAATAAGTGGGCAGAGGTCGGGGAGCTGTGTTCAGAATAAAGATGACTAAAATGACAGGAGCACAGGTGGACATTTGTGATAAACCTCTGTGCATTATAAACTCGCTCTGCTGCTTCTGCTAAATATAGAACTTAATGTAAAATTCACTTAAAGTCTTCCATGTGAGTACAAATCAAATTATTCCACATCACTAGAAGTGGGTTAGCCATGTGACCTTGAATTTTATCAGCCGCCATCCCAGGTGTCACTGCGGAAATCCGCGCTGGTAGGCAATAATAAAAATATGATCTAAACAGGCTATAAATAGTGCAATGACTTTACAGGCCTGGATTTGAACCAGGAAGCATGGAAATGCAATATACAGAGCAGAGAATGCAAGAGATTTGACACAGCATGAGATTTTGCTGATTTAAAGGATACTCAAACCATTGATATCAGCACATAGCAGGTGTTTTCTGCATATCCACCGTTTTCCTCTTCAGTTGTCTAAAAGTAAGGCCAGGATGCCAGGTTGAAATTTGTGCACCAGAGTGGGCAGGATTCCTGGCAATCAAACACCATAGAGGAAAACTGACCTTGTGTCCTGGAGGGGCCATTTGTGTGCTGACTAGAGGTGGTTAGCAATGTTTTCTTACTTCATGTTGCCTTTAGCATGTAACTCAACCCCATAAAAGGTCTATTTATAAAGGATATTTGCTGAACATTTCTCCATCTGTATTATACAGAATTTGGTTATCATTTTCAGGTTGTTTGTATGTGTGTGCAGCAGCAGACTTTGACAGACAAAGCTCGTCTGAATTTAAATGTGATGGGCAAGTCTTGTTTAAAATGTGAATCCATCAAGTTGCAGGATATTGCTGATGGGCAAATATTGTTTGAATATAAATGCAATAGGTGAACACAATTTAACACAACAACACAATTAAGTGAGTTACTTCAAACAAGAGCTTTCTTTTAACATGACCGTATAATTGATTGAAGTGAATAGTTACAAAATCCGAGTAGAGATTTTCAACTCCTTTAGCAAATCAGGTATTAAAGTTGAACTCCAGGTATGATCTGTATAGCATGCTTATATTGGTTTATCTTGACACAATAGTAGTACCCGACGGACCACCAGGGAAGCTGACCATTACTGAATCTGTGCTTTGCCAAAGACTTCTATTATATTTTGTGGGTCTGGTGCAGTTTCTGAAAGGCTAATAATATTTTTTTTATAAGTGCTAATATGCCCATTGCAAAAGTCCAAGGTGTATCTGATGTTTAATACACCGACCGTTTCCTCTTTCATCTACCACTCTCCAGGCTGCTAGAAAGGTCCCAGACAAAGTGAACTTGGTATCACTTCTCCCTCCACAGCAGCTTGCTTCCTCCACTGCCGATGCTGGCTCCATGCACTCTAAGGCCTGGTTTCACACCTATGCATTTTTTAGTGCATTTTTAGTTTTGCAGAAACACACTACAGTCCATTTAACTTGGTTTCCTATGGATGTAGTTCACATCTGTGCATTTTATGGAAAGGTTTATTTTTTTTTCTGGTTTTTGGTTCAATAGACTTCAATGGTTTAAAGTACTGAAAAAATGCAAAATGCACCTGCAATATGCAAACTGCAACCTGCACAGGTGTGAATCAGGCCTGATGCTCTAGGATGGCGGGTCAGAAATCCTTTGATCTCGGTCTAGGCTTGCCGACCAGATATCCCAGAGCATGGGCATGTGCTTCCCTAAGTTGAAGTTGCGGGCCACATCAGATGGCTCCGAGCACATGTGTTCTGTGGGCAATGGGTTGAGCACCCTGATATAGGGTATTAGGTGAAAACTTAATCTGCACCAATGTAACTATGCAATACAGATCATAATTGGGTTTCAGCTTCAATCCCTAGATGCCAACCGCACACATATATGTGACCGCTTGAAGGGTGCACCTAATGCCAGATGGCCACATATGTGGTGCCATGTTAAACTTAAATGCAGTGCTGAGAACACTCTCCCAGCATGGTAGCTGGCGTGTGCTGGAAATCTCCCAATGCATACCACCGATTAGGAGCTTTCCAATCAAGTGACCGCTGTAACAGTAAATCACAGCGGTCACATAATCCACATGCCTGCTATCGCCTCCTGGCTTTTTGAACCCTTAAAGGGCTGGGATGTGGTCGGCGGGAAAAAAAAAGGGTTAATTTTCTGGAAAATGCTTGTTATTTTAAACACACATTGTAACACTGAACCCAAGATTTATACTTCTCATGCTTTGTTTCTTTACATTCAATACTACTGCCAAATAGCCTGTTTTATAGCATACTGTAATGTGCAGGATAATGGTGTGTAAGTGGTAAACGGACACAAACCTTGAAAAAGATTGGAGCTGGGTTTTGTTCACATCAGGGCTAATGTGTATATATATATATATATATATATATATATATATATATATATACACACACGCATACATACATACATACATATATACACACACACACATAATATATATATATATATATATATATATATATATATATATATATATATTATTATCATCTACAATCGGTATAAAATTGCTGGCTTGTGAATGCTTTTAACGACACAGAAGTTTTTCTTTTTAGACTACATCTAGTAACCTGTACTGCAAGGTGGGGGAAACACATTTATCACTTACATAGGGGAATGAACATTGCAGAAATGGGAAATAACTATGACAAGATAACTTGTGCATGGTTGTGTTATTAACTGGCGCAGCTGTTGCCGTGAGGATGACACTTCCAGCTGATATACTGCAGCTCAATTCAGCCTGGAGCAAAGCCTGGCATGAAGGGAAAAATAATGCCGCTTTATTTTCATTTATGTCTGCTGGTTATGACTTGGAGATATGGAAAATGGGATTACGCTGTGTGTGATGTAAAGTGATCACTTAATCCTAGGTCCCAAAAGAGAGCCTCACATAATGCCTTTGTTTACCTCAATGTATTACAATGGCACACTGTCCTAAATCACCCACTTTGATGTATTTTGACATGTGTGGCATCAGTCAGCATTTGTACACATTAAAAGGATTTTACAGGAAAACCAAGGTCTTTGTTCGTGATTTCCCTGTGTAGCAACCGGGTCTCCCCTATAGCTCATAGGATTTATTGGGTGTCAGAGCTGCAGTTACACATTTCATATGCAGCAGCAGCATTGGGGTGCAACAGCATTGTTGCACCCCAAGCATAGAATACGATGGTTCACTATTAGAACCCCCCATTTTCATTAAAGTCCTGATGGGGAAATTGCATATTTTATATTTCCTTATTTTTGGCTCACAATATCCAATAATGAATTCCAAATCTGGTTAAGGGGCCATACAAGGATGATCACTTTAGCCAATTTCATACTAAAGGAATGTCAGGAATGTGCTATCTTCCTTAGAAGTTAAGGGTTGTTAATGATTGGTTAAATTCTACCAACTTGACATGTACACGCATCAGGCACTTTATTAGGTACGCCTTGCTAGTACTAGGTTGGACCCCCTTTGCCTTTAGAACTGCCTTACAATGGTTGTAATCCCCATTCATGAAATTTGACCTAAGCACATATATCTGTAGTGTTTACGTATCTCTCTCCAAAGCTCTTAGTGCTGTGTCTTTCTGTTGCCCCATTTCTCTGTTATCAGCAGAGTCACTTCTGACAAGTTGTTCAACACACGCGATAACAGCAACTGAAAATTTGTGTCTGGAAGGATGCTTAGAGGTAAATAAACATGTCTATTTAGAAAACAGCTCTGCATGTTCCTTCGTTCCTCTGCCTATTTAGAGGGGGTGTGTGCCTTTCCTCCAATCAGCTCTCACACAGTGTAAGTCCAGACTCCACACCCACTACTGAATTAGGAAGAAAGATTTCTACCACTATCTGCACTTTCTAAAGTGTGTACAAAAGGAAAGACAGCAGATATACAAGTAAAACTTATGTAGGGAGATTTGTTTAATCTCTGTATATCATCTGAGGTTGTTCATTTTTACTGGGTATATGTGAGGTTTTTTAACCACTTTAATTCTTCTTGGTGTAGATTCAACAAGGTTTTGGAAACATTCCTCAGAGATTTTGGTCCATATAGACATGATAGCATCACACAGTTGCTGTAGATTTGTCAGCTGCACATCCATTAGGCGAATCTTCACATCCCAAAGGTGCTCTCCTGGATTGAGATCTGGTAATTGTGGAGGCCATTGGAGTACATTGAACTCATTGTCATGTTTAAGTAACCAGTTTGAGATTATTTGAGCTTTGTGACATGGTGCATTATCGTGCTGGAAGTAGCCATCAGAAGATGGGTACACTGTAGTCAAAGGGATGGACATGGTCAGCAACAATACTCAGGTAGGCCGTGGTGTTTAAATAATGCTCAGTTGGTACTAAGGGGCCCAAAGTGTGCCAAGAAAATATTCACCACATCATAACACCACCACCACCAACCTGAACTGTTGATACAAGGCAGGATGAATCCATGATTTCATGTTTATACCAAATTCTGACCCTACCATCTGAATGTCGCAGCTAAAATCGAGACTCATCAGATCAGGCAAAGTTTTTTCAATCTTCTATTGTCCAATTTTAGTGAGCTTGTGTGAATTGTAGCCTCAGTTTCATGGTCTTTGCTGACCCTAACCAGTCTGCCCTTTCTCCTCTGACATCAAGTCCATACAACTGCATCTCACTGGATATTTTCTCTTTTTCTGACTATTCTCTGTAAACCCTAGAGATGGTTGTTAGTGAAAATCATCAATAGTCATCTTCACCATGTCTAGATGCCTAAATGCATTGAGTTGCTGCCATGTGATTGGCTGATTAGCAATTTGTGTTACCACGTAATCGAACAGGTGTACCTAATAAAGTGGTCGGTGAGTGTATATACAACAGCTATAACTTTGAACATTCAGTCTCATCTTAAGAGCTTGCTATCATGCATACGTCTGATCATCTGTCCACGCTGCTAAAGTGGATGGGGACTCTGTGGTGAAACAGCATCTTTAGTTATGTATTCTTTGTTATATTTTCTATTATCTATATCTGTCATTACTTTTATTAAATATTATAAATATTTGTGTAATCTCTTTTTGCACATATTGAATACAACTGCAAAAAACGTAAACTATTACATATCCGTGCTAATATAAGTCCAGACCACAAACCATTGTATGCTTCTTGCTGGATGGGGTCTTGCACAAGAAATAACAGCGGTCATATTTATGATGAACTTAGCATACTACTACTTATAGCGCTGGCATTTTTAGTGTAGCAAATAACTTGGCTGGCTATCAACAGCATGAGTTCTCAATTGTTCATGAACAACATTAAGAATGAGGAATAATTATCAAATAGTAAAAAATATTTAGCCAAGCAGATGAACCCCATCTTTCATCCAACTTCTATTTCTACCTACTGTATACACTATGCCTGCTTGTAGTGCAACAGGTTGCATATATTGTATATCATACCAGTGCAACTATTCAGCATTCAATCTAAAAAGATTAGTAAAAAGACATTTAAATCCAAAGACTGCTTCTTTTATATTGCATTAGGGTGCTATGTCCCAAGTTACCTGGTAGGTCTGTTCTTGAGAAAGGGTTACATTTACCCAAAACTTAGCATTTCTGATATGAAGTATTACGATGATAATAAATTGAGAATAAATTAAAAAAAATGGGGTTTTGAATACAGAGTCCATTGTCATGAAATTTTTGGACTGAATACTATGACTGCTTGTGGCACTTGCATCACAAAGGTGTTGACTGATCAGAACAAAGCCTTCCATGGTGTATAATGTAGACCTAGCTGAAGTATCTTTATTCTTGTAATATATATATGGGAAAGGGCATACATGTATATATTCAAGATTTGCAACAAGACGTGCATCGATCCTGTCAATGAGTCAGTTCAGAATAGTTTTAACAAGAAAACTAAAACTTCAAAGTGTTGGAAACTCTCATTACCACATTTATTTTTCAACGGTAGAAAATCTATGCATGCTGACTGACAATTGTTTCATCTTTTTTTAGAAAAAATAAAATCTTGGTGAATGCACTACAAGTGAGTATTGTCATATCTTTCACTGTCCCTCACTCTGAGGCCTCGTACACACGACCGAACATGTCTGTTGAAACTGGTCCACGGACCAGTTTCCGCGGACATGTTCGGTCATGTGTAGGGCCGACCGGACAATTTTCCGGCCGACCGGACAGGTTTCCAGCGGACAAATGTTTCTTAGCATGCTAAGAAACATGTCCGCTGGAAGCCTGTCCGTCGGACATGTCCGACGGTCAGTACGACTCATCGGACATGTCCGCTGGCCCGAGAACCCGCGCATGGCGTCGAAGTGATTCGACGCATGCGTGGAAGCATTGAACTTCCGGGTTCGCGCACGTCGCCGCGTCATCGTCGCCGCCACATCACCGCTCTGTCTGTCCGCGGGGATTTTGGTTTGATGGTGTGTACAACCATCAGACCAAAATCTGCTAGCAGACATGTCCGATGCAAACGGTCCACAGGACCGTTTTCTTCGGACATGTCCGCTCGTCTGTACGAGGCCTTAGACCCCATACACACTATACAACCTTTGCTGTCTGATTTCCTTTACATTTACCAAAACCATGTAGTGCAAGGGCTTGGCCGACTGCATACACATTGAAACTCTTAAAGTGAATGTAAACCCTCCATACACCCAGTGAAGTAAACAGCCTCAGATGATACACAAGGATGAACCAAATCTCTCTACATAGGTTTTACATGTATATCTGTTGTCTTCACATTTATATACTGTTTAGAAAGTTCAGATCGTGTTAGGAAATGTTCTCTTCCTGTTTAACACAAAGTGTGATGTCTGGGCAAACAGTCGAGACAGCTAAAATTTATTATTGGAGGAAAAGCACACACCCCTCTCTCATCATAGGCAGAGACTCTCAGAGGTGTTTTGTAACAGGGCCAGCTCCCTGCTAATGTATAGCAATCTCCCCAGAAAGAAATTTCAGGCTACCTTTACATGCTGTGTCAGAGAATTTGTCAGGAGTTATAAGGTTGATAACAGGCAAACTGTTCAGGAGAGAGCTACTGGACATAACTCTTTGAAGAGAGATAACAAAACATTGCAGATATATGTGCCCAGCTCAAATTTCATGAATCGGGTTTACATCCACTTTAAGTTTTGACCTCATATTATATGGTTTTGTTAAATCTAAAGGAAAAATCTGCAGAAAATTGTATTAAATAGTTTGTATCCAGCTTTACTGAAATCTGCAAATGTACAGTATGATAACAGTTAGAACAGCATAATAGTACATCAAATAGTAGAACAAAACAATTGCATTCTGTCTGAATAAAAACATAGTTACGTAAATACTGCCTACATAAATACGCAAGATTATATTTGAAGAGCTAGTTTTACTTATACAAACTTGCCTTTTTCCGTAGTTTCTCAGCAGCATCAAGTTCAGCTTTTATTGTCTTATCCAACTTGTTTAAGAGCTTGGGTTTCTTTTTCTTGGCTATAAAACAACATAAAAAGGATCCTTGTTTTAGTCATTTATCCTATTATCACAGTTAACAGCATATGAATGTAGTGTGTTTATACCCATTATTCACATCATAGCAAAAGTACAGTTATCTTGAAAGCAATTTTTTTACAGTAAGTACAGTCACAAAAACATTTTTCTACATTAAATATCATCTGACTATTTTTATTAAAACAATGCTGATTTTAAAGAAGGATATACAAAAGCAGATTGTTTTTTTACAATACGTACTTGTTGAAATCATTAAATACAGCCAATTAACTCTGCCTTCTTCCATGGGAATCTCACACCTGACACCCAAGACCAGCAAAGGTTATGCACCAGGTCACGGTTTACGCTTTTCAAAGACTAATGCCATTGCTCACAGTTTTTACCATTTATATTTGTCTAGTCTCAATCAGTGAATACTATCTTTGGCTCACATTGAAGAGGAGGCATGGTCATGTTCAAGAACAAAAACAGCCCAAGTCATGAGCATGAAAACAACGTTTTGCTCCCTAGGTAGCTTCTTTAAAAATCCAACTTGGTTATGTTAACCAGTTATTTTAAGGTCAAACAGCACTAGGAATTGTTTCTGATCCTTTCGTGTGGCTAAAATAACTAGACCATCATATTTGCCCAACGTACAGACACTGCAATGTTCTTGCATAGTTTCATCTGTGCGCCCTGGGAAGCTGGGATTACGATGTATGAAAATTAGCACTCAAGCTTCTCCTCCTGCGTCACAGAATACAGCTCTTTTTCTATTAGTCAGATAAGTCAGTGTGTCATATGGATTATGTGGAAAAACCCCGTGTGCCATCACCCTAACCCAGCCTTTCTCAACCCTTTAAACACAAAGAAACCCTTAAAGTAACTTTCCGGTCTTAGGGATTCCCTGCAAATAATTATTACAGCTACAATGATACATTAGTGTGATGGTCAGTGGGAAGAAAGCTTGTTACATTTGTGGTTATTGAAAATAATTACCCTCTAAGCCCTGGTTCACACCTATGCATTTTTTTGTGTTTTTTTCAGTTTTGCAGAAACACACTACAGTCCATTTAACATGGTTTCCTATGGGTCAAGTTCACATCTGTGCATTTTGTGGAAAGGGCCAGACCAGCAGGTTGCGTTTTTGGTTCCATAGACTTCAATGGATCCAAAACGTGTATTGAAAAATGCAAAGTGCAAACTGCAACCTGCATAGGTGTGAACCAGTCCTTGCTAAATAGCTAAAAAGATCAATGGTGTCAGTGGTAACGCATCTGAGAGGCATAAACTACTTATGGTCCAAGGAACCCCTAAAAACCTCTGGAGGAACCCTGGTTGAGAAACCCTGCCCAAACCTATAATAATGTTAGGCCTCGTACACACGATTGGTTAACCAGAGGACAACGGTCTGATGGACCGTTTTCATCCGTCCAAACCAATCGTGTGTAGGCCCCAAAGGTTATTTAACCACTTAAGGACCGCCTCCTGCACATATACGTCGGCAGAATGGCACATCAACGTATATGTACGTTGATCTTTAAGCCCAGCCGTGGGTCGCGGGCGCGCTCCCGCATCCCGGTCCGAAGCTTTGTGACCGGGACCGCGGGACCCGATCGCCGCTGGAGTCCCACGTTCGGTCCCCAGAGCTGAAGAACGGGGAGAGCCGTGTGTAAACATGGCTTCCCCGTTCTTCACTGTGGCGGTGTCATTGATCGTGTGATCTCTTTTATAGGGATCCACAATCGATGACGTCACACCTACAGCCACATCCCTCTACAGTTGTAAACACACATTAGGTGCCACATAACCCCTTCAGCGCCCCCTGTGGTTAACTCCCAAACGGCAACTGTCATTTCCACAGTAAACAATGCATTTTAAATGCATTTTTTGCTGTGAAAATGACAATAGTCTCAAAAATGTGTCAAAATTGTCCGCTATAATATCGCAGTCACAAAAAAAATCGCTGATTGCCGCCATTAGTAGTAAAAAAAATTTTTTTTATAAAAATGCTATAAAACTATCCCCTATTTTGTAAACGCTATAAATTTTGCGCAAACCAACCGATAAACGCTTATTGCCATTTTGCATCCGTCTGGCGGACCGGATGAAAATTAAAAGAGGGTTTGTTTCCAAAGAGGAGAGCGGAGATCTGACTGGTTCATCTCTGCACAGTGTGCAGAGACAGACTTGTCATCTGCCGGCTCAGCGGGGATCAACGGAGCGATCCCTGCTGAGCAAGCAGATGTTTAAAAATGGATCCTCACGGGATCCGCAGGTGTGAATGGGGCCTTATCACTATAATTACAGTTTTATAATTATATATAATTTTTGGTAATTTGTTATTCAGTTAAATTAGGGGTAATTTATTTTTGGTAATTGACTAATTGTGTGTATTTATTTGCACTTTTACTTAGGTTTGGGCATAATACAGCAGCGCTACACCCACTCATCTTCATATGCATTATGAGTTGCACAGAAAGGAGTGTCCGATCTCTGACTTGAGAAACAAGTCAGAATTTGCATTGGGTGCACTTGGTAATTACATAGTTGGTAAGGTTGAATAAGGACACCAGTCTATCCAGTTCAACCTGAGCCTGTGTGTGTTTATATGTCACTACAAATTCCCATATTCCTGAACATTGTGTTCGCTATGAAACTTTTGTGAGTTTTAGGCATTTTTTTTTCTGCCATTAAAATCCTCTCTATGTTATCTTATGTGTCTTATGTGTTTTAGCGGTTTATCAGCAGAGGAGTTTAGAGGCTGTTTTCGAAACGCCCTAAAATCCCGTTCAGGAGCGGGATTTCTGACCACAAAAAAACACTTAACTCTGTTAAACCCTCATAAACCTGCATAAACTCTAGGCACATTTAGCACGTCAGCGTTTGTTTCAATTGCCAGAATAAATTAAATAAATTAAAAATGTAATAAATAAACTCCCAAACTCTGTTAACCCCTTGCTGAACGCATAACTTACATATACAGAGGAAAGGTGGCTCTGCTGCACCGGATCACGTACCTAATATGTAATCCGACACTTCCCGGTAGGGGGCACGCATGTGTGCCGCTGGCGACCTGCTTCCGCTGTGGTTATACACTGCAGGAGCTGCTCACATGTACTGTGGACTCGATAACTGCCAGAATTCGCCGATCATCCAGCAGAGAGCCAGAACAGCGGTCTGCCCATGTAAACAAGGCAGATTGCCGTTCTGACAGGAGGAAAGGCATGGATCCTGCATCTCTGCCAAGCAGGGACTAGGATTCATGTCTTTCCCTAGAAAAAGCACCTCCCCCACATTACACTAAAACACTTGCTCGGAACACATTCAACCCTTTGATTGCCCCTATTTAACCCCTTTCCAGCCAGTGTCATTAGTACAGTGACAGTGAATAGTTTTAGCACTGATCACTGTATTAGTGTCACTGGTTCCCAAAAACCAGACCAAAGTGTCAGTTAGTGTTTGACTTTCCGACACAATATCGCAGCCCAGCTATAAGTCACACTGAGCTCCACCATCACTAGAAAAAAAAATATGAAAACATCGCATAGTTCTAACTTTTGGGCAACCTAATCAATATATGTGTAGCTCCCTGCTCCCAAATGACTGGGCGCTATGTTAAATTTAGTGGGTGTCTGAGCCGATAATGTGGCTCAGACTGCATGATTTATATTAAATTAGCCTCTGTCCTGGCAGTGCCTGATAGCATTTTCCCACTGTTGCCTGTAGGTGGCGATACCCCCACAGGTCAGTGTTGGAACACGGGCAAGCCATAGATCACTGATTATCTTTCCTCGGGAGCAGCCCAGTGGGAGTGGTGCACTGCTGTGCATGCCGGGTAGGGATACTTAAGGGGCAGATGCCCTACGCCTCGTGGCCCTCCTGGCACGAGTTATGTGTTGCGTGATTTCCAGCCCCGGGACCATGTTGGTCCGAGGTTGCATCTCTATAACTAGGTCCAGTTATACTGAATGGGGCCTAGAAGTCGAGAGGGATCTCAAGCTCTCTATCTAAGAGAAGGAAGCTACACTTAATGAAGGGAACCAGAGGAGGACCTGCCCTGGAGGAGACCAAGCGGAAGGTTTATGTCTCAGGATAGGCCTGGTGACCTTATTAAGGAGGGATCCACAAACCAAGTTGTCCTACAGTTCGCCAGGTCGGCTTAAAGTTTGGGTATTACATCCTGTGGCAGAGGATTGCGGACTGTTCAATTTGTTCTCAATCAGTCTGTGGCAGAGACTGTTATCGATCTGGTTTGTACATCACTCCGGCTGCTAGGCCAGGTGAGAGGGGTCTATCCGGGTGAGCAATACCCACTCAGGAGAAAGTGGTGAATGACTTTGGAGTTTAAGGGTTTTCCCCAGTGATCTTTACCGTGTACCTGAACCTTCCCTTCCCCTTCATCCTCCTACCTTCTTCACAAGTTTTGAGCAAAAGAATAAAACCTGACAGCTAGATGTTTTACATCTTGTGTGGACATTAGAGTTCTTTCAGACTTTCTTCCCCTAGACGACTAATGTTGAGGTAACGTGCAGGCCCAAAACTAACCAGCAGCTCCTATGGGGGTAGTACTACATATGCGTAGATTAAGATTTTTTTTCTATCAAAAATATGTAGCCGAATACATATTGGCATAAATTTATGATTTTTTTTTTTATTTTTTTCTGTTTTTTTTTTTTTATTGGATAGGTTTTATAGCAGAAAGTAAAAAATTACATTTTTTTTTCAAAATTGCTGGTCTTTTTTTGTTGTGAAAAAAAAAAAAAATGCAGGAGGTGCAAAAACGCCACCAAAAGAAAGCTGTATTTGTGGCAAATAAGGACATACATTTTATTTGGGTACAATGTTGCACGACAATTTTCAGTTAACATAAGGCAGTGTCATATCGCAAAAAATGGCCTGGCCAGGAAGGTAGGAAAATCTTCCGGAGGTCAAGTGGTTACACTCTAATAAACGCACCTAGACGATTTTGAAAAAAATGCAGCTTAGGTGAGTTATAACGCAGATTTTCTCCTGTCAGGATAAACAGCAGTTACATGAAACCAGCGTGCATGAGGCCTAAAAGTTATTAATTTTTATTTTACACTCCCCGCTGGATACCATCAACTGTGGAAGAAGTTCCACGTGCTTACTGCTCTATTACTAAAGAACCCCTTATGCAGTTTAAGCTTGAACATTTTCTCGTCAAACTTCATTGTGTGGCCGTGTGTCTTCTTTAGAACCCTAAGATTAAAGGATAAGTTCACCTTTTGTAACATGTTACATGCATATGTACACGTTACATGTAAATGCACTGACCCCTGTGCCTCCCCCATCCTCCATTTTGACAATGAGAAGGGGATCTTCTTCTCCCCCCACTCGCTGTCATAATCGAAAAAATCAGCCACAGTGTTTTGTGAATGGCAAAACTACAAGTACCATCAGACTTTGCAGCGGTCAGCTTGTACTTAAAAATTAACTACTAGGGTGCTGTTGAGCTCTCCTGGTAGTTCATTGAGCTTCCTGTCAGAGGGTAACCGCCTGTCTGTATCGGAAATATGGGCAGACAGATACACAGACAGTCTGCAGGACCTTGGCATTACACCCACCATCTGCTAATCATGGGTAGAATCCTAACAAAAAAATAAATGCATATTTTTTACCTGCAAAAAATGTGTATTATTGGTAAAAGTGAGCTTATCCTTTAACCCCTTCACACGACTATACGCAAATATGCGGCCTTGGCCTTGGCTTGAAGGGGTGCATGCAGCTGCACACATCACCCCAGTACCGATTTTTAGAGGGGATGGTCGGCTTTCTTGGGAAAACTACTGATGCGGCTAGCAGGCGCTCGGCTGTTATCCCAAGAAACGGGAGGGGATTTTCCCCCCCTCCCACAGCTCGCCCGGGCTCTCCTGTCCCACTGGGAGACTTGAACGACCAGCCGGCACATACGACGGCTGGCCGGGAGACCCGAACGAAGGCAGAATCGGCTTCCATCGGGTCTCGGATCTAGTAACCCGGAAGCGATATCATGGCATCACTTCAGGTTCCCTAAAGACTTAAAGGTGCCAAATATAAAACAAAAAAAAAAAAAAAAAGACAGCCAAATTTGGTGTTTTGCAAGCTTTTAAGTGCAAAGGAGGTATTTGGGGTCTTCTAGACCCCAGATCCCTCCATAAAGAGGACCTTTCACTGACTATTACTGTCACAAGGGATGTTTACATTCCTTGTGACAGCAATAAAAAAAAAAACTATTTAAAACGCCCCGTCCCTACTCAAATGTAAACGGTGTTCAAACCACACATGTGAGGAAACGTTGCGATCATTAGAGCAATAATTATATCACAAGACCTCCTCTGTACCTCTGAACTGGTAACCTGTAGACATTTTTAAAGCCTCGCTTATGGAGATTTTTAAGGATCGTAAATTGACGCCATTCCAGGAATGTGCGCAATTTTAATGTTTGATCATTCTTCCAGAAGCGCATTTGTAAGGTCAGGCACTGATGTTGGACATGAAGGCTTGGCTCACGGTCTCTGCTCTAATTTATACCAAAAAGGTGTCCTAGTGGGGTGAAGTCAGGACTCTGTGCAGGCCAGTCTCGTTCCTTCACCCCAAACTCGCTCATCCATGTTTTTATGGACCTTGCTTTGTGCACTGGTTGCAGTTATGTTTGAGCAGGAAGGGGCCATCCCCAAACTGTTCTCACAAAGTTGGGAGCATGAAATTGTCCAAAATGTCTTGGTATGCCGACACCTTAAGAGTGATCTTCACTGGAACTACGGGGCCAAGCCCAACCCCTGAAAAACAACCCCGCACCATAATCCCCCCTCCACCAAATGATTTGGACCAGTGCACAAAGCAAGGTCCATAAAAACATGGATGAGCGAGTCTGGGGTGGAGGAACATGACTGGCCGGGTCCTGTAAATTAAACCCAACAGGACACCCTTTGGGATGAATTAGAGTATAGACTGCGAGCCTTCTGGTCCAACATCAGTGCCCGACTTCACAAATGCGCTTCTGGAAGAATGGTCAAACATTCGCATAGACACACTCCTAAACCTTGTGGACAGCCTTCCCAGAAGAGTTGAAGCTGTTCTAGCTGTAAAGGGTGGACCAACATATTATTGAACCCTACGGACTAAGACTGGGATGCCATTAAAGTTCATGTGTGTGAAGGCAGGCATCCCAATACTTTTGGCAATATAACGTATCTGCAGCATACAAAGCTTGCCATAGAAATATGGCGGCTATCGTTTTTAAGTGTTAGGCCCCTGGCTGTCATTCTGTCTCTCTGGCTTCATTGCTTTCTATATCACTAATGCAGAACAAAGCAAATAACATTTTTGATTTCACTTGCGGAATTCTTGTTAAAGATCTATAATGGTCAAGTAGCTAGCAATTCTTTGCCGACAGATTTCTGTTAAAAGTGAATATATCTTTGAGGCTGTTAAATGCACACAAAAATAGCATCTTACTATTTTAAAACATAGTTATATTGACCTGTATGTGTTATATCTTCTAGCGCTATAGTAAACCGACACATCATAAACTCACTATTTCCTGCACATAGAATTTATCAAACTGGCAGCACAAAACAAAGGCACACATTGCTATTGCTGGTTTCTTTTGTCATGCATAACTTCTTAATTAACATCTTGTCTAATTAAGATAATTAAAGGAACCACTAAAGAAGGAAACAATGCTCTTTTATTTTGATTCATTATTTGTGACCCAATTAGAAAATGTTTGCAAAAGCTAATAATTCAATGTAATTAAATATTGATTTTTTTTCAGCAGCAGATTAAACAAGCACATGCTAATTTCTTGATTACTAGTAATTCCACATTTTATCTAGAATTATGTAAATAGCTAACTGCTGATGTGTAATTAAGTGTTTAGTAGATGAAGGCTGCCATGGTGAAGCCCCCCTTTTATAAAATGCATTAGTGAGAAACATTTTATAATCACACCTATTACCCTTTCAGGAGAAAAGGAGTAACCGGTACAGGAGTTTAAAGTGACCAGAAGGTTAATACTGACTAACGTTCATCCTTTATTGATCTTTGGCATCTAACTGCACCACTAGCTCTACTCCCTGTGGTTGCTAGGGATCTCGATTAAAAAAAGCCCTCTCTCTAAGCCCAACTCTCTCTGGAACATGAAACAAGATGGGGATGCACATCACAGAATCCTATGTCAAGAGGCTGAATTGCCACAAAAGGACTGCGTGAAAAGACAGATATATCTGTTAATTTGGCATAGTGCCCCATAATACCGGTTGCAGAAATTTTACAATAAATATTAAAGGTTTCAAAGTATCTTGACTTAAAAAATATGTAAACACAACATTTCCTATTTCTGATATGTGCCTGCTGTATCCTGTACTTGTATGAAAAAGTCTCCAGTTCTCTTTGTATTGCTTCCTTTGTGTGAAATCCCTGGTGTTCCTGCAAGTTCCTCTGCTTTCCTATCAAAAAACTGACCATGCTAGGCACAAGGGCACATTGTGGTCAGTTCTCTAAGATCCAGGAAGGGATCACCGCTCCAGGAAATGGCACTCTCCTCAAGGTGGAAGCATCAGGTGCAGGCTAAGCATATAACAATTAGAAGAGGGAAGGTCGGGACAGCGGCACTCCAATAAAAGCGCATTTATTGTGCAAAATAACAAAAGTACAGACCACAACAGGGTACAAGCTAAAAAAAACTGACGCGTTTCACACTCTGAACAGTGCTTAGTCATAGCTATACTAATGGTATATGGTATGACTAAGCACTGTTGAGAGTGTGAAACGTGTCAGATTTTTATCCGGCACCCTGCTGTGGTCTGTACTTTTGCTATTTTGCACAATAAAGGCATTTTTTTTTTGGAGTGCGGCTTTCCAGACCTTTCCTCTTCTAAGTGGTTAGTTCTCCAGCTGTACTGGCAACTCAGCCTGCTCTCCTGCAATGATCAGACTTGTCCTGGCATGGCCCCCTGCACAGCCAATCACTGGAAAGACCACTGTGCTGTTGCCCCCCCCCCCCCCCCGCTCTCTGAGCTTCTTATGCAGCTGGGAACATATTTATAAAAAAAATAGGGGGAAGGTATTTATGTTTTATATATCTATAGACAAATGTTTCATGCCTTTCCTTTCTTTTCTTGAATATTTTACAAGAGGAGGGTTATTTTACAAGGTGATAGTTTACATATATATGTATAAATAAAAAGCACAATAAAATTGGATTTTTGACTTGCCATTAAAATCTGTTCCGTGTGCGGTCAAAAGGGTTATAGCCGGAGCTTGGAAGAAGCCCTCTGCTGTTCCTTTGCTATGGTGAAGAGCACCGATACTGATCTTATGATCAATGAGAAAATGTATTTTAAACTATTCTCACTCTAAATTCCTTAAAGTATGGTCTTTCCACTTTGCACCCGAGCTGTCCTGTCACTTCCCCCTCCTGCAGGACTCCCCCCTCCCGCCTTTATTTCTTTCTATCTTGACCCTTATTTCCTTGTCTCTTTTCTCTTTGCTTCTTTTTGCAGACTGTGCCTAGGGCCGCCCTTGGTCTCCTTTCCTTTAAGGGGGCCCCTGGATCCTTGGATTTAGGGCCTACCGCTTGTCGACAAGGGGCCACCATTGCTACATCTCAAATCCTCTTTTTTTGTATCTCTCTGCTGAATGTTTATCCCAACCTGTGCCAGTTGTATCCATTGGACCAGTACATGCATTACCCTCTGCTGCAATATAGTGCAACTGCATCTAGGACCCAGTTAGTCGGCCCTTATTCTCTGGTGATTTATAGGGACCTTTGGGTTATCCCATAAGGTCGCCCAGTAGACAGCTAGAACCTATAAAAGTTATTTGATTGTTATACTCACTGAAATACACCCCTGCACGGGTAAACGTTTGTCAAGATGTTACTTATTTCAATAAAAATGATTGTACCAGAAAATCTGTTTCTTGGTGTACAGTGCGGGAAACAGGCTTTTTATTCAATTTGACTGTATTCTACTGTATGCAACTACTTTCAGGCAATTGAACACTGGCAAGAGAATCTGCTGGAGCATCCCCCTATATAACAAATTCCACTCCCAGCTAGCTTCAGGTTTGTAGCAAGCAAGAGTGAGATAAGGAGAGGGGAGGGACCTCTGTCCTATACGGTTTGCCAAACAAGGATTTTACTGGTAGATCAAATATTCTACTTTTGTAGTCATACAGCATGGGACACATGTTATTAAAGCCCGAAGCTCACTGGGCATGTATAACCAGCGCAGAAGACTCTAGCATTGCATGTGGGCACACATGCACCCTGTCAAACTCTATAAAGGGCTCTGGCCTCTCTGGCAGGACTTTTAATATATATAAACACCACTTCCTCTTGTGCCAAATTGGTGCAATGAGAATCACTAGAATGCCTACCTACCAATCCTACAGAGCAAGTAAGGGAAAATATGGAAAGGTGGGAAGGCATAGATCAGGTTCAACTGATCCCTTGGCATCATCAGAGTGTTCACTGCAAAAACCTGAGGGTCCCTGGACCAGGTCACATTAACATTAATTTTGTTATCGAATCTGAAAACTATCAGAACCACATCCAGTGTCCCTTACTTGTGGCAAAAGTGCTGGAAACATCTCTGGAAGGAGAGCACATCCCCTTGATCCATACAGTGACAACTGAGAAAGTCTGCATGCCAATTTTCTGTGCCTTGGATGTTGACAGCTGACAGGGCCAAAACAAAGCTCTGCCCAAAAGAGAATCAAGTCCATTTCCTTTAGACTTATGATGCTTACTTTATGGTTGATGTAGGTCATTGTAAACACACTGTCCAACTGGATTCTCGTTGGGTGCCCTCGCAATAGTGGTGTTCAGTGTTAAAGAGAAAGCTGAATCACTCTGAACGCTGCAATGTTTATGGGAAGGCAAGCTTCCTGTGAGGACTACGTTGATTACATTTAGAGGGCACCCAGTACTGCTCTCCAGCCCAACAGTCTGGCTTCCATTGTGAGAACCAGCCATGTTTTTAGACGAAAGGCTACCCTGACTATAACACTGGGTTGCAAAAACACCACCTAGAGAAAGTCTGGCCTTGGTGGTCAGATATATGGGTTGGTCCAAGGGTCAATTCTGTGCCATGCTGCCAGAATGTTAAGTTGCAATAGTGTAGAGTTAAACAGGGCATACTTACGTTGCAAGAGGATTGTTTAAACCTGTAGGAACAAATTGGGTCTTTGATCCAAAAAAGGGCTGGACTCCTCATTTTGGCTTGAGAATCATAAAAAGGTTAGTAGGAACCTTAAAAGGGTTTTTCTTTTGATACAAGAGTAATGACCACTTGAGACAAGAGCTGTTGGAGAGCAGCAAGCAGATCTGCTCATCGTGATGGGGCCAGGGGACAAGTTTGAAGGCACAAAGCAAGGAGAAGGTGGAAATGGAAACTCCAGTTTGTAGTTCCTGAAATGACACTCCAAATGCAGATAACTGAGATTTTCTGAGACTAGAAGGCAAACAAAGCCAAGAAGATTTCCCCCTACTCTTAGTAAGGATGCCTCATCACTGTAAAAGGCTATGAAATCAGTCTTGGCTGGTTTTGAGGGCTATGTCTTCTTAGGAAAGTACGCTCCAGTGGTGTTGAAAGAGAGGGACAAAAGAAACCCTTCCTAACCTTAAACGTGGAAGTCCTACTGGTAGAGACGCTAGCTTTCTTCTGGGGGAGCAGAGTACGCTTTCCCCTGTGATCTCCCTGATGTGCTTATTCAAGGAGGGACCCAACAGGCATTCACCTTCAAAGGGTAACTGTTCAAGGTGTTTCTTGCATCGAAGCTCAACTGACCAGAGTTGACAGAGGCATTCATTCGGATGGAACAAGGATTTCAGGCCATAATTTTAGTTCAAACAATCATCTGAAATGCAGACATAACAGGAGCCAAGATCTTTTATTAGTGTCCAATATTGTAAATAACAGTCTCATTTATTAAGCAGAACACTTTTCAAAGAGGGGGTCCAGGGGGGGGGGTCCAGTGGATGGCAGTGAGGGCACTACATTTAAGGTTAGAGAGTCCAGAGTAGTTTATTTTCATTGGTGTGGCGCCCTCACTGCTATCTACAGCAATCATCTGACAGACTTCTTTAGAAGCAAGCGCAGTTTGCATGTTCCACTCATCTAAAAAAAAGGGCCACTATCTCCTTGCCTACTCAGGCTTTGAACATGGGATAATCCTTGACAAGGGGTGTGAGGGTATTGTTAAGACAGGAAATGGCTGGATCTACCACAGGGACCACCCACTTAAGAAAATAAAAATAAAAAATCTTCTCTGGGCCAGGCCAGTCTCCATACAGCACTGGCTATCAGCATGTGCCTGGAAAAGACTTGGCTGGTTTAGGTAATTTGAGGGACCCCATACTGGACATCTTGGGGCAAGTTGACTCGAGACTGCTCTAATACTTAGCAGGAATGTGCAGTAAATGTAGCATGGCAAGCTTTAGCTTGAACAAAACTTATCCCTGAATGGATAAACTACTACAACAATGGAGCTAAAAGGTGAGCCTTACCCTTTTTCCTTGTGCTCAAGATGCGCCAAACTTGTGGATTTCATCACCAGAGGGGTACTCAAATTCTGCAGTAGTAGAGAGGAAGGGGGAAGTACGTTGATGAACCCTGGCACTCCTCCCAGCCATGACCACCATGAAGGGTGGTCGATGGCTCCCACACTCCCTGAAGGGAGTTTGGAAAATGAGGACAACCTAGACTGAATGTTTTAAAGACTTCTACGCTCTACTCACCACGATAAATCCAGTAGGCAGGAGAAACAGGGGATATACCCCCTCTGCAGGGGTTTTCAGGGACAGGGTTCTGCCACTTGCTGACCATGGCCCTAGACCTGAAAGGCAACCTAAATCTAACTCCATGCATTGCACTACATGCCAATAGGAGTGCCCACAACAAGATCCAGTGTATGTAAACACTACAGGCCAGCCCTGTATCTTCTTCCAACTGGTGGGGTCTGGGTATGATCCCCCAAGGATCTGCTAAGATGTCAACGAATTTTGGAGCTGCAGTAGGATACTTGAAACCTCCATATAAGAAGGTAAGCTTTTTCAGTAGAGAGGAGGTCCATCACCTAAGGACACTAGCAAAAAAGGAGGATAGTTGGGAGTGGGAGGGGTTACACGGTGGAGTTCTCTGCAGCCTGGCCAATCACCTGAAGGTAGCTGCATATAACATAGCTGCAATGATTTAAGAGCCTGCGTCATGTACTGTATGACTGGGAAAACTTGTCACTTACTGTTTTTTTTTTTTTTTAAGCTGAACCCTGGAATAAGCACATTTTGTCCAAACACAGTAGGTATGTCCTGGAAAATGTCCTACTGGACAAAACTCTTTTGGGGGGAATATTTGGTATGGATGTCTCTTCGCTGAGTGATTCCAGGTCGTCTGCTGATATCCATGCAAGTTTTTACCTGTTTTTTATTTGGATAATACTTGAATCAAACATATTACACTATGGAAATCCATCTCTGCTCCTGGTGAGCTTTATTTATCCTTAGTGGGAGTCCTCAAGGTGTAAGTGGAGATGCATCGCTGCTACGCTTCCAGAGGGATTTCCACATATGTCAAGCCGCACATACTGCTATCACGGCAGCCATTATTTTTGGCAAGTTTGAACTTTACCTGAAGGTGGTGGATATCTATCCGGACACGTTTATATACTGTACCTGCATTCACCAGAGTGACTACACCAGACTACATATTTTTCAATTTTTTTTGTTCACACACAAATTTTTTGGACTTTATGGAATGTATTTGTTGCTTAAATTCATTATTACTGTGATTTATTGATCAGTTATTATTTTTTTGGCGCTGCACTTGATATAACAGTAGGTATGTGTGTTCTTACTTTGATCTTGATGTGCTTTTTGTATTTCTTGCACATCTGTGCAGTAATCCATAATAAAAATGTGTCTCTGTGTAGAAACCTCCTGTGATGCAGATCAGTCACTGCTGCTCTTTCTCCTTGTACAGGGTGACTGGTCTCGTCTCCACCCCTTATGTAGTTTTCTGCAGGTAGCCTGCATTGAGTGGGCTTGTTGGATCTTTCCCAAAGGGCTTTCCATATATAGTAAATTAACATCACTTTCTGTCCTCAAAACGCTTACAATCTAAGGTCCCTATGTCACATTTTCATACTAGGGCCAATTTAGACAGGAGCCAATTAACCTACCAGCATGTCTTGGAGTGTCGGAGTAAACTCCAGTACCTGAAAGAAACACACACGGCACAGGGAGAACGTCCAAACTTTGGTGCTGCCCTTAAGGTATAAGCTAATAACTGGGTTTACAAAGGTGTTTGGTGCATACAAGGTGGATTTATATCCTTTTAGGAATATATTTTAATTAAAGTTTTTTTGCCCAGCGTTTAGCAATAAAAATTATTCATTGACTGAACTGTGTACCGAATGAAAATGTCAAGATCATGGAGAAAAACCTCAGAACAGAAGCTCAAGAGGAATGAATTGCTGTACACTAAAAACTGGCAAAAAAATTCAAAGGAAAGATCGGGGAGAGAGGTAGCAGGAGCTGGAATATGTTACATGTTCCACTCAAAATACAATTCGCACATGCAACATGGTCCAAATATAAACTTTACTAAAAAAGTCAAAAATCTTCACACCAAAAATTTGTGAATATTTACTTTAATTATACAATAGTCTTAAAAGCCAATTCATTTGCTCATGACTGGGTAGTTAAAGTGAACAGGAATTGGCTTTTCATATGATTGGATAACCAGTGAATATTCCCACACATTTTTGTGCTACAATTCCCAACTATTTTAGAAAATCAGTCCAAAACTCCAACAACTGCATCCAATACACATATTAGTATGGCCAGTCTAATAAAACCTGTTTTGTGATTTACACTGTGGGATTGATTTACTAACACTGGAGACTTCAAAATCTGGTGCAGCTCTGCATAGAAAACGATTCAGTCACCAGGGTTTTTTCTTGTCTTGTTTTTGTCAAAACTTAACTGAACAAGTTATAGTTAGAAGCGGATTGGCTACCATACACAGTTGCACCAGATTTTGCACTCTTTATTTTTAGTAAGACAATCCCTGTGTGTTTCTACAAATTACTGCAATTTTTTTAACCACTTAACGACCGCCCACTGTATATATACGTCCTGTTTTTAAAGATGGATATCTTGGTAACGGCAGCAGCTGCTGCCACAACCGAGGTATCCATCTCTTCAGTGAGCGGTCCTGTCAACGATAACGGCTGTCTCTGCGGCGGATTCGCCGCGAGATCGCCGTTATCGGTGGCGGGAGAGGCCCCCCTCCCGCCATGCCCTCCGCCGCTTACCGGAGCCGTCGGTAGCGGTGGAGGCGATCGGGTCCTGCTGCCTGCTGTGTGGGGATGCGAGTAACGGGCCCCCACCCGTCCCCATAGCATTGCTGGGCGGAAGCGACGTCAAAACGTCAGTCCCGCCCATGCGTCTTAAAGAGACAGTTTTTTGTTGTCATTTGAAAAAATGACAACATTTCAATTTTTTTTTTTTTTTTTTGCATTTAAGTCTAAATATGAGATCTGAGGTCTTTTTTTGACCCCAGATCTCATATTTAAGAGGACCTGTCATGCTGTTTTCGATTACAAGGGATGTTTACATGCCTTGTAATAGGAATAAAAGTGATACATTTTTTTTTTATTTCAGTGTAAAAAATTATAAAATAAATAAAAATAAAACTTTTTTTTAAAGCGCCCCGACGAGCTCACGCGCAGAAGCATACGCGAGTAGCACCCGCATATAAAAACGGTGTTCAAATCACACAGTGCGCCACGCTTGGGATGTCCTTTAGTGACTTGCAAAGTTGAAAACGCCGTGAACGGTATATGATGCTGTTTTTTGCACTCTAATATGCATGCTGCCATTTTATCTTTGTACTGTAAGTCATCCACAATATGTTTGTTCTTTCTTTGTAAATGTATTAGATACACTCCGGCTCCACACAGACTTCGGCCCCTGAAGAAGGGAATACCCGAAACGCGTAGGGGCCCTGTATTCACTCTGTGGATTGTTTTTCAAACTTTGTACCTGTGTTATCTGTTTTTGAACATATTACCTTGTGTAATCCCCTTTTTTCCATTTGACAAATAAAATTATTTTATATTCAATATATTATTTCTACCTCAATCACTGTTGCCTTTAAAGCCCCACTTCGGGGGACTCCTCGCTTTTCCTTGTACAACAGGGGTGTTGGCAACCACATAAGATCATATATCCAAGATGTTCCATTTATACAAAACCACACAAGTGAGGTATCGCCGCGATCGTTAGAGTGAGAGCAATAATTCAAGCCCTAGACCTCCTCTGTAGCTCAAAAAATGCAACCTATAGAATTTTTTAAACGTCGCCTATCGAGATTTTTAAGGGTAAAAGTTTGACGCCATGCCATGAGCGGGCGCAATTTTTAAGCATGACATGTTGGGTATCATTTTACTCGGCGTAACATTATCTTTCACAATGTATAAAAAAATTGGGCCAAATTTATTGTTGTCTTATTTTTTAATTAAAAAAAAAATGTTTCCAAAAAAAGTGCGCTTGTAAGACCGCTGCGCAAATACGGTGTGACAAAAAGTATTGCAATGACCGCCATTTTATTCTCTAGGATGTTAGAAAAAAAATATATATAATGTTTGGGGGTTTGAAGTAATTTTCTAGCAAAAAAAAACTGTTTTAGTCCTGTAAACACCAAATCTAAAAAACACCTTCTGTCCTTAAGTGGTTAAAAGATTTAATTCCATAATATTAGCCATAATCCTGGAACATCTACACCCTCTGAGTTTTGTTCTCATATTAATGTGTAAAATAATAAATTATAAAATTGAATAGGAATCAAATACCATACTATGTATGTATGTATATATATATATATATATATATATATATATATATATATATATATATATATATATATATATATATATATATATATATATATATATATATATATATATATATATATATATATATATATATATATATATATATATATATATATATATTAAACTTCAGATACATCCTTCCACAGTATAAGCTGCAGGCATATTAGAGGCACCTGAAGTCTGCATCATTATAGAGCCTCGTGGAGGGAGCATTTTGATATCTTAATTACTGGCGCCATCTGCTGCATATGTCAAGAATCAGTTTTTGAATTCTTTACTCGCTTTACAGCAAAAAAAAAAAAAATATTTAAATCCGTAAACAAAAAAATGGTGTCCGACTTCGGGGATTTCTCGGGATTCAGAGTGAATTGAGAGAAATCCATTATCTATCCCATAGATCAGTCGCCGAATCTTCAAATTCATTCAGACTCTAGATTGTTAGTGGCCACCTCGTTTAGATATCTGGGTGTTGTGGTCCAGTTGCCACTATCCCTGTATATTGCCAATAATATGGGCCCTGTGCTACTTCAGCTGGAGTCTCAGACTAAACAGTGGAAAGACCTACCTCTAGATCTGATGGGACGGGCTAATGTTTTAAAGATATACCTACCTAAACTACTGTATGTCCTAGCTAACGCCCCGTGCAAAATTCCTAAGTCCTTGACTCGATCTGTATAACATTCCTCTGGAATGGTAAGGCCCCTAGAGTAGCACTGGAAACACTTAGACTACCGTCTCACCTGGCAGGACTGGCTTTCCCTGATTTCTACCTCTATTACCAAGCCTCCCAACTGGTGAATGTTCACGATTGGTTACACCCTGACTCAAACAATGTGTGCACTACTACTGAAGGGGCTATGGTTACGTTGTTCGAGACACTACACAACATTATCTATCGTGGACGCACCCCCCCTGGACCGGGACTGACTGTGCTGCAAACCTCGCTGTCCCTGTTTAAAACAGTGACTCTCAAACACGCCCCGGGTTCCTGGGCGACATCTCCAAACAATCCACTATGGTTCAATTCATCACTTCCGGAATTTAATACTCTACCTGACCCTCAGAGATGGATATCTAGAGGGATCAAATACCTATGCCACCTATATACCCCAAAAGGCTTTAAATCCTTTGCCCAGTTGAGAGACGAATTTACCCTTCCCCCCAACTATTTGTTCTTTTACTATCAGCTTAGACACACTGCGCGAGCCCAGTTCGGCTCCTTGGACAGTCCACTTGCGATTCCTGACCTAGAAAAACGTTTGCGTTCCCCAGACCGAACAAAACTCATCTCTACCTAATACTTAGCTTTGACTGTGAACTCCAACCCTAGATTTAAGGCATCGCAAAGCAAGTGGGAATCTTTAGACATTACCATGACGGAGGACGACTGGTCTGAGTTCTGTGACACTTTGAAGGCTTCTGTTATAGCCTCCAGAGACAGGGTGATCCAACTAAAAAATTTTCATCAATCTCACTTGACCCTGGCTAGGATGCACAGAATGGGCATACTGGCCTCGGCGGATTGTTTCCGTGGATGTCGTCAGGTGGCTGATTTTATCCACTGCTTCTGGAATTGTCCCATTATACGGGACTTCTGGAGAAGTATAGGACCCTTTCTCTCCTCTGCTCTGGGGCTCCCCAATATACTGGACCCAAAGAACTGTCTGTTGGGGGTCTTTGGTGACCTCGCCGTTCCCTCTCAGGTCAAAAAATTGCTCTGAATCCTGTACTTCTATGCTAAGAAGTCCATCCTATTGACCTGGAAGGGGGCAGCGACCCCGACAAGGGGCCTATGGTTGAAACTGGTCAATGACGCCCTCCCGCTTTATAAGCTCACCATTGAGATTAGAAAAATAAATAAGTCATTCCATAAGATTTGGGGCAGGTGGCTGGCTAGCCCCCTGACCCTATCTTCTATCCAGCAATGAAAAGTAGAACGGATAACGTAGCCTACTTCTACTAAAATGCCTTCAGTACGTAATCTCACAAAGTGTTAATAATGCCCTTACATTTTGATGTGTGTAGCTTTCTATTCTGACTTGTGATCCATATATATGTACTGTTGACACTGGTATAGAATGATTCAGGAGCAAACTGTTTGTTGTATGTTCTGTGATGTTTTTTTCTCCTCTTTTCTTTTTTGTGTTTGGTAATGTTTTGTTGTTTCATGTGCAAAACTCAATAAAAAAAAAAAAAATTATATATATATATATATATATATATATATATATATATATATATATATATATATATATATATATATATATATATATATATATATCCTGGAAAATTGTATAATTAGGACAGTGTAGCTACAAATACTGCAATGAAAGAACACTTACCTGTCTAGGGATCCCGTGCCATCTGCACTCAAGACAGTTCTTTGGGTCCCCGGTCCCAACATCTTTAGTGTGGGAAGCTGGCTGTGACCCTTTGCGGCTTCACAGCTCGCTTTCCACTGTGAAAGCGCGAGTCGTGCTTCGTGAACAGTCTGCAGCCTTCTGGGACCTGTGCCGTGTCCCAGAAGGTTGAAGGCAAAGGGATGGGAGACTGAACTTCCACTTGGATCACCTAGGAGATTCAAGCAGAAGTAGGAGCGGTTGCATATCAAAACCAGGTACACCCCCCCCCCCCCCCCCCCCGACACAAGAAAATTTCTAAAAGGTGGTATTTAGGGGCAGAAAAGCAGAACTTAGCGGAACTTCAACCAAAATGCTATGTGCTTTTAATTGGAAAACAATGTATGAAACATATAACACTTTACCTAAACTTTGATGTACTAAAATTATCTGTTGCTTTTGTTTTGTCCCTTGCACTTTGTTTGTCGTTTTAAAATCCACTGCACAGCATATGTCCGAGTAAAGAATGTACCATCATTAGGGTAGTGGAAACCATTGTAGGAGGAAGTAGTACACAATTTTATGGGGTTGTTTTTAAGACAATTCCAAAACAGAACTCCTCCTGTTTCACGCAAACCAGAAAAGTCACCAGCGTCTACTTGGACACCCCCACCCATTCTGGGGAAAACTATCATCCCGAGCTCCAAAGTCAAAAGTCTTGGAGTCATTTTTGACTCCTGTATGACAATGGACGCACAAATAGGGTCAGTAGTCAGCGGATCCCATTATCTGCTGCGCCTACTACGCAGACTCATTCCCTTTATTCCGAAAGAGTACATTGCAGTCGGGTTGGGAACAATCAATTCCAGACTTGACTATGCAAATGCCCTCTACCTAGGACTCCCCAAATACCAAATCACTCGTCTGCAAGCCGTTCAAAATACGGCCGCTCGATTAGTGATCGGAAAAAAAACATGGGAATCAATCTCACCTTCGTTGAGATCCCTTCATTGGTTACCAGTAAAAGATAGAATCACTTTCAAGGCACTTTGCCTAACACATAAGTGTATTCAAGGCAACGCCCCCCAATATCTATGCGAAAAAATAAAAGCCCATAACCCAAATCGCATTCTGCGATCCACAAATCAAAACCTACTCCAAATACCCAAAGCCAGATACAAGTCCAAAGGAGATCGAAGATTTGCAGTCCAGGGACCTCGGCTGTGGAATGCGTTGCCAACTACCATCCGACTGGAGTCGGACTACTTGGCCTTCAGGAGAAAGATTAAAACCCATCTCTTCTGAGGTTGAGGAGCTTCCTTACCCTGGGAATGGAAACAGCGCCCAGAGGCGATTCAGTTCGCATGTGTTGCGCTCTACAAGTTTTTCACTCACTCACAATTGGAGCATTTCATAATTTTTTTTTAACAGATATAGACAGAACCTGAGACTGCTATTTATGTAACCTGTCATCTGTTAGAAGGTTGGTTGTGCTTTGTATTATTTCACTGGTATGTTGAGAGACCTAAATTCCACCTATAATCCATTTCTAATAAACAGAACCATACCCCCGATTATAGTCACCACCGTCTTCCAGCGATGTGGCTATTAAAATCCGTCATCTTCTCCCCAGGTGCCATTTTTCCGGCCTCTTGATTGGCCCGCGAGAGGTGTCATTCCCACATATGCGCACAGAAGTCATTAATTCCGGCACACAGTGAGAAGCGAATGCATACTGAGCTGTGCATGTGCAGCTCAGTGTACATTCAGTAGAAATGCAAGCAGGCAGATAGGTTTATATTATATTATTGAAGAACAGATATAGCATACCTCTCACTGCAAGAAACCGTTGCTTGCTCGCAATTGTCAAAAGTTAGGTTTAGTCCTGCTAAAGTCAAGTGGTTGGCTAAGAAAGGCCTACTGGGCTTTTCCATCTACCGGTAGAACACCGGTCCCTAAACACTGGGGGTCCACATCTTTTCCTAGCATCTATGGACACTGAATGATTGACTCAGGAGTGTGCCGCAAGGTAACCCCCCTGGGAGACTTCTCTTAGGGGGTTATCTGATGCGGGGAGGAGCCGCAAGAGCCACAGAGGGACCTCAGAAGTCAGTTTTCAGGGCCACTCTGTACAAAACGAGCTGCACAGTGGAGGTAAGTATGACATGTTTGTTATTAAAAAAAAAAAAAAAAAAAAACATCATTTAGTATCGCGTGTAAAGGCAGGGGTCCCAATACTTTTGACAATATAGTGTGTATGTGGAAACGACTTGCAGAAAGTCTATATTTGCATAGGTTTCTCTTCAGGATTCCCTGTGCATGGCATTTTCTGTATAGGTTCACTTTGAAGCCACTAAGAATACAATCATGCCCAATTACCAAAGCATAGGGCAATGCACAAACAATAGCCCATATCAACCAATTCTCATCAGTCTGTCAAAACGGGATTCCAATTGGCAGCACCATCTTAAATAAGTCCCTAGGTTTGTATCTTAATAAATAGGTTTCTAGGTGTGTGTAAATATAGCGGCGTGAGGTAAATTGCATTGCTGGTTTCGGACACAAATGTTGACTTAAGTGAAAAATAGTGAAACATAGAAAATACTTTATGCATGAGGTAATACCTTTCTCCTTTTTTTGAGAGGATGATTCATCCCCTGTGAAAAAACA
The DNA here is from genome assembly GCF_905171775.1 of Rana temporaria. Classification (NCBI taxonomy): domain Eukaryota; kingdom Metazoa; phylum Chordata; class Amphibia; order Anura; family Ranidae; genus Rana; species Rana temporaria. The sequence goes on from NC_053493.1 coordinate 328,707,052, forward strand.
AAACAAAAAACATACATTTTAACTAACATATGCATCAAAAGAGTGAGAGAGCAAATAGACTTGCGATTTATATAGCACAAGGTTTTATGGGCTTAACAGACATTACACATTACTAACCCGCTTCTGAGGGGGAAATGGACAGGATATGATTTTATGTTTCACTAAATGACCTTCATAGCCAAGCTTAGCTTACCCTTTATATTATAAAATAACAAGGTCACGGAAATGTACTTTAGATAAACTTCCATACAGGACTGCTATTAAACACCTCACATTTATCTAGGTGTAAATTTCTACTCAGAATTGTAAATGTTAGGAGGTAATCAAAATTCCCATCCATCAGGAATATGCGCCACATCCAGGACCTCAGCAATAAATCCTGTTTCCATATTTTTGTTGTGAAACATGGGATTGGACAACAACATTTTTGCATACATGGCCCTGAACCTGTATAGAACCCCTGTGGCTACCTGCATGCATTTCACAAAGTGCCCAAAAGCCAATGCCCAAAGCAACATTACAGGCTGTCCCCAAGGTATTGCCTACCTTGCACTAATCCGGTTTGCAATGCTTATATTGTTATAGTAAAAAGGCAGCGAAGAGTTGATTAACCACTTTAATACCGGGCACTTTCACCCCCTTCCTGCCCAGGCCAATTTTCAGCTTTCAGCACTGTCACACTTTGAATGCCAATTGCGTGGGCATGCAATATTGGACATTTTTATAAAAAAAATTCATACAAATAGAGCTTTATTTAGGTAGTATTGATTCACCATTGCGTTTGTTTGTTTTTTCTAAACAAAAAAAGACAGAAATTTTTGAAGAAAAAAAAAATGTTTTTTCTTAGTTTCTTTTCTAACATTTTGCAAATAAAATAATCTTTCATAAACTTAAGCCAAATTGCATACTGCTACATTTCTTTGGTGAACATAATCCAAATCAGTGCATATTATTTAGTCTGTAGGAAAGTTAGTGTCCACAAACTATGGTATACATATCTGAAAAATCAATCCGGATGTACTGACAATCTCATATCTTGAGGCCCAAAAATGTCAGCACAGTACAAATATTCCCCAAATGGCCCTTTTGGGAAGTTAATATTTAGTATTGCGGCATAGCAAGTTTTTTGATGTAATAGTTTTAGAAAATGAATGTTTATCTTTTTTTTTTTTTTTTACATACTGTCACCAGTGTAGTACAGCATCATCATATAACTGGTGTGGCAGTGATCAAAGATCATATGTTTAAAATACTTTATTATGCTTTTCTTTTTTTTTTTTTACATACTGTGAGCAGAGAAATAGTGTTACCATGGTAACACTACTACTCTGAGGAGGCGATTTATTTTTAGGTTCGGTTCACACTTGTGTGATGCGGGAACCAGCGCAATTCCAGTACGGATTCCCGCATCGCACCTGAATCGTTGGCAGTTCACACTGCCCTCTGCGAACCGCTGTGGCTGTCAATACAAAGTTAATGACATCTCCGGATGAGTTTGCAGATCGCAGTGCGAACTGTGAAATGGTGCAGGAACCAGATCGTATAGGTGTGAACACCCATACGATCAGATTCCAGTGCAGACCAAAAAAATTGTCCTGCACCATTTTGGTGCCAATGCGATGCAAATTCAGCCATACAAACTGTATGGCTGAATTTGCATCGCACAGACATCGCATGTGATCTGCACAGCAATGCGTTGTGAATCACATGCAATGTCTGGCATCGCACAAGTGTGAACCAAGCCTTACACCAGGGTTTGACAAATTAGCTTGGAATCTAGGAGCCAGCTAAAAAAGTTAGGAGCCAGAAAACGCACCCCGTCCCGACGAGCTTGCGCGCAGAAGCGAACACATACGTGAGCAGCGCCCGCATATGTAAACGGTGTTCAAACCATACATGTGAGGTATCGCCGCGATTGGTAGAGTGAGAGCAATAATTCTATCCCTAGACCTCCTCTGTAATTCAAAACATGCAAACTGTAGATTTTATTAAACGTCGCTTATGAAGATTTTAAAGGGTAAAAGTTTGTCGGCATTCCAGGAGCGGACGCAATTTTGAAGCGTGACATGTTGGGTATGAATTTACTCGGCGTAACATTATCTTTCATAATATTAAAAAAAAAATGGGGATAACTTTACTATTGTCTTATTTTTTAATTAAAAAAAGTGTAATTTTTCCCCAAAAAAGTGCGCTTGTAAGACCGCTGCGCAAATACGGCATGACAGAAAGTATTGCAACGATCGCCATTTTATTCTCTAGGGTGTTAGGATAAAAAATATATATAATGTTTGGGGGTTCTAATTAGAGGGAAGAAGATGGCAGTGAAAATAGTGAAAAATTACATTAGAATTGCTGTTTAACTTGTAATAGCAACGGCCACCACCAAATGGCGCCAGCTCACACAAGAAAGAGCTGGGGACTTCACAAAAAAAAGAAAATAGCTATTTCTAGTCGCCATGGCGACCGGGATTTGTCGAGCCCTGCCTTACACACTGATTGTTTACAACAGTGATCACCACAACTATAAGCAATAATTTTTTCTAAATATAATCCATTCATTATGTACTATTGTGATTAGGTATGATTGGCCACAGCTAATCACATAGTACAGATTGGCCGTGATTGGCTCTGATCACACACTGTGACCAATCACAGAGGTCAAAATAGTATGTATAGAAGCCATTCATTATGTAAAATTGTCACTTGATCTGCTTGGTCACAGCGATCAAATGGTAAGGTAGACAGCGGGCGACAGATTGTGCTGGAACGTGGACCGATTCTGGGAGGACGTCATATTACATCTACCCAGGATGGGAGAGCTCCAACTTGGTCATCATTTGTCTATAGGCTGGACAGAAAACGGTTAAAGAATTTAAAGTACATAAAAAACGTCTTCATCAGAGAGAAGAGGTCGATCACTTTAGAATGGCACCAAAATAATTAGGTATCACAGAGTGGGGGAAGGTTACAGGGGTACGCCTACGGGGCACCCCTTGCAAACTAAAAGCTTTGCAAGTGTCTAATCACCTGAAGGTAGCAGCCTATAATCCTCGAGTCCATGAATATCCAGCCTGTATCTTGTATTGTACCATTAAAAACACACAATTTATGAATGAATCACATTTTTCCCTCCAATTGTCACATAACCTAAACGCCTAAACCTAGGTTAAGCAAACCTAAAAAAAAAAATTAATTTTAAATTTGTGTGTCTTGCATATTTTCAATTGTTCAATTAGAGCTCATTAAACAATACATGTCATTCAATAAAAGGTGCCTCTTCCATTGGACAGTTTGCATCCACTTGCCCTGAGTGCACCCAGACAGTCTGTGCCTTTAAAGTGCAGTGCCCATCATCGGAATTTCCACATAATATATAAAAAATAAAATAAAATAAGTAGTGCTTTTTCGATGTTTCAGGACTATGATTGGCAAACACTGGGTGGTGGATTGAACTTGGATAGGAAGGTGTTGAAGCATGCATATTAGAGTGCAATGGATTTTCAGGGATCACAAGGTAGAGACTTCTATAGACTTACTTCATGTATGATCAGTTTACATGTTGTTTTAAGTAACAAAAAACACTTTTAGTGCCAGGCTTATATACCGGTTATCTTCTTTTGCCCCTAAAAACTTTCCTGTGGCTGGTAGCAGTTCTTTAGTTTCTTTGTACAATGAGCGGCACTATATTATTGTTTAACTATAACTGCATTTACTGTGGAAAAAATAAAAAAACATTCCATCAGTCTATGTTTATCGGTAGGAGATTCCGGCAAGTGGAACGTAAGGCGCCCCAGATCTAACGCTGTTGATATTTGTACTGATCCTTCAGCATTATTGCAAAGGTCGATTTTAAAAGTTTTGACTTTAATAAAAACAAATGTTATGGATTCACACTATGAAGGCCCATACACACGATCTGACTTTGACAACAAACTTCAAAATGACCAGGTTTTTCAGAAAATCCGACCGTGTGTACGCTCCATCGGACAAACTTTTTCGGTTTTCATCGGACAAATGTTCGCTCTGCAAACAAACTTTCCGGCAAACAAAAGTCCAATTGTCTGTACAGAAGTCCATACACGCATGCTCAGAACCAATTCAAGAGATCAACCAGCAATAGTAGAAGTTGCCCAAAGGGTGGCACTAAAGAGCAGAAAAACCACGTAGTACATTAATTACGTCACTATGTTCATGTTTGTTGGCTGAAAAAGTCCTGCCGTGTGTATGCATACCAAGTTCGCGGCCAACGCCCTTCGAACAAAAATCCACAGAAGTTTGTTTGAAGTCCGGTCAGGTGTATGAGGTTTGAAAATAATTTCTTCCATCCACCTATATGCGAGTATACCCAATGACCAGACCCACCTTGAAGGAGGAAAGATCATACAAGAGACCAGGGTCAACCTTGTTTGAATACGCTTCACCCCTGCAGGGGTACGTCTTTTTGTTGAGTGTGGAACCGATGGGTGAATTCCACACGTGCTCCCCTAACTCTTCACCAAAAAATATTGTTGGTCCAGGCACAAGACACTTTGGAAGTCACAATAGATTTCTTTAACTGTGATTTTTTGAAAACTTTTATACACACCTGTTTAAGGACTTACATTTTTTTGGACCTTTTTGCACAATAAGCACATAGAGCACTTTATTACCAGTTTGCATATGTGTATTTACAATTTATGAAATTTCCAATTTTTTAAGATTGCTTATGGTACATGATTTGTATTGAGCACTTGTAAGATTCACCACTAATATTGTCTGTGTGGTTTATGAGTTAAAGAGACCATACTCGCCACTAGATGGTTTATTGATTAAAGTGGAGGTTCACCCAAAAAATCTATTTTTAACATTAGATTGAGGCTAATTGTGCGAAGCGGGTGTTTTTTTTTTTTAAATCAATGCAGTACTTACCGTTTTAGAGATAGATGTTCTCCGCCGCTTCTGGGTATGATCTTCGGGACTGGGGGTTCCTATTTGATTGACAGCCTTCCGACGGTCGCATACAGCGCGTCACGAGTTCCCGAAAGTAGGCGAACGTCAGTGCGCAGGCACCGTATAGAGCCGCACCGACGTTCGGTGACGCGCTGTATGCGACCGTCGGAAGGCTGTCAAGCAAATAGGAACGCCCAGTTCTGAAGATCATACCCGGAAGCCACGGAGAACATCTCTCTAAAACGGTAAGTACTGCATTAATAATAATAAAAAAAAACACCCGATTCTGCTTCGCACAATTAGCCTCAATCTAATGTTAAGAATAAAAAATTTCGGGTGAACCCCCGCTTTAACCATTGCAACTTTTTCTACACAATCACTTTTCCCAGTTTAAAACAATTACTTACTAGATTTAGACAGCACCAATTTACCTTCCCTTTCCTTATTATTTTTCTTACCAACTCCACCTAATGGAGCTTTGGGGGTAGGCAGCGACCACACCAGTTTTACCACAGCACACAAAATAACATTTCAACCGAGGGTTTACATCTACTTTAGGGAGGAAAAGAGAACACGTCAAATGGAATTAACCAAACCTCTAACACTTACAAATTAACATCTGGTGGTAATGGAAAGCTTCAGGAGAAGATACTATTTTCAGTTCTGGCATGTGTCAGTGACTGTCCAACTCTGTTTTTCATGTAGTGTAACTGCTGTGCATTTTACATGCATTACCATTCATTTCTATGGAAGGTGCAATTTGCTGGTAACAGCAAGGGGGTTTCTTTATGCACTAAAACAAGGGTCTCCAAACTATGGCCCTCCATTTGTTCAGGAACTACAATTCCTATCATGCTTAGTCATGTCTGTGAATATCAGAGTTTTACAATACCTCATGGGACGCCTAGTTCCGCAACAGATGGATTTCCGTAGTTTGGAGATCCCTGCACTAAAATACAGAGATATGCATGTAGTGCAAGATGACATTTAGAATCAGACAACATATAGTACCTGACTTACTTTTCAGAACTCCCAAAAAAGTTTTAATAAAATGAACTTTTTGCTTCTTCAGGAGAAAGTGATAATGTACCTTACCAGCACTCCGTCACTCTTCTCTACACATTCAGCACTGAAATAACTGGTGTTGGAAACTTGGGGGAGCGGTGACACGGAGCGGTGACATCACTCCACTGGACAGGTCACCTAGCGGTTTCAGATATATCTCAGCACTTTCACAGGCGGACTCCATTCCTACGGAGTCCACCTGCTCCCGCCAGCTCAGCGGGAGATCAGTCCGCAGATCTCCGCTGAGCCGACGGATGACAAGCTCCTCTCTGCTCACTGAGCAGGGAGGGGCTTGTTGGGCACCGCTGTCTCCCTATGGAGCGATCTGATGGAAACGGACAGCATGTCCGTTTTCATCAGATCCTACCCGATCCGCATGGACGAATGGGGACATGCCCCCCATACGTCTGTTTTTAGCAAATCGGATAGGGTCGGATGTCAGCGGACATGTCTCCGCTGACATCCGACGCTCCATAGGATTGCATGGAGCGGCCGTTGCTTTTACTGGGCTCTCCCATTCCACCCAGGGCTGCTGTTAGAAATCACAGGGACACCATTCAGCCTACCTACCCCCCATAAATATCAAATGATATTTTGGCTAAAATGGCACAGCCACAAGATGCTATGCTTCGCTGTCATGGCAAAATATATATCCTCATGGAACAGAACCCATTCAAGTGAAGTGAATGGTGCTGCTCTGAAAGTACCCTGCAAGGCACACAGTTGCTGTGTGCCAGTATGGGGTTAAAGAAGGCAGTGAGAAGGAGATATGACCCAACAGCTGTTAAATGCTCGTTGAAGAGCGATTCAAATGCCAACTGCTCTTCAGAGAGTAAAGCACATCTGACTGAGCCCTTGTTTTGTTTTTAGAATTTCTTGTTTAACTGCTTTGTTGGGAGCCCTTTGGCAAAATATCAGGGATCTAAACAAACATACCCCTGCTGTCTCACATTTGGAACAGAGGACAGATTTATCAGTCCCTTTCTCTGCAGCCTCAGCTGCACTGGACAATCAATTAATGGGAAGTGCTCTGTGCCAAGAAGTTTCCTGTTCAGTCACAAACAGTTTACTACGCTTCAGTTGAAGGAGCTGCTCTGCATCCTGAAAAGGACCCCTGTGTGTGCCTGCAGCAGTCAGTGAATGAGGGGAAAAAGGAAGGCACAAAGAGTCACATGGGGGGGCCCCAAACAGCAGGGGGTGGATTTGCAGATACTAGAACCGATCCTCCTGCAGCACAGTCATAGGGAGAAATCAGTTGAAGCCATCAGTGCTGCAGGGGGATCCACAAGACTCACAAGTGTTTGCAATAAAGCAGTATAGCTGACCCTCCTGCTTTGCAGGTGCCTGGGCCCCCATTTTGTACCGATGGGGCTCGGGGCCCAGTACAGGAGGGCTGGCTGTACTGCCTTAGGAGCCCTAGATCCATCAGGGGACTCGGGACCAATGCATCCGATTGCATCAAACACACTGAAGAGTGGAAGGAATGCAGTCCCTTTCCCTCTTCTATGATGTCAGAAACCGGAAGTGATGAAGATGTTGTTTCCAGTTTTGGTCTATTTTTTTTATTTTTTTTTAAAGTGTATTTTGTGCGTGTACTCGAGAGAGGAGCCGGACTGCAGGAGTTGGGAGTAGGCAGGCCTCCCCCAGAGGCAATCTGCCACCTTTCTCCATGCCCCGGGTGGCAATGGCAGGTGTGTGAGGGGGTCCTCCCACACAGCCCGCCCTACCTGCTCCACTTTGAAGCCCAACGGGGCAGAGGGACTCCCTATAAGGGAGTGAGAGGATTAGCCCGCTCAACCAGCCCCGTTAGTCCTTCGCCTCTCTTTTTAGAGACCGCGTGGTCAAAGTGCGTGCATGTTAACCCAATTTCGAGTGCGTGTAAGTGTGGTAGTTTTTGTGGGAGGGAGGTGGGCGTACTAAGCGCAGGCTTACCTCGCATAGCACACCCACCGGGAGCCGGGCTGAGACCACCAAACTCAATTCACATGTAGCCGAGACCGGGATCCGAACCCCTAGCTGCAGAGGTGAATGGCTTGTCAGCGCAGTGCCAATCGCGTTGAGCCACCGCAGCTCCACGCAGTTTTGGTCTATTTGATTACAAGCCATTACCGACATATGAAATTGCCAGTAGAACCAATCTCAGGTTTAATTGATTGGCTGTTTTGGAGGGCAGAAGAGAAATCTAGGGTCGAATAGACCGCAGATCTCTCCATAAAGAGGACCTGTCATAACACATGCCATCAAAAGGGATGTTATAATAATTACGGTGGGTGTATGCTGAGGGTGCGTTGGCATCATCCCACAATGCAGGCATTGCAACTTGCTTACGTCATTCTGTGCTCTACGATGGGGTGGCACCACATGTCGATAGCCGCAGGGGACGCCGACTTATATTTAAGATGCCCAGGATAGCAGGCAGTGTGTAGCATACTGGCGCCTACAACCTCCCTGATTCTCAGCTATGGCCACCACTATTTTTGACTCCAGGTAAGATACAAGCGATTAGGTTATTTTACTTTTTTCTTGGCCCAATCACAGACCCTTAAACTCTGATAATATATTTTAGGTATACTAGAAGTCTATGAGCTATACTTTATCCATTTTTCAGGATTGGCAAGTCTGGGCCTCAGTAGTCGCTAGTTTCTCTCTCCCTCTCCTTCACCATGTGTGGTGTTGGGGGCCTCCTACGGTTGGTGACAGCTTTACATGGTTTTATGCTGTATGGCTTCTTTTTTATGCTTACTAGTGTCTATTTAACTGTAATTAATATACAACTGTATATATGTAAACATACAGTAGATATAAAAAGTCTACACACCCCTGGTATAATGTAAATAAAAATGAGACAAAGAAATAATTTCAGAACGTTTTCCACCTTTAATGTGACCTATAAACTGCAACTTAGTTGAGCAACAAACTGAAATGTTTTAGGTGGCGGGACGTAAAAATAAAATATGGTTGCATAAGTGTGCACAACCTTAAACTAATACTTTGTTGAAGCACCTTTTGATTTCAGCACTCAGTCTTTTGGGGTACGAGTATCAGCATGGCACATCTTGACTTGGCAATATTTGCCTACTCTTCTTGGCAAAAACACTCCAAATCTGTCAGATTGCGAGGGCATCTACTGTGCACAGCCCTCTTCAGATCACCCCACAAATTCAAATCGGATTTAGGTCTGGGCTATTTTAAAACTTTAATCTTCTTTCGGTGAACCCATTCCTTTGTTGATTTGAATGTATGCTTTGGGTCAATGTCATGCTGAAAGAGTTCCTCTTCATGTTTAGCTTGCTAGCAGAAGCCTGAAGGTTTTGTGCCAATATTGACTTGGTATTTGGAACTGTTCATAATTCCCTCTACCTTGACTAAGGCCTCTGTTCCATCTGAAGAAAAACGACCCTGAAGCATGATGCTGCCACCACCACCACGCTTCACTTTGGTGATGTGCAATGTTTTTGTGCCAAACATATCTTTTGGAATTTTGGCCAAAAAGTTCAACCTTGGTTTCATCAGACCATAACACATTTTCCCACATGCTGCTTTTGGGCTTTTGCAAAATTTAGCTGAGCTTGGGTGTTTCTTCTTAACAAAAGGCTTCCATCTTCCCCCTCTACCCCATAGTCCAGACATGTGAAGAATACGGGACATTGTTGTCACATGTACCACACAGCTAGTACTTGCCAGATATTCCTGCAGCTCCTTTAATGTTGCTGTAGGTTTCTTGGAAGCCTCCCCGACCAGTTTTCTTCTCGTCTTTTCATCAATTTTGGAGGGACGTCCAGTTCTTGGTAATGTCACCGTTGTGCCATATTTTCTTCACTTGATGACTGTATTCACTGTGTTCCATGGTATACCTAATGCCTTGGAATTTTTTTTGTACCCTTCTCCTGACTGATACCTTATAAAGATTAACAATGAGTTCCCTCTGATGCTTTGGAAGCCCTCTGTGGACCATGGCATTTACTGTAGGATGTGACTAAGAAAATGTCAGGAAAGGCCTACTAGAACAGCTGAACGTTATTTGGGGTTAATCGGAGGCACTTTAAAATGGCAGGTGTGTACCGACTCCTATTTAACATGAGTTTGAATGATTTCTTAATTCTGAACACAGCTTCATCCCCAGTTATAAGACGGTGTGCACACTTATGCAACCACATTTTATTTTTTTACTCCCCCCCCTTAAAATATTTCAGATCATTTTAAATTGAGCTTATAGGTCACATTAAAGGTGAAAAAAGTTCTGAAATGATTTAGCTTTGTCTTATTTTTTTTACATCACAGAAACCTGAAATTTTTAACGGGTGTGTAGACTTTTAATATTTACTGTATATCTGTATGGACTGTACACAGTATCTAGTAAAGTGGTCACCAGCTATATTTATGCACTATTGTCTGTGCTTTGACAAAAGATCCCAATATATTCCTAAGATGGCAGTGAAAAAGCTGCAATTCCTCCTTAGAAATATGACCTCGAGGGCTGGCAATGCTTTAACATTTTCGAAATACTAACCAGTCCATCCATCTGTTGCAAGGTAATCACAGGTCCTACTGAGAAGTTTTTGAATGATACTGTGCAGCTCAACATGACAAACTTTGTAAAAACAAATAGAAGAAATACAATGACACGGAAAACTGGTTTACTCTTCTGTATTTTATTTGAGACATAAATACAGAGGATTATTGAACATTATCTTGAAAATCCTATTTATGTTATCAAGGTTGGCACGCTTTCATAAAACACCAAGCTTTAAAAATCAGGAATGGAATAACTCCAAAGAAAAATCAACTCACAGCATGAGACATCCAAAAATCTACAATTCTTATCCCATATAAAAGGTCACAATATGTTTTTTCACCCAATAATCTGTCACAGAATCCGCTACACAATGCATTATTAGGCATTACTGTAAACCCCTTTTTTGTAAAAGATGGAAAATTATAAAATGAACTTTTTACTTCTTAGACCCCTACCACAAAATATGGCTCTGTTAAAAATATGTATTCGCATTCACAAAATAGATAATTTTTTGTTTTTTTCCTATTCTAAGACATAACAAAACAAAACAAAAAAAACTCACATCTTTGGAAAATTATTGCTTGTCCACTCTGCCCTGGAGTGACCACAGTAATAAAATGTTGTGCATATGGACTTGATCCTACAACTCTCTTTTCAAAACACCCCACTGGCCATGCTTTTAGGACATTACTTCAAAAAGTAGATAAAGATTCAGTCATTTTGGTCCATGCTGACAAGACAATCAGCAGCGGACAATTTACAGAAATTTGAAGTGGGCCTATACTCAAATGTGTCATTAAAAGGGTAGTCAAATTAGAAATGAACCTAGAAATATATTAAAAAAATAATTCCTCTACATGTTTTTAATTGGTATAACTGCACTGCATCATGCCCACCACTTCTTGTGTTGGTAATCGGGTGACACTGGAACACCCCCTATACAGAAAGGCTGATGCAAAAAATAATACAATAAAAAAAGTTGTTAGTACAAAACCAGTTTCTCTCAGCCACCAATCAGTCAAAATTCTAGGGCAGATTTAAACCCAACTGGCCACACAGAAAGCAAAAATAGGATATTGCACCTTACGGGATTAAGAAGGGCCAATCTTAAAGTCACAGGTTGCAGAAAAGAAAATTTGCTTTATTCCACCATCAACACAGACCGTGTTGATGCAGGAATCACTCCTGCCGAGTCATTGTCTTTTCCTTAAGGGGGGTGCTAGGAGAAGACCGTTATTATTGCTAGGCAAACAAAGGAAACTTTTTTTACTTTAGCATTGTTCACTTGATAGAATTCGCAGCTCAGATTGCTTCTAAATACCCTTTCATGCTAGATCCATAACCGGTAATCATAGTAAGAAATCACTCTACTGGGAAAATTACGGCTGCAGGTTCCCAGATATGCTGGTCACATAATCTTTGTCGAAGGGAAGGAACAGAAAATATAAACTCTGATCTTCCCTGCAGAGATTATACATGCATATGTCTTTGATATGAACAGTATTGAAGGATGCCTGGAGCAGCAATTTCCCCAGGAATTAACATTTCCCGTTACTCTTTATCCATCCTGGCAAGAAAAATACCACAGTCTTAACTTTTTTGAGTATAGGTCCAATATAGCAACATCATGTAAATAATAATGAGTAAACTATAGCACCCACACACACCTGATAACTACTGGCTCCCTATATCATACTTCTCACAATGTTATTGTATCCCAAACTTTGACTGGCGATAACCATGAAATGAAGATTGGCACTTCTTAATCCCGTAAGGTGTAATATCCTCTGCTTTCTGTGTGGCCAGTTGGGTTTAAATCTGCCCTAGACTTTTGAACCACCCAAATATGCTTCTCTAGCCGTATACGATAACACAAGTACAGCTCTGACCAAGCGCTCACCTAAAACTCACTTCTTCCAGAGGCGCCTTTACATGTTCCCCCTTTATTTTCATCCACATGTTCTCAGACATACAGGACAGGTTCTACTCTTCTGCCATCTAGTCCTATGCTGTCAATTATAGTCCCACCAGAAAACGCCTAACTACCTTAGACCAACAATGGGTGGACAGATGTTTGAAGGCTAGTTTCACAGTAATTTTACCACCCAATTTACATACCAATTTCGTGATGGTATAAGGCCCAAGGAAATATGGTGAATTGCCGATTTGAAAATATAATGGCTACCACTGGAACGCAGTTACATAACAGACCAATTCGCGGAATTCTCTCGATTTAGCACAAATATTGGCTGTCACGTAGACCATTGACAGGTGTGACAACTACATAACGTTATCCTTAAAACAAAGCATGGAGGTCTTTTTCGTGAGAGGATTACAATTTATTGGTACATGGAAACTAACAGCTTTCATTTAAAATATGAAATTTCATTAGGTTTCCTCCCTGCAAAAAGCAGGTTTAATTTGTTCAAGTTCAAGTTTCTACAAATACCACACTGTATTACATAACAAATGTCTCCCACAGCAATGGGAAAAACCTAACCATTGTTACAGAGCACAGGACGCCAGTGCACACAATTCTATAGCTTACACTGCATAAACTGAACAGAATGCCAATGCCCAGATATCCGTTGCACAATTAAGGAGTAAGGAACGCACATCAGTTTTCACAGCTACAGAGCATAAGAGGCATTTCCATCATTTTCATACTACACTGGGCTCCCAAATAACTGAGTCTCACTATTTGCATGTCCTAAAACCCTGAGTACTGTGCAGCCTGACAAGGGAAGAGGTCAGTAGAAAAATACTAACGCTAAAAAAACAACGTCCTCTCAGAGTTAAGCTGCTATAGTTCTATAATTAACACTAAAATTAGTGATTGTCTATGCATAGTACAATGGAATCTTCACAATATGAAGTGCATTTAACTCTGAAGAAGGAATACTAAAATACCCATCAATGGGCCTCATTTATAAAAAAAAAACATCTGAAACAAAATCATCCAGATTCCAGATTTCCCCTGCTTAGCAAAGGCTAGAAAATGGTGCAAGCCAATTGTCTGCTCGGCTAATACCCTTCTGATCCATGGTTTCTATCATCCAATGGAAAAAAGGACAGCTTTGCGCACTGCAACCGATTTCCCTGCTTTCAAATCAGTCATACAGAACTGGAAATGGAGACTGGCTGGTTGTTACGGCCAACAAAACATTCAGACCCTGCTATGCATGAAGCCCACAGTGAGAAATATATGAAGTAAAGGGAAGTGTCTGCATTTGTGCCTTGCACACCATGCAAGTATCCACCATGCTATAGTGCATAAGCCTAGAATTCACTGTAAGTGCATAAGTACTAATCAGTCACTCGCTTGTTATTTGTGCTACTAAAATACACTGAGATCACAACAAACTCCTCCCCCTAAATTTAAGAAAATATTTTTTTTTTTTTTTTTTTTACTGTTAGTGTTCACTTATCCATTATAAATTACATACAAAAGGCTCAAGCGCACCCTACAGGAGATTTAGGTATATACCCACAACAGAAGAAGTAATATATTAACATCTAAAAACAAACCAGACCTAATGCTGTTACTTCATAAATAGAATGACACACAGCCCACTGAATAGACACAAACAAAATTGCAAACTTAGCATCAAAACAAGAACAAAAAATGTACACACACACACGCACATGGAAACGTACAAATCTCAACTAAACTGAAAGAATTTTTTTTGGGGGGGGGGGGGGGGGAGATACACAAAAAACTAAAATTTTAAAAACAAAAACATTATAAAAAAGTGTACCTTAAAAAAAAAAAATAATAATTAAAACAAATTTCTAAAATGATACGTTCTCTCCCAGAAACTGCTTTGTAATTTACTTCATGGCTCCAATTAACCCCTCTGCTCCCTTGTGAAGTGTTTGGTTAGGGCTGGTCCTCTTGATGTAGGGGCAGTCTTTTTGAACGTCTTAAGTATCTGTAAAAATAAGGGGAGATCTAAATTAAAGGACCAACCAAAAGCATTACGAAGTATAAAAAATAGTTTACTGTATCAACAAAAATTAGAATTAAATCAGCCAGACTCGCTGACTCATGCATATACAGTAAGGCCAGCCATTATGTGTCAAGAGGAGTTCATGTGTTCCTCATGAAATAAACAGGTTCTGTTTACAGGAATATCAGTCAAGATCTTTAAAAAAGGCTCTGTTGTGCCAAATTAAATGGGAATGTACAGGAAAAATGGAGGTCTCCCAATATGCCCACGTTTCACTCCATGTAGTTATGAGTTGAAATACACCACTGTCTCAGCGTTTACTGCAACCAGGAACTGCAATACCAACTGACATTTCCAGCACCACTTGCTGGATCACTACGCTAATGTGGCCTTCCTATAAAACACGAATGACCATTTTTCCCCACTTTATTCCAATGGACAGACCTTAGGCGACTGGATGGTTGTCTCTTCTTATGAACAAGAAACACTTCAGATAATTGGGACTACTTCATCTACTAAAGGAGGAAGCCATATTAAGAAAACCAGCCTTTTTAAAAAAAAGGTACAGTTTAAGAATAATCATGCTCCTATTTTGCCTGGTCCTGTTTTAGTGACGGGTAGGTTTTTATGCATTTGAGAAAATTAAAGATACAATTAAAAAAAATCAATAACCATCTACACTAATATTATCCACAAGAAAAAAAAAGCTCCCATTCCAACCTAAGCGATTTGCTGCCCGATTCCCAAAGTGCAACAATGGCCTCACTCTGAAGAATCCGTTTTTCTCAACGCTATTCTTGTCAAGCCTGCCTTGCATACACACGAGCGTGAAAAAAAAACACGCTCAAGCAAAGCGCGGTGACGTACAACACGTACGACGGCACTATAAAGGGGAAGTTTCATTCAGTTGGCGCCACCCTTTGGGCTGCTTTTGACGATTTTGCATTAGTAAAAGTTTGGTGAGAGACGATTCTAGGGCCGAAACCACTAATCGATTAATCGACAACTAATCGATTATGAAATTAATCGATTACAATTTTCATAAATCGATTAAATCGGACAGTAACATAATGGGGTTACAAAAAAACTAAAATTAGCACTTTATAGTACACAAAGAGCAAATCGCTACTGTAAACGTTACTTTCACTGTTCAACAGTAAAAAATTAACCCCTTACAGTAGCAATTATTTGCTCTTTTTGTACTAATTTTAGTTTTTTTAACCCCCATTATGTTACTAAACATTTCAGGCCTGGGTCACACCTCTGTTTTTTGGTGCTTTTTGCAGAAACACACTACAGTTCATTTACATGTTTTCCTATGGGACACGTTCACATCCATGATTTTTTTCAGCTGCTGCGTATTTGGAAAGGGCAAGGACTTTTTTTTAACGCAAAATGGTGCCATTTTGTTTTTTTGGTTCAATATACTTCAATGGAGAAGCTGCAGAAAAAAGTATGTAATTCGTTTTTGTGGCAATTTGTGTTTTTTAATCTGCCCAACAAATTGGCCAAAAAAAAGAAAAAAAAATGCAAATCACCGCAAAATTGCTGTTTTTTTTTACGTTATTAACCAATTAATCGAAACAATAAATCGGCCAACTAACCGATTATGAAAATAATCGTTGGTTGCAGCCCTAGACGATTCACGCTTTTCAGTCTGTTACAGCGTGACGAATGCGATATCTCCATTACAAATGCTAGTTTTACCAGAACGAGTGCTCCCGTCTCATAACTTGCTTCTGAGCATGCAAGTTTTTTTCCCCGTCATTAAAGCCTAAACACGACATGAAAAACGACGACGTGAAAAACGAGAAAAATTTGAGCATGTTCTAAATTTTTAATGGCCATTTTTCACATCGAGAAAAATGCTCTGGAGCCCATTTCTCGTCATTAAAAATGGCCGTGTACGTGGCTTGAGTGTTGTGTCTCTTGCCCTGTAAATGTTTTTAAGCACTCCCATTTAAACATCTATGGTGCCAAAAAAACTAGCGATTTTGCGCTCGTCTTAATTGCCAAGAATTTTTTTTTAAAATCAACACCCCTGAAACTTGTGGCTACACTCAAGACAAGTGTTAACAGAAAATTCAAATATGTATTTTTTAAATAAAACATCAGATTATTATTATTAAGTATTTAAACGTGAGGAAAAAATCATCCTGCATCTTACCAGTCCTTAAGCTGGCCATACATGGATCGAAATTTGGCCATTGGAAGCTCTCCCCACTGTTGGAATGCAAAAGCTCAACGAGAGGGATTTCCCCCATCAACACACAGTGAATCTAGTTTGGTTCAATCTTTTGGTGGAAAAAATTAAAAAAATGCATCTTCTATGGCCTGCCTTAGCTAGGGTGATGGGAGCATTAGCTCTCTTTTTTTGGGCTAGAAGCATTTTGGCAAATACAGAAAAATACATGTTATTCTTGCCAGAAATCTGGTGTACTTGTAACCCCTCTCATACACAAAACTCAAATAAACAAGGTTATTGGCATTCCCAAGAATACCCCCTCCCTCCCTATGTGACAGATACTGGGAGTGGAGAAGGCGTTTATAGCCCAAATCAGGAGGAGAACAGCCAAAACGTACAACCCAGCTTCTCCATAAATACAGCAACTGTTTGTCGCCCTAGGACAGGAAGTATATTAAGGGCAAGATTACCAGGCTAAAATAAATGAAAAATCCACCTCATCTGAGGACTGATAAAATATATTATTCTTTTTGGAAATTTTAAACTGCAATAAGTATTTGATCCTCAAAGAGATGAACGAATTGTGCCATCACTGGTTTTCAGTCCAGCAAGTCTGCAAATACTGCCTTTAAAGGGGTTGTAAAGGTAAAAAAAAAAAATCCCTAAAACAAACAGTTTTTTTTACATTAGTGCAGTCCTCCTTCACTTACCTCATCCTTCCATTTTGCTTTTAAATGTCCTTATTTCTTCTGAGAAATCCTCACTTCCTGTTCTTCTGTCTGTAACTCCACACAGTAATGCAAGGCTTTCTCCCTGGTGTGGAGAAAGCCTCTTGAGGGGGGAGGGGGCGAGCAGGCAAGTCAGGACGCTCTCTACTTTGAAGATAGAGAAAGGAGCTGTGTGTTAGTGGGCGCCCTGACTCTCCTGTAGTCCAAGGGAGGGGGCGAGCACAACACTCCACACCAGGAAGAAAGCATTGCATTACTGTGTGGAGTTACAGACAGAATAACAGTAAGTGAGGATTTCTCAGAAGAAATAAGGACATTTAAAAGTAAAATCGAAGGATGAGGTAAGTGAAAGAGGACTGCACTAAGGTAAAGGAAGCTATTTATGGAATTTTCTTTTTTTTTTACCTTTACAACCCCTTTAACCTTTTTTTCTGCAAGCTTTGCTCATAAAATAACTGCTCGTTTAGACTACCTTAAAATGATATGCACGCTTCTAGTTCTAATCTCCTGCAAGTATGAGAAAGCACATCTAAAAAGGACTTCTGGGGATGTTCTACTGACCGCCATCTACATAAATGTGGGATTTCTGTCCCTTCTTGCCTCCCCTAAACTCCTCTTGTTGATAAACTGTACAGACTAAAGCCATACTGTACAATCTTGGCCTATGGAAATACTTCAAGAAAAGCAAAATGGAAAAAATGGTGTACTTCTTTCTAAACCAGCTACATAAAGAAAAAGAAAAAAGTAAAATAGCAATACCCTTGTTTGAAACAGAATCTACATTTTAGGGAAAGTATGAAGTAAATTACAAAGCAGTCAGTAGTAGAAACAAATTTAGTACACGATATTGTATTATATATGATCAAAAAAATGAAAGAATCGTCGTAGAACAAAAAAATAAGCATTACATGTACATCGGGAACCAAAGCCTTCAAGATTTCCACCATATATCATAAATCTGCTTCTTCTGCCACCACAAAGCCTTGTGGCATACACATTCTGATGCGCACAGAAACCTTTAATATGATTGGCTCTACAGAATTCTGAAAGTAACATGACTTGACGTACCTGTCCATGATGAAACTTAATTCCAATTCAAAAATAGCCCATTTGACCCTCCGGTTGAGGAGAAAAAAAAAAGGACGGTGGAGCAGTACTCACAGATCGCTATGGGAGAGCCGTTCTCTCCAGAAGGGTTTACATCCCAAAAATTGTCATTGGAAGAAACTCGGATTTAAGGTATACCTGAAATGCCCAATGTATGTATCGGGGATGGGGGATGAAGTTGGAGTTTGGCCTTAAAGTTAAAGAAGAGGTCTGGCGATCCCCCATCCCAAAAATTACTTCTTAGCTTCCCAATTACAACACTTTAGTGGATGGACAATAGTAATGGACTCTGACCCTATACAGAGTCTGCTACTATCAGTTTATGAAGCATGTCCATTTGGTTTCTTTATTCGAGTCGCAAAATCAACTGCGCGATAAAGGATTCCTTACAGGTAAATGGTTTGACAAGGTATGGCAGGAAATGAGGAAAATTACAAAAATAAATGGATATACCTCATATACCCCAATCTGGAATAATAGCAGCTATGAGGAACTGATGAAATTGGAAGGGTTTGAGATCTGGAGGCAGAGGGGACTAAGGTATATAGAACAGCTATTTCAGGAAGATGTGATGAAAACCTTTAGTGAATTAAGTAAAGAATAGAATATTCCAAATCAAAGATTTTTTTTCAATTTCTACAACTTAGGCATGCATTAAAAATACAGGGTCGATCACATGAATTGAAGTTTAACCACTTAAGGACCGCTCACTGTATATATATATATATATATATATATATATATATATATATATATATATATATATATATATATATATATATATATATATATATATATATATATCATTTTTTTAAAGATGGATATCTCGGTAACGGCAGCAGCTGCTGCCACAACCGAGATATCCATCTTTCCTGCGAGCGGTCCTTTAAACGTTAATGGTGGT
Organism: Rana temporaria; assembly: GCF_905171775.1. Taxonomy (NCBI): domain Eukaryota; kingdom Metazoa; phylum Chordata; class Amphibia; order Anura; family Ranidae; genus Rana; species Rana temporaria. Next base: position 328,726,436 of record NC_053493.1, read on the forward strand.
CTCCGCGGCAGATTCGCCGCAAGATCACCGTTATCGGCGGCGGGAGAGGGCCCCCCTCCCGCCGCTCTCCCATGCCCTCCGCCGCTTACCAGAGCCGTCGGCAGCGGCGGAGGCGATCGGGTCCCGTCTCCTGCTCGGCTGGGATACGAGTGAGGGCAAGATGGCTTCCACCCGTCTCCATAGCATAGCAGGGCGGAAGCGACCTCAAAACGTCACTTCTACCCATGCTTCTTAAAAGGCATACTTTCTTGTTGTCATTTTTCCAAATGACAATTTTTATTTTTTTTGCATTTTAGTCTAAAAATGAGATGTGAGGTATTTTTTGACCCCAGATCTCATATTTAAGAGGACCGGTCATGCTTTTTTCTATTACAAGGGTTGTTTACATTCCTTGTAATAGGAATAAAAGTGACAAATTTTTTTTTTGTGTAAAAATTAATAAAAAAAATAAAAAAAAATATTTAAAGCGCCCCGTCCCGACGAGCTCGCGCACAGAAGCAAACGCATACGTGAGTAGCGCCTGCATATGAAAACAGTGTTCAAACCACACAAGTGAGGAATCACCGCGATTGTTAGAGCGAGAGCAATAATTCTAGCCCTAGACCTCCTCAGTAACTCAAAATATGCTACCTATAGAATTTTTTAAACGTCGCCTATGGAGATTTTTAAGGGTAAAATTTTGACGCCATTCCATGAGCGGGCACAAATTTTAAAGCGTGGGTATCATTTTTACTCGGCGTAACATCTTTCACAATATAAAAAAAAAAAAAAATTGGGCTAGCTTTACTGAAGTCTTATTTTTTAATTAAAAAAAGTAATTTTCTTCCAAAAAAAGTACGCTTGTAAGACCGCTGCGCAAATATGGTGTGACAAAAAGTATTCTCTAGGGTGTTAGAAATGGCAAGGTCCTTAAGTGGTTAATAAGTCAGTGGCAATAGCCTTGTTGGATAAGAAAAAAAAAAAGGGGGTTTGATATCACAATTATATGATATATTTGATAAATTTAAAGGTACTGTGGATATACCAGAAAGATTAGCCTGGTCAGGCGACATAGGGGCAATTTCAGATGAACAGTGGGCACGGGAACCATCGGCAATACCTCAGGCCTCTTTATCTCCAAACACAAAATGTAACACAAGTATTCATCTTACACAGGGCACATTTCACCTCAGAGGAATTATTTAAATTGAAATGCAGAGATACAGACCAATGTCCTAGATGTAAACGGAGAGCAGCCAATCTAATACAAATGCTATGGAGATGCCCTAAACTCCACCGTTATTGGTCTGGTGTGGTATCTACCATTAATAATGTATTTGAGAGTTGGATACTTATGGAGCCAGAGGGATGCCTTCTAGGTATACTGGATGAATCAAGAATTCCAGGGGAATATATTGTTTCAATAAATAGAAGTCTATTCCAGGCTCGTAAACTCATAGCACAGTTATCACCATTTCCACCAAAAGTAGTGGAATGGAAGATACAAGTAAGGGAAACTTTAATTAAGGAAAAGTATACTTTCCTACATAGAGGGAAATTTGAAAAAATATGGAGAAGGTGGTTTGGTATCTTGGAGGTATGATTAGAGAGGAGAGGATTAACACACAAATAAAAATATGACAGGAGTTCCAATTTGTTTTGCCCCTGGTTATACTATGATGGTGCAGCCCCTTTTCCCGGGAAACCGTTTTAAACACCCCCATCTTCAAACTGAAACTGACAGATACAGAACAAGAATGGACATTTTGACCCATCTATGGCCAGTTTAAAGCAGAACTAAATGCTCTCAACCAACCAACGTTAACAATGTTTAAAAGAACAAGTTCACCTTCTGAAACATGCAACATGTTCCCGCTTCTGCACCGACTCAGGAGTCTGAGCACCTGGTGTGACAGCAGTACAGGGAGAAGTTCCCCATACCAGCTGTCACTTTTTTTTAAAAGAGCTAATCCCACATGGTCGTGTCATTCAGAGTTTTGTGAATGAATCAACTACAACAACGACATTTCTTTGTGGCTGATGGCTTATAGGGCTCTAACTACCATGGCGCTGTTGAGCAAGACTTGTAAACTTGTCCACATTACCAAGTAAAAAATTTCTATGTGAACAATTACCTTTGTTCAAGACAAGCTTCCTGACAACGAAGCCTACTGAAAGAGGCTACATTCAACTTCCCCTTTAGCTTAACGTGTAGAGAAATTGTGTGCAAGATCACATGAGTATTTTATACATCATAGTCTCCATCATTATATAGAACATATATATATATTTTTTTTTACATACTGCCACCAGTCAGTGCCCCTGATCACCGCAATACCAGTTACATGAGGATGTTGTTCAGCATTGGTGACAGTATGTGAAAAAGAAAAAAAAAAAAAAGTCTTAATTTTCCAAAGACCATGACAAAAAGTTACAACTCCAAAAAAACTTGCCATGCCTTTTACTAAATACCTTGGACTGCCCACTTTTCAAAGTGGAGTCATTTGGTGGATATTCGTACGGTCCTGGCATTTTTAGGCCTCAAAATGATAGGCCATCAGTACATCAGGACCCAGAGGCTCTTGCAGGGTGTGGGGTGCTCCTGTTTCAGCTTCACCAATGACTATTGTGTCTAAAGTCATCCTATGTTCACTAGGGGCATAGGATGACTGAGAAAGATATCTTGGACTACATGAGATGGGGCTGTAATTTAATCCACAATAGATTCAAGAATGTCTGGAAGAACTAATTACAGGTTGTTGATTCTGAACCCAACAGGTCAATAGAAGAGTGACTCATTCATGTGGGAACACAGACTGTTAAGGGGTAATTAAGTCTGCTACTGTCATGTAAACTAACCTTAGTCTGGCTTCTAAGACTTTTCATTGTGTTATTCTAATTGACACTGTATTGTGTGAATTGTGAGTTAGCACAGTCTAAAAGTCATGATGTCTGACTTGTCAGCTGTAGCTAATTAGCTCATGTGGATTGTGTCAGACCTGGTGCCAGTTAAGGCCCGTACACACGGTCGGACTTTCGGCCAACAAACTTCAAAATCAACACGTTTTCAAATTTGTTCGATCGTGTGTATGCTCCATCGGACCAACAAAAAGTTCGGTCTGCAAACGGACAAACTTTACGACAACAAAAGTCCGATGGTGCCTAGTCCGACCGTGTGTACAGCAAGCCATCGGACTTTTGTACAAAGTGCAAATACGCATGCTCAGAACCAATGTTAAAATCAACCAACAATAGCAGAAGTTAACCAAACGGTGGCGGAAAAGAGCAGAAAAAACATGTGATGTTGGGAAAGTTTTAGAAAAGTTTTCAGAAAAGTCTGAGCGTGTGTATGCTATGGGTGTGACCGGACAAATCACTCCGGACAAAAATCCAAGGGAAAGTTTGTCGGATGTCCGACCGTGTGTACGAGGCTTAAGTCTGACTAAAAGACGTGTATTGAGCTCATGTATCATGTTGTGGGTGGAGTTCAGTCATTGTTCATTGTGGTTCCTACTGTATACAAGAAGCCTGATTTTTCTCATTAAAGTATATTTGTTTGAACCTCAAAACAGAGCTGTGTCTCGTTATTGGGGTTCGTCTGCTGGATTGTGGAGTGTCGATAAGCTGTCGTGGGTTGGTGGAATGGAATATCGTTAACGGTGTTAACCCCTGACCGTTACACAGACCAAATAGCAAAACACTGATTTGAGTTATTTTCACCAAAGAAACGTAGAAGAATGCAGTTCTATTTATGGAGAAAGATTAATTTATTTGCAAAATGTTCTAACAAATTGTAAAAAAAAAAAAAAAAAAAAAAAAAAAGGAAGGAGGAGATTTTAATTTTTTTTTTTTTTTTTATCAAAAAAAATAGATAACAGCGGTGATTAAATACCACCAAAAGAAAGCTCAATTTGTGTGAAAAATATAATAAAAATTCCATATGGGTATAGTGTTGCACGACTTCACAATTGTCATTCAAAATGGGACTGTCTGCATGGGAATGCATGAAACACACGTGCATCCACATGTGGGTAAACACGGCCCTCACATGGAAATACGAGTGTAACGCACCCATGTAAATGAGGCCTTAAAATCAATATCTATAAAATTATTTCTGCTCTCTTCCCTTGGCGATTTCCATCATCCGCCCCTTCCCCACCATTACATTATCACACACTATAAAGACTAAGCAGCTTCTTTTGGTATGCGTGTTTAGCATAGCCAAGAACAGGTTGTTTTCTGGAATACTGGATGATTATATTGTAAAAATGCAATTCGCACAAACAAACCTTATAGCAAGCAGAATATAAAAGCTTTCAAAGGACAGGACAACAGATAAAATGGAATAGATTGTGAAATAATTTAAAGTTTCAGAATTATTTTTCTTAACCACTTTCATACAGGGCACGTATACACCTTCCCGCCCAAGCCAATTTTCAGCTTTCAGCACTGTCGCACTTTGAATGGCAATTGCGCGGTCATGCTACACTGTACCCAAACAAAACTGGCGTCCTTTTTTCCCCACAAATAGAGCTTTCTTTTGGTGGTATTTGATCACCTCTGCGATTTTTTTTTTTTGCGCAACAACTAAAAAAAGACTGAAAATTTTGAAAAAAAATATGTTTTTATTTTTTTCTGTTAATTTTTTTGTAAATAAGTAAGTTTTCTCTTTCAATTACGGGCACTGATATGGCGGCACTGATGGGCACCGATGAGATGGCACTGATGGGCACCGATGAGATGGCACTGATGGACATCGATGAGGCAGTACTGACGGGCACAGATGAGGTGGCACTGATTGGCGGCGCTTGTATGCGGCACTGATGGACACACATAGGCGGCACTGATGGGCACACATGGGCGGCACTGATGGGCACACATGGGCGGCACTGATGGGCACACATGGGCGGCACTGATGGGCACACATGGGCGGCACTGATGGGCAATCATGGGCGGCACTGATGGGCAATCATGGGCGGCACTGATGGGCACTCATGGCTAGTTATGGGTGGCACAGATGGGCACTGATAGGTGGGCACTGGGCATGGATGGGCACTGTAGGGTGGCACTGATGGACACTGTAGGGTGGCACTGATGGACAATGTGGGGTGGCACTGATTTACCTAAGTTGCCAGTCAGTGCCCATTTGTGGGCACCGATTGGCATCTTTTTTTTTTTACAGCCCAGGGTGGGCATCCCTGGTGGTCCATGTGGCGATCCGAGGGGGGGCTGCGCTGATAAACGATCAGCGCGAACCCCCCCTGTCAGGAGAGCCGCCGATAGGCTCTCCTCTACTCGCGTCTGTCAGACGCGAGTGAGGAAGAGCCATCGACGGCTCTTCCTGTTTACATCGCGATCAGCCGTGATTCGACACGGCTGATCACGTGGTAAAGAGTCTCCGTGAGAGACTCTTTACCGAGATCGGTGTTGCGGGGTGTCAGACTAACACCCCGCAACAACGATCGCCGCGATGAGCGCCCCCAGGGGCGCGCAGCGGCTCAGAATCCTGAGGACGTCATATGACGTCCGGTCAGGATTCTACAACCACTTTGCCGCCGTCAATCTGTCATTGGCGGGCGGCAAGTGGTTAAACAAGTGAGATTACTCTAAAATCTAATCTAAAATAGGGGTCTGCAAAATTTCTAAACAAAGGGCCAGATTACTGTCCTTCAGACTTTAGGGGGACCAGACTTTTGGCCACTGGAAGTAGAAATTGTCCGGGTGTCAGTGGGTGGGGGGGAGGGGGTCGTGCCCCATCGTTGGTGTCAGTGGGTGGGGGGTCGTGCCTCATCGCGTTGGTGTCAGTGGGTGGGGGGAGGGGGTCCTGCCCCATCGCGTTGGTGTCAGTGGGTGGGGGGGGAGGGGGTCCTGCCCAATCGCGTTGGTGTCAGTGGGTGGGGGGGGGAGGGGGTCCTGCCCAATCGCGTTGGTGTCAGTGGGTGGGGGTCCTGCCCCATCGCGTTGGTGTCAGTGGGTGGGGGGGAGGGGGTCCTGCCCCATCGCGTTGGTGTTAGTGGGTGGGGGGGGAGGGGGTCCTGCCCCATCGCATTGGGTGTCAGTGGGGGGGGGGGGGGGGGTCCTGCCCCATCGCGTTGGGTGTCAGTGGGGGGGGGAGGGGGTCCTGCCCCATCGCGTTGGGTGTCAGTGGGGGGGGGGAGGGGGTCCTGCCCCATCGCGTTGGGTGTCAGTGGGGGGGGGGGAGGGGGTCCTGCCCCATCGCGTTGGGTGTCAGTGGGGGGGGGGGGGGGGTCCTGCCCCATCGCGTTGGGTGTCAGTGGGGGGGGGGGGGTCCTGCCCCATCGTTGGGTGTCAGTGGGGGGGGGGGGGTCCTGCCCCATCGTTGGGTGTCAGTGGGGGGGGGGGTCCTGCCCCATCGTTGGGTGTCAGTGGGGGGGGGGGTCCTGCCCCATCGTTGGGTGTCAGTAGGGGGGGGGGGGTCCTGCCCCATCGTTGGGTGTCAGCAAATACTGCATAAAGGCAAGCAAACAAAATTCCTGTTGACATTTCATATGGGAAAAAATAAATAAAAAAACGTATGTTGTAACTTTCCAAAAATCAGTCTTACACTGTGGCTTCCTGACAAGAGGAAGCAAAAGGCAACCAATATATGCATCGGTAAATTGCTTAATTTTTGGCTACTCTGGTGATCTAGTTTTTATATCTGCCAAGTATTATACTTTAATTTATTTAGTTTGGTCTTAAGAAAAAAATTATTATTTACCTGCATGATCTTCGTGGGGCTCTTCAGATGTCACTGCGTTTTCTTCTAAAAAATATAAAATGTCCTCAAGATTTAGTTAGGAAAATTAAGTTTTTTACAAGCGTTTACTGGAAAAGGCAACAATATCTCTCTTAACCAAGGCTGCCCATAACCGAGACTTCGTAAGGAAATTCTCATCACTACATTCAATGACTTTATGAATGCGATTCAAAAGTACTTAAAACATTGTTTGCTTTCAACATTCCCATAACATGCCCCAAATGAAAACTATAAAGTGCTGTGCAAACTGTTGGCGCTATATAAATCCTGTATAACAACAACATTCATGGTTAGAAATTTGTTCATTTGAGAAAAAATTTCCATCCTCTTCCCTTGAATTTTTTTTGTTACTGCAGTCAAAATCAAACGACTAATGGTCACAAAATCAAAATAAATATTCCTGAAACAAAAGTTTTCAAACATGTATGGCCAACCTGGATGTACTGTCCGATTGACCCGCATGGCAAATAAGTGGCAAAAAAAGGGCTAATGAAACAAAATGTAAAGTTATACATCTGAGAGCAGAAAACACGAGTACATCATACAATATACATAAAATAGGAAGATACTGCGCAGGTCTGATAAGTGAAATAGTGATGACACTATAAAAATGTGTGAAAAAAATAATAAATATAAAAATAAAAAAAGGCTGCTGCAACTTATATGTAAGATACACACACAAATACAATATAAAAAGAAAAGCTGCGCTGCAAGTTGAATCAACATAAATAATCAATTATGTTTAAAAGTACACAAAACCCCAGTGCAAAACTGAAAAAAAGATTAGTGCAAAAGTCCATATAAGATGTATCACAGAGGATTGCAGGAAGTGACAGGAAGTTCTCCGAATAGGTGAAGCTAAATATCCAGGTAAAAATCCAGGTAAAAATCTTGTGAATCAGATGACAAATCCACCACCACTTATGTACCAACTGCTTACCAGAGCAAGAATAAATTCAGGCATGTATAACATGGGTCAATAGGGGTCCTGGATAGACTGCCACTCTCTCTCCTGTATCACCAATCCTCTATGTCAGACCAACTTTCTCCATAGATGTGACCCAAAGGAGAAAAACACTCACATGGTGTGATAACGTTTTAAATATTTTAATGTAAAAAGGTATTGCACTCACATGTATAACGGTTAAAAAGTGCGATCAATAATTGTTTAGTCGGCCGGCTCTGCTGTCTGCTCGTCCTTCCGGGTAGACAGCGTGGATCGTGGTGACGTCAGCACGTCGCTCCTCCCTACGCCGTTTCGTCACAAGGATGACTTCTTCCAGGGGATACGGAATATCATACTAACATCATACAATATAGGGCAGGGGTGTCCAAACTTTTTTCAAAGAGGGCCAGATTTGATGAAGTGAACATGCGTGAGGGCCGACTATTTTGCCCGACATTCTTGGAACCATTAAAATTCGGTCTAAGTGTGTTCCTCCGAGCAACTAATACACGGCCCAACAAGAATTCTCTTGCCTTTGTGGCTGTGTGTGGTGAAGAGATGAGCTTGGGCGTGTTATTTGGATATATTGTATATATTTCTTTTGTGGCCCCAACGAATCCCAGAGCGCTGCTTAGGACCAAGGATGAGCTTGGGCGTGTTATTTGGATATACCGTATTTATTGGCGTATAACACGCACAGGCTTACCATTGCCATGAATGCAGCCTCACATGTGCCATGAATGCAGCCTCACATGTGCCATGAATGCAGCCTTAACATTGCCATCAGTGCAGCCTGATCGATGCCCATCTGCAGCCTCGGAGGGCAGAGGGAGAAGGGCGGGAAGAGTGCCGACAGATTACAAACAGGAGAATCTCTTGTTTACTCTGTGGCCTCATTAATACAAAGTTCCGCCTCCTATGATAGACAGAACAGTCGTCCAATGGCATCCCAGGAGACGGGACTTCCAATACAGACGCTGCTGAGTAAACAGGATATTCTCTTCATGTAATTGGACGGTACTCGTCCTGTCCCCTTCCAAGGCAGCGCCGATAAATACGGTATATATCTTTTGTGGCCCGGGGGGCCACAAACAATGTATATATCTAAATCCCCAGGGGGGCCATATTAAATCAACCGGGGGGCCGCATTTGGCCCACGGGCCAGACTTTGGACATGCCTGATATAGGGGGTAGAACTGGGAGAGTCCAGGGTGATCTGGGTGTCCTGGAAGATTACCAGAAAAGCAACGCTGGTGGTGTAGTAACCATCGGGTTCTTGGTAACCTCCCTGACCAAGGTCTGTCTTTCCGATCACTCAGTTTTGCTGGGTGGTCCGCACTAGGGACAATCCTAAAACGTATTTTATTCACGGATTATGGAGGCCACTGTGCTCATTGGGACCTTCAATGCTGCAGAAATGTTTCTGTACCTTTCCCCAGATCTGTGCCTCGATACAATCCTGTCTCAGAGGTCTACAGACAATTCCTTGGACTTCATGGCTTGTTTTGTCTCCGACATGCACTTTTAACTGTGGGACCGTGGACTCCAAGTTGTAGGAACATCAAGGATGATCAGTGCAAACAGGATGCAGCATCGGAGCTCAATTTTGGAATGTCATGGCAAAGGCAGTAAATACAATAAATTTGCAAAAAATTAAAATAAACTTATTTCACATTGTCATTATGGTGTATTGTTTGTAGAATTCTGAGGAACATAATGAATTTAATCCATTTTGGAAAAAGGTTGTAACATAACAAAATGTGGAAAAAGTGAGGCGCTGTGAATACTTTCCCAAAACACTATATAGCTAGCATTTTTTGAGATTTACCAAAAAGTGAACCTCGTTTGACTGAGACCCAAGACAAAGGGGTGTTCTGTGCCTGGAGGAAAAAAGAGCTTCTGCATATGGAAAAGCTTTTCCACATAAAAGCCGAGTAAATGTAGACTAGTGTTCCACCAGAACTAGATAGCTTATCCTCAGTCCTGTATATAGAAGGACTACAGTGATTGGAAGCTTAGGTCCCTTTCAGATGTGGTGGACTCTATTCCAGTTATCAGGGGATCTGCTCACACATCTCCTGCTGATCGGAGCAGAGCGGGTGGATGACATCCGTGCCCGATCAGTTTATGCAGAGCAGTCAAACAGAGCCTGCTCTGCTCTATAGGCGGCGGGGTGTGAACAGACTCCATTTACACCAGACTACCCTCCAATCTGAATAGGCCATCTGATCGGGTCCACATAAAAAACGGCCAGGCAGACCCGATTGGACTGCAGTGTGAAAGGGGCCTTAGACAGGGTTTCTTTCTTTATTCCTATGGGCTAATGTCTGCCATTCCTGTCCATGTGCAACTGTCTATGGACACTGGTTGATGCCTTTCTAGCCGCCACACTGCCTTGCTAAAGAAGGTGAAGGTAAAGATGGATTGGCCAAGCATGTCTCCCGACCTAAAACCTATTGAGCATCTGTGGGGCATCCTCAAACGGAAGGTTGAGGAGCGTAAGGTCTCCAACATCCACCAGCTCTGTGATGTCGTCATGGAGGAGTGACGGTTCTGATCGGACACAGCCAATCAGCATGTCCCAGCAATAAATCATTGGCCGGGACCTGCTGACAGATTCCTGCTGCTGGTGCACGCCCTAAACCCGGAAACAGGCAGCGGCATACCAGTACTCCGCTTTGCCTACACGGACTGTTTGCCGGCAGTACATTGCGAGCAGGCAGTCCACAAGGGGTTATAAAACACTACAGCTAGCAACATTGACTTGATCGTACAATGGCCAGGTTTTGGAATTTTGGTACTTTTTATTTTCTACCTGCCTTTGCCTGCAAGTCAGACTTGTACAAAATTAGAGGTGCTGCGTGAGTTAAATATGAAGCTATAGACACACTACAATCTCATTTTTGTCTACATTTGATCACAGGATATTTTACTTTTTGTGTCCAAGTGTAGTAGACTATTAATACAAATTAAGTGAGTGGCCAGCCTTGGTGATACCCAAGACAGCGGTTGACATGCTGATTTTCACCCAATCCAAACAATAATTGCATGTCTGTTAAATATGTTAATCCAACATTTCATATTCCCGATATGTGTCTGTTGTACCATGTACTTGTATTAAAAAATAAAATAAAAAAACCTGTTCTCTTTGTATTGCTTTCTTTATGTGAAATACCTGGAGTTCTTGCCAGTCCCCCTGGCCTCCTGCACCAAACTGACCACACTAGGCATGAAAGAACAGAGTGGTCAGCTTTTGGCTGTGCTGGCAACTCAGCCCGATGATGAGACTTGTGCCGACACCTCATATGTGTTTCTAACTGTAGGGGGGCGGGGCTGGACGTGTGATGTCAGTGATCGTCTTTCCCTATATCAGGGAACAGACGATCACTGACATGTTTACACACACCTCTCCCCGTTCTTCAGCTCCGGTGACCGATCGTGGGACCCACGACTGGGCACTTAAAGAGGACGTACAGATACGTGCTTGTGCCTAGCCGTGCCATTCTGCCGACGCATATCGGCGTGAAGGGGTCCTTAAGTGGTTAAACCAAGGCTTTACTGTATTTTAAAAAGTGAATGTGTTGATTGCCAACCATTCCAACTTGTTCTCATCAATGCAGTTTGCACATTAAATGTTTTAATTGTGCATTGATAAAAGGGCTTGCATACCTGCTGCATGATTACTTGCCCTATCATTCTCTTCTAAACGATACTTTAAATTCACAGAGAGCCCAGAAGCATTTTCTACTAACCAAATCTTTACAGCGCAAGAAATCCTCTCCTTCCAATATAAAATTGTACCAATTGGATTGGGGGCATTTCAAAGGACTACAATGCAGTTTGGGCTACTAGTAAACGCTGCGTAAACTGTTGGCTCTATATAAATTCTGAAGAATAATACATCGCATTATAAATTTATGTTTTAACCACTTCAATACAGGACATTTATACACCTTCCTGCCCAGTCCAATTTTCAGCTGTCGCACTTTAAAATGACAATTGCGCGATCATACAACACTGTACCCAAACTACATTTTTACAATTTTTTTCCCACAAATAAAGCTTTTTTTTGGTGGTATTTGATCACCTCTGGGATTTTTCTTTTCTGCTAAACAAATAAAAAAAAAAAAAAAAATTTGTTTGTTACAAAACTTTGTAAATATGTTTTTCCTTCACTGACGGCACTGATGAGGTGGCACTGATGGGCACTAATAGGCGGCATGGATATGCAGCACTGATGGACATCACCGATTGGCAGGCATTGTTTGGCATCCTCAGGAGGGGGGGGGCTGCTCCAATCAATAAAATACATACTGTCAGAGGGGCTGTGAGAGCCGATCGCCTCTCCTCTACTCGCGTCTGACAGACACGAGTGAGGAAAAGGTGATGAATCAGCAGATCAGTGTAAAGAGTCTCCGTCAGACTCTTTACCTAGATCGGAGTTGCAGTGCATCAGACTGACACGCCGTACCACCGCTCGTCGCGCTGCACGCCCCCGCCAGGAAAAGCGCCGGCTAGTTATCGTGATCATGTCATATGACATCCGATAAGCATAACAGAATCACTTTGCCACCATCATTTTGCTACATGGCGGGCGGCAAGTGGTTAAAAAAAAAAAAACAACGGGAGAAAAATAAAAGATACAAAAATCAATCGATTTAGCCCGCAAATCACTCCAATCCTGGCAAAAACTGGGTGGACATCCTCACATTAGCATAGTGAGTGGCCAAATCACTAAAAGCCTAGGCAACCAATATATAACTAATTTCAATATATAATAACTAATAATAACTAAATAATAATAATAATAATAATAATATTATAAATAAATAATAATAATAATAATAACTAAAAGCCTAGGCAACCAATATATAACTAATTTCAATATACAATAATAACTAATAACTAATTTCAATATATAACTAATCCTCACATAGTGACGGGCCAAATCACTAAAAGCCTAGGCAACCAATACAGAGGTAGAGGTGTCCCTTCAAAAAACAAAAAAATAAAAAAATCACCACATGATCTCCGATACCTTCAAAAGAAATCACATGCTACGATTCCCAAGCTTCGATTAATTGACCAGCTCTGAAAGGAGCCTAAAACAAAATTTTCTCTACAAAAGAAGTATTTCAGCCTTATGTTTTCTACTGCTAACAAGGTCAAATGCTTATAATTTATTAGTACCAACTATAAAAAGGCAAAAGTAACATGCATGTTCTAAAAAATATAAAAAGCAGTAAAACTAACCTTCTGTTTCTTGTAGTTCTTCATGTAATCCATCTTCTGCAAAAAAAAAAAAAAAAAAAATAATAAAAATACACTATACACTTCACTCCAGGGCTGGACTGGGACAAAAATTTGGCCCTGGACTTCATCCAGACTGGCCCACTTTGACAGGTCTCTCCCATGGCGGCCGGACAACTCCCGCACCCCCCCCCCCCCCCCAGCCAACCAAGCCCCCTCACCCCCTTCACTAGCCGTTTTACTTTATTAGAGTAGAACGGCTGGTACTGGTACTCTTATAGGCAGTACCAGTGGGGCAGCTAGACATTATTTCTCCCGGGGCAGAGAATCAGTTCATTGCCCCCCTTATGGGACAAGATTAGGCAGAAGTGAGAAACTCCCAGGCCGCTGTCACTATAACCGGCCCACCGGGAAACTCCCTGTAGTCCCAATGGCCAGTCCATCCCTGCTTCACTCTATTAAAAAAAATGTGTTATTTGCTATAGGGCCCCATGAATTGTGGTTTCTCCTTGAAGAAAAGGTATTGCTTGACAAATGGTACTGAAAACTACAGATTTTACCCCCAAAATCAATATGCTGAAGGTAAAAAGTGCACATTTTAATCCAACCTCAAACTTTACATCACAATTACTGTAATCCAGTGTTTCTCAATTCCAGTCCTCAGGCCCCCCCAACAGGTCAGGTTTTCAGGATTTCCATTATTTTGCACAGGTGATTTGATCAGTTTCACTGCCTTAGTAATCACCACAGCCTTTTCATCTGAGGGAAATCCTGAAAACCTGACCTGTTGGGGGGGCCTGAGGACTGGAATTGAGAAACACTGCTGTAATCTAAACTGTTGTGATATTTTCTATAAACAACCGTAAAACCTACAGCCCTGTTTTCAGTAATGCTCGTTCTGAATGCTGACCTGTAGATCCCTCTCTCAGCATGAGATGTGTCCAACATTAACAGAAACAGAAGGCATGTTGGAGTAGGAGGGGGTTATATACCGAGCTGGCTAGTGTTTGTCAGTGTCTAAATTCTCCTGTAGGCGGCAGTATAACACAAGCTGAATGTGTGTCTCTCTATGAACAAGAAAGAAAATATCTCTCAGACTTGTCGATCTTCATTAATCTATAATTGTTGGTTGCCCATACATGAACCCCAGCTCTCACCTATGCCATAGTCTCTTTAAAATCTATCTGCTCCTGCAGATAGAGTTATACATAGGCTGCAGTCTACCTATGAATACTGTATAGTCACAGTTTAAAAAATTATGCAGCTAGGACACAAGTTTCCTTTGACTGTCAGTGAGGACATCAACAGTCTTGGCTCCAACTATTACACCAACAACCAATAGCCATACTTAAAAAAAATAAAAATAAAAAAATAAAAAGCGAGAAAAGAAACAAACGTCAAGCTGATTTACAGAAACTACTGCAAATGTAACCGTCATTAACAGCATAAGCAAAAATACAATCCCGAAGACACTTCCAACTCAACACTTTAACAAAGCCAATTACAATTTGGCATGGATTCTGCTATGCAGGCATACTCGTAAAGCACACAGTACAAGCAGCTGGGAACTGCAGCACCTGTTCTCTGATGAGATTTACAGTAAACTGAGACTACAGAAAATGCATACACAAGCAACATGGAAATGACTAATTTTCTTAAAAAAATAAAAATAAAGCCTCCTTTACATGGCCATTTTCATGCAGCCACCAGGTTCCACAGGTAAGACTTGGAGCATGGGAATATCGGTGGCCGCTCAGCCATTAAAAGGATTACTTCACCTTTGGTAACATGTTTCATATTACACCCATATTTAAAATATGCGTGTAGCATAAAATGTTACTAAATCTCCTGCCCCCACCCCGACCTGATCCCTCATTATGACATTGGGTAGGGGATCCTCTCCCTGTACCCGCTGTCACAATTAAAAAAACAATGTGGCCGTGCGGGGCTCATTCATTCATGGATGTTCTGTGAATGAACAAACTACAACACCATTAGCCTTCGCAGCCGACGGCTTGTAGCGGTCAATGAACTACCAGGACACTGGTGAGCGTCCTCGCAGTTAAAGGAACACTAAAGGTTCGTTTTTTATTAGATCAATTAATTGCTGTAAGCTAGAGCATTTAAATATCACTTGCCTCGTTTTTCCTTTTGACCTCCAAAATACAGTAATCCAGTTTTGAAAATGCCATTTCCTGTCTCTCCTCTTCTTGCTTTCCACCAGCATCTGAGCCGTTTTGCATGGTGGAAAGCAGAATGTGCTCACCCCCTCCCTATGACTACAGCCCTGTGTGAAGATGCTCTCTTATCCCTCACAGGCATGGAGGCTAAGCCTAATGGGAACTGTAGTTTGTGTAGGCCGTGATGTAGCAAGAATGAATGCGCACCGCAAACCAGGAAGTCAATGAGAATAATGATTCAGGAGTGACGGAGGTGAATAAAACAGCTCGATTTCAACAGGTATTAAACTAGTTATAATGCAAAACATTACTTTTTACTTTATCAGCTACTGTCAGACTTTAATTTAATTTTCATGGATTTGATCAACTTCCTTACATTAGGAGGTATGGGAAGCTATAGTGACAGTCTGCAGGATCTTGACATTGCACCCACAATCTGCTGGTTGTGGGTGCAATGCTTTATGGACTCCCAAGAAAAAAAAATATAAATTTTTTTTTTTACTTGCAAAAAACTGTGCATATTTTTTTAAACTTCGAACTTAGGCTTTAAACTAAAGCGGAGTTCCACCCAAAGTGTTAGATCTGCTGCCTCCCCCCTCCAGTGACACATTTGGTACCTTTTCAGGGGGACGGGTACGTGACTCATTCTGGCCACACCCTAATGTAGGGTGTGACTTATTGAGCTTTCTATGAACTAACTGAAGCATAAAGAGGACATGCAAACTCCATACAGATAGTGCTGTAGTTGGAAAAACGCATACATTTTAAGTTAAAAAAAACTCACCTAGTGTTTTTGCAAGAACCTCCTCTATTTCTTCAGACGTAAATTCCCTTTCTGAAATGTCAGCTAAAAAAATACCAACATTAGGACCAGAATATAAAAAATAAATAAATAAAACCGCATGCAGAACAACCAACCTCTTCAGATATAGGGTTCTAATCACACTGGAGGAGACTCATGTCTACAGTATAAGGTGCTACTAGACTGACCAGTAGCGATGGCCTCAGGCACGTTCAGACCGAGGCCACCAGGAAGCTGTAACTGCACACCGCCAATCCCATGCAGCGTGTGTATGTGCAGCTGCCAGTTAGGATATGCCTCACTGCTTGTGATTGGTGGTGTGCAGTGACGGCTTTCTGGCAGGCTGGTTCCAAACACCCCTGACCCCATTACTACTGACCAGTCAGGGGGCATAGTAAATCAAGAAGGTTAAAAAAACAAAAAAACAAGACAAAAAACACAACACCTGTTTCGATATCAAATGTCGGCCTGCAATAACCCAACAGTGGTTTCCTCATGACTGCGCTGGCACTTCCTTAGCCATCAATTCTGCAGATGGTCACTTCAAACTAAGACAAGCAGCCACTGTCTAAACTCAACAAGTATCTTAGTGGAGAAGTATGGCCAAAGCTTTTTTTGCTATACTTCCCCTATGAATCACACGAGTGGCGTTTGTTATGCACTCCTGTGACCCATTTTCAGCTGACGTCACTCAGCTAGTTCAGGCTCAGAAAAGATCCCACTCATAGTCAGGATCTGCCCAGAAGCCTGGACTGACACTTGGCTCAGCCTCTTGAGAGCCTGAGCCAGCCACTTCCGCCCCCTCAAGTGAGCACTGGAGGGGCAGAGCAGACAGCTGCTGATTGACTGTCATGGCTCTCTGCCCAAAGCGCTTTCAGCACAATTTCAAAGCTGCAGATCAGTATGATTTGGATATACCATTCCATTGCGGCTTGCGACTTCATTTTAAAGAAGTTAATGCCAGTCACGATGAAAAAAATCGCAGAAAAAGTAGTGTAGGAACCGTCTTCAAATTCGCTGAGACTGGAGCAACAATTTTATTGCCGAAACCGCAAGGTGCAACTTGTCATGCGATTTTGAACTGTCAAATCACAGGGCATAATTGCATGGGTACAAACGAGGGCTAAATATTTTGTTTATTTTTATATCCCCAACTTCTCTTTTAAGGGCCTTTGACTTTTGTGATGGAGCCCAGACTTCGGTAGTTAACCGTAACCCGATGACAGATCGAGTCACAGCTCTGGGGACACAGATTTAGCGCATCCCAGAACAAGACAGCAATACATGTGGCCCACCCACCATGCCGCCGCATATATGTGCATTGCTATCGTAATGGAGTTAACACTTAGAATGTAGCAGGAAGATTAGGTCTCTGAAGCAAAAGTCAAACCACATGGAATAAAAAAAAAAAACAGCAATGCCAAGTCTAGTCTTAGCCCCATCACCGATCGCTACAGTAAATCGCAGCACTGGGACTGGCCACACACAATTCCTACGTTTTGTTTTTTTTCCCCACATGTGCCCAACTTTAATATAAAGGGCATTAGGAAGGCTTCTGGATTCATACTAAGGTCACATTATGTGTCTGATCCTTCTATATACAGCAGTAACCAATTTCTTTTAAACAGGACCTATAGATAAAGTGCTAAGAAATGCATAAAGTAATTAGATATTTTAAAACCACCATTTCCCTTCAGACTGAAGCTCTATTCTGTAGGCACGACGGCCTTTCTGGTAAAGGGTGAAATTATACTTTAAAATTTTCTTAACACAGATTAATCATTATTGGGCATCTTCATTCCTTTTCTCTGCACATACCTTGAGACTCCACCGACTCATCCTCTTCTGTCTGTATGGGTTCATTTTCTGAAAGCATAAAATAAAATTACACAATGCGATTGACTTATTCTAAAACAGATTTATGATGGCTTATACCTTAAGCTTAATTCACATATGTGAATCGGATGTGATTTTAACTGCGTCCGATTTGAACATGTGAACTGAACCGACATCCAATGGAGCCGGTTCACACATGTTCGGGGCAGCTGCGGTCCATTTTAAAAGAGTCCTGTGCGATTTTGGGTCCACCTGTGCACCTGAACCAATGAACAAAACTACACCGGACTGCAAACCACAGCCAGACATGTGTAATCCTAGCATAACAAATTACACATAAATCCACTAGATCACCAAAAGTATTGGGAGACCTGCCTTAACACGCACATGCACTTTAATGGCATCCCAGTCTTAGTCCGTAGGCTTTAATACAGAGTTGGCCCACCCTTTGCAGCTATAACAGCTTCAACTCTTCTAGGAAGACTGTTCACAAGGTTTAAGAGTGTGTCTATGGGAATGTTTGACCATTCTTCCAGAAGTGGATTTGTGAGGTCAGGCACTGATGTTGGACAAGGCCTGGCTCACAGTCTCCGCTCTAATTCATCCTAAGGGTGTTCTGTCGGGTTGAGGTCAGGACTCTGTGCAGGCCAGTCAAGTGCCCCCCCCCCCCCTCATGTCTTTATGGAACTTGCTTTGTGCACTGGTCCTAATCATTTGGTGGAGGGGGAATTATGGTGTGGGGTTTTTCAGGGGTTGGGCTTGGCCCCTTCATTCCAGTGAAGGGAACACTTTTAGGTATCAGTATACCAAGGCAAGCATAGTAAAATCGCTGCAAAATTGCAGGCGTTTGACACCACCGTTGCCGTTCTTCTCTTATCTGCACAATGCCAACAACATTTTCAACGGCTGCCGAGATTTTGGTGCATCTCTATTGCGTGCAAATTGAAAGTGTTTAGGTTTGACCTCATATTATACGATTATGGTAAATCTAAAAGAAAATGGTATAATGTATGAACAGCCTTTGTGGTAACATCTACTGAACACACTTAACAGCTACATGTGCCATGTAGGATCACTTTGCACTGAAAATGAACACAAAAAATAGTGTGGCCATACAATATACAATTTTCTTGTAGAATTTTCTTTTAGATTTACCGAAACCATAATATAAGGTCAAACCTAAACACTTTCAATTTGTATGCAATCAGGCAGGCCCTTGTGATATAGTTGAAGGGGGGCATTCGTTTTACAGTGTGTGACTATCTTCAGAGTTCTCTGTAAAAGACAACACAGAGATCCACATCACATTGGGAACAATACTGACATCTTGTGGCGATTGTCATGTCAGGTCTGTAAAATGGACACCGATAGCCAAACCATAAATAAAAGTAAATGCATGTCTATGGGAGAAATTATGGGAGAAACCAACATTGTGCAAATATGGAATTAAAGGGCTTTATATAAGCATCTATTCTCTTGGACTTTAACATTCTGTATTATTACAACCAGAAAAAGCCCCCTTAAAGCGGGGGATCACCCTAAAAACTAATTTTTAACATTACATTAAGCTCCATTCCGACATTGACTGTGCGCTGATCTTTTTTTTTTTTATTTGCCGTACATACCGTTATATCTTTATTTCCCCCCCTGGCTTCCGGGTATGAATCCTGTGGGAGTGGGCGTTCCTATGCACAGGCTTATTGATTGACGCATGACATAAGCTTCCCCCCTGGCGCATACGGCCGCGTCAGGAGTTGCCGAAAGAAGCCGGACTGCGAGTCGGCTCTATACGGCGCCTGCGCACCGACGTTCGGCTTCTTCCGTAAACTTGTGACGCGGCCGTATGCGCCGGGAGGAAGCTTATGTCACACGTCCATCAATAAGCCTGTGCATAGGAACGCCCAGTCCCGCAGGATTCATACCCGGAAGCCAGGGGGGAAAATAAAGATATAACGGTATGTACGGCAAAAAAAAAAAAAAGAAGAACAGCGTACAGTCAATGTCAGAATGTTAATTTGTTTTTAGGGTGAACCCCTGCTTTAAGAACCCTCAGCCCTGATGGAAAATAGTGGCATGTCAGTCTGGGGTATTGGACATTCCTAGTCGGGCTTGATTTACATGTATATTGCCCTATGTTACACCTATATGTGATGCCGAGACACCATTACTGAAATCCAATGAATGAATAAAAAAAAAAAAAAAAAAGTGGGCCAGGGCAATAATGAGGCGGGCTCTATAGGACATTCCTAGGCAGGCTTGATTCGCATGTATATGCCCTAGGTAACGCCCATATGTGATGCTGAGACTGTATGACTTGAACTCCAATTAATGAAAAGGGTGGGCCAGGGCATTAGGGCTGGGGACAAATGGTCCAGATGAAGCTAGACGTCCTCCAGATAGAAATAAATCAGGCTCTATTGGACTTGCTGCAACCTCTAATGCATACGGTGAGAAGCACCCAGGGTGCATTAAAATCAAGAGCAGGAACCGGTCGAGATTTAAACTATGTATAGGCAGGCTGAATGTACCAAGCTGATCGATTGATCGACCCGAGTACAACCAGCCTGCAGCCACTAGCCACTAGCAATAATCACGGTCTTCTCCCAGCGGGGACAGCTGCTCGGAGAATACGATGAATCGGCGGGAGGGATTCCTCTGTCAACACGGTCTATGTGGATGAGGGAATCAAACTACTTTATTTCCTGCAGCCTGTGATTGCAGGAAATAAATTTGCTCTGTGTATGGCCTGCCTAAACTCAGAGAATACTGCTTATCCTGTCATGCCACCCAGTGTAAGTAACTGGGGGTATCTGGATTGACTGTTACTGACTTACAAACACTACTTCCTCTGTAGCCATGACAGGCACAGAGAACCATTAACTAGCAAGACATGTAGTTATATAACCTTACCTTCAGAAGGCACAGCGTCATCCTCCGCTTGCTCTTCTATTACTTCTGCCTCTATTACTGGATCTTCTACTACCTCTTCCTCTAGAACTGGCTCTTCTTCTGCTTCAACCTCTTCCGTCAACACCGTCTCTTCCCGATGTTCATGCTGCTGATAATCTGGTACTTCCGCTTCATCCTGACTATCCTCATTTTCATTGTACGGTTCTGGTTCAGATTCAGCAGCTACCTCTAGCTCTTCGTTCTCTTCATCTATAGGCTCTTCTACTTTCCCCGCAGTAAGCGGTTCAGCTGCTACTTCTTCCACAACTGGCTCCTCTTCCGATTCTATATCGGGTGTCTCCGCTTCTTCTTCAGGCTCCTCTACTACAGGCTCTTCCTCAACTTCTTGCTGTTCCTCCTCCTCAGGTTCCTGCGCTTCTGCATCACCTGCTTGGGTTAGCGGCAAGTCTTCTACATCATCATCTTCATCTGCTGTGGGTTCTTTGTCTACAGCTTCTACATCATCATCATAGTCATCATCATCATCATCTTCAGGAGCTGGGGGTTCTTTGTCTACAACATCTACCTTCTCTTCTACAAAAACTTGCTCTTCAGCTTCAGTCTCCTCTTCTTTATCATCTGCTTGTTCTTCAGTCACCAGCTCTTCTTCTGGCTCATCATTTGCTTCTAACATTTCACAAAACAAAGGGTTAGCTGCAACTAAATTAAGAATCTGATTCATTTAGACATCACATTAAAGGCTCAAGATACAAGTGCCTCCAACCTAATCGGATATCACTGATCTATTAATTCTCTTACCCAGATTAAAAGTTGAAATACTACCAATCCTAAACTCAGACAAAGCGTGAGTAAGGAATAGGAACATAAAAAAACACATGAAATATGAACAAAGCATATCACTCTATAGTGTGTACTTGTCTCAATCCAGAGCACAAAGTGTCATTTCTGTCTGCTGCTTCCTTGCTCTGCCATCTGCATGAGACACTTCTGACAAGTTTTCCTGACACTGAGAAAAATGGTTATAGGGAAGGGAGCCCCAGCCTATTGACAGCCTCAGCTTTGTTCTTGTATGCTGCTTGAATGGGGTGTGTCCCTTCCCTCCAATCAGCTCTAACAGAGCTTAGCAATGTCTAACTTCAGCTCTCCACCCCCTGTTATCTGGCAGCTCAGACAAGCTGTATAAATTCCAAATTTTAAAACAGATGTAGACAAGACTACAGACAAATAGGTAAAACGTATGTAGGAGACCAGTCACTTCACTGGGTATATGGAAGGGTTTACAACCACTTTAAATGTATGCAATACCTAAACTTCTCTTATTTGGTCCCTTTTGATCTGGTAATGCCACTGAAAATGCGATTAGCGCAAATGTATACCTGTTTATCCCTCTGGAAATCTTACCAGCTGAAAATGTTGCATGCGCTCTGTCAACTGTTATTAACCACTTAAGGACCGCCTCCTGCAGATACACGTTGGCAGAATGGCACAAGCACATACAGGTACATCCTCTAAGTGCCCAGCTGTGGGTCGCAACCCGATCGCCGCTGGAGTCCCGCGATCAGTCCCCGGCGCTGAAGAACGGGGAGAGCTGTGTGTAAACACAACTTCCCCGTTCTTCACTGTGGCGCCGTCATTGATCGTGTGTTCCCTGTTATAGGGAAACACGATCAATGATGTCACACGTCCAGCCCCGCCCCCTACAGTTAGAAACACAGATTAGGTCACACTTAACCCCTTCAGCGCCCCCTAGTGGTTAACTCCCAAACTGCAATTGTCATTTTCAGAGTAAACAATGCATTTTTAATGCATTTTTTGCTGTGAAAATGACAATGGTCTCAAAAATGTGTCAAAATTGTCCGATGTGTCCGCCATTATGTCGCAGTCGTGAAAAAAAAAAAAAATGATCGCCGCCATTAGTAGTAAAAAAAAAAAATGCAATAAAAAACTATCCCCTGTTTTGTAAACGCTATAAATTGTGCGCAAACCAAACGATAACCGATTACGATTTTTTTTACCAAAAATAGGTAGAAGAATACGCATCGCCCTAAACTGAGGAAAAAAATAAATGTTTTATATATTTTCGGGGGATATTTATTATAGCAAAAAAGTAAAAAATATTGAATTTTTTTCAAAATTGTTGCTCTATTTTTGTTTATAGCGCAAAAAATAAAATCCGCAGAGGTGATCAAATACCACCAAAAGAAAGCTCTATTTGTAGGGGGGAAAAAAGGACGCCAATTTTGTTTGGGAGCCACTTCGCACGACGTGCAATTGTCAGTTAAAGCGACGCAGTGTCGAATCGCAAAAACTGTCCGGGTCCTTTACCTGCCTAAAGGTCCGGGTCTTAAGTGGTTAAACTGTTCCTAGCCAACAGAGCCAACCCCTCTATGCTGTTATGGGGGAAGAGGAAAGGGGGGACAACACAGCTTCCTCATAGATACAGTATTCTGATTGAGCGTTGTCACTCTAGGAAGGACAGTGTTGTTGCTACCATGATCTTCAGGTGAAAATAAAGGGGAAAAAAAGAAAATCATGCAGCCGCCACCTCTAAAGACTGGTAAACTGCAATAGAGTACATGGTTTGTAATTGGGTTTTGATATTGTCTAAAGAAAACCTATACTTACAGAAAACATTAGAATATAATGTTCTGGGAAGATGGGCACCATAAGGTGCCGGGACATACTTTTACAGCATTACTATATGGGGCCTGTGTACCATCCGCCTGTTTTAAAAGGTAGGATTTAGGGCTGGCCATACATTATACAATTTTCCTTTAGATTTACCAAAATCATAATATTTGGTCAAACCTAAAAACTTTCAATTTGCATGCAATCAGACAGGCCCTTGTACTCTATTAGTTGTAGGCAAATCTAAAAGGAAATTGAACAAGAAAAAATTGTATATTGTATGACCAGCTTAAAGCGGAGGTTCACCCTCAAAATGAACTTTCCAGCAACGGAAGTAAATCCATCAATTTAACAGTTTGAAAAAGCAGTTACATCCCTGGCATGCCGGGAATGCTAACTGTCACATTGGTTGTGCTCTCAACTAAACTATCAAACCATCCAATGGCTGGTGTCATAACTGATCACATGTGCAGCATCATGGCAGTTGAAGATTGAACAAAGGCCAAGACGTGCCTTAGCAGCCGTCAATCAACTCCTCTTCGCTTAGAAACGCCCATTCCCCGCTCGGAGCCGGAAAACAAGGGCTCATATAACGATAAGTACAAGAAAAAAAAAAAAAAACACACACACAGCATACTGCAGATGTTAGCAGTATGCTACAGCTAATGTCAAAAAGTGGATTTTTGGGTGAACCTCCGCTTTTAGTCATCAAAAGGCATCTGTAAGATATACAGATATAGACATAACTTAAATTTTTCTAGACTTGATTTTTTTTTTTCCCCATGCATCCTGGGTGATAAATATCAAGGACGTCATATGACGGCTTGGGGGCGAGAAGTGGTTAAGGGAGTGGATCTAATACTTAACTGGTGAGGAGTTTCAAGGTACAGTGCTTTGAGGTTAGGGGGTTTGTAGGTAGTTGTAGAAGTGGGCGAGATAATATTAATGTATATAGGACTTATTTTTCCAACAGAACCAGCAGCTAACCTCAAGAGTTAATCTATATTTTATCTAACTGAATGAAAATGTGATGTACAGCGACAGTATAACCACTGTATAAGTAAATAAATAAACTGCAAAAAAGTGTTTTATAAATTATTTTATCTTTCAAGAACAGCTTACCAGGCTCTGCATTCAGCGATTTGTGAACACTGGGCTCCAAGGCATCTTCCAAGTTAAATTCATTCTCATCATCTAAAGAAAACATTTAGATTATATGAATGTCTTTATTTAGGTCCAACAGGGCCATGCATAATATATAAATTATTATATAAACAGACATACATAAAACATAGAAATCTAGGAACTGCAAAATACAAAAGGTTACCAGTAATAAAACCTATGGCTTTATGAGTGAAAAACTTATATAGCGCAACACATGCGAACTGAATCGCCTCTGGGCGTTGTATCCATTCCATGAGTAAAACTTTTAGACCTCAGAAGAGATGGGTTTTAATCTTTCTTCTGAAGGCCAAGTGGTTCAACTCCAAATCGGATGGCGGTTGGTAGAGCGTTCCACAGTCTAGGTCCTTGGACTGCAAATCTTCGATCTCCTTTGGACTTGTATCTGGCTTTGGGTATCTGGAGTAGATTTTGGTTGGTGGATCGCAGAACGCGATTGGGGTTGTGAGCTTTTAGTTTTTCGCATAGATATTGGGGGGCGTTTCCTTGAACACACTTCTGCGTCAAACAGAGTGCCTTGAAAGTGATTGTCTTACTGGCAACCAATGAAGGGATCTCAGTGAAGGTGAGATTGATTCCCATGTTTTTTTGCCGGTCACTAATCGTGCGGCCGTATTTTGAACGACTTGCAGACGAGCGATTTGGTATTTGGGGAGTCCGAGATAAAGGGCATTTGCATAGTCTAGTTTGGAGTTGATAATTGTTCCCACCACGACTGCTATGTCTTATTTCGGGATAAAGGGGGTGAGTCTGCGTAGTAGGCGCAGCAGATGGTGCGATCCGCTGACTACTGACCCTATTTGTGCATCCATTGTCATGTAGGTGTCGAAAATT
This sequence comes from Rana temporaria, assembly GCF_905171775.1. Lineage (NCBI taxonomy): Eukaryota > Metazoa > Chordata > Amphibia > Anura > Ranidae > Rana > Rana temporaria. The sequence goes on from NC_053493.1 coordinate 328,751,743, forward strand.
ACTCAGACTTTTGACTTCGGTGCTAGGGGTGATGGTTTTACCCAGAATGGGCGGGGGTGTCCATGTCGCAGGATGATTTTTTCGGTTGGCGTGAAACAGGAGAAGTTCTGTTTTCGAACCGTTGAGTTTAAGACCACTGTCATCCAGTTTTCTATCAAAGTAAAGCATTTTTCTAGTCTGAGAAATCCTTTTTGTTGCAGATCTAGGGTTTTATCCAAACCCACCTCGGGGAAAAAAAAAAAAAAAAAAAGGAGTAGACTAATCGGCTTTATTATATATATATATATATATATATATATATATATATATATATATATATATATATATATATATATATATACACACACACATACACACACACACACACACACACACATATATATATACACACACACACACATACATACATACATACATACATACATACATACACATACACATATATATACACACACACACACACACACACACAATATTAGGTCTAGTGACCCTTAGCCAGACTACTATACTCTGGTCTCACTCCCGAAGAGTAAATTCTGAATGGCTGCATGTAGCCTGCTCTACTGAAACCCCATCTAGTTCCTACAACTTTTCTGCCTATTGTGTGCAAGGAGCACAAGCAGAGCAGCATCTGCAATCACAAGAAAATGAACAACAAGTGAAATAAATTGGGTATGGCAAAACCCCCTGAAAAGTTCTGTTAAGCCATTAAATCAAACAGTGGCATTGCTATGGGGGTGCGGGGATGCGGACTGCACCCGGGTGAGACCACCAAGTAGGAAGTAATATCCAACCACAATGGTATCACCCTTATCTGTGACAGCTCACGGATTGGCACGCTGGCACCCACCACATCATTTACATGGGGCTGGTTTGGGGCTCGAACTGTGACTGTGTGTTGCCAGACAGAAAGTAGCCTGCCCAACACCCTGCAGGTAACTGTGGCAGGCTCGACAGGAGAGGAGCCGATGGGGGGATGACACCATGTTTTTCCGCACCAGATGACACCACCAACATCAAAAACAGAAAAAATGTATACTTACAATCGTCAGGCTGACGTGGTTCATGATCATCCAAAGCATCCTCCAAGTCAAGGATATCTGAAAGGAAAACAGTTTCTAAAATAAACTAAAAATAGAACAAGTATTTTCTGGGCACAAGCATATAGTAATAAGTAGAAACACCAATTGGGAAATGGAGGAGCCCAAGGGGTCCCTCTTCTGATAAGAAAACGTGACCACCCTACAAAAATATGTTAGGCCTGTTAGAAGCTTTCAGGCATTCCATGTGAAAAAAAATCTGCGTCAGGGAGACACATGTAACGCCCACAGTAATAAATTAATGTACATGGGTACATATCATGCTTGTGGCAGCTAGGACACGATTACCTGAATACACAAAAAGCCATGTCCAGGGGTTTACACACATGCATGTATATTAAATGCCGGCATGTGGCAATATAAACCCATGTGTAGCTATATTAATGCCGGCATGTGGCAATATAAACCCATGTGTAGCTATATTAATGCCGGCATGGCTTATGCCCATGTGTAGCTAGCGTGTGCTATCCAGACTTCCAGACCTAGAAATACTCCTGCAAGTTATTCTGAATGCCTAAAAGCATCCAAGTGCATGAGGCCTTATACTATAATAAACCACAAATGAAGATACCGATAATGAACCAAGCCCTTTATAAAAGATTCAGTGCTGCATGCCTGAAAGTCAAATCCATTTTAGACACTGAAACAGGTTTAGCAATGTGCTTGCGAATGGGAATCCTAAAACCTGGAAAGAACTGGCTTTATAATCCAGTACAAAGAATTAATAACAAAAATCTCATCTCTTATGTAAAAAGACAATGCTTTTCATGCATCCATAACTTTAATAAAACCAGCATTACAGTTTTATAAACGCTTACCTTCATCTTGCAAATCTAACTCTAGGTCACCATCCACAACATCTTCGAGGTCTTGATCACTTAGATCTATAATAAAATCGGAGACAGTGTGCAATATTCTTATTGCCATTCAAAGCAAATGTCATTTACATTAAACTAATGTACAAGAATAAGATCACAGCCTTCTCTATCAACTGCAATAAGGCATACATTATCTATAGTAATCCTCTAATTGAGACGCATACTCTGCAAACTGTGCACGGCATAATGTAAGCCAGAACCCCCATATGTCTATTATAGACTGCCGAGGGGACTCAGAACGACTCTGATACTTCCTTTTGAACACAGCGGGGCTAAATCATTTTTTCATTTTTGATGCTGCGAAAAATCCACCGCTGACCTCGGAATGTTTGTGTAGTACTTAAATAAACGAAAGGGGTATTAAATCAAAAAAATTATATTGCAGCTTACCAGTCACGATTTGTAGCCCAGACCGAGAGACAGAGCCTTGGTGCTGAGAGCTGGTAGTGAACGCATTCTCAGCACAAACTGCCGCCAACTAGCAACGCATGTGTGGCATGTGGGTGTTAAAGCCCACCCTTTAGCCACCACACATAAAGTGTCATATGGTCATAAAGGGGTTAAAGAGGTTCTCTTGTTCCCCATCTGGGTTTTGGGAGGCTTCCTGGCTAGGATGTGGTGAAAAGTCAGGCTCTGAGGTTTAATACAGTTAGGTACTGACAGTGACGACAGACCGTGTTTAACCATTTGACCTCTGGAAGATGTACCCTCCTTCATGACTAGGCCAATTGTGCAGTAGTGCGACACAATACCCAAATAAAATGCATGTCCTTTTTTCCCCCACAAATAGAGCTTTCTTTTGGTGGCATTTAATCACCACTGCGTTTTATAATTTGTTTTGCACTATAAACAAAAAATTGCCTTAAAAAAACCCCACCGAAAAACAAAATTCTCTTTTCGTCCATGGACGAACACAGCTCCTTAAAGCGGGGGTTCACCCCCAAAAAAAAATTTTTTAACATTACATTCAGCTGAGTTGTCATAATGACAAATCGGCTGTTTTTTTTATTTTATCCCCGTACATACCGTATTTTCACCGCCGCTTCCGGGTATGTCTTCTGCGGGACTGGGCGTTCCTAATTGGTTGACAGGCTTCCGACCATCGCATACTGCGCGTCACGAGTTGCCGAAAGAAGCCGAACGTCGGTGCGCAGGCGCCGTATAGAGCAGACTCGCAGACCGGCTTCTTTCGGCAACTCGTGACGCGCTGTATGCGACGGTCGGAAGCCCGTCAATAAATTAGGAACGCCCAGTCCCGCAGAAGACATACCCGGAAGCGGCGGTGAAAATACGGTATGTACCGGGATAAAAAAAAAAAAAAAAGCCGATTGTCATTATGACAACTCGGCTGAATGTAATGTTAAAATTTTTTTTTTTGGGGTGAACCCCTGCTTTAAATCTTGCCTTGTGGGTTATGTTCCTGTTCTATAGGAGAGGACTAGGCAGAACATGTTAGATATTTAAATACATGTGTTACTTTAAACAGAGTTGAACAGCCCCCCCCCCCCCCAGGGGGCAGTCCCTCCAGACATAACCCTCCGGCTCTGCAGTCAGCAGCTCAGGTTTTTTCTGTCTAGTTGAGGAGGACCTGGCTCCCTTTGGTCTCAGGGTCCTGAGGAAATTTATTATTTACATTTTTATGATTTTATCAACTGCCGGCTGGGTGACAGGCTGGATAATATAGATCCTTGTAGTCCCCCCGGTCCGGCCATTGAGCGTGAGCAGTCCTTAGCTACTCTGTAACCCCTTTTTGTCCTTCCCTTGCGGGGCTTGCTGCGACCGGGGTATACCTCTGTGGGTCTCCAGGTCCCGGTTATGGTCTGTGTGGGGGTGTCCAGGCCCGCTCTGTGGGGGGGGGGGGGGGGGGGGTGGTCTTTAGTGGGAAGCCTCCACCGCAGCCTTCTCGTCCACATCACTGTATTTGGGCGCCATTTTGGTAGCGCCGGCGCCATTTTTCTGTGGCCTGTGCTTATTATTGAATTTCCCTTTGGTGGCCATTTTGCAACAGTCAGTAGAGGAGCATCCTCCAGAGTGCGCAAGGCTGGCTGACCAATTGGTACAGGGCCTTGTGTATGTCTGATGCCACTCTGGATGCAGCCCCCTTGATTTCCAGAGCCTCTGTATCTGCGGTGGTATTGCGCCGCCTGATTTGGCTGAAATGCTGGTCCGCTGACCAAGCATAAAAAAAAAAGCTCTGGCAGATCTGCATTTCAAAAGGTGGGGGGCTCTTTGGTACCTCGCTGGACGACATTAAGGATGTCACTGGAGGTAAGAGCACACTTCTCCCTCAGTCCTCTAAGGGGAAGGAGCCATGCTGTAAGCCGGGACCTTCTTTTTCTACGCAGAAGCAGTATTTTGGTCAGTCAGGGCCTGCGGGCAGATCCTCTTAGACTGACAAAAGGTCCAGCTGGGGGACAGAAGCGTCCCTGGGTGCTTAAGTCAAACAAGCCGGCTAACAAGACTACTACCGCATGTTTTGCCCCCGCCCGGTGGGGAGATGACTTTGCGGGTTTGCAGATCGGTGGACCTCCTTGCTCGCCGACCTGTGGGTCTGCGAGGTGGTCACTTCTGGGTACAAGTTAGAGTTTCTTTCCTATCCGCCAAACAGATTTTTTCCCTCAAATCTTCCTCTTTCCCCCGACTCTGACTGCCTTACTGGGGGCAGTACAATAAATTACTGAGGTCCATGGTAATTATGCCTGTGCCACTTTCAGGGATTTTACTCGATTCTGTTTGTGGTCCCAAAGAAGGACAGAGTCTGTCCGATCTTGGATCTCAAGGCCCTCAACTTTGTAAGGGTTCGAAAGTTCCAGATGGAATCATTGCTATCGTGGGCTACCTAGATGATCTTCTGAGAGCTGCTTCTGGCTCAGAATTAGAGGACGTGTCTATAGCCAGTCAGAGCCTCCGGGAATTTGGTTGGGTGCTGAACATTCAGAAGTCAGTCTTGGTACCGACTCAGCGTCTGGAGTACCTAGGATTAATTCTGGACTCCTCAGAGGCGAAAGTCTTCCTTCCGCTCCAGTCGGCGGTGAAAATGTTAACATTCCGTAAATGGTCGTCTCTCCGATTTTGCATGCGTGTTCTGGGCCTTATGGTAGCCTCCTCCGAGGCAGTACCGTATGCCCAATTCCACACTCAAGTCTTGCAGAAGGAGATCCTGTCCAACTTCAAGCGATCAGGCTCTGCCTCTCCTCGTGGTTGCAGAGGCTACAAGGACGTCCAATCAGGATCCAGTCGGACGCCGCCACGACAGTGGCTTATGTCAACCATCAGGGGGGAACACAGAGCTCAGCTGCGGCGTCGGAGGTCGCTCACATCATGTGGTGGGCGGAAAGGAGCATGCCGGCTCCGTCGGCCTTCTCGACTCAATCGCAAGGTGTCGAGGTTCGTGGCCAGGTCCAGAGTTCCCTGGGCAAATGTGGGAGGACCTTCCGTCTCAAGGTCCCATACTTCATCCTCATTTACAGTCATTGGCTTTAACGGCATGGTTATTGAAAGCCAGGTACTAAAAGGACCGAGGTCTGTTGGATTCGGTCATCTCAACCATGCTGAGGGTGCGAAAGTCATCTTCTCTGAAGATCTACCATCGCACTTGGAAGACCTACATCTCTATGTGCGAAGAGATGGAGTGGCGTCCATGGGCATATTCGACAACCAGCAGTGTTGCCAACCGTCCATATTTTAACGGACAGTTCATAAAAACGGGCACTTTTTTCCCCCGTTCGTAAATGTCCGTGGTTGCGGGAATGTTCCAGTAAAAATAGCCGAGATTGGTTCGGCTAAGAAATGCACATGGAGATTGGAGGCAGGGGGTGATGGTGGCTGCGGTGGCACCGCAGAGGGGGATGGAGGCAGGGGGCAATGAAGGCAGGAGGTGTTGGTGGCACCACAGAGGGGGATGGTGGCACCGCAGAGGGTGGGGGATGGAGACAGGGGTTGTTGGCGGCACCGCAGAGGGGGATGGAGGCAGGGGAAGATGGAGGCAGGGGGTGATTGGAGGTAGGAGCCTGGGGGAGATTGGAGGCACCGCAGAGGGAAGTAAAGGCAGGGGTGTTGGTGGCGGAGGGGGATGGAGGCAGGGGGTGATGCGACTAAATAATTTGCCCTTATTATAAAATCGAAAATAACAAAAATGTTTTTTTACCTTAATATCTACCTTAAAATCACATTGTCATTTGCCTAGCGTACTTATTTGTAGCCTAAATACTGAAATTTGCACCTAAAAATGTAATTTAATGTAATTTAGCGATTAATTAATCGCTAATTAATCGCTAAAATTAATTTTGTGAAATGCCAGTAAAAACGTGGCTGCGCTAGTAAATTTCGGGTGTCGTGCCAGTAAATTTTAATCTGGTAGGTTGGCAACACGGATTTCCAGGGTCCTGCTGTTTTTGCAGCGAGGAGTGGATCAGAAACTTGCCTTAAGCACTATTAAGGAACAGATTTCAGCCTTGGCTGCTTTCTTTCAATGACCCTTGGCGACCCATTCACTAGTGGGTACGTTTGTGCAGGGGGGTTCGACATGTGATTTCCCAAATTAGACCACCGCTTCCTCCATGGGATTTGAATCTGGTGCTCTCGGCTCTTCAGGAGCCTCCTTTTGAGAAAATCTGAGAGATTTCTCTCCTGATCTCAGAAGGTGGCCTTTCTAGTGCCCATTACATCTGTCAGACGAGTTTCTGAGTTGGCGGCCTCGTCTTGCAAGTCACCTTACTCCATAAGGATAAGGCGGTGCTACGCCCGCAGCCTTCTTTTCTTCCGAAGGTGGTTTCAGCTTTTCACCTAAATGAGGACATTGTACTTCCTTCTTTGTGTCCTCGGCCGTTGCATCCCAAAGAGGCTGCGTTACATACCTTAGACGTGGTACGTGCCTTGCGGGTGTACCTGTCCAATACAGCTCCATTCCGGAAGTCCGTCTCACTGTTTGTATCAGTGTCTGGTCCACAAAAGGGCCTGGTGGTCTCATCGGCCACCATTTCTCGGTGGATCAGGCAGACCGTCATCCAATCCTACACCCTTAAGGGGGGGGGTTTTCCTGGCGGCTCAAGGTCCTGTCCTCCCTTCTCCTGCCCTTGCAGAGCGGGGATCTTCCCGTGTCAGGGAGCCAAATTGCCCGGGATGCAGTAACAATGTCCTGCCTCCTATGATAGACAGCACACTGATCCAATGCCGGAACATTGAATTAATGTGACGTGATTACAGGAGGCGGGACATGGTTACTGCGCCCAGGGCAATTCAAATCCAGCTCCGTGACACAGCAGAAGATTGCCGCTCTGATCTGGGCACAGGCAGTCTCTGACCGTCTCCTGTATCATGTCTGCTAGAGGTGCACCAAATGGAAATTTTGCTAATACTATTAGCAGGGTGCTTAAGAGATTGCAGACAGTGTTGACGCTGTCAGGGAGCCAAGGGGACCCTATATCATATATACTGGACCTGCCCCAAGATCGTGCCATTTTGGACAGACACACAGTTATTGCTGACCCGTCTCATGGGGGTATTGGTCCCCAGGACCAAGATATTTTTTACTAGGGGTGTCACCTCTGCAAATCCCAAAGTGCTCCAAAAAAATTACTTAGACATGTTTTGAGGGCTGCGAGGAGCCTGGTTGCTCTCCACTGGAAGCGACAATACCATCCCTCACAGAAGGATCTGTACTCATGGACAAAGGATATAGAGCGGATGGAAAAAATGACAGCCAGGCTGCAGGATAGACTGGAGATACATGATAAGGTCTGGGAGGAATGGCACCGTCGTTAAGATCCTCCCTGAGCTAGCGGCCGATCCCGCCCCCCCTCTCTCTCTTCGTTGTATTCCTTTTTACTGTGAATTTGACTAGTTTTCAGCAGACTGTGTTTGTGGTCTAGCGATTTATATGTGGAGTTAGTAAGCTCTCCCTGCAGTCTGCTTTGTGAAGTACTGTATCCTCAAATGCACTGTTTTTGTTGCTGCTATGCTGAAGTTGTTTTCTATTTATTGTACCACAATGCTGACCTGTTTAATCAAAATTGTTATTTGAAAAAAAAAAAAAAAAAAAAAAAAAAGAAGATTGCAGACATGATACAAGAGATGGTTAGAGACTGTGGACTGCATTTTTCTTGAGCTTTTCTTGCACTATAAAGGTGCAAATAATGGCCAACAATAAATTCATATTCATTTAAATTGATGATAATAATTAAGTCAAATATAATACAATTATATATAAAAAAGAAATTGTTTTTAAAAAAAAAAATGCAATTTTTGGTTTTCCGCAAAGTGCATTCTACATTTTCGGCACCAAAATCTCCATTCGGTGTACCCCTAATAAAAAAAAATAATTTCTTCATAAAATTTAGGTCAATATGTATTCTGCTTAATATTTTAGGGGAAAAAAAAAATCAATCATTGTAGATTGATTGGTTTGCGCAAAAGTTAAAGAATCTACAAACTGATATTTGTATTTATTTATGGCTGGTAGCACAACTGATCACATATGCAGCACAATGGAAATTGCAGAACACACAGAGGAAAAGATGGCAGCTACATTGGCTGTAAAGAATAGGAGGGTTTAGTTCTGCTTTAAGGATTAAAAAAAAAAAAACGAAACAAATAGCAACTTCATTCACTCTTCACCAGTCAGAACCATCCGAGATGATTGCTACTCGGTACTACACTTAGATGGCTCTAACTTTTTATACAAGCCTGCATGTTCAACTCTTGAGCAAGTTAGGCTTAGCACAATTATTGTTCAAGCTCGATACATCTCAAACAAACTGCACCACGCAGGTACGGTAAATTTCTGCACTGCAGCTGGGTCTCCACTCATTACAGAGCACTTAAACTATTTATGTAATGAACATTCAGCTTTGCTTGTCTCAAGACTATTCTGACTCAGCCCCCTCCATAGGCACTCATTCAGCAGTACAATACATCCAACCATTGATCTAAATTGTAAATCAATCCCTACGGCATGCTTGATGCCAATTAAAGGCGATTAGGTTTTAGTGTTTGCCAACCAGACAAGAGCACATGTAGTGCTTGAAATAAAAGCAATGGATATATAGAACAGCTCCTAGTATGACAGTATGAATGCAGCCTCAAGTCTGACAAACTTCTCAGAAGTGGTTCAATGTCGGAGATGTGCGCTATGGTAATGTACATTGCAAAAATGTCTCTCTCTCGCACACTAATTACATATACACACACAAAAACTTGGGGACCTAAAAGTTCCACTTCACAGATCTAGTGTTTTGCTTTACCACATGCTATGGGGTCATTTGTGTGCCCAGCCTATTGCATTAGGGTGTGCACCCCAAAGCTCAAACGCACATGCAGTCTCTGCAGCCTCAACTGCACTGGACAGTGAATGCATAGGGTAGTGCTTTGTGCTGAGATGCTACCTGTTCATTCACAAACTAAAGCATAGTAATCATTTACTATGCTTTGGTTATGAATAAACACAGTGCGTGTGTTTACAGTGTTCATTTAGAAAAGGAAGGGGCAGGCAAATGACATTTACTAGCCCCTTTCCTCTCTGAATTCTGAAAAATCCCCCATAGCAACTGGGGACAGAAGAGGAGCGAAGCCAGCAGCACTGCTAGGATAAAAAAAAAAAAGTGCAACACGGGGTGAGACCTGGGCAGTAAGGGCAATCCACACATAGTGATCAGGGTGTGCCCAGGAACACCCCCCTGCACACGCCTATGTATGGTGTAAACAACCTCTACTAGTCTTAATTAGGAGTTAAATTAGGGACCATTTTAGCATTCACAAGATATTGTTTTGTGGGCTGTGACTAAACTAACTGCAAGGATTCAACTTGTGTGTCTACATAGGCCACAGAACTGGAGTATGAGGCACCAAGACAATACTAAAGGCGAGGATTAAACCTACAGTTGCCACAAAAAAGTATGTGAACCCTTTTAGAATGATATGGCTTTCTGCACAAATTGGTCATAAAATGTGATCTGATCATCTAAGTCACAACAATAGACAATCACAGTCTGCTTAAGCTAATAACATACAAAGAATAAAATGTTACCATGTTTTTATTAAACACACCATGTAAACATTCGCAGTGCAGGTGGAAAAGTATGTGAAAAGTATGTGCCTAGTGTGAATGATGCCTCGCACAAAAGAGCTCTCAGATGACCCACGATTAAGAATTGTTGACTTGCATAAAGCTGGAAAGGGTTATAAAAGTATCTCCAAAAGCCTTGCTGTTCATCGGTCCACGGTAAGACAAATTGTCTATAAATGGAGAAAGTTCAGCACTGCTGCTTTTCCCCCCTAGGAGTGTCCGTCCTGTAAAGATGACTGCAAGAGCACAGAGTAGACTGCTCAATGAGGTGAAGAAGAATCCTAGAGTGTCAGCTAAAGACTTACAAAAGTCTCTGGCATATGCCAACATCCCTGTTAGCGAATCTATGATACGTAAAACACTAAACAAGAATGTATTTCATGGGAGGATACCACAGAGGAAGCCACTGCTGTCCAAAAAAAAAAAACATTGCTGCACATTTACAGTTTGCACAAGAGCACCTGGATGTTCCACAGCAGTACTGGCAAAATATTCTGTGGACAGATGAAACCAAAGTTGAGTTTTTTGGAAGAAACACACAACACTGTGTGGAGAAAAAGAGGCATAGCACACGAACATCAAAACCTCATCCCAACTGTGAAGTATGGTGGTGGGGGCATCGTGGTTTGGGGCTGTATTGCTGTGTCAGGGCCTGGACGGATTGCCATCATCACAGGAAAAACGAATTCCCAAGTTTATCAAGACATTTTGCAGGAGAACTTAAGGCCATCTGTCCACCAGCTGAAGCTCAACAGAAGATGGGCGTTGCAACAGGACAATGACCCAAACATAGAAGTAAATCAACAGAATGGCTTAAACAGAAGAAAATACGCCTTCTGGAGTGGCCCAGAGTCCTGACCTCAACCTGATTAAGATGCTGTGGTATGACCTCAAGAAAGCGATTCACACCAGACATCCCAAGAATATTGCTGAAATGAAACAGTTCTGTAAAGAGGAATGGTCAAGAATTACTCCTGGCCGTTGTCCACGTCTGATCTGCAACTACAGGAAACGTTTGGTTGAAGTTATTGCTGCCAAAGGAGGTTCAACCAGTTATTAAATCTAAGGGTTCACATACTTTTTCCACCTGCACTGTGAATGTTTACATGGTGTGTTCAATAAAAACATGGTAACATTACATTTTTTGTGCGTTATTAGTTGGAGCAGACTAATTGTCTATTGCTGCGACTTAGATGAAGATCAGATCACATTTTATGACCAATTTGTGCAGAAATCCATATCATTCCAAAAGGGTTCACATATTTTTTGTGGCAACTGTATGTTGTGCCTCATACTACTGTGCGGTATCCTGAGGAAATACTACAGGCAAGGATTTAACCCATGTATCTACATAGTGCTGCATACGTCTGTTCAGCGGCCTGAGGCAATACAAATGGTGGGGTTTCAACCTATGGATCTACATAGTGCCTCATACTCCTGTTCTGCTGCCCGAGATAATACTAAGGGCGAGGATGTAGTGCCTTATACAACTGTGCAGTAGACTTAGGAAATACTATGGGTGAGGATTCAACCCATGTATCTACATAGTGCTGCATACTTCTGCTCTGTGGCCGCCATACCAAGGGTGAGGGTTTTAACCTATGTATCTAAATGGCGACTCATACTCCGGGGTTGAGTGGGCTGTGGTAACACTCAGGGTGAGGATTCCACCTATGCCTCATACTCCAGTTCAGTGGTCTGTGGCAATACCAAGGGTGATGTTTCAACCTATGGATCTACAAAGTGACTTATACTAGTGTTGAGCGAGGATGGGGATTCAACCTGTGCATCCACGTAGTGCCTCATACTCTTGAGATTATCACTAGATCCTACTAACAGAGCATCTGATGGCTTTCCCACCGGCTTACAGTGCTCACAAAAAATATTCTTTGAATAGCATATACCCTTCACAGAAATAATGTATGAAAGTGCCACAGACATGATGTCACTGCCATTGAGGTCAAGAACTGATGGTTTCTGACAAAACTTTTTCTAAAAATAGGGACATCGGTATAAATACAGTATATGCACTACTGCCAATATCAGCAGGTTTGTGACAAGGTGTTCCCAAAGGATGGTTGTTAATTGGTCAGATCCTTCATCCACCATCTGAGAATCCTTAGGCTAGGCACATTTTCTGTGTAGTAACTAGAAAGTTTTTCTACTGCGCAGGGCAAAATTTTTTTTAAAGTCTGTTACAAATTTTCATCTGTGATTTAAACTGGACGGAGCTCACAAAATAACCAGCTGCAGAAATCTGAGCAGTCAGGAACTGTACAGACAATTGTAGTCTGTACTTACCTATTGACATCTTTGAGGTTTATTTTGTTTTTCAATAAAACAAACATTAAAAATGTGTGTGTCGGAAATCCAAAGATGAATTGGGAAGTTATATTGATCGATTTTTGTAAAAGCCATAATCAGGTTGGTGTAGAAACAGGCTGACTTTTTTTGTCAAAGATGTTTTTTTTATGTCAGAATAACAGATTTTTTTTGTGTTTGCGCACCCATTGTGCATAATGCTCAACATCAGTGAGACAACTCAATTGTTCTAATTCTATTGACATTTGATATGCAACGTATTGTTCAGTGTACCAGCTATTCCTCACTTTTGGTTGAATGGACTTGAGAAAACTTGTCATACAAACAAGGACAAAATGACGCAGTAAAATCAGGCTCATTGTTCTGTAAACTGGCTCTGAAGTCACACGGTTTTGCGTTGATGAATTCTCTGCATGAATGTAAAAATATGCTCTACTAACTGCTCCCTTCACCCCCCACCCTAAACACCCAATTGCTTTCTCTCACTGACCCAGTGCTGTCCCAGGTCCAGCACAGTTCTCTTTCTGGCCTCACAGGAGACACTGACGGCAGAGGGAGCCATAGGCTCCTGTTGCAGTCAAACGCCTATGAATGCACACAGCCTGGCTAATTAGCATGCTTGCATGGGTACCCCCATAGCACCAGGGCTGGTGCTACCACTAAGCAAACTAAAAAGCCACCTATGGCACACTGCTGCCTATGGCACCCGGCCACTGATGTTTCTACTCTTCTGTCTGGAAAGAAAGAAAGAAAGAAAGAAAGAAAGAAAGAAAGAAAGAAAGAAAGAAAGAAAGAAAGAAAGAAAGAAAGAAAGAAAGAAAGAAAGAAAGAAAGAAAGAAAGAAAGAAAGAAAGAAAGAAAGAAAGAAAGAAAGAAAGAAAGAAATTCACATTTATACAGCGATTACTGCTATAAAACTACACCGATTACTGTGTAAATGTGACTGGCAGAAAAGTGGTTAACACTAGGGGACGATCAAGGGGATAAACATGTTCCCTAGGGAGTGATTCTAACTGTAGGGGGCGGGGACTCACAAGGGGAGGAGACCGATATGTGTTCCTCTGTACTGGGAACTCAAATCAGTCCCCTCTACTCTGACAGGACATGGATCTGTGTGTTTACACACAAAGATCCACGGTCCTGCTGTGATTGCGGGTGCCCACCGCCCCCTAGCTGCCCAGGACGTTATATGACATCCTCCCAGAGGGAGGGTGGGTTCCTGCCAACGTCATTTTACAATGACTCTGTAAGAAAGGGGTTAAACTGTAGTTTGGACTGACTTTGTACACGCACTAAGGCGGGAGGTGCGGTGGCGGCATAGCAGCGCTATACCGTCGGAATTGTGGTGGTATTTGGGCGCTAGTAGTGCGATTTTTAACCCCCGCTAGTGGTCGAAAAAGGTTTAATACCGCCCGCAATGCTCCTCTGCAGAGGCGGTATATAGCTGTGGTTTCCCATTGCTTTCAAGGGGAAGGAGCGATGGAGGAGAGGTAAAACACACCGCTCCAAAGATGCTGCTAGCGGGACTTTTGGAGCGGTCCTGCCAGTGCACCGCCCCAGTGTGAAAGCCCTCTGGCTTTTACACTGGAGAAACAGGGTTTAGGGCCGGTTTGCAGGCGCTATTTTTAGCGCAATAGTGCCTGCAAACCGCCGCAATGTGAAAGGGGCCTTAAAGTGCATCTACCACAGGCGCTTAATCACCCAATTTCAAATTATATATACACATACACACACAGTGTGCGAGATTTGCAAGACAAGAAAAATTTATTTTGACTTGATATACAATCAATGTCTTGATACAACTGTAGCGTCATGTCATAACTGTGTAAGAGCCCTGGTTCACACTGGGCTGCTGGAGTGAAGCCGTGCGAGTTCAGCTGAACTCGCACGGCTTCACTCCCGCTGGCAGTCCCGATTTCGGCCGCGATTTAAGAGACATCTGTGCAGGTTTCTGCACAGATGTCAATGTAAATCGCGGCCCGAAATCGCAAAAAGTAGTACAGGAACTACTTTTGGAAATCAGTGCAGCGCCGCAGATGCGGCGTCGCACCGATTAGGACGGTGTCATTGCCGACTTTTGCCGGCAAATGCCGCCGATTTGAGATGCGATTTCACATGTGAAATCGCATCTCAAATCGAACCAAATCGTACCCAGTTTGAACCTGGGCTAAAAGAGGAGCGAGGCACCTCCAAGTATAGCAATATGGTTACATTTAATGAAGGTACAACAACATTTTGCAACTCACAGGCATCCAGGGTAAACCTGCATGCATAGACCTCCCACCTCTTCGCCATCGTTCCTTCCACTCTGCGCTCCATGAGCGGTTCAAGCTGCACTTTCAGATCACTCTACTACAGGCTTTTCTTTCTGGTCACCATTGCAGACAGCTTTACCCCAGATGCCTGCATACTTAGATGTGCCTCTCTTAATCATCAACCATGTGAGTTGCTATCTCTCCCTCCCGGAGATCCCTTCACTGGTTTCCAGTAAAAGACAGAATTACGTTTAAGGCACTTTGCCTGACGCATAAGTGTGTTCAAGGAAGTGCCCCCCAATATCTATGCGAAAAATTAAAATGTCACAACCCCAATCGCGTCCTCCGTTCTACTAACCAAATCTACTCCAAATACCCAAGGTCAGATACAACTCCAAAGGAGAACGTAGATTCGCAGTCCAAGGACCTAAACTCTGGAACGCTTTACCAACCAGCATCCGAACGGAAGTGAATCACCAGGCCTTCAGAAAAAAAAAAAAAAACTTAAAACTACTATTCTGAAGGCAAAAGATAGTAGGGAATGGATACCAAGCGCCCTGAGGCGATTCAGTTTGCATGTGTTGCGCTACACAAGTTTTTCACTCACTCACTATATGTTGTACCTTCATTAAAGGTAACCTTATCGCCAGGGCCGATCCTACACGGGGTGCAGTGGGTGCCCCACACCCCAGCGCTGTCACCCGCAAGGCGCCGAGCGAGCCGCCGGGACCTTTTTTTTTTTTTTTTTAAAGCCGAGCAGCTGAGCCGCCGATTCGCCAAAGCAATCTGCGAGCCGAGCGGGATGTCAGCGACGACAGAGCCCGCGGCCGCCCCAGCATCCACAGCGCGCCGCCTCTGCGGCTGGAGATTTAGCTCCGCTCGGCTGCCTGATTCAGCTGAGCTGATTAAGCCTGCCCAGTGCCTTGAATGCCTTCTGCCTGGTCTGGCTAGACTGACTGAGTGCCATCGATCTTGCAGACTACAACTCCCAGAAGCCACGGCGGCGGCTGACTTCAGTGATGTGACGGCCGCCGTGGGTTCTGGGAGTTGTAGTCCACAGCTGTGTGCTGAGGCTCCTGGTGTATGAAATGAGTCTTGAGAAATGCGCGGCAAGCATCACTGAAGTAGAGAAGAGTTGTGCTACAACTCCGGGTTTGGATCCCTCTTATGCTGCCAGCTGAAATCAGTGCATGTGATATAAAATTGACCACAGCACAGAAGCATTGCCCCCCCCCCCCCCCCCAAAGAAATGGAGGAGGCCATGCAACTTGCAAGTCCTGCTGAGCTAGCAGCTGCCATCGGACCATGGCTGAGGTGAGAGACCCTGACCCCCACATGCTAATCCTATTTATCCCCCCCCCCCCCTGTGGGTCCTGCTGGGAGCTGCCCATTACCTGTGGGTCCTGCCCATTACCTGTGGGTTCTGCTGGGAGCTGCCCATTACCTGTGGGTCCTGCTGGGAGCTGCCCATTAACTGTGGGTCCTGCCCATTACCTGTGGGTCCTGCTGGGAGCTGCCCATTACCTGTGGGTCCTGCCCACTGTGGGTCCTGCTGGGAGCTGCCCATTACCTGTGGGTCCTGCTGGGAGCTAGCCATGGTGGCCTACAGGCCAGCAGGACCCACAGGTAATGGGCAGCTCCCAACAGGACCCACAGGTCCGTAACCAGCTCCCAGCAGGACCCACAGGTCCGCAGCCAGCCCCCTGAAGGACCCACAGGTCCGCAGCCAGCCCCCTGCAGGACCCACAGGTCCGCAGCCAGCCCCCTGCAGGACCCACAGGTCCGCAGCCAGCCCCCTGCAGGATCCGCAGCCAGCCCCCTGCAGGACCCACAGGTCTGCAGCCAGCCCCCTGCAGGATCCGCAGCCAGCCCCCTGCAGGACCCACAGATCCGCAGCTAGCCCCCTGCAGGACCCACAGATCAGCGGCCACCTCCCAGCAGGACCCACAGGCTGTAGGTCCTGCAGGGAACTGTCTGTGGACCTGTGGGTCCTGCTGGCTGCTGACCTGTGGTTCCCGCTGACCGCACCAGGTGACACCAACCCTAGCGATGCTGCTGCTTGTGTGTGTCTCGCACATCGTACAAGCTTTGGTCTGAAATTCCGGGCGGCACTGTAACAAAGTCCTGTGAGCTAGACGGAACACTGATCTAATGCAGTAAAATTGAATCAGTGTGACGTGTATCATAGAAGCCGCAAGCTGGTCTAGGAGGCAGGACTTTGTTACAGTGGTTGCCCGGGAGATTCAAATCCAAGCTCTGTGACAGCAGGAGATCGTCGTTGCTCTGTGATCCAGGAGCACTGACAGGCTGCAATTGGTGTGCACTGATGAGCTGGATTTGGTGGGAACTGGTAGCTTGCATCTGATGAATTGATTTCTTGTATAATTTCGGCAGTCTCTGACCATCTCTTGTATCATGCCTGCAGTCTCTGACCATCTCTTGTATCATGCCTGCAGTCTCTGACCATCTCTTGTATCATGCATGCAGTCTCTGACCATCTCTTGTATCATGCCTGCAGTCTCTGACCATCTCTTGTATCATGCCTGCAGTCTCTGACCATCTCTTGTATCATGCCTGCAGTCTCTGACCATCTCTTGTATCATGCCTGCAGTCTCTGACCATCTCTTGTATCATGTCTGCAGTCTCTGACCATCTCTTGTTTCTTGCCTGCAGTCTCTGACCATCTCTTGTACCATGTCTGCAGTCTCTGACCATCTCTTGTTTCATGCCTGCAGTCTCTGACCATCTCTTGTACCATGTCTGCAGTTTCTGACCATCTCTTGTACCATGTCTGCAGTTTCTGACCATCTCTTGTACCATGTCTGCAGTTTCTGACCATCTCTTGTACCATGTCTGCAGTTTCTGACCATCTCTTGTACCATGTCTGCAGTTTCTGACCATCTCTTGTACCATGTCTGCAGTCTCTGACCATCTCTTGTACCATGTCTGCAGTCTCTGACCATCTCTTGTACCATGTCTGCAGTCTCTGACCATCTCCTGTATCATGTTTGCAGTCTCTGATCATCTCCTGTATCATGTATGTAGTATGTCTGGGGGCTCTTTCTACCAGACCTCCTAACAGAAGCCCTCTCTGTGTCCATCAGAGAGACCCCCCCCCCTCCTGGTCCCATTAGTGTACTCTTCCTGTAATTTGTTTATTGTTAAGAGATCACTGGATCCCAGGATAATGAAGACTCCTTAAGGCAACATCTCTGTTTCTGAGTCGTTGCCATAGAAACATTTGTAACAGGGAGGAGTTAGTAAGATGACCACGCCCATGTGGGGGCGCCAGAAATTTTTCTGCACCCAGGCGCCTGTGACCCTAGGATGGGCCCTGCTTATCGCTACACTTAGGAGCGCCTCTCCTGTTTTTATACTCTGTAGCTCCTGCTGGATTTTGCTTCTAATCCCTTTGTGGAGGCTTCCATTTGTGAATGGACATTTTATGATTACACAACCCATCACATCGCTATAATATTTTTATATGGACTATGAATAAATGGTTGTGGAACAAATCATTTGAGTTTCCATTATTTCTTATGGGGAAAATTGCTTTGATATACAAGTGCTTTGGATTACAAGCATGTTTCTGGGACAAATTATGCTTGCAATCCAAGGTTTTACTATGCATTTTATTTATTATTTTTTATATGTGTGAGCACTGATAAAAGTTAAATTTAACAAAGATTAAAGCAAAACAAAAGAAAGTTTCATGTAATTGAATGAATGTAATAAAGACCTAAATACAACACAGTTTAGACTTACTTTCCAAGGTTCCTTGTGAATCCGTCTCAGATTCTTTCGATTCCTGTCTTGCCACCTCTCGATCTTTCAGTCCTGTATTTCCCAGTTATAATCATTATTAAAATAACAGTAAAGGAATTTCAATGTTATACGCATATGTCAATTGAATAAAAAAAATGTATGTTTGCTCATGTCATCATAACTTTTCTGCTTTTAGATTGCAAGTGTGAGACTTGCCTATATATAAATAATATATATATATATATATATATATATATATATATATATTATAGTCATCAACTGTGTATTGTGGATTGGGGGGGGGGGATGTGGGAATCACAAAATCACATTTGTTGAGTGGTGTTAAAATAAAAAAAACAGTATCCGTTTCAATGAATCTCTTCCATTAGTAAAAGTCAAGTGTCGAAAGATTTACATTAGGTAAGCATTCAACAGGATGTAATTAACGACAGCAAGCTTGGCTTTTCCAGTTCCATTATATCTGGTGGTCAGTGCAGTTTGTTTCTTTGCAGAACTGTCATTTCCTTTCCTATCCTGTTTTATGTAACTAAGGCGGTGAATAGTTTTCTCTGCGTGTATTTTAAAGTACACTGTGCAAACAGATCTTGAGAAACGTAAAACAATTTGCTTATCCATCATCAACTGCATAATTAAAAAAAAAAAAAAAAAAAAAGAAGGAGATACTAGCTACTACAATTTCAGGTCAAAAATATGGTTGTGTAGGTGCAAATGTCTCCCCATTCCTTGTCACCAAAAAACAAAGCATATTGCTTTTGGACCTATTTTTTGCGCGCTGCGATTTGAGACATACAAAATGAATGGGCTCAAATCGCATGAGATTGGAACAGGAACGAGGTGTGACTCCTGTCCGAATCAAATGCATTTTCCCACACCACTCCTGTGTAAGCCCAGGCTGAAGTCACTATGACAAGCCTAGGTTCACACAATTGCGTCACGGAAAAATATTTTATTCTTTTCATGTGACAACACTGAAGAAATGACACTTTGCGACAAAGTATAGTGATTGTACAGCTTGTATAACAGTGTAAATTTGCTGTCCCCTCAAAATACCTCAACACAGCCATTAAAGTCTAAACCGCTGGCAACAAAAGTGAGTACACCCCTAAGTCAAAAAGTCCAAATTGGGGCCAATTAGCCATTTTCCCTCCCCGATGTCATGTGACTCGTTAGTGTTACAAGGTCTAAAGGTATGAATGTGGAGCAGGTGTGTAAAATTTGGTGTCACTCTCACTTTCTCATACTGCTTACTGGAAGTTTAACATGGCACCTCATGGCAAAGAACTCTGAGGATCAGAAAAAAAGAATTGTTGCTCTACATAAAGATGACCTAGGCTATAAGAAGATTGCCAAGACCCTAAAAGTGAGCTGCAGCACGGTGGCCAAGGACAGGACAGGTTCCACTCAGAACAGGCCTTGCCATGGTCCACCAAAGAAGTTGAGTGCACGTGCTTAGTGTCATATCCAGGGCTGCAACTAACAATTATTTTCATAATCGATTAGTTGGCCGATTATTGTTTTGATCGATTAATCGGATAATAGCCTTAAATTAAAAAAAAACAAAACTGAATTTTTCAATTTTTTGGGCCAAATTTGTTGCTGGGCAGATTACAAAACACAAATTGCCGCAAAAACACATGACATGCTTTTCTGCAGCTTCTTTATTGAAGTATATTGACCCAACAAAAAAAATAGCACCGTTTTGCGTTAAAAAGTCCTTGCCCTTTCCAAATACGCAGCAGCTGAAAAAAAATCATGGATGTGAACGTGTCCCATAGGAAAACATGTAAATGAACTGTAGTGTGTTTCTGCAAAAAAGCACCAAAAAACACAGAGGTGTGACCCAGGCCTGAGATGTTTAGTAACATAATGGGGTTAAAAAAAAACTAAAAAAAAAACTAAAAAAAAAAAGTACAAAAAGAGCAAATAATCGCTACTGTAAGGGGTTCATTTTTTACTGAGGGACAGTGAAAGTAATATTTACAGTAGCAATTAGCTTTTTTGTACTATAAAAAGGGCTATTTTTCGTTTTTTTAACCCCATTATGTTACTGGCCGATCGATTTCCATTTTCATAATCGATTAATTTCATAATCGATTTATCGATTAGTTGTTTCCGCCCTAGTCATATCCAGAGGTTGTCTTTGGGAAATAGACGTATGAGTTCTGCCAGAATTGCTGCAGAGGCTGAAGGAGTGGGGGGGACAGCCTGTCAGTGCTCAGACCATACGCCACACACTGCATCAAATTGGTCTGCATGGCTGACGTCCCAGAAAGAAGTCTTAAGATGATGCACAAGAAAGCCTACAGTTTTCTGAAGACAAGCAGACTAAGGACATTGATAACCACATCCTGTGGTCTGATGCACATTTGTTCCTGGTCAGTGACTCCGGTAGCATTGAAACCACTGGATCAGGATTGATAGGTCAGCAGCAGCCTCCGTATTCTCACAGTACAGGTTTCTTCCAATTCGAAGCAGCTGCCGAAACCTTTATAAAACCAATGGATCCACCTCATGAATAGCCCGTATATTATGTGAATTGTACCATGGCATCAACTACAGTAAGCGCTGAAAGTTATATTTTTCTTCTGTTTAAAAATGGTTATGGACACTAGTTTACACCATCTTGTGAGACTTTATAGTTCTTATTGTGAGAACCGATATTAACCTCTCATGTTAAAGTAAAAATAAAATAACCTATTCAGTTTAAAATAGGAATGCAAAGCAAAATATGTACATTATATATATATAAAAAAAAAAAACACATTATCAACTTGAAGACCAGGCCTTTTCTGGCACTTCGTCAATATGCACAAATCAGTATTTTTGATAGAAATGTACTTATAAGCCACAAACATACAGTAAAACCTTGTTTGAGAGAGTTTTGCAAGACGAGCTAAATGTAAAAAATAAAGAAAAAATTTTACTTGATATATAAGCAATGTCTTGATATACAAGTAGCATCATGTCACAACTGAGTATAAAAAGGAGAAGAGAGGCTCCTCCAAGTATAGCAATATGGTTATATTTAATGAAGGTACAACATTTAGAAACTCACATGGTTGATGATTAAAACAGACGCATCCAAGTATGCAGGCATCTGGGGTAAAGATGTCCACATAGACCAGTGATGGCGAACCTCGGCACCCCAGATGTTTTGGAACTACATTTCCCATGATGCTCATCTACACGGCAGAGTACATGAGCATCATGGGAAATGTAGTTCCAAAACATCTGGGGTGCCAAGGTTCGCCATCACTGACATAGACCATCCTCCTTACTGCCAACGTCATCCCTTTCACGATGTGCTCCACAAGCGGTTCAAGTCTCGCTTTCAGATTGCTCTACTGCAGGGTAGTCTTCGCGGTCACCATTGCAGACAACTTTTCCCCCGGATGCCTGGGTACTTAGATGTGCCTCTTTTAATCAGCAACCATGTGGAATTGCTAAATGTACATTCATTAAATGTAACCATATTGCTACACTTAGAGGCGCCTCTCTTCTCTTTCATACTCTGTAGCTCCTCTTGGATTTTGCTCCTGGAATATGAAATGTTGGAGTATCATTCTTTAAAAAGGAGTTGTAAAGGAAATTGTTGTTTTTTTTTTGCTGAAAGGACTATTTACAGGGTATAGAGACATAATAGTTAACTGATTGCTTTTAAAATTGATTAAAAATAGATAAAATAGATACAAATCAATCATATAATGTACCTCTAGTTTCATTTTTGCATGTTATCCTGCCTGTGTGCATGTACAGAGCCATAAAGCAGTGATGGTTTGGAAAATGAAACTAGAATCTCCCAATACTGTGGTCATCAGGAAACAGACAACCAGGAAGTGTCCAGAACAGAGGAGGATTACAGCAACATCAGAGCAAAAACGAACAATGAGGACATAAAACCAGGACTGCAGTAAGGTAAAGGAAGCTATTTAGCTTAAAAAAAATATATATATATATATATATATATATACCCTTTAGTGACCCTTTAAGCCTTGCCCTGTCATTCATCTGTCCAATGCCAGAACTGTAGTGGATATTATAGATTCTAGCATTTGACAGGCATCAGTCAAAGATGAATTTACCTTTATCATTTTTTTATGGGCGCAGGAAACAAAACAAAAAGCAAAAATTATCTTTCTTCCAACCCATGGTATGTATGGCCTGCCTTATGCTGGTACTGGAAAGAGGCACTGCAATTCTGCACTATTGTTATCTTTAGCTGGCCATTCACAGCTCGTGTTTCAGCCGATTCCTGCTGAACCGGCCCACAGGGGCCCTTGTTGGTACCACCTGACTCAACAAACCGAGTACAAAATTAAAGCAGCCAGCTGGAAAATTGCCATCTGAACAGTGACTGCGTCCTATCAGATGGTGCAAATATATTCGGGATTCAGACAGCTGCTGGGGCTGTCTGAACACAATAACCAGGACAGGAGATCTGCTAAACTACATAGCTGGAGGAATCCATTGGTTTTCTCTCCTTTAGCGTGCAGGCTAAAACAAGAAGTCTATGCAGTATGGCTAGCTTAGGGCATTTTTTTTTTAGATTACATTAGGTTCACTTTAGTATTGTAGTGCAAAATATACAGTGCTAGAAAAAAAACGATGCAACACACACTATAGAAAAAAAGATTAAATAACAACAGTTTATTTCACTGGTTGTCTTATCAGCTTGGTGTAGAAAACATGGCTGAGCACACTTACATGGGTTTCTGATGCAACACGGTTCATCCCAAACTACATTACAAGGCTTACTGTACTTTATTAGTTCTGTACATACAAAAACTGAACAGTACTGCAAAATTACAAATTCAAAGCACTAATTATGGAGCTAAAACAAACGGTCACTCTTCTAGTTAAAATGTGCCTGCTGTCTACACACAACTAAGAAGAACAATTTTGCAAGCCAGGGGTCTCCAAACTTTACAAAGGGCCAGTTTTCTGTCCTTCAGACTATAGACGGTGTCCAGTGGGAGTAAACAATAACCCATCTTTGGTATTAGAGGGAGGAATAGATCCATCATTGGGGTCAGTGGGGATGAGGAAAAGTGCCTCAAGGATTGGATAAAGGCAAGCAAGGGACTGCATCTGGCACCTAGGATACAGTTTGGAGACCACTGTTGTAAGCTAAACCAATGGTTTATTTGCCAAGCAATAACATGCTCTTCACCATTTGAAGTGCTTATAAGGCTCAGTTCACACCTAATGCCAATGCGGCTCACAGCCGGAATCTTGTGCATCCTGGTTCACCATTTCAGGTCTGATTTTAGTCTGAATTCGGACCTTAAAAACGGATCAAAAAGACGCACAGGGCTCCATTGCAAATTCACACTGGAGCCGCATTGGAGATATGTGAACCGGCTCCGTATTGAGCCAGTCACAATCTCCTGCTATTGCGAATTGAATGCGGAGGATTCCACATCCAATTCGCAATAGTGTGAACTCGGCCTTACTTCCCTAGTAGAAAAGTTCTGTACAGCTAGGTTAAACTTTTTACTGCAGAAAGACAATATTGTGCCTTGAGGTAAACTGGGAAGTAACTGTAGATACTTGCGGTATGTAATTCGCAAAGGGGGGTACACACTTAACATCTAAAACTCTCAGCCCCATATTGGACTTTATATGGTCTCTTTTAGCTAGAGGACTAAGGAACAGACCTTTGTAATATCCTTAGCACTTAATCACATACCGAACCCAATAGTGATTAAGCACTTAAAATGGCTTCCTCTGATGTGTAGAGGGGACAGGCACATTTAAATCTGTCTCAGCAGAACACGGATACCTTCTAACAAGATACTGCTAGACTTAGAAGTTTGTAAAGAATTTGTTCTGTGGAGGAATAATTTACTGTTTGTCTGCCTTTTTATCCGTTTTTTTATCACTGGATATTCTTCCGCTTGTTGTCCGCTTTGTGATCTCTTTGGGCTCGTCGTCCTTTTTCTTCCTGGGTTCAGTCTTTTCTTGGTCTTTTTCTCTGTGCTTTTGATCCTTCTCATTTGGCTCTTTGGACGATTTTTCTTTTAACGGTGCTATATATTTATCCTTTACCCTTTTCAGTTGCTCTTTTATACCCTCTTTAACTTTTAAAACATATTGGAGGGGGAAAAAAAAAAAAAATACAGAAGCAATGATTGGATAATTTAGAACAAACTGAAATGGTACATACTTCAACCCATGTGGAGTCACTTTATTAAACCCATGCAGATGTAAAGGTACCCGGAAAAAAAGGGGAGCTTGCATTGACAATATAGGGCAGTCCGACACCTGGATACCGGCACAACTCCACTGAGAAATGTGCCATCCAAAATATATTTTTTTGTCTCGAGTTGAGGGGGTAAATGTTGTATCCGCACAACCGCTGGTACCATATTGGACCAGTAGGCACAATTTCCCAGCCTTTGCTGCTACAGTTAAATGATTAACATGGTTTCTGCATATTTGTTATGAATCCAGCAGAGGTGAGAAGATAAAGAACTTTGGTATCTGGTATCTGGATTCAATACCTGGATCGGTACCTGGTGTAGTAGGTCAATGTGTGAATCTCCCATTTGCCACAAGAACCAGGCAAGAACCTGGTTTACCATTCCCTGCGTGTCCCTGGCAACTGCTGGTGCTAAAGGAGCATACAATATTATATTACATTGTTCCCTCAAAAGGCCACAAAAAAAAAAAAAAAAAAAAAACGGACATCAATGGAAAGTATAAAACTGATACTAGTAAATTTTATTTAATTTTTTTTTTTACTTTGAAATAAGTGCGTTTATAGTGAATATATATATAAAATATATTATTATAAAAAGTATAAAATAGAATAATATGGACTGCTCTCCACGTGGGTTCAAAGGAAGTCATTCTATCATACCATGCAGGAAAACATGCCAATAGCATTTTACACATCACACACTACTCTGCAGTTTTTAAAACTGCAGAATAGTAAAGCATAGCAGAAATGCATCTCAAAGGCTTTACAGTGCCAGGCTTACTTTGTGGTGCAAACACACTTCAGATCCCAGGATAAAAACCACACATGTACACACGGTTGCAATTTACAAAGGGCTTTATGAACACCAGGATGAAATCAAATGCCTTCCATGGCCTCCCCAATAAAAACAACTGAAACTGTATGGAGGGCTCTAGAGGACCCAAGGTAAACTGCTACCTCCTGCATTCAACAAACAGCAGTGGGGGGGGGGGGGGGGTGGGATCCCACTAAATATTGCTTTAATCAAAGATTTGTAGTTTAAAGAAAAAAATAAATAAAAATGGTCCCTGCTTGTAGATTGCCCTTTTATAGAAACTTTCCATTATTAATGTACAATACCTGTACCTTGCCATCTATGATTCAGACAATGGCAGGTGCAATCAAAAGCTTCTCAACCAAGTATTTAGAGCAGTGGTGCTCAACCCATGGTCCTCGATTTCAAACCAGTGATGCGCATGCCCATGCTCTGGGATGGCAGATCGGCAAGCCCAGATTGCGATCAACAGACTGCCGATGCGCCATCCCAGAGCATCAGAGTAGTTCTGGTGTCGGCAGCAGAGGAAGCAGGAGCCACATAAGCCGATGCTTTCTCTGAAGCATTGGCTCCTGTCCCAGGTGAAGTGATACCAAGTGCACCTCTCTTGGGACCTTCTTATGAGTCAGAAGAGCGATGCAAGTAGGAGTTGCCAGAGGCAAAAAGGTTAGTGTATTAAACATCACATTACGCTGCACTTTTGCAAGGGGCATATTAGTTTTTTTTTTTTATAAAAAAATGCAAGACTATTAGGCTGCTTTCACACGGCTTTCCTGCAGATTAGCTATACATTTCCATTATATCCTGTGGGTGTGCCTTCTGAAAGCGCACAAAAACTTCTGAATGCAGGAGTCTTGGTGCATATCAGAAAGTGCATCACACCCGCAGGATATAATATACCTCTATGGCTCAATGTAGCTAACCCTCAGGAAAGCTGCAGGTATACTGCACCCACTGTGAGGTAAAATTGCAGCGCATCAGCGTGAAAGCAGTCTTATAGGGGGCTCAGGATAGTAAGCACTCATGTACATTTGTAGTTGGGGGGGGGGGGTGGCAGAAACACCCCATAGCTCATTGTAGTATGCTACCTGTTACCAAATCACTTAAAGTGGTTATAAACCCAATTCATGAAATTTGATCTAAGCACATATATCTGTAGTGTTTACTTGGTCTCCATAGTTTCTCTCTGGTGCTTCGTTCCACTTATGAGAGTCCCTTCCGACAAGTTCTCTCACACATGAGATAACAGTAGCTGAACATTTGTGACAGAGAGGGAGCTTAGAGGGAGATGAGCAGAGAGCTGGTCTATTCAGAATGCAGCTCTGCTTGTGACTTCGCTCCTCTGCTATGTGGTGGTTATGGGATGTCCCTTTCCTCCAATCAGCTCTCACGTAGTACAAATACAGTCTCTCCACCCACCCCTAAGTACTGCTGAATAATCAAGAAATAGTAATACGATTTGCACTTTTTTTTTTTTTAAAAGAGTAGAAAGGGGAAGACAGCAGATGTACAAGTATATGTAATTTGAGGCCGTTCACTTCACTGGGAGTATATGTATGTCAGGGTTTACAACCACTTGAAGTGGCCCATGCTCTTCAAAAAGGTTGAGCACGCCTGATTTAGAGCCTCGATTCATTTACCTTTAAAAACTGGAGTTACCAGCCCCTTACACTTGTCCCCAAAGAAAGAAAGAAAGGGATGGAGGAAAAAAAAAAAAAAAAAAAAAGCTAACTGGTCAAAAAATGTAAAGCTAAAATGCTACAGATTTATCAAAGATTGCATGGGCATAACAAGTGGTGACAATTGCAGCCAAAGAAATATAGCAAGGGGCAAAAAATACACCAAATATTTGACCAGGTTTTACTGGAAACTGCAGTCTAGGTCACCAAGAACCGCAAGTTACTCTAAATGTAATGCAAACATATTTTTATATGTGCCTTACATGCTTGAATCATCATTTTTATGAGGATACTTCCCATACAGATTTGTAGATGCTCACACCTTTAGTAAAGAAACTGTTTTTTCAGACAAAAGCAGTTGGGATATTTGTTGAACTGCTGCCGAAATACAAACATATTTGCATTACTAAGCAGGCAGTACAAGGTGTATACGGGCAACACAAATATTACTTCTTCAATGTGTCTGTATGCATAAAAGTAAAAACCCAACCCTATGCCACCATTTTGCTGACGAAATCCCAGGGAATGAGGCAAACTCCTAATCTCATGAGAAGATGCTGCAATACAGAGCAGGATTGTCTTCTCAGAGTATTCTTCATTTCCTTTATCTCGCTGGAAGGAGGTTGGTAATACCCTCACCTAAGGTTTAATGCAGAATTTTACCAGGGGGGGGGGAGGCACTCTAAAAAAAGCAAGGTCTGCTTAAATTGTATTTTTATTGCACTCAGCACAATCATAATGCACATGCATGAACAAGTCTAAAAATGTTAAAAACACACAGGATGCAAGATACCTTCTTCTTTAGTTTTAGTCTTCAGTGTGCCTCTTGATACATCTGAATTTATAGAAGGGAGACATTAAAAACAATGTCCTCAGGTATCACTCTTTCCTTGTGGTGGGAATAGTCAAACCTCAAGTCACAGACACACACACAGACACACACAGACACACACAGACACACACACACAGACACACACAGACACACACAGAATGACAATACTGTATAAACATTAGCTTTCCATATGGGGGGGGGGGGGGGTATAACCCAGCATATTAAGGGTTTGCTAAAATGCATGCATGCTGGTGTGAACAGGTGGCACAAGGAGCCGTTGCTACACATTGCACATTAAATGGTTCCTGCACTACTTTGGTGCGACTAAGCGGGAGTTCACCGATAAATGCTGTTTTTTACTCTTTTACCCTTAGTCTGATGCTCATTTAGTCTAGGGGAATCGGCTAGTTGTTTTAAAATCCGAGCATTACTTACCGTTGTAGAGGGCGATCTTCTCTGCCACTTCCGGGTATGGGTCTTCGGGAGTGGGCGTTCCTTCTTGATTGACAGTCTTCCGAAAGGCTTCCGACAGTCGCATCCTTCGCGTCACGAGTAGCCGAAAGAAGCCGAACATCGGTGCGGCTCTATACTGCGCACCGACGTTCGGCTACTTTCGGAAAACCGTGACGCGATGGATGCGACCATCGGAAGCCTGTCGGAAGACTGTCAATCAAGAAGGAACGCCCAGTCCCGAAGACCCATACCCGGAAGTGGCGGAGAAGATCGCCCTCTACAACGGTAAGTAATGCTCGGATTTTAAAACAACTAGCCGATTCCCCTAGACTAAATGAGCATCAGACTAAGGGTAAAAACAGGATTTTACCGGTGAACCTCCGCTTTAAGTACCATAGACTGCAATTTAAACCCTCAACAAAGTCATAAAAGTCACACCTGACAGCTGTGCAACAATTGTCCATCATTACTGGTCAAAGCCAAAGCCATATCAAAGTCGCACCCATCCAACGCCTTTGAAATACTATAAGTGTGAATGGAGCCTAAAACGTGTTTGTAGGTAATGGATCTGATGGGGATGTCTCCAGTCTCAAACCCTCCCCCCCCCCCCGACATGCAAGTGCAAAAGCTGAACAATCAGGGGAAAAGCATACTGTATGCCTTCATTAAAACATCTGCAAACAAAGTTATGTTGGAAAGCGAAAAAAATATAAAAAAAATTTACAGCACTGATTCAATATAAAATATTCATCAGTGTGAAAATTCATCATTCAATAAATATATCGTGATTAAATAAAGTCCTCCACACGACACGTGAAAATATTTTTAACCAAAATGAATAAAAAAAAAAAAAAAAAAAAAAAAAAAAAAATTCCCACCGTCCGTATTCTTCTACCAAGTGTAGAAAAAGCTTTGATCTATATGGTGACCAATTATTTTGGTATATCACTTAGGGGGTTATTTTTATTTATAGCTGCTGGCATGTTTCAGTTGTGCAATATAATTTCCTAAAAAATAGTTCTATCCATCAGCGCAGAAGGGTTTATACATTCTTGATGGGAAAGTTATTTGTTCCATTCTGCTCCTCACGCGATACCCCTTCTGTGCAAAAATATCACCTCTGGAGTTTTTAAACAGCCAACATGAAGGGCCAAAGCACACAAGTCGGTGCATTACCACAGCAGCTAAAAGCCAGTTTCTCCTCCTTTATCCCTCCCGTCTTGACATTAATAAATCAGCGTTTAGGAGCATTTAGCGTTTTCAAGCATACATTGAAAAATGAGGGCAAGGTTTTTAAATAAAAAAAAAAAAATCGTAAAAGGTCTATAAACGCTAAAAAACTCTTGTGCAACATGAGCATTTTATTATGCTGCTTTTTGTGACCGAATTTTTTCTGCCCCTAGTGTACATGGACCCTCAGGGTAAAGAACCTAGAAGAAAACTACATTTTACATCCATGAGGATTACAGTAGGTCACCTATAGTTTGAAGGCTACAAACCAATATGGTTATAAAGTCGTTTAATTTTCCTTTCAGAACATGGACAGCATGACGCAACATGGCAACATTTTCTAGTATAGGTTAATTCAAAAGCAAATTTAACATTCCTGCCAAGCACCACCCTGAATACAAACAAAGTACCTGTGGCCTTGGCAGCTTTCTCTGCTGGCGATGATGAAAATCCTGATATTTATAAAACAAACAATGGTTACCAACTAAAAAGTTACAAGAAACAGATATATAAAACAAAAAGGATGGAGCCGTTACCGAAGAAGTCATTGAAAGCAAACCTGTAAAAATTTAAGGGAGTAAAAGCACTAGGGAGAAAAAACACACACACACACACACACACACACACACACACACACACACACACACACACACACACACACACACTTGACAAGCTCCAGCATTTGTGGCCTGGTCAGGTATACCCCAAATGCCAAAAACTTTAGGAGACATTTTTATCTATTAGTCAATCATTGATCATACTTTTAATAACAGTAGCTACATGTGGTCTTCTGCTACATTTCAAGATGTGCATAGCAGCACTTTAGTACCATTTCACATTGTCAAAGTAAGGATACTTTCGCACTGGGGTGGGGGGGGCGTTAGCAGTAAAGCACTGCTAGTATTAGCACTTGGGCTTCACACTGGGTGAGGCATGAGAGGCGCTTTACAGGCTCTATTTTTAGCGCTAAAATGCCCGAAAAGCGCCTCAGTGTGAAAGGGGTCCAACTGCATCAGGAATGAATGAAAACAAATCCTTTGTTTTCACATTCCCAAAATGTCTGGTTATTACAATTTGCTTCCAGGAAAAACAGAGCTGAAGGGGAGAGAAAATAATACAAGTTTAAGCAGATCTTTTTTTGGGGGGGGGGGGCACCATTTATGTAAACTTGGGGCTTTGCCAATCATATGTAAAGCACTGGTTCACATTCAGCTTTCATAGTCGATGCAACGCTGTATCCTGGCGTAGGCCAACGGGGCCCAGGCCTAGGGCAGCACGTTGGAGGGTTGGAGGGGGCAGCATGGAAAGTAGGGGTGCAACGGATCAAAAAACTCACGGTTCGGATCGTTCCTCGGATCAGGAGTCACGGATCGGATCATTTTCGGATCGGCAAAAAAAAAAAAAAACACACGACAAATGCCCATCAATGCAGCGTGACCTGTGCCCTCCATTGTAGTCTCACCGTGCCCCAAATTGCAGCCTCACCAACTGATCATCCCTACACTACTGACAATCAACTGGAAATATATACAGTATTTTGCAATTGATCCTGGTTCTATATGCACCATAACGGTTAACTACAGTGTTACAATGGTTTGTAGTACATGCAGCATTCATCCATCAATATTGAATACTTGAGAAAAGACACCCACCTGGTCCACTTAAAGTTTAACTTCAGCAAAAATGTTATTTTATAGCTTTGAACAGCATGGTAAAAGGTAGGGACCAATTGTTATGGTGGTTTAGGGCAACATTAGTGACATTTCCCCTCACTCTCTTATCTTCAGTTACAACATAGAGATTGAGAAAACAAAATTCACAAATAGTGTTAAAAGGATGACAGAGATT
This sequence comes from Rana temporaria, assembly GCF_905171775.1. Lineage (NCBI taxonomy): Eukaryota > Metazoa > Chordata > Amphibia > Anura > Ranidae > Rana > Rana temporaria. The sequence goes on from NC_053493.1 coordinate 328,783,204, forward strand.
ATAGCTTTCCCCTCTACTAATGCTAGCCATACACGCATTAATTTCTCTTGTTTAGCCCGTGGAGTGAAGGAGAGAAAACCAGCAGAGTCCTCCAATCCACACTAAACAACTGCCGGATATTTTATTTAGGGTAAATTCACTATAACCGCTGTGACAGATCTACATGCCAGGGACACCTGCCCCTCATCCACTTCACCGGGAACCGGAGATTCTCCGCTACATTTCCTGGATGGACACAGGCAGATACATTGGGGACACGGCGTGTGTGTAGAAGGGGCAGGGCGATGTATGAGGAGCGATAGAAGAACGTGTGATTGGAGGAAGGGATCGGCTCGCACTCACACAGCCCCGCCTCCTCCTAACCCCGCACGGTGATGAACAAAACTCATCCCAGCCTTCTGTCTATCACAAGCTTGGGGTTAGGAGGAGGCGGGGCTGTGAGTGCAGCAGAGCAGATGCAATTACAATGTCGGCTGTTACAGCGTATCCCGCGGATCACGTGTGTGCCGATCCGAGGCTGTTGATCCGTGCGGATCACGGATCAATAACGATCCGTTGCACCCCTAATGGAAAGAGTACCCGTTGGCTTGACCTACACTGTTAATGTAGCACCAGTCTTATGGGACAGACTGGGCAGAGGCAAATTAGTCTAGCGCCCCCATAAAGCGGCCGCACCGCTTCTGGTATGCAGACAGCTAGCATTCCGCAACTATAAGGGAGGGCGGTGCTTCTAATTTTGACTGTCCCCATCATCCTGGACCACAAACTTTCCTCACTGTGCTATGCATTTTCTTCTGCACCATTGACATGGTTATATCTACTTAGATCTCTCCATAAAAAGATCAGAATTTTGGGCCTAAAGTAGAACCATAGGCAACATTTTTTTTCCACCATTTTGGATAGAGTAAGGGAAGGGTGGGTCTTAAACAAAAGGTCATATTTAAATTAGGTGGTGCATAAGTTTAGTCAGGCCTAGGGCAGCACAAAACCTAAATACACTACTAAGCTGAAACGTTAAGAACGGCCCCTTTACTACTCCTCTTATAGCCAATGTATATGTTCCAAACAGCAGAGATAAAAATTCTGACAGCGTACTGAGAACATTTGTTTTTATTTGAATAAAAAACAAGGCGGACAATTTTTAATTTGAATTAAATTATATTTAAACAAAAACTGATAAAACGCTTTATTAATACAATTTAGGGAAATCACAACATTTACACGTAGTGTTAAGACGTACCTAATTTTATAGCCAAGCAAGTTACGACTGGAGATCCATGCCATAAGTTTGCTACAGCCAAGCAAGTGCAAAGTTAGGACTGTGTTCCATGAATAGTCACTGTTAGGAACAAGGAAGCACCACTATTCTATCCTGACAGCAGTCAGAAAATTATCTATGAACAGAACAATGTATTTGGTCAACAACTCTCACGAAGGCTAGTAAGAGAAAAAAACAAAACAAAAAAAAAAAAAAAAGCTAAAAGTCTTGTACATCCTTTGCTAGTGAAGCATTAGGAGGAGAAAGCTCACGAGATTTGGGTGCTTAAAACTAGTAACAAAAATGGCAAACATCCATTAGGGTTCAATTGAACCAAGTCCCAAGCCTAGCTGTAGCTCATCAGTGGGGTTTATATGTGAACTAGGTTGCAGTGTTTAAAAGTAGAACTATTCGGTAAAAGTAGAACTATTCGGTAAAAGTTTTTTCCCCCTCTTTTTCGATAGAGCAAGGTAGTGTTATTACAACCCAGATTTTTTTCACGTGTCCCATTGCGGAGATATACCTTTACTTCCTGTCCCATAGTCAAGCTGGAACTGAGAGCAAATTAAGGGAATTCATTGGGGCCCCCCAGATTCCCTTTGAAAGATTCCCATCAATTACTTTTCTGGGGACAACAAAATTTGGGATTTTCCTTTACTTTGACGGATACACAGGACAAATAGAGAGGGTGAATCTCTGTAATGAGGAGCACAGATAGAAGAGGTTCTCATCCCTCTCCATTCTATCCAAAACAAGAGAAAAAAAATTCCTTTAGTTCTACTTTAAAATGTTTATTGTGCTTTGATTGCAGCATCAAATCGATTGTCTCAGGGGTTACGGTTTCACTTCCTAGTCATCATATCAAACCCCAAGAATGACAATACTTAGCAACTGGCTTTATCCAGACCTGTTGTGTAGTTCAAGGGCTAATACATGCGTATGTGTATGCGTTGTGTGCAGTGTGTCGACTCAGACAACTGTTCGCAAGGCTAAATGTGGATCGTGTTACTCAACACCACTTGCCCAATGATGGGAAGCAAAAAAAAAAAAAAAGACAAACTTTTGCACAGAACATTACAAAATCTCTAGACCAGGGCTGGATAAATTTCAGAAGCTGGTAAACCAACAGATAGAGGGGGAAAAAATAAAAATATGTTTGAGTATTTCCTAAACTCGTTCTAGTTCCAGAAATGCCTAAGCTGGCTCCTGCATTACTTGTCTACCGACATGTTAGGACAGATGGGACTGCACTGTCAGGGGGTAATAAACTGCAAACCTGAGAGTTTTAAGTTTGCTTAGAGCCATGGTAATAAATAGGTACCTCATTGGATTGATGCTTCATCCCCCAAAAAATATGTATAAAATAATTGAAAAAACACAGAAGGCCTGAATTGCAGACTTCTTCATGTAGATTTAGACCAGGTTGTACTTGCATACTTGATCTATGGCCAGATAACACTGTCAGCTACATGAACAGCATATGGCTCCATCACTCCCGAATGTCCACTGGAGATCCCACAGCCTGTGGCTTTACTTAGAAGGAAAAACAAAACCACAGAAAGTTTAAAGCTGGTCTCCAAACACAGGACGTTATTGGTTCTGCAAATCCAAAATGACACAGGTCTTTTTTCCCTGAACCCCTTCGTTCTGTGAAGTACCATCATCGTCTGCAGAATCGCCCTCTTCTTCTTCTACCATTTCAAAAGGAGTTATTACATCATAGAGAAAAGAGAGGAAGCCGTAAAACCAATCAGAGCTTTCCTCTGCTAAAATATTAAGGACTTCCTCTAAAGAATCAATATTCACACTACTGCCATCTTTGGTTAAGCCTATATGTAAAGGAAGAAAAAAAAAAGAGACACAAAAAAAAGAGAAAGAAAAAAGGAGTAGTTAGGTAGACACAAAGGCATGCGGTGCAGGGAGCGGTAACATTTCAACCGGTTATGTATGTACACACACACACGGATGATGGAACGTCAGAAGGCAAAATAAAGAAGGATGGAATCTAGATGGAAACAAAACAGCCTACGAAACACAGCATGCTGAAATACAAAAAGCAGCAAGCATGCAGGGTAGCCATCCACACCCATATAGACAAGGATGTACCATGCTAAACACTAGTCGTATGGATGTGGACATTCCATCCATGCATATTTGGTGGCATAGCATTTTTAATTAAAGTCAGCTGAATGTACATATGCCCCAAAATACATATATCTAAACCTTCAACAAAGGTTCTTAAAAACCAATGCATTGATGACCCTGGGGAAACCAGACAGTTGGCGTCGGTGTAGCCTTACAACTCAAGTTTAGTTGAACAGGAACATAAAATAAGTGTGTGATGGATGTTGAACATCTTCTAAAGCAGTACGATGGCCATTTATTCTGAGTCATATTGGTCCTTTGAGATTTTTTTAGTCAACCCAGTTTTGTCATTAAAGGTGCAAAGAAGCATTTCGGGAAGGTTGGTCCTAAAGCTTTAGGAGAGTAGGCATAAAGACCAAATTACACTGTTGATTCAGGAAAGACAGTGATCCGACTTTGTAGGCAAATTCCATTGAAATCAATGGGTACAAGTTGCCTTGAAGTAGTACAGGAACCTTTTCTGAAGTCGGAGCGACGTCAGTAGTGTACATTAAGACGGCTCGCATTCACTTCAATGGAATTTCTCATGTCGTGCTCGCCTTGGGGGGGCGACAAAAATCAGATCCCGAGTCGCTGTAGTGTGAACCGGCACTTAGTTTAAAGTCTATGTTAGCTCAAAAAATATTTTATAGGTCTGTTATTTTGTTTAATCAAAATGTAGCCTGTTCTTTTGGAACGTCAAGTCAGACTAGTATACCTGCCAGTTCCCCATCTGTCTGTCTCTCTCGCTCTCATTCTGACCGTGCCAAGAGCAGAAAGGAGGCGTGGTCAGTTTGCATATCGCTCTACTTTGGAGACCCAGGACGTCATGCCAAAGCAGGGCGTGTGCCTGTATGTCAGTTCACCTTTCATGCCCCTCCAGCCAGCCCAGCTGTTTTGATTGGCAGCAGATCGCAGCTTTATGGAGCCTTGCAGTCCAAACAGCAGTAGCTCATGGCGCACGGTAGCAGAGTTGAAGAGGTAAGCTGAAACATGTGCTTCATTGCAGCGACTTATTTTCTTTATAAAACGTAATTTAATAAAAAAAATTACTCGTTGGAGCTTTCCTTTATTTGTAGGCAATATTAAAGTTTGGATGTATAATTGAGTTATCTTTACATTACATCCTTGAATGCCAACCTAAACACCTGATACACACCTTGCCAGCAATTCATTGCTCCTCTGTCACAGCTCACAAGAACATATCCAGTGTCAAACACCAAGGGGAATTACTACTGATGTCATAAAGAGCACTCTGCTCTAAAGAGATTGGCTACTAGACCCAATCGCAGTAACAGGTCACATGGTCTTCCATATGAGAAAGTCCAGGTCTGGATCAGAAGTGGTAAAATGAGTACTAGCAAAGTAAGTATAGCCGAGTGCAAAGACACGGTCACTGTGCCATGAATGAGCAATCCAACAATGCCTCTTCAAAAGGGAACGAACATGTGACCAGGCTATGAACATTAAGGTATTTAAAATACCACCTCTGTAGCTACAGACATTGTGAAGCAATTCATTGTCAAAATTAACAACACAAGCACCCGAGTAATTAAAGTTAGTCAGTAGCTCTAGTCACCCTGTCCACCCCATTCCAGCAGAGACTAAGTGGTCTACCTGCCTTCTAATCTCTAACAGAGTATGCTGTCTAAGAGAGGGGAAATTATAAAAATACTTGCTTGAACTGCTTCTGCAGCAAACTTTGGAGGATGAATTTGTTCACAGACCCCAATGCTACAGAGATCAATTGGAGTCTTAGGTTTAAAGCTTATTTACTGCATTATGGAAATAATGAAATGTCCATATGCTGACCATGGGTTTACTTTGAAAGAATGAGAAGTATTTAATTTAATGTGATCCATAAATATATATATATAAAAAAAAAAAAAAAAAAAAAAAAAAAAAAGCATGGATAACCGTACTTTTAATATCGTTATCCTTAAAAAGGCAGATCCCCCCCCCCTTCCTCTACATCCCAGAGATCTTATCTGTAAAGCGGGTGGGGGGGGGGGGTATATGAGGCTGCCCCCACCAGGAGAAGTGCTAGGAGTTATAGCAGCTGCTAGCGATAATGACATGTAAAATACAGCAAGCTGGCTGTACCAAAGTTGATCGATCGACTTAGTACATTCAGCCTGCCCATAGATGACTCGAATCAGCAGGCACCAGCCGAGATTCGAACAGTCTATGGCTGGCTTTAGTCGCCACACACACACACACACACACACACACACACGGCAAGCTCACGGTTTGTTGGTCTCACTCTTCCCATTGGAATGTATGGATAAACTGACATATGCACAGACTGGATGAATAAAGTAAAGGATTTGCTGTGGTAAGGTGTTCCAGCTTTGAAAGGGTAAAGTTATCCTTTACAAATTCGATGTGGAAACAATGTAAATCATTATTTTATGATCATAGACAAGCGGTTGTTAACCTATGAGTAAAAGGGCCTCAAATCACATAACACCAAAAGGCCGAACATGATGTTCATTATATGTAATGCTCGAGAGAACTGTCAAACTGCAGACCTAAGGAAATGAGTGCTAGAGAAAGTGTGGAGATATGCTCCATTTTTGACGGCAGATATACTGCAGAAGAGAATACAAAATCAATGTCATTACACTAATTACCACTACAGAATTCCAAGGTCTGAAAGCTGCAGGTTGGGCACCAGGACCCTAGACCAACCATAAATACATACATATACTGTAGTATAGAGGTCGACGGATAATTATCAAAATTAGGCCGATATTTAACACTGACCGTCGTTCCTCCTTCCTTCACACTCAGCGGCTCTGGCAAGCATCAAGCGCCAGGCATGTGAAGCCGAAATGAGAGATGGATCGAAAGAAAGAACGAAAGAAAGAAAGAACGAAAGAAAGAAAGAAAGAAAGAAAGAACGAAAGAAAGAAAGAAAGAAAGAAAGAACGAAAGAAAGGACGAAAGAAAGGACGAAAGAAAGGACGAAAGAAAGGACGAAAGAAAGGACGAAAGAAAGGACGAAAGAAAGGACGAAAGAGAAGACGAAAGAAAGGAAGAACGATCGAAAGAACGATCGAAAGAACGATCGAAAGAAAGATCGAAAGAAAGATCGAAAGAAAGATCGAAAGAAAGATCGAAAGAAAGATCGAAAGAAAGATCGAAAGAACGATCGAAAGAAAGAACGATAGAAAGGACGAAAGAAGGGACGAAAGAAAGGACGAAAGAAAGAAAGATCGAAAGAAAGAAAGAACGAAAGAAAGAAAGAAAGAACGAAAGAAAGAACGAAAGAAAGAACGATAGAAAGGACGAAAGAAAGAAAGAACGATCGATAGAAAGGACGAAAGAAGGGACGAAAGAAAGAAAGATCGAAAGAAAGAAAGAAAGAAATAAAGAACAAAAGAAAGAAAGAACGAAAGAAAGAACGATAGAAAGGACGAAAGGAAGGACGAAAGAAAGAAAGATCGAAAGAAAGAACGAAAGAACGATAGAAAGGACGAAAGAAAGAAAGATCGAAAGAAAGAACGAAAGAACGAAAGAAAGAAAGAAAGGACGAAAGAAAGAAAGAACGAAAGAAAGGACGAAAGAAAGAAAGATCGAAAGAAAGAACGAAAGAACGATAGAAAGGACGAAAGAAAGGACGAAAGAAAGAAAGGACGAAAGAAAGGACGAAAGAAAGAAAGATCGAAAGAAAGAAAGATCGAAAGAAAGAACGAAAGAAAGAAAGAAATAAAGAACAAAAGAAAGAAAGAACGAAAGAAAGGACGAAAGAAAGAAAGATCGAAAGAAAGAACGAAAGAAAGAAAGATCGAAAGAAAGAACGAAAGAAAGAAAGATCGAAAGAAAGAACGAAAGAAAGAAAGAAATAAAGAACAAAAGAAAGAAATAAAGAACGAAAGAAAGAACGATAGAAAGGACGAAAGAAAGGACGAAAGAAAGAAAGATCGAAAGAAAGGACGAAAGAAAGAAAGATCGAAAGAAAGAACGAAAGAAAGAAAGAACGATAGAAAGGACGAAAGAGGACGAAAGAAAGAAAGATCGAAAGAAAGGACGAAAGAAAGAAAGATCGAAAGAAAGAACGAAAGAAAGAAAGAACGATAGAAAGGACGAAAGAGGACGAAAGAAAGAAAGATCGAAAGAAAGAACGAAAGAAAGAAAGAACGAAAGAAAAAAAGAACGATCGAAAGAAAGAACGATAGAAAGGACGAAAGAAAGGACGAAAGAAAGAAAGATCGAAAGAAAGAAAGAAAGAAAGAAAGAAAGAAAGAATGAAAGAAATAAAGAACAAAAGAAAGAAAGAACGAAAGAAAGATCGAAAGAAAGAACGAAAGAACGATAGAAAGGACGATAGAAAGGACGAAAGAAAGGACGAAAGAAAGGACGAAAGAAAGGACGAAAGAAAGAAAGATCGAAAGAAAGAACGAAAGAACGATAGAAAGGACGAAAGAAAGGACGAAAGAAAGGACGAAAGAAAGAAAGATCGAAAGAAAGAACGAAAGAAATAAAGAACAAAAGAAAGAAAGAACGAAAGAAAGGACGAAAGAAAGAAAGAACGAAAGAACGATAGAAAGGACGAAAGAAAGAAAGAACGATAGAAAGGACGAAAGAGGACGAAAGAAAGAAAGATCGAAAGAAAGAACGAAAGAAAGAAAGAACGAAAGAAAGAAAGAACGAAAGAAAGAAAGAACGATCGAAAGAAAGAACGATAGAAAGGACGAAAGAAAGGACGAAAGAAAGAAAGATCGAAAGAAAGAAAGAAAGAAAGAAAGAACAAAAGAAAGAAAGATCGAAAGAAAGAACGAAAGAACGATAGAAAGGACGAAAGAAAGGACGAAAGAAAGGACGAAAGAAAGGACGAAAGAAAGAAAGATCGAAAGAAAGAAAGAAAGGACGAAAGAAAGAAAGATCGAAAGAAAGAACGAAAGAACGAAAGAAAGAACGATAGAAAGGACGAAAGAAAGGAAGATCGAAAGAAAGAACGAAAGAAAGATCGAAAGAACAAAAGAAAGAAAGAACGAAAGAAAGAACGAAAGAAAGAAAGATCGAAAGAAAGAACGAAAGAAAGAACGAAAGAAAGAAAGATCGAAAGAAAGAACGAAAGAACGATAGAAAGGACGAAAGAAAGGACGAAAGAAAGAAAGATCGAAAGAAAGAACGAAAGAAAGAAAGAACGATAGAAAGGACGAAAGAAAGGACGAAAGAAAGAAAGAACGATAGAAAGGACGAAAGAAAGGACGAAAGAAAGAAAGATCGAAAGAAAGAACGAAAGAAAGAAAGAACGAAAGAAAGAAAGAACGATAGAAAGGACGAAAGAAAGAAAGATCGAAAGAAAGAACGAAAGAAAGAAAGGACGAAAGAAAGGACGAAAGAAAGAACGATCGAAAGAAAGAACGATCGAAAGAAAGAACGATCGAAAGAAAGAACGATCGAAAGAAAGAAAGATCGAAAGAAAGAAAGATCGAAAGAAAGATCGAAAGAAAGAACGATCGAAAGAAAGAACGATCGAAAGAAAGAAAGAAAGAAAGATCGAAAGAAAGAACGATCTAAAGAAAGAACGATCGAAAGAAAGAAAGATCGAAAGAAAGAAAGAAAGATCGAAAGAAAGATCGAAAGAAAGATCGAAAGAAAGAAAGATCGAAAGAAAGAAAGATCGAAAGAAAGAAAGATCGAAAGAAAGAAAGATCGAAAGAAAGATCGAAAGAAAGAACGATCGAAAGAAAGAACGATCGAAAGGACGAAAGAAAGAAAGAACGAAAGGGGGGGGGGAGAGGGGGTTGTATATCAAATTCACTCAGTGTGAAGTCTAAGCAAGTAGTAAAGCTGTGTTTTCATAAAAGCACCAAATTCACATATAACAGGAGTTTGTATGAAATCACCATGCTCATTATTTTATGCTTAAGCAAATGAAGCCGTATTAAAAAAGTCGACTCATTCAATATGACAATTATTAATACTGCCTTCTATTGTTTCAGCCATACCCAAGTATAGTCACAGGTTAAAAAACGCCAAAAGCAAATAGTATTTTACAGGTTTGCACAATGGAAACTGAAAAGAAAGGTAGTAGAGATGACAAACGGGCGCCGTACATAGTTTAAGTAAATAGCAGCACACAGGGCAGATCCTGTTTAATAACTGCCATAGGCGCCTTTATTTGACTTGCAATTTAGTAGGAGTGCCAGCAAGCTGTACTGCTAAACACACATCCAAATAGACAATCATTGTTCTTTCTACTTATTATAAAAAGGAAACATTACATAGTAAAATTATTAAGGACTCCTTCAGAATCAATTAAACAAATCCTGATCTGAATATGTAGACTGCTATGGATGATCAGCTTCTGAAAATCGCTGGTTGTCATGCTGAGCCTCTGGCTTCAAAAAGGTTTTAGTCACTGACAAAACATGTACATGTAAACTAATGCTGCCATATTATACAGTGTACATAGAACCAGCCACATCAGCCCCTGACCATGAAGCAGCTCACAAACGAATGCAGGCCATACATGGATCGAATACAGAAATAATTCTCTGTCGAAAACCTGAAGATTTGTGCTGCGATGGTGCCATCATCGACTTTGAAAATTCGACCAACCAAGCCTTTAATGTCGCCTAATGTTTTTTTTTCCTGTAGCAACAATTGTGGCTGGGAATCTTCTGTCCAGGTCACAGCTCATGCACATTTCGTTTTTTGATATTTCTCGCACAACTAGCATGGATTATAAATTAGTTTGTTTTTCCAAAAATTTCCAATATGCCCGATCAAATTCGATGGCCACAAAAAAAGAAAAAAAAGGGCCATTGCTACATCCCACTAATGGTCGAACGTTGAAAGAAAATTATTAGTTATGATTTTCGTAAAGAAAATTGTTTCAGAATTCGACCCATGTATGATCTGCCTAAAAGGGGTTGTATAGGTATTTATTTTTTTCCCTAAATAGCTTCCTTTACCTTAGTGCAGTCCTCCTTCACTTACCTCATCCTTCGATTTTGCTTTTAAACGTCCTTATTTCTTCTGAGAAATCCTCACTTCCTGTTCTTCTGTCTAACTCCACACAGTAATGCAAGGCTTTCTCCCTGGTGTGGAGAAAGCCTCTTGAGGGGGAGGGTAAAGCAGGAGTGTCAGGACGCCCACCAACACACAGCTCCTTTATCTGCAAAGTAGAGAGTGTCCCGACACTCCTGCTCGCTCCCTCCCCCCTCAAGAGGCTTTCTCCACACCAGGGAGAAAGCCTCCCAATACTGGAACAGGAAGTGAGGATTTCTCAGAAGAAATAAGGACATTTAAAAGCAAAATGGGAGGGTGAGGTAAGTGAAGGCGGACTGCACTAAGGTAAAAGAAGCTATTTAGGGGAAAAAAAGATTTTTACCTTTACAACCCCTTTAACTGCCCTCATGCACACAAGGCCAGTTTTAGGAGGTATATTCACCTATCAGTATTTTTTATTTTTTTTGAACAGTGGGAGACGATACCTAAAAACACAATATACATATTCCACACCATCAATAGCATAAATATTTAATTTGGTTCAACGACAAATTATTGCGGCCTTTTTAAATTAGGCAACAGCATTTTTTGTTTAAACGATTATTCCCTGCACAAGGAACATGCATTTGAAAAAAAATGTTTTAATTGCAGATCACAAGTAGTTCCACCTAATAAAAACTGTACGTTTACACACACAAAAATAAATAAAAGCACTGCACTTTGGTGCTATATAAAATGTTGTATTATAATAAAGTCACTGGAGCTAATTTATGAGAACTAGAGGAAATTATTGATGCTCTTGCCCATAGGGTAGGTTTGACCTGAAGAAGAAAAACTCTGCTGCTCTACATTTCATAAAATAGGTCAAAGTGCTTCTGAAAAAAATAAAAAATATGCACCCTGCGTAAAATTAGGACAATGCTAAACTCCATACTGTATGCATGTTTTCTTTACATATATGTGTTCTCTAGCTTCCAAAAAGATCCAACATTTTGAACTCTACTTAAAAAGCGGAGTTCCACCCTAAAAATGTACTTTTTATCAACAGCTTGCCTTTAAATGTAAATTAAAAAAATAAAATAAATAATTGTACTCGCTTCTATCTGGCTGTTAATAGGCAGATTTTGTAATCTGCCTACTTACTAGTCCTAGGTGGTTCAACTTCCTGTCCCAAGACCCCATTGCCTCCTGGGAAATGACACTCATTTCCCAGGAGTCTCTGGCCATTACTAAAAAATAAATAAAATAAAAAATGAAAAAAGGAACTGGGCTTCACATGCCCACACATATGATGAATACGGCCACATGAGCTGGAGGATATAAGGCAAGTGTTTGCAATGATTTCTGGAACGATTGGGGAGCTATTAATATGTTTTAGGGACCATTTAATGGGATTCATTTTAGCTTGCAAAAAATAAATAAAAATGATGCCCGGAACACCGCTTTAAAGCACCTTTTGCCATAGTTCAGGAGCACCATATTGGTGATATCAGGTCTGAATAGCAGAGTTCCCCCGAGATACCTGCTCAGCCCACCAGGTCTCCAGTATGACCTTTTGGCCAAAACCATCCCACAAACATCATATAGTTGCAATATACACTATGCTCTGAATTGTACGCCACACAGCTATGCTGCATTAATAAAAGGAGATTTTTCACATAGAAAATAAAAAAATTGGAGTACCAATTATTTTTAACCGGGACAGGGCCCACATGGTACAAAATACATATGACAAAATAGCACTTTTACAAATCATGGTACATAATATGACAAATAGGCATGAAAACCCGCATGAAAACCCCATTCGTAGAGGAGGGTGCATGTGTGCCAATTTGTAGCGATGCAAGGTGTCAGGGCCCATGCGCCGACCCCTTCATTTTCTATTTATCAAAAAAGACCCCAGAACATGGGAGTAAGAAATACCAGAAGAGGGTAAGATTGAAAATAGCGAAAATAAATAGAAGACGCGGTCAGAGGATAAAGGGGGGGGGGGGTGTTCAGTCTCCTGCGTATGGAATGTCGGTGGAGCTCACCTGAAACGTTGGTATGGTAACCTGCTCATTCACTGAAAGAGACCGGAGCGATATATTGGCTGAAGAGCACGTCTTCATACATCAGCGGCGGCTTTTCTCAATGCTTGACCCTCTGCTGAGAATATGAAGATATTCCATAGTTGCCAAATTTTAGTGAATGTTTCCTGCCTATTTTGTGCTGCAAGGACGAGGTCCTCTATGCGTTTTATCCCCTCCACTCTTGTAATCCAGGAAGCAATGGTCGGTGGAAGTGTGGCTTTCCAATGAAGTGAAATGCAGGCCTTGGCTGCGTCAAGCATGTGTCTAATCACAGACTTTTTGTACACCTTCTCCGGGATGCTGGACGTGAGCAGAAGAAAAAAAAATGGTATGGTGCGTTTTGTAAACTTCTGAGCCACCTCTCGCACTACTCGCTAGATGTGGCTCAGGCTGGGACATGACCAGATGATGTGAACCAGTGTCAACAAAGATCAGACGTCGCCAGGAAAAATTTGTGGAGAGCCGGGGTTCTGTACCACCTTGACAGTTGTTTGTAATTGGTCTCCTGGGTTTTGGCACAAATTGAGGACTTGTGTGTGAATCTAAGGATGCGCTGTTTGGTCACGTTGAAATGGCAATTTAGTTCCATTTCCCATTTAAGTAATCCCATGGGAACAAAGTCTGCCTGTGGTGTGTTTAAGAGATTGTAGGTCAGTGAGAGCATGTGCGTTATAGTTCCTGAGGTGTCACAGAGTTCCTCTAGTGTTGAGAGAGGTTGGTCGTTGGTGACAGGGGGGTTTCAAAGAATGGAGAAAGTGGCCTAGCTGACATGACCTCAATAAGTCCAAGCGAAACGGGCCTGTGGGGGTCAGAAAGTTCTGCGATGGTGTTCCAGCGTCCGCCAGTACTAAAGTGGGAGCCCTGGTGTAGGCCCGCGTCGCCCAGCCTCCGAAAGATCGCATCCTGCATTCCCAGTGTAAACCAGGGGTTTCCCAGTATGGGATATAAAGGCGAGTTGGGGAGGATATGGAAGGCTGGGAGATGAGTCAAGCTCAAACTCGTGTTGTGTTGCCAATCAGTGGGTGATGCTCGATTTCTGCCGGCAGGGACATGTAGCACCAGGGAGCTCTGTTGAGGGGGATCGTGCTTTGATTTTGCTACAACTGTGTCCAGAGTTTGGTCTCTTGATGGCAACACCAATCAATAAGCCTCCCTAGGTGGACTGCCTGGTGGAAGGCACGAATGTCCAGAAGTGCTAGCCGCCGTGTTGTTTAGGTAGCACTAGTAGTTTATGCGAAAGTCGCAGTCTCTTCTTGGCCCATATGAAATCTGTAAATGCGGATTGAACCTGTTTAAAGTAGGATGTTGGGATATGGATAGGCAACGCTTGCATAAAGGTAGAGCAATTTCGGGAGGATCGTCATTTTTAGGAGGTTACATCGGCCTACCCAGGAATGCAGACCCATGTGCCATTGGTTTAACAGTGTTCCAATAGTTCTCAGTAGGGGCGGCAAATTGGGATCGTACAGCCGCGAGAAAGTATGGGTAAATGTGTGTGCTCAAGTATTTCAAGGCGGTTGTCGTCCACTTCAAATTGAAACTGGATTGTAGGTGTGCGAGTTGTGGTTGCGGTATCCCCACTCCCATAGCCTCCGATTTCACAAAATAGATTTTTAAGTTGGAGAGCGCCCCGTATATTGCAAATTCCCATAGATTTGGGAGGGAGACCAAGGGAGTAGTGAACGAGAACAAAGTCGTCCGCTTATGCCGACACCTTATGTTGGGTATGGTTAACCATCACTCCTGAGATGTTGGGGTTCAGTCAGACATGGCATAGGAATGGTTCCAACGAGATGGCAAAGAGGAGGGGGGGGGCAATGGGCACCCCTGCAGCATCCCATTAGTGTTTTGGAAAGAGTCAGAAGTCACCCAGTTAGCCCTGACTTTAGCCAACAGGGCCGCATATATCGCTGAGATCCATCCCAACATGTTACCTCCCAGACCTATGTGACGTAACGTAGCGAACATAAAAGGCCCAACAGACCCGATTGATCGCTTTTTCAGTGTCTATAAAGACACTGGGGGTGTTCATGCGGGTGGCCGAATAGAGCAAGTTCAGGACTTTAGTAGTGTTGTCCCTTGCTTCCCTCAGCGGGACGAAACCCACTTGATCTGGTGTGGTCGACTGTGGCATGGTGGAGGTCGGCTCCATGCAGTTCCCACATGGTGCGGCTACAGTGGCGCCCGGTGTAGGCCTCTGTGGATCCCCGAAATAGCGGTGGATGCTGGTTTGGGAGGTCTAGTGTCGGATCCCTCTTGACGCCGATCGTGTCCTGTATCAATTAGGGAGTGTTCATTCCGTGCCCACATGAGGTAAGGGTCGTCTGGTGGCCGTAGTAGGTCGAGTTAGGCCGGGAGATTCTCCAGCGCACATCCTCACTCGGCCATTGCTAAGCCACATAGAACCGTTCTAATAGGAACGACGCAAGGAACGACGCAAGAAAAAGGTTCTTGTACGACTTTGGGGGTGACTCGGGGCGACTTGCATTGACTTATATACAGAAGTCATTTTGCAAGTCGCCTCTGAAGTGGTCTTCAGATTGCCTTGCCGAGTCGCCCCCAAAGTCGTGCCGCCCCAGTGTGAACGGGCTCTTAAGTGGCTGCTATATTTGTGATCAAATTGTGAAAACTAAACATCACACTTAGACATACTGTAGCGCATTTAAAGACCTAGATTGAAAATTCCCAAGCACTGAGCAGTGCTACTATAGGAGGGCCAGATTTAGCACCTTTTTTTTTTATAAATTCACATTGTTATTTCAGTACTTTGAACAGGTTTCAATTTTAAAAAGGCATTATTTGCTACAGCTCTCCACCAACTACGGAACATACAGGCGCACTGTTCTCTTGCACAGTATGCCTGTATCTTTAGGGAGATGACGCAAGATGTAAACTTTTAGAATGGATCAGCTGCCATGCTACCGTGGTCAGTTTGCTCGTAGGGGGAGCGTTACAAGGCAAGATGAACCAGGTAAAATTAGAGAATCGGTAATTACATATACAACACAGACATGGGGAATCACAACTAAATATTAAAGAGAGGCAATGCAATGTTTTTATCATTTTTACCTTTACATTTTTACCTTTTCATTTAAGCCCAATGAAGCTAGACCAGCTTCTGACTTTGTGAAACAATGGGTGATCTGAAGTAGGACTGTGGTCAAAGTGAGCATATGTTTGTCCTCTTACTCACATATAAAGTTGTGAAATTTGGATCGCCTTTCAGTGTTAAAAATAACCCCATCAGGAGACATGAGAGTTGGCACCACAGACGTGTTTCTGGTACTGTATACTGGAGCCATCATTTTGATCTTTTCCCACGCTGCTTGGTCAACCACTCACCTAGTAAAAGCATGTGCATTTCAAGTGTCAGGATACGCAATATGCACATGCTTGTTTTGAACCATTGACACACTTCGTAAAGAAAGGCTAAGGATGGCAGCTCCAGAAATTGCAAACAAAGCAACTGAAAAATGGCATTCGCAATATTTGTCCCGACGTGTTCCTTTGGCTGTTGTGTACATGCAAATTCTGTGCATTTGCTGGAAAGGAGACAGATTCCACAATGCCTGCTTGAAACAATACTACACTTGTCATAGCTTTTTGTACTTTATTTCCCACAGAACCCCATAGACAAGTGAAGTTACCAATTCAAAATGATGGCATGATCATGCATGCATGAATGAATGTCCACATAAAAAAAAAAAAAAAAAAAAAACACAGCTCAACGTGCACATTTACTTGAATCACATTGGAAAAAATGTATTTATACTATATATATATATATATATATATATATATATATATATATATATATATATATATATATATATATATATATATATATATATATACATATATACATATATATATACATATACATATACACACACACACACACACACACACACACACACACACAAGACACTCACTTTTATGACAGATCATAAGTAGGAGTAACAAGGAAAGGCTACTTTGATGAATAAAACTTAGTGTATGCCCGCAACAAGCATAATCATGCAATTAAACATGGGATTTAACATGCACTCTGGGGCAAATTAATTTTGCAATAAAAACATATACACTGCAGTAAAAAACTAGCAATTTTCACTCATGGTCAGAAAGACCTTTTTTACAAATAGCTTTAAAATTATATATTTTAAAATGACATGAGCAAACATATTGTAGTTCTTGATCTAGACAGTATTTGCAGGATTATGTCTTTGCAAATCAATCTGCACAAAAAAAAAAAAAAAAAAAAAAAAGTGTACTTGCCCAGTAAAACCTTGGCGTCTTCAATGTCAAAATCTCCATCCCCGTCAGTATCGTAAGCGTCAAGTTTTCCTATTGAAGAAAATCCATAACATTTACTAGCGTATTATAGCAACAAACCTTTGTGACCAACATTTCACAAACTGCAGGTCTAGTTGCGCTTGGTATATACAGTGCCTTAAAAAAGTATACACCTTGAATTTTTCCACATTTTGTTGTTATGTTACAACCAAAAACGTAAATGTATTTTATTGGGATTTTATGAGATAGACCAACACAAAGTGGCACATAATTGTGAAGTGGAAGGAAAATGATAAAACGGTTTTCATGTAAAGTCAGAAGGAGTTTTGTCTTAATGCATTCTACACATTAAGATAAATAACCTGTGTGGAGCAGCCACCCTCGCTCGGGTGCCCCCATAGCAAACTGCTTGCTGTGGGGGCACTCAACAGAAGGGGGGGGGGCCTGGAGCACAGAAGAGGGACCCGAGGAGGGGAGGATCCAGCCTTTTCTGTGCAAATCCACTGCAACAGAGCAGGCAAGTATATAGGTTTGTTATTTTTATAGAAAACTTTTTTTTTTTAAATAAGGAATGTACAATCACTTAAACCTAAAACCAGGCAAAGAACAAGGTGGCTTAAAGCAGACCTTCAGTCATTTTATTTTAACTTTCCATCTATTAAATCTTTTGCCCTCATTTTAACTTTGGATAAGAAGAAAAAAAAAAAAATTCTGCCAGTAAATACCTTAAGTGTTATTAGAAAAACACCAAATAAACCATTCCCAAACATGCTAAGAGATATAGTTAAAAAAAAAAAAAAATAGAAAAAAAAGTTGCAATAAGGTTTTAGAAAAGTCAAATAAATCCTCACATCCCAAGTTTGTTAGATAAATTATGAGAAAGGACTTATTTAGTGAGAATACAAGTATAGGCATGTTCCCAGTAAATGATAGTAAAAAACACCAGAAGATGGAAAAAGAGGAACATAATGTAAACATTTTATTATGTAATCCTACCTTGGAGAACCTCTGATAAGTTATAACGGAAATCCTTTGCCTTGGCTGCATGCATGATAAAAAAATACAGAAACATTTAAATACGGTCATGTCTACCCAGACTGCAAATGCATATTAGTTACAATTTTTTTTTAAATATTTCAGTGAAAGCAAATGGGCTTCTGCACCCAAAAGTGAGATTTAAGATTTTTATGGTGGTTGACATGCTGCATCACATTCCATTCTTACATCACCCAGAGGTTCCAGTACCAGAACATTTACATCATAACCAACTGTTATGGCCACAAGGAAGTTAAAATGGCATTTCGCCCTCCTGGGACGGATCCGCAAGAACGGAACTCCAGTTGTGAGATGGCCACAATGACTATACAATTTTGGCAGGGGCTGCCAACAAAAACTATTTTAAGGTGAGGTTACCACTGGGAGACTTAAAGTATAATTAAAAGGCAAAACCTTTATTTTTAGTTTTGGATAGAGTAGAGGGATTAGAACACCGATCAGTTTACTTCGCTGTCTCATCCCCAGTTAGAGAGATTCACCCTCTCTATTTTTCCCCGTTTACCATTATCATTAAAAAGTGAAAAGAAAAACCCACATTTTGGGGTGTCCCCAGAAAAATAATAGATGGGAAATCTTCCAATGGGGACACTGGTTCTGGCGACCTGGGGGCCCCCTAGAGATTGCCTTAATGTGCAGGGATTTCCACTCGCTTCCCATTTTACTGGAAGTGAATACAAATCTCCCCCCATGAGACACAGATGCCCAAAATAAACCTTTTGGGGGGGGGGGGGGGTTTTACCCTCCCTTACTTTATCCAAAATGACAAACAATGTTTTGCCTATAGTTTCAATTTAAAGTTCAGTTGAAGCCAAAAAAAAATTGGAACAAGTGGGGAAGCTTAGAACATCTTGTCAGGTTTTATTCATTTTAATAGAGGTCAGGCCTGTACACACGATATGAAAACCTGATGGAAAAAATTAGTACAATGAGCCGATCTGCCGATTTTCGGATCGTTAGGACGGTGCTTTCAACAGCCAATTTTGCTTTTTCGTCACACAAAAGCTGAATGTGCAGACTATAAAATGTATTGGATGTGAATGCATCATTTCATTAGTACGGTTTTCGTACGTGAAAAATCAGCATGACTATGCATGCTCAGAAACAAAAGAATACATACAAAACTATTCAACACATGACGTCATTTCTGATGTTGTATTATGTTGTATGAAAATTTTCGTATTGTGAGTAACCTCTTCACTTTGCTTTTATTGCTCTCCATGCCGGTTTCACCCCACAATGAAGTGAAGGAAAAATCTCCACAGTGGATTACCGATAAAAAATAAAACCTCGATGAATGCTTAAAGTAGAAGTTCACCCCAACACTAAAATTTACAGGCATCCATGACCCAACACTAACCTACCTAGCCATGTAAAGAAAAAGTTGCTATACATACCTTTGAGGCTGCTCCAGAGAGGCGTTAAAAAAAAAAAAAAAAACACTGTGTACCGTTTTCTTCTTTACAAGATAGGTTAGTCTTAGATCATGGATGCCAGTAGATTTAGAGATTTTAGCGGTAGGGTGGACTTTTACATTAATGCCATTCACAGAGTGCTGTGTCGCGACCGACTCCTGCGCACATGCACAGTAGCGACGTCATCATTCAAATGGCTGGAGCCCGCAAACCCAGAAGACCGGATGAAGATGGAAGCACTGTTAGTTAGCCCTGGATCACATAGGTACGATTTGACATGTCAAATCTACGGCATTTGCCGTCAATGGCACTGTCGTAAGCAGTGTGACGCAACTAACCGCCTTCCACTGGAGTTTTTTTTTTTAGGGCCAGTTCACACCATAAAAATGCAGTCCAAATGCTTTCCTGCATGCGTGTTTTTGATACGTTTAAGATTCTGGTGAGTTTTTGATGCAGTCCAGTGCATTCCCCCTCTTTTTTACTCTTAAATAAGGAAATGTATTCCAGTGCATTTTACAGCGTTCCAGTACAGTAAAAATGCAGCTGGTTCTATTTTTTTCCCCTGGAACTGCGGTCATTGGTGTGAACCATTGAAAACGTAAAACCTGCTTTCAATGCGTTTGCGGCAAAAAAAAAAAAAAACACAACACACACACACACACACTTGACTGCATGTAATGTGAGCTGGTCCTTAAGACAAGTCTTTTATAATGTGCTAGTATGCGATGCATAGTAGCACATTATGACATAAAAATAAAAAAAAAGTTTTGCAAGTTAAAGGCTTTAAAAACAAGGATAACAGCTCCTGCCACCTATTCTGGGCTCCCACATGAACACCTCATCAGTTCACTCAGAGTTTCATTTAAATGAAAAAACTACAACTACCATCAGCCATTGCATCGGACAGCTTGTAGTTCTCAATGAACTGCGAGGACACTGGTGTGCCCCTTCGTAGTTCATCGATTTCTTCTGATCTCAGGTAACCACCTGCTTGTACGAGGTACAGGTAGACCACCATCTTAAGAGTTTGAAGGTGCCCTGCATTGCACCTTTGATTTGCTGATCGCAGGTTTTGTCTGCAGGCTCCTTTTTTTTTTAACTGCAAATCAATGTGCATTTATTTTTTATTTAAAAGATGAAGCTATCCTTTAAGGTTGTCTTTAGAGCCTTACAGTAGCAGCAAAAAAAAAATAAAAAAATCAGCGATAAGGCTACTGGACAAAAAGCTGCTCAGTTAGCAGCTGGTTAGTGGGGCTCCTCCTAATAACAATTAAACGGAAATTACATTTATCGGCTTTCTATGAAAGAGAAACACAAATGTAAAGTGAATGTATGCAGATTAAAAAAGTTCCATCGCTTAAATAATCAGTCATGTCAAGGCCTTGAAATCGTCATGGTGTATACAGGAATTATATAAATCAACACCAATTGTGTGCCAACTTGTTCTTTTAAAAAGGAAATTGCTAGATAAAAAAAGTACATGTTTGAGTCTAAAAGCCATCATACCAGAAAGTAATAAATAAAATTATAAATTTTAAAGAGAAATGATCAACATTGAGTTTCTATAATTAGAACTGGTCAAAAAAATAACTCAATGTCAGATGTGTGCCATCCCTCCAGGGTCACAGCCTTCAAATTCCCAACACTGTAAAGCCTAGTACACATGATGAGAATATCGGACAAATGAGGGTCGGTTTTGCATGTTAGTCTCAGATCTAAAACCAATGCGTTACTAAAAAAGGTACGAAATTCTCGTAAAACAGAATACAACTTCGAAAGTGATGTATTGTATTCTTTAATTTCCGAGAATGTGTGGTCTTGGTCACACTTCTCCCCCCCATCCCCCAAACAAAAACTATACTCAATTACAAGAAAATAGTTTGTTCTGCAATCAAACAAGAACAATTTTTGTGCTTGTTGCGTCGGATATTTTTGCACGATTTGCATCGGGTCTCGAAAGCTGGAGTACTAACAAATAGATTGTTTGATAATCACTCCAAATGTGTTTTTTTCTTCCCATATGCTCATCGTGTGTACGGGGCTTCAGTCTCTTACAAACAGGAGGAAAACATGTAGGACAAAGTTCATTTAGGAGAGACAGATCAGATTTGTCAATGTTGGTAAACTTTTGGTTAAACTTATGTTTAAAGCTGAGTTCCACCCTAAAGTGCAACTTCCGCTCATCGGATTCCTAAACCCAACCCCACCCCCCCCCCCTTCCGGTGCCACAATTGGCACCTTTCGGGGGAGCGAGGACAGGATACCCATCTTTGATCGGTATCCTTTCCCACTTCTGGGAGTCTCAGCCGCGGATATTGACGCCACGGCTGGCTCTCCCTCCTCCTCCAGGGTTAGGAGGAGATAGGAGAGGCGGCCTCGTGCATGCGCAGTAGGGTTCCCAGAGTGAAGCTAAAAGGCTACACTGCCGGGTACCCTTACCCCCAGCAGTGGCAGCACCCGACAGCTGATGGAACATCAGCTGCAGGTGCCGACGTCGCTGGACTCCAGGAAAGGTAAAAGGTCCTATTATTAAAAGCCAGCAGCTGCAGTATCCGAATCTGCTGGTTTTTATTTTTTTGGGGTGGAACACCACTTTAAGTATACATTATAAGGTTAGACAAATCCCTGTTAGACAATCACTTAAAAATTGCAGCTCGCTTCTTACATCACCAGTTAAAAAAAAAAATGGCATTTATCAGTTTTAAACAAACATTCACAGAAGTGCTACTGGCTCTTACTAGAGAGTCAGTACATTGTCCACCACTTTTCAAGGCTGCCTGCTTCAGAGACAGAATCCAGACGAAGTGCAAAAGGCACAGCTTTTGTTTTTCTATAATCAATAGTTATGCTACTAGAATATAAAAAAAGTGAGTTAAAAAAAAAAAAAAAAAAAAAAAAAAAAGCCAGTTATATAGATCCTCTTACCTAGCACATCTTCATAGTCCACCAGCTCGAACCACACCACAGCTACCGATGTCCATACTCCCAAGAGTGCGATCACCATGAACCAGGTAAAGAATGAGCTACCGGAGAGGCCTCCTTTCTTCCCATTGTTGCCACTGGACCTCGCTTCTGAAAAGAATCAAAAATTATTTTTAACACAAATCAATTTAGGCATTAAATAAACCATTTATGGCATTAAGGAGAGAATTTATAAGATCAAACTAGGGGTGCACCGAATGGACATTTTGGTGCAGAAATCGAATATGCAGGATGTATAAAAACTATATTCGACTTTTTAACCATCATTATCAATTTAAATTAAATATGAATTTATTGTTGGCCATTGTCACCTTTAGTGCAAGAAAGGTCAAGAAAAATGCAGTCTGCAGTCTCTAACCATCTCTTGTATCATGTCTGCAGTCTCTTCCTTTAACACACTGCCAACAGTATTAGAAACATTTAAATTCGGTGCATCTCTAGCAGACATACAAGAAAAAGGTAGAAAGGAAGCGCCACCTAAGTGTATTATTAAAACTGTTCTTTAATAGCAGGAGTATACAATAACACTCACAAGAGGAAGCAAGTAAAAGACTCATCTGTATGATCATGGAGTCCTTAGTCCCAGGTCCTTTGAGTGCAGGAATGTAAAACTGCAGAGCGTTGTGGCTCGGTCTGGAGCCTGTCCTGTGGCAGTCAGGAAGAGGCTTGGTCCGGCGTGGAATGCACGCGACGTCACGGATCACGCGATCACTTCCAGGGTAGGGTTTCCATAGAAGGGAGAAGGCCGATTGGGCCAAGTGCTCGGAGCAAATGCTCCTTCTATTTGCCAGAAGTGGTCACGTGCGTTCCACGCCGGACAAAGCCTCTTCCGGATGGCCACAGGACAGGCTTCAGACCGAGCCACAACGCTCTGCAGTTTTACATCCCTGTACTCAATGGACCCGGGACTGAGGACTCCATGATCATACAGATGAGCCTTTTACTTACTTTCTCTTGTGATTGTATACTCTGCTATTAAAGAACTGTTTTAATACTGCACTTAGGTGGCGCTTCCTTTCTAACCTTTCCTGGTCTATAACAGAGCCAGCTCTGAGGACAGCAGCCGCCATTGAATACAATGTTATGGTTTTTAACCCTTGAACTATCCAACGCCTTATTATGGACTAATTGCTATATCCCAATCAATGTGTGCATTCATGCATTTGGCACTTACAGTTATTAATTATATTTGTCAGACATACAAGAGATTAATACAGCCTCACCAGTGCCTAGATCAGAGCTGTGACCTCTGTGCGGCACGGAAGAGATTTGAACTGCCCGGGCCGCAGTAACAATGTCCCGCCTCCTTTCCTGGAGGACTGGGCAGGCCAGGCACTCGCCAGGCAATGGGCAGCACTCGGGGCGGATCCTGCCCCCTTTCTACTCCCCCCCCCCCTTTTGGCTGATACAAAAACCAGTTTGGTGGCCGAAATGTCCCCCACATATGCAGCCATGTCCCCCCACATATGCAGCCATGTCCCCCCACATATGCAGCGCCTAGTTAATCAGCGTGCGGGGAACATTACAGCTTTCATTTGAATAGCTGTCTGTTCCCCACACCGCGCCGGGTATAGACACTCCCACTTGCTCGGGATTGGACGGGTGATCTGTCTATCAAAGTGCAGATCACCCGTCCAATCCAATCCCAAGCAAGGGGGAGTGTCTGTACGCGGCACGGAACAGACAGCTATTCAAATGAATGCTGTAATGTTCCCTGCATGCTGATTAACTAGGCGGCGGGGACGTTGCGGTATGCAACGGGGGGGGGGGGGGGGGGTAGTATCGGATCTGGCATCGGGACAACCCTAGAAGAAACCAATCTTGTTCTCAATCCTTGGCTGCACAGAGTGCAAGCTGTAGGCAAGCCTAATGTAATGTAAATAGAGCAATATTAACATTGTCCTGGATCTATGGTGACAGCTCTCAGATCACAGGTAATGTAAGGGAAAAGGCAGAGGCATTATATTTGCAAAGTTGCTTGGCATCGTTGGCTATATTAAAAAGGAACTAGTTTTAGTTATCCATCCATAGCCTCCATCAAATCGGTTCCAAAAGTATGATATTTTTGTTCAAATGTGTACACACACACACACACACACACACACACACACACACACACACACACACACTTTCTATGCACTGGGCAGACATCCCTAAACCTAGCTGATCTCAAAGAATATTGACTAAGAAGTTGTAATCCAAACAATTCACGGAAAGAGATTATTTACTTTTCTTTGCGGTTTGGATCATGTTAGGGAGATTTCCCAAAGACACAACAGAAAAAATAAAATTAAAATAATCGTAACAGTTCTCACCAAAATGCCAAATTTCTTCTGTTTAAAAGAGACGTGAAGTGTGGGACCCAAAAAAAACATCCATGCTCACCTAGTAGAGTGTAGCTGCCTGCCCCAGCTCGACGCCAACAGTTGAGCGATCAAAGATCACTGATCACTCAGTTCTTGGGTCCACTTTGAGGACAGAACAGTGCCTGCCAGTCACCGCTCTGTGCTCTGCCCCTCCAGTGTCCACTGAATTGCTGGACTGTGGAAGTGGTGGACGTAGTTGGTTCCGGCTCTGGGCTGAGCCAGCTGGTGGACAGATATCTGGGCAGATCCTGACATTGTCAGGATCCCTTCAGAGCCTGGACCGGCTCTGTGACGTCAGCTGACAGTGCACTAAATCTGGGTCATAGGGGTGCACTCCTGAAGCCCACAGGAGGAGAAGTGTAGCCAAAAGAGTTTTGCCCATAAACGATGTGGTCATTAGAACCAAAATGTCAGTAAAGTTTTGAGGTCTTTA
Organism: Rana temporaria; assembly: GCF_905171775.1. NCBI lineage: Eukaryota > Metazoa > Chordata > Amphibia > Anura > Ranidae > Rana > Rana temporaria. The sequence continues at coordinate 328,808,166 of NC_053493.1, forward strand.
ACCTTAGGTTTGCTGGCCACTTCTGGTCTTCAAAATATTCCTTTCTATATTCAAAGCTAAAAATACAAAGAAGATTTTGGCTATAGATCTATACATACACTTTCATACAAACCAATAGCGGTCACTACACTATCAATTTAATTAGTACATATGCGTTTTTTCTAAACGTGTTAAATAAATGAAATAACTTATGGACAGCAATATTACTCCTATTTCTAAGACAGTGTTTCTCAACTCCAGTCCTCGGGGCGCACCAACAGGTCTTGTTTTCAGGCTTTCCATTATTGTGCACAGGTGATTTTATCAGTTTCACTGCCTTAGTAATTACCACAGCAGTTTGATCTGAGGGAAATCCTGAAAACATGACCTGTTGGTGCGCCCCGAGGACTGGAGTTGAGAAACACTGTTCTAAGATGACAGCTCCCAGAGAGACAAAACCCACAACTGTGCTCTCCTTGAAAAGAATGAAGACAATGTGTATCCTTCAAACAATGCAGTCTTTTCATCGCCAACAACTGTAGCCAACAGCATTGTATCCTTTCCCACATCTCAAGGACACCAAAATACAACATGCCTGAGCTGATAAAATTATCTAAAGAGACTAAAATTTCAGAAACAAAAAGGAGTATTGATTTACCAGTTCTAATCATCCCTGGTCGTTGGCATTGACACTGCATCCGTAGTCTCTACCCCCTGATAAATGCATCATCTTTTACATTGCAGCCATTGATTGATGCATTCAAGGAATAAATCCTGTGTACATTCAATGTACTGTAGTGGCAGCTCCATAACACACTGGCTGCAATTATGCCACTTGAAGACGGTCACTGCTCAAAGTGGAACCCACCACCGACCAACGGTAATCTTCCACTCAAAGGTTGACTGACAGTGTAGCACCTTCCTGTGTCATGCCCCAGGACAAAGTTTCCCCCACAGTACCTTCCTGTGTCATGCCCCAGGACAAAGTTTCCCCCACAGTACCTTCCTGTGTCATGCCCCAGGACAAAGTTTCCCCCACAGTACCTTCCTGTGTCATGCCCCAGGACAAAGTTTCCCCCACAGTACCTTCCTGTGTCATGCCCCAGGACAAAGTTTCCCCCACAGTACCTTCCCGTGTCATGCCCCAGGACCTTCCCGTGTCATGCCCCAGGACAAAGTTTCCCCCACAGTACCTTCCCGTGTCATGCCCCAGGACAAAGTTTCCCCTACAGTACCTTCCTGTGTCATGCCCTAGAGCAGGGGTGTCAAACGCAATTTCATTGTAGGCCTCATCATCATGTAGCACCCCCTTGCTTTCAGCATGGGCACTACACTAAAGTTAATGGGGAATCGGAGAGTTACTTTGCTCCCATTCGTAATTTGTTTACATTTTGGGACTTCTGTCATTCCAGAAATGTCCACTGGGTCAGTCTGTGGTCCAGGGATGTAATACCATCCCTGGCCAGCAGTTGGCGCCAGAGGGGTTCTGGCAGAGTAAGTTTCTCCAGCAGCCAATTAGAGGAGCTTTTTCCCTCACGGGGCGTGCTGGAGAGGAGTATATCTGCGACAGGTGTCATGAGTTCTAAAATCTTTGCGGGGTCCCCGTTCCAGGTGCGGCATCCACCTTCAGGGTGCGCGCATCCATGGACCCCGCCGGCGCGGCCTACCTGGCCAAAGCTGCAGACTGCATCGAACCTCATCCGGAGGTAAAAGGGGACCCCAGTGCTTCACTGAGAGAATCCCAGTCTGGGATCGGTGACGCCTCGGCTGCCAGGCTTGTGGCAGGGGTCTGTCCGGGGGCACTTCACCCACTCCAAGCAGAGTGGCGACGTGTTACAAATTGGTACTATACAGAGCAGCACTGACTAATCCATATAATATCCAGGCCTGATACTGCAAGGTTCTCTTCATCTCTTCATCAACCTTGACCTTCCCAATTTATGTTGATGTTGGCCGTGTTTGGCCTGGGAAATAAAGCATTGGAAAAACCTTTATTCACTGTCTGGACCTTCGCTCACTACCTCTGTTCTCACAACTACACCCCTAGACAATGCCAGGGTAACTCAGTAGGCCGATCCCAAATTCAACCAGCGGCTCCTTCGGGGGTGAGCGCTATAATCATTAGGATTGCCCTCAAAAAGGGCCGGTTGTATCTGTAAGATTAGATGTCCAGCACGCAATTCCCCTTACATTAGATGTCAAGAGCCACAGCACCATCAGAAGTTGAGTGCCACACTCTCCCTTACATCACAGTGCACCCCCTTTCCTTATGCTGCTACTGAGAAGAAGCTGGATGCATTGCTTGAAAGCAGAAAGTAAGCGTCTAGAGTAGGACCACAGGAAGGCTGGAGCTCTCCTGCAGCTGCAGGGAGGTGCGAGGGCCACATAAAATGGCCTGGAGGGCCGGATTCAGCCCGCAGGCCTTGTGTTTGACACCTGTGTCCTAGAGGAAGCTTCCCTCCACAGTACATTCCTGTGTTGTGCCCTAGAGCAAGTTTACCCCATAGTACCTTCCTGTGTCATGTCCTAGGGCATGTTCCCTCCCATAGTACCTTCCCGTGTCATGCTACAAAACAAGTCCCCCCCTCCAGTACCTTCCTGCGTCATGCCCCATGGCAAGTCTTTCCCATAGTAATGTCCTGTGCTATGCCCCAGTGCACGTTTCCTCCTAGTGTCATTTGATTACATGGCATCACAATACTAACTTGACTATGCATTTATTCCATCATAGGCCAACTAGGAATCGGTGCAGTTTACTTTAGGATTCCATATGTCCCCGGGGCTCTCCTATCCAACCTTGAGCCTCGTACACACGATCCTATTGTTGGCAGGGGATTGTCTGTCGACAGACTGTGGTCCTAAAATCTGAGCGCTTATACGCTGCTGAGAATTGTTGTCCCAACTTTCAGCCAATATTGGATGGCAGGCTAGTAAAATTTTCGTCGGACAGCGGTCGGTTGTCCGATTTTCATATCATCAGTACACAAGTCCGTCATACAAAAGTCGAAAGTACAAACACGCATGCTCGGAATCAATGCTCAAATCATGAAATTAGCAGAAGAGGCCCAAAGGGTTACGCTCAAGAGCTGAAATTCCTCGTAGTACGTCACCATGTTCGTGTTTGTTGGCCAACAATTGTGTACAAGACAAGATCCTGGCACACGTCCTTTGGACAAAAATCAGGATGCTCAGTTTGCCAACAATCGGATCGTGTGTATGAGGCTTTAGCGTCCTAAAAACCAAATGAAAATCCCTCACAGGTGTTTCACAATGTCTTATGCAAGCAGACCAATTACTTCCATCATCAAAGTCTTACTCCCTAGAATTATTCACAAGCCGTTTTGGTACAGTGTATTCCACCGACTATTTATATAAAAAAAAAAATTGCTTTCACTGATGCTATTTTAATAGAAGCAAAGTCAATCTGCCAGCAAAAGTGACACCAGTAGAGATCATTCTAATTTTATTTCTCGAATCACTCCCACCTAAGCCGAGTTAGCATGCCAAATGCTGTGCAAACAAGTCCAGGCAAACTGTAGGGTATAAAATAAAATAGAAATTATATTACGCGTTCCGTGAGACACACTAATCATGCTTCGATGCACAGTGAAGTATTGTTATTTTGAGTTGAATAGCACAAAAATTAGTACCAATTAGTGCTTTTTTTTCTTGGTATTTTTAACCAAATACCTTTATTACAGCTTAAAGTGGAGGTTCACCCGAAAACTTAAATTTTTAACATTAGATTGATGCTCATTTTGTCTAGGGGAATCGGGTGTTTTTTTTTTTAAATCGAAGCAGTACTTACCGTTTTAGAGAGTGATCTTCTCCGCCGCTTCCGGGTATGGGCTGCGGGACTAGGCATTCCCTATTTGATTGACAGGCTTCCGACGGTCGCATACATCGCGTCGCGATTTTCCGAAAGTAGCCGAATGTCGGTGCGCAGGTGCCGTATAGAGCCGCACCGACGTTCGGCTACTCGTGACGCGATGTATGCGACCGTCGGAAGCCTGTCAATCAAATAGGAACGCCCAGTCCCGAAGACCATACCCGGAAGCGGCGGAGAAGATCGCTCTCTAAAACGGTAAGTTCTGCTTCGATTTTAAAAAAACTACCCGATTCCCCTTGACAAAATGAGCATCAATCTAATGTAAAAAAAAAAAAAAAATTTCGGGTGAACTCCCGCTTTAATGTTAAAGCCAAATAGTTATGGAGATGCTTTGTACTGCGATATTAAAAAAAAAAAAAAAAGAGCCCACACACCACCACACACACTCTTTAACCTCCCTGGCGGTATGATTCTTTCAGAAAAAACATGCTGAAAGCGGTACCATTATTTGCAAGGAAATTTGGCGTTTTATATTGTAGGTCTGTAATTTTTAGAAATAACTCACTTAAATCTGACCAAACAAGATTCTAATAGGCATCCCGGGTATGAGATTTTTTTAAAAACAAAATTATAAATTATAATATAATAAATAATTATAAATAATTATAACAAATAATAATATAATTATAATAAAAATTATTCAATAATGTAATCAAATCAAAATCACTGAAATTTTTTCAGTTGCAGAATTGTCGCTGTCATTATTTTTTTTTTTTATGACAAATTTCCCCACAAATCGCTATCGCACAATTCTGCAAGTGATTATAATTTATTATCGCTGTTTTTTAGCTGATCTAAAACTATTTTTGACATAAAGGGACACTTTTGGTTGCTATGGACAATCTACAGTTTGCAGGGAGAAAGAAACGTTTTTATTATATAAAATGACATGCATGACACAGGACAGACCACTAGGGACAAGGGGGGTGTGTTTTTTTTACATACAGTACTGTAATCTATAAGATTACAGTATACTGTATGTAAAGTGTTTGTTTACTTTTTTGAATTTGGCGCCGTTCTCCGTCCCCGTGCGTCGTAACGTCGCAGGGAACGGAGATCGGCGTCACACGGAGGCACTGTGTGAATCGAGCGAGGTCCCGCTCGCTCACACAGCGCGGTGGCATCGCTGGATCCAGGGACAAGGTAAGTAAACCATGCCTGTGGATCTAGCGAGGCAAGCCCGAGTCTGACTCGGGGTTACCGCTCGCAGCAGGAAAATCTAACCCCGAGTCAGACTCGGGAATACCGCCAGGCAGGTTAAGCACATAAAGTATTTCAGTTACTATATATAGCAATTCGCAAAATGAAAAAAATTCACCACCCTATTTGGTAACAAAATACTGATGACATAAAAGGTACTCAAAAATCTATTTTTTTTTGGGGGGGGGGACGACGACATGTTTTGAAGACGACATTTCCTCTGCCGGACCCGAACGTACATTTATTCCATATTACCGTTCTCCTGGCACTTGTAGTGTACGGTGCCTACAATAGTCCGGTAACAAAACTGCACACTCTAAAGCCCCATACACACCATCAGATTATCTGCAGATTTTTGTCTTCAGATTTACCAAAACCATGTAGTACAAGGGCCTGCCTGATTGCATACAAATTGAAACTCTTAAGGTTTGACCTCATATTATATGGTTTTGGTAAATCTGAAGACAAAAATCTACAGATAATCTGATGGTGTGTATGGGGCTTTAACCGGGAGAGGAAAAATTTGCCTAAACTGGTACAGCCTAAAAGCCCGGAGACACATTTGAACTGGGTCTTTCCGATACGAAAACGAAATGAAGACTTAAAAAAAACGAGAGGCCTCAGCTGTAACTTTGAGGGTGAATCAGCTAGATGGCTCTTGGACTGTTCTGGGGTCAATGTAGATGGAAACCAAAAAAAGTTGTTATGTCAAAACACAAAAGGGGTATAATTAACGAAGCAGTGAATGCGACACCAAGCATTCGCTGTGGTGAATCTCAGTTTAAAAATATATATATATTATTATTATTATTATTATTATTATTATTATTATATATATTTTTTTTTTTTAATAATATTATTAATAATAATAACATGTATAATACATTTTAAATATAACACACACTATAATAAAAAAAAAAAAATTTTTTTTTTTTTTTTTTTACATATGTATTGTAATACACACAGAAATGTTGTCAGTACATACGACAATAGCAGCAAAGGCCCCTTGAAGGCATAAACGCTACATTACACTTGATGCATTTATTCCTATTTCCGTTGCCTTGCAAACCTCAAAGCCTTCACTTTGAATTTTTATCTCAGACTATAAAAGCAATTTCTCCTTCCACATGAAATGCAGTACCTGTATCTTCAGCCATGCCTCAGGCACGGTGTGCCCATAGAGATCTGGGAAATGATCACCCAAGGAAAGTCCTCAGCTCCTGAAAGTAAAGCCCAAGAAGAGAACCAGCATCCCCCATCCAGCAGGGGTGAAATGGCTGTGCGCAGTCAAGTCAGCTAGATTCCGAAACTAGACCTGCCCCGCAAGGCTGCTGGAAATCTATTAATAGGAGTCCTGCCTTCTGGAGCCAAACTCTTGCAGGCACTCATATGGAAATCCTGCGCTATATAACAAGTAGGCTACAAATGTTTAACTCCTTCCCATCCAAAAAAAAAAGAAGAAGGACGACCCGATACTGTATGCTGGCAGTTCCAAGCAAAGTGTGCCAGTGTTCTTGGCATACCACATAGCAGATGATGAAAAGCGCGTGCAATCAGCTCTGCACCATATAATCCAGGACTATTTGAAGAGCGAATTAGAGCAGACTGCTGTACAGCTGGCTCCGGCCACATATATCCAATCAATCCATTTACTTTAGTGCTTCGCTTCAACAGCAACTGCAGAACCTGCCCAGAAATAAAAGCTCTGTTGGCATTTTCCTCTACAAGTCTAAACAATCTTTCATCAATGGAACATGCACCCAAAAACAGGACGGAAATCCTGCTACGGTTTATACAGAACGTCGTGAATTATTCCATTAGTTTTTTTTAACACGCTAGGTAAAAAATAGTCAGTGACAAACTGGGATAAAAAAAAAAAAAAAAAAAAAAGAAAAACCCCCTCTCACTATAAAACTTAAGCAAAAAAACAAAAGTATTGACTGTAAAAATAAAAAAATAAAAAATAAAACTAGCAGGGCAGTTACATGACAGTCTAGGTCTACCACAGTTGTGTACTTTTAAAGGGTCCCTTGACCACAGGTGCATCTGTGAGCAATTTAGATGACAGTTTAAAGCAGGAAAAGTGGTCAATATTGACAGCCAAAGGGTCAAATATTTTTTTTTTATAATATATATATATATATATATATATATATATATATATATATATATATATATATATATATATATATATATCACACACATACACACACTGTATTTGCTGGCGTATAAGACTACCTTTTACACTTAAAAAAACTGTCCAAAAAGCAGGGGTCGTCTTATACGCCGGGTCAGCTGCTCGGATGCCTGCTGGATGTGCGGTAATATACCGCTTACCCAATGCCAGTGAGCGATGTATTCAAATGAATAGAGCCTGCTTGGATTGGGATACCAACCTCTGCCACTCCGAGTGCCTACATACAGTAGCCTGCTCGGATTGGCTTTGAGAGTCAGAGAGGCGTGGGCAGATGTTACAGCCTCTGCCAATCCAAGCAGGCTTTGTATTCATTATTAGAATACACCGCTTGCCATGATTGGCTCCAGCAAGAAGGAAGAAGAAGAATATGGCTCCAGAAGAAAGAAATATGAAACATCAGAATGGGGGTCGTCTTATATGGCGAGTACAGGCAAAAAAGCTGTGGAGAAGGGTCAGACCTGGAGTTGCAGACTAACAACCAAGAGTGCATGGGCAGGTCACAGAACAGTTGTGCTACATTTTCTGTTTACATGTGCCATCTGTTTCACAGACCAAAGCTGGAACAGAACAAACACGCCAACGAACTTTGACCTCCTGCATTTAAATACATCTTAGTGTAGTGCTCCCCAGACTACCAGCAATAAATCAATATTGGGTGCTACCGTTTACCTATACAGCATGTCCAAACAGGTCTGTCTTTGTTATACCTGCTAATGTACAAAAAAAAAAAAAAAAAAAACAACCCCCACACAACACACCCCGAACAACCCCCCACCCACACGCTTGCCGACCGCCTAACTGGGAATTTACGATATGACTGACTTTGGTTAAATACGGGGTTGTGGCTGCAGCTATATGCCATAACCCCAGTATCCCCCCCCCCCCCCCTTAGGCAGCCAGCTTTCAGATAAAAGCGGTCCTTACAGCAGATTTTCCTGGGAACCATCCAGCATTGGCAGTGTTTTCCCATAGAGATACGCCATGGCAAGATAGTCACCAGTCACCACTCATCTCTATGCCCTTGGAGGACCGGAGCAATGCCATGACGTCACTACCGGTTCTCGGGCCATGTAAACTTGTTTTTTCCCCCTATAAAAAAAAAATCTTTTGCTTTCAAGGGTAAAAAAAAATTATTTGGCATCTTAGAGACTCCAGATCTTTTCACGAAGAGGACCTGTCATGCTTTATTGTTAATCACGAGGGATGTTCACATTTATTGCGATAGCAAAAAAATATAATAAAATTGGAAAGCACCCCCATGTGCAATAGCTGAATGCATACATAGGCAACGCCCACATATGTAAACAGTGTTTGCACCACATGTGAGGTGTCGCCACAAACGTTAGAGTGAAAGCAATAATTCTAGCACTAGACCTCCAACTCTAAACTGGTAACCTGTAGAAAATGCTTTAGCCCCGGTTCACACTGGGCTCCCGATTGTCAGTCCCGATTTCAGCCTCAATTATAGGCAACATCTGTGCAGGTTTCTGCACAGATGTCAATGTAAATCGCGTCCCAAAACCGCAAAAAAGTAGTACAGAAACTTTTTGAAATTGATTAGGATGGTGCCATTGCCGGAAAATGCTGCAGATTTCACATGTCAAATCGCACCAGTGTGAACCAGGGCTAAAAGCTGCATTCACACTTTAGCAATTTGAATCGTAGGTAGATTTTGCTGCGATTCTGCAAGCGATTTGAAAGCGCAGATGTGTAAATGACAAATTGCAGGACTCACATATGAGATGCCATTCAATAGAATGAAACCTAAAATCGCGCTGCGGGTCTGCCACGATAAATTCTGCTGCAATCACAGCGAACACGCATTGCGTGAAGCATTTCGCCCAAAAGTAGCTCCAAACTCTTTTTGGAGCGACATGCTTCACGAGATGTGGGTTGCAACGATTGCAACGTAATTGCAGGAGATCCGCACCGAGATTTTAGGTGTCAAATGAAAAGGCATCTCAAAAACGTGAGTGCCGCAATTCACACGTGCGCTTTCAAATTGCAGCAAATCTCCCCACGATTCAAAATGCTAAAGTGTGAATGCACCCTAAATGTGCACCCTGGCATGATATTGCAGAGCGTTAAACTGAGGAAGAAAATACAGGATACATTTTAGAAGGTGACCAGCTGCTCTACATAAGTTGTAGTAGGATGAGCCCAGCTTCCCCTCCTGCTCACAGAAGATCCAGTGGGATGCCAAGCGCCATGAATCAGAATGCTCACATGTGACAGGTGCTCTGTGCAGGTGACTTATCTCCTCAAGTGTAGCAGAACATTAGGAATTACAATTACTACAGCCATTGTCACCATGCCAATTCATTTCATAACGGATAGGAAAGAAAATTGTTTGACTATGTAGGTATAGGTCTGAAGGAGGGGGGGGGGGGGGGGGAGCACGGCACACTAGCCTAGTACATTATCCAATGTATTTATTGAAGGAATAGTGATAAAAAACATATAGATGTCTAATCTAAAACATTGCCGTAATGAAAGCTCAGGCCACATGTGTGGCTATTCACCACGACCTCCAGCCAAGGAAAGGTGACCCAAACTAGTACCCAATTGGCCAACGTGTTTCGAAGGACCAACCTTTTTCTTCAGAGTCTAGTGTGAAAAAAAAAAAAAAAAAAAAAAAAAACATTTATACCTTAGACACGCCCACAACCTGAGATGGGAGCCATGGACCCGCCTCCCAAATATGGAATATGGAATAGGGATGGGGAGATGACGCCAATTATAAGCCTGCATGCCATCATGAGGACACTGGAGCATTAGGGAGCCATATTGGCATGTCCATGATAAAATTATATTATGTACCACACACACCTTGGGATTGAAAGCATTTTGCAAGACAAGCAACGTTTTTATAAATTTTGACTTGATATACAAGTGATGTCTTGATATAAAAGTAGCGTCATGTCACTACCGAGTATAAAAGAGAAGAGAGGAGCCTCCAAGTGTAGCAATATGGTTATATCTAATGGAGGTACAACATTTAGCAACTCACATGGTTGACAATTAAAACAGGCGCATCTGCAGTATGCAGGCATCCGGGTAAAGCTGTCCACATAGCCCACCCTCTCCTCACTGCCATTTGACATGGTCCCTTCCACGCTGCGCTCCACAAGCGGTTCAAGCCTCGCTTTCAGATCCTCCTACTGCAGGGTAGTCTTCCCATTCACGATTGCAAACAGACATTGGTGAGAGCTGGCGGTACCGGGGATATATTGCTACACTTAGAGGTGCCTCTCTTTTTTATGCTCTGTAGATAGTGTGTGAGTGAGTGAGTGAGTGAGTGAGTGAGTGAGTGAGTGAGTGAGTGAGTGAGTGTGTGTGTGTGTGTGTGTGCGCGAGTGTGTGTTAAAAAAAAAAAAAAACACTCACCCACAACACAAAAACATGTGAAGATGTAAAGGGCACAGCAAAGATCACTGCAGTGATAGACCACTAGATGTACACTGAGCGTAAAGGGCAGGTAATTATCAGTGACTTTTTTAAACCAAAAGACATGTAGCAGAATACATTTTGGCCTAAATTTATGACAAGGTCTGATTATTTTCTAACAAAATGCAGAACTGCACACGGAATGCAGGGATTGTGGCATAAGTGAGCCCTAAAAGGAAGGCTGCTTGCATTACCCCATGTCATTCTTCCTGTCCGACCTTTACTGATCCACAAAGCTTTCATTAAATAAAAGGATCAGTTAAATGTAATGATCACATCAGCCTTCCCCTGCCAAGGATAGGCCATAAATTCTGCCGTACAGCAAGGAAGTGATAAACAGGAGCAATGAGGTGGAATATGAGAAAGGTTAACTGCAAAGTTTGGCTCCAATCATAAATTCCTCCCTCTACTGTTCAAACATAGTACTACAACTGAATAATCGTTGGTAGGAACATTTTATTCTTTCTATTAAATTGTGTTCAAAAGCCGAAAATATTTTGTTCAGAACTGCTATTCGAATGGATTCCCAGATGTAATAAATAGGGATCATTATATGTACGATTCAGAAAAAAAAAAAATATTTTTATCCAGGTTCTTTGAATTTGTCACAAAACAGTTGAAAACAAATGTTGGTTCAAAAATAAAAAAATAAAATAAAAAATTCTACTAGTGTAGGCCAGCTTTAAACCCACCTGACAGACAATGTGGCTGCTTTGGATTCTGGACACGGGTTAAAGAAAAAAAAAAAAAACAAACAAACACACACACACACACACACACACACACACACACACACACACACACACACACACACACACGGAAATGTTGGTGCCAAAACCAAAAATGCAGGATGCACTGCCGAAAATGGAAAATTACAGGTCTTTAAAATGTATATGTGCAGTTGTATTATATTCAACTTTTTAAATAAAATCATGAATTTAAAATGTATATAAAATTTGTCGCCCATTATCGGCTCCTTTAGCGCAAGAAAAGCTCAAGACAAGCTCAAGAAAAATGCATCCCTTTAAAAATGCTATGTAGGTCTTCACACTGGTCCCGCTTCTGTAGTGGTGTTAAAACTCCTGCTTTCTGCATTTTTGGTCAGTTAACCAAAAAAAAAAAAAGCAGCAAGAACACACGTTACGTTTGATACCTTTGCGTCATATGGCCTATGAAAAACACACCATAAGTAATACCTCGTCAAATTACACGCATTCCCGATGCCTTTAAATTGCCACCTTTTCTTTAAATGGTAAAATGCCAAAAACAGCATTTTCAGACGATATGCTGCGGCCGCCAAAATTTTGGTTCATCTCCAATAATATTATTATTAATAATAATATTATTATTATCATTAACATATACTTTTCCAAGTTAGATGCAGCCTGATTTGCGTCAAATGTTATAGCTGAGCTGCTTGATAAAAGTATTCTTTACATTATTTACCATATCAATATGGTAAAGTATTCATTAGCTAAGCATTCATGGAGAGCTGCTGCAAAATGCCAGATGAATTGCAGTACTTACACCTGACAGGCCAGTCCTCAGGTTCGAACATGGTCACATGAAGAAGAAAGTTAGAACGTCAACCCTGTGTAAGCTCCAACACAGAGCTTACACAGTATGACTCCAGAGCATAATCTGCAGGAACAGTCAGCCTCGCATTGCCTTCAATGGGACTACCTTCCCACAGCTAATCGCCAGGAGCCCCAGAAGAGTCTGCCGCACGCAAGCAGTAATTGTCCCATTCGCTAGCATGAACGCGGCCTTACAGAGAAATACAGTCAGGATAGAATCCGCAGTAAAAACATAAACATGGAGGTTCTGTACGCCTAGTTCTAGTGGAGCAAGAACCATCTGATTTATGCGTCAGGATTAGGACATGTGCACTGCTGAAAAATTTGTTTTAGTTTTATTCGTTTTTTCGTGTCAATCGTCATCGCAAGTCGAAAAACCCGAAGAATAACTAAACTAATAACTTAAAATTATAAGTATTAACATTTCTTTTAAAATCTTGGTGAACACAGCAAATACGAATTTATCTGAAGTTACCAACAAACCGAAATAACGAATGTTGCATCTAAATGAATGGAACAGAATAAATGAAAGGAAGAGGGGAATGGCAGCCTCTAGCCCCCCTTTTCCTCATGGGAAAGTGGCGGGAGAAGGGTTCAGAAGGCCCCCTTTGGAGCCTGTTGCTCTCAGGGAGTTTTTGGCGGGCTCACAGGTCTGAGGGGATAAGGTATAGTGACCTCTCTGTGACCTGTGAAAGCCCGCTCAAAATATAGGTTCAAATTCAGGTCATCTATCTGGCCCAGGGAAAAGCCCGCGCAAATTGGGTTTAAACTAGTTAGATCTGGCAGGAGTTAGGGCTATATAAAGCGGGTTCCGTTGGAGAGGGCTCAATCGCTTCAGAGGACAGAAGAACTGTGGTGTTCTCCCCCACCCCCCCTTGTTTTTATTATGTCGCGGCTGTTATGTGGTTGGGTCACCTTTGCGTCTTGCAAAGGGGGACAAGCTTTAATTTTAAGATATTATAATAAATAAAGCTTTATATAAAAAAAAAAGAGAAATAATGCTTATGCTGTTTTGATGAGTGCTTTGTGTAAGTTGGTTTGGGTAATTTTTTGCAGCCTGAGCCGTAGTGGCTAGGCTTGCTAAAGTTATATATATTTATATCTTAATTGTTTACCCAATAGTTATTTATTTACTTATTTATTTATTTATTATTAAAACCAATAATAAACATCCGCTGCCTTTAATATCCACTGAGTTGTCTGCTGTCAATTTCTTTCTATTTAAAGTTTTTTTAAAGTGAATTTTATTTACTGTCTACTTTCCCATAAAGAACCAATTAATAATCATGTTTTATGTGCTATTCGTTTAGATATGGCATTCGTTTTTCTGGATAACTTGTAACTTTGGATAAACTCATATTCGTTACGTTCACCAATAGCCAAATTTGAAAGGAAATTCCAATACCTATAATTTAATAGTTAAAGTTATTGTTGGTTAGTTATTATTTGAGCTTTGAAATTTCAGATTTTTGAAATTCTTAAAAAAATATTTTTTATAATATATACATATATATCACACACACACACACACACACACACACGCACGGCAGTTTCTCCCATTCTTCTTTGCAGGACCTCTCAAGCTCCATGTTGGATGGGGGATCGTTGGTGCACAGCCATTTTCAGATCTCTCCAGAGATGTTTAAGCTCTGGCTTGGCCACTCAAGGCCATTCACAGAATTGTCCCATAGCCACTACTTTGTTATCTTGGCTGTGTGCTTAGGGTCGTTGTCCTGTTGGAAGATGAACCTTCTCCCCAGTCTGAGGAGCAGGTTTTCATCAAGTATGTCTCTGTACATTGCTCCATTTATCTTTCCATCAACCCCAACTACTTTCCCAGTTCCTGCTGCTGAAAAACATGCCCACAGAATGATGCTGCCATCACCATGCTTCACTGTAGGCATGGTATTGGCCAAGTGATGAGCAGTGCCTGGTTCCTCCATACAGGATGCTTGCCATTCTTGGTTTCATCAGACCAGACCATGAGAAACAAAATTCTCTGAAAGTCCTTCAAAAGCCTTTTGGCAAAACTCCAGTTGGGCTGTCCTGTGCCTTTTTACTGATGAGTGGCTTCCACCTAACCACTCTACCATACAGGCCTGATTGGTAGAGTGCTGCAAAGATGGTTGTTCTGGAAGATTCTTCTCTCCCCACAGAGAAATGCTGGAGCTCTGTCAAAGTGACCATCGGGTTCTTGGTCACCTCCCTGACTAAGGCCTTCTCCCCGATCGCTCAGTTTGGCTGGACGGCCCGCTCTAGGAAGAGTCCTGGCGATTCCAAATGTCTTCCATTTATGGATGGAGGCCACTGTGCTCATTGGGACCTTCAATACGGCAGGCATTTTTCTGTACCTTTCCCCAGATCTGTGCCTCGATACAATCCTGTCTCAGAGGTCTCTATAGACAATTCCCTGGACTCCATGACTTGGTTTGTGCTCCGACATGCACTGTTAACTGTGGGACGATAAATAGACAGATGTGTGCCTTTCCAAATCATGTCCAATCAACTGAATTTTCTCCAATCAAGTAGTAGAAACATCTCAAGGATGATCGGTGGAAACAGGACGCACCCCAGCTAAATTTTGAGTGTCATGGCAAAGGCTGTAAAAACGTATGTACATGCGATTTTTTTTTTAACATAGATTTCAAACAAACTTCTTTCACGTGGTTATTATGCGGTATGGTTTGTAGAATTTTGAGGAAAACGATGAAGGTAATTTTGGAATAAGGCTTTAACATAACAAAATGTGGAAAAAGTGAAGCACTGAAAACTTTCCGGATGGTGTGTGTGTACACACCTGGTATTTAAGAGTGACTCTAAGACACCGTAAAATACCAAACATGGTATACTCATCTGCTCTGTGCAATGGATTTGCACAGAGCAGCCCCAGTCTGCTGGCGATCTGGACACCTTCACAGCAATCCGCTGGCTAAGGGGGCATAAAGGCCTGCTCCCTAGCCAGCCCTGTGTGTCCATTGATACGCAAAAGTATCTCAGCCCCACCCCCTCCTCACTGGCTGTAGCCAACAGGAGACGAATGGATCCCACTTCTGCCTCTGTCCAATGAGCAGAAAGAGAACTGAGAAAGCTGCTGCTCTTGTGCACATCACTGGATCAAGATCAGGCTCACTGTTGGGGTGGGGGGGGGGGGGGCAGAAGCTGCATGCAGAAGTTTTTTTTTTTTTTTAACCATGCTGTCAATAAGGCCCCTTTCACACTGGGGCAGAAGCCGCGGTGGCGGTAGAGCGCCGCTAAAAATAGAGGCTTTATACCGTCGGATTTGCCGTGGGATTCGGCCGCTAGCGGGGCGGTATTAACCCCCGCTAGCGGCCAATAAAGGGTTAATACCGAGAGGCGCATTGCAGGCGGTATTGCCGCGGTTTCCCATGGTTTTAAATTGGAAGGAGCGGTATACACGCCGCTCCTCTCACCGCTCCAAAGATGCTGCTGACAGGAGATTTTTTTCTTTCCCGCCAGCGCATCGCCTCAGTGTGAAAGCCCTCGGGCTTTCACATTGAGGTTGCTGGGCAGGAGTTTTTCAGGCGGTATAGCAGCGCTATTTTTAGCACTGTACCGCCTGAAAAACTCCTCAGTGTGAAAGGGGTCCAAGTTTCTCTCATCAGCTCCCTATTGGTCTGTTATAATAATAATAATAATGCATTAAATTATATTTTTATCTGTTGGACAAGTGCAAAAAACAAAAAGCCTTTTATGGAGAAGATGGGGGAGGTGCTCTGTAATTCTAACATATTCCCGATCTCTAGGACAGGGAGTTAACAGAAATTCCTGGTAAAAGAAAAAAATAAACACTTGAAGGGAAAAAAAAAAAAAAAAAAAGTGTGAAAATTGAAAAACAAATACAGTCACCACATCTAAGGAACAGCAAGCTGCAAAACATTGAATTTGTTCTTGGATTAGATCCAGTAACTCCTTTTGTCCAGTTTCTGAGAGAAGAATGTCTGTCCGGATAATGCAGCCAATAGCAGCACTCAGTCCTGGATAGAACTCACATCTAAAAGAAGAGCAACCTCAGAGGTCAGGACAGTCAATGACTAGAAATTGCTGATTGGCACTTTATGAAGCCGACATAGAAGAAAAACTGCTGACACACTTTATACTGGCGTCTATGGAGGGAATTGTGATACATGAGGTGTCATCCACTTTATCCCCCGGGCAGAAGAAAAGGTCACAAAAAGATACAAGTAATGAAAAACTTCAAAAGTCCAGTATAAAAAGATGGCAAACATTTACCATGCATTTGGTTCGCAGCAGCGTGGACTCCCTACTTCCAACTTAAAGCAGCCATTTATATAATAATAAAAAAAAAAAGTAGAGTATGTATGTATGTATGTATGTATGTATGTATGTATGTATGTATGTATGTATGTATACACACACACACACACACACACACACACACACACACAATTGCAGCTTACCTGTCCTTAGATGCGATTACTACATTAGTATCGTCATTTAGGCTGCTGCGAATTCAAAATCGCGGTAAAAATCGCGATTTCGGCCGCGATTTAAGAGACATCTGTGCAGTGTTCAATGTAAATCGCGGCCCGAAATCGCAAAAAGTAGTACAAGAACTACTTTTTGAAATCGGTGCAGCGCCGCAGATGCGGCGTCGCACCAATTAGGACAGTGCCATTGCCGCCGATTTGACATGTGAAATTGCATCTCAAATCGTACCCAGTGTGAACCTGGGCTTAATGTTGTTTTTACTTTAATCTGGTGATCCTGCCACAAACACTTCCTGTCCTAGGATGACCATAGGGTTGATGTACACATTGATAGCTGAGGACAATGTTAGCTGATAACATGGTAGTGCTGGCAGAGAGCCCAGGAAGTTCTCAAAAATAAAAAATTAGGCCAGGATCAGAAATAAATACTATAGTATTGTTTTGATCTAACAGATATAATAAAACACCAAATTGTAGATTTACTAGCCCTAAAGAAAGCAAACCCAAGCCATTGATGAGGTTTGCATATACACTATAATGTCAAAAGTATTGGGACACCTGCCTATGCGCACGCACACACACGAACCTGTTCCTTACGGAGTCATTGTAAAATGACGTCGGCAGGAACCTTTCATCCCTCTGGGTGGACATCCTGGGCGGGGACCCGGTACGCGTGCCTGGCGGCTGCCATGTCCACCAGGCACCTGCGATTGCCCGTTTTCACAGCAGGACCGTGGATCTGTGTGTGTAAAGATCCACGTCCTGTCAGAGGAGAGGAGACCAATGTGTTCCCAGTACAGAGGAACACAGATCGATCTCCTCCCCTTGCGAGTCCCCTCCCCCTACATTTAGAATCACTCCCTAGGGAACATATTTAACCCCTTGATCGCCCCCTAGTGTTAACCCCTTCCCTGCCAGTCACATTTACACAGTAATCAGTGCAGTTTTATAGCTCTAATCCCTGTACAAATGGTCCCAAAAACTTGTCAAAAGTGTCCGATATGTCCATCGCAATGTTACGGTCACAATAAATAAAAACAAAATATAACACCACATACACATACACACACACACACACACACACGCGCTGATCGCCGCCATTATTAAATATGTAGAAGAATACGTATCGGACAGGAGATTACAAAATTAATAAAAAACAAACACACACACACACACACACACACACACACACACCAGAACGCAGCAAAAACATGCATGAAAAATAGACCCGGACAGTTCCATTTTTTCAGCACCAATACAATCAGTTCTGTTGAGTTTCTG
Source organism: Rana temporaria (assembly GCF_905171775.1). NCBI lineage: Eukaryota > Metazoa > Chordata > Amphibia > Anura > Ranidae > Rana > Rana temporaria. Next base: position 328,826,205 of record NC_053493.1, read on the forward strand.
CACCAGAAACGAATTGGAACTGACTGCATGGTGTGAACAAGAGCCATTGGAATACATGGAAAACACGGTGCATGCATTTTGTGCAAAAACAAAGCGCACGGAACTGCGTCTGGTGTGAACTAGCTCTAAAGGTTTATATCACGCTGTATGCATTTCTCAGATGTGGAAGTTGCTAGAGGATTCTAACCAAGATACTCACAGTGTTTTCCAGTGCTAGAAAAGACTTCTTTGCAATGCAAATGGAATTATTAATGTGCTCACTTTAGACTCAAAACAGCTTATTTTAATAATACAAACAATGTAAAACGTCAATGTCAGGCATTGGGGCTGCTGGTTAAAAATCGGGGTCACATTCCTCACACCATGCAATGTCGCCAATCATCAAAAGACAGCTCTTCGAATGTTACCATCTGCAATAGGATTTCATGCAAACAGAGCAATCCACATGAAAGCACAGCACCCAATACACACAATTACCAGGGGGCTCGTTTTCCAGTCTTCAGGCTTGTCACAAAAATCTGAATATATGAATAAGTGAACAGAAAAAGCAACATTAAATATCCCATAAAAGAAGGGGAAAAAAAAAAAACACAAACACCACAATAATTTAACCCTATGTTTTTGTATAATGTAAAAGTAAATCATTCAGTAGAGGTTGAACACCCCCCCCCCCCCCCGTGTACATGAAGTCTAATGCCGCGTACACATGAGCAGTTTTTGACATGCCAAAACCCTAAAACTAAAATCAGGTCTTCTGCCTTCCCAGACAGGACTAGGCCATGTTGCAGGCACATGTAAAGCGCAGGACTGGAGGGATAAAAATATAAAATCTTTCGATGGTAAAACGGCTCCCGTATAATACAGTGTGTGTGTTTTACAGTAATTTTATTCAGCTTTCATTTACTGAAAATGTAACATACCAAATCTCTCTCACAAATGGTTTGTCTAATCTTTAACTGCTACATCTGCAGGAGAGCTTGTTCTCGTGACTTCTTCTGGCTGCATTACCAGGTGAAAATAAAATCAAAGCCTAAAAAAGAAAATCTAATACAGCCTTCACATCTAATTGTTAAGCTGCAAAATAATTAAATGATAATCACAGCCAGAGAGGGAGGGGAGGGACCAAGTCCCATACTGTACGTCTTATGTGCGTGTGGCTCGGGAGCGAGAAATCCCCATAGCAAGCAGCTTGAGCACACAGAGAAGGAGGAGCCAGGAGTGCTGGCAGGGGACACAAGAAGAGGATCAGGGCGGGGCTACTCTGTGCTATACCATTACACAGAGCAGGCAAGTATAACAGGTTTGTTATTTTAAAAATATTTAACTTTAAAAGGCCACAAATTGGGAGCATTGCCCTCTACCAGAGTAGTGTGTTAGGGGCCCATTCAAAATGTTTTTTTGAACCCATCAGACACAAGCATTGAATTCTCAGCCCTGTCCTTATCAAGGCAACGCTTCAGATAATAAAATCAGCCCTATGAAATATGAACGGTATTATCTGTGGAATTCATCGGACACACCTTAAACTAGGCTGACTCATGCAGCTGTCACATTCACACCATTTCACACACATGACAGCAATGGGAACCACAACACTCATGGCTGGAGGCGACACGGCTCCCCTCCCCCAACACAGTTATTTTTCATGTTCTTTTTGGGTCAGTTATTTGGGGATAGCAGGTCTTTTTTTTTTTTTTTTAAATCCACTTGCCGACCAGGCTTTTTCTGCCACTTTTTGTTTACAAGTTTAAATCCGTATTTTTTTGATAGAAAATTACTTAAAACCCCCAGACATTACAAATTTTTTAGCAGTGATGGCGAACCTTGGCACCCAAGAGGTTTTGGAACTACATTTCCCATGATACACATGCACTCTGCAGTTTAGTTGAGCATTATGGGAAATGTAGTTCATAAACATCTGGGGTGCCTGTGCTGTTCTCTTTATAGTTATTTGTACATTACATTATTAATCTTTATTTCTACATGTTTGTTTTCATGCATTTCTTTCACTGCTGCCATCTGCTGGCCAGAATTTGCATGCCACACGTCCCTGTTCTTGTTAGTAAAGTTTTTTCTATTCGGAGGCGTGGACTCTTGCTGGGCAGGTCTCTTCACTGGGGGCAGCCATTTCAGTATCTCCACATGGCTGTGTGACTAGACACATTTTTGGGCTCGAGAGAAGGCATCAGTTTTTGACCACGCAGAAGTCACGCAGAAGTCAGCAGAAGTCAGCAGTAGTTAGCAGCAGCTCTGCAGCCACAGCAGCTAGCCTCAGGACATATTCTAACAAGTCAGCATTGATACCACTACTACAGAACAGTATTGTATCACCGTTTGTTGTCTTATCTGGATTGAATAAACCCACGCTGATTTCATCTTCATGTCTGAGTCTGGATCCATCTAACCTGAACATCTGCCGGTCCTGTCTGCCCCACTGCTTGGATACGAAGGTAAGAAGTCACACAGCTATTATCAGTTATACCTTCATTCGCCTTCATGTGGGAACAGAACAGTCAAAAACTGCCTTAATGTCCACACCCCAGTCACAGATTCCCTCAGAGTTACCACACTAAGGAATCGCCCTGCAACAGGCCTATCTGCAGCGAATCTGCCCAGCTACAGTGCATGTTCCACAAGTCTAAGGGCAAGCACCGCATGTCCACAGTATCTTTACTGTTGCCTGAAAGCCCTCCACAACTCATCAAGCCGTTTCCTATATCCCATATCAATCTTTGCTCGCATAGCAGAACTGTTAACGCACACGGGGTCCCTCTCTAACCTAAACCCCCGCAAATCACTTAAAACACCTGAGGAACCTTGCCAGAGTGCCCCAGCGCAGCCACACTGCAATTTTCAGCCCCCAATTCAAAAGTTTATTTTCTTAAAGAGACAGCGCACCTTAAATCAAAATGGACAAAAAGGACCTTGCACAGTTCCCCAGTGATGAAACAGAGCTAATGCAGCCTGATACTGATCACCAAGAAGTACAGGAAGCAGAACCCACACTTCCAGCAGACCAAGTCGTGCGACCAAGACGCTCCCTCAAACCGACAATAAAGGTCAGGGAAAACTATCAAACCACAAAAGATGAGCTATGCGATAACCTGGAAGAGCTATGGGAGCGAGTTTCCTCCCTCATGTCAGGACTTAAATCCTCTGGTGATACCTCAAGCTTACAAGTTGGCATCAGGCGGCTGAACACAGCTCATGAAGGATACAAGAGACTGTTCACAAGGTATATAACCTTTCTAAAAAACGTTAATAATGATGAAGCCCTTTCAGAACTGAGCAAGGCAGAATCTATAGACATTCAAAGAGACACCATGGTGCTGCTTGCTAAAGATAAAGCGGAACTCCGCATCTCCCATTTGCAAGAAACTAGATCACAGAGATCAAATTCATCCAAACATTCCTCTCGGTCATACAGATCATCGTGCTCAAGAAGCTCAACCCTAAGCGACAGACTACTAGAGGCCCGCATAAATGCAGAGCAATCCAAAGCCAGACGTTCCTTCACTGAAAAAGAAGCTCTGGCAAAAGCAGAAGCAGAGGCCAAGAGGGCAGACGCAGAATCAGAGGCCAAGAGGGCAGAAGCAGAGGCCAAGAGGGCAGACGCAGAGGCCAAGAGGGCAGACGCAGAATCAGAGGCCAAGAGGGCAGAAGCAGAAGCAGAGGCTCGAATAAAGATTCTTGAATCAGAGATGGAAGAGGAAGTTGCATTAGCTAAAGTAAGACTACTTGAGCAAGCATTAAGCCAAGGTCTTGATCCAGTCTGCTCGCTACCACAGGAGGTAGAAGATTCAGCTTACCGCACCAGCGACTATGTACTGAAACAATTATCTGCATCACCCCCAGTATGCAGTACCGTCCAAGCTGACAACGCCGAAACCTCAAAGTCATCTCCACCTACAGTGCCAGTGTCACTTACAGCACCCGAGAAATCTGATGGTGTTCACCCAGATGTGCCCTCTCAAGGACAGTTATTACGAAACTACAAAAAGGGCCATCAGGCGTTTCCTGGCCTACCTCCACAGCTCAAGCAGCAGTCCTCACGATCTACAGAGACTAGATCACAGCTCAACCCTGCAGCAGCATCATTCTACCTGGATGCATCTCACCCTTTCACACCGCAAAGCCTACACGCCCCGGCGGCACCACAGGTTGTCGTGGCAACAAGCAGTGAGAAATCAGATATGTCTGAGTTGGCCAGGATTATGGCGATCAGAGAGCTAATTAACACAAGTCTCTCAAAATTTGATGACCGTGCAGAGAGCTACAGAGCTTGGAAGGCAACTTTCAAGGCCACCATTGCCAACCTCAAACTAGACGCAGAGAAGGAGCTCAACCTCATGATCTCATGGCTGGGTCCAAGCTCCACAAATCGCATCAAGAGCCTCAGAACTGTCTATGTGGGACAAGCAGAAGCAGGTCTCGCTGCCGCCTGGCAGAGACTCGAACGTACCTTTGGCAGTGCAGAAGCTATAGAGAAGGCCCTATTTAAGAGATTGCAGAACATTCCAAAGATCAATCTTAAGGACGTCCATAAGCTTCAGGATTTGAGTGACCTGCTCATGGAACTAGAGCTTGCCAAAAGAGACCCTCGTCTGATCGGGCTATGCTACCTGGATACAGCCCATGGAGTGAACCCAATTGTCGTGAAATTACCATACAGTCTGCAAGAAAAGTGGGCGGCATCAGTCTCAAGGTACAAAAGGGTGCATGACGTCACCTTTCCCCCATTTATTCATTTCTGCAGATTCATTGAAGAACAGTCCCAGATGAGGAATGACCCCAGCCTCGATTTCCTGGAGTTCAACACTACAGCTCCAGCGACACCATCACCAAGGTATGAGAGTGCCATGCATAAACACAGAGACTTTAAGAGCAGCGCGAGTGTTAGAAAGACTAACCTACCATCTTATGCAGCACCCACGGGTAAACAGTACAATACCTCATCAGGAGACAAGTCCTTCAATCGTGAATGTCCCATTCATAAAAAACCACACTCACTGAACAAATGCAGAGGGTTTAGATCCAAACCCATACAGGAGCGCAAGAAGTTCCTCAGCGAGCTTGGGGTATGTTTCAGATGCTGCGCTTCATTGGAGCACATGGCTAAGGACTGTAAATCCATCATCAAGTGTGAGGAGTGTCATAGTGAAAGACATGCCTCGGCTATGCACCCAGTTCCACTGCCCAGAGACTCACCAGCTGCAGTCGCCACCAGTCCCGCTCCAAGTCATGGCGGGGAGCCCCAGAACCACGCTAACGCAGCCACCGCTGTTTCCTGCTCATGTTTGGAAGTATGTGGCGAGGGCCAGGGTGAGAAATGTTGTGCCAGAATATGCCTAATCAAGGTCTATCCAGAGGGACTCCCAGAAAAGGCAGTAAAAATGTATGCCATCATCGATGACCAAAGCAACCGGTCCCTAGCAGGACCTAAATTCTTTGAAGCCTTCGGGATAAAGGGACCATCAGAACCCTACATCTTAAACACCTGCTCAGGCCGCATTGAGACTAGCGGCAGGAGGGCGCAAGGATTCATTGCTTCCCCCATCAGTGGGAATACAGAAATACCCCTACCAACGCTGATTGAATGCGATCAAATACCCAACCATAGGGATGAGATTCCTACCCCAGAAGCTGCGTTTCACCAACCGCACCTAAGGCACCTAGCCAACGTTATCCCACCTATGGACAACAATGCTGAGATTCTACTCCTGCTTGGCAGAGACAATCTAAGGGTGCACAAGGTGCGCCAACAGTGTAATGGTCCTGACTACGCGCCATTCGCCCAGAGGCTGGACCTGGGATGGGTAGTCATAGGAAATGTATACCTGAATCAACCAGAAATCGACTCCTTCAAAACGTACGTACGTGGAGATGGACGCACAACTTGCATTAAGCCGTGTCCTCATCACTATGAAGTGAAGGAGAAGTCTCCAGACCTCGTACAACCACCTGACATCATTTCTCCCCTCTTTGCTGACGACTTGGGGAGATCAGTCTTTCGCACAACCAAGGATGACAATAAGGTAGCCTTATCAGTAGAAGACAGAGAGTCCTTTAAAGACGAAACCAATCACTGGGTTTCTCCATTACCCTACGGAACCACCAGGGTAAGACTCCCAGACAATCAGGAGCAAGCGCTATCCAGATCTAACTCTCTTCAGCGCACCATGGACAGCAAGCCTGAGACGAGAGAACACATTGTCATACCATCTGAACTTAATCCAGCAGATCACGCCACCAGGCCTACGTCTGTGGGTTCCTTTGCTAAATCTACTTGGCTTACAGGCCCAGAGTTTCTGCTAGGACGGGCAGACAAATGTGAACAGGAAGTTTACAGCATCCAGGATCCGGATAATGATCCAGAAATCCGCGCCGAAGTTAGCGCATTAGTCACTGAAACAAAGCAGACCTCCAGGCTTGACTGTCATCGTTTTGAACATTTCTCCAGTTGGATGAGACTTGTCAGAACCATTGCAAGGTTAGTGCACATCGCTAGACGTTATCACAACACTCAAGAAGATAAAGATTGTCACGGTTGGCACATCTGTCATAAACCATTCTCTGCTGAGGACATTTCTCATAGCGAGTCTCTCATAATACGTCATGTCCAGCAGCAGGAATTTAACGTAGAATGGAAGTGCTTGAACAACAGACAGCAGATTCCTATAAAAAGACCTCTTGCTAACTTAAATCCAATTATGGACACTTTTGGCCTGCTCAGAGTTGGTGGTCGTTTGAATCAAGCCCACCTAGGAGTTGCGGAGCAAAATCCTGTCATTATTCCCAGCAAACATATCACCACGTTGCTGATCCGACATTACCACAAAAAGACTGAACACCAGGGCAGACAAATCACTGAGGGCAAGTTAAGGTCGGCGGGTCTTTGGATTATAGGTATGAAGAAACGTGTAGCCCAACTACTGCATGACTGTGTGCACTGTCGTAAAGCCAGAGGAAAACAGCTACACCAACAAATGGCCGACTTGCCCGCAGATAGACTATGCACAGAGCCGCCCTTCACCTACACTGGCCTAGACGTCTTTGGACCATGGATGGTGTCCGCACGTAGAACCCGTGGTGGTCACGCAAACAGCAAACGTTGGGCCGTGCTATTTACTTGCATGAGTGTGCGAGCCGTTCATATAGAGGTGATAGAATCTATGGACACATCCAGCCTCATTAATGCCTTAAGACGGTTCTTCGCCATCAGAGGACCAGTGAAACAGTTGAGGTCAGACCAGGGAAGTAACTTCATCGGCGCCTGTAGAGAACTGAACATCGACACTAAGCCTATCCAAGATCAGTTGGCGGAGAAAGGTTGCACCTGGATTTTTAATCCTCCTCATAGTTCCCACATGGGGGGTTCCTGGGAGAGAATGATCGGGATCTCACGCAACATCTTAAATTCTATGTTGATGGATGTAAACTCTTCAAGACTTACGCACGAGACTCTCGTCACTCTTCTCGCTGAAGTTTCAGCTATCATCAATTCAAGACCCCTTGTGCCAGTATCTATGGATCCTGAAACACCAGCCATACTGTCTCCGGCTATTCTACTTACCCAAAAAACGGACAATATGCTCACGCCTAGTGGAGAATTTACCCATGGGAATATCTACCAAAAACACTGGAAACGTGTACAACACCTGGCAGATTACTTCTGGAACAGATGGCGTAAAGAGTATCTCAATATTCTTCAAGGAAGGAGGAAATGGCAACATCAAAAACCAAACTTGAAAGAAGGAGACCTCGTATTAATGAAGGAGCAACAAACCGAAAGGATCACCTGGCCTATGGGACTAATTACAAAGGTTCTTCCTAGCAAGGACGGCAAGGTCCGAAAGGTGGAGCTGAAGATCTTCAGGAAGGGTGAGCTTAAAACTTTTGCAAGGCCGATTAACGAACTCATTCTAATATTACCCATCGAGAACGTTCCCGAAGGATGAAAAAGGACTGAACTCGAACTTCACAGTTTTACCCGCTATGGGTCAGCCAACCCACTATGTCATGTTTATTGCATTTCACATGTTCTTTGTTACAGGTTGTATTATATTTTTATGGACATTCGTCATAGTGAAATCTCCTTACATAAATTTCAGACGGGGAGTGTGCTGTTCTCTTTATAGTTATTTGTACATTACATTATTAATCTTTATTTCTACATGTTTGTTTTCATGCATTTCTTTCACTGCTGCCATCTGCTGGCCAGAATTTGCATGCCACACGTCCCTGTTCTTGTTAGTAAAGTTTTTTCTATTCGGAGGCGTGGACTCTTGCTGGGCAGGTCTCTTCACTGGGGGCAGCCATTTCAGTATCTCCTCATGGCTGTGTGACTAGACACTCCACATTTTTGGGCTCGAGAGAAGGCATCAGTTTTTGACCACGCAGAAGTCACGCAGAAGTCAGCAGAAGTCAGCAGTAGTTAGCAGCAGCTCAGCAGCAGCTCTGCAGCCACAGCAGCTAGCCTCAGGACATATTCTAACAAGTCAGCATTGATACCACTACTACAGAACAGTATTGTATCACCGTTTGTTGTCTTATCTGGATTGAATAAACCCACGCTGATTTCATCTTCATGTCTGAGTCTGGATCCATCTAACCTGAACATCTGCCGGTCCTGTCTGCCCCACTGCTTGGATACGAAGGTAAGAAGTCACACAGCTATTATCAGTTATACCTTCATTCGCCTTCATGTGGGAACAGAACAGTGCCAAGGTTCTCCATCACTACCCTAGGAAATGAAAGCCTTTTTTTTTTAGGTCACACGGTATTTGTGCAGCGTTTTTTTAACTGCCGTTTTGGGGGATTTTTTTATTTATTTATTTATTTATTTTTTAATACATACATTCTTTTAAATTTGCACTTTTACACGGAAAAACCCAATACATAATCCATTTTTGTCACGCCGAGTAAATAGATGCCAAACCTTAAAATTGTGCACACCCACACAACGTAAATTATACCATCCATAGGCAACGCTCTAAAAGCCTTTACAGCAGGAGTCTCAAACTGGCAGCCCACCAGCTGCTGCAAAACTACAAGCGCCAGGAGGCATTGCAAGGCTAACAGTTACAAGCATGACTTACAGGCAGAGGCATGATGGAACTTGTAGTTTCTCAACCGCTTGAGGGCCGCCAGTTTGAGACCCCTGCTTTACAGGTTACAACTTTAGATGTACAAAAGGAGGAGTGCTCTGGTGCTAGAATTACTGCCCATGATGTCAGCTCTAAGGCTGCATTCACACCCGAGCGTTTTGTCGCCTGAAGCGCGACGCTCAAAAACGCTAGAGGGGAAAAAATACATTATAGCCTATGGAGATGGTTCACATCTCCACTCCAAAACGCCCGAAGCTCAAACAAGTTCCGGACCCTTTTTTGTTGCGCGCATCGGGCGGTTTGGGCGTTTTTGAGTGTTTCCCATAGAAAGTAATGGAAACGCTCGATTCAAGCGACTAGCGTGACAACGAGCGTTTGCTACGGGCGTTTCGTCGCTTTAATCAATAGAACATTTCACCCAGACAGAAGATAAAAAAAAAAATCTACCAACATAGCAACAAGTGATGAAAAGGATGATCATTTTTCCTATTGGCTAAAATAAAAAACGTCGAAGTACAAAAACGTCGGACGACGCTGTATGCAAACGCGCAAATAAGCATAAACGACCGAACGACCTACTCTCAGGTGTGAATGCAGCCTAAAGGGCAGTACCGGAGTGTTTCCAGTACAACCACTTAAAGTCAAATGAGGTACATGATTTGGCGCCAAGTGGTTAAAGAACTGCAACAAATTGGGAGAGGCTCCATTTTCAAGCAAAAAAAAAAAAAGGGGGAGTGCTATAAGTGAAAAATTCAACAAGGTAAGGACTAAGCCGAGGCTCTACATTTTAATAGTGTGCTGGATAAAAGGATGGCTGGACTAGGATTAGTCGCTATAGACAACAGACTGTTCTTTCTTAGGTTACAGTTTAGCTAGCAGTTTTCAACAACGCCATAATCCATAAAAACAGTCCATCACTTCCAGGAAAACTCATTTGCAAAACAGTCTGACATCTTCTGAAAATGCCTGCCGCTTGGCTGCCTCTGGCTTTCCATTTTCTTTTAAAACATACTTAAAGCAAACTTGCAGCAAGCAAAGTCAGAATTACTGATCTGCATTGACCAAGTAATAAATCTAGCGGATCAGTATAAAAGGCAACTAGAATTTACAGAATCAGCAGTCACCAATGAATGGCAGCCTATGGACTCATTCAGTTTTACACACTGTCTAATATACATATGTCCACTAGAGGGAGCACCTAAAGCTCTATATAAAATACCATAAGGAGTAAGACTATAGTCACTCAAACCAACGCTCACAAAAGGTTGCTCGGGTTTGTATAGCACTGCAAGCAAGATCAAAACTGCAATACATTTTAGCTACAACAAATATATAATGTTCCCCTAACTGTCTACATACACATCCCATAGACTCCTTGAATAAACTTCCTGTGGGTGTGTGGGCTAGCTGCCAAATACGAGCCAAATGTCCTAGTTTTGCTGCAGTGACAACAGCAGAATGTGCCCCTGCATGGTTCATTGGCACGTCTGTTTATAGTCCAAACAGTGTGAAGGAAAAAAAAAAGGGGACAATGCTGGAGAAGAACCTCATTTTCACTTTGGATTTTATTTAAAATCCATCTATCATGGATACAGGATTGAATGGCAATTAGGAGAAAAAAAAATAAAAAAAAACTTTGTTACAACATGAAATATTACAGCATACCGGTACTTGTTTCTGGGTTTAATAACACCGTTCCCATTTTTTCAGAAAAGATTAATTACAATCAGCTGAAATGCTGCTCCAGAATAATAAATTAACCCACCAAACTAACCCCTTTGCAAGTAAAAACAAGTGAATAAAATAAACAAAAGCAGATGAAAGCTGGAAAAAAATAAATAAAAAAAAAACAGCAACAAATAACGAAACCAATGACATTTTTCGCCATCGGCCAATAACAAAAATGCTCAAACACACGGTGCTCAGGTGCGAGTACAGCCCAATACAAGAGGTACATTACCGGCCAGATCACTAGGTATAAAAACAGAGGCAGCCATCACATCTCTGTAAGCTGCAAAATTATTTAAATTTTAATTCTCCCATGCAGCCAGCAAGTTCAGAAGCGGGGCTCGAAAATGACTTCTCACCAGGCGGGGCCTCTAGTAATTTGGGGGGCCCTCCGCAGCTTTGCGGGGCCCTAAGCGGCTTGCATAGTGAGCCTATAGGGCAGATCGGCCCTGGGCCATAATGAGTGGAGCGGTGGATGGCAGCCCCACTCTACTCTATAGAGCCCACCCAAGTCTCTTTTTTAACCACTTCCATACCAGGCACTTGCGCACCTTCCCGCCCGAGCCAATTTTCAGCTTTCAGCACTGTTGCACTTTGAATGGAAATTGCGCGGTCATGCTACACTGTACCCAAATTGGTGTCCTTTTTTCCCCACAAATAGAGCTTTCTTTTGGTGGTATTTGATCACCTCTGCGATTATTTTTTTTGCGCAACAACTAAAAAAAAGACTGAACATTTTGAAAAAATAAGTAAGTTTTCTCTTTCAATTACGGGCACTGATATGGCGGCACTGATGGGCACCGATGAGGTAGTACTGACGGGCACAGATGAGGTGGCACTGATTGGCGGCGCTGGTATGCGGCACTGATGGGCACACATAGGCGGCACTGATGGGTGGCACTGGGCATGGATGAGCACTGTGGGGTGGCACTGATGGACACTGTGGGGTGGCAGCACTGATTAACTAATTTTGCCAGTCAGTGCCCATTTGTGGGCACTGATTGGCATCTTTATTTTTTAATGTTTTTTTTTTTTCAGACTTTTTTTTTTGCCCCCTTTTTTGGTTGTTTGCCCTTCCCTGGTGGTCCAGGGTGGGCTTCCCTGGTGGTCCAGTGTGGCGATCCGAGGGGGGGCCGCGCTGATAAACAATCATCGCGAACCCCCCCGTCAGGAGAGCCGCCGATCGGCTCGCGTCTGTCAGACGCGAGTGAGGAAGAGCCATCAACGGCTCTTCCTGTTTACATCGTGATCAGCCATGGTTGGACACGGCTGATCACGTGGTAAAGAGCCTCTGCCGGAGGCTCTTTACCAAGATCGGAGATGCAGGGTGTCAGACTGACACCTCGCATCACCGATCGCCGCGCGCGGCATGAAATCCTGCAGAACGTCCTGTCAGGATTTCAGAACCACTTCCCGGACGTAAATCGGCTATAGGCCGGGCGGGAAGTGGTTAAAGCGGATCGGATTGAAGGTAGGCATTTGTAAACAGACACATGTTCATTTATATCTGCCACTCCTTAGGAGGTGAATGGAGGGTCCGATTGGGACAGACTGACCATGTGAAAGGGGCTAAAGGCTGCATTCACACTGATGCACCGTTTAGCCACACCGTGGGTTCGTCTGTGGCTTTCCTGCAGGTTAGCTGCACTTTGCCATAGACTTCTATTATATCCTGTAGGTGTGGTGCACTTTCAGAAAGCTCACCAAACTCGCAGGTAACAGAAGTCTATGGCTCAGTGCCGGTAACCCGCAGGTGCACTGCTCTTCACCTGCGCATCATTTTTTAAGCAGCCCAGTAACCACAGCAGAACAGATATGTCCATTTATACACTGTGATTTTAGTAATAAACTTACCTTTAATAGCAGTATTCTAATCTAATCCATCCCAGAGCAGGAGGTCACGGGCCACATCCGAGGGCTCCGCGGGCCACATGTGGCCCCCGGGGCCACCCCTGGTTTACACTATGAAGTAGATCATCTCCCAACTATTTTGTCGAAAGAAGCAAAAAATGATAATCAACAACATAACCAATTACACAGAGCTCATCAGAAAAATGATTGTATAGACCAGGACATGTCCACACAGGTAAGGTGAACCCGGGGGCTCCATGTACATAAAACTGTACACTCAAACAGCAAAATAAACAGTTGGCTTACATACTGTATGTGAAAAACGTTATTGTTTATGGCACAAAGTCTTGTCATCCATAACACAGATTGTCATTTTTAATATATCAAGACTGTAGATCAGTCAAGTTTTGTGTAGTGCGGTGAGGAGACTCTCTGGAAAACAGGGAACTCCCAGACCCGTCACATTGAAAGTCGGCGCAGCGCCATTCAGAGATCTGTGAATGAGTAAACTACAAGTCCCAGCTTCCACCACAGCAGATGGCTTGTAGTTCTAGACTACAAGTGTGCTGATCAGTGGACTCTTCCATCTTTCCCTTTCTGGGGGGTGGGAGAAGCTGTTCCCACCAGGAGAAGCCAGCGATTAGGGCTAGCTGCTATAGCAGGCGCTTGAGATAATTGCAAGCAACACCAACAGGCTGGTTGTGCCCAAGTTGATCTTGGTATATTCAGCCTGCCCATTAATGGTTCAAATGTTTCTGCTGAACCAGCCAAGAGCCGGAACCATATATGGCAAGAAAAAGGGAGTGGAGGGGTGTGGGATTATTGCGGTACCAGCAAATAGAAACCAAAACACAATAGACATATAAAAAAGATTGATTGGTTACAAGAAGATAAAAATTGGTTCAAACATGTAAACAGAGCAATAAACAGCTGCTCTGTTTACATGTTTGAACCAATTTTTTATCTTCTTGTAACCAATAAATCTTTTTTATTTTTATATATCTATTGTGTTTTGGTTTCCATTTGCTGGCACCGCAATAATCCCACACCCCTCCACTCTCTCAATTCTAATTAAGGGATGAGGTGCCGTATCTTTATTAGGACTGTCGATCACTAACCACCCATGTATGGCAAGCCTTAGGCCGGATTTACACCAATGCAAATTTCTCCGCATTCAATTCCCATAGCGAAAGAATGTGACTGGCTCTCTATGGAGCCGGTTCACATAGCTCCACAGTGGGTCGGGTGCGGTGTCCCGGAAAAAAGGCATGCTTTTTTTGTTGCGTTTCAGGTTCTATTTCAGCCAAAAATTTGGGCTGAAATCGGACCTGAACCGGTGAACCAGCACGCACCGGACCCCTGCTGTGAGCCGCATGTGGGGACGGTGGGACCCCGGCCTTAGGCTTTAATGCCCTCTTCATAATTACACATTTTGACTAAACGGTGTCTATCACAAATTGGATTGCAGCCGTCAATGCCGGAACATAGGAAGTGCAGATAGCTGCGGGTGCACCCTTTTTTTGCGTGAATTAAAGGGTGCCCTCAAAAGAGAACCTGTACTAACTGGATTGGACAGGCTGCTTGCTATTACTGACCTCTCCTGACTGTCATACTGATCCAGTGTTCCCCTGACTGAGGAAATATACAGATCAGTTCAGATTTCAAATGCCAGATGGGTTTTGAGTCACCGGCTCAAAAACAAATTAGATGGCCAGGGAACTAGTATTTTCAGTTTGTGGTCAGCAATAAATCATCTTTCTCTAGGCACAGATTTCCTTAAAAGAAGAGAAGCCCTCACTGGAATACTTACCTACCTTCAATCCTTGCAGTACTTTTTTCAGACACAAGATGTCCACAGTCTGGATGGAATGCCACCCAGCATCATTCTATCTGAAAGACCGAGGACACCTTGTAAGTACAGGTCATCATTGGCCGCTTCCAATGAGACATCACTGCAGAGTGTGCTGCTGAGCTCATCATGTCAACACCGCTCTCCGAATCCTTGAGGACTGCCCAGCACCTGGAAAACCGAGAAGATATATAACCCCGCACATTATATGGCTGGCCTGACATCTGGAACAAGTAAATATTAAGGGGGGGGGGGGGGAGACAAAGGAAGGCTGCTGGTACACTGATCCCTCAACATCTGCTGGTAAACTTATACTACACAAAGCCCCTCACCATTTGTTATGGCATCAGCAGGTAAATGAACCCGGTAATAGAAATATGATCACTTCACGCGATCGTTGTTTCTGGAGGATACCATTAGGTTTACATAAAGAAAATGTAAAGCATCTCAGAGGTCACAAATAGTTTAGAAATGCTGAACAAAGCAGTTCTAAGACCAAACAATCTCACATTCCTATTCACGGTATTAGTTTGGCATTTAAAGTACACCTTTCAAGGCCGTCATTGCCAACTTCTCCTTGTAAAAGCTTCCCACCGGTCATTCTGATCCTCAGTCTTCAATACTGACCCAAGACAAAGGCTTTCGACTTTCCTCATATGAATTCTAGATTCAGGTCCATGACTCTGAACATATTGAAGCCAGTGGCTCAGCATTACAGACAGACAATTAGCATATACAAGTGGAGGTCAGCAATGGTTATCTCATCATTTTTCTTGTGACAGATGATTCACATCCGTCCCCAATCACAGGTAATCGTCCCATTTGTGATTACATAAAAAACAGATGGCAATTGGGTCACCCTGTCATTGATTTGTACAGGCTTCCCGACCATAGCAGACTGAAAAAACACCCAGTTGTACCCGGCACAGTAATACAGCGATCTAGGCGGTATACGCCCCTAATCAGCTGTGTGCACAAGCTGTTAAACCACCCATAGAGATTCAATCACTCAATCTGGCCACTTACAATCAGACTGAAAATAACTATTTGTGGTCACACTGCAGACACCCCCCCCCCCCCCACCAAATTAACTTACCTCTGGGAAAGAAACCAATTATCCAAAATGGACCTAGGCAGCCAGTGCCATCAATATGCATTTGCAGCCAAAAATGATTGTGTAGGTTTGTGGAAAGATTTATCAGTGGCTAAATATTTTTGGTTACAATCAAATGTCTAGTCTTACTTATGGATGGCAGCAAAGAACATTAACCCTCCCTCCAAAAAAGGAGAATCAACACGGAAAAAAAATGGCACCATACAAAAAGTAAGGGAGTGATCACTTGTAAACAAACTGGCGTCATGTGATAAGGATGTTTACATTCCTTGTAATAGGAAAAGTAATCAAAAAAAAATATTTTTGTGGAAAAAAAAGTGTCAAACTAAAATAAAGTAAAATGAAAAATAAAATAAATATATTTTTTTTAAAGCACCCCTGTCCCTGTGAGCTTGCATACAGAAGCGAATGCAAGTCCCGCCCACATATGAAAACGGTGTTCAAACCACACGTGAGGTAATAATTGTGGCCCTAGATCTCCTCTAACTAAAAACATGTAACCAGTAAAAATATTTAAATTGTCGCCTATTGGGATTTTTAAGTAGCAACGTTTGGCGCCATTCCACTACTGGCCTGGACCTAGAAATGGATTTGAAGAATCTAGCTACCGTGGGATTTTCCAGAAGAGAAAACTGGAGGAAAAACCACAGATAGCTGCCGCTTGTACCTTCAAGGTACTAACTGAAAGACCCTTGTCGACACCCTCTTGAAAAAATTACAAAATAGAAGGAACATCATGCGTTGATCTTTGGTTTTCAGACAACCATAAATGAAACTTTTTCCAAACTTTGGAATATATGGCTCTAGTGACTGGTTTTCTCACCAGTTTTGATTACTGTGAAGAAAAGATACTGAGGGCTCAGGGGCTTTCAGACAGATACCAAGCCGTCAAGTTTAAGGAAACCACCTGTGGGTGCGATACTGGACCCTGCGACAGCAAGTCCTCTCTCTTCTGAAGCCTCAGTGGAGGCTCCGAGACCAGAGTCTGTAGCAGGGAAAACCATGGCCTCTTGGGCCAAAAGGGGGCGATCAGAATAAGGTCCGTTTCTTCTAGGAGAAACTTCTGGAGCACTTCCGAAATAAGTCTGATCGGCGGGAAGGCGTAGCAGAGGTCGAATGGCCACAGATTCGCCAGAGCATCGATCCCCAGTGATTGATCTGCTGGGTTTAGAGAAAAGAACTCCTGTCTTACGGTTGTCCCGATTTGCGAACAGGTCTGCTTTGGGACAACCCCATTTGTCGGTGATCTCAGCAAATACCTCTGGATGAAGCGACCAATTGTCTCGCTCCACCCTGTGGCGACTGAGATAGTCTGCCAAACAGTTTTGCGTCCCCTTTAGGTGCACTGCTGTAATTGAGGCTAGATTCCCTTCTGCCCATGACAACATTTCCTGGGCAATTGCTTGAAGAGCCCGACTCCTCGTGCCTCCCTGTTTGTTGAGGTACGCAACCGTCGCAATATTGTCGGATAGGACCTGGAGATTGTGACCCCTGATTTCCGACTGAAAAACCTGCAGGGCTCTCTGAACCGCTAGGAGCTCTCTTTGATTCGATGAAGCTCTTGCTTCCCTCAAGGACCAATTTCCCTGTGCGACTGTCGCTGAGGTGTGCTCCCCATCCCCAGGAACTTACGTCCGTCGTGATCCTCTTGGATACAGGAATGGACCATGGCAAGCCTCTTTTTAGGTGAAGATTTGTCCTCCACCACCACAAGCTTCTTTTTACCTTGGTAGGTAACAGAGCTCTTGACTCCATCCCAGTTTCTCAGGAGAAACATCTGCAATGGTCTTTGATGGAATCTTGCCCATGGCACTGCAGGGAAACACGAGGTCATCAGAACTACCGTCCTTGAAATGTCCCTCAGCGAGACCAACTGATTGGTCTGTAAGGCTGAAACTGCTTGCACCATCATCTTTTTGGTTTACTGAGCAAAAATCGTAGCCGATACTTCACCTTCTGGGCTGGATTTAGGGAAGACTTCTCCCTGTTTATCAGCCAGCCTAGGGATTAATGGAAGTCCTGTACCGTCTGGAGATCCGTTAGTAATTTTTGGCAAGACTCTGCCACTATTAGGAGGTCGTCCAGGTAATGGATGATAGTGATCGCCTTTAACCTCAGCGGAGCCAGTGCCTCTCCCAACATTTTTGTGAAAATGCGTGGGGCTGAGGACAGACCGAAGGGGAGGGCTTGAAACTGAAAGTTCCAGGATTTCTGTGCCCATTTTGACAGCTATTCTCAAAAAAAACTTTGGAATGCTGGATGGATCGGGACATGCAGGTAAGCATCCCTTAAGTCCAAAGTGGCCATGAAGCAGTTTGGGTAAAGCAGGCTTCTGATTGAGAACACCGTCTCCATACGGAAGTGCTTGTACCTGATCGATCGGTTTAGAGACCGAAGATTCAGAATAAGCCAATACTTTCCTGACGGCTTTCTGATAACAAAAATATTGGAATAAAACCCTTTGTTCTGATCTGAGCGGGGAACAGGAATCAGGACTTTCTGATCTAGCAAGTCTCCCATTTGGAGACACAGAGCCCTTGCCTTTTCCCGATCTTTGGGAGGAGAGGTGATCAATAGTCGCTCTGGTGGTTGGCAGGAGAATTCCAGCCTGTACCCATTTGCCACTAGATCCAGGATGAAGGGACTTGAGGTGACTGCTGCCCACTGTGGGAAAAACACCCTCAATCTTCCTCCCACAGGAAGATGCTGGTCACTGTGGCTTGGCGGGCTGTTGAGGTGTGTTAAACAAAACACCCCCTCTACCTCTGCCCAGCCCAATGTTGTTTGGGCCTGTTTTCCTTTTTTCTAGGACCTTGCTGCCTAATTTGGCCACAATTTTTTTTCTGGCTGTCTGCTTCTTGTTTTCTGGAAAGACCTTTTTTTTTTTTCTTTTCCCCCCCTATCGGCCGTACGTTCCAGTGCCTCCTGTAGACCTGGGCCAAAAAGATGATCCCCTGTTAAGGGAAGTCCATATAGGCGCAATTTGGAGGCTGCATCACCTGACCAGGTTTTGAGCCAAAGGCTTTGCCTGGCTGAATTCACTAAAGCTGAGGTCCTGACTGTTATTCTTACAGACTGCGGAAGAATCAGCTAAAAAACCCACTGCACTAAAAAGGAGAGGAAAACATTTTAGAATCTCTTCCCCAGGGGTACCTGCCAACAGATGGGTTTGTATCTGTGAGCCATTCTTCCAGGTTTATGGCTACACAAGTGGAGCCCAGAGCCGGTTTGAGATTTCCCATAGCTGAATCCCAGGCTCTGTGAAGAAGAATATCTCCTCTCTTGTCCATCGGGTCCTTAAGCGTGCCCATATCAAACGCCAGGTGCAAATTTTTTGGAACATTTTTAAAGAGGCGCGTCTAACTTTGGATTCCATGGCTGCGCTGCATCCTCATCAAATGGAAACCTTTTTTTAGGTTACCAGAAAAGAAAGGTTTTCTCTCTGGATTTTCCCACTCCAGCTTGATAGTATCAAGGAGGGAACTGTGCACTGGAAAGACTTTAGATTTCTTTTTGTACTAACCTTTGTACATAAGGTCATGTTTAGACAATTGTACCTACTCTTCCATTTCAAGAGTTGTATAGATAGTCTTTAATAAGTTATCCACGTCTTCCAAAGACAACTTAAACCTTGAGCCCCTAGAAGATTCTCTATTCCTGGGCCCTGTATCCAACCCTGATTCTTCAGGAGAAGAACGGGTAGATCTGGCTTCAGCCTCAGAGTCTTCGCTCTCCACACCCTGTTGCGGAATACTACTATCTGAAGCTTTTCTGTTTGAAGACAGACCTTCTGTGGGAGCCTGAAATTTATCAATTAGAGTTTTGAAAGAGCTAAAAGTAGATTTAAGTTCATCACTAACTGAAGTCAGTATTTTCTGGCACGAGGCTACCGGGTCATCTTTTACTAGGCCTGAAATACAGGAGCAGCAAACTGGTTTACTCCATGAGGAGCTCAGTTGACTTCCGCACACTGCACATTTCTTTTTTGGTGGCTGCGCTTGGGCTTTGTCCTGAGTCTTGGCCTGCAAGAGAACAAAATGACCCTGTGAATCTCTTAGCCACATACCCTCCATTACACCCTGTGCAGGAGAAAGAAAATGTGCCCCCTTCACCTAGTCCCTACTAGTTACAAGGGAAAGACACTCACAGTATGTGCAAGAAAGTACTTCCACTTCAGGCTTACCTGTGAGGAGCTGGTGTTAGGGCTTGATTCCGCCTGCGCAGGTATCTCGAATGAGTCCATCCTGCCCCTGAAGTGGTCCGCAGCCTTTGCTGGTTTTCACTATCAAACGACCAGCCTCCCAGTGTCCCTGTTCGCGCCGTTCCGAGACTGGAACTAGCGCCTCCAGCGCCCGTTGACGTCACACGCCCCGAAAGTGACCCCTCTGGGAACTTCCTTTGAGCCAGCTTGGAACGCAAGTTCCGCCCATCACTGCACGCGGCTTCCTCCTTCCCCTGCATGCTCCAGCCTGGCTGTTTGACAGGGGAAAAAGCCGACACCGCAGAAGCAGGAAACCACGTGGTTTTGCAGGAGGGAGCATCAACGACATCACGGTATCACGGTGCTGGCATTCCACATGCACTGAGACGCAGGGACAGCAGTCACAGAACCAACTGCCCTGGTGGATGTGCCGCTCTGGGACCTAAGGAAGAGGTAGGAAAATTCACCCTATTGCCCAGGGAGCCATGCTCTTGAGACCTAGGGGAACCAGTTCCAGGAAACATGTTACCCTCCCGTCCGGAGGAAACACCAATACTGACATGGGGCCTGGAGGACCGCCCTTTTATCTGGTGGGGGCAACGTGTTTCCTGTCCTGGTAGGAGGAGCCCCAGGTCTCATTGGCTGTCCTGGAAGACGTTTGGGAGAAAATCCGATCGTGTGTACGGGCCTTAAGGGAGGATTATAACACCGCCAGTTTTTTTTTTTGCCATCTGTGTCCCATTAAGATTTCCCTTCACTTCCTGTCCCATAGCCAAAGAGAGAAAATCCATGCAAATTAAGAGAATTCCTTGGGCATCCCCAGGTCATCAGACCTGGTGTCCCCATTGGGAGATTTCCAATTACATTCCTGTTACACTGTATTACATTTCCAATAAATACCATTCATATCTGTGTCTTCAAGTTTCGGCAACTTCGGGAAAAAAAAGAGTCGCCTGAGTAGCACAGAATTTTAGTTTCCCCATATGCACTCTGACTGGTCCAAAACACGTGCATGATGAAAGGGTTAATGAAACATTGCAATATTCTTCAAAGTTGGAATGTCCTCTTTTCAGCCAAGCTTCAGCTAAATCAGCTCTTGTACATTGTGTTGTTTTGTGATGCACTGAACCACACAACTCTATTACTGCCACTTTACTGAGCTCACTTTTCAGCCCGACAATTTCCAGCCACTTCTTCACTGCAATGAATGGACATGCTGGGAAAGCTCTCAAATATAAAAGAAATATAATATAGATGGAATATACCGTATTTTAATGGTGGTATAACTTCCTCTTGGCACCCTTCTATTTATTCCTCTTAAAGCCATTTATTTTTAATTAACACAAACGATGGTACTTCCATGCAATGAGTACTGTCCCTTGTCCTAGTTTAAGGCAGAGTTCACACTAGTGCGAATTAGATGTGGATTTTCTGCATCCAATTTGCATGACAGGAAATTGTGACCGGCTCTCTATTGAGCCAGTTTTCTATTGAGAAATGCCCTCTGTCGAAAAATGCCTCCGATGGGTCTGCGAATGCGCAGTACACAAAGTCATGATATGACTTCAACACTGTGCATGCGCAGATCGTCAGAGGCAGTATCCGATGAATTGTCAGATTCTGCCTCGCTATTGCCGGGCGGGTTGTGGGCATGTTGAAGGGTGGATTTTGTGTGCATTTTAACCCGCCCTTAGACACACTTAAGCTGCTGTGCAACAGACAGAAAACACGCCGTTAAATACAGCCAAAACCCACCCGCAACAGTGAGACCGAATCTGACAATTTAATTCTCTCTCTGCGCTTAGCAGATCGTCTGATGGTCTGTGCATGTGCCGTATTGACATCACTCCAGCTGATCAACATATTAGCGACGTTAGTGACGTTGCATACTGCGCATGTGCAGACCCAAACGCATTTTTTGATGGAGGGCATTTCTTGATAGAACACCGGTTCACATATCTCAGTTGTGGCGGAGAAGCGACAAGCACAGAGGTCCTGTGCATCTTTGGCTCTGTTTCAGGGGTGAATTCAGGCAAATATTTTGAACTGATTTGTCCGTGAAATGGAGAACAGGGACGCACCAGACCCTGGCTGCAAACCGCATCCAATGGCAGTGTGAACCCAGCTTAAATCTGAAGCCCTCTGCCCCCCACCACTTCCCCAAAACCCCTGCAGCAATCAAAAATGCGTAAAGTTTTTAAGAGCACACCTTCAAAGCTCAAAGATACTTGAGCTTCTCTGCAAAGTGTAGAGCAGCCCATTGAAGTGGATTGGCCTGCCCTATACACGAGGAAGCGCATATCTATGAAGCGCTACAACAGTGTGAATGACAGCTAAATTAGTTAATACAGGTCGTATTATTTCCTTATGAGTTATGACAGATGGATATCAGTTTTGCGCGAACTGAACTTTAAAAAGTTAGCAGGTGTGGTGAGTTATATTGCTGCTCATATTTTAGGTGGATTCCAGCAGACAATCACCTGACAGATACTCAGTGTCAATCTTCCTTCACCATAACAATACATTTCCTTCTTCAGCTGGGTTTTAAATTCTGGGGCAGATTAAAGATAAATTCCGCCTTTTGCAAAATAATAAAAATTAACCCATACTGTAATAAAAAAAAAAGAAAGATAAAGGAAATCCACAACATGCACTTATTTTGACGCATGAGTCAGCAAAGCATTGCAACCGTGGGCAGCGAGATGCAAGTGCAGTGCTCTGGCTCCTGCAGACCATTCCTCCAGCCAGGTGAAGACCTTCAGTTATGGAGCTGGTGGAAGTAGCAGTGGACTACTCTTGGGCTCAATGGAGAACTGCATGTCCCTCTGCTGCTGTGGCAGATGGTACTTGTAGTTTCCCCCCCCCCCATCTACAACTCTGAATGAATGGCATGGCTGTGCTGGCAGAGTGTAACACAAATGTGCACAACCCAAATCAGACAGAAATCAGCGAGTGATGGCTGAGAACCCCCAGATTCCATACGTGGAGGGGTTAGGTGTGGGGCTGTGGACTGTGACCACGATTCATGTTACACCCTCAATAAGAAAAGTTGACTGAGCTTTTAGAGATCACCACCCTAGAAAGAATATATTAAAAGTCTGCAGCTACAAATACTGTACAGTAGCTTCTGACTGTTAATAGGACACTTACCTGTCCAGGCATCCAGCGCCATCCTCACCAACCCATTCTTCGGGTGTTGGCATATTTAGTGTGGGAAGCCGGCTGTGACCCCTTGAGGCTTCATAGCCAGCTTTCAGTTGCGCATGCGTGAGCCGCGCTGTGGTTTGAGAATAGTCACGCAGTCTTCTGGGATCTGCGACGTGTCCCAGAAGGGTACGGGGAAACATGGAGATTAATTTCTGCTTGGATCACCTAGGCAATACAAACAGAAGTGGGAATGAGAACCTAGGTATCAAAACTAGGTACCCGCTCCCTGGAGCTGCACAACTAATCGTTAAGTATCGAAATTGCGATTCTACTACCCTCCCGATCTTAAAACAGCATTTCCGCAGAAAGTGGAATTTCCCCTTTACATCCCATTCACACTTGTCATACAATTTTGGACATCAAAGTCACATGACAAGTCGCACCCCATGTTTTCCAATGATAACCATTCATATGTGCGACTTAAAGACATAGCGATGTCAAAGTAGTTCATGCACCACTTTGGTCTGACTTTAATGCAACTTGAGGGCTATAGACTTCAATGTTAACCCTAAAAAGTTGCATGAAAGTCATAACTGAAAATATATATATATATATATATATTTTTTTTTTTTTTTTTACTTGCAACAGTAGGTCCGACTTTTCAGAGGGCAACAGGTCACATCCAAAGTTGTGTGAAGTCCTACAAGTGTGAATGGTAACCAACATGTCATACTTACCTCCTCAGTGCAATTGGCTTTGCACAGAGTGACCCGATCCTCTTCTTCTGGGGTCCCTCAGCGGCACGCCTCCTCTTCGAATGCCCTGTTGGAGAAGTGCTCTCCCTCAGGGCACTCGTGTGGGCACACTCCCCTGTTCTGCTGCTAGGTCTACTGACACAGCGTCATTGGATTTGATTGACAGCAGCGGGAGTCAATGGCTGCGCCGCCATAGATCTATCCAATCAGGACCCAATACACCAGCTGGAGCTGGTGTGCTCATCCCCGTCGCGGGAAAGACTGGGTTCAGGGAAGTAAAAGTAGGGCACTGGGGAGGCAGCTGCATCACAGGAGGTTTTTCTACCCCTTGGAGCCCAGGTTCACACTGGGCTGCGGGAGTGAAGCCGTGTGAGTTCAGCTGAACTCGCACGATTTCGGCCGCGATTACAGAGACATCTGTGCAGGTTTCTGCACAGATGTCAATGTAAATAGCGGCCCGAAATCAGATGCGGCGCTGCACCAATTAAGACGCTGCCATTGCCGACAATTTGAGATGTGATCTGACATGTCATATCGCATCTCAAATCGTACCACTACCAATGTGAACCAGGGCCAAGACCCACTTTAAAGTGGGGAACTGTATAGAAAGTATTATTATACTCATAGTGATGGGTACCAACCTGGGATCCCTACGTTTGTACCCAACAATAGCTAAAGCTTTTCTGATCCTCAGCAGTCCTGTTCTTTGTACTCCTCCATGGCTGGACGAGAGCTGACCTCAGGAAAAGCAGTTACTACAAGCATATTATCACAGACGTAATCCGTGTCTGCAGCCAGATCCTCAGCTTCAACGGCCTTTGAGATACTTAGGCAACACCAAGACTGGCTTATGCAATTGTCCAGAATAGGCCAGAAGGGAACCAATCCAAAGGCGATGCACAGAATGGTAATAAAGAAGATTACATTTTACACTGAAGCTGAACAAACATAGTCACCCAACATGAATTCAGACAGATAACAAGTAGATGAAAGGTGACTGTGTGCAACTAGAGCAAATACACGTCATTGTGCTATAAACTGCAGTCACCTTTCCTGGTTGAAGAATAACTAGTAGGAATGTCTGCAAAATGATCCCGAGATGGATGACTCTGCATCTGTGCTAATGAGTGCAATGTCACTGCAGAGCTTTATACAACAAAAAAGGGACACACACGTGTAATTATATATACATACACACAGACACACACACACACACACGTGTAATTATATATACACACACACACACACACACACACACAATGATCCAGGAAAGGCCTGCTGCCACATCTGGATCACAGCTTAATGCTACCGTCTCCCTTACACAGCAGGGAGGTGCAAACTTCAAACATCTGCTTCTCCTAAGACTCCTCCTCGGATCGCTCAGCCCCCTCCATACTGACACGTGAACATGGGATGGGGAGCCACATGGGAAGGATTTCCTCTATACCTGAGGACACGGCCGTCTAATTCATTCTCTGCATTCATAGTGCAGGAATCCTCCACGGAGGAGGAAAGATTAGTCATGACTGAAACGCTGCATGACTGCAATTTACCCACCTGGGCTAATTGTCTTCCCCATAATTGTATGTGACTGCAATGTATATAATTACTAGGTACGAATGCACACAGCAATTAGGATTTTAGGCCTGCCTGGAGCTAGAAGAACCCATTCAATTTTATTTATATCTATATGCAATGTGTTTTATCGTATGGGCACATTCATGGCACAAATCTGAGGATCCCCGGACTACAATTGCACACAGAAAAATATCCCACCCCCTCCTTTAAAAAATAAAAATTATGATATGTATTAGGTGCAGTACCACTCATTCCTATAGGATGCATGTCTGCAGGTAAATGAAGCATGCAGGGAGAGAATACCATATTTTCCGGCGTATAAGACGACTTTCTGGATGCAAAAAAATGCATCCAAAGTCGGGGGTCTTCTTATACGCCGGGTACGGTCTCCGTGCTGCGAGCGTCAATGATTTAAAAGACGCTCCTTCTCTTCAGAGTGTTCTGTGATAGGCGGAACACAAATCTTCCCAGCAGCGCCTCTGTTCTGTGTTCCTCCTATCACAGATGCCTTCTTATCCTCGGACGAGATGAGAAAACGTCCGGGATAGGCGTAAAACAGAACAGAGGCGCTGGTGGGAAAATTTGTGTTCTATCACAGAACACTCTGAAGAGAAGGCGCGGCTTTCAAATCATTGACGCGCGCAGCACGGAGACTGTCACCGCCTGTCTATTCACACAAAAACGTGAGTGATTGCACTGTCTGTTTGCGGTGATGGCACAGAGAGGGGCAAGTGATGGCACAGAGAGGGGCAATGATTGGCACAGAGAGGAATGTAATGTAATGGCACAGAGAGATTTGAAAAAGCCTGTGTCTGTCAGCGGTTCTGGCTACCCCTCAGCTTCCAGAAACACTAGTAAGAAATGGGTAGTCTTATACAGTGAGTATATCCCAAAACCAACATTTTTCCTGGAAAATTAGGGGGTCGTCTTATACGCCGGAAAATACGGTAAGTCTGTCCATACTCACCTCCTGAAAATACCAGCCGTCTGGCTGATGCAAAGGACTCTAACAAGCAGGGCCCTCTGATCCCTCCTGTATTGAGACTGTACTGTCTTCCCTGATGTAAAGCGCTGCGCAAACTGTTGGCGCTATATAAATCCTGTATAACAACAACAACAACAACAACAACATGCTGAGGCGCTGACCTGAACACATGTGCAGATCAGGAGTGCCGACTCTCCCTCTGTCTTCCCCATCAGCATGGCTGTTCTAGCTCAGTGATGCAGAAGTCAGACATTCCTAAAGGGGATTTCCTGGATTATTATATTTTCTGCATACCAACACTGGCCCAGCTTGGCTGAATGCAAGTATCCATATCTGATATCCAGAGGGCTGCTGGGGGTAATGTAAATCAACCATGCTACATACAACGATCGCCATAATCTTCTGTGTGCTGTACAAGCAGCTGCCCCTCTGCAGACTGAGCACAGGGAGTCACTCGCTCGGCACCTCCACCATTCACAGAACACAATGGGCTTCATTTACTAAAGGTCCCTTTCACGCGTACGGACCGGTCAGATCCGCCTGACAGTTTTTTCAGGCGGATCTGAACGGGCGCTTCATGTACTTCTATGGAGCGTCGGATGTCAGCAGTGACATGTGCGCGGACACCCGATCCTTTATGCTAAAACATGATGGGTGCAAACCCTATTTTGCATCCGTCTGGCGTATCAGATGAAAACAAACAAACAGACGGTTAGTTTTCATTCCCATTTCATTCATTTTCATTCCCATAGAGGAGAGTGGAGATCTGACTGGTCCGTCTCTGCACAGTGTGCAGAGACAGACCTGTCATCTGCCGGATCAATGGGGATTGCTCCAAGCAAGCGGGTGTTTAAAAACGGATCCTTGCGGGATCTGCACATGTGAAAAGGGGTCAAAGTGTTAAAATCTGAGGCAGCTTTGTGTGATAGCCAATCAGCGTGTTCAATTTAAGTGTCTAACCACTTGCTTACTGGGCAAAATTTCAGCTTCCGGCACTGCGTCGCTTTAACTGACAATTGCGCGGTCGTGCGACGTGGCTCCCAAACAAAATTGACGTCCTTTTTTTCCCACAAATAGAGCTTTCTTTTGGTGGTATTTGATCACCTCTGCGGTTTTTATTTTTTGCGCTATAAACAAAAAAAGAGCGACAATTTAAAAAAATATATATATATTTTTTACTTGTTGCTATAATAAATATCCCATTTTTTTTTTAAACTATTTTTTTTTCTCAGTTAAGGCCGATACGTATTTTTCGACGTTTTTTTTTTTTTTTACAAAATCGCAATAAGCGACTGGTTTGGGCAAAAGTTATAGCACCTACAAAATGGGGGATAGATTTGATTTTTTTTTCTTTTACTTGTAATGGCGGCGATTTGCGATATTTTTGTCAGGGCTGCGATATTGCGGCGGACGTATCGGACACTTTTGACACAATTTTGGGACCATTCACATTTATACAGCGATCAGTGCTATAAAAATGCACTAATTACTGTATAAATGTGACTGGCAGTGAAGGGGTTAACACTAGGGGGTGAGGAAGGGGTTAAATGTATTCCCCTCATTGTGTTCTTACTGTGTGGGGGAGGGGACTAACTGGGGGAGGTGACCGATGCTGTGTCCCTATGTAAAGGGACGCAGCATTGGTCTCCTCTCTCCCTCACAGCACGTGGAGCTCTGTGTTTACACACAGAGCTCCACGTCCTGCTGTGTTACCGACGATCGCGGGTGTCTGGCGGACATCGCGGCTGCCAGGCACTCGCATCGGCTCCCGAGCGATGCGCCGGGCACGTTGTTTCCATGCTGCGCGCCCCCAGCGGCGCACACAGGGAATGACAACAATAGGACGCCCGAAGAGGTCCACCCGGGACTTGAGAGCCGCGCTGTGGACGTCTTTCGACCATAGCACAGATCTCAAGTGGTTAAAGACCCCTTTCACAGTGAGGCGGTATTCAGGCATTTTAGCGCTAGAAATAGCACCTGAAAACTGCCTCCCAAATGTGAATGCCCGAGTGCTTTCACACTGGAGCGGTGCACATGCGGGACATTAGAAAAAGTCCTGAAAGCAGCATCTCTGGGGCGGTTTGGGAGCACTGTACAAGCTACCAAAACGTCCCTGCCCATTGAAGTTAATGAGCAGCGCTTTTACGAAGTGCTTGAAAAGTGGCTGAAGAGCTCCGCTTAAATATCGCTGTGAGCGGCGCTCAAGGTTTTTTAAACTTCTAGGGGTGCTGCTGCACACTGGACGTGTGTATGTGTATGTGTATGCATTAAGATTGAATTAAAAAAATATATTTAAATAAAGACACCTGACTTGAGAATCACTGTAAACTCTGTTACACCACTTGTACCTACAGGAAAACCTATATTAAGGCTTACCTGTAGGTACTGTGATTATCTCTAAACTTGCGCAGTTTAGGAGACATTCAGAGTGCATGCAGCCGGAGGACCTTCAGAGCCTGTGCGGGGAAACAGCGGCCCGCGGGAGTGGTGTCATCGCACCCCCGGTCACTCATGTATCTGGAGGCTGCAAACCCAGAAGGAAGACCAAGTGAAGATGTCACCGGAGGACTTCGCTCTAAGGCAGGGGTCTCAAACTGGCAGCCCTCTAGCTGTTGGGAAAACTACAAGTCCCATCATGCCTTTGCCTGTGGGCGTCATGCTTGTAACCATCAGCCTTGCAATGCCTTATGGATTTTTAGTTTCCCAACAGCTGGAGGGCCACCAGTTTGAGGCCTCTGCTCTAAGGTAAGTTTCTCACAATGTACCAGTATGCGATGCATACAAAGCCATTATGACACTGCCTTGCAGGATTTATTTTTATACCACTAGCGGTTTACAACTGCTTTAGGAATAAAACCTGAAAGCTGATTGGTTTCTATGCAGAGGTGTACCAGAGTTTGCACTCTAGATTTATAGGTAGATTCAGTAAGAGTTAGGCCGGCTTATCAGTAGATAAGCCGACCTAACTCAGAATCTACGCCGACTTATGTTTAAGTGTATGCTCAAACAGAGATACGCTTAAACATATCTAAGATAGGACGGCGCACGCCGTCCTATCTTAGGTTGCAATATTTTGAATGGCCGCTAGGTGGCGCTTCCATTGCGGTCGGCGTAGAATATGTAAATGAGTAGATACGCCGCTTCACGAATGTACGCCCGGCCGACGCAGTACTTTTACGCCGTTTACGTTAGAGATAGGCCGTCTAAAGTTAGAGCTTAGCCCTACATGGAATAGTAATGTTAAGTATGGCCGCCGTTCCCGCATCGAAATTCAAATTTTTTACGTCGTTTGCGTAAGTCGTCCGTGAATCGGGATTTACGTCAAAATCAAAAGGCCCGTGCGGCGTACTTAGCCGCAATGCACACTGGGAAATGTAGGCGCCTGACGCATGCGCAGTTCGCAAAAACCGTAAGGTCAAGCCCCATTAACATAAAACACGCACCCCTCAAACACATTTGAATTAGGCGCCCTTACGCCCGCCGATTTAGGCTACACCGCCGTAACTTAGCAGGCAAGTACATTGTGAATCATGTACTTGCCTGGCTAACTTACGGCGGCGTAGCTTAAATTCCTTAAGCTACGCCGCCCCTGCAAAGTTAAGCAAATGTACCTGAATCTAGCTATTAGTTTATCAACGCCCAAGTATTTTTATTTCAATGAATACAAGGCAGTTTCCGCTTTGACAAGGTGGAGATTGTGAAATCACCACCCCTTTTCTCCACCTCATCCAATTGGAGAACGCTTTGTACTCATTGAATAAACACACATTACTTTCTGTGAATGGCAGATGTGCCAAGCAAGCAAACCCCTGTGGTCAGCGTGCAGAGGGGAAGCAGAACCTAGAAGATTGCAGCCATCACCATCTGTGCCACCAGCTACTACAGTGATGGTCAGCTTCCCCTGTGGTCCTTCGGATTTCAGATATGCAAACTTACATCGAGCCAAGCTGGTCCAATAGAGATATGGAAAATGATAATTCCTGGAGGTCAGCTTTAAGCTCACATACCTCTAGGGGCAGGATTTACACACCTGAGCAGCATGCTAACCATGACATAGGCAATGCATGAAAGAACACGTGTGTGATTGTACCACTGACAGATCGCTGCAGATCCCACTACTATCTGGGAGCACACACACACACACGTGTAGATCACCCATCATTTCCATCACACAACCTAGGAATACCTGCACCCTGATCACTGCACAACACTCAGAAATCAGTCCAAACTTTCTTTCTGACCTGACTGTTCTAGTACACCATGCTGACCATTCATACAACACCCTATGATGGGTCCAGTCTATAGACTTTTCACCTTTGACCGCACTGGGGGCAATGTACTAAACCTGGAGCAGCTGTGCATAGGAACCAATCAGCTTCAGCTTGTCCTGTTAAACTTTGCAAATGAAAGCTAGAAGCCGATTGGCTGCCAGTCTTAGTAAACCTGGTGTCCTGGGTGAAATCAGATTGGAGCCATCATCTCCTAATGAAGGGGAACGTCCAGCAGTC
Organism: Rana temporaria; assembly: GCF_905171775.1. NCBI lineage: Eukaryota > Metazoa > Chordata > Amphibia > Anura > Ranidae > Rana > Rana temporaria. The sequence continues at coordinate 328,857,028 of NC_053493.1, forward strand.
AGTAATAGATGGGTGTGCACCATAGAGGAATGCCCTGGTCCTGTGCCCACTGACAGGTCAGCAGGAAGGGTGCCCAGACCCCCCCATTCATTCATTCATTCCTACATTCAGCATCCAGTGCACAACTACAACTCCCATGATGCCCCAGCAGCCTGTGCCTGGCTGGGCATGCTGGGATGTGTAGTTCCTAAGCAGACATAGAGGAATGGGATGTGACAGGCAAAACTCACGCGGACCTCTCTTTCCTCCTCTTGGGTTCCCGTGTCTCTTGGGGCCGCTGGTCTGTTTCATGTCTGCGGTGTACTGGTTGCGTGCAGGAAAGGCTCTGCTGTAAGAACTGATCTGCTCCTTAACCCCGAATTACTGGCTGGACCGAGGCACGCTTGGTTACGTGATCACCCTTCTTCCCTCGTTCACTGATTTTCACCAGCCACGCCCTGGTTCACCTATTGACAGCAGGCGGCAGCCAATCGCAAAGGAACTTGGGCTGGCCTAGCTACGAGGCCACGCCCCGAAAAGCCGAGCACTCCCTGGTCTGTGATCCCAGTCATGCACAATAGTGGGCGTGGCCTGAGCCGGCTCTCGGATTTCACGTCTGAATCCACGCTACGTTCGGGAATCTTTGAACGTGGCAACATGGAAGCGGGGCGGGACTCGCGAGATTTCCCGGGCTGGCGCTGTGCTCAGTGTGCTGATAGGCGGCTGAGCTGGGAGATGGAGATACGTCGTGTGTTATATAATGTTGGCGCCCAATGTGCGCCCTGAAGAGGGAGGGAATGGCGGGCATTAGGCTATGCTGGGACTCCAGGTCTCGGTTGGAATGTAGAAGACTCTTTAATAGAAGGCTGTGTGTGGGAATACATTCACCTGGAGCTTACATAGTGATATGTGGAGGAATGTCAGCAGTCATGAGCTGTGCATGGGAATTACCCTCTATATCACTTTCCCCTCACACTTGTATGTGGTAGTATATGGGATGCACCTCATTATATATATATATATATATATGTATGTAGCACCGGGTTACTTCTAAGTACCCGTGCTGACAATTTAAGGGGTGATCAGAGTGTAGGTGACTGATTTCAATTTGAATTCTGGAAAGGGTTTCTGTTTCAGCTTGGCTGTGCTGTGTGCCCATTCTGTTGTTGCTGGGGTGTCATACCACCCCGGGGGGACAGGTGGCAGCAGTGGAGTTGAGGCTTGGGTGCCTTTTGCCAGCAGCCAATGAGGATAGAGGTTCTCTCATGCTGGGAGAGGGTACTTCTGGGACAGACGCCATTGAGGCGGGGTCTTCTTCTGGTGTGGCACCCACCTTCAGGGTGTCCACACATCACGGCCCCTGGCGAGATGGCCTACCAGGCCGGGGTGTTCGTGCCACGCAGTGCTCCTGGTTCCATGACGGTTCGGAACGTTTAAGCTGTGGCGGGGCCCCAGTGATCGACTGGGTCCCCAATCATGAGAAGATCCCAAGCGTTGTTCCTTTGTGTGGAAGCTGTTCGGTGGGGAGTCTGCCTGAGGAGAGGCTGGCCTTCCAACAGGGCCTTGACAATCCACTGGGGATCGAGGTAACCAGACACTGAAAGGCTGGACGTCAGTCACCTGTCAGTTGGTACCTAACTGTAAAACTACCTGAAGAAGATCCAGGCAAAAAGTCTACTGAGGAGAAGTGTCTCCATAATATAAGTACTGGGGAGGGTCTGTGGCAGAGACTCTCTTCCCTTGATGTTCCGAGAGGTGCTCTGGCTGCCAGGTCAGTGAGAGAGGCTTGTCCAGGGTACACTAAAGCTACTCTGACGAGAGTGGCGCCAAAAAACGAAGTGTGGTTGGAAACAGGACTGTTTCCGTATCGTTACGCCTGAGTCTGCTGTTTCTCCTTCTACTGTTTCATTACCCCTTTATTGAAAGTCCTGTTGTTTTACCTTGTTGGGTAAATAGAAGTGCAAGAAAAAGACGCCTGCTGTGTGGACATTCCCATTGCTATGGCTCTCTTCAACTACCCTAGACGGTGGAGTCACAGAGGTAACATGCCACCCAATCATTCACCAGCGGCTCCTGCGGGGGTGAGCACTACATATAGCGCCTGTGTGCTTTCAGTCCAGGTGCTATTTCAAATTTACAGGGGGATGAGAGAGTTAGTTAGCTCTCATCCAGGTGATTTGTAAAAATTGGGCCTCTATTCTTGCTGGGCTGTACTGTTGGTTTATTCTGTGTTCCAAAGGTGTCTTTCCACCCCGGGGCGGCAGATGGCAGCAGTGGAGTCTGGCCAGAGGTGCTTCTCTCCAGCAGCCAATCAGAGGGGTTTTTCCCTCGCGAGGCATGCTGGGGGAGGGTACTTCTTGGGCAGACGCAATTTTTCCGTGTGCGGCACCCACCTTCAGGGTGTGCGCACATCACGGGCCCCGGCGATATGGCCTACTGGGCCGGGGCGCACGTGCTACGCGGTGTTTCCAGTTCTGGGCCATGTTGGCCTGGAGCAACTGAAGCTGTAAAGGGGCCCCAGGGATCGACTGGGTCCCCAATTTCTGTGAGGAAGATCCCAAGCGAGTTGTGCTGTTCGGTGGGGAGTCAGTCTGAGGTGAGCCCGGAGGCAGGCGATCCAACAGGGCCTAGACAATCCATCAGGGTTGCCGGACACTGAGAAGTTGGATGTTGCAACTTGTCAGTCGGTGACCCAAAAGCAAGAAAACTACCTGAGGGAGATTCAGGCAGTTACATTATTGAGAAGGATTCACTTCAATATTGACACTCTAGAGTAAGGGGCCTGTGGCAGAGGTTCCACTCCAATTTCCATTTTTCACCCAAGTCTGTGGCAGAGACTTGTTCCTTCTCAAGGTTTCGAGTGATACCCTGGCTGCCAGGTCGGTGTGAGAGGCCTGTCCAGGGACACTATATCCACTCCGGCTGAAGTGGCGACATAAGTTCAAAGTATCATTGGAAGCAGGATTTTTTCTGTCGTTCTTAGGCCTGAATCTTCAATTCTCCTTTTCACCAACCTTTATTCTATCTACCTCAAGTTCACTGTTTGCCGTGTTGGGCAAGAATAAAAGCACAGAAAAAGACACCTTGCTGTTTGGACATTCTGTCATTGCTCATCATCATACCCCTAGACGCATCACAGAAGGTAACACGCCATCCTGAATCTATCCAGTGGCTCCTGCGGGGGTAGCGCTATATATATATATATATATATATATATATATATATATATATATATATATAGTGTGTTTTGTCTCAGGAGTATGCTTAGTCATACCTAACGCTATGAACAGCGACCGCTCCTGGTAACTGATGATCAAGAGCCAATAGGATGGACTCTGTGACAGCCAATCACATTGGGCTTTTTTTTTTAAATCAGTAAGGCTTCTTTAGCCATACTTCTCTTTGCGGTCACATGAGTGCACTTACTTGTACTCTCCTGTGACCCAGAATCATCCAACAGCAGGCTAAAGAACACTGTCAGTTGACATCATTGAGCTGCTCCAGCCTCTGGAGCGGACCCACCCAGATGCCTTATCGCCAGAACACAAAGCTCATCGATTTTCGTCCAAATATTTTTTTTTTTCTTGTGTTCATGGACGGACACAGCAACTAAATCTTGACAATAGGGTATTTGCCTTCTATCAGGAGAGGACTAGGCATAAACATTGTTAATGTGTTAATACAACTTTAAACTGTACACTACCGCCCAGGAGGCGGTCCCTCTAGGTACAACCCCTCTACCTGCACACAGCAGCTCAGTTTTTTCTGCCAAGCATAGGAGAAGGACCTGGCTCTCTGTGGGCCCTTTGGTCTTGGAGTTTTTATATATATATTTTTTTCTCTACCTTGATCCTGAGATCTTCTATCAACTGCTGACTGGGCGACAGGTTGAATGTCCTAGATTCTTGGAGTCACCCCAGTTTCGGCCAGCGAGTGTGTGCAGGCCTTTAGCTACACGCTGGGTCAGCTACAACTTGCCCCGTTTGCTCCAGGGGTGGCCGGTGAGCTATGTGCTCCAGGGCACACATATGACCGGGTTAATTACTGTCTCCGTCACAATGTGCCGGGCCAACAGCTACCTCCGTACTTGCTCGGGTAGTGGATCTGTTTGGGATGCTTCCAGCAAGCTTCGCAGGACTGGTAAGTACCATTTTTCTACAGGGCGGCCGTTCGGGGGCCATTTTCTTGTAGGTTCTTGGCCTCTTGCGGTGGTTTTTAGGTATCTGGATGACGCAAGCAACAGGCTTTCACTCTGCTGGACACAGCGAAACGTGCAGTGGCATACGAAGAGCTCCTCTGTCAGGACAGGGTGGACGGCAGCGGTGCAGTTTCCTACTGGGGTGGTGAGTCCTCTGGGGGGGCCCCTCAGGGTACAAGCAGCTAGGAGGGTGGGCTGTGTGCCTGGGCTTACGTCCCTAAGGGGTCAGGCGTGTGGGTCAACATGGCGTCCGAAGCGGATGTTTCTTCTCCAGACATACCTGCTGTCTCTGTATAGGCGATGTCGGCAGTCTTGGAGGCCTTTGTTGCCATGGTGACTGCGGTGTGCCGGGAAAAGGGGGGGTAAAAATCGCCCCCTCCCCCGTCATCTGGGAATGTCTTTGACTCGAAATCAGACCCAGCTACTGCTCCCGGCCCGGGTTCGGAGGTTTCAGACGATGTGGACCACGACCCTTCGGACAGTGAGGATGATTCCCGATTCCATGTCCAGGTCAGCGCATGATAGGGGACTTGTTGGAGCACTTATCACTAGTGATGTCGCGAACCTAAAATTTTCGGAACGCGAACTTCCGCAAAAGTTCGCGAACGGGCGAACCCCCATAGACTTCAATGGGCAGGCGAATTTTAAAACCCACAGGGACTCTTTCTGGCCACAGTAGTGATGGAAAAGTTGTTTCAAGGGGACTAACACCTGGACTGTGTGCATGCCGGAGGGGGATCCATGGCAAAACTCCCATGGAAAATTACGTAGTTGTCGCAGAGTCCGTTTTTAATCCATAAAGGGCATAAATCACCTAACATTCATAAATTGTTTGGAATAACGGGATTTAAAACATCAGGTATGATGTTGTATCGATCAGGTAGTGTAAGGGTTACACTGGACCCCTTTACATTACACAGCACTGGACCGCTTTACATTACACAGCACTGCACCTCTTTACATTACACAGCACTGCACCTCTTTACATTACACAACACTGCACCACTGGACCTCTTTACATTACACAGCACTGCACCTCTTTACATTACACAGCACTGCACCTCTTTACATTACACAGCACTGCACCTCTTTACATTACACAACACTGCACCACTGGACCCCTTTACATTACACAGCACTGGACCCCTTTACATTACACAGCACTGCACCACTGGACCCCTTTATATTACACAGCAGCTTGCACCACTGGGCCCCTTACATTACACAGCACCCCACAGCTCTGGACCCCTTTACATAGCACCCCGCATCACTGGACCCCTTTACTTTACACAGCACTGCACCACTGGACCCCTTTACATTACACAGCACCTCTGGACCCCTTTACATTACACAGCACTGGACCCCTTTACATTACACAGCACCCCACAGCTCTGGACCCCTTTACATTACACAGCACTGCACCACTGGACCCCTTTACATTACACAGCACTGCACCACTGGACCCCTTTACATTACACAGCACTGCACCCCTTTATATTACACAGTACTGCACCACTGGACCCCTTTATATTATACAGCAGCTTGCACCACTGGGCCCCTTACATTACACAGCACCCCACAGCTCTGGACCCCTTTACATAGCACCCTGCATCACTGGACCCCTTTACATTACACAGCACTGCACCCCTTTACATTACACAGCATTGCACCACTGGACCCCTTTACATTACACAGCACTGCACCACTGGACCCCTTTACATTACACAGCACCCTGCACCTCTAATCTAACTAAACTATACAGTGTATAAATATATGTACAACTCCTGGTGATGTGTATATATATATATCCTCTACACACTGTAACATTAACTGACTAGCCTGCCTGCTCTATCTATCTCTATCTCTATCTCTATCTCTATCTCTATCTCTATCTCTATCTCTATCCTGAATGATTAGCCCTAACAAGGGCTGTTTGGGGTGCTGTTCTAACAGCAGAGATCAGATGAGTCTTTCAGGACTGGAGTACACTGGCCTAAGCTATTGCTTTCCCTATGAAATCAGCAGCAGCAACACTGTCCCTCCTCTCACTAAGAATGCAAGTTCAGAATGAATCTAAAATGGATGCTGCCCTAGAGGTGGGAGGGTCAGGGAGGGAGGGCATGTTGCTGATTGGCTGGAATGTGTCTGCTGACTGTGAGGTAGAGGGTCAAAGTTTGCTCAATGTTAATTAATAGGAGGCGGATCGAACATCGCATATGTTCGCCCGCGGCGGTGAACGCGAATAAGCGAAAATCGCCACAAACTATTCTTTTTGGGAGCTTAGCCGCGTATGGGGCCCCGAAAACCAATCACCACCTTCAAGCTTTCTAAGGACATACATTTTTGATTTCACTCACACAAATCTTGAAGGCGGTGATTGGTTTTTGGGGTCCCGTACGCGGCTAGGCTCCCAAAAAGTCCCACACATGTGGTATCCCCGTACTCAGGAGAAGCAGCAGAATGTATTTTGGGGTGCAATTCCACATATAACCATGGCATGTGTGAGAAATATATCATTTAGTGACAACTTTGTGCAAAAAAAAATCAGTTTATCATATTCCCGCAACTTGTGTCAAAATATAAAATATTCCATGGACTCGACATCCCTTTCAGAAAATAGCTTGGGGTGTCTACTTTCCAAAATGGGGTCATTTGGGGGGTTTTTGTGCTATTTTGGCATTTTATGGCCTTCGAAACTGTGATAGGTAGTGAGGAGTGAAATCAAAAATTTACACCCTTAGAAAGCCTGAAGGCGGTGATTGGTTTTTGGGGTCCCGTACGCGGCTAGGCTCCCAAAAAGTCTCACACATGTGGTATCCCCGTACTCAGGAGAAGCAGCAGAATGTATTTTGGGGTGTAATTCCACATATGGGGGGAGTATGCTTTGCGCGTGGGTGTAAGCGTTACTGGCACTAACTGGCTACCTAGCGGCACCAGCGACACTAATACAGCGATCGCTTAGTGACGCTGGCAATAGGGGGGTGAAAGGGTTAACTCTAGGGGCAATCAGGGGTTAAAACCTTTATTAGAAAATGTATGGGGCTACCTAACGCTATAAAAACCTAGCGGGCGAACCTCAAAAAATAACTAGCTACCTAGCGGCACTAATGCAGCGATCAGAAAAACGATCGCTTAGTGACGTTGGTAAAAGGGTTAACTCTAGGGGCAATCAGGGGTTAAAACCTTTATTAGAAAATGTATGGGGGTACCTAACGCTATAAACACCTGGCGTGCGAACCTCAAAAAATAACGAGCTACCTAGCGGCACCAGCGACACTAATACAGCGATCAGAAAAACGATCGCTTAGTGACGCTGGCAATAGGGGGTGAAAGGGTTAACTCTAGGGGCAATCAGGGGTTAAAACCTTTATTAGAAAATGAATGGGGGTACCTAACGCTATAAAAAACCTGGCGGGCGAACCTCAAAAAATAACTCGCTACCTAGCGACACTAATACAGCGATCAGAAAAACTATCGCTTAGTGACGCTGGCAATAGGGGGTGAAAGGGTTAACTCTAGGGGCAATCAGGGGTTAAAACCTTTATTAGAAAATCTATGGGGGTACCTAACGCTATAAAAACCTGGCGGGCGAACCTCAAAAGATAACTAGCTACCTAGCGGCACGAGCGACACTAATACAGCGATCAGAAAACGATCGCTTAGTGACGCTGGCAAAAGGGGGGTGAAAGGGTTAACTAGGGGGTGATCAAGGGGTTAAAAGTGTTAGGTCCAGGGTAGCCCCCTACCCCCCCCCCAATAAAGGTTTTAACCCCTTGATCACCCCCTAGTTAACCCTTTCACCCCCCTTTTGCCAGCGTCACTAAGCGATCGTTTTTCTGATCGCTGTATTAGTGTCGCTCGTGCCGCTAGGTAGCTAGTTTTTTTTTTGAGGTTCGCCGCCATGTTTTTATAGCGTTAGGTACCCCCATAAATTTTCTAACGCTATAAAAACATGGCGACGAACCTGAAAAAAAAACTAGCTACCTAGTGGCACGAGCGACACTAATATAGCGATCAGAAAAACGATCGCTTAGTGATGCTGGCAAAAGGGGGGTGAAAGGGTTAACTAGGGGGTGATCAAGGGGTTAAAACCTTTATTGGGGGGGGTAGGGGGCTACCCTGGACCTAACACTAACTGCCTGACACTAACTGCCTGTCACACTGACACTAAATGCAGTGATCAGTAAATGATCACTGCTATTTAGTGACAGGGGGGGGGGGGATTGTATACCTATGTGTACAGGTGTCAGTGTAGTGCTTGTGTACTCACTGTGTGATGTCTCCCCTCCTCCGCCGGACGAATATACCGGCGGGAGGAGCGGTGACATCACTTCCTCCTCTGCCTGTGTTTACAATGCAGGCGGAGGAGGGCGGGGGAGGAAGCGGATTGGCTAGGGAGCGATCCGGAGGGGGCGGACAAAAACGAACCCGCCGCCCCCTCATCCCGGATCGCTCCTGAAGCTTACCGGACCGCTGCAAGTACCGGGGGGGTCCCGATTGGACCCCCGACCCACGTCAAGCAGAGCATGTACAGGTACGTACATGTGCCTGTCCGTGCCATTCTGCTGACGTATATGTACATGAAGCGGTCCGGAAGTGGTTAATACCATATGGTTCAGTTTATTGGATTATTATATGCAACTTTGTGTTTTCACTGATTTATATGCAATTAATTTGTGTTCATATGTTGTGCAAACCTACTATAGTTAGCGCAACCATCCTTTTTTCCCAAGATAAATTATACATACATTTTACTTAAAATTACAGGTCTGTTAATACTTTTATTTGCACATAAGTACTAAATGATGAATAAATGCTGAAATAACACAAATTACATTGTAGAGCTCATCTCCTTTTGGCTCGTGTGTATGTCAGTCTGTCCGACAGAAGCCGGACAAATGGCCAGCTTCTGTCGGACATGCATGCTGGAAAACCAGCAGCCGAAAACCAGCGCTCTCCGCAAAGAACGCTGATTGGAGTATTCTGGCAGGGTGAGATCGCTGAACAAACCTTGCATGGTTAGTACAGCAGCTTTGACCAGAGCTGTAATTTTTTTTTCGCGCAACCCGCTGTGTTACACCGAAAGAAAAACTGTGGTGTGTACCCAACTTAAGACAAATTCACACTGTATCTGGAATTTATTCACTTTTACATTATAAAATTGTCAATCTTGGCTTTTTTCAACCGCACAGAGCTTAGTTTCTTGGATTACCAGGTCCACCTAGAGCCCTTTATAGTGTACACAGGAGATTCCACCCGCTCTTTTGTTACAGGATGGTCTGCACCGAGGTTGCTGCATACTCCTTGGACACGCTTACCCTATTTTTGCACCCTACTCTGTGAGTACCCCGCATGGGATTACCCATAGCAATGGTGGAAACCAAGCAAAGGGAGACACTGCTCTTTATGAGGCAGGATTTAGAGATCACACAAACTCATTATTCTTACAGTTAAATCTCTTAATATTCAAGGACATGGTGCAATTTCAGACTGCACAAATAGGGCCAGATTCACGTACGATTACGCTGACGTATCTGTTGATACGCCACGTAAGTTCTAGTATGCGCCGTCGTATCTATGCGCCGTATTCTTAAAACCAGGTACGCCTGAATTCTGGCTCTATCCGACCGACGTAAGTCTCCTACGCCGTCGTATCTTGGGTGCATATTTATGCTGGCCGCTAGGGGCGCTTCCGTTGATTTACGCATCGATTATGTAAATGACCTAGATACACCGATTCACGAACGTACTTGCGCCCATCGCAGTTAGCTACATCGTTTACGTAAGGCCTACGTCCGGCGTATAGTTATCCCTCATAAAGCAGGGGTAAGTCATGTTGGGGTATGGACGTCGGAACAGCCGTCGGATTTTACGTTGTTTGTGTAAGTCGTACGTGAATGGGGCTGGGCGTAGGTTACGTTCATGTCGTACGCATTGAGCCATCGTTTCTTAGGGAGTATATGCAACGTGATTCTGAGCATGCGCCGTTCGTACGACCATGCATTTACATGGGGTCACGATTAATTTTAATACAACACGCTCACTACCTGCCTACTTTGAATTAGGCGGGCTTACGCCGGCCTATTTAGGTTACGCTGGCGTAAATATGGGAGCAAGTGAATGCTCAGCTTGCCTCTCAATATTACGTTGGCGTAGCGCATATGAGATGCGCTACGCCGACACAAAGATACGCAAATGTACCTGAATCTGGCCCATAATATTTAAAGCAAGAAAAATATTTATTCTCATAAATTAATTATTGTAAGGGAGAGAAGTTATAATTTAAGAGGAATATTTAATTTTAAGACTCTGACTGCGCGGACAACTAGGAAAAGCTTCTGTATTTCTATTAGTGGAGTAAAACTCTGGAACAGTTTCAATGTGGAGCTTTAAGAAATGTCTAAGCATAAACCAGTTTAAAAAGAGGTATAAAAAGATGATTTTTACAAGGTATAAGAATAAAGGTGTTTGAACTATTATTATGTGTTTTATTGTTTGTTTATGATTGTTATTGATTTTTTTTTATATTTCTGTTAGTTTTGTTTGGGTGTGTATGGTACTGTATGTATGCATTGTGACAGAACGAGGCTCTGTCCCTATGACAGTGGAGGTAAAAGGGACACATGGTTTGCATATCTGCGGACCGCAAGACTACAGAGTGTAGAGTTTAAATGGAGAAAACTGCTCTGTCAGTTTTCTCCAGGTTTTGCTAGTTTAGAATGGGCCTCTGTAGTTTGGAGATCCCTCAAAGACTTGGGTGGGACGGGATCTCCAACCCTGTGTCTAGATCTTGTAGACAGCCAGCAGGTTGTGTTCACAGGTGCACACAGCCCATGTAACGAGGGACTGGTCAGAACAGTGGGGAGGAGGGTGGAGTTGGAGCAGTGGCTGCTAGTGTCTCGGATAGACGCGGATAGACGCTGTGTGCGTTGAAGGGCTTCAAAGCCGTGTGCACTCAAGACTGGTGGCCTGGAGTAGCTGGTGGTTCGAGGGACCAGTACCTATGGCAGCAGTGCTGTTGGAGTAGCCAGGTGGGCGGGTATTTTTAGTTATCTCTGAATATCATTTAAACCCCCTGCGTGGGATTCCTGAGTGGACTTTTGTTTTTCCTCATTTAATAATTGTGGGCTACCAGGCCCTTAACGATATATGCCTGTTTGGTGTGGACTCGCTACACGAAAACTCATCTGCCACGAGAGATAACAATCCCCTATGTTATAGCATATACATTATGTGTATGATTGTGTAGTTAAATTATTGGTAATTTGTATATTATATTTGAATTATTCATTATTGTGTGACTTTATAGCGATGGGACGCTGAATAGTTTATTATTATGGAAAATAGGTGGGATTAAATACATTTCCCACTCCTTTTTGGATATGTAAACTCCATTATTTTTTTTATTTTTTTTTTCTATAGTTTTTTTTTTTTTTTTTTTTTTGCCTTCTCTTATAACTGGTTGTTTTGTGATTGTCTACTACTGAATGATTAATACTTTTATTTTTTGTTACATGTTCAAAATAAACTAACTGCAAAAGCTCAGGTGAATAATTTGCTTTGCTGAAGGCCCACTCAGCACCCTGCATCGTAGGAAGAAGACTTCCCTTGCATCAGAGCAGGACCCAATGTCAACACCGGTCTATGGATCCGATTCTAGCTCTCAGGAATACCACATGCCACCTATCTGACTAAGGGCCATTTCACACGGGACGGATCCGTGATGATCCCCCCCTGTGAACCTCTGCTTGCTCAGTGGGGATTGCTCTCTGATCCTGATCTCCGCTGATCCCTGCTGAGCCGGCAGATAATAGGGCGGTCCCCGCACACTGTGCAGGGACCGCCCTGTCAGATCTCCACTCTCCCCTATGGGGGGATCGGATGAACATGTCCGTGTTCATCTGACCCGCAAACGGATGGAAAAATAGGATTTCCTCCATCTGCAGAATCGGAGCATTGCGGACCCGGATGAGATCGGGTGTCAGCGGATGTTCATCCGCTGACACCCACTTTCCCATAGGGATACATGTATGTCCCTTTTTCATCCGTAAACGAATGGATGAAAAAGCGGACATACGGCCGCAGGTGTGAAAGGGGCCTTAGGTGGCCATACATGAGTCCCTTTTTTTTTTTTTTTTTTTCATTCAACTAGCAGGTTGCATGAGAAAAAATGACTTTATTACCCCACACACACTATGTTGATGGAGGAATCCCTCCTGCTAAGCCAGGGTTGCTCAACCTTTTGAGAAGCGATGGCCACCTAAGTGATTTGTAACTAGTTGCTTTTTTTATTTTGAAAAGCATAATGAACATTTTCTCCTGCAGCCGCTAAATGCCAGCGGGAAGGAGAATAAGCAAAGCCAGTTTCCAGCAGTTGCAGGAGGAAAATGGAGAGGATAGTTCCCAGTATATACCACCCCTGCTGCCCCTCCAGTCTAACTGTAAAACAGAAGGTGACAGGAAGGCTGCACTAGGCCCCCTGTAGCATGGTTGCCATTGTGACCCATGACACTACACCAGTGGTTGGGGGGTGTATGGTAAAAACATGACTGAACTATGGGGCTTTATTGTCCCCCCAAACTGCAAATGTAAAGAAGCCCCTACTGTCCTAAGCCCCCTTATAAGATTGCTTTAACACTGATGTACTGCAGTTTACCCTCAGCGCTGTGCACCTGTGGCTTTCCTGCCAGTAAGCTGTGCTTTGCATTAGACTTTGCATTCTATTATATCTTGTGGGTGTGGTGCACTTTCTGAAAGTGCACCAAAACTCCTGCATTCAGGATCATTCCGAAAGCAGCCTAAAAGTTGTTAAGCCTTTTGTAGGTGTTAATATGCCCATTGCAAAAGCTTGGTGTGTGTGTGTGTGTGTGTGTGTTGTTTAATACACTGACCTTCTTTCCCTCATACATCTTATGCCCAGAGCATCCCCTCCTGTCAGGGACTCACCTCTCAATCTCGGAATCCTTCCAGAGGGTTAAAACAGCGGCGCGCAATTGCACATCGTCGTGTGCCTGTGGTGCGCGCGCGTGCGTTAATGGCGCGCGCGGCGGGGCGCGCGCGTGCGCGCTGACTCCTTGGCGCCAAAACGGCTTTAAATGGACACTGACAGCTCCAGCACATTGCTGTCTGATCTACAGTCTCTGAACGTTGTTACCCTGAAGAAACCTGATTATCTGCTATTACCTATTGACCCGGCTTGTTTGACCTTCCGCACCTCTCCGATCCTGACCTCGGCTGCTATCGACCTACCTCTGATTGATCCACCGTTGCCTGACCTACCTGCCTGTACCACGACTGCTCTCCTGCTTACCCCATCTGAATATCTGAACTATCTAATGTGATCCGGCTTGCTTGACCCTGCTTCCGTCTGCTGTCTATTAACCAGCTTGCTTTCTCAGTTGTTGCTGTGAATCTTCTGTCAGTGTCACGGACCCTACTTCCGGTTTCAGCTCCAGTCTACACTTCCAGCAGTGGTCTACATCTACTCTTCTATCCAGCCAGCCGGCACTCCTACCCCGCCAGGCTTTTGAGTCTGTTGTTCCATATCCAGCAGCTCACAAGCCAGAGCTGTAAGAGAGGCCTACTCCTACAACCGGGTACTGGTTACCAGGTACGTGATACATAACAGTATCAGACAGCCATGTCAGAGCCCTCAGGAGTGGCCCCAGCAATGGAGGAGATTTGTAAACATCTCGCATCTCTCACCCAAGCTGTTAAAAATCTACAGGACGGCTACATGCGACTGGAAGGTCAAGTACAGAATCTGTCCGGAGACGCAGCTCCTGAACCTTCCGCCAGATCGTCTTCATCAGCCGCTGCTCCAACTGTCGTGATGCTACCACCCGAACCCAGGGTTCCGATGCCAGAGCGGTTCACCGGGGATCGCTCCAAATTCCAGAATTTCCACAATACCTGCCAATTATATTTTGCCCTCCATCCTAGGACTTTTTCCTTAGAAGCCACAAAGGTGGGATTTGTGGTGTCGCTTCTTCAAGGAGAGCCTCTAACCTGGGCGCACCGACTATTGGAGGAAAATGGCACCAACACAGAGACTCTACTTGCTTTCTTTCAGGCCATGGCACAACTCTATGACGATCCTCAGCGAACTGCTACTGCTGAGGCCGCCCTGCTTGCGCTTCAACAAGGCCGCCGAGCCGTTGAGTATGTTACGGACTTTCGCCGCTGGAGTGCGGACACCCAGTGGAACAGCGCAGCTCTGCGGCACCAATTCCGTTTGGGACTTTCAGAAACCCTAAAGGATGAGTTGGCCCGCATTGGGGTTCCTGATATAGGACTTAATTGATAAATCTATACAGATTGACCGACGCCTACGAGAGCGACGAGCAGAGCGATCTTCTCATCTAAGTCGCCCTGTATGGGTCACTACTAAAGCGCCCATGCCTGCTTCTCGCTACCAACCACCCGTCCATTCTAGTGCGGCCAGCTCTCCTCCTGATACTTCTGAGCCTATGCAACTTGGGGTCATGCGACCCACTCTACCTCCAGAAGAATGAACACGTCGTCGGCAGCTAAATCTGTGCCTCTACTGCGGTGAGCCCGGTCATTATGTCGCCAACTGCCCCATCAAGATGCGTAAGTGTCGTTTTTCTGTTCCTGTCAACGTTTCCGCTCTATCAACCAATACAACACACCTTGCTCTTTCTCTGTCTTTGCAGCTCCCAGGAAGAACGATTCCGGTCAACGCAATTATTGACTCCGGCGCCTGCAGTTGTTTTATTGATGCCACCTTTGCCAGTCTGCACCACATTCCTCTTCGAAAGAAAGACTTCAGGCTTTCAGGTTTTCTGGCCGACGGATCCCACATTAAATCGGGTCAAGTAACCCAAGAAACCCTTCCTCTACCTGCTTCTACTTCCGCTAATCATAGAGAATTGTTAATTCTGGATGTAATTTCTTCACCCTTGTTTCCAGTGATCCTTGGCATCCCCTGGCTCCGGGTCCACAACCCCCAGATTGACTGGGTCTCTGGAACTTTACGATTTCCTTCCCAATACTGCCTGGAACACTGCCTACCTGGATCTTCCAGTTTCTCTCCGACTCTGTTATGTCTGAACACCGACCCCAGTTTATTTCAGTCTGTTCCGGAACCCTATCATGAGTTTCTCGATGTATTCAGTAAAAAGGGGGCCGACTCCCTTCCACCTCATCGCCCCTATGATTGCCCGGTAGAACTACTTCCTGGGGCCGAGATCCCTTTTGGGCGCATCTTTCCCCTATCCGAGAAGGAACAAGATGCTCTGAAAATCTACATCGACGAGAACCTAAATAAGGGGTTCATTCGTCCATCCACCTCACCAGCAGGTGCTGGAATATTTTTCGTCGCCAAAAAGGATCAGACCCTTCGCCCATGCATCGATTATCGAGAGCTCAATAACATCACGGTTAAAAAACGCTATCTATTGCCATTGATACCCGAACTGTTTCAAAAATTAAGGTTCGCTACTATCTTCACTAAGCTGGACTTGAGAGAGGCCTACAACCTAATTCGCATCAGGGACGGCGACGAGTGGAAGACTGCTTTCCGTACTCGGTATGGTCACTACGAGTATCTAGTCATGCCATTCGGGTTATGCAATGCTCCTGCCACCTTTCAGCATTTTGTCAATGACGTGTTCAGAGACTTTTTAGATATTTTTGTCATCGTCTACCTGGATGATATCCTGGTCTTTTCTGGCTCATTAGATCAACATCGAGAGCATGTCCGGAAGGTTTTGAATCGTCTTCGTCTACACGGTCTATACGCGAAAGCAGAAAAATGTGAATTCGAGTTGCATACCATCCAATTCCTGGGCCTAGTGATCTCCCCGACGGGAATTGAGATGGACCCCAAGAAAGTGTCTGCTATTTTGGACTGGCCAGTGCCCCTGGACAAGAAGGGGGTCCAACGTTTTATAGGCTTTGCGAATTTCTATAGACGTTTTATTAAAGGATTCTCTACCATTGTTGCTCCCATTACACAGCTTTCAAAACAAAACTTCCGTTTCCATTGGAATCCTGAGGCACAAAAAGCCTTCGACACGCTAAAGAAATTCTTCACGACTGCCCCAATTCTCAGCCACCCAAACCCGGCTCTACCCTTCCTCCTTGAGGTAGACGCCTCCGAAGTCGCAGTGGGGGCCGTTCTCTCCCAACGCATGGGAGACAAAGACCTAATACACCCCGTAGGATTCTTCTCCCGAAAACTCTCCCCCGCGGAGAGAAACTATGACGTAGGTGATCGTGAGTTATTGGCCATCAAGGCCGCTTTGGAAGAGTGGAGATATTTATTGGAAGGTGCTGCACACCCCGTGCTAATTTATACGGACCATAAAAACTTGGAATATTTAAGATCAGCCAAGCGATTGAAGCCCCGACAGGCTCGGTGGGCACTCTTCTTCTCCCGTTTCGGCTTCCACATCACTTATCGCCCGGGCTCTAAGAATATCAAGCCGGATGCTCTGTCCAGAATGCATGACAACCCAAAAGATACCTCCACTCCCGACACCATTCTACCAGAGAACAGTTTCTTGCTACTGCACACTGACTTACTTTCCCTGCTCCGGGGAGCGTCTTCAGATTCTTCCAAACCTCCCAACATTTCTTTAGAATCCCGAGATGAACTGTTCTGGAGAGGAAGCCAGATTTTTGTCAGACATCCGAGTAGAGGTTCTGAAACACCTCCACGACCATCCAATGGCAGGACATTTTGGGGTTCGCAAGACACTAGAGCTGGTGCGTCGCACCTTTTGGTGGCCTGGATTAGAGAATTTCTGTAAGTCTTACATCAGCACATGCCCTATTTGTAATCGGAACAAGACACCTCGAAACCAAGCCTGGGGTTTACTGAAACCCTTACCCGTACCCGACAGACCGTGGAAAATGGTGGCCATGGATTTCATCGTAGAGCTTCCTTGCTCTGAAGACTGTACTGCAATTTTCGTGATCGTGGACCGTTTGACCAAAATGGCCCATTTTCTCCCTCTAAAGAACACACCTTCTGCCGTTGAGACTGCTCGTGTCTTTATTAAAGAAGTCGTTAGGTTGCATGGGGTACCCTCCAACATAGTATCAGATAGGGGAGTTCAATTTACCTCTCGGTTTTGGAAGGCCCTCTGTGAAATATTACAAATTGAACTCGCCCTATCTTCAGCATATCACCCCCAGACCAATGGGCAAACTGAACGAACCAATCAGACTCTGGAACAATACATCAGGTGCTTCACTACGTTTTCTCAGAATGATTGGGTCTCTCTGCTACCCCTAGCGGAATTTGCCTACAACAACGCCAGTCATTCTGCCACGGGGCAATCTCCCTTTTTTGCCAATTATGGTTTCAACCTAACTTTTTTACCAGATTTTCTTTCAGAATCTTCAGTACCGGCAGTACAGAATACCGTGGAATTCCTCAAACAAAACACCAAATTACTACAGGAAGCTGTGACCAAGGCCCAGGCGGACAGCAAGAGGTTCTTCGACAGGAAAAGGAAAGGAGAGCTGGATCTGAAAACAGGGGACCAGGTATGGCTTTCTACCAGCAACCTCAGGTTAGCTTGTCCTTCTAAAAAATTGGGACCCAAATTTATGGAACCTTTTCCGGTCAAAAGGAGAATCAATACGGTTTCATACGAACTCTCTTTACCTGATTCTCTTAAAGTGCACCCTGTATTCCATGTCTCTTTATTGAAACCTGCAGCCCCTGATCCCTTCCCTAATAGGGGTACAAGGCCTCCTGAACCAGTTCATGTTGACGGATGCGAGGAATTTGTGGTAGAAGCCATCCTGGATTGTAGAAGGCGACAAGGACAGAACCAATTTTTGATTAAATGGAAAGGCTACGGACCAGAAGAAAACTCCTGGGAACCTGAAGGCAACATCCATGCCAGAAGATTGGTACGTTCATTTTTTCTTGATCATCCTGACAAGATGGCCCGACTAGGCATCCGGAGGCTGCCCCTTGGGGGGGGCAATGTCAGGGACTCACCTCTCAATCTCAGAATCCTTCCAGAGGGTTAAAACAGCGGCGCGCAATTGCACATCGTCGTGTGCCTGTGGTGCGCGCGCGTGCGTTAACGGCGCGCGCGGCGGGATCGCGTGCAGCGGGGCGCGCGCGTGCTCGCTGACTCCTTGGCGCCAAAACGGCTTTAAATGGACACTGACAGCTCCAGCACATTGCTGTCTGATCTACAGTCTCTGAACGTTGTTACCCTGAAGAAACCTGATTATCTGCTATTACCTATTGACCCGGCTTGTTTGACCTTCCGCACCTCTCCGATCCTGACCTCGGCTGCTATCAACCTACCTCTGATTGATCCACCGTTGCCTGACCTACCTGCCTGTACCACGACTGCTCTCCTGCTTACCCCATCTGAATATCTGAACTATCTAATGTGATCCGGCTTGCTTGACCCTGCTTCCGTCTGCTGTCTATTAACCAGCTTGCTTTCTCAGTTGTTGCTGTGAATCTTCTGTCAGTGTCACGGACCCTACTTCCGGTTTCAGCTCCAGTCTACACTTCCAGCAGTGGTCTACATCTACTCTTCTATCCAGCCAGCCGGCACTCCTACCCCGCCAGGCTTTTGAGTCTGCTGTTCCATATCCAGCAGCTCACAAGCCGGAGCTGTAAGAGAGGCATACTCTTACAACCGGGCTCTGGTTACCAGGTACGTGATACATAACACCTCCCCTTTACATTAGATGTCAAGAGCAACTCCACCATCAGAAGTTGAGTCCCCCACTCTCCCTTACATAACAGTGCACCCCCCTTTCCTTATGCTGCTGCTGGGAAGAAGCTGGATGCATTGCTTGAAAGTAAGGGTCTGGAGTAGAACCAGAGGAAGGCTGGAGCTCTCCTGCAGCTGCAGGAGAGGTGCGAGGGCCGGATTCGGCTTGTGGGCCTTGTGTTTGACACCTGTGCTCTAGAGCAAGGTTTCTCAACTAGGGTCCTTCCAGAGGTTGCCAGGGGCTCCTTGAGCAATAACCATTTTCTGCCTTTAAGATTTCTCAGTTCCCAGCTTTTAGACTATGTGCAAGGAGTAATTCTCAATGACCACAAGTGTAAGGTGCTTGCTTCTCACTGAAAATCACATCAAAATATCATGAGTTTGATACAGTAAATATTAGCAGGGGTTCCCTGAGATCAGAAAGTTATTTCAAGAGTTCACCTGTGTTGAGAAGGGCTGCTCTAGAGGCTGCTATAAAGGACCCAGAAGAAGTGCACTTGTTATTACTCCTAATGTAAGATGACCAGATTTTTTAAATTAAATCCGTGAACATATATATTTTTTTTTTACTAGTAATGGCGGCAATTAGCGACTCTGCCCGTCGCCGCCGCCACCCGCCTCACAGCCTGTCAAGTCTTACTCCCCGGGCCCCGGCTACTACTGGGTGGGGAGCGGAGGAAGATCAATCTGCCAGGCAAGGAGATGAGCAGGCAGGCGACTGTCCGGGGCTTGAGCCAAGACAGAAGAACATGCGAGCGGAGCTGAATGGGCATGTTCCCGAAACTGAAGAATTATTCCCTCCGCTCCGACCAGCACATGATCATCAGAAAGGGGCACAGATGATGGGAAAAAATACACCCCCTCTAAGTAAGGTGACCAGATTTTTTTAAATATAAACCAGGGACTGCGATATTGTGGCGGACAAATCGGATACTACGTGACGCTTTGTGGGAACCAGTGACACTAATACAGTGATCAATGCTAAAAATATGCACTGTCACTGTACTAATGACACTGGCTGGAAAGGGGATAACATCCAGGGCAATCGAAGGGCTAAATGTGTGCCTTACAAGTGTTTTCTCACTGTGGGGGATCAGAATCAATGTCTCATACTGACAGACCACCGTTCTGCATTTGTACATAACAATCAGCGGATACCAGTGGACCCAGAAATGCAGGATCGCGTATATACATGATCCTTCGCATCGCGACCGCCCTGTAGCAGTAAATCGGGTGATCTGCAATTGGTTAAGATCATCAGCATTATGATAACTCGCAGGCATTATATCATGGCTCTGGCTGGCTGTGTCACATAACATGGCTTTTGGGTCCTGATTTTGTTAACTTTTGACCAATATGCCAGAGAGACAGACACAGTGCAATGTGGTCTATTCAGACACCCCCAAAGCACACCTGTGTTGTAGCCTTGAAGGCACTGGCAGCCCCACGATCAGATCCTCTTCCCCTCTGTTCCTGCTGCTGAATGTCTTCAACTGTGCTCAGCTGCCCCTCTCTGCCTGTCGCCGCCGCATGCCTGGCCGGGACTTGAGCCAAGGCAGAAGAACATGCAAGCAGAGCTGAAAGGGCATGCGCCTGAAACTGAAGAAATATTCCCTCTGCCCTGACCAGCACAAGATTATCAGAAAGGGGCACAGATAATGGAAAAAAATACACCCCTTCCTAAGCTATTAGGAGCGGGGGGGGGGGGGTGTAATTCAGAATTGTTTTTTGTTTTTTTATTCTGCACTGACTGTCTTTGAAATTGCCCCTGTTCAAATCCAATCCGGGGACAGTGTCCTCAATCCGGGGACTGTCAACGGGAACCGGGGATGTCTGGTCACCGTATCGTAATGGTACAGGAACCTGTGTTACAAAGGAGGCATCGGATTATGCAGCTCATGCTCCCTCCACAGCTGACCTGCTCCCTCTGCGACCGCCTGCTTACTCCACTTCCGGCACTGGCTCGATACATTCTGATGCTTTGAGATGACGACTGGGTTGGCAAGCCCAGATCGCAATCGACGAGTTGCCGACCCCAAGCATGTGCTTCCCTGGTTTGAGGTCCCGAACCACATCTATTCTGACAGTGGAAAGACGTCACTGTCAGAATACACTGATCCGCACCGTCGACTATAGTGGAACTTGGTATTCAACTGAACTGGTTGAATTTCAGTCCATGTTTGGCTGGCTTAAGGCAGATATTTTTGCAAATATGTCACAATTCCTTGGAAAACAAATGTATTCAAGTTAACCGTATGTATTTTTGTTAACTCACTCATCTTATTTTACAATGATTATTATTTGCAGTGTGTGTACTTTTGTTTTACATTTCTGTTAAATTTGTACGTGCTAAATTAAAGAGGTTGAAAGTGGGTACATTTTACTTTCCTCCCATTGGGCCCAATACATTGGTCATCAAGCAACAAGGAGGAATTTGAAGAATGTTCACTGCACCATACACAAGAAAAAGGAGAAATTCCCCAGTAACTAAGTAAAGGGCACTTCACTGGACAGAGAGCTGTTAGTTTAGAGAAGTGAATCAGAAAACTTACAGGAAATCCTCCTAGGTACAGTACAGTATAGTTTGTGGTATAACAGTATTTCTTTATGCAAACACTAGGTGTCACACTAACAATATGTCTGAGTAATTCTTTGGTTTAAATGAATTCTCTATTTGATTTTTTTTTCATTATTTTCCCTTGTTCAGTGGATTGTAGGTACATATCATATGTGCAACATCAAATTAATATTTGTCCCTAAGGAGGTAAGGAAAATTTTCTGATTTCCAAAAAACTATGCAACATCCAGCAGTTTTACCCTTTTTTAAGAAGCAGACATTTTTTTTTTTTTTCTCAAATTTAAGAGATTAAGCACAGTGCAGAAGTCGATCTGCAATTTGACAGGGTGACAGGGCTATTTTTTATTTTTTATTATTTTTTCATCGGTTTCTTCTTCTTCTTTTTTTTTTGGACAAACCAGTATTGGGTAACACAGCTTGGCCTTGCAATTATTATATGAAAGAAGAACTTCGATCTCTGTGACCATTGCTGTTAATAGGCCTGATTGCAGAAAGTGTACAGTGCTGCTAACATGCTTTATATTCATATGCAAAGTACTGTGTGTGCTTCTAACATCATGCACCTGTGCTGTAAAGAATAATGAAACATTAAAATGCATCTGAATTATAGCTGTGTTTCGGATGTATTGCATTACAGAGTGTGTGTGTGTGTGTATATCTTTGTGAACTTTTTTTGCTTTTAAATAAAAGTGGGCTACTAGGCCCTTAGAAATTCAGTTGTGGACTGGCGTACTTAATGAAAACGCACCTACCACTGGAGTCTGATCAGCCCAATCTTACTATATATATATATATATATATATATATATATATATTATACTGTCCCTCTTGTCTTCCAGTTGGAGCACACGCTTTGTGGAATAATGGACAGGGCACTTGAGGCAGAACAGCGGGAGGGGTGGAGGACTTCCTTACCTCTCAAGGCCCCCTTTATCCAGATAGTATTCCTGCAGGCCTGCCAAACACACAGGAAGAAGAGGAGGAGGATTGTGTTAGCAGGGACGTGGAGGATAACACTCAGCAGCAGTCTTCAAGGGATCGTTTTCACTCCCCAGAAACCCAAGGAGTTGTACGTGGCTGGGAGGAGGTAGTTGCGGATCATGTGATCCTTAGTGACCCAGAGGACTGAGAATCAAATGCCTCTGCAAACTTACGCTGCATGGCCTCTTTGATTCTGCAAAAGGACCCTAGTATTTGTGGTATCAAGGAGAGGGATCATTACTGGCTGGCAACCCTTCTTGATCCACGTTACAAGGGTAAAGTTGCAGAACTCATCCTGCCTTCGCAGAGGGAGCAGAGGATGAAACATCTTCAGGAGTCCTTGAAGAAAAGTTTGTGCAATGCATTTCCAGACCCTGGGAGTTTACATTTTCCTGGTGCTGGACAACGTGTTTCTGAGGCTTTGTTCAGTCGGAGAAAGAGTGGTGGAGAAGGTAGCCGGGTGACTGATGCCTTCAGACAATTTTTTAGTCCTCAGCGCCAAGGTCTGATCGGTTGAAGCAACCATCGCCAGTGTCTGCATTACATTGTGCAGGAATATCTAGGGGTAAGAGCAGACCTGGAGACCTTCCCAACAGAGCATGCACTGGGTTACTAGGTCTTGAGGATGGACCACTGGCCAGAGCTTGCTCAATATGCAATTGAGCTATTGGCCTGTCCTGCATCCAGCGTTCTTTCTGGACGCACATTCAGTGCTGCTGGAGGGTTTGTAACGGATCACAGCGTGCGCCTGTCCACAGACTCCGTTGTTGGGCTCACATTCATAAAAATGAATCAGTCTTGGATCAGCAGCTACCAAGCACCTGATGCTGATGCAACTAATTGAATTTTCTAGAGATGTGGGATCCCTTAAAGACTGCCTATGCTGAGTGACTATCCTATTCCTCCTCAATCTTGATGATGCTAGCTTCTAAGAATATTTTTGGTTTAGGGCACCACCGCCACTGCCAAAGGCTCAATTTTTCTGCCCCTGTTTAACAGGGGCATGTAATTACAATTTTTGATCTAATATTTCACAGCACGGCCCATTCCTGCGCTCAACAAGTGTATCTGTGAGGCTTTACAGTGTTGTGGCACCACCACCACCAAAGGCCTAACTTTTGACTATAAAATTACTTTCAGAAAGCTGAGACCCTATATAATAAAAAGATGCTAGTTGTTTTTTGATTTGTGATGTGATATTTAATTTGATCATATATTGTAGATTTGATAAACACAAACCTATAAATCACAAAGTGCACACAAACACAATTTAATCTCCAATACTATTGTACAAAATAAATGATGAGTTAATGTAGAATATACTGTATAGATACCAAACGTGTCATGCCTCAAAATTGCATGGTCCTCTTAAATGGCAAAAAAATTAAGACTTAAACACATTTTATGTTTTTACACAACATAAACACCATTGGGCCCCTCAGTTGTGATATGGGGATTATCTGGTCAATGACTTTATATCTGAATTAATACATATTTATGGTCACTGACTACATGGATATGTTAACTAAAATTGTTTGTACTTCCACTTGCTGGCCCAGATTCAAGAAGCACTTGCGCCCGCGCAACCGCTTACTTGCTCCGGTGTAACGAGTGCTCCTGATTCAGGAACCTCGTTACACCGAATGCAGCCTAGGATGTGATAAACATAAGCCTCCTTATGCCTTCACATCCCAGGCTGCATTCTTGCGTTGGCCGCTAGGGGGCGCGGCCTTTGTGATCGGCGTGTAGTATGCAAATTGCATACTACCACCGATTCACAAAAGTTGCGCGGGCCCTGCCTACGCAAGGTACGGAGTTTCCGTACGGCGCCTTTAGCATAAGGTTGCTCCTGCTAATAGCAGGCGCAGCCAATGCTAAAGTATAGCTGCGCCTCCCGCTCGCGACGTTCAAATTTAACGTTGTTTACGTAAGTGAACCGTGAATGGCGCTGGACGCCATTCACGTTCACTTACAAGCAAATGACGTCCTTGCGACGTCATTTGCCGCAATGCACGTCGGGAAAGTTTCCCGACGGAGCATGCGCTGTTCGCTCGGCGCGGGAGCGCGCCTAATTTAAATGATTCCCGCCCCCGGCGGGATCATTTACATTAGGCAGCCTTGCGCCCGGCTGCTTAGCATATTGCCCGCGCAATTTACGGAGCAACTGCTCCGTGAATCGCGGGCAAAGCGCAATATTTGCGTGGGCGCAGAGAAAAAAATTTGCTCTTTGCCCACGCAAATATTGCGCGATTCTACTTGAATCTGGGCCAATGACTTTAGTATGTCATCCTCCTTATGTTGGGAGGTCTCGTGTTCTGATTCATTTTTGTAATTTAAATTTCTGAAAAACAAATAAACATACTGAAATCTAAATGTTCCAAATCTAAATATAATCAGTTTAGAGTAAACTGTAAATGATGACCTTGAATTATTGCTCTCACTCCAACATTCACAGCAATATATAACATGTGTAGTACAATCACTGTTTACACACACATGTAATCACCTTGGCCCGGATTCAGAAAGATGCACGTATCTTTAGGCGGGCGTATCGCATCTCCTATGCGCTACGCCGCAGTAACTTAGTCAGGCGAGTAGTGTATTCAGAAAGAAGTTGCGCCCGAAGTTACGGCGGTGTAGCATATATGGGTCGGCGTAAGCCCGCCTAATTCAAACTAGGCTGGTAGGGGGCGTGTTGTATGGTAATGAATCGTGACCCCACGTAAATGACGCACCTAACTAACGGCGCATGCGTGCGCATGCTCAGTATCACGTCAAATTTTCTCCCTTACTTACGCCGGCTCAATGTTTAGTCAACGTGAACGTAACCTACGCCCATCCCCATTCACGGACGACTTATGCAAACGACGTAAAATACGACGCTTTTCCGACGTCCATACCTAACATGACTTACCCCTGCTTTATGAGGAGTAAAGTTACGCCGGTCAGACGCCTTACGTAAACAGCGTATTTTAATACGCCGGGCGCAAGTACGTTTGTGAATCGGCGTATCTAGCTCATTTGCATATACGACGCGGAAATCAACGGAAGCGCCACCTAGCGGCCAGCGTAAATATGCACCTAAGATACGACGGTGTAAGAGACTTACGTCAGTCGTATCTTATACAAATTCTGGCGTATCTGATTCTTTGAATCAGGCGCTAAGATACGACGCCTCACATTCAGACTTACGACGGCGTATCTGGCGATACGCCGTCGTAAGTCCTTTGTGAATCTGGGTCCAGGTGTTGTGTTTGCATTTGCAGGTGTGCGCAGGGTGACGGAGTTGCTTTTACGTTTTTTTTTTTTACTTTATTATAATTGTAATTTTGTTTAATTTTTTAAACGTTTAATTTTTTAAACTGCATTGCTATCCCAATGGGGTCTAACATGTTCCTACATGATAGCATTGAACAGGTGACAGGCAATCTTTATGGACACATCAGTGGTCTTTTGGACCTCTAATGTCTTTTCTGCCATCTGCTCAAGCTGACCAAGCACAGGAGTGTAGTCCATCAGCTCTACACAGATTTCTAGCCAGGATTTTGACAGCTCTGAACTGGAAGTACTCAGAGGTGAGCACTCCAGTTCACGCTGCTGCAGAGGAGATCAGGAAATGCATGTTCCCTGATTTCTTCCAGCTTGACAGGGCAAGAAAAGAGAGTATTGAATGTGGTAGCAGACATGGTATGGTAGGTCGGGAAGATATCTGTACAGTAGAGATCCCATCTTGAATTACATGAATCTTTTGTTTGAAATTATTGGAAATCTCTTGGGCAGTAAGTAAGTTAGTGTGTAGAGGTAGTTGGGGAGTTTAAGTTAGAAAGGGTTGACAAGCACTGAATGAGAGGGTGATGATGAGAGTGACAACATACTGTAGGTCTTTTTGCCAGCAGGCAGGCTGGAATTGTGCCAGGGCTGGGTTCAGCCCTTCCTTCACTGAGCTGGCCCCTCAGCTGTCGACTAATTGCCAGCTCGTATCTCTCCACAGTGATTCACATATTGATGATTTCCTGCCCATCACTCTTAAGCCGTCCAGTTTAGATGATCTCTACCTTCGTCTTGGTCACATCACAGAGACTATCTCTTGCGTTCCTGTTAAAGATTTGCTTGGCTGACATTCCTTCTGGCTCCAGATCCTGCTTGCTGTTCCATTACGCTGCACCCTGACGTTTGGCTTGTCTGACTATCCGGAACTCTGGCTATGTTTTGACTACGTTTACTCTGTTTACCTTTTTTTATTATTATTATTATTAAACAAGTGTGATTTAACTGTACTTCTGTCTCGGTCGGATTCATGGTTTCTGACAAATAGGTTTTTTAGGGGTACAAATGCTTTATGCCGCGTACACGCGATCAGAATTTCAGACAAGAAAAGTTCAATGTGAGCTTTTGGTCGGAAATTTGGACCATGTAGGCCCCATCTGACATTTTCTGTTGGAATTTCCAACAGCAAAAATTTGAGAGCTGGTTCTCAAATTTTCAGACGGGAAAGGTTCCTGTCAGAAATTTCGATCGTCTGTATGCAATTCCGCCGCACAAAAATCCTACGCATGCTCGGAAGAATCATTGAACTTAAATTTTCTCGTCTCGTCGTAGTGTTGTATGCCACGCGTTCTTGAAATTCGGAATTTCCGACATTATTTGTGTGACCGTGTGTATGTATTCTGGTGTCGTCTGTTTGCCAAGGTTGTAGCTGTTGGGGCTTAAAGTGACATTAAATCAACCTTCAAATATAATGAATAATCATTATATAAACAATAAAGTCCATAGTGATAAAATGCAAAAGTCCTTAAAACAAGCGCAACACCCAGTGCTTGAATAGATCATCTGAATAAACTTTTTCTGTGAGGCATTACAGAAAAAGTCTATTCAGACAAAACATACGTTGGCTGGGCAGGAAAAATCAGTGACGCTTGTGAGTGTGCTAGGACGATTTTTGTTTCCAATGCTTGTGATTACAGTCGTGTTGTAAGTAGTTTTTTTTTTTTTTTTTATAAAATCCCGTTTTTAATTTGGATGCTGCGCAATGAGTTTCTCTTTTTTCTTATGATCACGGATTGAATCGGCTTCTGAGGATATCCTGTGGCTACATACTTGGCTCTTTATCACCAACGATCCCCTGCTGGAAGGCTGGATAAGTCAAGCTGATCTGCACCTAATGTGAGGGGTAATAGAGCTCACAAATGTGAGTGTAGACCTTGAGAGGTCTTTGGATCTGGTAAGGAGACAATTTTGCCTGATCTATTCAAGCACTGGATGGCGCACTTGTTTTCAGGACTTTTCACTTTATCAGTATGGACTTTATTGTTTATATGATTATTATTCATTATATTTTAAGGTTGATTTACATATTTAGACAGTGCAACAAGTTTCTTTAACAAACATATCCTACATACTTTGTGCAGTGGTTTTTGCACAGAGGAGCTCTGACCCTCCTCTACTCGGGTCTCCCGTCTCCTCCCCCTTGACTAGTGCGCCCAATAGCATGCTGCTTGCTATGAGGGCATTAGTGCATATTCACACCCAAGCTGGGCTCTATACGTCCATAAGACACATAGAGCCATGGTTGGGCTTGGCACTGCACCCCGCTCTGAGTAGAGGGAGTCCTGGGCCAGCCGAGTCTCTTGTGCACATTGCTGGATCAAGAGGAGGCTCAGGTAAGTATTAAGGAGGGCTGTGGGGGGAGCATCACACAGAAGGCTTTTTACTTTCATGCACAGAATGTATAAAGGTAAAAAAAAACTTCAGCATTTAGAACCACTTTAATTCTCCATGTAGTGAGGGGAGCAATTGTGTCCAGGGAGGATGAAAGCATGCTATTGTAGAGTAAAAGCACCAGTCAGGGAAGGATAAGATTTTATTATACAGGTAGTCAGTAAAGACCTCCCTGGAGTCTCAAGTTAACAAAAAAAAAAGAAACATGCAACAACCAATCATTTAAATTAAAACAAAAAATGCGGCGCTAGAGAAAATAAGGTGAACACTGTAATCCACTGTCATGTGGAAGTGTAAATCATGCCACTAGGTGCATACAAAGTGTGTAGTGGAAACATATGGAAACGTGTAATTGTACATAGAAAACCATATGCAGTGATAAACGAAATAAAGTGCTGGAGTCCAAAATCCTTGAACAAAAAGAATATAAGATGATGAAACTCCCTAAGGGGTGTCAACAAATTAAAACAGCGCTATCAAATAACTGTGCATATTTGACTATATAAAATACATTACTACAACCCATATGTAATGATATACAGTGATAATAAGCAAAATATATCCAGTTTAAGAAATAAACACTAAACTGTGACTGTAATAATAAACACCCGTGATTGACTTAAACGTGAAGTGAACGCACTGAAAGTGCAAGAGACAGTCTTTAAAAATAATTCAGAACGTGGCCAAACAAAGCAAAGTTCATGTGTATAAGGATCCTGCGATCTTCAAATTTTTCCAAAAACTTCCACCACACCCGACAGTGCTCAGTGACTCCTCCCCCATCAAATGGACACTCACCGGATAGGTATGCCTCACACTCTCGTGTTTTGGCACAAAAAACCTTATCAGATGTAGTTGTTCCCGTCAGTATAGATGTAATCCAAATATGACATCCAATCAGTTCCACATATATGTCAGAGAGAGACAAAAGAAGTGCAAATAGTGTGATACCATCAAAGGTTTAATAGCACACCAAAATAAAACTTCAAACAGTGCACTCACAAACAAAATCTTGTAAAACAGCAGAATATCACATCAAGAAACTCCTTCAAACGTCAAAATGGTGAGAAGCGGTCACGGCGGACCCCCGATCAGCGAGAAAAAGTGAAACCAATTCTCCTACTCACGGTGCCATGGACTTCTGTCAGATGCAGCTGCACATCCACTTAAATAAAAAACTTCAAACACACTCTGCATCCAAATACGCAGCATTCACTAGTAAAATTAGACTGTATGGCAATACCCCATACAGTCTAATTTTACTAGTGAATGCTGCGTATTTGGATGCAGAGTGTGTTTGAAGTTTTTTATTTAAGTGGATGTGCAGCTGCATCTGACAGAAGTCCATGGCACCGTGAGTAGGAGAATTGGTTTCACTTTTTCTCGCTGATCGGGGGTCCGCCGTGACCGCTTCTCACCATTTTGACGTTTGAAGGAGTTTCTTGATGTGATATTCTGCTGTTTTACAAGATTTTGTTTGTGAGTGCACTGTTTGAAGTTTTATTTTGGTGTGCTATTAAACCTTTGATGGTATCACACTATTTGCACTTCTTTTGTCTCTCTCTGACATATATGTGGAACTGATTGGATGTCATATTTGGATTACATCTATACTGACGGGAACAACTACATCTGATAAGGTTTTTTGTGCCAAAACACGAGAGTGTGAGGCATACTTATCCGGTGAGTGTCCATTTGATGGGGGAGGAGTCACTGAGCACTGTCGGGTGTGGTGGAAGTTTTTGGAAAAATTTGAAGATCGCAGGATCCTTATACACATGAACTTTGCTTTGTTTGGCCACGTTCTGAATTATTTTTAAAGACTGTCTCTTGCACTTTCAGTGCGTTCACTTCACGTTTAAGTCAATCACGGGTGTTTATTATTACAGTCACAGTTTAGTGTTTATTTCTTAAACTGGATATATTTTGCTTATTATCACTGTATATCATTACATATGGGTTGTAGTAATGTATTTTATATAGTCAAATATGCACAGTTATTTGATAGCGCTGTTTTAATTTGTTGACACCCCTTAGGGAGTTTCATCATCTTTTATTCTTTTTGTTCACTTATTATCTTTTAAACAGCAGCTAGGCATCATCCACTCCTCCACAGGCGCAACGGTGGGCGGCATTTTAGGGCGCATTCTATAGATCACCCATTGTTACTATAGTCCAAAATCCTTACACTACCACTGTAAAGGAAAGTAACATAAATAGTTCAGTGATGCAGCTATATTGAACATGTGAGGTAAGTTGCATCACTTCTGAATTTCAGGGCTCAGACGGAATATCCACATAAAATCCAAAGCCAAACAGGGATGTATAAAGAGAATGGGTACTCTTACCGGACGTAGTGGACACACTCACCAGCGGTGGTGTGTCAATCAAGCATATACGAGATCCTCGAACTGGTACCGTCCATAGAAGGAACACCGAAGGCAACCAGGGGAGTCCAGAGACCTCGATCTTATACGTCCAGAGTGTGATGAATGGAAAGGAGGCTCCTCATGGAAATAGAATCACATGGAGGGACATGCACAAAATGAAGAGAGGCTCCACATAGTGCCATTAAACCCAATGAGGGATAAAGCGACTTTATTGGCAAAAGCAAGGTATAAAAAATGCCATAAAACATTAAAAAATAAATAAAAACATCAGGGTACAGGCCAAAGTGAAAAGTACAGGTGATCACAGAGAGCAGAGCGTGGAAGACAGATAGCTGTGGCAGGCTATGTACTCTACATGTTTCGAGCAAATGGCTCTTCAACTGGGGCATAAACCTGCTGACCTGCACCACGCTAATAAATACTAAACGTAATTAACACATAGAAATCAAAAACATCCAACAGCTGATTAGTTTTAGAAAACATCCTGTGCATACAGCTGATTGTAACATAGAGAACTCCCAGATCTCGTCTGAACCAACCACTTACGACGGGGCGTATTACTCCTACGTCTGGCATTGCTCAGGGGAACTGTCACTCAGGTCCGCGTCAGAGAAGTGTCACCACGCTCACCCGTGGTGACGCATGGACGCTCTAGGACCTCCCACGGTGACAGACAGCCAGAACGAGCACAGGCGCCGGTGATCTGACGTGCTGGTTCCATGTATCATGGAAGTTCCAGCGCATGCGTGAACTGATGCGCTGAGATGGTTCCAGCCATCGGGAAAGTTCCTTCAAGCACTGCGCAGGTGCAAACTTGCTGACGGAAATCCCCGAACGGCGGCCGGCATCCAGGGCGACGTGGATTTTGAGGTAAGTGGCCAGTCGGCCTCACGTCCTCGCTGCGCTCGGACGGCTCGCTTCGCTCGCTCGGCCTCCTGGCTCTTTTTTTAACATCCTCCAATCCACGGGGATGTTAAAGAATGAGCCTGGATGCCGGGCGAGGTTCGGGAATTTCCGTCGGGAAGTTTGCGCCTGCGCAGTCAGTGGAGGAACTTCCCCCATAGGGGAACATTGAGGACAAGTCACCGGGTACGCTCCCCCGTCATCACGATGGTGCCCGCTGATGTCATCACACAGCGCACGTCTGCGTTCCAAATAGAAAAACACCAGGCTAGTCCAATCACTGGACATCACGGGGACAGGGCAACCAACATGACGCGGTGATGGTAGGATCGAGAACGGGATAGAGATGGCATATTTAAAGGGAAAACCGTGACATCCAAACATATGTTATGTGTATACATCCGCCCTACATACACAAAAATTAAGTGCAATAAAAGGTATATAATATCACACACGACTCTTGGCATCATATCAAGGGAGAGGGTCATTTAGGAACCGACTTATGACAGTATTGGAAGAATAATACTACTCGGCAATGAAAAAGAGAGGTAAATAATGAACACATATAATCAAGTAACCATATCATAATATTCTCAATCACATTGGTGCTAGGTACATATACATAACCCAAAATAGATAAAGCAATAAAGGATCTTAGGCTTTATTAATGAAGGCATTGATGTCCCAGTCGATGTTTAACCCATAAGGGGAGAAGCATCTGAGCTGGTATATCCAATACATTTCAAGTTGGGAGACACCTCTAACACGAGATTCGCCCCTCCAGTGAGGGGTGAATTTGTCAATCACCTGAAAACTTGTGCCTGCCGGGTTTTTGTGATGATACTGTAAATAGTGCCTGGGTACGCTATGATTCGTCTTCCCTATTTTTATACTGGTAATGTGCTCGTTAACCCTGATAGAAAAGGTATGTATAGTCCTGCCAACATACTGTTTATTGCACGGGCAGGTTAGGAGGTATACAATGTAAAGTGTAGCACAGGAGACAAATTCTTTCATGTGGTAAATGGTAGAAGTTACTGTGGACGTAAAACTATCTATCTTTCTCTTTGTCAAACTGTTATGAAGACATAAATTGCATCTGCGACAGGCGTGGAATCCTTTAATTTCAGGAAAAATGTAGGTTTAGTTGGAGGGTCTAATACATTGGGGGCCATCATTTAAATTGGCACTGCAAATTTGGACGGGTTATTATAAAAGTCAAAGCGAGAGGGCATACAAAACCTCTACACTAGTGAGTCACCCCAAGACCTGGTTACTGCACTACCAAAAAACAATGAATATTTTCTTTGCCCCTGAGTTTCAGGATTCT
The DNA here is from genome assembly GCF_905171775.1 of Rana temporaria. NCBI lineage: Eukaryota > Metazoa > Chordata > Amphibia > Anura > Ranidae > Rana > Rana temporaria. The sequence goes on from NC_053493.1 coordinate 328,889,825, forward strand.
TTTTCTATTTCTTCCTCTCTTTCTCTTACTCCCTCTACCTCTTTTTCCCTTGAAAATGAAATAGGGGAGGGGAGAAAACATAAAGGCACTCACATATGCCAACATCCGTAATATTGATTCGAAGGAAGGGTACTACTCAGGGCAGTGACAGGGCGGACTTTTCAGGCAATAACAAGGACATGGAATATTTAGAAAAATATATACGTTTAATTACAAAATACATAGATTAGATTACAATAAAATATGATGAAAAATAATAAAGAATGCAGTCAAAAGTAGTGTATTCAATCATCTCGCCTACGCGTTTCGCCTAGCGGCTTCTTCAGGACGAGAAAATGTTTTAGGCACTAGAGTATCGCTGATTTCAAATCAATTGAATTGTCAGCCATCCACGTGCGTCAAGGACCAGGTGGAGTAAAAGATGTACAGGTCAGCAGCACAGGCTACCCCCCGGGACACACAAGGATCTCTCTGCAGTGAGGCTTCCACCTGCTTGGATTGTCCACTAATCAGACATAGCAGTGTTGGCTGCCTTATGGCTGGATCTGTTTCCCCTTTGGCTTTTCCCACCTGCTCCTTGCCTCACTGGTCCCGGTCTGATCTGGTTCTTACCTTTATAACAGAATTCATTTATTGATGTATCCTGATACATAATGACTTGCTGCCAGTCTTAGGAGACTCTTTTCTCTCCTTTCAATGGGCTTTTACCACCATTGATCTCACCTGTACATCTTTTACTTCACCTGGTCCTTGACGCACGTGGATGGCTGACAATTCAATTGATTTGAAATCAGCGATACTCTAGTGCCTAAAACATTTTCTCGTCCTGAAGAAGCCGCTAGACGATTGAATACACTACTTTTGTCTGCATTCTTTATTATTTTTCATCATATTTTATTGTAATCTAATCTATGTATTTTGTAATTAAACGTATATATTTTTCTAAATATTCCATGTCCTTGTTATTGCCTGAAAAGTCTGCCCTGTCACTGCCCTGAGTAGTACCCTTCCTTCGAATCTCTTTTTCCCTTGCTCTCCTCTCTCTCATTAAATCTATTTTTCTGTAAGTTCATTATAGACATAAGTAATTGCAGCAGGCTCTGATTCTGTCTCTTTAGTACTGGCCAGCATGCAAATGATTGTTTATTTAAAATAAGGACATTTTAACACATAATTCATTTAATAACAGTGGGTTACTTGGATGATTGTGCTCCTTAAGTAAATGATCCCTATTTTCCCTGTCCACAGCTGTTTTCTTTTTTTTTTTTTTACTGACTGCCACCAAAGAAAATAGACAAAATTAAAACGACCTTCTTCATTATAGCTAGCTGTGCTGTGATTAAAATGAATACAAACAAAATGCGTTCATTCAGGAAGCAAGAGTAAGGTGCGCTATGTCAGTTTAGTCAGTCCACAGAGAAAAAAAAGATTGAATTACTAAAGGCAAATAGGCCATTCACTTTGAAAGGGAAGTTGCCCCAGAGTTTATTGAATGTGGTGAAATTTTACTTTGCAAACAATACCAAATCATATGCAAGCAAAAAAAAAGCTGCATTTTTTGCTTGCATATGATTGGATGATGTAAGTTAGCAGAGTTATGCCTTGTACACACGATTGGAATTTCTGATGAAAAAAGTCATACAGAATTTTTTCATCTGATATTCCGACCGTGTGTGTGCCCCATCGGAGTTTTTCCTTTGGAAATTCAGACGAACTTAGAGTACATTTTTTTCCATACAGACGAACGGAAATTCCGTTTGTCTTTATGGAACTCTGAAAGAGAGAAAAAAACACGCATGCTCAGAATCAAGTCGACGCATGTTTGGAAGCATTGAACCTATTTTTTCTCGGCTCATCATAGTGTTGTACATTTGGTGTGACAGTGTGTATGCAAGACAGCTTGAACGGAATTTCGTCGGAAAAATCCATCTGAGTTTATCCCAACGGAAATTCCGATTTGTTTGTACAAGGCATTAGCTTTACCTTGTTCGCTAAGCTCTAGGGCAAATTCTTTGGTATTTTTACAGCCTACTTGCCCTTAATAAATCAATCCCACAACCCCCTTGGGTTGAATCCAGCAAAGCGCTATTCACAATAAAGCTCTTTTTTTATTATACAGTACACCACCGAGAAATGTAATATTTCAGGGTAGCAGTCCCCCTTTAATATGCTATCTTTCTAGATATATAGTGTATCACCCTGGTGTTAGACAGGGTTACTAACAAATTTAGTTTGCTCAGTGGTAACCAGCCTGGCTGATTGTTAGGGAGATACACTGACCTTTTCCTAAGTCTGGGTTTAATCCACTTCTCTCTTCTGTCACTAGGTGGCATTGTTACCTGTGGCATTAGATTGACAAGGACATAGTAAATCAGGACTAGGAGTGGATGGGTTGTCTCAGCTAATTGGCAGGGGTTTCTTTGCCCTTGACCTGCTGGGAGAGCCTATTTTTTCGAGAGGGGTCAGGTGATCGGGGTTCGGTGCCACCTGAACGGCTGTCTGGGCTACTAGGCCAAAAGCCTGAGGCCTATCCGGAAGTACCTGGCTGCTAGGCGGTCTGAGGCCTATCCAGGTTGGAAGCAAGCAGCACGTGGTTGGGACTTCAGGCTTGGAACCCAACCAAGTTGCAGGTGGTTCTGCCAGCTGGAGAACGATGTAGTTGCCATGGGTGAAGGAAAGCAGTTGCCGTCAGAGACAACCACTCCTGTCACCAGAGGCAAGCGAGAGGAAGAGGTAAAGGGGACACAGTTGCCAGCAAGTAGTCTATCATCATTTATTCTTAAGTAAATCGGTTGCTGCCACAAAGGGGTACTGCAGGTCCCGGCCTACAAAGGGTCATCAAGTAAATTCACTGGTGCCTTATTCAGAGTGAGGCCTAGTCATATTCTGGTGGCGTGACAGGATTACTAAGACTGTGACAGAAAGTAGTGTGCTGGAGGAAGAAGTGTTCTGAGGTAAAAGACTTTCAAGTTTTGGGTTAGCCATCTTGTCCTTTTTCAGAAGTGTGAGGCAGTTACCATATTCTTCAAAGTACCAATTTATCCTATAGGCACCCCATGTCCCTTTTCCCCAACCAAGTTCAATCCCCTAATAAAATAACAAAAACAAGCAAGATACTGTTTTTTGACTAAAGGAGTGTGTCTAATGGATGTCTGGCAGCGGGGTGGAATGTGTGGATGTTGTAATTCGTAGCAACCCAACCGCTACATTGCTAAGTTTAAAAAAGACATTTGGAAGCTAATTGGATGTTTTGGGCAGCAAGAAATTTTCTATATTTATTATTCAGATGGCAATTGTTTGGCAGTGATGTAGCAGGGTCATCTTGTTTCTAACTTTTAAAGATGAAGTATAGTATAAAGAATATCTAAACCCAAAAACAAAAATGTTATATATTGCAGCTTATCAATCCTTGGATGTAGCGTCTCCATTAGTTTTAATTTTAAGGCTAAGAACATTTTCAGCAAGTACAGAAAATGCCTGTGGATCTTGCCAGCAATCAGGGGAGGGCTGGCAGGGTGGAAATCTCCCCCCGGGCTGGTGACACTATGCACAGCCACCGGCCGCCACTACCAAATGCTGTTTTTGCAGCGCAGGAATATGCCTGCTGAAGCTCTGTTAACTCAGGTCACGGCTGCTGCTCACCCCCCACTGTGCAGTCGTGCCTGTGTCAGCTTCGAGGTAGATGGTTGCAGAGCTGAGCTATGTCTCGTCTCACACATAGCTCAGCCTCAGTGCACACCAGCGCTGACATCCCATTCTCTCTTTGCACAGACACAAGGAGAGATAGAGCTCATCTGCTCCTCCTTCTGAGTCTGCCCTGCCCACACTCCCCGGGCATGTGTGGGCACTGGACAGAAAGTTTGAACCCAAAAAAGCCTCCATCCTGGTAAGCTCACCCTCTCTAGTCTCTCCTGTCTCCCAGTTTATAAAAAGGGGTGCTCTGTGGACTTTGTTAAAGGGGAGGGGGGCAGGCTTTGGTGAGCACAGACCCTATTTACGCAATAGTCCACAGCATGCACACTTAAATCAAGTTTCTCAGAACACTCCTTACATCAGACCTGATGCATATGGGGTCTGTGCGGACTCTGATGTATATGGGGTCTGTGCGGACTCTGATGTATATGGGGTCTGTGCAGACTCTGATGTAAGGGGAGGCTCTGTGGGGACTCTGATATAAGGGGAGGCTCTGTGCGGACTCTGATGTAAGGGAGGCCTCTGTGCGGACTCTGATGTAAGGGGGGCCTCTGTGCGGACTCTGATGTAAGGGGGGCCTCTGTGCGGACTCTGATGTAAGGGGGGCCTCTGTGCGGACTCTGATGTAAGGGGGGCCTCTGTGCGGACTCTGATGTAAGGGGGGCCTCTGTGCGGACTCTGATGTAAGGGGGGCCTCTGTGCCGACTCTGATGTAAGGGGGGCTCTGTGCGGACTCTTGTGATCATGAAAAATCTTAGACTGTTTTTCTCGATCCATCACTTTTCCACGCTCTATGGGCCACTTGACTGGACTTGCCCCCCAGGCCTAAGGCTGCCAGCCCTCCCCTGCCAGCAATGCAATGTCCTTGTCACTTCTTTGATTTGAACTGATATAATAAATATTGTTTTCTTCCTTCTGTAAAATACTAATACCACCACCCCGAATGTAATGGAGATAAAGAGAGGAATCTTGTTTGAAGTCCAACCTGGTTGACATGGCTCCCTGTATAGACACAGTGGAAAGAATGAGCCTAGCCCCCAATAAACAGGAAGTGTGATATTTGTAGAATTGCAAGGTGAGAAAAAGGGGGGAAAAAGCATAAAAAACTAAAACAGCTACTTCTTCTAAAGACTGGTAGGCTGCAAAGTAAAGTCCATCTGTCTTACCATGTTTCATGTTACATCCATATTTAGGGTGTAACATGAAACATAGTCACAGTCTGCAACCCTCCACCCCCAAACATTTCCTTTCACTTGCAAAATCTGGGGGTTCTTCTCCCCACAGACTCCTGTCATTTTTTGTAATTCAGCATTACTGATTTCTAAAAATCTGTCCCATTGACTTCAGTGGGGTCCACATTCAGCACCTGAACTGAGGTAAAGTTTGCCGAAACCCGCCCGAACCAAACCCAGGTGCATTTGGCTCATCACTAGTTGGGAGGTATGACTATGAAGCTAACTGTCTGTAATAAGAGAAACTAGGAATTCTCCTACCACAATTTCCAGACTTATGATAAGTATTTTTCATTATGGTAAGACCATATACAAATAAGTTAGCAAAAGAATCCCTAACCTGAGACCAATGAACATCAATATCCAAATGTATTTCATTATAGTCCACTTTACATTCATATATTCAATGCAGAAATTTCTTATCTCTATCAGCGAGAAGCTTAGATGCTTAAACCTTTCTGTTTACATTTTCATGCTTATGGCTGGAGCTTAGATATTTCTTCCCTAAATAAACATAGAGAGCATTTTGCATATTATAAAAGGATATACAGGCCTCAAAAACATTCAGGTCAAATCCAGATTGTAGAAATGCCAAACACATTTATTTTTAACATATTTTTAGTAAATTAAAGCTTATTAAAAACTTTAGTAAATTACACAAAAGACAGTGGCCCAGATTCACAAAGGACTTACGACGGCGTATCTCCTGATACGCCGTCGTAAGTCCGAATGTGAGGCGTTGCATCTATGCGCCTGATTCATAGAATCAGATACGCCTCACTGTTGCCAAGATACGACTGACGTAAGTGTCTTACGCCGTTGTATCTTGGGTGCATATTTACGCTGGCCGCAAGGGGCGCTTCCGTAGATTTACGCGTAGAATATGCAAATTAGGTAGATACGCCGATTCAAGTCACCCCTACTATATGAGGCGCAGCCAATGCAAAGTATAGACGTCGGAACAGCCGTCGAATTTTACGTCGTTGACGTAAGTCGTACGTGAATAGGGCTGTGCATAAGTTGCGTTCACGTCGTAGGCAGTGTTCTACGTATCTTAGGCACTCTATCTGACGCATACGCACTGGGATACGTCCACGGACGGCGCATGAGGTCACGGCTCATTTTATTACAACACGCCCACCTCTTCCAAATTTGAATTACGCGGGCTTACGCCGGCCAATTTACGCTACTGCACTTGCCTGTCTAAGTTGCGGCGGCATAGTGTAAATAGGATACGATACGCCCGCACAAAGATACGCCCAGATACGTGAACCTGGCCCAGTATGTTTTATTTGTTTGCATTTGCAATTGTAATTAAAGTAAAATTTCAATCAAATGTTCATTTACCCCCTTCCCCACTGTTTTGCTTCGGTCTATCTAGTAATGTTTACTAAGCAAGGAAGCTCAGAACTCTGCAGGGTATAAATGTGCTTTTACTACACAAAAAACTATTACAATATTAGGAATACAAGACAAGTCTGACGGTGCAAAAATGTTGAGTATGGCCTCAGATAAACAGAATAACTAATCTTAAAAGCGTACCATCATCCAGGTTGATATACAGATGAAAAGGGTGGGGACAAGGGACAGTGGCTAATGCTGATCCTCTAACATTCCCTCCCCCCCAAAAAGATTAATGGACTATCTCGGTACTTGGTAAGAAATTACACACATATAAAATAATAATACATTTTATTGCATAAAATTGTTAGACAAAGAATGCATGATTAAAATTGAAAAATTTTAATCATGTATTCTTTGTCTAACAATTTTATGCAATAAAATGTATTTTTATTTTATATGTATGTAATTTCTTACCAAGTACCGAGATAGTCCATTAATCTTTTGGGGGGAGGGAATGTTAGAGGATCAGAATTAGCCACTGTCCCTTGTCCCTTGTCCCCGCCCTTTTCATCTGTACAAGTCTGACGGTAATAGCTATAACAAGAAAATATGTTACCTACTTCCTAGCAAATAAGCCGTCTATGGTCTGTAAACAGTGTAAATACTCTTAAATGTTACCTAACTCAGGTTAAAGTGGGTTTATGATTTCTGTTGGCAGCGAGGACACAAGGCTTAAAAGCAGTTGCTGGAGATCAGGCGAAAGCGTCTTCAGGTATATCTTCTTTTGGGTGGTACAGACCTTCTTGGTGTTAAGGCATTATGGAGTCCTGTTGTCAGCTTATGCCTGATGACCTTTTATTTGTAAAAGCTTACAATCCCCACATGGCTGTGGCCCCTCTCTAATACTGTTTTCAATCAGAGAGACATTTTCTAATTCTACCTCAAGATGACATTATGATTTCATACATATATTATATCTGTCAGAAAAGCCAAGCTTTTGTTTTCCATGGTTACAAAACAATAAACTGATCCAACTGTAAATGCAACAATGATATCTAAGTTCCCATTGTTTGAGGACAGCCTGTGTAATTGTTACTATTACCAAGGCATTTGTTTGACGAGTATCCCCTTAAACACTCAAAAATAACCTGAGTTTTGTTTCTATGACAAACTACTAAATAGATTGAACACAACACACCCACACACTGTTTGAAATTTGAAAGACCTATTGAAGTCATACAAATAGCAGTCAGATAGATGTGTACCAACAACCTCATATAATCTTATCTCTTTTTCTGTTACTGTAATTGTACAGGGTTTTTAAACATGACTGAGCACTCCAGAAGGTACCAAAGATAGACTTGGTGCTTTTGGTAACAGAATTTGTCTGGAACACCCCACTTGTTCTGAGAGGTGTGGCTGTTACTCAAACCCCTCCTAAAAAAGCCCAACCTCGACCCCAAAGACCCAAACTACCGCAGACCGGTAACAAGCCTTAAAGTGGAGGTTCACCCAAAAAAATCAATTTTTAATATTAGATTGAGGCTAATTACGGGAAGCAGAATCAGGTGTTTTTTTTTTAAATCAATGCAGTACTTACCGTTTTAGAGATAGATGTTCTCTGTGGCTTCCGGGTATGGGCTGCGGGACTGGGCGTTCCTATTTGATCGACAGCCTTCCGACCGTCGCATACAGCGCGTCACGAGTTTCCGAAAGTAGGCGAACGTCGGTGCGCAGGCGCCGTATAGAGTCGCACCGAAGTTCGGCAACTCGTGACGCTCTGTATGCGACCGTCAGAAGGCTGTCAATCAAATAGGAATGCACAGTCCCGAAGACCATACCCGGAAGCGGCGGAGAACATCTATCTCTAAAACGGTAAGTACTGCATTGATTTAAAAAAAAACACCCGATTCTGCTTCCCTTAATTAGCCTCAATCTAATGTTAATTTTTTTTTCGGGTGAACCCCCGCTTTAACACCATCTCAGAGATCATTGAGAAAGCAGTAGTACAACAGCTACAACTCCATTTGGACACCTACAAACTCTTGGACCCACTACAATTTGGTTTCCACCCAGACCACAGGACAGAAACTACACTTCTCAAAATCTGGGATGACGCTCTTGAAGCAGCAGATGATGGAGAATCATGTCTCCTGGTGCTCCTGGACCTCAACGCAGCTTTTGACACAGTAGACCACAAAACTCTGCTCTCTCGTTTTACGGAAGTAGCCGGAGTTGCAGATTTAGATCTACCCTGGTTCGTATCCTTCCTAGAGAATCGATCCAGACAGTGAAACTAGGAGCTTTCACTTCGAAAGCACATACAATTACATGCGGAGTCCCTCAAGGATCACCCCTGTCGCCCGTGCTCTTCAACATCTACCTCCGCCCACTCCTCAAAATCATCAGCAAACAGGACTTGCTCTTTCACTCCTACGATAATGACACTCAACTTTACCTTTGCATCACCAACAAAAAACACACCAATACCACGCATTAGAAAATTGCCTCTCATTGAGCGATGATTGAATAACGGAGATCCCTCAAACTTAATGGATCCAAAACAGAACTTCTCTTTCTCCACGCAAACAGAAAGAAAAACTCCAGGACAACATGCACACCACCCACCATCCTTGGACAAACCATCACCCCAAGCACCAAAGTCAAAAGTCATCTTTGACTCAGACATGACTATGGATGCACGAATAGGATCAGTAGTCAGCGGATCTCACTACCTTCTCCGCCTGCTGCGTAAACTCATGCCCTTCATCCTGGAAGGAGACACAGCAGTGGTAGTTGGAACAATCATTAATTCCCAACTCGACTACGCAAACTCCCTCTACCTCGGACTTCCCAAATACCAAATTTTGTGTCTACAAGTCGTCCAGAACACAGCAGCCAGACTGGTAACGGGGAAAAAAACCTGGGAATCAATCACCCCGTCCCTGAGGACCCTCCATTGGCTAGCCATGAAGGATCGGGTTACATTCAAGAACCTCTGCCTCACTCACAGATGCACACAAGGAAACGCTCCTCAATACCTATGCGAGAAAATAAAACACTACACCCCTAGTCGCGCCCTCTGGTCAACTAACCAAAACCTCCTCCACATCCCCAAGACCCGCTGCAAATCTAAAGGAGAACGAAGATTCGCAGTCCAAGGACCACGGCTATGGAACGCTCTACCCACGGACATCCGTATGGAAGTCAGGAAAAAACTTAAGACCCACCTCTTCTGAAGACACAGAACGACACTGGATGCAAAAAGCTACTTGAGGCGATTTAGTTCGCATTTGTAGTGCTATACAAGTTACTCACTCACTTATATTTTTGTAAACTATCCAGGCTGGATATCTAGTGTTTCGGGGCCCCCAACCCTTACTCCAGAAAAGGGATGGCACATGAAAGATAAAAAAAATATTATTAGCTCAAGGTGGAAATCCTAGAATTTTTTCTGTCAATGTGAAATATCGCTGATTGCTCCAGATTATTACCATCTTCTGAAATTATAATAGAATAGAAACAAATAGAATTAAAAAACAATAGACTAGAAATATTATAACAATTTTCCAAAATTCAAATTAGAATTTGAATAGACTAGAAAAGTATGGAGTACAATAGAATAGAGAATAACAAAATAGTATTGAAAAAAATAACAGAATAGAATGAATATAACAATCTTCCTAGTCTAATCTATTATTTTCTATTTATATTCAAATGATATATGAATTTTGGGAAATGGTTATATTCTTTCTATTCTAACCTATTCTATTGTTTTTTTAATTATACTCTTTTTTTTTTATTTGTTCAATTCTTTTTTCTATTCTATTATTTTCTATTCTATTCTATTCTTTTCTATTCAAATTTATTCTGTTCGAAAATCTGAATTTCGGAAACTGGTTATATTCTTTCGATTCTATTGTTTTTTTCTATACTAATCTAATCTATTCTATTCAGATTCAAATTGATTCTATTTGAATTTTAGGAAAGGGTTCTATTTATTCTTTTCTATTTTTTAAATTCTATTTCCTATTCTATCATAGTCTAATCCTTTCTTTTTTTTCTATTCTATTATTTTCTTATGTATTTAAATTCTAATTTATTCTATTTAAGATTCAAATTTCAGAAGATGGCTATACTCTTTCTATGTTATTCTATTCTATGTTTCTATTATATTCTAGTCTATTCTGTTCTTTTATTTTCTGTTTTATTTTGTTCTGTGTTACTCTATTATATTCCATTCTATTATTTTATGTTTTCTTTTCTAGTCTATTATTTTTTTTTCTATTTTATTCTCTTTGGACATTGTAAAATATTCAAATTCGAAAAGTTTTCGAATTTTTGAATTTATTAACTATTCGAATTCGAAAAACTTTTCTAATTCGAAATTCAAAAACTATTTGAATTCGAAAAGTATTCGAAAAGTATTTGAATTCAAAAAGTATTTGGAAACTATTTGAAAACTACTCAAATTAGAATTTCCTCCGAATTTTTTTTTTTGTTTTTTAATTCATAACGAAATGAACCGCACATGTCTACTGCATGCTCTTTTTGCCCCCTTCTTCTTTCATAGAAGCTGTACTATAGCTTCCAGCATTCGACAGAGGAGGCAGACCTTTCATTTATTCTACATTCATTGAGTGCCTTTTATTGCTGGAAACTATAGTACAGATTTCTATGAATGGAAAAGGGGGCAGAAAGGGCGGGCATAGTTGGCACTCGCGAGTTTCTATGATAGGTGCAATGGCTTGTATTAACCCCTGCAGCACCAGAAGATTACTACTGTAGGGGTATGAAGGGGCAGAGGTCGGAAGATTTAAAAGTAAGAGAGCAGCCACCAGTACAAGGGTCACTTCTTATTCAATGTAAGTCTCTTGTGCTGATCTTTTGAAGAAAAAAACAAAAAATAACTAAACCTAGAATTTATTTTATTATCATTATTGTTTGTGACAGTCGCTTTAAGTGGTCCTTTGCAAAACTCAAATTAGGTTAATTTGAGAGCATTATCTATCTTTATCCCAATTTGAAAGTTTTAACAGCATTAGCAGGCCACTGATTTACTTGTAGCCTGGGGCTGCTCCTGAAATCAGTAGAGAATATGTGGTAAATGCATAATATATGCCGAGACATTTAAATTAAGTTAATCAGTATCTGCGTTTGAACCTTAGAACTTGAATGTTTCATGAGCTGCCGTATAACGGTTTCAGGTTAGAGTGTAAAATAAATTCTGCATCAGTCATTTTAGTGTTACGATGAAGTTAGGAGTTGAGGTAGCATTAGTAGAGGAATACGCACAGAGCCATCAGATGTTGTATAATTTGCGATAGTGGCTGCAAGTTTAGGAGTTTAAGTGAATTCTAGAAATGCTCATACATCAGTAAAATATGCCAATAGGGTTATAAAGTATTTTCAATCCATTCAGTTTCCTTTTATATGGCCCTATAAATCTATCTGTAGCGAGGTGTTTTTCCATTGGCTTTCTTCAGAGCGGATAATAAAAAATATCTTTTTAAAGTATATGACCTCTTAATCATTTTGAGGTCAACGGAAGTCGTTGGAATGCCACATAACTCATTTCCCGCTAGAGGTTTGTTTCCAGCCACAGTGGCAAGGTTCACTACAATTTTCTGTTGTAGGTACACAGTTTGTTCAGCCGCATTTATGGCTGTATTTAGCCTTCTCAAGAGAGCAAATATAAATTTGACTTCAAGTAAACCTGGGAAATTCAAACTCAGCAGACGATAGAAAAAAAATAAAATGCATAAATACAGGTTACTTTCAGTAAGAAATGCATGTCAGAACAAGCAGTAGATCCATAGATGTAGGCGGCTGAATTGCATGGCCTTTTTTTAAGGAAAAGCAAATGTTTAGCTTGGCCCCTGCCAGTCTCACTATCACAAGGGGAACCAACAGGGGTCTTGGGAGATAGGAGTGGTGTAGAAATTGAGATTTGCATATAGGTTGCTGCTTGTAGCTCTGATTTTACATATTTTCATTGCATTCCTTATCTGTAGTCTTCTGGCAGATACAGAAATGTTAAACATCACAATCAAGAACAGAAAAAATTATGGTGCGACAGTACAATAATACAGCGTGCCATTTAACTACTTGCCGACCAGCCACCGCAGTTATACGGCGGCAGGTCGGCTCCCCTGCGCGAGGTCACGTAGATCTACGTCACCTCGCGAATCGCGCCCCCCGCTCGCCCTTGATCCTGACGCTCGTGCCCGGCGGTTGCGATCACCGCCGGGCACCCGCGATCGCTCATTACAGAGCAAGAACCGGGAGCTGTGTGTGTAAACGCACAGCTCCCGGTCCTGTCAGGGGGCGGGAAATGACCTATCGTCTGTTCATACAATGTATGAACAGGGATTTGTCATTTCCCCATGTCAGTCCCACCCCCCTTCAGTTAGAACACACCCAGGGAACACGATTAACCTCTTCCTTGCCCCCTAGTGTTAACCCCTTCACTGCCAGTGGCATTTTTATAGTAATCAATGCATTTTTATAGCAATGATCGCTATAAAAATGCCAATGGTCCCAAAAATTTGCCAAAAGTGTCCGAAGTGTCCGCCATAATGTCGCAGTATCGATAAAAATCGATGATCGCCACCATTACTAGTAAAAAAAAAAATATTAATAAAAATGCCATAAAGCTATCCCCTATTTTGTAAACGCTATAACTTTTGCGCAAACCAATCAATAAACGCTTATTGCGATTTTTTTTAACGAAAAATATGTAGAAGAATACGTATCGGCCTAAACTGAGGAAAAAAATAATTTTTATATATATTTTTGGGGGATATTTATTATAGCAAAAAGTTAAAAATATTATTTTTTTTCGAAATTGTCACTCTATTTTTGTTTATAGCGCAAAAACTAAAAACCGCAGAGGTGATCAAATACCACCAAAAGAAAGCTCTATTTGTGGGAAAAAAAGGACGCCAATTTTGTTTGGGAGCCACGTCGCACGACCGCGCAATTGTCAGTTAAAGCGAAGCAGTGCCGAATCGCAAAAAGTGGCCTGGTCATTGACCAGCAATATGGTCCTGGGCTGAAATGGTTAATAAAGAGTCATACTAGCGATACATTTATTTATTAATTTATATGTATTTATTAAAATGCTTATTGAGAGGGCAGTCTTTACCCAAGGGGCCTCGATGCGCTCATACAGAGAGGCTGTGGAGTTGAGGCTGGTTTTGTTCATTGCTTCTGGTCCTGCCCTCTTGTTCCTTCATTTTGGTCCACAGTTGATTATTTTTTATCCAATGTTCTAGGTGTCCCTAATATTTTACATCCTAAAAATTGTCTACTGGGTATTTTTGGTGAATTATCTGTTTCTGCATACACTAAACGATTGTTACACATCTAATATTTTTTTCGCTAGAAAGACTATTCTCTTGAGCTAGAAAGGAACTTCTGAGCCCACTATAGTCACTTGGCTGCAATTGATCAATAATAGCTTATCCTTATGTAAGCTTACTTTTGAGCTGCGAAAGCAACCTCTCCTCTTTGATAAAATATGGAGTGGATGGATATCCAGCCCCCTTACCCTGATATCCTCAGGTTCCAGAGATTAGTCTGTATTGCTAAAATTTTCTTTCTCTTTTTCTTTTTCTTTACACATGAATCGATGACCCAAAATATGTCGTTATATCACTGCTATGTGTGAGATTTTAAAGCTATAGCTGTATTTTCCTTTATGTATACCTTGATTGTGAGACTCAAGTCACCAGGCACAGTCTGTTTTGGTTGCGGTTGTAAACTTTCAATAAACATATCTTTAAAAAAAAATAGATACATACAGAGGTCGCTATGTTATAGATAATCAAAGAAATTCAGCTTTGGTAACATGTAACATGTAATGCCCTGTACATGTTCTCTTTCTAAACTCAGACAGAAAAAAGTCTGATTGGGGCACACACACGGTCGGAATATCTGATGAAAAAATTCCGTCTGACTTGTTCATCGGAAATTCCGATCGTGTATACGAGGCATAAGAGTTGTAGGCGTAGGATGGATTCAAAAGTAGCAATAACGTCAGTCTTAAGGCCCGTACACATGATTGGATATTCCGACAGCAATTGCCCGATAGACGTGTTTTGTCGGAAAATCAGACCGTCTATATTTCCGACAACAAATGTTGGATCATCACCCAACATTAGCAGAAGTTGTATGCAGTGTATGCAGAACAAGTTTACGGCCAACGCCCTTCGGACAAGAATCCACGGATTAGTCCGATGGAAGTCCGATCGTGTTAATGAGGCTTTAGAATGACTGTGTTAAAATTGTCATCTTCTGTAAAGTGGATACCATATGCAGTGTGCAACATAGACAACACAAAGGGAGATCCTTTGAGGAGACGGGAGTTAGAAGAAGTTAGGTAGAGTATGAGGGTCAGGGAAATACTTCAGAGGGGTAATAGAGGTGTAGAAAGATAAGACAGTCGAAGAATGAAGGGGTGGGGAGCTAGGGGTATACAAGGTGGAGGGCTGAATACAACTTAATACATAAAAGAGACATCCTTAGATTGCGAAACGGCGTAAAAAATTGGTGATAATGTTCTGGAGTCAATCAGTATTCAGTTGCTTGTTATCATCTGTGCAGGTAAATTCAATCCAATAAAACAATGTGGATGTTTTGTTTTAGTGTGCGTGTTTTGTTTTGTTTTTGTTTTTTGTTTTTATTTTCAAAGGCCAATAAAGGCAATACAAAGTAAAATTGCATTTGAGGGTGGGGTGTTCTCCCTCCCATTAAGAGCCGGTTCACACTGGGGCGACTTGGGATCCGACTTGAAGTCGCCTCAAGTCGTCCCAAGTCGCGCTGTCGAGAAAAACAATGCAAGTGAATGGGATCGGTGTTAATACACACGACTCGAGTCGCTCCGACTTCAAAAGAAGTTCCTGTACTACTTCAATCCGACTTGTAGGCGATTTGTACCCATTGATTTTTTTTTTTTTTAAAGTGTATTTTGTGCGTGTACTCGAGAGAGGAGCCGGACTGCAGGAGTTGGGAGTAGGCAGGCCTTCCCCAGAGGCAATCTGCCACCTTTCTCCATGCCCCGGGTGGCAATGGCAGGTGTGTGAGGGGGTCCTCCCACACAGCCCGCCCTACCTGCTCCGCTTTGAAGCCCAACGGGGCAGAGGGACTCCCTATAAGGGAGTGAGAGGATTAGCCCGCTCAACCAGCCCCGTTAGTCCTTCGCCTCTCTTTTTAGAGACCGCGTGGTCAAAGTGCGTGATGTTAACCCAATTTCGAGTGTGTGTAAGTGTGGTGGTTTTTGTGGGAGGGGGGTGGGCGTACTAAGCGCAGGCTTACCTCGCATAGCACACCCACCGGGAGCCGGGCTGAGACCACCAAACTCAATTCACATGTAGCCGAGAGCGTGATCCGAACCCCTAGCTGCAGAGGTGAATGGCTTGTCAGCGCAGTGCCAATCGCGTTGAGCCACCGCAGCTCCACATTGTACCCATTGATTTCAATGGAAGTCGCCTCCAAGTCTGATCCAAGTCTGATCACTGTCTTAACTGAAGCGACTTTCCAGGAAGATAACATACATTTCTCAGGCAAACCTCTCCCTCCCCCTCCCTCCCCATGAGCTGATTGTTGTTTGATTGGCCACTGGAAAGTCTCCTGTCCTGGAGACGACTTCAAGTCGTGTTGTAAATCGCCCCAGATCGCCCTGTGCTTAAGTCGTGTCGGAGTCGCCTCTGAAAGTCGCGCTGGAAGTCGTGTCGCCCTAGTGTGAACCGACTCTAAGTGGATAGTGTACCTGTTTTTCATTTGTATTATTTGATTATTTTTTATATTTATTTTTTTGTGTTAAACAAGAAAATACACTTTGTACAGTATGTTACATTCCACACCCCAACTACTATATCTAAACTAACTCATTCTACAGGTTATTTTGACATGTGAGCATCATTGAATGCAAGTTCTGCATACATATTTGTATTATGTGGCTGGTTTAAATTGCCCAGGGTAGACAATGTGCTCTTTTTGGTTTCCCGGGCCGTTGCCATGGTAACGGTATGCTCAAACGAGGCTTGGTTAATCTTTACTGAGCAAGCAAATCGGAATCCGAAGGCAACCGCAAACATGGTGCTGGCTTAGGCAGGAACAGATGAAAAAGAAACAAAGCTACAGAAACAGTAAGAGAGATCCTAGAACGCTAATTATTATCCTGGTGAGTTTATAAATGCTATACATAGTGGCCATATGATTACTGGGAATATTTCTTCTGAGTTTACCTCCTCTTTAAAGGCAATTATTTTTTCTTTAAATAAGAAACATGTTATACTTACCTGCTCTGTGCAATGGTTTTGCACAGAGCAGGCCTGATCCTCCTCTTGTTGGGTCCCTCTTCGGTGCTCCTGGCCCCTCCCTCCTGCCCCCAAAGCAAGCTGCTTGCTATGGGGGCACCCAAACAGTCGCTGCTCTTTGTGTACATTCAATGGCTCCCACTGATGTTTCAGCCAATGAGGAGGGAAAGTCCCTGGAGAGCCGAGGCTCTCGTGTACATCGCTGGATTATGATGGGGCTCAGGTAAGTATTGGGGGGCTTCTGCAGACAGAAGGTTTTTAGCTTCATGCATAGAATGCATTTAGGTAAAAAAACCTTGAGCCTGTACAACCACTTTATTGAACTGGCTATCTTTCAACCTAGAAGGTTAGGGGGATCTAGTGGCAGAAAAGAAATGTTTCAGGGGACAACTCAGGGTTGAAGCTGAGCACTGCAGTAAATGCTGCTTTGTTTAATTTTATGTGCCCTGGGCTCTTATTATTATTTTTAAAGCACATCTAAACTTAAAAACAGAAATGTAATATATTTCAGCTTATGAGTCCAAAGATATTTTTCTTTTATCTTATCATGGTGGTCCTCCCAGTAATACACTTCATGTAATTAAGGTGACAACACTCACTCTCTATTCTAAAGAGGAGCAGTGTTGTCACTCTAGGCTTTCTGTGTCAAACTACAAACACCTCCTCCTCTCCTCAATTCCATTTCTTAGAGGGAAGTATTTTGTAGTTCACAGAGTATAGCTGGTAAGGGCGATATCATTGTTTTCAAATTTAGAGTCACAAGGACATAGACACAGGAATTACAATCATCAGATCATTTTTTTTGTACTGGCACTCACTACAATCCCTCATGTACCTCCTGTATCTCCAAGGAAAGAGATCAGAAATTGGAGGAATGGAAATAAAGATGTGAGTGAACAACTCTTTTCTATGTGCCACCAATGGGAGATTCTTTAGGCACTGGACTCATGCTTCCATCATGATTATACCAGAGGAGAGAATTTGAAAGCTGTTGCCTATAATATCTGCACTTGACACAGCAACGTTGGTGAAATATCTGATCCACAAAATATAAATCATTTATTTGCATTGGAAAGTGATACCAACCATGACACTGTCATTACATCTGAGCTTGGCTTTTTTCTCTTGATTCTCTTGATAATTAAAGGGGTTGTAAAGGAAAAAATTTTTTTTCATAATAAGCATCCTTTACCTGCAGACATTCCTCTTTTTACTTCCTCATTGTACGTTTTTGCTCAGAAGTTGCTCTATTTCTTCTCTGTTCTGTTCACTTCCTGCTTGTCTGATTTTACTGACCACCGTGATGGGAGGCTTTACTGCGGTGGTCAGTGACGTGCTCGCCCCCTCCTGGGAACTACATCTGTGTGGCAGGATGCTCTCTACATGTTAGAGACTTCAAGGAGGTATGAATTACTGGGCGTGCCGCAATGCATACTGGGAAATGTAGTTCTTACATGAAAGAACGATGCAAACCAGAAAGTGAATGAGAGAACAGAAACTAGAATGCCGGAGGTGATATAGATGAAGGAATTTAATAGTTATTTACTCGTTTTTTAACAGAATCATTACACTATTCCGTCTGTCTACCTTGCAGACATTAATTTTAGGCAAATTTTTTTTTCCTTTAGTGACCCTTTAAAGAAACACAGTACTCTGGGTTAACAAAGTTATTTTTGGACAACATATTATGGACACCTACTCTTACAAAGCTTACAGCTTCTTAACTTCATTCAGAAATGTAACGGAGCCTAAGGCCTCGTGCACGGTACGATTGTTGGCCAACCGAACGTCTGATTTTTGTCAAAAGGGCGTGTGCCAGGATCTTGTCTTGCATACTAATGGTACACAATTGTGGTGCCACTAACACAAACGTAGTGACGTACTACAAGGAATTTCAGCTCTTGAGTGCCACCCTTCGGGCCCCTTCTGCTAATTTAGTGTTTGGTGAGCATTGATTCTGAGCATGCGTGTTTGTACTTTCGACTTTTGTGTGATGGATTTATGTACTGACCATATGAAAATCAAATATGCAGCCATTGTCCACCAAAAATGTACTAGCATCCAACATTTGTTGGCCAAAAGTTGGACAACAATTGTCAAAAGGAGCGTACTAATGGTCAGATTTTAGGACAACAGTCTGTCAACAGACAATCCCCTGCCAACAATCGTATTGTGTGTACAAGGCTTTAGGCACCTATTGATTTAGGTGAATTATACTGGTTGGTTCTAGCTTGAAACTGTCTGCAGCAGTTACTTGCTTTGGCCCACATGGGACATGTTTCTTTGAGGCATGACCACAGGCTGCAAGTCTGCAAGCTATGTAAACCTCAATGTATATACCAAATATGTACCATGGTGTACCCACTAACCAAATAAAATAACTTTTTTCCCATTTTTGATGATCTCTCTGAGTATATTTTTTTCCACATGTGGATTGAGGCTGCTGACGTGTAGGCATATATTTGAAACACATCGGTTCCACTGTGTTCACATGCTTAATTAAACCAGTATTTCTAGTTTGGATGTTTGAAAAGGCTCACTTCGGCGTGCCCAATTTTTACAAAACCTATTTTCTAAACAGGGTTCATACCCTTGTATAGAAGCACATTTTTTGTAAACCGAGTGACTATATGTCTGTTAGGAACGGTTTCATATATCTCTGGTGACCAAAGGTATAACTTGAACACACTAAACACTCCTACAGTGAACCTTAAAGCGGAAGTTCACCCAAAAATCAACTTTCTGCAGTTAGATCCAGCATACTGCTGACATCTGCAGTATGCTGGTCTTTTTTTTTTTTTTGGTACTTATCGTTTTAGCAGTAATTCTTCTATGCCTCCGAGCGGGGATTACTTCCTGGTATAGGCGTTCCCTTCAAGACAAGCAAGTTGATTGACAGCCTTGCTTGACAGCGCGTCACGGCTTCCGAAGATACACGAGTGACGCTCGGCAATTTACGGCGCCTGCGCAGTCAGCTCTACACGGCAGGCGCAGGCGCCGTAAACAGCCAAGTGTCACCTCGGCTTTTTTCGTTAGCCGTGACGCGCTATCGAAGGCCGTCAATCAACTTGCTTGCCTTCGGGAACGCCCATTCCCCGAAGGATTCCCCGCTCTGAGCCATAGAAGAAATACTGCTATAACGATAAGTACCAAAAAAAAATAAAAAAGACCAGCATACTGCAGATGTCAGCAGTATGCTGGATCTAACTGCAGAAAGTTGATTTTTGGGCGAACTCCCGCTTTAAAGTGAAACTTTACCTATAGCACCTTGATAAAAAATAATGTTCTTTAGGAAGGATAAAGATAAGGGATAAAGGGATAAATTGGGACTTTGAGTGAGGCTACAGACAAGGTGCGGGTAATACAAAAGGTACATATTTAATATCCATAATGGTGCAAGACATGTATCAACATACAGAAACCATGTAAATGAAAACATACATATCAAATAAATGACAATACTCCATATTGTAAACACATAATATAAGTGCATATGGAGTAAGAGCAACAGGGGTACGGCAGTGCCTAGCCAGATGCCACATGCTAGTCTGCATGGAATGATGAATGCATCAAATGAATATATGTACAGATGGCATGTTAACAGTAATGGCGGAATGGTCAAATAAGTGAAGAGCTGGTAAAAGTCATATAAGGTATCAAATAAAATATCATGGGGGTACATATAGCATCCATGCTAGCCCTAAGATATCATGGGGGTACATATAGCATCCATGCTAGCCCGACGTGTTTCGTGTCTTGTGACACTCCTCAGGGGCGGATGCTTGAATAATCTAGGGAGAATATATAAAGATTTGTTAAAATAAAACATAATTAATGAGCTAATAACCAGTAGAAGGTGGATAAATGTCCACCTAAGGTACTCACATGGAATCTAAGTATATGATTGCGGCATGCATGGAGCCACGGCCAGAAAATGTCTGCCCCGGGAGCTGAGAAGGCATGGCAGCACACACAGGGCAGGGGCAGCAAGGAAAGCTCCCCAAACACGGTAGCACAGGATCAAGTGTGCATATACAGCGTAGAAAGGAAGGAACATGCATTCCACATGAATAATTATGCCACCAAAATTAGTTTCTGTTGTAAATTGTCTTCAGCATGGCTCCTGTTTCTTCTTTCTGGAGACTGACATTTTGCTGATTTAACAGTTTCAAAAACAGTTAAATTCCTGGAATGCCAGGATTGCTAACTGTCACATTTGCTTGTGTCACCAACCAAACTGTCAAACCATCGAATGGCTGGTGTCATAATCAATCACATGTGCAGCACCATGCCAGTTGCAGATCAAACAGAAGCAGCTTAGTTGGCTGTAAAGGATAGGAGGGTTTAATTCCACTTTAAGCCTGTCAGCAGATCAGCCTCTACAAACTCGGCACTGCCTAAAAATACCTAAAAAAGGGGGATAGTGTATTACTGGATTTTAAACAGTATAGGCACTTATTTTTAATGTTTTACATAGCTATACCTGCAACAAGTAAACTTCCAATTTAAGTTATACAAAACTTTCTAAACTGACACTAATACCACATACCAGGCACCTCATGGCCATATCCCTTCCCACCTTCTTAATCAGTAGCCATCCATCATAGAACTGGGCCAACAATTCAGCAAAGGAGGTGGGAGGTAGCATGGCCAGGTTTTCAACGGTGTTGTTGGATCCATATTTGTATACTAGAACATTCCATGGATTTGGGGGCTCCCAAGTGCTCAATAGCCAAGCTCAATTCAACTGCTCCTAGATGGAGGCAACCACATCTACAGTATCTAATCTGCATACTTGCCAATATATTCACTGCACTCCCTGGTACACTGTCACCCCTGGTCACAGCTCTCACTTAACATGCCCACTTTCTGGCAGTCCCGTTCAAATCATGCCCACTTTCTGGCGGTCCCGGTCAACATGTCCACATTCTGGGAGATCCATATTACTCACTTTCTTGGAGGTCCATCGAAATTAGGTGGGGAGCTGCCTACTTGTGGCCACAATCCCCTGAGTTAATACCCTTTATGGAGTTATTGCACCTATTCAGTAACTAAAAGGAGGGTGATGCTGTAATCCCAGGATACAGCCCAGACAGGGCTGGACTGGGACAAAAATTTGGCCCTGGACTTCATCCAGACTGGCCCACTTTGACAGGTCTCTCCCATGGCGGCCGGACAACTCCCGCACCCCCCCCCAGGCCACCCAAGCCCCCTCTCCCCCTTCACTAGCCACTAGCTGTTCTGCTTTATTAGAGTAAAACGGCTGGTACTGGTACACTTATAGGCAGTACCAGTGGGGAAGCTAGACATTATTTCACCCGGGGCAAAGAATCAGTTTGGTGCCCCCCCTCTTATGGGACAAGATTAGGCAGTGAGAAACTCCCAGGCCATAGCTGTTGAGTCAGCTGTCTTTCCCCTCCCCCACATGCTCCTCTGTCGTCCCCCCTGCTCCTCTGGTCCTCCCCCTGCTTCTTTGTTCCCCCCTCGTGAGCGCTGCGGGAAGGGAGAGACAGAGGAGCAGAGGGGGGCGGCGGTCTGCTGTCACTGAAGCCGGCCCACTGAGCCATCGGCCCACCGGGAAACTCCCTGTAGTCCCAATGGCCAGTCCATCCCTGAGCCCAGAGCACCTAAATGCTGGTCTATCCTGGAAAATCTAAAACAGTCGGCATCTATGAGTGTGGTCATGGCCTCTTATAGTAGATTATGATCATTCATTTCCATATATAATACCTGAGATTTCTTTCTCATTTTCAGTTTGGGTCAGATAATTTTCCCCATTGCATACTTTCCATGGCATTAGGTGCTTTGGGACTTCTTGCAGTTGCAATGATTTTGCAGTAAATGGTGTGGAGCGTTTTGTTCTCGTACCATTATAGAAGTAAATCACTACCTATTAAGGCTTATCAACAATTTACAAAACAGCAAAAAGGTTTCAGTATAACGTTTAGAAATATATTTGTGGAGTTAATAGAAGAAATAAAGCACTATCTTTAGAGAGAGGTTAGCAATTACTTTGTAAATAAGAGTCGTTTTTATCCCTGCCACATTCATACAATGTTTTTAAAGTGAACCTGTCAACACTTTGAAGCAGAAGTCTATGTCTGAGAGCAGGGAGAACAAAATATTCCAGTAATTTAAAAAACACACCTGCCATGTTCCCTTATTTATCTAAGGCCTAGTACACACGAGAGGATTTATCCGCGGATACGGTCCAGCGGACCGTTTCCGCGGATAAAATCCTCTCGAGGATTTCAGCGGATTTGGATCCGATAGAGTGTACTCACCATAGGATCGAAATCCGCGCCGAAATCCCCTCGCGATGACGTGTCGCGCCGTCGCCGCGATGATGACGCGGCGACGAGCGCGACGCTGTCATATAAGGAATTCCACGCATGCGTCGAATCATTACGACGCATGCGGGGGATCCCTTCGGACGGATTGATCCGGTGAGTCTGTACAGACCAGCGGATCAATCCGTTGGGATCGATTCAAGCGGATAGATTTGTAGACATGTCTACAAATTTTTATCTGCTGGAATCGTGAAATTTCCGCGGATAAATATCCGCAGGAATGTACACACCATAGAATCTATCCGCTGAAACCGATCCGCTGAGATTTTTTAGCGGATGGATTCTATGGTGTGTACGGGGCCTTATATGACCACATAGTGGTGCATGGCACCTATTCCCACAGTAGTATACCACAAACAGAAAATAATTTATGGGCTATGTGCGCTCCATAATATGCTATCACAACTCCAGCTTTTTATTTTGTTTTGAACGTGGAAAGGTTAAATCTTCTATCAGGTATATATGACTATTTGTGCCTTCCCCTTCTGGTGACAACTGCTCCCCTAATTTCTTATCAGGATGTCACAGGAATAGGAGGTTAGAGAAAATACCCACAATGAGGGCACACAAAGCAATAAAAACCTGATAGACATTTCAGTTTTTTGTCACATTATTCATAACTAAAAAAAAAATTGTCTGGAGTAATACTTCGGAGTCGAATTTTAGGTATGAATATTTTTACAGTTTGTTGTGCTTATGAGGATAATTTTCCTGCACGGTATTTATGATTAAGTCATTTTTAACAATCATATTTTTAAGATACAGGTTCAATCAAATATGATCACAGTCTAAAAATATGAAATGTATTCACCAGACATGTAATCATACAAAATAGTTTTATATATATATTGGTTTACAAAACATTGTTACATAAAATTAAAATACAGATTGTGCTACATAAAAGCTTGAATATCAGTTGAAACACCACTTAAATTTGAGTGTAGTACCTTTGACATGACACAGCAATGATAAACTTCCCTGTAGAATCAATAACCTTGTAAAATGACAATTAGACAGAATGGGGCAGATCCACGTACAGCGGCGCATTTATCCGTCGGGCGTAGCGTATGCACGTGTTTACACACACACGTCCCTGTTCTGCCTCTCGTGCCCGTGATAGATCGTGGCTGGTGGTCATCGCAACCGCCCGTCACAAGCATTGGGACCTACGCTGTGCAGCGGGTGCACGCCCACTATCCCGCTTAAAGGGACCAACGTACAACTACGATGATCCGCAGGAACGAGCTGACCTGCCGCAGTATAATGACGGCGGCTAGTTACTCCAGTATTTCAAATTCCTGTTATGTGCCTTCTGTACCATGTACTTACAGAATACAGAATACTTTATTAATCCCAAAGGGAAATTGGGAAATTGTTACGACACAGACACACTTAACAAAGACAACACAAGATCACAACAATAGACTGAACAAGATGCAAAAACACAATAAAATTACCAATAACAGCCATTAACACCAAATAACAAAATTAAAACTACACTGCAAATAAAACATCCATACAATTAAGGCTCCATAACAGATCAAGGCGTATTTAGGCCCGACGCCTGGCGCTCGATACGCTGGAGGGGAGAAATACCATTGCCCTCTATGGAGATGGTTCACATCTCCACGCCGAACGCCGAAACGCCGAACGCCTGAAGCTCAAAACAAGTCCCGGACCCTTTTTTTCAGGCGGCTTCGGCGTTCGACATAGGAGATGTGGACCTGGGGGTTAATGGGGGTTAAAATCGCGGCGTTTTGTCGCTGCAAATCGCGGTACAAAACGCTGCAGTTTGTCGCCGCAATTCGCGGGACAAAATGCCGCGATTAGGTGTGAATGCAGCCTTAAATACAACATAGAATAAATAACACAGATTAAAATAACAGGCAAACTACCAAATACACATAATACACACCAGATAATACCCAACACAATACCAACATACAACATACATATAAAAACAACACAAAATCCTGATCATAAACAACTGTGGCTATTTCGGTGGACATATTCTATACTTTTGGAGAGTGGAGGTTCAATCAGAGATATCTTGGTTTGCCTGAAAGGATATATGGCCCTTGATTTGTAGGTGGTAGAGACTGAGCAGCTTTTCTGAAACTATTGGCTTTTAGTTTATCATGCTGCTGGAGCATCTGGGGAAAAAAGGTATTTTATTGGGGGTGGGGTGGGACTGGTTAGCATTTAGTCTAGGTTCACATCTATGCGGCTGCGATTGATGCGTTTTTTAGATACATTTTGCAGTGCATTTTGCGTTTTTAAACTCACGTGTTTTATGCGATTTTGCATGCAGTTTTCATGCATTTTGCGTTTCTTTCACTGTAAACACACTGTATATAGCTGGTTGCTGAGGAGGGGGCCAGGAAGCCAACTGCTGCATCCTTAACAACTGATGAGTCATCAACTGTCAGCGGGGTTCCCTGCTGACAGCTGAATGTAAAAAAAAAAGGCTTGCCCCCCCCCAAAATTCATACCAGACCCTTATCCGAGCATGCCACCTGGCAGGTCAGAAAAGGGAGGGGACGAGCAAGCGCCCCCCCCCCCCCTCCTGAGCCATACCAGGCCACATGCCATTAAAAGGGATGGGTGCTTTTGGGGAAGCTCTGCCATGTTGATGGGGACAAGGGTCTCTTTCCGACAACCCTGGCCCAGTGGTTGTCGGGGTCTGAGGGCGGGGGGGTTATCGGAATCTGAATCTTTAGGAAGGGGGCCCTCAGATCCCGGCCCCCCCAATGTAAATGGGTATCGGGTACATCGTACCCCTACCCATTCACCTCAAAAAGCAGTGAAATGGCAAAAAGAACAGCAAAACTTTTTTAACAAGTCCTTTGTAATAAAATTGCTCTGAGCTGTCTTCTCCCACCACCGTCTCTCCCGGTGATGTCTTCTGCCGGTGCTGTGTTCTCCCGAGCCGTCTTCTGCCAACACTGTATCTCCCGCTGCTGTCTTCTCCCACTGCTGTCTCTCCCGCCGTGGACTTCTCACTGAGCAGTCTTTTCCTCGAGCTGTCTTCTTCCTCGCCGCCGGTTACCGGAAAAACCCCCCCAAAAAGCCGTACTTCTGTCTTCCTTCATTGTGTTGTCGCCCGCTGTGTGTCATTTCTTATATAGCCATGGGGCGTGGCCATCCCCATGTTAAGGGCATGTGGCCTGGTATGGTTCAGGAGGGGGGTGAGAGTGCTCGCTTGTCCCCTCCCTTTCCTGACCTGCTGGGTGGCATGTTCGGATAAAGGTTTGGTATGGATTTTTTTTCACAACTTTTCCTTGCTGGCAATTTTAGTTTTTTTTACATTCAGCTGTCAGCGGGGAACCCTGCTGACAGCTGATGACTCTTTGGTTGGTAAGGACATGGCAGCCCCCTGCTTAGCAACCAGCTATATACAGTGTTAAAATAAAAAAAACGCAAAATGCAAAACATCAAAAATCTCATCTCAAATACAACATTTGCAATTCTGGTGCGGTTCCATTGAAGTCTATTACACACAAATCGTGGGAAAGAAAAGTCCCCGACCCTTTCCAAAAATGCCCCGGCAGCAAAACGCATAGGCCCGGATTCACATACATCGGTGCATATTTATGCAGCCGTAGCGTATCTTCTTTACGCTACGCCGACACAGCGCTGAGAGGCAAGCACTGGATTCACAAAGCCAGTGCTGCCAAATCTGCGCTGGGTTTCCTAGGCGTAAGCCGGCGTATGTGGAAGTGGGCGCAAGCACTGGATTCACAAAGCCAGTGCTGCCAAATCTGCGCTGGGTTTCCTAGGCATAAGCCGGCGTATATGGAAGTGGGCGTGAGTCATGCAAATGAGGCGTGACCCCATGCAAATGATGGGCTGAGGCTCAGACAGACACGTATAATGAACGGCGCATGCGCCGTCTCGTGGACGCATCCCAGTGCGCATGCTCAGAATCACATCAGATCTACTCCCTAAGATACGATGGATCACTGCCTACGGCGTGAACGTAACCTACGCCCAACCATATTCACGTCCAACGCAAACGACGTAAAATATGATGGCTTGTGTTCCCTGGTGCAGACCTTTGCATGGATGCTGCTGAGTTACACCTCCTTTATGGGGCATAACTTTACGCCGGACGTATGACTTTAAAGGCACTGCGTCGAACGGACGTACGTTCATGAATCGGCGTATCTCCCTCATTTGCATATATGAATAGAAAATCAATGGGTGCGCCAAATACGTCCAGCGTAAATATGCGCCCACTCTACTCCGGCATAGGCAAGTTACGTAGGTCGGATGAAGCCTATCTTCAGGCGTATCTAGTTTTGTGGGCACGGCGCACAGATACGACGGCGCATATTTGCACTTGTGCGGCGTATCTCGAGATACGTTGGCGCAAGTGCTTTGTGAATCCGGCCCATAGATGTTAACTCGTACCATAGGAAACCATGTTAAATGGACTGTAGTGCGTTTCTGCAAACTGCAAAACGCACTAAAAAACACATAGGTGTGCACCTAGGGTTAGGATCAGGGATGGACTGGCCATAGGGACTACAGGGAGTTTCCCGGTGGGCCGATGGCTCAGTGGGCCGTTTTTTAAAACAGAGACTCTCTCAGACCCCCTGTCTCTCAGTCCCCCTCTGTCTCTCAGTCCCCCCCTCTGTCTCTTAGTCTCCGTGTCTCTCAGTCCCCCCTCTTTTAGCCCCTCCTCTGTCTCTCAGCCCCCCTTATCTCTCAGACCCCCCTCTGTCTCTCAGACCCCCCCTCTGTCTCTCATCTCCCCCTGTCTCTCAGCTCCCTCCCTCTGTCTCTCAGCTCCCCCCTCTGTCTCTCAGCTCCCCCCCTCTGTCTCTCAGCTCCCTCTTCTGTCTCATTCACTCCCTGACTCTTAGGCTGCTTTCACACTGGGGCAGGCATTGACGGTAAAACACTGCTAGTTTTAGCAGCACTTTACTGTCGTTTTAGCTGCACTATTCGGCATCTAGCAGGCGCTTTTAACCCCCACTAGCAGCCGAATTCAAGGTTAAATGCGCCCATGTAGCGCCGCTGCCGAAGTGCTTTGCAGGTGCTTCAGCTGCGGTGGCCATTAATTTCAATGGGCAGGAGCAGTTTGTACATCGCTCCTCCACCGCCCCAAAGATGCTTGGAGGACTTTTTTTTAAGGCCCTGGCAGCGCCCCAGTGTGAAAGCACTCAGGCTTTCACACTGGGACTGCAGCGGAAGAGTTTTTCAGTCGCTTTACAGGCGCTATTTTTAGCCCAAAAGTGCCTAAAAAACGCCTCAGTGTAAAAAGGGGTCCTACACTCACCCTTTCTCTTTTACACTCACTGGGCCAGATTCATGAACAATGGTGCAGATTTGCACCGGCGTGGTGCATCATTTTTAGACTACACCGGTCCAGCGCGGAGAGGCAGTTAGGTGATTCAAGAAAGTTTTTTTGTCTACGATGCCCCAGCGGGGCGGATTTTAGACGGCGTAAGGCGGGGTAAGGCCAACTGGGAGTCACCCTATGCTAATGAAGTGCCGACCGTGGCGCAGGGGTCACGCCGGGGCGCATCTTAGACCGCACATGCTCAGTGACATCCAGGGGTAAATGCCCCAATCTGCACATGCTCAGAACTGCGCCCCGGCGTGATCCCTGAGCTACGCCGACCCACTACCAAAGCCCAGTCCATGAATCAGCCCAGACTTCCGCCCTGCAGGTGCAAATGTACTGAAGCTTTTTTTTTCCAAGCTAGGTCGTTTGCATTGTGGTGGGGCAGTTATGGCTGATGAGGAATCCTCAGGTGGGCGGATGACCAATTTCAGCCCAGAGGAGAGGGCTGTAATTATTGAGGGCCTCTCCCAACATGGGGACCGCCTCTATGGGCCACAGAGTGGCTGCCCCTGGCATGTTGGAACACAGATGTGTTGTCCAGCAAGTGTTGTTGCTCAGTTCGTTTGTAACGCTGCTGCTTTAGCTGCTCTCCAGCTGACATCTGCAAGTTTGGTGCAAAGTTACCCCTGCTTTTATGAGGTGTAACTTTGCACCGGAAATTTCAGCTCCGCTCACCGGGAGTAGCCTGCGCCGGTCAAGCTTAAGTTGATGAATCGGCCCAAAAACCTCATTTGCATATTTAAAACACAAAGGGCCAGATTCATGAAGCACTTACACCGTTTTTTTGGTAGATGCACGGCGTAAGTGCAGATTTGCGCCGGCGGATCGCTGCGCCTTACCCAGAGAACCAGATTACGCCTCCAAATAGACTTCTTCGCCTCGGTGTAACCTTTCCACGCCGGCGTGGCGTTGGCGCAGATTTACGCTGGTCGGATCTGGCGCGGCCATGGTTTTTGTGTTTTAAATATGCAAATGAGGTTTTTGGGCCGATTCATCAACTTAAGCTTGACCGGCGCAGGCTACTCCCGGTGAGCGGAGCTGAAATTTCCGGTGCAAAGTTACACCTCATAAAAGCAGGGGTAACTTTGCACCAAACTTGCAGAGGTCAGCTGGAGAGCAGCTAAAGCAGCAGCGTTACAGACGAGCTGAGCAACAACACTTGCTGGACAACACATAGAGGCGGTCCCCATGTTGGGAGAGGCCCTCAATAATTACAGCCCTCTCCTCTGGGCTGAAATTGGTCATCCGCCCACCTGAGGATTCCTCATCAGCCATAACTGCCCCACCACAATGCAAACGACCTAGCTTAGGAAAAAAAAAGCTTCAGTACATTTGCACCTGCAGGGCGGAAGTCTGGGCTGATTCATGGACTGGGCTTTGGTAGTGGGTCGGCGTAGCTCATGGATCACGCCGGGGTGCAGTTCTGAGCATGTGCAGATTGGGGCATTTACCCCTGGATGTCACTGAGCATGTGCGGTCTAAAATGCGCCCCGGCGTGACCCCTGCGCCACGGTCGACACTTCATTAGCATAGGGTGACTCCCATTTGGCTTTACCCCGCCTTACGCCGTCTAAAATCCGCCCCGCTGGGGCATCGTAGACAAAAAAAGTTTCTTGAATCACCTAACTGCCGCTCCGCGCTGGACCGGTGTAGTCTAAAAATGATGCACCACGCCGGTGCAAATCTGCACCATTGTACATGAATCTGCCCCAAAAACCATGGCCGCGCCAGATCCGACCAGCGTAAATCTGCGCCAACGCCGCGCCGGCGTGGAAAGGTTACACCGAGGCGATGAAGTCTATTTGGAGGCGTAATCTGGTTCTCTGGGTAAGGCGCAGCGATCCGCCGGCGCAAATCTGCACTTACGCCGTGCATCTACCAAAAAAACGGTGTAAGTGCTTCATGAATCTGGCCCACTCTCTTTTTCTTACACTCACCCCCCTCTCTCACCTCCTTTCCCTCAACCCTCCCTCTCTCTCTCTCTCTCTCTCTCTCTCTCTCTCATTCCCCTCTCTCTCACCCTCTCATGATATACAATAATGGATGTAGGGGCCTTTTGGTGGGCAGCATTTTATTGAATTAAAGTGGGCCGGTCTGGATGAAGTCCAGGGACAAATTTTTGTCCCAGTCCAGCCCTGGTTAGGATGGTGTCTCTCACCTATTATGTATTTCTAGCCTTATGTGACACATTTGTTATAGCCTCCATCTGTACATGGTGGAAACATTATTTGAGGGGCTAATCAATTTTTGATCTCTGGATAATAAGATTGGATGACACACTTGATGACTGCATCTGCCAGTTTCCATGAATGACTGCTTTTATTATTTCTATCTAAATTCAGTCATTTGAATTTGGTCATAAGTACCGTATTTATATATCTGCTGGCGTATGGATTTTCTGCTGGGAGTAAATGCAATAGTTAAGAAAGATATGCAATCATTTCATGTGTTTATTATATCACCAGCACATTGATGCCACATGCTAATTATAATATATGCTCTCAACTTGGAACTGATTGCAGCAAGTAATAAATAGAAGATTATTTGCTCCCAGACACAGTTGGTTGATACACACAGAATATGTGCACTTCACAGTTTTACTGCTCCCATTGGAGGTCATTTGCAACTTGAAAAAATGCTATACAGCATATTCTATTTTTTTCCATGATACACTTCCAGAGCATGCTTAATATCAGCTCTTTAACACTATCTCCAGGCAAGCAGCTAAATACACCATAAATATATGGAAACTAAAGGATGTGCAATTCTGTGAAGACAGCCTTGTCATTATGACACCTCTACCAGACAGTATAGCCATCAATACCTGAATTTTACTTGGTACCTGCCTTTTGTAGTCTGTGTACAGCAGAGCTCGGACATGACAAAAAGATGCAGCATAAGAGCAAATGAATTTACACAATAATATACGCTCTGTCACTCAGCACATGCACTATATCACCACAAGTTTAAGAACGCCTGCCTTTACACCCACATGAACTTTAACCACTTGACCACTGGGCACGTAAACCCACTTAATAACCAGACCAATTTTCAGCTTTCGGTGCTCTCACAATTTGAATGACAATTACTCGGTCATACAACACTGTACCCAAATGAAATTTTCGTCCTTTTTTTCACACAAATAGAGCTTTCTTTTGGTGGTATTTAATCACTGTTGTTTTTTTTTTTTTTTTGCGCTATAAGAGAAAAAAGACTGAAAATTCTGTAAAAAAAAAAAAATTTCTTTGTTTCTGTTATAAAATTTGGCAAATTTAGTATTTTTTCTTCATTCTTTTGCATAAATGTGAAAGATGAAGTTACGCCGAGTAAATAGATACCCAACATGTCACCCTTCAAAATTGCACACGCTCGTGGAATGGTGCCAAACTTCGCTACTTAAAAATCCCCATAGACGACGTTGCAGGGTATTGTGGGGTATTGCGGAGTATTGTGGGGTATTGCGGAGTATTGCGGGGTATTGCGGAGTATTGTGGGGTATTGCGGGGTATTGTGGGGTATTGTGGGGTATTGCGGAGTATTGTGGGGTATTGCGGAGTATTGTGGGGTATTTTGGGGTATTGCAGAGTATGGGGGCATTGCAGAGTATTTTGGGGTATTGCAGAGTATGGGGGCATTGCAGAGTATGGGGGCATTGCAGAGTATGGGGGCATTGCAGAGTATTGCACAGGGAGGGATGGATGGCTGGATCTGTGACTGCATGTGTCACAGATCCAGCCCGCAGCAGCAGCTGCTGCTGCTTCCGCTCTCTCCCCTCTCCTCTCTCACACTGTACCGTTCGGTACAGAGAGGAGAGGGAGGAACCGGCGTCATCACATGACGCCGGTTTGTTTACTAGTGATCGCTCCGTCATTGGACGGAGCGATCACGTGGTAAACCGCCGCTATCAGCGGCGATTTACCGTGATCCGCCGGGTCCGGAGGACCCGGCGGTCGCGGAGATTCCCGTGTGCGCGCCCCACAGGGCGCGCGGGAGCGCGATTCTGGGAGGACGTACATTGACGCCCTCCCAGAGTTAAGCAACCGCCTTGTAGACGTATTTCGTCTATAGGGCGGTTGTTAAGTGGTTAATGGCATTCCAGTCTTAGTCAATAGGGTTCAATATTGAGTTGGCCCACCCTTTGCTGCTATAACAGCTTCAACTCTTCTGAGAAGGCTGTTCACAAGTTTTCGGCGTGTGTCTATGGAAATGTTTGACCATTATTCCAGAAGCGCATTTGTGAGGTCAGGCACTGATGTTGGACGAGAAGCCCTGGCTCACAGTCTCCGCTCTAATTCATCCCAAAGATGTTCTATTATGTTGAGGTCGGGACTCTGTGTAGGCCAGTCAAGTTCATCCACCCCAAACTCGCTCATCCATGTCTTTATGGACCTTGCTCTGTGAATTGGTGCACAGTCATGTTGAAATAGGAAGGTGCCATCCCCAAACTGTTCCCACAAAGTTGGGTGCATGAAATTGTCCAACATGTCTAATGCCTTAAGAGTTCCCATCACTGGAACTAAGGAGCCAAGCCCAACCCCTAAAAACAATCTCACACCATAATACCCCCCCACCCCCACCTAATGATTTGGACCAGTGCACAAAGTACGGTCCATAAAGACATGGATGAGCACCTTTGGGATGAATTAGAGTGGGGACCGTAAGCTTGTTGTACAATATAAAGAGTGCAGTGGTCAAGAGTATATACTGTACAGAGTGCAGTGGTCAGGACTATAAACAACAAGTTCCAAGAGAAAGTGAAACTGCAGCAGAGAAATATCAGGTTCCCTCTCTGCTTTTCCAGCAGGCAGGACTGTGATTGACAACGGTTCTGTGTCCTGCTCACCCTACCTGTGTGCTTGCCGTTCAAAAAGTTGCATGTACAGTCATAGCACTATGTGGGAGCGCGCAGGCTGCATAGGTCCAGGAGGCACAAATAGAACAGGGAATGTGTCAGTGCTGACGGGGACAGTTTTAAAAGTGAACTATAAAAAAACAAAACAAAGAAAAAACAACAACTAATAAATGTAAGTTATGTTATTAGTACCTCCACCTAGAAACTGTATTTGGGCCTCCTCCATCAGATCACCCCCCACAGCTTTTATCCTTTGTACCACTTCTCCCTCCCTGCTCCATGAGCAGGGCCCTCCTATTCCTTCTTTATCGTACTGTCTCCCTTTATATTGTAAAATGCTGTGCAAACTGTTGGCACTATAGAAATACTGAATAATAATAATTCATATCTGTTTTATGAAAAAATTACTTTAAATCAGTATTAATCCTCAAATCAAAAACTGAATATAGTGCAGCTTATTATTCCCTAAATGTGATGGCCACATTCATTTTTTTTTAGGCTTTTTTGCTTTAATTTTATCTGGTGATCCTTCCAGTAATACACTTCCTGTCATGGGGTGTCTCTTTTCTGGATGAAGGAGCAATGGAGCAACATTTGGACAGCAGCATTGTCAATCTGGGGGGAGAGGGTAGTGTTAGATGCACTAGCATTAAGGGCTCATACACACACAACTTTTTTACAGCTACTGTTAAGGGCATTTGATGTTTTTTTTAACTGCCTCTAAAAGCCCCTCCATGTTAGCCTATGTGTCCATGCACACACAAACTGTCAGGCCTTGTACACACGACCGAACATGTCTGCTGAAACTGGTTCGCAGACCAGTTTCAGCAGACATGTTCGGTCGTGTGTACGGCCGACTGGACAGGTTTCCAGCGGACATTGTTCAGTCGTCTGTACATATTCACCGTACATGTCCAAGCGGCCGCCATCCCTCGCATGCGTCGAAGTGATTCGACGCATGCGTGGAAGCATTGACCTTCCAGCGTCGCGCACGTCGCCGCGTCATCGTCGTGGCGACGGCGCGGACACGTCACCGCGCTGTCTGTCCACGCGGATTTCGGTTTGATAGTGTGTACAACCATCAGACCGAAATCTCCCAGCGGACATGTCCGATGAAAACGGACCGTTTTCATCGGACTGCCTGCTGGTGTGTACGAGGCCTCAGAGGCGTTTGGAGGCATAAGCATTTAGGGGCAGTAAAAAAAAACAGCCAGCCTGTGCTTCCAGGAGCAGTAAAAGAACGATCTGTAAAAACAAAAAATGTGTCTAAACACGCCAAACCATGTTTAACAGCGTTTTTAGGCATTTTTACATTATAGAGAGTGTTTTCAATAGAAAACGCACAAAAACGCTAACACAGTCGGACGTTTTTAGCTCTGCTGTAGCGCTGATACTTTAAAAACGTCCTATGTGCATGAGCCTTTAGGCTTCATGTACACAGGACCTTTGAAAACCTCTTCTGAATGCTGGACACTTGACAGCTAGTAACAAACGTTAAAAAAATGTCAGTTTTGACGCTTTTACATACCTTGCTTGCGTTTAGAAGCGTTTTTTAAAGACAACCTTTTAAAGATGTCCACAATGCATGAAAATCAAGTATTAACTATGTCAACCATTCTGTAAGAGAAGAGAGAGCAGCAGCAGAGAGAGGAGTGTGCTTTAACTATGGATCCCATCTCTCTCCCCCCTCTCTCTATCTCTCCCCCTCTCTATCTCTCTACCCCTCTCTGTCTCCCCCCCCCCCGCTCTTTCTGTCTCTCTCTCCCCCTCTCTCCCTTCCCTTTCTCCCTCTCTCTTCCTCTTTCCCCCATTTCTCTCTCACTCTCTTCCCCCTCTCTTTATCCCTCTCTCCCACTCTCTCTCACTCCCTTTCCCTTTCTCCCCCCCCTCTCTCTCTCTGTCTCCCCTCTTTCTCCCACACCCTCTCTGCCTTTGTCCTTCTCTTTCTCCCCATCTCTCGTCCCCTCTCTCTCTCCCTCCTCCTCTCTCCCCCTCTCCCTCCCCCCTCCCCCTTTCCCCGGTCTCTCTCTCTCTCCCCCTTTCTCCCTCTCTCTCCCCTTCTCTCTCTGTCTCCCTCTCTACCTCCATCACTCCCTCCCTACCTCCATCTCTCTCTCTCTTTCTCCCCACTCCCTTTCCCTCTCTCACTCACTTCTCTCTCTCTCCCCCTCCCCCTCTCCACCCTTTCTCCCTCTCTCTCTCCCCCTCTCCCCCCTTTCTCCCTCTCCCCCCTTTCTCCCTCTTTCTCTCCCCCCTTTTCCCATGTCTCTCCTTCTCTCTCTCTCTCCCTCCTCCTCTCTCCCCCTCTGCCTCCTACCTTTCCCCCAGTCTCTCTTTCTCTCTCTCTCTCTCCCCCCTCTCTCTCTCCCCCTTTATCCCTCTCTCTCCCCTTCTCTCTCTGTCTCGCTCTCTACCTCCATCACTCCCTCTCTACCTCCATCTCTCTCTCTTTCTCCCCCCTCCCTTTCCCTCTCTCACTTCTCTCTCTCTCCCCCTCCCCCCCTCCCCCTCTCCCCCCTTTCTCCCTCTTTCCCCATGTCTCTCCTTCTCTCTCTCTCTCTCCCCCCCTTTCTCTCTCTGCCCCCCTCTTTCCCCATCTCTCTCACTCTCCCTTTGCCTCTCTCACACTTCCCCCCTCCCTTTCTCTTCCCCCTCTCTCTCCTCTTTAAAAATGCTTATAAACGCAAACACTCATAAACGCGGGTTACATCGTTTACAAACATTTGGCGTTTGAAATGCCAGTAAACTACAGTCCTGAACGCGATTATTCTGCTTTCAAAAAAACATCAGTAAACTCAACTGCCTCAGAACTACTATAAACGACTGGAGAAGAGTTCAGGGGCTACTGAAAAAAGCACCCAACTGTTCCTAAATGTGAGTTTAGCAGCTGCAGTGTACATGAGGAAGGAGCTATGTTTTAGTGGGCATCCTGACTCTCCTGCTCACTAAAACACAGCTCCTTTCTCTATCTGCCATGTAGAGAGTGTCCTCACTCTCCTGCTCGCCCCCTCCCCCCTCAAGGGAGGGGGCGAGCATGACACTCCACACCAGGGATAAAGCCTCGCATTACTGTGTGGAGTTACAGACAGATGAACAGGAAGTGAGGATTTAGGAAATAAGGATTTAAAAGCAAAATCGAAGATTGAGGTAAGTGAAGCAGGACTGCACTAGGGTAAAGGAAGCTATTTAGGGAATTTGTTTTTTACCTTTACAACCCCATTAAAGCAGAATTAAAGTGCCAGTTTTAAAGACATGCAATGTCTCTTTTGCAATAAAATAAACCTACCTGCCTGCTCGCAGTTGTCTGTAGAATGTACATTGAGCTGCAGAAGCGCAACTCAGTTTACCTTCTGGTACAAAGAAAGCCCACAAAGGTGAAGAGAAGGGGAAAACGGGACTTTGTGATACCATTATCCTATAAGAAAAACATGTATTATACGAAAATGTCAACATTTTATTGAGACAGTGTTAAAATATTCCCTTGGAATCAGGAAAAGTGGTATAATCAATGACAAAAACATATAACTTAAAAAAGTTTCAGCACAGTGTATGGTAGTGATGGAAATGGCAAACACATTGGAAATAATGATCCTGTATGTATAGAAGCCCAGAGTCCCGACGCGTTTTGCCTAATTAAGTCTTCCTCAGGGGGATGACATCCGTTAATGCAATCAAGGATCTCTAGATCTAGATATGTGTGAATACCACAATCACAAAATCAGATACAACAGCAAAATGCAATTATGACCACATATTAGTCTTACATGTTAAAATGCAGTAGGCAGCAAGCCAATAGTTCTATGTTTGCTGAATGTCACCATGTAAAAAGGGGGAGGAGGACACTGGGGTGGTGGCACCATGAATTTCCCCACAAGTCCAAGGGGATACCTTGGAGGGGATCACCAGGAGATTGCACACTCCTAATGGCAAAGTTCGATAGTTATAAAAAATGGATCCCAAACATATTAAGGAAATTGCAAAAACCCATGAGGTGTATAAAATGTCAATGACAATATACTGGTATGTCATTACATTCTGGCACATCGTCTGTGTGCTGGAAAGATTGAATTCTGACACATGCATTGTCCCGAGCCAGACAATAAAGAGGGCCGCACTCAGAAGAAGAAGGGTAGGAGATGTCAACGAGGAAAATTAGAAACCAGTGGCGGTCACTCCATTAGGGCCGCCGCTTCCCTAATTCATGAGCCTGGCCCCTAATCTACATGCAGGGCACCAGACACATGGATTTCAATGTTTTTTTTAAACAACATAATTAGAGCCTGAGGCTCTAATTGGCTTCAAAAAGGGTGGGCTCGGGGGCAGGGCCGTCTTTAAGGCAGGGCAAAAGGGGCTGCTGCCCTGGGCCCAGTCATTGTTGTAGGGCCCAAAGCAGCTGCCCCTTTGAGCCTAGACTGCCTAAAAATAGTTGACAAGTGGATTTGGGAGGGGCCAAGCAAATTTTTGCCCAGGGTCCAATCCATATTAAAGACGGCCCTGCTCGGGGTGGGGGCGGCGCAGAGCACTACGCCCTGAGCCCACCCACTTGTATGACAATAGCAAATTATTATTTTCTATTGTCTTCCTGCTTCTCCTCCCAGCCAATAAGGAAGCGGGTCTTAAGACCCGATTGGCCAAGAGGAGAAGCGATAATATTGGCCGGGAGCAGAAGCAGGGGGGAAGCCGACGAGGAGGAGGTGCAAAGGAAAGCCACTGAAGCTGCCCGCGACCTAGATGGGGTCTAGGTCGCGGGGCTGGTGGGCAGATGGACGAGCGGGCGAGTGATGGGGCGGAGGGGTTTGATCGACCGACCAGGCAAGCGACAGGGGGGGTATTGGGTGGTTTGTTTGCTGCCCCCAAAAAAATGAAATAATGATAGGTATCGGGACCTTAGTATCGCATTGAATGGTTTGTCTTAAAACCCTAACTGCCATTGGACAGCTTGGTCTTTTAACCACTTGCCGACCGCGCTATAGCAAAAATACTGCTACAGCGCGGTCAAGTTGTTGTGACACGACGTCCCTGGGACGTCCTCGTGCACTTCCTCGTTTGCGCACCCCCTGAGACGCGCTCGCGGAAGTGTCCGTGCTCGCCGGGTCCAGGGGACCCGCCGCAACACGAATCACGGTGAAGAGCCAATGATAGCGGCTCTTCACCACCTGATCGCTCTCTCCAATGAGGGAGCAGACAAATGTAAACAAAAAAAAGGTCATCCCGAGGTCTTCTCTTCTCTCCTCACACCGATACAGCGTGTGAGGAGAGAAGCGATTTTTAAAGTGAGTGAAAATCTACATTGTGCCCAGCAGAGCCTAGCAGTGCCACACAGTGCCACTACACTACCCATCAGTGCCCCTACAGTCCCAATATGTGCCACTACAGTCCCCACCAGTGCCACTACAGTCCCCACCAGTGCCCCTACAGTCCCCATCTGTGCCACCAGTGCCACTACAGTCCCCACCAGTGCCACTACAGTCCCCACCAGTGCCACCTCTGCCACTTCAGTGCCCATTGGTGCTGCTAGTGTCTGTCAGTGCCGCACCAGTGCCACTACAGTACTCATCAGTGCCGCCAGTGCTCCATCAGTGCCACTACCGTGCCCAGTGCCACTACAGTGCTAATATCCCATTTTTTTTTTTACCAACAATATGTAGCAGTATACATTTTAGGCCAAATTTATGAGGAAAAATTCATTTTTTGCAAAATGTTATGATAGAAATGAAGAAAAATTCATTTTTTTTTACAAAATTTTGGTTCTTTTTTCATTTATAGCGGAAAAAATAAAAACCGCAGAGGTGATCAAATACCACCAAAAGAAAGCTCTATTTGTGGGGAAAACAAGACAACAATTTAATTTGGTTACAGTGTTGTATGACTGAGTTATTGTCATTCAAAATGTGAGAGCATCGAAAGCTGAAAATTGGTCTGGTCAGGAAGGGTGTTTAAGTGCCCAGTGGTCAAGTGGTTAAAGGAATTGGAAAAATAACAGACTTACCGGCTGGATCTACAAGTGAAACTAAAGGAAACCAATGTAGTCATCACATCTAATAAACTAGTAAACTGCAATATATTGCATTTTTGTTTTCTAAGTTTAATAACGCTTTATTGTCAGAAACTTTAATACATATATATACTGTATATATATATATTTGATGAGTGTGTTTTGCTCCAATGCTGAGTTGTAGATGGAATGTGGAGTACCCTGGGGAGGGCATGCATTTTATGCGCAGCAGATGGCAGCAGAAAGCCTTCATCCGGCTTCTAGAATTGAAAAGTCAAAGGCAAAAGAGAAGAAAGGAAGGAGAGGTCTGAGCTGTGGATTTGTGGGCTCGATCTTGGTCCGTGTTTGGGATTTTGGGTCGGGATTTCGGGATCAGTGATCTGGGATTTGGGGAGCAGCAGGCGGCAGGATCGGGGTGTCTCTCTGGCTGCAGTGTCGGGACATTCTACATTGGGATCTATAGTATCTCCGGGGCAAGGTGCTGAATCTGACAGCAGCCCTAAGAAAGTGCAGCTACGCCTAAGGAGCTGTCCAGCTGCACTCCGTCTGCCAGCCTGTGCCCGACACTCCGGGGGTACAGTGATCACACACCATGGGCTGCTGTACTGGGCGCTGCACATTGATCTTTATCTGCACTTTACAGATGGTGAGTACATCCCATCCACACACTTTTACATCTCATCATCGCTCAACTTACTGCTGCTGCTGCTATCTCACTTGGACTGTCTGCAGCTTTGTCTAGTAAAATGGCTATTAATATTACAATTGCTGGATTGCATTTTATTGACCTGCCAGGAGATAAAACAATTGTCGGGTTTTGATCCCATGCCATGTTATATTCTGGGCACTGGAGTGGTTTTAGGTGCTTTGACACTTGAGTGGTCATGTGACTGGGGGGCTATTACTGTCACTGCTATCTGCATGCTGCTCAATCACTTTCTCTGATATCCCATACAGCTGGACATGATCAATGATCACATGTGTATATATGTCACCAACCATGGGCTGCTATATATTGCTGGAGACTAATGTGCAGGCTGCAGTCCAGTTAGTCCCAGTATGATGGGTCCCTTTGTGGTTTAACACATCCAAATGTACATCTTCTTTTGTCTGTGCTCAGAGATGCAGTTGCAGGGAAGGAGCTGTCACTTTACAGATAGTACTGGATCATTTTCTCTCTGTCAACCAACTAGTTTGCATAAAACTGACAAAAGAGAGATGTCATTTTTTTTTCTTTTCTTGCTGCTGTTCACTGCTACATTGTTCCCAGGCTGGGCTGGAATGGTCCTGAAATTGCTCTACAATTGTGTTATTGTTCATTTAACTAAAAAGGGGGGTTAGAGCGAGGAAAATGTGTTAGTTACTGTCAGGGAGGTGGTGGTTTTCAGTTGTAAATCCAGGCATGGTGGTGTAGCATAGTACAACTTCTAGTTCTATATCATGGGTTACCCAGAATGTTCTCAGTTGTGTACTAAGATAGTAAAGTGTGATGACAAAGTTCAATGTAATGTGTGTAAAAGGGCACTACACCTAAATGATAGCTTTGATTATGTTAGAAAGTATCTATGCCAAAAATTAAAAATGTAATATATTGTAGCTTACCAGCTGTGATGGCAGCATTAGTTTTCTTTTTTCAGGCTTCAATACTTTAGAATGGGTTGCAAATTGCCTGCAGGTTTCCTCACGTCCAATTCACATAGCAGGAGATTGTGACCGGCTCTCTATGGAGTCGGTTTACACATCTGCGGAGAAGCTCCGGTGTGATTTGCATGGAGTCCTGTGCTTCTTTTGGTCCATTTCCGGTCTGAATTCAGCTTAAAGTGGAGTTCCACCCATAAATATAACATTACATCAGTAGTTTTAAAAAAAATTCATTAGTCCTTTACAAATTTTTTTTTTTTTTTTTAGATGCCTTCAAAGTGTTGTTGCTATGCAGTAGGGTTGTCCCGATACCACTTTTTTAGGACCGAGTACAAGTACCGATACTTTTTTTTCAAGTAGTCGCCGATACCGAATACCGATACTTTTTTTAAATGTGTCCCCAAATGCAGCCATGTCCCCCCCCCATATGCAGCCATGTCCCCCACATATGCAGCCATGTCCCTCTAGCCATGTCCCTCACATATGCAGCCATGTCCCTCTAGCCATGTCCCTCACATATGCAGCAATGTCCCTCTAGCCATGTCCCTCACATATGCAGCCATGTCCCTCACATATGCAGCAATGTCCCTCTAGCCATGTCCCTCACATATGCAGCCATGTCCCTCACATATGCAGCAATGTCCCTCACATATGCAGCAATGTCCCTCTAGCCATGTCCCTCACATATGCAGCAATGTCCCTCTAGCCATGTCCCTCGATGCGGCGGCACGATGCGGCAGGAGCGGCGGGGGGGGAAAGGGGGGGGAAGTATTCTATTTAGGTATCGGGGGTCTTTGCGCGAGTACGAGTACTCCCGCAAATACTCGGTATCGGTCCCGATACCGATACTGGTATCGGTATCTGGACAACCCTACTATGCAGAATAGTTAATCTTCCCACTTCCTGCACCTAGGTGCTTAATGCTTCCTAACCTACACCGCACAGACTCCTGGGAATGTAGTGGGTGTAACTTTCCAGGAGTCTGTGCACTCCCCAGTCTCAAAGAATCATGTGACTTGGACAGCACAGGTGCTGAAACCTGATCTGACACTGCTGTGCAGCACTGAGCATGTGCGAGATTTGCAAGACTGAAATCCAGGAAGTCATACAGTCTGTCTTCATGATGCACACACTTAAGATGGCCCCAGTCAATTTCTATTTTATAAAGTGTCTAAATGCTGTAACAACCTAACAAAACGGACCTTAGTTTACAGACTAACTTTACTAGAATACATTAAGCTTGTGTATTACAGGGGTATTTATATTTAAAAAGTGAAATTGTGGCCGGAACTCCGCTTTAAAAATGTAGGCTGAAATCGGACCTGAAACAGTGAATGGAGACGCACCAGATCCCTGCTGTGAGCCGCTCTGTGCTCCAGTCTGAACTCAGCTTTAGCCCTGGTTCACATTGATGCTACTTTGAAATCGCACTACTTCACTTGAAGTAGTGCGATTTCAAAGTAGCAAGGTCAGCGTGATTTCAGCTGCTACTTGATAGACATCTGTGTGGCTTCATGCACATATGTCTATGGAAATCGCACCTGAAATCGGCAAAAGTAGTGCAGAAACTACTTTTGCAAATCGGTGCGGCACCACAAAATCTGTGTCGCACCAATTGGAACAGTGCCTTTGTCTCCAATAGGCTGCGACTTTTCATGCGATTTGATCTCTCAAATCGCATGACAAATCGCTCCAATGTGAACCTAGGCTCCAAGAGTTTCTTCACCCTGTTTGAAAAAAAATAAAATAAAAGTCAGCTTCTACAATTACTGTAGCTGCTGACTTTTAATAAAAGGACACTTACCTGTCCAGGGATCCAACGCCATCCTCACCCGGCTAGTTCTTCGCCATCCCCGTTGCTGGCATGCCAACTGTGGGAAGCCAGATGTGATTCCTTGCAGCTATACACTTGGCTTCCCGCTATGCATGCATGAGCCGAGGTGTGATTTTTTAAATGGTCCCACAGCCTCCTGGGACCTATGACGTGTCCCAGAAGGTTACTAGCGGGTGAAACTTCTGGTGAAATCACCTAAGCCACCCCCCCTTTTTTTGGAGGACATAAAGTGGAAATTCCCCTGTAGGGTGAAGTTCCATTTTAAAGTGATAAACTCTAATAATTTAATCACTAAATATGCAGCTTCTTTTTTTTTAAAATCCTTGTCCATGTGCCTGTTAAACTAGTGCCATGGAGAGGAAAGGCTTGGTGCAAAAGTAGGCACTATTAGCCAGATTCATAGAGAGTTACGCCGGCGTATCAGTAGATATGCCGTCGTAACTCTGAATCTGCGCCATCGTAAATTTAAACGTATTCTGGAAACCATATACACTTAAATTAGGCTAAGATACGAGCGGCGTAAGTCTCCTACGCCGTCGTATCTTAGGGTGCAATTTTTCCGCTGGCCGCTAGGTGGCGCTTCCGTTGAGTTTGGCGTAGAATATGTAAATGACTAGATACGCCGATTCACGAACATACATGCGCCTGTTGCAGTAAAGATACGCCGTTTCCGTAAGAGGTACGCCGGCGTAAAGCTAAAGCTGCCCCCTAGGTGGCCTAGTCAATGTTAACCTCTTGACCACCGCCCCATGTCAAAAAGACATCCTGTTTTTAAAGTTGAATATCTCGATAACGGCAGCAGCTGCTGCCACAACCGAGATATTCATCTTTTCAGGGGGCGGTGGTGTACACGATAACGGCGGTCTCCGCGGCGGATTCGCCGCGAGATCGCCGTTATCGGTGGCGGGAGAGGGCCCCCCCCTCCCGCCGCTCTCCCGCGCCCTCCGCCGCTTACCGGAGCCGTCGGTAGCGGCGGAGGGGATCGGATGTGTCCGGCAGCTGAGCGGGGACGGGACTGA
This sequence comes from Rana temporaria, assembly GCF_905171775.1. Classification (NCBI taxonomy): domain Eukaryota; kingdom Metazoa; phylum Chordata; class Amphibia; order Anura; family Ranidae; genus Rana; species Rana temporaria. The sequence continues at coordinate 328,933,460 of NC_053493.1, forward strand.
AGGAGAAATCTCCTTCACCCGTCCTCATAGCTCTGCTGGGCGGAAGTGACGTCAAAACGTCAGTCCCGCCCAGCCTCTTAAAGAAACATTTTTTTTTTTGTCATTTGAAAAAATGAAATTTTTTTATTTTTTTTTTATTTTTTTGCATTTAAGTCTAATTATGAGATCTGAGGTCTTTTTGACCCCAGATCTCATATTTAAGAGGACCTGTCATGCTTTTTTCTATTACAAGGGATGTTTACATTCCTTGTAATAGGAATAAAAGTGATCAATTTTTTTTTTTTTATTTCAGTGTAAAAAATTATAAAACTAAATAAAAATAAATAAGAAAACCAAAAAAATTTTTTTTAAAGCGCCCCATCCCGACGAGCTCGCGTGCAGAAGCAAACGCATACGCGAGTAGCGCCCGCATATGAAAACGGTATTCAAACCACACAAGTGAGGTATCGCCGCGATCGTTAGAGTGAGAGCACTAATTCTAGCCCTAGACCTACTCTGCAACTCAAAAAATGCAACCTGTAGAATTTTTTAAACGTCGCCTATCGAGATTTTTAAGGGTAAAAGTTTGACGCCATGCCACGAGCGGGCGCAATTTTTAAGCGTGACATGTTGGGTATCATTTTACTCGGCGTAACATTATCTTTCACAATATATAAAAAAATTGGGCAAAATGTATTGTTGTCTTATTTTTTAATTCAAAAAAGTGATTTTTATCCAAAAAAAGTGCGCTTGTAAGACCGCTGCGCAAATATGGTGTGACAAAAAGTATTGCAATGACTGCCATTTTATTCCCTAGGATGTCTGCTAAAAAAATATATATAATGTTTGGGGGTTCTGATTAATTTTCTAGCAAAAAAATTGTGATTTTCACATGAAGGAGAGAAGTGCCAGAATTAACCCGGTGGGCAAGTGGTTAAGTATGGCTGTCGTTCCCGCGTCAAAATTTAAAATTTTTACGTCGTTTGCGTAAGTCGTCCGTGAATGGGGCTGGACGTAATTTACGTTCACGTCGAAATCAATACGTCCTTGTTGCGTACTTTGGAGCAATGCACACTGGTATATGTCCACGGACGGCGCATGCACCGTTCGTTAAAAACGTCAATCACGTCGGGTCACCCCCCATTTACATAAAACACGCCCCCTCATTTGAATTAGGCGCGCTTACGCCGGCCCCATTTATGCTACGCCGCCGTAACTTAGGAGGCAAGTGCTTTGTGAATACAGCACTTGCCTCTCTGACTTATGGTGGCGTAGCGTAAATACGATACGCTACGCCGCCGGAAAGATGCGCCGCCGTACCTGAATCTAGGTATATATCTGGGTCCCCGAGCTAGGGAAAAGGACAATCAAATAAAATTTGAAATGTAAACAATAATTCCATATGGTAGCATATAGAAAATAGTTTTTTTTATGGGACTTTTTAGGTGCAGAAAATACACAGAAATATAGAAAAATATATAAATTTAATAGGTTAAAATATGAATACAAAAAGGACATTCCCAAAGATGATCTTATAATACAGGCAGAAAGTGCAAACTAATTAGATCTCGACATGTTTCACCATTTCAATGGCTTCTTCAGGAGAATTTATTATCAGGCACTGCATAGCCATATATGATCAATATAATGAAAAATAAAGAATTATAGAAAAACATACAAGTAAAAAAATATTTGTAAACAAATACAAATTAACCTCAATTTCCCAGATTGACAGAAAACATACAGCACAGTGCATCGGTTTTTGGTTCCGATAATAACTCCATATAGGGTAGTCCATAAAAGTCCATATGGAGCTCACAAAGATGGCAGCTTTGTGTAGGAGTAAGAAGACTCTGGAAGACAACACAAGCGCCATGACTAGTGCCATGACTTCTGCCCCATGTTTTTTAGGGTGGCTTCTTTATCTTGCAGAAACCTATGGAGCCACCGTTGCATGCAGGGACTAAAGTTGTGTCTCTCCATACTATGTGCATCAATAGAAACACACAGCCCCCTAGTTTATAATGGCAAGGCACTCTTCTACTCTCGCTACCCTTCTCCAAATTAACAGACTGGCTTCAGACTGAAAAGTCCACTGTTAACTCTTTCCTGTGGAGACCGGAAGTTCAGGGAAGCAGCACTGGGAGGTGGCAGTATGAAATTTGTAAACTGCAAATGCTGGGTTAAGAATTGTAACAAACAGTTTACTGAAGGAGAATGTTTTTTTTTTTATTGTGCTCAATTTGTTAAAATAAAAGGTTCTGAGGGTTTATTAATACTTTAAATGTCACTCAGTTATCTGCCAGAAAAACATTTCCAGGGAGGCAACAGACACTCACTTTACTGTAGCTTTGGAGAAGCAGCATTGTCACTATTTGGACTACAAATGCTTCCTCCTCTCCTTATCTTCAATACCTGTAGGAGGAGGTGTTTTGTAGTTCCCAGATTATAACTGGGAAGGCATATAGGGCCATATTCTGAGTAGAGTTACGACGGAGTATCTCAGGAAACTCCGTCGTATCTCTCTTTTTTGACCCGCGTATCTATGCGAGTGATTCCTAGAATCATTTTCGCATAGATACGCTGAAGATCCGACATGTGTAAGTCACTTACACTGTAGGATCTTAAATGTAATTCGCCGCCGGCCGCTAGATGGCGTTTACGTTCAGGTCTCATTTGTTTATGCAAATGAGCTGGATACGCTGATTCCCGAACTAATTCACGTTGCGTAGCCGTCGCTTACGTCGTTTGCGTAAGTGTAAACTTACCCCTGCTATATGAGGGGTAAGTTTACGCAAGTCCGCCGTATCCATGTTAAGTATGGCGTCGGGTCCGCGTCATCTTTTCCCGTCGGGTACGTCGTTTTCCTAAGTCGTTCTTGAATACGACTTTACGTCAATGACGCCCAAGTCGGCGTCATTGACGTTTTCCGCCGAGAACTGGAGCATGCGCACTGGGCTATTTTTAGCCTGGCGCATGCGCAGTTCGATCGAAACGGGGGGGGCGCTTAATTTAAATACAAGCCGCCCCCTTTGAAATACGCGGCGATGCGCCGGGCCTTTTACACTACGCCTCCGCAAACTACGGAGCAAGTGCTTGAGGAATACGGCACTTGCTCCAGTAAGTTGCGGCGGCGTAGTGTAAATAGCTTACGCGAGGCCGCCGCAGATTATTGGAGAATATGGCCCATATACTGTAGTTGTTTGAGATTTCAGTTCAGCTCCCTGCAAGTGAGAAGGAAACTGTTATGGCTGTAGCACATGGCCGAAAATCAGGGCATATGGCCGTAGAGAGTAAAATACACCTGTTGCTGTGGCACCTGGGAGCGCGATTCAGTGTAAATCCCTGTTATGTGCTTATTTTTTTAACAAAAGGAAAGCTTTGAAAATGACCCATATGCGAGTGCCGTCAGTTACACAAATATCGCCTCGCACAGCATATTCTGTGATGCATCTCAAAGGGCAAAATCACACTACTTTGGCTCTCAGGTGCCACAACAACAATTATATTTTACTCTATACAGCCATACACCCTAATATATTGCCACGTGCAAGCGCCCTTATTCTGGCCAGATTAACAGGAATTGTTCTGTACTTTCAGAAATGTTCTTAGCCTGAAAAAATGAAAACGAAAGCAGCTGCCAACCCCACATCTAAGGACTGGTAACCTGCTTGGGTTAAGATACACTTTAAAAAGCTTTAAATTGCTTTCCTTCAGTATACTAAAATTGTTGGACACAAATTCCAAAATGATGCTGAATAAAAAGGCTTTTCACAGATAGATATGTCAGAGCTGGAGGCGTATTCCAGAACTATTAATATCTGAGATGAATGTGGATATGTTAAGGGAAATATCTCCAGCCCTCAGCTGACCTCCTTCCCTGTAATCCAATGAAAGTGTAAGTTCTGACAGTTGGCTCTATGCCACCTTTCACCATGGGGTTAAAGAAAACCTGTAGTGAGGATGCATGAAGGCTGCTATTACTGATCTTTCCCTCTGAAAATGCTATCTTCCTGGGTGCCATGATGATCCAATGGCTTTAGTATTTAGGTCACAGACCTAGAACAAGTGTGCAGGTTTAGGGGTTGGACTTTACACTGACATTACTGTTCTACATTTTAGTTCTTAGTCAATAACTCTGAAAGCCCTGAAGCCATGGATAGCCAGCATTTTTACAAGGAATTTGGCAATAGCATAAATGCCATCTGTCCTGGAATTAGCTGGGACAGTCCTACATCTAACTGCGCTGTGCCATTAATTCTGGCTGGGTCCCGAAATCACAGCATCAACCGTGAGGTACTGAGTCCGATCAGGGTATTGGGGGGGAATGTGGCCACAACCACAAGTGTTCAGTTTCCACATTTATAAGGGTGGAAGCATCAGAAAGGTGGGCATGATCTGGGCAAGATCACCTGGCCCGAAGGTGGGCCTGTTAAGTGTGGGGCATGGGGTGGCAGTGGGACCGCCCAGAAAGTGGGCATGTTAAGTGTGGGGCTTGGGGTGACAGTGGGACTGCCCAGAAGGTGGGCATGTTAAGTGTGGGGCATGGGGTGACAGTGGGACTGCCCAGAAGGTGGGCATGTTAATTGTGGGGCATGGGGTGACAGTGGGACTGCCCAGAAGGTGGGCATGTTCAGTGTGGGGCATGGGGTGACAGGGGGACTGCCCAGAAGGTGGGCATGTTAAGTGTGGGGAATGGGGTAACAGTGGGACTGCCCAGAAGTTGGGCATGTTCAGTGTGGGGCATGGGGTGACAGGGGGACTGCCCAGAAGGTGGGCATGTTAAGTGCGGGGCATGGGGTGACAGTGGGACTGCCCAGAAGGTGGGCATGTTAAGTGTAGGGCATGGGGTGACAGTGGGACTGCCCAGAAGGTGGGCATGTTAAGAGCAGAGCATGGCTTGATAGTGGATTGGGGACTGGGAAGAATATATTGGCAAATATGTAATGGTAGCCTCTATATTTCTGGCAGTCCTGGTTGAATACCAATATTTTGTACTTTTATCATACAAGGATACATGTACATACATATCTGCAAATGTTATTAGCATCTGTTTTAAATAAAGCAACTTGTACTCCAGGTTTACTGGTCCTAAGGGGAAGATATTTTCCTACTCACAGCAGACATTCTATTACCAATGCTGATGTAGAACATTAGAGGCTTCGTCTTTTCTCCTGAAATATCTAGTCCGTCATGCAGGAAAAGTAAATAAAAATGGAATTGTCTCAAGTTCCGTACAAGGAAGAAGATTTTCAGTGAATAAATAGGTTTTCTACTTTTAGTGAAAGGCCGACCACTGCTTTATACCCATCTGTGGTGAAGAACATGAATGGGCTGCTTTTGGCACAGTACATGCATATGAAACGGCATCCAAAACGCGTGATGAAATCTGTGTCATTACAGTCTGTAATGTTCACTTTCTGCATTGATCTCATACAGTCCCAGTGCCATTGCCTTTAATAGCATACATCTCTACCTCTGTATTACATGCTGTGCTAGAATGCCAAAAAATTGTATTTCGCTTTATTAAAGTGAAACTCCATGAAAAAATGAAAGACTGTTAGCATCAAGTTAGCATTAAAATATGTCCATTAACAATATTCTTTTTATGAAAAATTATCCTTTTATTACCAGAACGTTAGAATGTTATGTTAGAATGTTCAACTGTAATCCAAATGACTGATCCCCCAAACCTTGTCCAAAGCTTTGTGGCATATATTTAACAAGGTGTTGGAAACATTCCCCAGAGATTTTGGTCCATATTGACATGATGGCATCATGCAGTTGCTGCAGATTTATCTGGTGACTGGAGGCCATTGGAGTACAGAGACCTCATTGTCATGTTCAGGAAACCAGTGGTGATATGATTGGAGATTTGTGACATGGTGCATTATCCTGCTGGCAGTGGCCATCAGAAGATGGGTACACTGTAGTCATAAAGGCATAGGCATGGTCTCAGGTGGGCTGTGACATTGATGCTTGGTTGGCACTAAGGGGCTCAAAGTGTGCCAGGAAAATATCTCCCACACCATTACACCACCAGCCTGAACCATTGATACAAGGCAGGATGGATCCATGCTTTCATGTTGTTTAAGCCAAATTCTGACCCTACTATCTGAATGTTTGAAAGTTTGAAGTACATGAACTATCACTAAATGTGGACTGTTAATGAATTTGTAGCATGGATAACTTCATTAGAATATCATGATCGCTATATTAATTTCCATAATGAGCACTTTTTATTTGATTGACACACTCACATTACAAAAGTAATTGTGATATCATTTAGTCAATTTTACCTGCTGTCTTAGCCTGGGGGTTTCCCTCGTGCTCCTCTCTCTCTCTCTCCTCCTCCTCCTGACATCACAGCCAGACCCCGCCCCAGTGCCGAGGAGAAGATTCGGTGAAGTAAGGCCGTACGGAGAAGGGTAGGTGGATCATAAGGCTACTTCTCCGCCAATCACCTTACACAAAGCCAGTAACTCACCGCTTATGGTGGTGTGAGCCCCCCCCCCCCCCCTTGGCCAAGCACGCCCATACACACCATACTGTTAGTTGCCCATATTTGTAAGTGCCAGTGCCGCTACACCAAGCTGGCCGTCGTGGGCTGCATGTGTGCGGGAGGCAGCCGCCAGAGCCCAGAAACGGCAAGACGGGTCGAGGGGGCTTTCTCACATGCAGGGGATGGCTTTTTTTTTGTCACCTCTGTGCAAAGTGGCGCCCTAGGCCTAGGCCGACACAAAACTTCCAACAACACCTTGACATGCCGCATTGGCTTTTTTGTGGCATTGGCACAGTAAAAGCTTCCTTCTGGCAGGCAGCTCAACCACTGAGCTCTTTTTTGTTCAAGTATCCTTGAATTGTGCTCCTTAAACACAACCACACCATCTTTTTGAAGAGCAGCCTGTATTTCTCCTGTGGTTACCTGTGAGCTAACTAACTTATTGACTATTTATACCCAGACACTAATTGTGATTTAAAAGCCACAAATGTGTGGAATTAACCTTGCGCCACCTTCTGTGTTTGTACCAAGGCCAAACATCCCAGGGTATGTAAACTTTTTATCAGGGACATTTAGGTGATTTCTGTTGTCATTAGGATTAAAAAGGGATCCAAAAAACTATGTGATGGCTTCATGTGATTGCTATCCATAAATAAAAGACAGTTTTTTGGCATGATCAGTCCTATTTTCAATATTAATGCCAAAATGTCACAATTTCTGCTAGGGTATGCAAACTTTTGAGCATGACGCTATTTTATGTTACCAAACATCTTAAACCAGTGATGCTCAACTTACATGATTTAGGGAGCCGCAAGTGCACAGCCCCTGTTATTACCAAGATATATTTTAGTAAATGTATTACTACAGTAAGCTGTCAGAAACTGCAGACCAGTGTTAATTTTGACGTCAAATTGCGATTTAGTTTTAGTTATAGTGTTTTGACTAAAATGCATTGTTTTCGTTTTAATCGAATTTTAGTCAACTTAAATCTCCAGTACTTTTCAGTCGACTAAAATCTAATGTGTTTAGTTCAATTTGAATGCATTATATAAGCATTTCTTTTAGAATTGACAAACTCATTATACTGTATACTCCTGTATACACACACCTCTCCCCGTTCTTCAGCTTCGGTGACCGATCGCGGGACACCGGCGGCGATCGGGTCCTCGGGTCCCGCGGGCACGGTCATGGAGCTTCGGACCGGGTCACGAGGCCGCCGCTGGTGGCGCGCTCGCAACACCAGGGCTGGGCTTAAGGAATCACATACAGGTATGTGATTGTGCCCAGCCGTGCCATTCTGCCGTCATATATTGGCGTGAAGTGGTCTTTAAGTGGTTAAAGTAGTTGTAAAGGCTGAAGGTTTTTTACCTTCATGCATAGAAAAAAACTTTTGTGTGCTGCTCCCCACCAGCCCCCCCCCCAATACTCACCTGAGCTCCCTCTCGATTCAGCAATGTACACAAGAGCCTTGGCTGTCCCGAGACTCCCTCTTCTCATTGGCTGAGACACCAGTGGGACCCATTGACCCTCACTGCTGTCAATCACAGCCAGCAAGCCAATGACTAGAGCCAGGGGCGGGACCGAGCGGCGACTCTATGTGTATAATGGACTTATAGAGCAGGGCTTAGTAGCAAGCACGAACCAGTGCCCCCATAGCAAGTGCTGGTTTGAGGCACTAGTCAAGGGGTAGGAGCCAGGAGCACGGGCAGGGGAACCCAAGAAGAAGAGGATTGGGATTACTCTGTACAAAACCACTGTACAGAGCAGGTAAGTATAACATATTTGTTTTTTGTTTTTTTTAAAGCCAATCCGTTAATATCACTTTAGGGATTGGTAAGCTGCAATATATAAAAAGTAACTTTTTTGGTTTGGTCCTTCACTGGCTTGAGTAAGCAGCAAAATAGATCTCTATGCAGGGGACCTGAAGGCCGCACAGTTAGTGCCTAATGGACTCAGATTGGACACCAGAAGCTAAAATGATAAGTGGATTCAATATTGTGGTCATTGCTGGGCTAAATCATAGAAAATATATTCTCTTACAGTACTATTGAAGGATTGAAAACCTCTTACAACCGATAGCTGATCACATGGCATAAAAGAGTAGAATAGTGTGTGCCCATCTATGTGGGAATAGTTGGATTTCTGGGACTCACAATCGGAGCACACAGCTACAGCATTATCCAATCTTAAGAGAAACAGGAGTGAGTGGGAGCAGGGGAACAGTTGCTGAAGCTAACCCTATATCGTTCCCACCCAAGGAATTAATGGACTATCTCGGTACTGATAAAAACCAATATACAATGTTGTATAAAAAAGTTTATTACAGATAAAAAACAAATATACAGTTGACATTTTAAAAGGGAAAAAACGTAGACCACAGGGACAAATGGGTAAACTGGAAAGAGTTAAAAAAAAACAGGTGATATGCGGAAAATCTGAGAGAGATATAGAAAGGTCAAGCAGCATTAGGGTTAAATTAGTAAAGAAGGGGCAGTGGAGTCACGACATGGTGGGGGGGGGGGATTCGGAGGTGGGGAGGGGGGGAATGTGGCGCTCAATTTATGTATTCCCCCATCCTTTTTTTTTTGTTTTTTTTGGCTGTAAAAGTTACTTACTCGTTATAAAAATTGATAATATATAAAAAAAAAAAAAAAAAAAAGAAATAGCATGAAAAACCTATAAAAAGCAATCAACTATCCGCAGATGATGCTAAAACTTCTTCGGAGACGATGGGGGTCCATCTTCCATGAGAAAGTCACCAAGAAAGTTACTGACTGAGCGAAAAAAAAAAAAAAAAGAAGCTCAGGGTGCCCCCAAGAGATATCTGTGATTTTCAATTTATAGATTGGTCAGGGTCTCTACTAGTTTTGCGTTAAATCGCTTCCTCAGGAGAGCCAATCTATGGAACAAATAATACAGTAAGAAACATAAAAACAAAATATGATTCAAAATGAGTAAGATTACAGCATATAATACATAAGTAGCAAAAATAGCTTACCCAATTAATAAGGGGTCATGTGCGAACCCGAACCCAACTAATTTAGGGGAATTTGGGGAATTTAGTTGGGGCGGCCCGGGTTCGCACATGACCCCTTATTCATTGGGTAAGCTATTTTTGCTACTTATGTATTATATGCTGTAATCTTACAAATTTTGAATCATATTTTGTTTTTATGTTTCTTACTGTATTGTTTGCTCCATAGATTGACTCTCACAAGGAAGCGGTTTACTGCGAAACTAGTAGAGGTAGAGACCCTGACCAATCTATAAATTGAAAATCACAGATATCTCTTGGGGGCACCCTGAGCATCTGTTTTTTCCCTTTTAAAATGTCAACTGTATATTTGTTTTTTATCTGTAATAAACTTTTTTATATTACATTGTATATTGGTTTTTATCAATACTGAGATAGTCCATTAATTCCTTGGGTGGGATAGAGGGTTAGCTTCAGCAACTGTTCCCCTGCCCCCACTCACTCCTGTTTCTCTTTAGTAATCCGGATGATGGTACATTGTTATGAACTATAATGTTTCTTTATATGAGGCTATACTCCAAACTTCTTCATTTTCCAATCTTACATGATGAATGATGTTGGGTATATCAAAAAAGTACAAAACCTTTTTCTACAGTAAATTGTACCAAGTTGCAGGGTTTGTGTCCTTTCGGCTTGGTTGTGCGGATGGGTGAGAGTAGTTCCGGCGAAATCGAAGAGGCTCAAAGGCACTTTGAATTTTTTGGAGCAAAGTCGCACTGACATTTGTGACCCATTGCATTCATATAATCGCATAGGACAGCGTTTTTACTTGGTTTCTCCTTTGTTGGTCTGTGTCCCCTTTCTACGTTCATCACTTACTTTGCTGTAATCTTGATCAATGATTTCCCATTGCCTGTAGCTGAGAAGAAGGTTTCAATGGCCATATTGCCCGCTTTGCCTTGTATTCTTTTAGCACCAGCACTTATAAATCCCACAAACCTTTTCATGTTCCACCATGGAATTCAATGATTAATACCTTGTACGGAAACTCTGACTTACTGCGTTGAACTATAAAGCAAGGTCATGGTATTTTAGAAGCAAACGGTAGATTTATATTCCTTTTACTTAAGGTCATTTGAGTTCTAGCTGGAAAGTACTTATTGCTAAATCGCATCCGCTCTTTTTAGTATCGTTAAGAAAGATTTATTCTACTTTCCATCCATAACAGTGCCCATCTTAGTTTAAGTAGTACAGAGGAAACAGCAGAATGTGTTGTTTTGTTTGAGGAGCAACTGTTCTACCTGCTACACCATTATTGTCGTCCATTAAAGCTCAACTATGAGACACAAATTCATTCTGCTCTGTATTCAGGCCAGGTTTACACTTTTGTGTTGCAATAACGCTTTACCATGCGCATTACTGCAGCACACAATACCACACCATGTCCACCTTACTGTTTTTTGGTGCCATTTAAAATAAACCCAAATCGCAGTAAAGCAACAAACTTGTGTTTCCGCACTTTAAAGAGGAAGTAAACCCTCTCGGAAAAAAAAAAAAATCACCCTGCAAGACAAAGGCATAATGAGCTAGTATGCATAGCATACTAGCTCATTATGAATTACTTACCTGAGAACGCAGCCCCCGCAGTGGTCCTCATTTGCCTCCTCCAACGCCGCTATATCTCCCGGAGTGACTTCCTGGTATCACGGCTCCAGCGCTGTGACTGTCCGGAGCCGCGATGACATCACTCCGCCCCTAGTCACATACTGCTCCTGACAATGTCCCAATGATGAAATGCGCTGGGAAGTGGGCAGGCGGGCTTTGGCAGTCTGACATCAATCTGACATCATCCCACACATAGTACCCACATAGTACCCACTTGCACCAGGCAGGAAGAGCCAATGGAGCCAGTACACAACATTTGAATACACTGACATACCTTGAAATGGATCGGGCGTTGGTACATGTGAGTGCATTGGTGTTTGTATTTTTTTTTATGTTTTTTTTTTCTTTCTTTTCTCCTTTTTGTTAAATAATTTTAATTGCTATTTCAAATAGGACAATACATATATGAAATCACGCAAACAGCATCAAAAGCCATCAAATCGCATCTTAAGCCCTGTACACACGATCGGTTTGTCTGATGAAAACGGACCGATGGACCGTTTTCATCGGACAAACCGATTGTGTGTGGGCCCCAGCGGTTTGTTTTCCATCGGTGAAAAAAAATAGAACATGTTTTAAAATATTCCTATGGATAAAAAAACGATAGAAAAAACGATTGTCCGTGTGGAAGTCCTTTGGTCAAAAATCCACGCATGCTCAAAATCAAGTCGACGCATGCACGGAAGCATTGAACTTCATTTTTCTCAGCACGTCGTAGTGTTTTACATCACCGCGTTGGAAACGGTCGGATTTTTGACTAATGGTGTGTAGGCAAGACTGATGAAAGTCAGCTTCATCGGATATCCGACGAAAAAATCCATCGAATTAGATTCCATCAGATATCCGATCGTGTGTACAGGGCTTTACTGTCCCTTAAATCTGATGTAGTTAAAATGTTACCATGTTTAGATCATAAGTATAATCTACATCATCTTTAAACACAAACCTTAAATTTTTTATTTCCACCCACTCCCCTTCAAGAAAAAGTAAAGGGGGGGGGGGGGGGGACAAGAAATACGAAAAAAGTAAAAAAAAAAAAAGGGGGGGGGGAAATGAAAAAGGAAAACACCCCCATGACAGATAAGTAAATAACGCTATCAAAAGCTTGAGGCCCCATACACACGAGAGGATTTATCCGCGGATACGGTCCAGCGGACCGTTTCCACGGATAAATCCTCTCGAGGATTTCCGCGGATTTCTATGCGATGGCGTGTACACACCATCGCATTGAAATCCGCGCCGAAATCCTCTGGCGATGACGTGTCGCACCGTCGCCGCGATGATGACGCGGCGACGTGCGCGACGCTGTCATATAAGGAATTCCACGCATGCGTCAAATCATTACGACGCATGCGGGGGATCCCTTCGGACGGATGGATTCGGTGAGTCTGTACAGACCAGCGGATCCATCTGTTGGGATGGACTTCAGCAGATGGATATGTTCTGCATGTCAGCAAATATTCGATCTGCTGGAATCCATCCCAGGGGAGATATATCCACGGAAAAAGATCCGCTGGCATGTACACACCATAGGATCTATCCGCTGAAGCCCATTTGCTGGGATTTATCTGCGGATGGATTCTATGGTGTGTACGGGGCCTGAAAGAGAGTTGATATGAACAAATATGTTGTATTCTGACTCGCTTTACTTATTGTATATGTTGAATTTACTTAAAAACAGGGGTACAGCCCCCACCAAATACTGTAGCTGCTGACTTTTAATATTAGGACACTTACCTGTCCAGGGATCCTGCAATGTTGGCACCCGAGACCTTTTTCTGTTCGGCTCTCAAGTGCTGGCGCCACCATTCGTGGTAAGGGGAACTGGCAATGAAGACTTTTGGCTTCACAGCTGGTCCCCTACTGCTACAGGAACATTAGAGGACAGCTGCAGCTGCTGTCAGCCTGTCATTGCTTTGTTCAAGCTTCCTGAGAGCGTCTGTTCCCACACACCTGGGATCCCGGCTGCAGTTTTCTGCAAGATACTTTGCACACCATGGAGAATTTGGCCGTGTTAATGAGGCCTAAGGGTTACCATAAGCAGCAATTTATTATGTAACATCGCGTGGATCTGCATTGCAGGAATGGCAATGAACTGTAAGGAATAATCTAATAAGAACAGGATTGGCTGTGCTCTGTGCACACTATTGGTCGCTTTCACTGTTGCTCGATTTTCTGCAATAAATTCCAGTTGTTTACTTTGCAGACATTCCTGCTTTCACTCTTTGAGATTTACAATGTATTGTTGCCAGTGGCAGAATCGGCTCAGAGACTGACAGCAATGAGGATAAAGAGAGACTGTGAAAAGAATGTACTTTGATTGGGATGTCCATTCTGGATGAAATCTCAAAAATATTCCGATTGCACACCTTCCGGAAAAATGGCCAAGTAGAAAAAGGGTGCTGAAACGATCACCGGCTGGGAACCGGAAAGCAAATCATATAATATATATTCGCCAGCACACCAGGAATCATAACGTCCAAAGATTTAATGCATATCTATTATGTCAAAAAGAGCAACGTTTCGAGGCCACGCAGGACCTCTTCGTCAGGCAAAAGAGGAGGTCCTGCGTGGCCTCGAAACGTTGCTCTTTTTGACATAATAGATATGCATTAAATCTTTGGACGTTATGATTCCTGGTGTGCTGGCGAATATATATTACATTCTGGATGAAATTCGCTACTTTTATTACCTAATATCAGGTTGGCTGTGCTTGCATCTTTTCTCTGACTGAGGCGCAGCAATAGTGGCATAATGTGTGTTGTAAGAGTCTTAATGCCAGCTTAAGGCCCCGTCCTACAATTAATGGCAGTAGATGGGTAGGGAAATGTGGTGTACATGGGCTTCGGGGAAGTATAACATACAATTTGTTTCATATTTCTTTGGCCTAGAAGCCAGAGGTGTGCTCGTGTTTATGCAATTACCGGCGTATACCTACTTACAGCCATTGATTTTTATAGGCAGCAGTTCACAGCACTTGTGGCTCCTGGGTGGGAAAAAATGGCCAAATTTTACTTTTGTGCAGCCTGAAGCCTAGTACACAGGGGCCAAATGTTGGGTGGCATTGGCCGGTTTAATAGACAATTAAGTACAATAAAGCGCATGTGGTATAACATGTAAAGAAAAAGAGTCCTTGGTGCAAAGTCCTGTAAGCTAGGTGAGCTTGTAACATGAGTTTACAGTCTGTTAAAACCAGGCAGCCATGCAGAAGGAGCTGAAGCGACACTCAGGTACATATGATAAAAGAAACAATCAAAGAGGAGCAGGCGCCATTGGTTAAACTGTACAGCTATTTATTTGTATTGGAGATAGAAATAAAAGTACTCACTGTATTTGTAAAGTTTCAGGCATGTGGTTTGTTGTCATGTGATTCCGTCAGGGCCCAACCGATAGATTTGAGTGTCCTAGGGTCTCTGTCACAGCGCTGGTGTTTGGCTGTGTTGCTGGTGTTGTCTGGCTGGGTCCATGCGCTTGGTTGTGAGGATGTGAACGCACAGATGTGCCAGAGGAGCCGCCGGAGCGCACGTTGAAGCGCACGCTTGTGGACGCTATGGTTGCGGGGGGAATGATGACGTCATCGACCGGAGACAGCAATGTGCGACGCGTTTCCGTGCATGTGCTGTGGTTCGATAGGGGAACGTACACACAGCGCGCACCTTTGTCAAGCTGCTCGACAAAGGTGCCACTCAAATCTATCGGTTGGGCCCTGACGGAATCACATGACAACAAACCACATGCCTGAAACTTTACAAATACAGTGAGTACTTTTATTTCTATCTCCAATACAAATAAATAGCTGTACAGTTTAACCAATGGCGCCTGCTCCTCTTTGATTGTTTCTTTTGCCGGTTTAATAGAAACCGGGCGACATTTGGCTCGTTTGTACGGCAGCCGGTCTGGTCTTAAAGTGTATGTAAACCCTAACAATAAACTTGTCTTATTTGGTCCATTTTGGTATGTTAAATATACCATTGAAAATGTTCTGTTTGATAAAAAAAAATACTTGTTGATCCTGACAGAAATACTCCCAGTGTAATCTCAAGAAATCTAATTAGAGATATTTGTTTTTATCTTGGACAAAAGGATGATTAGTGTCTATGTTGTAGAGATCTGAGAGTTGAATAGTTTGAGTAGTTTAGCAAAAGACAACTGTACAGGGCTGACACCACTCAGTCCACAAAAGTGCTGTGTTGGGAAACCACAAAATGACATAGTTTTTTTCTAGGGGATAAAACATGGGGGGGGGGGGGTGTATAGGAGAGGTGTAATTATTTTTTTGGCATACACTTTATTCCTCAATCCAACAGTCTTCCCCCCTGGTGGTTCCGGTTGTGATGACCAGACCCCCTGTAGGTGGGTGCAGCGTGGTGCCACAGCAATAATACACACAGTCTGGATGCAATGTAAAGAATTTGTATTGAATTATCCAAGAACAAATTCCAACAGGGTGTAGAGATGAAGGTTTCAGCTGAACTGACAGCACCTTTTAGGAGGGACTGAATGCGGCCTGGCCGTCTCGTGTCCAAGTGGGAAGCAGTCCAGAGAAGTTGTGAACCCTACACTTTCCTTCCTAATCTGGAACTTTTCCTTGCCTCTGGTACTGTCCCTGACAGACTGGGGGAACCTGTCCCTACACTACCCACTCGCAAATGCGTGCCAAAACCCCGGGAGCAAGGCTTAAAAAGACTCTGCTGACCCAAGATGGCCACCAAGGGTTACCTGGTTGCAGCCCAGGAAACCATAGAGAAGGAGAGTTTCCCCTGACTTCCTCTCCAGGCTGAGATGCATCTCCGGTTGGGCGCCACCTACAGTGGAGGAAGTGGATTGCTCCTGCTTATACACCCAAGCAACACTTTTTGTGATGTCATTATATGATGTCATTACAATGCAAGTCACATAATTTAATGAGTATTTATTTCATTTGTTTATATATAATATTTTTTTTCTACCAGGTCTAAACTTCATAAAAGTGTGAAACATAAATATGGATGCATTATTCCTTTAATAATTGCAACTAACATTTACCATGATTTGTAATTATGTACTCATGATGAGGAATTAATGTTTGTGCCTTTAAGCAAATGGAAGTCCATTGCCGATCAGGACATATTACAACACAGCGGGCTCTTAACTATCTTTCCTCATTTGCTGCATTGCCACCATCTGTTGCTATGGCTTCAGTTATACAAAATCATTGCTAGATACAAAGCTGGGAGACCAAATGTCCAAATGCAGCTACCATATACACACATTGCTCTTGGCATAAACAACCGGGTTATTTCAATGTGACAAAGGCCCTAGACCAGTACAAATACATGGGACAAGTTCATGACTTAGGGGTGCCTATGTACAGTTCTCTGCACATACAGTTTATCATTCATATGAAATCAATGTATTTACTTTGAAGCAAAACTGTTGGCTAAAATCACATATAAAAAAAAAAAATTCAAAATAATTACGCACTCTGATTTGCAAAAAGTAGTGGTTTAGCTACCTAGCTATTAGTTCTCAGCCCCAGTAAAATTAATCAATTGAAATGTAGATGTGGGTTGCTTTAGACATGTGGAGGAGATCTTCAGAGGAACTCTTCTGCACTAAATCCTGAGAGGGATGAGCAGTGTGACTTTGGAAAGGTTGACTTGGCAGATTTTGACCTTGGGCACACAACGTTTTTTCTGCTGCTCCTAGGGGCATTTGGCATTTTTTTTCTAGCTGTAAATGCCCCTGCATGTTAGCCTATGAGTCCTTGCACATATAGGCATTTAAAGAAGTTTAAGGCTAGGTTCACCCATATGTGAACTGATGCGGGTTTCCCCACATTCAATTCGCAACACAGGGAAGTGTGACCAGCTCTCAATGGACCTGATTCACACAGCTCAAGGGGTGGACGCGGTCTACATTTAAAAAGGGTCCTGTGCGTCATTAGTTCCGGTTGAGGTGCAAATTTAGGCCAAAATCTGGACCTGATTTGCACCTGAATCAGTGAACAGGAACGCACCGGACCCCATGCTGTAAGCTGCGGCCTCAGTATATGTGAACCAGGCGTTTAGAGGCAGAAAAAAACCCACAGCCACTGCATCCAGGAGTAGGAGAGTTTTGTCAGAAAAAATGCTGGATGCATCTAAATGGGTGAAAACACATCTAAACATACCTAAGCACTAGGCACAGTTAGAGCCCTAATTTATTCAATGGCCAGAATAGATTATTATTATATTATGACCAATGAAATGAACTAACGCCCAAGCACTTGACGCCTAAACATGTTACATGAGTTTAAAAAGCAACAAGCATTTTTTTATACCAAAACTTTCTGCCAGTAAGAAAGGAGTCTAGAAGAGTTGGCAATACAAAAAAAAGGGTGTGGGTACTTTAGGCTGTATGTAGGGTAGTTTCATTTATTTCATTAGGAGCCTATTGCACTATAAACATGTGTTAACAATGCTTTAACAACGCGTTACCTTGCCATTCTTTTACTTTACATTGGTTGTTAAGCCACCTTAAAATATGGAAAACAGTTTGTGTGTTATAGTGGGCCTCAGCATGGGTGGGTTATCAACTTCTGTAACTAAATGAATATTACTGCAACTTGCCACACCACATTTTGAGCATTGTGGTATTGCACATTCAAATGTGTGCTTTAGTGCAGCACATAAATATTGATATGGCCTTCATATTTTTTTTATTTGTGTTCTTTCCTTTTTTTGTGTGTATTACATTATTATGTTAATATTAATACAGGATAAAAAGGGAGACAGCACAGTTATAATACAGTTATAATACAATTCAATACAAGAGGGTTAGGAGGGCTCTTCTTGTGAGAACTTACAGTCAGGCTCCATTGACACATGCAGGACTCCAAAGTTGCAAGATTTCCAGTGCAACTTTGGAGCGCATTTGAGTAGGACTTTGATCCGACTTTACACTTTCTGGACCTAAGTCAGAGTAGTGCAGGCACCTTTTCAAAAAAGCTGCGACTTTAGGCCTCATGCACACTGGACATTTTTGGACATTTTACAGCTGCTGTTTTTGGCTTCAGACTTCTTTTCTACAGTCAATAAACTCCCCATCATGTTATCCATGCACACATAGGCTGTTATCAGCCATTTGTTGGCTGGGGTGTTTCTTGGCTTTAAAAAAACAAAACAAAAATAGTGGGTTCTAAAAGGAAATCTATGAAGATAAATGATTTGCACTGTATCAGACTGCTGGAACATTGTTTGTCTTGTGGTGACTTGTCTAATGGACAGATTAGACAAGTTTGTGTGTTTCCCATTGTGTGCCTCCTAGGTGTGAATTCCCATTGTTAATATAGTTACCTATTGTTTCTGTATGTCTGCCTGATTATATCTTGCAAATGTGATTAATATTGTGACCACTTTACCTTGTTATGGAATCATTGTGGGATGTTATGTGTTTATGCTTATAATAATTGTGTAATGTACAGAACTTTGTATTCAAGTTTGTAGGTGGCAGACTGTCTGAGTAGCTAGTTGTTAATTAGCTCATGTTAATTAGATTGATGTTTATGTTGGCTGTTCTTTAGCTATGTTAATTATCTTACTTTTTGCATAACGTGATCAAGTTTTTTTTGTGTGGTAAATATAAATTCTGTGTGAGTTTACAATAAAGTGAGTTCCAGTCTGCATCTAAGCTAGTGTCTCCTAGTCCTGGGTGCTCAGCGATAATACCTGTTTGCTGGGTCCAGACTGGAGGAAGCTATATCTTGACGTGGGTGCTGGACAGTTTTGTCTGTTCGCATTCATAAAACTTCCATATAAAAATATATCCACATGAGCGTCACCACCACTCCAATAATGCAATCAAATATAGTCCATCCATGTGAAGCTTTTCTCTATATATAGGGAATTCCTCCACATGCAGCCTCTTACCGGATTTTCAGACCCCAAATTATAGTTGGTCTAAATCGGGGATATGCAATTAGCGGACCTCCAGCTGTTGCAGAACTACAAGTCCCATGAGGCATAGCAAGACTCTGACCGCCACAAGCATGACACCCAAAGGCAGAGGCATGATGGTAATTGTAGTTTTGCAACATCTGGAGGTCCGCTAATTGCATATCCCTGGTCTAAATAGTGCTCTGTGTCAGGGGGTCTGGAGCCCCAATCATGGAAACCACAGGGCATACCAGCAAGGATTGAGGCACCAACATGTCTTTAAAAACTTAAAAGTCAAAGGGCACACCACAAGAGACTCAGTACAATCATTTCTCCTTCCCCATGCATGTCAATCTGGCAAAAGAATTGAACAGCATTCCATAGTGCAACCTGTTGACTTTATTGAACTAGTGTAATGTGTATCTACTCACATAAGACAGCATCACGTAAGCATGTAATAGTTTAAGCACTGCCGCCTCTTCCAGCGGGCATGATGATGTCAACTTTTACTGTTGGGAAAATACATTTAAATATTATAACTATCCTGTTACAGACATTTATGCTATTTAATAAATAGGAATACCTCCAAATGTGTTGATTTCACATTGATTAATGCACTGTATAATGTAGTGGTGTATTTAGGTTTTGTGCTGCCCTAGGCCTGACTAAACTTGTACAACCCCTAATTTAAATATGATCCACCCCTTCCTGTCAAGGTCACACCCCTTCCTGTTTAAGACCGACCCTGAAATTTTCCAGTGGGGACACTAGTTCTGAGGGCCTTGGGGGGAGGCATTCTCTTAATCTGCAGAGATTTCCTCTCACTTCCTGTTTGGCTATGGGGCAGGAAATTAAGGGAAATGAACGGATGGCAAAAAAAAATTAACAGGGGCTATAACCATCCCTTACTCTATCCAAAATGAAAAAAAAAAGTGTTGCCTATAGTTCTACTTTAAGCACAAATTTCTGCTAAATTTATGGAGGACTAAGAGGATATAACCATGTCCATGTCAGTGTCCCTTGTGTCTGCACCATCCCTATCATACCGGCAGCAGTGTGGCCGCTTTATGGGGGCGCCAGACCGATCTGTCTTTTGGCCCAGTCTACCTCATTAATCTGGCGCTACACTAAAAGTGTAGCGCAAGCCGGCGGGGACTATTTTCATGCTGCCCCCCTGCAAAGTGCTGCCCTAGGCCTGGGCCTTGTTGGCCTAGGCCAAGATACAGCGTTGGTTTAATGTATACACCTCTGTATATTATATACACTCTGCTTTAAAATTTGAAGTCTGTATTAACACTTCTGTACATTTTATACATCCTCTTACTAATTAATATAAGCCACCGCCACCCCTGTGTCATTGAAAGGACACATGCCATTTACCGCATGCATACCACAATTTATCATTTACCAGCAGATCTTGGTACTGTGACAGTGTGAAATATGGATTGGAAAATCCTGCCTGTTAATCTTAGTGAGATATTTACCATAAAGAATTTTTTAACTTTAACCATTTTCAACAATGGTTGACGTGATCATTGCAACCTGCCACAATCCCGGTCATATACTATAGATATAAATATATACATTGTTAGTGGTTGATTGCCTTCAACCATTTTGTCATTTTTGTGATAAACATCTGGTTAAAAAAATGTTTTTAAAGTATGATTAGTAGTATACAGAAGAATGACAATATTGTGTTATGCTTTTAGCTCACATAAAGTGACAAGAATACTGCATTTCTGTCAAATCAATGGGTACTTGCTGAGAATGTTATTAGCCTAAAAAATAAAAATACAGCCACCACACCGAAGGACTGGTAGGTTTCAATAGATAAAATGTTAACTGTTGGGTTTAGTTACCTATTAAGATGGCATATTTTTTTTTGCTTTTTGACCATGGTTGGCTTTAGCTTTGCCAGCACACAGACCAGCTCAATATCCTGCTACTATTTATGCAGCATTAGGATCAGTGCCTGGACGACATCCCTTAGCACCCAAGGTGAGGATAACAAAGTGTGCCCCCTTCATCCTATGCCATCTACTTATTAATGGAGCACCAGGATTAGGACGTGGACAACATCCCTCAGCATCAAAAGTGAGGATAAGAAAGTCCCCCTCATCCCACGCCAGCCAATTATTCACACAGAATCAGGAGCAGGGCCTAGACAACATACCTTAGCACCCAATGTGAGAATAACAAAAAGTGCATTTCTTCATCCCATGCCAAGCAATTATTCATGCAGCATCAGGAGCAGTGCCTGGACAACATCCATCAGCACCGAAGGTGAGAATAACAAAGTGTCCCCACCTTCATCCAATGCTGGACAATTATGCATGCAACATCAGGAGCAGTGCCTGGACAACATCCCTTAGCACTCGAGGTAAGGATTACAAAGTGCGCCCCCTTCATCCTATGCCAGCCAATTATCAGGAGCAGTGCCTAGACAACATCCATCAGCACCGAAGGTGAGAATAACAAAGTGTCCCCATCTTCATCCCATGCCGGACAGTTATTTATGCAGCATCAGGGGCAGTGCCTGGACAACATCTCTTAGCACACAAGGTGAGAATAGGAAAGTGTGCCCCTTTCATCCAATGCCAGCCAATCATCAGAAGCAGTGCCTGGACAACATCCGTCAGAACCGAAGGTGAGGATAACAAAGTGTGCTATCCTTCATCCCATGCCAGACACTCTGTGTTGACCAGTTCCGGAATGTATTTTTTCCTACACTTTTCCTTCCCTACTTCATTTAATTACATTGGGATGCTGAGACATCTTACCGTATATACTCGAGTATAAGCTGAGTTTTTCAGCCCTTTTCTTAGGCGGGGTCTCCGTATCTCAGCCCTCAGATAGCATCCATCCCGCCCGCCTGTGTATTATTACAGTTCGCTCGCCCGTATCTGTAAAAGTGCCGCTGCTGTAACTCCCGCACATGCCATGACGCTGTGTGCTACGGTTGGCTGCTGGGACTGCCATGTCCTAGCAGCCAGTGACATCATTGGCGCGGCACCTCGCGGCTACCCGGCCACTGTCTGTATTAAAGATTCTACTGCAGCGGGCAGGAGTC
Source organism: Rana temporaria (assembly GCF_905171775.1). Classification (NCBI taxonomy): domain Eukaryota; kingdom Metazoa; phylum Chordata; class Amphibia; order Anura; family Ranidae; genus Rana; species Rana temporaria. Next base: position 328,955,545 of record NC_053493.1, read on the forward strand.
GGGAGATGAAAGAGAGCGGAAGTCTGCTCTTATAAGGCAAGTACAGCACAGTACAGTAATACAATAATACACAGATAACGATTGGACATTGATGGGACACTGGACACTGATGGGGACACTCTGATTTTTCACTGATGGGGACACTCTGATTTTTCACTGATGGGGACACTCTGATAAAACACTGATGGGGACACTCTGATAAAACACTGATGGGGACACTCTGATAAAACACTGATGGGGACACTCTGATAAAACACGGATATTTAACAATTTTTATTTTTTAAATTTACCGTACCAGTAGCTGCTGCATTTCCCACCCTAGGCTTATACTCGAGTCAATATGTTTTCCCAGTTTATTGTGGTAAAATTAGGTGACTCGGCTTATACTCGGGTCTTCTTATACGAGTATATAAGGTAATTAGGTTCTGTGGCAAACTTTATTCAAACTATTTTTTGTCTGCCTATAAATTATATATGGTATTCTTAGACTAGAAATTTAACATTTGACTATTTTGATTCCCTCTGTATTTGCCTGGAATGTTAATGGAAAAATGAAGAAGTGATAATTCACTGCTGGTCCCGGAGGCAGACTAGAAGGTGAGTGGCATTAAGGGCACTTGTAAGAGGATCCTCCTACCCACCGATACCTTTCCTGTTCTGCCCCGCTGCTCTACAGCTTTGCTGGAGTCCCTAACTCTGTGTACTTTCCTCTTTAAGAGACCCCAGGTATCAGATGAAGGGTATTGGGTGCCATCAAACCAAATACAAAACTATTATGATGAATGTTCTGTTAGAAACAAGATACAGTTCAATTCCCAAAAGAATAGGGGATGCTTTTGATTGGCTATAGGCACTGAACGCCCAAGGCAGAAATAAACTTTGAGAAGTCTGTACATTTTTTTATAGTAACTTACACTTTTCTTATAATACATAGTGTATGTGCAGACGCCGTTTGGCTCATATAACCCAGCAACAGAATATTTTGTCAGAACTCAGCAAGAACTTATTAAACCACATTATTCCATGTCATCATGGCACATTACATAAAAAGCCATTACTGGCATTAATATCATGTGACCATAGTACATCATCCACAATAGCACACAATTGTATGTACATAATGTAGGTGGGTAAGAGAAGATCCTTCTACAACAGCACAATGTTTTATAACACATGAATAGATTATATCATCCACTGCAATTATATATCATCACAGTAAATTATATCACACTGCAGCATATCCCAATTAAATATTATATTATTAACAGGCATAGTACAGTATGTCAACCTGTAGCACTTACAGTATATCTCCATCTTTCTCCCTCTGGATCATTTTACCCCAGCCCAGTAACACTTTGCTCCCCTCAGCAGTACCACCTCAAAATCAGTTTATCTTCCCCACCTAGCAGCGCACCACTCTGCCCACCAGCAATTTAACTCACCACCGATCCACTTTTTTTCCCCAGTTACCACTATGCAAATCAGCATTATCGACTCTTAAGAAGTATTGTACGTCTTACCAAACCCCAATCACCACCACAGTATACCTGTCAGAGGTTCCTCTCCTAGGGTATACTCACACCAGGAGATCTATTTATTAAAAAAAAAAAAAAAAAATTGCATAACCATTCATCCAGTGAATCTGCATGAACGTTTTGTGCAAATTGGCCAAACATGAATGTTCTTTAGGATATTTTCTCTTCTGAATGAACTTTTTTTTATAATAGGCCAGGGGTAGGCAATCTCAGCCCTCCAGCTGTGGTAAAATGACAAAAATACTGCATTATGGCCACTAGATGGAGCTGAGGAGCATAATAAAATCATACATATTTGAATTTCATCCAATGAAATTTAACTGTAGGTTACATGTATTTGCTAATTCCCTCTAGCATTCTTTCGAATTGTTACATTGTATCTTTTGTTAAGACACATGACCTTTGCTCCTAAGACCCGGTTCACACTGGGGCGACACCACAGGCGGCTCAGCCGCCTGACGTGTCGCGTCCCATTCAATGCTATGGAACCGTTCTAATAGGAGAGACGCAAGTCGCTCCGACTTAGAAAAAAGGTTCCTGTAGTATTTCGGGGGCGGCTCGGGCCGATCTGCATTGACTTTTATAAAGAAGTCGTTTTGCGAATCGCCTCTGAAGTCGTCCTCAGGACGACTTGCAGAGTCGCCCCCGAAGTCGTGTCGCCTTTGTGTGAACCGACTCTTAGCTTCTAGTGTCCATAATGCAGTATTTTATTACTACCCATAACAAAAAAAAAAAAAAGAACATTTATTCAGAAGAATAAATGGATTAAAGAACATTTACATAGTTACATAGTTAGTCAGGTTGAAAAAAGACACAAGTCCATCAAGTTCAACCACAAGAAATAAAACAATAATAATATCGTACAATCACATATACCCAACTCCATACCCACAGTTGATCCAGAGGAAGGCAAAAAACCCCAGCAAAGCATGATCCAATTTGCTACAGCAGGGGAAAAAATTCCTTCCTGATCCCCCATGAGGCAATCGGATATTCCCCAGTTCAACTTTACCTACAAATCTTAGTACTCAGTTATATTATGTACATTTAGGAAAGAATCCAGGCCTTTCTTAAAGCACTTTACTGAGCTGGCCAGAACCACCTCTGGAGGGAGTCTGTTCCACATTTTCACAGCTCTTACTGAGAAGAAACCTTTCCGTATTTGGAGGTGAAATCTCTTTTCCTCTAGACGTAAAGAGTGCCCCCTTGTCCTCAGTGTTGACCGTAAAGTGAATAACTCAACACCAAGTTCACTATATGGACCCCTTATATATTTGTACATGTTGATCATATCCCCCCTTATTCTCCTCTTCTCAAGAGTGAATAAATTCAGTTCTTCCAATCTTTCCCCATAGCTGAGCTCCTCCATTCCTCTTATCAGTTTGGTTGCCCTTCGCTGCACTTTCTACAGTTCCCCAATATCCTTCTTGAGAACTGGAGCCCAAAACTGAACTGCATATTCCAGATGAGGTCTTACTAATGATTTGTACAGGGGCAATTCCCAACATTTGTTTTTGCATGTAAATTAATTAGACAACTTGTTATGCAATTTTTTTTAAAGACCCTCTAGCTCAGGGCTCTCCAAACTATGGCCCTCCAGTTGTTCAAGAACTACAATTCCCATCACGCCCAGTAATGTCTGTGAATGTCAGAGTTTTACAATGCTTTATGGGATGTGTAGTACCGAAACAGCTGGAGGGCCGCCAGTTTGGAAATCCATGCTCTAGGTCAGTGGTCTCCAAACTGCGGCCCTGGGGCTGGATGCGGCCCTTTGCTTGATTTTACCTGGCCCTTGGGGCACCATTTCATTCACTGAAACCAACAAAGGGGCACAGTTCTTTCCAATGACACCAACAATGGGGCCCAATAACACCAATGATGGTGGACCATTCATTCCAATGACATCAACATGGGATACAATTACTCCCAATGACACCAAAGATGTGGCACAATTTCTCCCAATGACACCAACAATGGGGCCAAATAACACAAATGATGGGGACCATTCCTTCCAATGACACCAACATGGGGTACAATGACTCCTAATGACACCAAAGATGTAGCACAATTCCTCCCAATGACACCAACAATGGTGTCAAATAAGACCAATGATGGGGGACAATTCCTTACAATGACATTAAAGATGGGGCACAATTCTCCCCAATGGCATCAACAATGGGGCCCAATGACACCAGTGATGGGGCACAATTCCTTCCAAAGACACCAACGGTGGGGCATAATTCCTGTCACTGACACTAAAGATGTTTACACCAACTGATGCTGGAACTTTTTCTACTCCCTATGGCTCCCCTAAAGTTTTAAGGAGAGTAAACGTTGTATAATAAGTTTGGAGACCCCTGCTCTAGGTGTATGAACAGCACATTGGCTGAAATAGAGCTGCATTCAGAGGCATAAGAAAAATAAAAATTTCTCCAAAAGTTTATTTTTTTTCTGCTGTGCATGACGCCTTATGCCGCGTACACACGATCTGGCTTTTGCCCGGCCAAAAGCACATCGGAATTCCGACGGAATTCCATCAGAGTAAAATAGAACATGTTCTACATTTAAACTCCGATGGAATTCATCAGAGTTTCCGATGGGGCATACACACCGTTGGAATTTCCTATGGAAAATGTCAGACGGGGCCTAAGGGATAGAAGTCTCACAAACTCCAGATTTGCAAATTTTTTTTACCATACACTTCAATGCCATGAAAGAACTATACTGATTACGTTGACAAGCCTTCGCCATTTTTCATGGCATGATTCCAAATCTGTACAATAAGAAAATAATAACTTTTCCAGCTGTTGCTTATTACTAGATTTTCTCAAGGCATAATGCAACTGCCATAAAAACACAGTATAATGCACGTTTTTAAATTTAACAATAAAGCCTCCAAGATGGATGATGCCATTCTTAGGATAAGCTGACGTGGCTGCATTCTCTATTGGAGTAAGCAATGATTGTCTATGGGCTTAGTATGCAGATCCCCCATTTGGATGCAGCATGTGGCTATTTGTGTGCGTTCCTCTAAAAAATGTATTCAGAGGGTAGAGTAATAGAGCAGGTACAGAAATGCTTATCCATTCATGTGGAGATGAGCATCTGGCTGCTGGTATGGCCAAATAAAATCCGAATGAGCTTGTTAACGATAGGGACAAATCATTTAAATAAAGATGTTCTGTTTTACTGGCATGGCCCAGGTGTTATGTATTTTACACCGTAGAGGAAATATATCACATGCACCATTTCTACAGAAAATTGCTGTGTACTTATATGCAGTATGTTCTTTATTATATAGTGATGGGTGAGTGCACTCCAACAAAGCCTTGTTTTATGCCTTCAAGGATTTTCAGTTTTTTTTATTGCTTATTACATATCCTGGCTTTATAGTAAGAAACGTCTCATTTCTTACAGTATATCCATGGCTGGATTCTTCATGATTATAAGCAATTGGCCTGCTTTTCCCATGAGGGAACACAGTTTTTCTCTTTTTTTTTTGATGATCCTGTATTTCTTTTTCTCTTGAATTCTGTGCAAATGTCTGGTTAGTAAAGTATTAAGCCCTGTACACACGTCCGGTTTTCCTGTCAGGAAAACTGCCAAGAGAGCTTTTGGCCTGGAAAACCGGCTGTGTGTATGCTTCCTCGCAGTTTTCCAGACAGGAAAACTGCCGGGAAACCCGCTCTCTATTTTCCCGCCGGGATTCCTGGCGTTTTTTTAAACCCGGCAGTTTAACTATGGGGAAACACTGCGATGGAGCATACACACGGCCGGGATCCCCGGCCAAAGCTCTCCCCGCAGTTTTCCCGACGGGAAACCTGGCCATGTGTACACTGGGAAAGTTACCGAGCAGGTTCTCGGTTTTCCCGTTGGGATTCCCGGCGGACTATATACCGCCGGGAAACCTGGCTGTGTGTACACTGGGAAAGTTACCGAGCAGGTTCTCGGTTTTCCCATTGGGATTCCCGGCAGACTATATACCGCCTGGAAACCTGGCCGTGTGTACACTGGGAAAGTTACCGAGCAGGTTCTCGGGTTTCCCGTTGGGATTCCCGGCGGACTATATACCGCCGGGAAACCTGGCCGTGTGTACACTGGGAAAGTTACCGAGCAGGTTCTCGGTTTTCCCGTTGGGATTCCCGGCGGACTATATACCTCCGGGAATCCCGGTCGTGTGTACAGGGCTTTAGTCCACAGTTTTTTCCCCCAGTTTGAATAGAGTAGGGAAGTATTAGAGACGCTGCTACGTTTTATGGCTGTCTGTGTCCTCGATTGGGAAAAAATTAAATGTTATAGTTATCCCTAGATAAAAAGTTGTGGGGAAATCTTCCAATGGTAACAGCTATTCTGTTGATAACTGTCTAAGGAGGGATTTCCTTTCATTTTATAGAAATCTTCTCTTGCTTCCTGTTTCCAGGACAGGTTGTGAAGGGAAATCTAAAAACAACAACAACAAAACAAATGGCGAACGACCTAGTGAATTACCGACATAACTATATTTATTTAAAAGGAAAACACATATTATACTCACAAACACATGGCAAGCATAGGCATGTGAAGGGTGACAACAAGACCACCTTGAAACCCACAGTGCTCAGCCAGTGGTGTGGGAAGCCTCAGTAGCATGCAAAGGCTAACGTGTTTCAAGGGTCAAACCCTCTTCTTCAGTGCTCTCAATTTATAGAGATCTTCTATTGCTTCCTATTATGTTACCAGGACAGGATGTGAAGGGAAATCTACCCAATGGGAAAGGACAACAAAAGATAACAAAAAACAAACTTTCAATTTTGTTTCCTACTCTATACAAAAAAAATTACCATTCATTATGTTCAATCCTTGACTTAAAGTGATTGTAAAGTCTTGTTTTTTTTAAGTTAAAAATAACAAACATGTTATACTTGCCTGCCCTGTGTAGTGGATTTGCACAGAGCAGCCTGGATCCTCCTCTTCTCTGGTCCCTCTTCGGTGGTCCTGGTCCCTCCCTCCTGATGAATGCCCCTACAGCAAGCAGCTTGCTATGAGAGCACCCGAGATGTAACTCCCTGTGTCCTTTCAGACACGGAGCTGTGGCCTGCCCCCACCCCCTTTCTCTCCTCATTGGCTGACTGTCTTTGATTGGCAGCAGTGGGAGCCAATGGTATTTAAGCTAGTATTATCATAATGACAAAGCATATAGAATTGTTAGGAGTTCAGCAGTGGTTTACTTCAGAGTGGCCCTTGCTATTCCTTTTGCTATCCCATCTAACAGTACCTGTGCTGATGTTCTCTTTATTGCTTTCCCTCTAGTTCTATAGCATTCCTTAGATAGCAGCGTAAAAAAAACTGTGTAAAAATGTACCGTATATACTCGAGTATAAGCCGACCCGAGTATAAGCCGAGGTACCTAATTTTACCCCAAAAAACTGGGAAAACGTATTGACTAGGCCTAGGGTGAGAATGCAGCAGTCACTGTAAGCGGAAAAGAGGGTCAACAATGCCGAATTGTGCGCCTCACTGTGCCCATTGCAGCCTCACTGTGCCCAACCTCACTGTGCCCATTGCAACCTCACTGTGCCCACTGTGCCCATTGCCACCAAAAAAAGGACGCCAATTTTATTTGGGAGCCATGTCGCACGACCGCGCAATTGTCAGTTAAAGCGACGCAGTGCCGAATCGCAAAAAGGGGCCGGGTCCTTTAGCTGCCTAAAGGTCCGGGTCTTAAGTGGTTAAAGCGCAAAAAATAAAGAAACACAGTGGTGATCATATACCACCAAAAGAAGGGTCTTTTTGTGGGAAAATTATATTTTATTTATGTACAGCATTGCATTACCGTGCAATTGTCAGTTAAACACAATGGCCTGGTCATGAAGGGGGTAAATCTTCCAGAGTGCAAGTGGTTAATGTAGAACGTTTAAAATTTTCCATTTTCAAAACACATAAAGCTGCCATCGTGTTCTTTCATTTGTCCAAACATGTATTCTGGTGCGTTGGTGGATCCTTCAGACATTACTGCACAGTTATGCCAGGTCTGAAGAAAGGTTAACAACACTATTGTTACAATGTGAATTATGCAATTATAGGTTCACCATTCCATTCCATTTTCCAGCCAATAACCTTAAAGTACTTCAGCGTAGCTTCTTTTACCTAATGCTAGTCATAATTGCCCTTTACTTTATTGGTGGATGCCAGGGTATAAAATAAGTCTGTGTTTCTGATCCTATATTATTTAACCTGAATGTAATCTAATCTGTGCTAGGGTCATTGTCTGTCTGACTATATGCATCACTCTACATTAGTAAGTGTATTTATTTCAGTCAGTGCACATCCATGCATTAACTTGTGATAGGTATTTCTGTTAGCAGGGTATTAAAATAATGTGCTGGAAGCTTCTTGTTTGCAGCAATAGCTTTTATGGAGGATTAAAGAATATGTCTTTACAGCATTGGAAAACAGGAACTGCATACAAACAAGTGCACTGAACATAGACAGAACATACATCCTGTGATTACATTACCATAGAATACACACTATATTACTGCAGTACCACCTGCTGCTTTGATAGGCATAATGCTTACAGTATTGTCAGTTTTTTAAGCAACCATGCTATTGTTTTTTCCAACACCCCTTCTCAACAGCATGGGCTTTGTCAAATTACATTCAGCTTCTTCTGGAAATAACTATGACATTCCTTCAACAAAGACTTGGTGAGTGCATCAGCAGTCATCTCCTCTGACGGGCAGTATTGAATGTCAATAATACCTTGCTTATGTTTGTCCCTCAGTAGGTGATACTTGACATCAATGTATTTGGTCCTAGGATTGACCCTTTCTGATTGTGTAAGCTTTATACATCCCTGGTTGTCTTAAAAAATGGGAATTGGTTTTGACATGTCTATCCCAATGTCCTCAAAAAGTTTGACAAATCCATATCTCTTCTTGACATGCGTATACTGCTGAAATGTACTCTGCTTCAGTTGAAGATAGAGCGACAGTTGCTTGCTTTCGACTAGACCAACTTATGGTTCCTTCCCCATACTGGAAGATTAATCCACTTGTGGATTTGCGGTTTGTACAGTCCCCGGCCCAATCAGCATCCACATACCCGACCAGTTTTGGATTGGACTTTGCTGGGGGTCATCCACTGGGCATGGGCGCAATTCAGAGAGCACTTTATTCTTTGCCAATGAATGCAACGTTTTCCCAAATTGGACAGGGTGGAGATTGTGACATCACTGCTCTACCTCTCCACCTCATCCAGTCAGAGAATGCTTTGCATTCATTGACAGAAAGGCCCTGAATAGAGCCTGTGCTGTGTTCAAAGTGCAGCAGGGCAGTGGTTCGGCACAGAGATCAGATAGTAGTGTGAATCACTGTAGTAGCAGTACTTACTACAGTGATTTCTAGTTTCCAGGAGGGTCCCACAGCAATGGCACATACATACACTATATTGTCAAAAGTATTGTGACGCCTGCCTTTGTGTGCAAATATTGGTGCACAAGTCTTGAGTTGAAGGGGCCACCACCAAACTGTTCCCACAAAGTTGGGAGCATGAAATTGTCCAAATTGTCTTGGTATGCTGACGCCTTAAGAGTTTCCTTCACTGGAACTAAGTGGCCAAGCCCAACCACTGAAAAACCAGTGTGCAGCATGAAGCTGTCTCCCGGGGGCTATACCGTATTACACACATCCGCCTTTTATATCCTGCTGGCTGTATCCATCCTGTAGGCAGGGCTGGACTGGGACAAAAATCTGGCCCTGGACTTCATCCAGACAGGCCTACTTTGACAGGTCTCTCCCATGGCGGCCGGACAACTCCCGCACCCCCCCCCCCCGCGGCCACCCAAGTCCCCTCTCCCCCTTCACTAGCCACTAGCCGTTCTACTTTATTAGAGTAGAGCAGCTGGTACTGGTACTTTTATAGCCAGTGGGGAAGCTAGACATTATTTCACCCAGGGAAAAGAATCAGTTCGGTGCCCCCCTTATGGGACAAGATTAGGCAGAAGTGAGAAACTCCCAGGCCATAGCTGTTGAGTCAACTGTTTGTCCCCTTCCCCCATGCTCCTCTGTTGCCCCCCTGCTCCTCTGGTCCTCCCCCTGCTTCTCTGTTCTCTCCAGGTGAGCACTGTGGGGAGAGAGAGGAGGAGGAGAGGAGGGGGCGGCGGTCTGCTGTCACTGAAGCCAGCCCACTGAGCCATCGGCCCACCGGGAAACTCCCTGTAGTCCCAATGGCCAGTCCATCCCTGCCTGTAGGTGATCTTTACTTTTCCACATCAGCCTGGTTTACCTGATAAGATACCGAATGCTATACTCTGACAGTATGTGGACTCTATGGGGCAGATCCACATAGATCTGCAACCGCGCAGCGTATCAGAGATACGCTACGCCGCCGTACCTCACCTGGCATTCTTTCAAATCCTCAAAGATTTTGCACCGTAAGTTACGGCGGCGTAGTGTATTATGGCGGCGGAATTCAAATCGGCGATTAGGGGGCGTGTTTTATTTAAATGAAGCACGTCCCCGCGCCGAATGAATTGCGCATGCTCCGTTTTCAAAATTTCCCGCCGTGCATTGCACGAAATGATGTCGCAAGGATGTCATTTTTTAAACTTAGACGTGACTTCACGGACGACTTACGCAAAAAAAAAAAAATTAAAATTTCGACGCTGGAACGACGCCCATACTTAACATGGCAAATCTAACTATACGCTGCAAAAAAGCAGCTTTAACTATAAGCCGGAAAAAGTCGACTAGAGACGACGTAAGAGAATGCGACGGCCGCGCGTACGTTCGTGGATCGTCGGAAATAGCTAATTAGCATACCCGACGCGGAAAACGACGCAAACTCCACCCAGCGGACGCCGAAGTATTGCATCTAAGATCCGAAGGCGTACGAAGCCATACGTCTGTCGGATCAAACCCAGATGCCGTCGTATCTTGGTTTGAGGATTCAAACTAAAGATACGACGTGGGAAATTTGAAAGTACGCTGGCGTATCAGTAGATACGCCGGCGTACTCTCACTGTGGATCTGGCCCTATAAGTCTTATCTACTATTTCTCTGGATGTTTGTCAATCGAGACTTTTGTCATTGACCAAAACCGCGGACCCTAAATTCGTGTGTATATAATGTATGGCATTTCCTGTATTGAATATTCCCCATAGAGGGAGTTCTTTGCCTTAGAATTTTCTCCATTTGATTTGTTTATAGAGCTTTTGAATATACTCACATATATCACTGCCACTGTTTTTCCTATGGAACATCTTCTGTATATGTAGAGTCTCCGATATTCGGATATATTTATATATCAGACTTTATTCATCCCAAGATAGTGAGATTTGTTCTCTGTCACTGTCCCATCTTGTTGTTCGTCCTGAAGAAGCCTCACGCCGAAACGCACAGAGGCACAAGGGATACAATTCATACATTTCAATATCTTGTATTTTTTTTATTTTTGAACATTGTGTCTATTTGTTTGTATTTTTTGTAATAAATATACAATTTTTGCTATTTCTATTGTCTTGTCTGACCATTGGTTACCCTTTTTTGAGTAATCCTTTATGTTCTTCCCCCTGAAAAACAACCCCACACCATAATCCCCCCTTCACCAAATAATTTGGACCAGTGCACAAAGCAAGGTCCATAAAGACATGGATGAGTGAGGTTGGGGTGCAGGAACTTGACTGCCTGATAGAACACCTTTGGGATGAATTAGAGCACACACTGTGAGCCAGGTCCTTACGAATGCTCACGAATGCTCTTTTGGAAGAATGGTCAAACATTCCCATAGACATATTTCTAAACCTTGTGGACAGCCTTCTTAGTGGAGTTGAAGCTGTTATAGCTGCAAAGGGTGGGCCAACTCAATATTGAACCCTACGGACTAGGATTGGGATGCCATTAAAGTTCATGTGCATGTAAATACTTTTGACAATATAGTGTACTTACATTGGGCCAAGCTGGACCAAATTTGAAGTTATCTTATTTTGTTTCAGTGAAAACATGGATATTAATTTTGGAGACAGTGAAAAGTTTGTCATCTTCACTCACGTCTGATATTTTTCAGGAAAGGCCAGTTTTTCTTAATGATGCCACCTATTTCTCTTCTAATCATGTACTTAATAGCAAAGAATACATGCTCCGGCTCTGGAGTCTAGAATTTCGCTTACTGACAGGGGACAATAGGGCACTCCGCAATCATTGCTTGATCCTGTTTTTTTCTTAGCTGCCATCCAAGATTTTTTTTAAAACTTCAATGGACACTAATTGGTTTGCCTTTTTGTAAGCTGCAAGGAAAATATGAAAGAGGTAAAAAACATCAAATGTCTAAAGAAAGCAAACTGTTAACTATATATGAGTCAGTCTCAACACAGACTTATTAACCACTTAAGGACTGCCTAACGCCGATAAACGTTGGTAGAAGTTCACGGCTGGGCACAGGCACGTACCTGTACGTCGCCTTTAAGAGCCCAGCCGTGGGTCGCGCGTGCTCCGCCGGCGGCGCGCTCACGACCCGGTCTGAAGCTCTGTGGCCGCGCCCGCGGGACCTACAGACCCGATCGCCGCCGGTGTCCCGCGATCGGGTCACAGGAGCTGAAAACGGGGAGAGGTGTGTGTAAACACACCTTCCCCGTTCTTCTCTGTGGCAGTGTCACTGATCGTCTGTTCCCTGTTATAGGGAACGACGATCAGTGATGTCACACCTACAGCCACGCTCCCCTACAGTAAGAATCACTCCCTTAGGGCACACTTAACCCCTTAGCGCCCCCTAGTGGTTAACCCCTTCACTGCCATTGTCATTTTCACAGTAATCAGTGCATTTTTATAGCAATTTTCACTGTGAAAATGACAATGGTCCCAAAAATGTGTCAAAAGTGTCCGATGTGTCCACCATAATGTCGCAGTCACGAAAAAAATCGCTGATCGCCACCATTACTAGTAAAAAAAAAATATTAATAAAAATGCCATAAAACGATCCCCTATATCAATAAACGCTTATTGCGATTTTTTTACCAAAAATAAGTAGAAGAATACGTATCGGCCTAAACTGAGGAAAAAAATTATGTTTTATATATTTTTGAGCAGATGAACAAATAGATGGACAGCCGCACTCCAAAAATTCTTTATGGGAAAAGACGTGCTCTTTATTTTAAAAAGGAAAAAAAGCTATGACTAAGCATTAATTGTTAATGGTAGCTATGACTAAGCATTAATTGTAACGCGTCAGCTGTTCATCCCACTGTATGCTGTTGTGTGCTGTGCATTTTTTCCTTTTTAAAATAAAGAGCACATCTTTTCCCATAAAGACTTTTTGGAGTGCGGCTGTCCATCTATTTGTTCATCTGCTCAATCCTATGCATTGCCAGCACCCGTGTGGCTCCTAAGTGGACATTGATTGCCTGCTTGTGCTCACCTGGAGCGGCGGTCTCCCTACCTAATCGTTTATATATTTTTGGGGGATATTTATTATAGCAAAAAGTAAAAAGTAAAAAATATAGATTTTTTTTAAAAATTGTCGCTCTATTTTTGTTTATAGCCCAAAAAAAACGCAGATGTGATCAAATACCACCAAAAGAAAGCTCTATTTGTGGGAAAAAAAGGACGCCAATTTTGTTTGGGAGCCACGTAGCACGACCGCGCAATTGTCAGTTAAAGCGACGCAGTGCGGAATCGCAAAAAGGGGCAAGGTCCTTAACGTGCATAATGGTCCGGGTCTTAAGTGGTTAAAATGTAAGGTCCATTTCAGATTAGCACTAACACCTGACATGGATTTGGTAAGGGGAAGTGTTAAAGTGGTTGAAAACATCTGAATTTAACAATGAACAAACCATATCCTCATATAGTGTGTACTTGTCTCAGTCTATAGCACTTAGTGTGAATTCTGTCTGCTTTTTCCTTCCTCTGCTATCTGCATGAATCACTTCTCACAATTTTTCCAGACACTAAGCAATCCTTAAAGATGGCCCACCACCATGCCTCCCAACTTTTAGAGATGGGAACGAGGGACACCTATTAGCAAAAGTATGTGGGCATAGGACACCCCCCCTGCCACGCCCCCTTAAAGGAGCATTATACAGATTATTTAAACCCAAAAGTGCTTTTTTTTTAACCACTACTGTTCCATTATACTGGCTTTTGAAATTTACAGATGCAGCAATCTATAAATTGGATGAAAGGTTTAGCACTTGAAAACGCTGTTTGAAAGATAAAAAGTAAATTTTATATACAATCAATACATCAGGCCAAAATGGGGGATAAATGAGGAGGAAAGAGGGACAGAGGGACTTTGTTCCAAATCAGGGACAGTCCCTCAGATGAACATGTTTTCCTATGAGACTGTGTGTGTGTGTGTGTCCATTTTCTCCACTCATGTCTCAGATTACACTCAGCTGTCTGATCTGTGCTGACCACTGTGTGACAACATATCACTGCCTCCTGCCTCCTGGAAACTAAGAAATACCCTTTGATCAGTGAACGTTGGAAGGTTGTGAAGGAGAGAAGGCTGCAAATAACTAGGTATAGCTTATGTGGGAGGATTGATTCATCTCTGTGTATCATCTGAGGCCAGTCACATCAGTGGGCCTATGTAAGGGTGTAAACTCACTTTAATTTTCTTCATGTGCTTTTATCTTTTAGCTTGTTAATGTAAAGAATTATCAGGTTAGAGAAAAACATTAAAATATTTTAATATGTAAAATTATCCCATATTTCCTGATCTGTCCATAGCCATTTTGGTAACCCGCACCTCTCATAGATTATACAAATTGGGCTTAAATTGCTAAAAAAGAAAGGGCTAAGAGATATGATCATTGGGTATTTCTTTATTGTAGAGTAAAAAGAAGAGAGATGTGTAGTAGAGCAATGGGATCACAATGTGACGCAAAGGCAGTTTTTTAAAAAGTGCAGAGTAACACATTTGTTGAAAAATTACTTTTTAACACCTCCTTGGCCACATTAGGTATTACTTTTTGGGTTTTTATGATCTTGGTCTTGTGAGATGAAGTTGGAGTTTGTTAACAGAGAGAGAGAAAAGTTAATAAATCAGTAAAAAGCCTTTCTTTTTCAAGGCATTTCCACCCAAAATGAACAAAAAAAACCTCTAATAACATGAAATATATATTTAGGAGATCCATTCTCAGGTTGATCCCTTCCCTAGAATACACAAGGTCTTGTTCATGGCCATCTTCCTGTAGCACTGGCATTTTTGCTATTTTACACATGCAGAGCAGGAAGTGTTTTGTTTACTTTGTGAAAGGACTCACCTACCCATAATGCCCACTCACTTACTCATGAACATAAGGTGGCTGAACTGCATGCTGGGTGGGTAATAAAAGGCAGAGTGCAGCCATTTTCTGTCTCTTCTGGACGCATGGCCTGCCTGCAGGGATCTGTGAAGGAGTGTTCCAGAAGAGGGCATACATGGAGCGGAACAGCAACCATAGACTCTGCCTTACCACAATGTGCTGGAGAAGCAGTGTGATCGGGGCTGAGGATCCAGAATCCCTGATGGAGCCAAGTGAGGGTCCGGGTCATCTTGCGGAGCGGAGCAGCGTGGCGGTGCTGACTGGCAGCAGGACTGAGACAACCGGAGCGGAGGTTCCCAACTTTCCAAGTCTGGTGTGGTGAGGGGGCTGTAGCCCAGAAGTTATTTAACACACTTAACACACTTAGACTCATCTCATAGAGTTGCTGAGACCTGTAGTCCTACAGGGAGGTCTCATTCAAATAGACTGAGTTCGATCAGGCCTCAAAGCCTATATTTCATTGAGGGTTGACTGACGGTTAGGGGATACCTAAACCAGAGGCACCTACAAGTGTGTTGCATAGCAGGAATTGTTATCACTCTTCATTTTATATCACTTCATTACTTGTTAAACCCTTGGATTACAAACACTGCAGTACAACAGCTAGCAGAAGAAAGAAGACCAGAGACTACACTTCTCACTGGGAGGGTTTGTGCTTCGGTTACAGTAAAAAGGACTGCATTATACCTCAGGGGGAGCTCTTGAGAAATTGTATTGTGCTGTTTTTGATATCCTTGCATTAGTATGTTTAATGCGGCTGTACTGGAAGTGGGAAGGTGACCAGTGTCAAGGCATTGTCACTCTGAGCACTAGTCCCGCTTGGAGACGCGCCGCAGTAGAGGTTCAAGGGACCTTTAAGGCTCCATTCACACCTAGGCGTTTTGTCGCCTGTAGCACGACGCTATTGCAGCCTGAAATACGCTGGAGGGGTGACTTAACATTGTTGGCTATGGAGATTGTTCACATCTCCATGCCGAACGCCAAAACGCCGTACGCCTGAAGCTCAAAACAAGTCCCGGACCCTTTTTTCAGGCGGCTTTCGGCGTTCGGCATAGCCGACAATGTTAATCACCCCTCCGGCGTATGTTAGGCTTAAAAAACGCCGAGTTTTGTTGCGGCAAATCGCAGGACAAAACGCTGCAATTTGTCGCGGCAAATTGCGGTAAAATACGCCGCGTTCAGGTGTGAATGCAGCCTTAGTGTTAATAATTTGTGTACACTCATTGCACTATTATAGTAAGTTTGTATGTTGATACAGTTATTATAACTACTGTTTTTATACCAGTCTCAGTAAACTTACATTCTGGTTGATCATAATTGGTGTGAGGCTTGTTCATTATCCTCACAGGTGGTACAGCGGATGCCCAGATAATGGTAAAGGTACACTATATACACATTGTTATGGTGGTATTGTTCCTTGTAGTGAAAGTTTTACATCAACACTGTTACACAGCTGTGTCAAGCGGGCTGAGACAAGTTATTTGGGGGTAAGAGAGCAGAGTACATGCCCAATCAATTACCAGCAGCTCCTTCGGGGGTAAGTGCTACATTCCCTTTTATGTGCATTAGAACTAGCAGAAAGGCACCCATCATCCTATACAGTGAACTCAGAGCAAGCTGTAGGGTTACAACCCTCAGGAGATGTTTAGTATTTCTAGTTCTCAATTCCAAGGACAACCTCAGCCCCTCTGACACACCTGGTTGAATGAAAGTTACTGCAAACACTTCTATGATTTAAAGGGGTTGTAAAGCTTTGTGTTTTTTCACCTTAATGCATCCTATGCCATAAGGTGAAAAAACACCTTGCACTCTCGGGCCCCCCAGCCCCCTGTTTTACTTATCTGAGTCACAAAACTCAGTGGACGTGATCCCACGATGCTTTCCCCCAGCTTGAGGTGGTTCTTCATTGGAGATTGATAGCAGCGCAGCCATTGTCTCCCGCTGCTGTCAATCAAATCAATGATGCGGCGCGCCGGGGGCGGGGCCGAGTGATACACTCTGCGGCTATGGCCATTGACTGTATCACATAGGAGCCCACCCGCAAGCTAACCCCCTTGGTAGAGCGCTTTCCAAACGGGGGTTAGCTCTTGCGGAGAGGAGCGGAGACAGCGGCCGAGGGACCCCAGAAGATGAGGATCGGGGCCACTCTGTGCAAAACTAACAGCACAGTGGAGATAAGAATATTATGTTTGTTATTTTAAAATAAAATTAACCTTTACAACCCCTTTAAGTATAAGCTTTAAAAACTTAGCTGTGAATTAGCACCAGGAAATAGACAAGACCGTTTGTTGGTACATTTACTCAATGTGTTGGTAAAGGTTAGAATAAATGGTGGTTTGGTCATAAAGGAGTTGTTATCAGATAGAACCAGAGAGGTTTCTGATTGATACACAGTACCCCCTACAAACACCAACATTTTACCCTGCCCACAGCTGACTGTGCACACTTTAGACCTCACATTTTGTATTTGCTCAATCCTTCTGTTGAGATGCACATCTAGGGCCAGATTCACAGAGGAGATACGACGGCGTATCTCCTGATACACCGTCGTATCTCCTGACGTATCTATGCGGCTGATTCATAGAATCAGTTCCGCATAGATAGCCCTAAGATCCGACAGGTGTAATTGACTTACACCGTCGGATCTTAGGATGCAATACTTCGGCCGCAGATGGGGGGAGTTCGCGTCGTATTCCAGCGTCGGGTATGCAAATTAGCAGTTATGGCGATCCACAAAGGTTTTTCCCGTTGTTACGTCGGCGCAAGACTTTTTTTCCCGTCGCAAAGTTAGGTGTGCTTTAACATGGTGTAAAATTACTCCACCATGTTAAAGTATGCCCGTCGTTCCCGTATCGCTTTTGTTTTTTGTTTTTTTTCCCGGCGTAAGTACGTTACGCACGTCGCGATTCACAAACACGTCGGGCCGCCGTAAGTTCGCGCAAAGCACGTCGGGAAAATTGCGAACGGAGCATGCGCAGAACGTCCGGCACGGGAGCATGCCTAATTTAAATGGTACCCGCCCCATTTGAATTGGGCGGGCTTGCGCCGGACGACTTTACGTTACACCACCGCAAGTTTCCAGGTAAGTGCTTTGAGGATCAGGCACTTACACTAAAAACTTGCGGCGGTGTAACGTAAACGGGTTACGTTACACAGCCGCAAATTTTCGTGAATCTGGCCCCATGTGCCCACTAGAGACTATCAGCTTACAGGTCCCCATTTTAATTTCTACTCATGGTCCCATTTGTCTAAAAGTGTCCCCCGAAAATACAAAGGCAACACTCTTATTAATATGTGTTCATGACTCACCTACGTTTTATGTACTACGATAGTCTGCATTTGCCATTTCGGAATAGTTCAAGGGCAGGTGCCTACATTTCCATTTATATCAATCTCTGTAATGTACATCGCTACAACGATAGGCCATTTATACGTTACCAGCAGATCCATAAATCTGTTTTACCCAAAGGTCACACTGAATAAAGTTCCATCAGACTTTATACTCAATACTACGATATGCAAATGTAAAGCATTCCTTTTGTACTAGAAATGAGAATCAGAATCAGAGACACAAACGTGTACGCTAAATACTCTACTCCTTCAATCCAACAACTAAGGATGGCAATACATAAGATTATGACACCCATATTAACCCTTTCTTGTTAACATTTCTGATCAAATTATTTTTAATTTTTTTAAATAACTTTAGCATTACTATTGGTGGCACCTCCACATTTCTTATAGCAGCCCCATTTTGTGTATCACATATTTTAGGACTGTTGGGAAAGTATTTTAAAGGAAAAGCTACATTCCACTATGTCAACAGTTTCCCAATGTAACAAGATTACTTTAAATATTTCCAGGACAACGCAAACGAAACAGGCCAGCACATGTAAACATAGCCTGGAATAAATAATGTAATCATTAAAGTGGTTGTAAACCCTTAGGCCCCGTACACACGACCGGTTTTCTCGGCAGAATCCAGCAAGAAACTCAATGGGAGACGTATTCTGCCGAGAAAACCGGTCGTGTGTACACTTTTCGCCGAGAAACACGTCGAGCCAAATAGAGAGCATGTTCTCTATTTCCTCGTTGGGCAATGGGGAAATTTGGCTCGACGAGTTTTCTGACAGCCGAACAAGGAACTCGACGAGAAAAACGGTGTGTTTTGCTCGTCGAGTTTCTCGGTCGTATGTACGGGGCCTAACATATATCCAGTGAAAGGACGATCCTCAGGTGATACACATATAGACATAGAGGTTCCCCAGTTGTGGGACTTGATAGGCACTTCAAACACATAACAGATAAATTGATAAAAAGAGATATTTATTATGAATCATCAGTAAAAGACAGGAAACATGAAATATACATGATGTGAACAACTGAAAATACACCAACTGCACACCTTTATGGAGGTCAAATCATTTTAGCTGTGCTGTCTAAATCCAGCCCATACTCATATTACTACAGTACTCAGTGTAGGGTCTGCCATTCCATAATGGGTCCATAGGTGCAGGACCCTGTTTGCCAGGCCTTAGTGCCCCCTGGTGTTTCCAGGTTAAGTGTAGCACCTTTTGGATGCTCCTCTTTACGGTTGGCTGTCCTATCCAGTACAACATACGTTACTGTCATGGTCTTACCTCTCTGCAGGCTTCTCTTCACTGACATGTGCTGGCGGCCATCTTGCTTCATGGGGTTCTTGTAACCTGCCTCACTCTGCGGCTCCTCCTTCCCACTGGGAGGAGCTGGCTGCTCTGCATATATATATGACGGCAGCTGCAGCATTTCCTCGCTTGGGCCTCTCGTCTGTTACCCCTTCTGTGATCATGCTGCTTGTTCCTGGTTACCGACCCGGACATTCCTTCTGGTTCCTGATTCCCGGCTTCGTTTCACCCCGTCTCTAGCTACAGACTTCGGCTTGGCTGACGTTCTTCCCTGGCTATCGACCCTGGCACTGTTGGACGACTCTTCTGGCGGTTACGATTGTCAGCGTGGACTTTGACCTTGCTGTTTGGTTTCCAATAAAGATCCTCTTATTCATTTATCTGTTTTGTACGTCTGATTCATGCTTCCATGACAGTTACCTCCAAGGTTGGATGGAAAGGCAGAAATTTCTGAGACTCTGTTTTTAAACCAAACATGGAATGTTCTTTGATACACCAATGAACGACTAGGTTACCTCTTATAAACCTGATAAAGGAGCCACATAATCGTTGTAACGCGTCGGGTGGAGGATACCAGATTGTATCATCATCTTGCTGGTTCAGTTGGTGTATTTTCAGTTGTTCGCAAAATGTATATTTCATGTTTCCTGTCTTTTACTGATGATTCATAATAAATATCTGTTTTTATCACTTTATCTGTTATGTGTTTGAAGTGCCTATAAAGTCTCACAACTGGGGAACCTCTAAGTCTATATTCATATTTAGGGATGTGGCACACTCTGGAGTCTAATCACTGATACCCCCATACTCAAGTGATACACAGAGATTAAACAAATCCTCCTGAATAAGTTGTACCTGTTTATCTATAGTCTTTTATTCTCTACAGCCATTTAAAGTCCAGAATTAATAGGCTTGTCTGAACTGTGGGAAAAAAGGTGGCGGGGGAGGTTACACCATGCAGAGCTCAGTGAGAAGAGCTGATTGGAAAGGAAGAGACAACCCCTTTCCCCTTCACACAGCTCACGGGAACAGAGTTGAGGCTGGCAATCACCTGGAGTTCCCTTCGCAGTCACCTTTTTTCTCTTGGTGTCAGAAAAGTTTGTCAAAAGTGATTCACGCTAATAGCAAAGAACAAAGCAACAGACTCAAATTAGATGTATGCTTTGTTCATATTTTATGTCTACAGTTTACAACCACTTAAGCCCTGGACCAATATGCTGCTAAATGCCCAAAGGCGTTTTTACAATTCGGCACTGCGTCGCTTTAACAGACAATTGCGAGCTTGTGCGACGTGGCTCCCAAACAAAATTGGCGTCCTTTTTTCCCCACAAATAGAGCTTTCTTTTGGTGGTATTTGATCACCTCTGCGGTTTTTATTTTTTGCGCTATAAACAAAAATAGAGCGACAATTTAGAAAAAAATGCAATATTTTTTACTTTTTGCTATAATAAATATCCCCAAAAACATATATAATTTTTTTTTTCCTCAGTTTAGGCCGATACGTATTCTTCTACCTATTTTTGGTAAAAAAAAATCGCAATAATCGTTTATCGGTTGGTTTGCGCAACATTTATAGCGTTTACAAAATAGGGGATAGTTTTATTGCATTTTTATAAAAAAATTTTTTTTACTACTATTGGCGGCGATCAGCGATTTTTTTTCGTGACTGCGACATTATGGCGGACACTTCGGACAATTTTGACACATTTTTGGGACCATTGTCATTTTCACAGCAAAAAATGCATTTAAATTGCATTGTTTATTGTGAAAATGACAGTTGCAGTTTGGGAGTTAACCACAGGGGGCGCTGTAGGAGTTAGGGTACACCTAGTGTGTGTTTACAACTGTAGGGGGGTGTGGTTGTAGGACTGACGTCATCGATCGAGTCTCCCTATAAAAGGGATCACTCGATCGATGCAGCCGCCACAGTGAAGCACGAATAGCCGCGCCGTCGTCCCGGATCGCTCCCCGCGGGAATCCGACCGCCGCATGTCGCGGGGGGTCCCGATCGGACCCCCGACCCGCGGAAAGGCAAGGACGTACCTGTACGCCCATTTGCCTGTATGTGCCATTCTGTGGACGTACATATACATGTGGCGGTCGGGAAGTGGTTAATCAATCTCTTGCCAGTTTGTTTAACATTTTTTGCTTACTATTTGCACTACTCCCTGATATCACTCTTTTCTATACAGATGCTGGTGTCATCTTATATCAAGTATGATCTTTGGCTAATCCCCTGCCCAGAATTAGAGGCTAGCCCATAGATGCAGGAGCCTGTTTTTAAAGGAGGAATTTCATATTTTACCAACTCCCCAACTGGAGATCTTTAAAGGATGGGCATGCACAGCTGGGGAGGGGGGGGGTAGAAGGGGGGACATGAGACAAATAGAATAAAAGTCTGGGGGGGACTAAAGAGACAAATAGAATAGAAGAATCAGCCATTCATTTGCTTAAACACAAATATCATTTTTATCATATATATTTTTTAATAAAATACTTGCTTTTTTCCCTTGTTATGTCTCGGTTTTGTTAATCTCCTGTAATCGCATTGCAGTCACTTCTTATCTTTAATTAATCTTAGGGCTGATTTCCTAGATGGCAATAGCAGTGGATCTAGCATTTAGTATATGTTGAAATGGACACTTGTATTCTCCACTGTAAGCCAGTGTGACAGGGTGACAACGCAAAAGAAAAATTTGGAGACAGGAAATGAGCGTTGTCAAGAGCTGGATCAGATTTAAAAATATTGAAAATTACTTTTAAAATGACATTACCATGTTAAAGCTTTCATAAGATGTTAGTAATTAGTTTTGCATACACTTTAAGAATCACAGCTCCCCTGTGATCCATGCCTCCCTCTTGCATAGTGATAAATTAGGTATGAAGCCTAGACATCACTGCATGTCTTATGCCTATCTGACTCACTGATGGATTACTTTATACTAGCAATGAGCCTTCACTCACCTGCTCTTACAGCTAAAAACTGTTAGCTTTAATCTTATATTTGAAAGTGGAATATACTTGGAATAAGGTTAACAGTCCTGCTACAATGGATACAGAAAGAGTAATAGAAGGGTAGAAATGCTTTACCTTGGAGAATATTGTGCGCCAGGTACTCTTAAAGCGGAGGTCCGCCCACCACTGTAGATATTAAAAGCCAGAAGCTACAAATACTGCAGCTGCTGGCTTTTAATAATAGGACACTTACCTGTCCTGAAATCCAGCTATGTCGGCACCGCAGCTTCTGATTCCATCAGCTGTTTCCATCAAAGTCAAGAGAACAGCCTAGGGTGGCAACACTGCTCTTCCATATATATACACATTCCTTGGAATTCAGAAAGACAGATTTTGTGAAAGTGTCTCTAATGTGTTCGGTGGTGCAGCATGCGCCAAATTCATGAACCTCTCTAGAACTTGTACTTAAAATGATTGTAAAGTCTCTCTCTCTTTCTCTTTTTTTTTAAATAACAAATGAGTGTAGTAGTTTTGCACAAAGCAGCTCCAAACCTCCTCTTCTTGGGTCCCTCTTTGGTTCGTCTGGTCCCTCCATCCTGTCAAGTGCCCCCACAGCAAGCGGCATTCTATGGGGTCACCCGAGCCAAGCTGCAGCTCCGTGTGTCTATTCAGACAGGGACCTGCCGTTCGGCCCTGCCCCTCTCTCTCCTGATTGGCTAACTGACTTTGATCAACAGCCGCAGGAGTCAATGTGCATTTCCTGTAGAGCGGTATGCAGAGTAGCATCATATAATGAGGTAACCATTTATTTTAAAATAACATTTAAAATATTTTAAAATACGTTTTAGGTAACCCCTAAAAACTAGCAATAAGTAAAAGAAAAGCCTTAGAAATTCATTTGTTTGAGAAAAAATTTCCATCTTGGTTCTTCAAATTTTCTTATCAGTACAGTCATAACTGAATGTTAACAATTATAAAATCAAAGGAATATTCCTAAAAACAAACATTTTGAACCAAAATTCTGCTAGTATATGGCTAGAGAGGATGGAGAGGCCAAGGCGAAAAAAGCATACTTGCCCAATTAGATTACGCTTGCATTTTCCTTTACAGCACATGAAATAAAAAGAGCTCACTACCCCTTACATATAATTCAATGGTTGGCTGCACATTCTTATCATCTGCTGTCCTTTCTGCAGCTGGAGCAAGATGAACTTCACAGGATGAGACATGTATTGATGGCTTCTAATTGACAGCTGCTTGCTACAGATCATTAGCGGGGAAATACCTGCCCCGTCTTGTGAAGCGCTTTCTGAGGCTGTTGAGAACAGGAGCCAGAGTAGATTAGGAGATTTCTTGGCTGCCCACGACATAATCAAGTAGTAAGGAACTGTGCATCTTTTACAGGACAGAAGGCGACAAAGGGGTTCAAAGAAATAGGACAGAGGTTCTATCGAACCATTTATGTTAAATATACTGAATTACCCAACATCCCCCCCCCCCTACACACACACATACACCTTGTGCAGCGTCAAAGATAGTCATATCTCGTCTTCAAACGTTGCTTTTTATACTTAAAAAAAACACTAGGGAGAATTTAAACATAAAAAACGAGATTATATTTAGTAAAAACAGTAAAATTGTAGAAATAGAAATAAGTACCTACCTCTTCTTCTCCAGGGAACTGGCATTTAATTTATTTTTAAAACCTAAAAGGGGCTCTTTACCAAGGTGGACAACCAGCTTTGCAAGATCTATGCTAGGAATTAGAGCCACTCTTCGGGTAGGCTATGGTCCAAATGAGACACTATATTGGGCCTTATTTAGTAAAGTGACTAACATAAAAATGTCCTTAAAGCGGGGGTTCACCAAAAAAACAAATTTTTAATATTAGATTGAGGCTATTTGTGGGAAGCACAATCGGGTGTTTTTTTAAAAATCAATGAAGTACATACCGTTTTAGAGATGTTCTCCGCGGCTTCCGGGTATGATCTGCGGGACTGGGCGTTCCTATTTGATTGACAGGCTTCCGACCGTCGCATACGGCGCGTCACGAGTTGCCGAAAGTAGCCGAACGTCGGTGCGCAGGCGCCGTATAGAGCCGCACCGACGTTCGGCTTCTTTCGGCAACTCGTGATGCGCCGTATGCGACGGTCGGAAGCCTGTCAATCAAATAGGAACGCCCAGTCCCGAAGATCATACCCGGAAGCCATGGAGAACATCTATCTATAAAAGGGTAAGTACTGCATTGATTTAAAAAAAAAACACCCGATTGTGCTTCCCACAATTAGCCTTAATCTAATGTTTTTTCGGGTGAACCCCCGCTTTAAGACATGGAATGTGGGGCGTGTGAATTTTTATATGATAAGATGCTATTGGGTAGTTCAATACATTTTTACTTGGATAAATAACACCAGTTGTGTTTTCCTGTCCAATTGCCAAATTTTTGCTTATGGTTTAATATTCTAATCTTTGTCTGTGAACGATTTTGAACTTACCTTTGTTACAGTGGATTTGAGCCTCTCTGTTTAAATTTTTTCTAGATGATTGTATGTAGGTTGCAAGGAAGTCAAAGACCTGGCTATTCTGTTTAAAAATAGGTAGGAGAGATGCAGACAGCACTATCCAAAACTCAATGAGGATGTGGAGCGCCTCCAGTCAAAACAATGCCAAGCCGATGTTAAGGCTAAACAGTTTATTGAGAAACTTAGTACAGTACATATGATACCAGGCCAGTGTGGATGGATAAAAATGAGCTAATGTCTGCTGGGTCCAGAGGGCAAGAGAAAGGAAATGATAACATCTGCTTGGCATTGTTTTGACTGGAGGCTCAACATCCTCTTTGAGTTTCGGATAGAGCTTTCTGCATCTCTCCATCTCCATGACGGCTGCTTAGGACAGGCTCTGGGGCAGTGGACAGTAGGTTTTCTCATAGGATCAGCGCCTGAAACATTGTGTTGTTTTTGTCTATTTAAAAAGAGCGTAAAAATCCAAGTTAATAAACTAAAACGGTTATAGTCCCAGAGGTGCAGGGAGATGAGCAGGAGGGGGATTAATTGATATAAAGTTGAAATTTTCCTAATGACTGAATGTCCTTTGGAGTACAGTTAAACCAATCATTAAGAAATGAAAATAGTATGGCACAGCTGTAAATCTGCAAAGAACAGGCCATTCACCCAAACTGAGTGATTGCCAAAGGTCCTTTCACTAAAAACTGACTTGAAGGAAGTGCATACTTATGTAATCAGTTATCTAGTGTTTTCTTTTCCCTTTGTTTCATTTTGCAAAGATCTGTTTTCACTTTGACATTAAATAGAATATTTCTTTTGATTTGTGTTAAAAAAAATATCTACTGCGATTTAATGTTCCATAACAATAAAACATTGAAAACACCCAGGAGGTTGAATAATTTTTATAGGCACTGTATATGAATGCTGAATATAAAGCAGGACAGAGGCACTAAAAAGTGTGTGAATGTTGAGCTACACACTGGCTAGCATCAAATATCTGTGCCAATCTTTGGTTGCATCGAGTGTTTAGTCCTATGGAGAGTGCTGGGTCCTAGCTTACTGGGGGAAATAGTGACCAGATAAGGTTTTCTACATCATCTGTTTGCTGTGCCCCCAATGAGCATAATCTGATGGTTTGTCTTGGGGTCCCAGGGATGGGCTGGCCATTGGGACTACAGGGAGTTTCCCGGTGGGCCGATGGCTCAGTGGGCCAGCTTCAGTGACAGCGTTCCGCCGCCCCCCCGCCACTCCTCTGTCTCTCCCTTCCCGCAGCGCTCACCTCCTCCCCACAGCGCTCACCTGGGGGGGACAAAGAAGCAGGGAGAGGACCAGAGGAGCAGGGGGGACGACAGAGGAGCATGGGGGAGGGGACAGACAGCTGACTCAATAGCTATGGCCTGGAAGTTTCTCACTTCTGCCTAATCTTGTCCCATAAGCGGGGCCACCAAACTGATTCTTTGCCCCGGGTGAAATAATGTATAGCTTCCCCACTGGTACTGCCTATAAGAGTACCAGTACCAGCCATTCTACTCTAATAAGGTAGAACGACCAGTGGGTAGTGAAGGGGGAGAGGGGGCTTGGGTGACCAAGGGGGGGGTGCAGGAGTTGTCCGGCCGCCATGGGAGAGACCTGTCAAAGTGGGCCAGTCTGGATTAAGTCCAGAGCCAAATTTTTGTCCCAGTCCAGCCCTGTGGGGTCCTAAGGACATTAATATTAGATTGTCACTGATCTACCTGAAAACTGGAATTTCTATGGTCACCTGAAGCCTCTGTAGACCCTGTATGTATGCGTATATAATGCCGCACCTATAGATTCAGAACAGTAGATCAGTGTATTGTTGTGAGTTGTTTGCAGTCTTGGGTTCAGAAGAGAGCAATCCATGACTGCTTGGTTATTCATTCAGGACGTCTTCTGAACCCAAGACTGCAAAGTGCAAACAACCCATCACAATACACTGACCTACTGTCCTCAAGCTTAATAAAATTGTTACTAAGGCTACACTAAGTAAATGATTGCTGGGAGGAAACAAATATAAATAGCGATTCCTCAACAAGCAGTAGATAACATCATCTCAAATATGGTTTATATTATGAGGTGTGTTCCTCTGATTTCGAGAGCAGCATATAGAAAAAAGGGGGACGAGATCCCAAGAAATTGACCGGGTATCTGTACTGTTGTTCCTGTGTGGTTGGATAGGTAACTCGTAGTAGATGTGTGATGAATACCCGGTAGACACACTAATTGGTGGGATTTATATTGATTATAAAAGGACTCCTACTACATGTCTATTCATGCTCTAAAGAAACTCATGTCTCGAGTGAAACGTGCCAGCATGACACCATCACCTGTTCCTCTGATTTCGAGAGCAGCATATAGAAAAAAGGGGGACGAGATCCCAAGAAATTGACTGGGTATCTGTACTGTTGTTCCTGTGTGATTGGATAGGTAACTCGTAGTAGATGTGTGATGAATACCCGGTAGAGACACTAATTGGTGGGATTTATATTGATTATAAAAGGACTCCTACTACTATGTCTATTCATGCTCTAAAGAAACTCATGTCTCGAGTGAAACATGCCAGCATGACACCATCACGCTCTGTGAAGTGAGGGCACAGACTGTCTGCCAGAGACTTTCCCCACCTGACACCCTTGGTTGTTCATAGGTATGCGGAAGTGATTCCCGGTTGCTAGCAGGCGCCACGACGTGAGACGCCAGAGGCACAAGCTGAGCAGTGAGCGGATCCATTCCTTTCCCATCTCATGAGGATATCGACTTTTACCTTGATCGGATCCGGATGGTCTGTTGGTTTGACAGCTTAACAGCTTGGAACAAACTGGGAACCTGGAGAGTGGTGAGCTGTATCCACGTCAACTACACCCGGCTGGGTATTGATTACTTACACACACTCACCTTCCCCACAGACATCCATTAGTCTTTCCACCAATCCCCGTGGTCTTTACACTACGAGCCTAGACTGTCTCTTTGTGAGAACCCAGGCTGCCTCTATTGCTAAATTCCTGCTTCTATTTCAATCACCAAAATCTTCTGTCACCTCTCTATTGAGAACTTATTGATGTACATAATTTCCTACATCGGGGAATGTCCACAACACAGACCACGCCTTATCTCTTACTGAAATCATCAGTGGAGCTGACGTTTCTCTTCTGTGGAGTATCACACTGAAATCATATTGAGTGGTTATCTCAAATAGAGGCAGCCCCCGTGGATTTAGTGGTCCATGTATTATGTGTGGAGTGAATGTCTTTGGTAGCTACCTGTTAGAGCTGCACAATTAATCGTTAAAAAATCGTGATTCTTCACAATTCTTTCATGTAGCAAGTGTAGAGACTTCTCTGCTCGCTCTGGCAATCTGCCAAGTTTTTAACGACATTGTCTGTGCTAGTAGATAACTAGAAACATTGTAACTCTTCCTTCTTAGATCAAAGGGATGAACTTCTGTGTGTAAATGAGGGAAGTTTAACCACTTAGGCCCAGATTCTCAAAGGAGATACGACGGCGTATCTCCAGATACGCCGTCGTATCTCTGAGCCGTCGTATCTATGTGCCTGATTCTTAGAATCAGTTACGCATAAATTTGTATTAGATCCGACCGGAGTAAGTCTCTTACGCTGTCGGATATTAACTGCATATTTACGCTGGCCACTAGGGGCGTGTACGCTGATTTGCGCCTAGAAATATGTAAATCAGCTAGATACGCAAATTCACTAACGTACGCCCGGCCGACGCAGTACAGATACGCTGTTTATGTTAGGCTTTTCCTGGCGTAAAGTTACCCCTGCTATATGAGGCGTACATGCGGCGTATCAATGTTAAGTATGGACGTCGTTCCCGCGTCAAATTTTGAAAATTTTACATCGTTTGCGTAAGTCGTCCGTGAATGGGACTGGACGTAATTTACGTTCACGTCGAAACCAATACGTCCTTGCGGCGTACTTTGGAGCAATGCACACTGGGATATGTCCACGGACGGCGCATGCGCCGTTCGTAAAAATCGTCATTTACGTGGGGTCACATAACATTTACATAACACTCGCCCACATCTTCCACATTTGAATTAGACGGGCTTACGCCGGCCTATTTACGCTACGCTGCCGCAACTTACGGAGCAAGTGCTTTGAGAATACTGCTCTTGCCCGTCTAAGTTGCGGAGGCGTAACGTAAATAGGATACGTTACGCTTGCTCCAAGATACACCGCTGTACGTGAATCCGGGCCTTAGAGTCTAAACCTTTTTCTGACACTTGTTTCTTACAAAGTTAAAATCAGATTTTTTTGCTAGAAAATTACTTGGAACCTCCAAACATTATATATATATATTTTAGCAGAGACCCTAGGGAATAAAATGACGCTTGTTGCAATATTTTATATCACACTGTATTTGCACAGCGGTCTTTCAAACGCAATTTTTTGGGAAAAAATACACTTCAATGATTATAAAAAAAAACAGTAAAGTTAGCCCAATGTGAAAGATGATGTTACGCCGAGAGAATCGTGATCTATCTTCTAATCAAAATTTTTTTAGCCAGAATCGCGCAGCTTTACTACCGGTACCTATAGACAACGTTGTTTATTTTTAATTAAATGTGGTGGAGGTTATAACTATTTGTACCAGTGTTTATGCGGGATTGTTCAATAAAGATATACAATTTTTTGATAATACCGGAGGTTTTTCCCTGAAGAAATTCTTGGGATCTCTTCCCCCTTTTTTCTATATGTCCTCAAGCTTAAGGTCCTGTGTCCTACACGCAAATACATGGTCTGTGTCTGTATACAGTATTGTCTGCATCAGTCTGTAATCTGCATTCCCACATCACACTGTTGGTTGTACTATTTGTCTGTAGCAAAAAAAAAAAATCAATAGACAGAAAAGCCTACAGGTGGCGAAGGAAGAAGGCTGCCATGGTAACCAGGTAGCAGACAATTTTCCATCCTGCAGCATCCACTCTCTAAAGAAGTATCACTGTTACTATGCATCCTTCTAGCAATTACAAATTGCTGCTGGAGAACTTGAGAGGATGAAGCAGCCCCTGGGGGATCAGAACTTGCCCAAAGGGTATAATTACCATACTAGTAAATTTTTGGAAATACGAGGTAGTGTATAATTCCATCAGTAAAATTGTCTTTGTGCTTCTGTTTCTTTAGATGCTGTTTTATATAGAGTGTTGCAATTACTTGTAGTCCAATACTATGGAAACAAACTTCAGAGGGATGCAAGGCTCCATTCATCTCAACTGTAGATGTGCATTGATTTGAAGCAGGATTACTGGCTAAGCTCAGATCACTAATTTTTACCACCAGATGATGAAGCTAAGCAACCGTTTTATCAAAGATGAAAGCCACGGTTACATGATATATTTTCTTAGTGAAATGTTCTTGCTACATCCTCTGCTCGATGTGATTTAAAAGGATTTTCTTATCGTCGCTATTTCTTGATATTGTAATATGTTAGACAAGCAAGAATAGATGTTCTGACAGTCAGTGTACAGTGACTGATATATATTGAGCGTGCTGGGGGTCCTATCACTTTCAGGAGCCAGCCAAGACAACCAGAAATAAAATGTTTAGAAAGGCAGTTATTCTGCCATCTAAGATAACTGACAACTGATACTATAAAATAAGTTCTACTAATTAAATCCCAAAGTATTTGTCTAGATAAAAGAAATAGCGCCTACATATTGGAATTTTTGAGCCGAAGCCTGTCTTTCATGTATTTCACACTAGCACTGAATACAGTGTACTTGTATGCTATATTGCCGGGATTGGCAATTAGCGGCCCTCCAGCTGTTGCAAAACTACAAGTCCCATCATGCCTCTGCCTCTGGGTATGATGCTTGTGGCTGTCAGAGTCTTGCTATGCCTCATGGGACTTGTAGTTCTGCAACAGCTTGAGGTCCCCTAATTGCATATCCCTGCTATATTGTATCTTAGCGTGAAATGTGCTCTGTCTCTGCTAGCACCTGAATACGAGTGTTAAGCAGTGACACTGATACTACGGGCTTAGAGCGGTGCCGATCTGTTATGGTACCTATTTTTTGCTAGGGGAGACAGGCTTAAAGGGGAGTTCCAGCCTTTTTTTAAGTTTATTAAAAGTCAGCAGCTACAAAAAGTGTAGCTGCTGGCTTTTAATAAACAGACACTTACCTGCTCCACGGCTCCAGTGACGCGCCGGCCGTGGCTCCACTCCTCGCCCCCCTTTTGCCGGCCCGCGTCTTCATTCCTAGTGTGGGCACCCGGCAGTGACAGCTTTCGGCTTCATGGCTGGGCACCCACTGCGCATGCGCGAGCGGCGCGGCGCCGTGCGATTGGACAGGCGCTCGCCTACAGGGAGGGGCTGCAATAAGGCGATTAAGCTAATCGCCTTACCAGCCCCTCAGCGGAGGGAGGAAGTGGGACAGGAAGTCCCCTTCTCCTGAAGCCCCCACCCCCCCCCCCAAAAAAAGTACATGTCAAATGTGGCATGTAAGGGGGCGAGGAGTGGGTTAAGCGGAAGTTCCATTTTTAGGTGGAACTCCGCTTTAACTGGTAAAGATTATGGATACAGGGACACACAGGAATAGTCTTAGCAGGTTTGTTTTGCACTTTTATTCAGAAATGCAGCAGACACGTTACGGCAGTGGCCATCAACCCTGTCCTTAGGGCCCACTAACAGGCCAGATTTTATGTATTACCTTGGGGAGATGCAGACCAGAATACTGCAATCACTGAGCAGCATATTATATCACCTGTGATGTATTTCAGTTATCTTGCAAACCTGGCCTGTTAGTGGACCCTGAGGACAAGGTTGATGATCACTGCGTTACGGAACCCCTATTGTGTTTCCCAAAACAAACAGGTAGCACTTGTATCCCTATAGTGTTCTGTCAGCCTTTTCACACGCCCATAGCAGAGTGGGAGCCCTGAGCATAAGTCAGCTTAAATATATAAATGCCTGTGGACAGGGGAGACTAATACTGTATTTATTGGCGTATAACACTCACTTTTTTACCCTGAAAATAGAGGGTAAACTGTGCCTGCGTGTTATACGCAGGGGGCTGTTGAATGTTTTTTTTTCTTGAAACTTCCCTCTTAAAGTTAGGGTGCGTGTTTTACGCCGATAAATACAGTAATGATGTCAGGCTGACAGGTGAGATGTGGACCTATGAATGGGGGCTCATTTGCACCCAATACTCTAGAAAGCCTCTGGTTGCCAGGACCAAGAACGTAATCTATTAGAATAATAAGATTCTGTTTTCTCCACATCAGCCAAATAACCCTGGAACCCCTCACCAGACATAGATAAGAAACCTACCTGACACATATACCATAGTTGCCAACATTTTAAAAAAAATTCCAGGGACACTTTGCAGCACAGCTATTAATTAATTACCACACTGACTTCTCCGAAGCTCCACCCACTCCGCATAATCTTCGCCTGGCGAAGATTATGCGTAGTGGGTGGAGCTTCGGGGAAGTGAGTGTGGTAATTAATTAATAGCTGTGCTGCAAAGTGTCCCTGGACAAATGTTGGCAAGTATGATATACATGTACAATCCTGACATCCAATGCCCCGTAGTGCCTTTACAGACCCTGGTTCTTTTAATAAGCCAGACCCAACATGCACCCCTTTGAATGACTTCAGACCAGACTCATAACAGTTAAGGTAAGTTTACCGGAAAAAAAATGCAGCATAACATTTTAATATGAACAACATCCTTTTGTTTATCCTGACTAGAATAATGTAGTGCCACAGGCCTACTTCCATGAGGTGAGAGTCTATAACGGCATTGTTTATGTTTTGGATGCCTATCAAAAACCCTGGTTTATTCATCAGTGCCAACGACTGCGCTCACAGGTGATGCTGGAGCTCACTGGACCCATCGGAACCCATCTTTTCGGACCTCAGCTATCCCCCTTTTTATAGCACAGGTGGAATGTTTAGGACCAAACTAAGCTAGAAACATTTAACCTTTTCTCCAGCCTGTTCTGGCCGCTGGCTCACTAAACCATACACACTTCAACCTACCTACAGGCTATCCATGGTGCCAAATTAGGTGAAGGCAACAGCATCCCTTCTTTATGTATCTTCATCTTTATTATTGCCATGTTGAGCTTGTATAGTATACATGAACTGTATATACAGTACTTGTGCATAGTAACCAATCAGCTTCTAGGTTTTATTGTCAAAGCTTAAAGTGGAGGTTCACCCTATAAAAAATTTCTAACAGTACATCCAGCACCGTGCTGCATATAAAATGTCACTGACCTTTATTTTTTTTTCCCTGTAGATATCGTTTAGGCGTGGAAATCACCGCGGCTTCCGGGTAGGGAATCCCGCGGGAGTGGGCGTTCCTATTGACATGCCTGCGCACCGGCGCCGAATAGAGCCGAGCCGACCTTCTTTCGGGAAGTCGTGACGCGCTGTGTGCGCCGTCGTTTAGCATGCCAATTGATTGGCATGTCAATAGGAACGCCCACTCCCGCGGGATTCCCTACCCGGAAGCCGCGGTGATTTCCACGCCTAAACGATATCTACGGGGGAAAAAAAAATAAAGGTCAGTGACATTTTATATGCAGCACGGTGCTGGATGTACTGTTAGAAATTTTTTATAGGGTGAACCTCCACTTTAAATAAACAAGCTGGAACTAGAAACTGACTGGTTACTAGGCACAGTTGCACCCGATTCTATGTGCTCCAGCTTAGTAAATCTGTGCTCCAGTTTTAATGTACATAATGCTTATTCTAACTGAAATTTGAATTCAGACAGATGGTGGAAGAGCCTGCAATGGCTACCCAAATCTGCAATAAAGGACAGGACGAGGAAAGCTATATTGCACAAATCCTATCTGTGTTCTCTAGTTAGGTATAGCACTGGGGGTGTATAGATCAATCGGATAAAGCAGAAATAATCTACGCATAGAAACGTATAACTTCAGGGTCCTAGATAAATAATTGCTGAAGTCAGAGAATGGGAGTGTTATTTTTAAGGTATATTGCATGAGGAATATCCACTGGCCATTCTACCTATTTAAATAGGGTCTGTAATTGGTTGAGTGAGTTAATTCTTTAAGTCTTTTTTGATGACAATATATTGGATTTCCAATTATTCCAATGTAAATTATTCCAATGTGAGTGATTTGTTCTTTGATTACAGATAGTTCTTTGCAGCCTACTCTAGACCTCTGGTGCTAAAAATAAACCAGTAAGCAGTTCCTCAGCCTAATCAATTTAAACTCAATAACGTTGTCGGGAAAATATGGAGGAGGGATAGCTTTGACAAAGACTAAGATGGTTAATCAACATCTATATGCTAAGCAAAAACAGTAGCTTCAGTATCTTTTTGTTATATGCATCAGGATTATAACTAAACAATTTTGGTTGGATGGGTAAAAGAGATAAAAGCAGTTAGTCATTTATACTGTACATATATAACAGTGGTGTAATCAGTGCTGGTGCAAGGATTTTTGACACCCTAGGCAAAACCTAATTTTGCCACCCCCTTGGCTCCACCCCTGACTCCACCCCCTTTCCCTGCCCATGTATACCCCACCCTTTTATAGACTGCTACCATTTTGGCAGTGCAGTCAGTCACTGGCCCGGGGCATGATACGCATGCAGCGTATGTAGGAGCCTGGAGGTGGCGGGTTCACTGGCGTGGCACCCCTGACTGATGTGCGCTCTAGAACAGTGCCTACCTTGTCTATAGGTAGCATAGAAAATCAAGGTACTGATGATCAGTGCAGGCCCATCAGTGCTATCTATCAGTGCTGCATATCAGGGCCACCCATCAGTGCCCATTAGTGCTGCCCATCAGTGCAACCTATCAGTGCACATTAGTGATGCCTATCAGTCCCCTTGGGCACTGAGTGCCACCTATAAGTCTCCATCAGTGCCACTTATCAGTGCAGCATCATCAGTGCCCATCAGTACAGCCTCATCAGTGCCCATCAGTGGGGAATCCCTCATAATGGGCACAGGAGATGTACAGACCCATGAACTCAGCACAGGGATGGTAGGAACCCCTCATAATGGACACAGCAGGTGTACAGACCCTGGATCTCAGCACGGGGATGGCAGAAAGCCCTCATAATGGGCACAGCAGGTGTAAAGACCCGGAAACTCAGTACAAGGATGGTGGGAACCCCTTATAATGGTACAGTAGGTGTACAGACCCAGGAACTCAGCAAATGGATAATAGGAACCACTCATAATGGGCACAGCAGGTGTACAAGCCCAGGAACTCAGTACAGGGATGGTAGGAACCCCTTATAATGGGCACGGCAGGTGTACAGACCCCTGGATAGGAGGGGGCAAGATTTACTTGAACTTATTGGCTGTATTTTCTTCCTGCAGTCGCTAACTGCTGGTGGAAGGGAGAGAAGGAGAAGACCCCTTTTAGATGCTACAAGTGAAGGAAAATGCAGCCCAGTTTTAGTAAATGCTGCACCCCCAGGCTGTACTAGTATCAGAAGTAACCAGGAGAATACATAGGGAATAGTGGGCAGCAGCCAGACTTGTAAGAAGTGTTTTCTATGGGTGGTCACCAGAAGAAAAAATAAACATAAAGAGAGCCAACACACTGACCACCCTGCACAGCACTGATATCAGCTCCAGTAACAGCTTGTGTACCAGGACCGAGCACTCCCCTACACCCTCTGCTTCCAACCTGCTATGCTGTGATCTGTGCATTGTGACTGGGGGAGAAGGGGGCATTCCAGGGAGGGAGCTCTGGGTTATTAGGAGGAAGAACTGAGTTGAACTCTGGTGTGTGTCATCCTAAAGAAACTGTTTACTGTCCTATAATGGGGGTGAGCAGAGTGGGTACAGAGTGCAGTTTGCAGAGCAGTCAGTGGTGTGTATAGGGCGGCATTTACAAGCATCAGTCGGCTGTATTTTCCTCCTCTGATGTCTCCCTATACACAGTGGCCCAGATTCAAGAAGCACTTGCGCCCGCGCAACCATAGTTGCGCGGCGCAAGTGCTTACTTGCTCCGGTGTAACGAGTGCTCCTGATTCAGGAACCTCGTTACACCGACTGCAGCCTAGGATGTGACAGACATAAGCCTCCTTATGCCTTCACATCCCAGGCTGCATTCTTGCGTTGGCCGCTAGGGGGCGCGGCCTTTGTGATCGGCGTATAGTATGCAAATTGCATACTACCACCGATTCACAAAAGTTGCGCGGGCCCTGCGTACGCAAGGTACGGAGTTTCCGTACGGCGCTTTTAGCATAAGGTTGCTCCTGCTAATAGCAGGTGCAGCCAATGCTAAAGTATAGCTGCACCTCCCGCCCGTGAAATTGAAATTACACGTCGTTTACGTAAGTGAACCGTGAATGGCGCTGGACGCCATTCACGTTCACTTAGAAGCAAATGACGTCCTTGCGACATCATTTGCCGCAATGCACGTCGGGAAAGTTTCCCGACGGAGCATGCGCTGTTCGCTCGGCGCGGGAGCGCGCCTAATTTAAATGATTCCCGCCCCCGGCGGGATCATTTACATTAGGCAGCCTTGCGCCCGGCTGTTTAGCATATTGCCCGCCCAATTTACGGAGCAACTGCTCCGTGAATCGCGGGCAAAGCGCAATATTTGCGTGGGCGCAGAGAAAAAAATTTGCTCTTTGCCCACGCAAATATTGCGCGATTCTACCTGAATCTGGGCCAGTAAGTGCGGCTCCCCAGCTAGGACTTTATCAGTTTGTGTGTGTCAGTGCCCAGGAGGAGTGTCAGGAGCTGGTGAAGACACTTCCAGGCTGCTCTGTGTATTGTTGGTAGGAGGAGAGCGCAGATCACTCCCATACAATGCGGAGCGGCTCTATCAAAATCTTCTGCTTTCCTCAGTGACTGTTTGGTAACGTCTCCGCAATCCTCCCCCCTCCTTGTGTTTGTCAGTCCTCTCAGACTGACACCTGGCTCTATACACAAGTCTGTTTCATCTCCTCACCAGAGAGCTGTGTACAGTACACAGCAGCAGCAGTTGCGACCTAGGTGGCAGTGCGCCCTAGGCGAATGCCTAGTCCACCTAGTGGTAGCACGGGCCCTGGGTTTATCTAGATCTTTATAGTCCAAGTCCAGCCAAAACTTTTAGTTTTGGACAAAATGGATAAGGGATAGGACCTCTATTAAGTTTTTAGTTGTGGTCTGCGTTCCTATGGGGGAGATCCACCTTCATTACCTGTCTGAATAGCCCAGTCTTTAGTTGGGACACAGACTGCCACAAAACATTTTTAAGACCCCTTTCACACTGAGGGCGTATTGCAGGTGATATATAGCGTTAAAAATAGCGCCTGCAATCCGCCCTTAAAAAGCTGCTCCATTGTCTCCAGTGTGAAAGCCCCAAGGGCTTTCACACTGGAGTGTTGCGCTATCAGGACGGTACAAAAAAGTCCTGCTAGCTGCATCTTTGGAGCGGTGAAGGAGTTGTGTGTATACCGCTCCTCCACCGCTACTGCCCATTGAAATTAATGGGACAGCGCGGCTATACTGCCCGCAATGTGCTACTTTATCAGCGATTTGCGGGCGGTTTTAACCCTTTCTTGGCCGCTAGTGGGGGTTAAATGCACCCCGCTAGTGGCTGAAATGCGCCGCAAATTCGTCCATAGTGTCGGCGGTAAAAATAGAGGCGTTTTACCACTGACGCTATGGGTGGCTCAGTGTGAAAGGGGTCTTAGGCAGGCCATAGAAGGTGCAAATTTATTTCCTGTACCCACAGGTTGCAGGAAAGGAATTTGCATGATTCTCTCATCAACACAGACAGTGCGGACAAGCGAATCACTCCTGCCGGGACAAGACAGTGATCATTTCAAGTGGCTTTAGCAGCCGCTTGTGATAATTGCAGGTGAATGATCAATCAACTTGATACATTCAGTCTGCCCACACACGGTTCGAATCTCGGGTGGTTCCTGCTGAACTGGCCAAGATTTGATACGTCTATGGCCGGCCTAAATTATACATTACAGGAAGTAGGATGGTATTCTGAAAGCTGCCTTCAGGAAATTGGACATTAGCAAACAAAGCTGTAAGAACAACCTGGTATACATCCTCCTGCTCTTTGAAAGAACAACCTGGTATACATCTACTCCCTGCTCTTTGAAAGAACAACCTGGTATACATCTACTCCCTGCTCTTAGAGAAGGCGTTTTTCTCTTTTTGTTGATTTATTTCCAGACAGTGGGCCAGATTCAGGTACAGCTGGCGTATCTGTGCGGCGGCGTAACATATCCGATTTATGTTACGCCGCCGCAAGTTTTTCAGGCAAGTGCTTTATTCACAAAGCACTTGCCTGTTAAGTTGCGGCGGCTTAGCGTAAATCACCCGGCGGAATTCAAATTCGGCGGGTAGGGGGCGTGTATCATTTAAATGAAGCGCGTCCCCGCGCCAAACTAACTGCGCATGCGCCGTACCTAAAATATCCCAGTGTGCATTGCTCCAAATGACGTCGCAAGGACGTCATTGGTTTCGACGTGAACGTAAATGACGTCCAGCCCCATTCACGGACGACTTACGCAAACGACGTAACTTTTTAAAATGTTGACGTGGGAACGACGCCCGTACTTAATATTGGCTGCGCCTCATATAGCAGGGGCAACTATACGCTAGGAAAAGCCTAACGTAAACGTTGTAACTTTACTGCGTCGGCCACGCATACGTTCGGGAATTCGTGTAAATAGCTAATTTGCATACTCGACGCGGAAATCGACGGAAGCACCACCTAGCGGGGAAAAAAAAATTACAGTTTAGATCCGACGGCGTAAGAGACTTACGCCTGTCGGATCTAAAGGATATCTATGCATAACTGATTTTAAGAATCAGTCGCATAGATACGACGGGCCAGATTAGGACTTACGACGGCGTACATGGCGCTGCGCCGTCGTAAGTCCTTTCTGAATCTGGCCCAGTATCTTTACCTGCTACAGTGCCACTAGAACAAATTTTTACAGCAACCCGATTGATTACCCCTTGGCTCTGCTTTATGGGGACCATACCTGGATCCCACCAGTAAGAAGATGCGTTGCAGGCCTGTAATGTTGCTTTGGGCACTGAACTCTTCATTTGGTGCTCACCTAGGCACATGGTGATGATGAAGCTAAGCAGTACTGAGTTAGCCACAGGGTGCTCTATATGCCAGGGTGTGGTACATCCAGCAGTGAAACCCAAGAGGAAACAAAAAGGGAGCGATTTTCAGCTGCCAGACAGTAGGAGTGATACATGGGCACACTGCACGATGCGTGTGCCATCTTCACTCCTACATACAGATGTGACCAAACATGTACAATATGTGTTGAGCAGGCCTATTGACCTTACCATGTCCACAGACACTGAGGGACTGGATCAGGTATTTTTCTTTATGCCAGCTGGCGTTCATATGGATATGTCCACTCATTGTCTTAGCCACACTTGGACATTGTGCCCATTGTATTTACGTTTTTTATATTTTTTTATATTTTTATAAAGACAACTCAGTGTTATATTACTGTTCTGAGTTTATTTCTTTGCATACATATATGGGATTCTGGTCTCCAAGATATGGTTGCATCTAATGATAAATCTTTAGGGCCAGATTCATGTACAATTACGGCGGCGTAACGTATCCCGTTTACGTTACACCGCCGCAAGTTTCCAGCGTAAGTACTTGATTCACAAAGCACTTGCCTGTAAACTTGCTGCGTCGTAGCGTAAAACCGTCCGGCGCAAGCCCGCCTAATTCAAATGGGGCGTGTACCATTTAAATTAGGAGCGTTCCCGCGCCGAACGTACTGCGCATGCTCCGTTTTGAGATTTCTCGCCGTGCTTTGCGCGAAATGACGTCGCCCCGATGTAATGTTTTGAACGGCGACGTGCGTTATGTCCTTTCGTATTCCCGGACGACTTACGCAAAAATAATAATAATTTGAAATTCAACGCGGGAACGACGGCCATACTTTAACATGGGCTGTCTATTTTTACACCACCTAAATAGCAGCCATAACTTTGCGACGGGAAAAGCCGACTAGCGACGACATAAGAGAATGCGACGAACGCGCGTACCTTCGTGGATCGCCGTAAACGGCTCATTTGCATACCCGACGCGGAAAACGACGCGAACTCCACCCAGCGGGCGCCGAAGTATTGCATCCTAAGATCTGAAGGCGTACGAAGCCGTACGCCTGTCGGATCTTAGCCAAATGCCGTCTTTGTTTGTGAATTCAAAATAAAGATACGACGCGGCAAATTTGAAAGTACGCCGGAGTATCAGCAGATACTCCGGCGTACTTATTCTGTGAATCTGGCCCTTAGAGTTCAAAATAAGTCTTTTAATTATTACACAAGCGGACATTAGAAAACAGCCAATGTGTTTTAGGGGTTAAAAATAGTTCACTTTTACCCCAACCAAAACATTTTTTTGTTACAGTGAGTAGCTAAACATACTGAAACATGAAGATCCAATGCAAGAAAAAGTTATTCACACTTACTTTAAAAGTTGAAAGATATATTTAGAATATATATGACTCTATACTTTGTGCTAGAACTTTGCCAAATACATTTTGATGAACAGCAGTTGTCTATTCAGACTTACAGGTGTCTAGACCTATACATTACATTTTTTTATTACATTACATTTTACAGTTTGCATGAGACATTGGGAGTCTGATTGGATTATGATAAAGCTTGCTACTCAATGCACACTGGTACAGATAGATTTGTTTGGTCAGTGGGAGTCAATCATCTACCGTTGTAGTTTGAAAACCCAGCTAGACTCACTAACTGACTTTCAGAGATGATCAAATCTTCATACTTACTGACTCTGCAATCTCTAAATAAGTATGTTTTTCAGACAGACAGAGGTGTATTTATAAAAAAATATATATTATTTAATCAAAATCTACAAAGATGGGATTTTAAATGTGCGTCAAATAAACGTCACAAACCTATTTAATATGAAAATGTATTTTTATTACAGCATATTAGTTACACATAAATTCTTGCAATACCAGCGGTTATAACAAAAATCAACTGTAACAAATGCTCAGAATGAGTAGTGAAAGTAGTACATATCAGTGCGTTTTTTAGAACCGGACGCTTCTTTAGAACCTTTGAACCTCGGTTGAGAACCAGAGTAAAATTCAGGCTGAACAAAAATGTATATTCATACAATAAAATAAAATCACAAATATACAAAATATATTTATTATATTACAATAATCAAACCTATGCCAACTAGGAAAGGAGAAAAAAAAGAAATACTGTAACAAATTAAAGTATATGTTATAAAATAAAATAATACGTGAACAAAAATTCATCAAAAGGATCACCCTTTTGACTATTTTTTGTTTAGTTCTTTTTTTATGTTATAAAATAAACCTTAAAACACTTAAAAAATGTAATTTGTTACAGTATTCTTTTTTTTTTCCCTTCCTTTCCCTTTCCTGGTTAATTGTTGCAATATACCGTATATACTCGAGTATAAACCGACCCGAACATAAGCCGAGGCACATAATTTTACCACAAAAAAATGGAAAAACTTTTGAGTATAAGCCTAGGGTGTCCATCTGCATGCCTCACTGTGCCTCACTTTGCTCACTGTGTCCATGTGCATGCCTCACTGTGTCCATGCCCCACTGTGCCAATGGCTCACTGTGCCCATGCCTCACTGTGCCCATGCCTCACTGTGCCCATGACTATACTTAGGTTTAACATGGGAATGTACAGAAGGGGTGCCCGGCTTTGAAAAATCGCTGCTCCCCAGTCGTAGGTCCCCCAGACATCACACTTGTAGAGGGGAACTGGGGCTACATGTGTGCCAAGTTTCGGGTCCAGGAGACCTACGGCTAGCCGGTACCGGGTCCCCAAAGTGACCGTTTAACATGGGAGTCTATGGAAGGGGTGCCCGAATTAGAAAAATCGGTGCTTCCCGGCCGTAGGTCCCCCGGACAACAAACTTTGCACACTTGTAGAGTAAGAGTGTGTGCCAAGTTTCCACGTCCCCAAAGTCCGGGAGATTGGGCGCAAAAAGGTGACTCGTGTATTAGCTAAGGGGGGCATTTTCAGCACAAAAAAATTTGCTAAAAAACTTGGCTTATACTCGAGTATATAAGGCAATAATTTAATTTTGTATGTGGTCTGAAATACTGGAACTACTTTTTTAACTATACAGAACACCAACCCAGATAGCAAGCAGGGAAAAGAACCAGCTCCAGGTGTCTGGGTCACCTCCTCAAAATGATGGTGCTGGCTCAGTACGCAAAATAGCATATAGAAAAGAATTCAATCCGGATGGCCGCACTCCAACAATGATTTCTTTATTGGTTAAAAACCATACAGCAAAAGCTGCAATCAACAGCTGACATGTTTCACATCGTAACTACTGGTACTCATAGCTGACTCAGCATGAATGAGTAAGCACCAGTAGTTACGGTGTGAAACATGT
This sequence comes from Rana temporaria, assembly GCF_905171775.1. Taxonomy (NCBI): domain Eukaryota; kingdom Metazoa; phylum Chordata; class Amphibia; order Anura; family Ranidae; genus Rana; species Rana temporaria. The sequence goes on from NC_053493.1 coordinate 328,997,892, forward strand.
CAGCTGTTGACTGCATCTTTTGCTGTATGTTTTTTAACCAATAAAGAAATCTTTGTTGTAGTGCGGCTATCCGTATTGAATTCTTTCCAGATAGCAAGCAATTGAGCTGCAAGTTTGAAAATGACTTGCTAAGCTATTGCTAGACTTCACAAGTTTGTTGTGCACAATTGCAGCAAGTCTGCATTGCATTATTCCAGATCAACTTTCTTGCACACCTTCTGCAAGTTTGGGTTCATTTTTGTTGTGCAATAGTCATCCCACCACAGGGGTCACTGTGACTTGAAGAACTCTTGATGCAGACTCACCACTGTAACTTTGCACTTGCTAGAGACTTGCCACTCAAATTTGCTACAACTTGAAAAAGTGTCAACTAGAACTTGTGCTTCAAGTGATCTGCAAGTGTACAACTTGCCAGTGAAAATGTGCAGCAAGTTAACAGACTTACAATTCAACACTGCCACAATTTTGTGGCAAGTTATCCTTGCTATCTAGGGAACAAAAACAAGGAGAGGTGGCTCCTGTAAAGAGCCTTCTGATTCCACTCAACATTCCATGCACTGCCTTACCATTACATTTCCGTTGCTGCATTTAATGCAGAACATCAGCTGTCACCCATGTGGGCTGCATTTATGATAGCCTGAACACAGGAGAATTGGGCATTATTTTGCCAATCCCATAGAGGAGCGCCATCAGCTGGTGGAGCCAGATTGAAGGTGCGCATTCACAGTAGGGAACCGGGCAGTGAAGCCGGGCAGTGAATCGGGAAGGCTTCACTTCCCGATTCCCTCACTGTGGATGGCGGTGGGGGAAGCCGAGAGACGAACAATTACTCGTCTTTTGCTGCCGACATCGCGGGCACCCTGGACAGGTAAGTGTCCATTTATTAAAAGTCAGCAGCTGCAGTATTTGTAGCTGCTGGCTTTTAATATATTTTTTCACGGGACCTCCGCTTTAACTGCCAGTCACATTTACACAGTAACCAGTGCACTATTATAGCACTGATCACCGTATAAATGTAAATGGTTCCAAAATAGCGCCAAAAGTGTCCGATGTGTCCGCCATAATGTCGTCAGTCAGGGTCAATAGGGTCAATAGGGTCAGCAGTATCCTTTTAATGCCCCTTACACACGATCGGAATTTCCGATGGACTTTTTCCATTGGAAATTTTGACCGTGTGTCCATGCCCCATCGGAGTAATTCCACCGGAAATTCCGATGAATTCCATCGGAGTTTACACAGAGAACATGTTCTCTTTTGCTCCGATTTAATTCTGTCGGAATTCCGATGTGAATTTGGTCAGACAAAAGTCAGATTGTGTGTACAGGGCATTAGACTACAGAAACAACGTTAATCCTGGAGCGGCTGCCACAAAATGGTGCAAACAACACACCACATACCTAATATCATTCAAAAAAATATGTGAAGCGATCCAATAACTTATATGCGCATTATGTTAAAAAACTGATTGTGTATCCAATAAAGTGATGTATAAACCCCTACAATCTCTATACCTATAAGGTAAGTAAAGTGCTGAAAATAATATATATATAACATTTCATAAATCCTAATAAATAAATATATAAAAAGTCTTGTGAGATAATTCATGAATACATTATTATACATTACTGTTTAATAAATACGTGCAAAAAATATTATTCATCAATAAATGTGCAAGTGTAGTAAATGTCCAATCAAATGAAAAAAGTCCATAAAATTTCCAATTCCACGGTGTGTTAGTGAATCAATCTTCCTAAGTTTTCACACACCAGACACCACCGTGCCCATCACCCTCACCCCTTAGGGTATGTGCTCACCTAATCCAATCTAATCATTTGCTCTTGTATTTTAAAATGGGATGAAAGTGTAGGTGAGCATTAGAAGACATAGCAGGCAGTGTGATTGGAACCCTGCCACCAAGGATAGAGAATTGGGCAAATTGTTTCTAGGACACCAAGCAATCTCCGATATCCAAGAAACAGGTCACTGCTTGGGTGTACAAATCTGTTCGCTCATCTCTAGCTGTAAGCTATCCAGGGATCTGCATCGCTGATAAAATTCTCTCTTGATTCAGTGTTCCAGAAAGCATTGTCATCTGTTCAGAATGACCTCTCCATGTATTTTGAACCATCTTGTTCGATGTAAATAATATTATGTACTCCAGGCAATACAAATGCTACCGAGCTGTCTCCATTGACAGATAAAGGTGAACGAAGAGCTTCCTGAGGCTGTAATGGAAGCAGAATAAAATGGCTGGGGTTATTCTGGATGTTCTATGCAGGTTACGAGTTCTGATGTATTCTGTAATGCGGTGCACACACATCAATTTCCGGAGTCCTGTAGGGTTTGCTTCGGCTTTTACAGCACCGGTCCTGTTTAGAATTTCTACACCTTGCTATAACTCAGGCAGCATAGACTGCAGCCTTTTCACTTAGAGGCACCTATTTATAAAGGAGGTTATTAAGAACGTTTTGTGACATGATGACCCTTTCTATCCATCAGCTCTTCATTTATTTACCAGGTTGCGGTTTGCACCATATGTACCTTTCTGACGTTGCTCACATTCCATAGGACTCGCCTTTTAATTTGTTATATTTTAATTAGACATCTAGTATAAATAATATTACTTGGACAAACTGACTCACTACCTGCTGAAATCCTGGCGTTTACACATTTTCTGATATTCAATGTGTTCAATTTTTTTGGGGGGGGGGGCGCAAACAAACTGAAAAATTCAGAAAAAAAACATCAATTGCAGCCTCACTTTGCCCATCAAATGCATCCACTGTGCTTATCAATTGCAACCACTGTGCCATTAAAATTGCAACCAATGTACCCATCAATTGCAGTCACTGGCCTGGATTCAGATAGAATTGCGCATTTTTTTACGGAGGCGCAGGGCAACGTTTTTGCCCTGCGCCCCCGCAAATTTGCTCCGCTGCCCTTGATTCACGGAGCAGAAGCTCCGTAAATTGCGCGGGCGCGCCGCCAAAATGCCCGGCGCAAGAGCACGCAATTTAAATGATCCTGTAGGGGGCGGGAATCATTTAAATTAGGCGCGTTCCCGCGCTGATCGTAGAGCGCATGCTCCGTCGGGAAACTTTCCCGACGTGCATTGCGGCAAATGACGTCGCAAGGACGTCATTTGCTTCAAAGTGAACGTGAATGGCGTCCAGCGCCATTCACTTACGCAAACTACGTAAAATTCAAATTTCGCGACGCGGGAACGACGGGTATACGTAACATGGGCTGCCCCTGCTAATAGTAGGGGCAGCCTTGCGCGAAAACCGCCGTACGTAAACGACGTAAATTGCGTACGCAGGGCTCGCGCAACGTTGTGAATCGGTGTTAGTATGCAATTTGCATACTATACACTGAGCACAACGGGAACGCCACCTAGCGGCCACCGCAAGAATGCAGCCGAAGATATGCGGGCATAAGAGCCTTATGCCGCGCAGATCTTAGGCTGCAGTCGGCGTAACGAGGTTCCTGAATCAGGAGCACTCGTTACGCCGGGGCAAGTAAGCAATTGCGCTGTGTAACCTATGGTTACACAGGCGCAATTGCTTCTTGAATCTACCCCACTGTTTCCATAAAATGCTGCCACTGTGCCCATCAAATGCAGCCACTGTGCCAATCAAATGCTGCCACTGTGCCAATCAAATGCTGCCACTGTGCCCATCGAATGTCGCCACTATGCCATCAAATGCTGCCACTGTGACCCCCCCACGCTTGCTCACTTTCCATCTGCCCGGCACTTACCCTGTCTCTGTGGGGCAGTGGGTGATGGCGGTGAGCGGTGTCCTCCATGTGTCTCCTCCCGTCCTCTCCTCCTGTCCTCTTCTCCTGATAGGCGTTCAATCACAGCGCCTGTCGTTTCAGCCAATCAGGTGACGGGTAACAGACCCAAGCACCTGATTGACGGAGAGGCGGTTTAGTATTAGGAAAGCGAATATTCATTCGATTTCCTATCACACCTGGGTGGATCTATTTTGAAGCCTATTAGAGCCTATGGCTCTACTCAGGTGCTTCCAAAAAAAAAAACTGCCGCTGTAATTTAGGTGCCCGAATAGGGCCAGGCGCCTGATTAGGGGGTAGCATGCTATGCATGAATCTATTCATTGGTCATAGAGAGGGTGGCTGGAGAGAGGGGGCGACGCCCGTGCGCCCTTAGAGATGCACCGCCACTGAGCGCAACTAAACTCTTCAAATTAACATAAACTATTTTAATCCTTATGCTGCTAGCAATAGTAAATAAATAGGAAGGTATATTATATTTACTTACTTGTTTTCACTTTTTTTCTTTACATTTCTTCAAGTTGCTTCCTGGTGTCTGACCAGTAGTCTTCGTGACCATGTTTTTCTTTCATCTGGAGGAAAGGAGGCAAGGCTTTCTCAGCTAAGCACTACCTCCTGTCCACATACCTGAGCTAAGGGCAGGTGGATTCCAGGAAGTAAATGCTATCTGAATCTTCTGCACTTACTCAAGATGGCCACAGCTAGAAACCCTAGAGGGTAAATGAGAAGAGAAGCAGCGCCTTCTAAGTCCCAGATAGCAAGCAATTGTGCTGCAAGTTTGAACATGACTTGCTAAGCTATTGCTAGACTTGCCAGGCTTCACAAGTTTGTTGCACAATTGCAGAAAATTTGCATTGCATGACTCCAGATCAATATTCGTTGCAATCATTCTGCAAGTCTTCTGCAAGTTCTGGTTCAGTTATGTTGTGCGATAGTCATCCCACCACAGGGGTCACTGTGGCTGAGATTTCATGCTGTAAACTTGCAGAACTCTTGCTGTAGATAGACTCACCACTGCACGTGTAGAACTTGCCAGTGAAAATGTGCAGCAAGTTAACAAACTTGCAGTTCAACACTGCCACAAGGATAACTAGTGGCATGTTATCCTTGCTATCTGCGGTGTAGCATAAAAGTACTGGCTTTATTAACCCCCCTGGCGGTATTTCTGAGCCTGACTCAGAGTTACATTTTTTTGCTAGGATCGGTAACCCCAAGTCAGACTCCGGCTTGCCTCGCAGCATCCATAGGCAGGGTTTACTTACCTTGTTCCTGGATCCAGCGATGCCACCGCGCTGTGTGAGCGAGCGGGTGCTCGCTCGATTCACACAGTGTCCCCGTGTGCCCCCGATCTCCGTATCCTACGACGTTACGACGCACGGGGCGGAGAACAGCGCCAAATTCAAAAAGGTAAACAAACACATTACATACAGTATACTGTAATCTTATAGATTACAGTACTGTATGTAAAAAATACACACACCCCCTTGTCCCTAGTGGTCTGCCCAGTGCCCTACATGTACTTTTATATAATAACAACTGTTCTTTCTGCCTGCAAACTGTAGATTGTCCATAGCAACCAAAAGTGTCCCTTTATGTCAAAAATGGTTTTAGAGCAGCTAGAAAACAGCGATAATAAATTATAATCACTTGCAGAATTGAGCGATAGCGATTTGTGGGGAAATTCATCATAAAAAAATAAAAGTAATGACAGCGACAATTCTGCAACTGAGCAAATTTCAGTGATTTTGATTTGATTACATTATTGAATATTTTTTATTATAATTATATTATTATTTATTATAATTATTTATAATTATTTATTATATTATAATTTTGAATTTTGTTTTTAAAAAAATGTCATACCCGGGATGCCTACTAGACTCTTGTTTGGTCAGATTTAAGTGAGTTATTCCTAAGAATTGCAGGCCTACAGTATAAAACGCCAAATTTCCTTGCAAATAATGGTACCGCTTTCAGCACCTAAAATCAGAAACAATCATACCGCTAGGGAGGTTAAACAATAAAGTGGTAACTCAGAACAGTAAGAAGGAAAAGCACTCATCTAGGTAACACCACTGTGGTGAGCCGGTCTGTTCCCACTGTGGTGGATTTGGAGCAAAGCCCCTAGCCGTGCTGGTGGCTCCCAGCACTTCTTGGTAGGTCTGGGTCTCCTGGGGAGGTGGTAGTGACTTCCACACCAAAAGAGGAAGTGGTGGGTGTGGCATGTGTTTGAGGCATGCATGCTCCTTCATCATGCCACCACAGTGGGACCAGCGGGACCAGACCGGCTTACCATAGCGGTGTTACTTAGATGAGCGCTTTTCCTTCTTACTGTTTCGAGTTGCCCCTTTGTTGCTTAATGAAGCCAGTACTTTTATTCTACACCTATGCCCTGTACACACGATCGGACCTTTGTCCGACCAAATTCACATCGGAATTCCGACTGAATTCCATCAGAGGAAAAGAGAACATGTTCTCTATGTAAACTCTGATGGAATTCATTGGAATTTCCGATGGTAAAAGTCTATCTGACTTTTTTCATCGGAAATTCCGATCGTGTGTACGAGGCCTTAGGTGCTGCTTCTCATTTATCCACATACATATTTCCTTCTAGCTCTTCAATAAGCCACTAAGTCAAGCACCTGGGCATACTTGGATTTTCACATGCCTCTAACCATGTACTGACAGCCTATATACTAACTGTGGACTGTTTTTTGCTAGTGTGTTTTAGAAAGCCTAGAGGGGTGTTTTTCAAAGTGATTTTTCAACAAAAAAAGCATGGAGACATAGAGATGAGGAAATTTACATTGAATATTAAAAATGAATTAAATAGCATTTTCAGTTTATGGTGCTCCGATACAGTTTAGTTCCACTTTAATACGTTGAATATCAGAGAATGTATGACCGATAGGATTTTGGCAGGTGAATGTGCAATGATCAGTTGATCCTGGGAATATTATTTCTAATAGATATCCAGTTAAAACATAACAAATTAAAAGGCAAATCCTATGGAATTTGAGCAGCGTCAGAAAGGTACAGAACATGCAACCCAATTCAAATACATTTTGGGTCAATTGCATTTAACTTTTTTCTTTATTATCTGTTTGTTATACTGTCTGTATGCACTTTGTTACATGAAAAACATAAATATTTATTGAACGGTGCATCCATGACATTAGATTCATGGAGCACTTCAGGTTTGATTAATTCTGTGTACAGAAGGGGAATGAATCTTAGCTTTAAGTTATTAACTTGTGTGTCACGTACCTTACCGGAGGCCGAAGTGCTGAGAGGGCTTCCCTTGCGACTAAGTGCAGAGCATCCCCTGGAGGTGACACAGGGAGTGCTATGCCCAGAGATGCAGGAGTTGCCAGCTGCGACTTGCTGAGTTGATGCTGGAGATCAACTGGGGACCAGGATAAGCAGTCAGGCAGGGGTATTAAAAAGGGGGGAATAGGGTTGGGACTTTGAATGAGGCATGTGATAGACACTACCACAGGCCTCCATCCCTGTAAATGTATAAAAAGGGGGGAGAGTTGGGACTTTGAATGAGAAGCGTTTTTAGCAGTATGCGATTACGTATATATATGGAATATAAAAAAATGTTTCCATAATAGCTAGGCTCAAAGTTACCAACCAAAAAAGCACTAATCCAAATTAATCTGTTTAACTGTATGTAATTAAAAACAGAGGTTTAGTTGCATGTATTTGCAAATACCTGGGTAAGCTGCAGGCCAACGTCAAGGCACTCTGTATACTGCAGTCCTAGCTAGGATTTTTAAAGCCTCCTAAAGAGGAGCACAGGCGTGCTAATCAATAGATAGGGCAGGTGATAACCTAAACCCGCCCCTACCTATAGTTGGTCTGGCAAAAAAGAGCAGTCAGGCAGGGGTACCTCGGAAGTACCAGATGAGACTGTGTAGCAGGGAAAACCAGGGGCAAAGTCAGGAGCCAGGCTGGAGGTCATACACTGGTAGCAAGTAGAGGAGAAGTTACTAAGACAGGTCAGAGGACAAGCCGGGGTCATACACTGGATCAGGCCGACAGGAACAAGGCACGGGAACAAGCCAGGAATCAAGCCGGGGGTCATACACTGAGAAGACTGGTCAGACAAGCCGGGTTGACAACAGTAGTTCTTAGGTAGCAGGAACGGGAACTCAGGAAACACACCAGAGGGCTGAAGATCATGCAGCAGTTGGTAACTGCTGCAGCAGGCTTTAAATAGGGCACTGATGCCAAGAGTCACTCCCAAATCCCGTGCGCAACGAAGAATGCAGAGTTGCCCGTGTGCCTGCCTGTACGTGTGCCTGTGCCAGTCTTTCTATGGATGGTTCCCTGACATTGTGTGTGTGTGTGTGTGTGTGTGTGTGTGTGTGTGTGCTTTAGCTATTGAGCTCTGTAAAAGCTGCCCTTTTAAAAAGGCAAACAATAAACTGTAAGACGTGAAAAAAAATTGACCGCTAGCTAAAAAATGAGCAAAAAATTTTCATATGCAGTAATTCAATGTTTACATATTTTTTTTTAAACTACCATATAATAAATAACAAACATATTTCCAAAACCACTATGCATCCTCTTGATCATGATGCGCTGTTTATACAGAAAACCCAGGTTGTAAAACCTGAATATTTAATATAGGAAAGATTCAGAGTATGTATGCGGGAGGAAGGGATATGGGGGATTGAGTTTATGTCTACACGTATTTGTGTCAATGAATATATGCATTTAACAAAAAGCCCTGCAGTAGTCAGAGTCATTTATGTCATCCACTTAATATGTTGCTTCTCTGAAAGAAAATGTATAGGGAAATATCATACATAGGATATGAGATCTTCACACCAATCTTAATGTACACTCCAGAGTTTTATTATCAGACCACAATTACTCATTGTTTCAAGGACAGAGTCCCTTTTATCTGATATTCTTGGTAAATTCTTTAATAACGTACAGAAGATTTTGAATTGTTCTAGTATGTTTGTCTGATATTAATATTCACAGATTTGGGGTCTGGTGGCAGAGCGGATTTCAAATCCTTATATATGGAAAAATATAATCTGACTAGTAATCATAAATAGCAATAAAATAAAGAAAAAACTGCGCTAATATAAAAATAAGTGCCAAGCTGCTACAAACAAACAAACAAAGCCAGCAAGATAATAAACAAAAATGTAGCGCTAACAAACTCAAAATTATATAGTACCAAGTGAGGTAACAACTCTCATAATGTAAGAGCATAAATATAAACAATTGGCATAGATAAAAGTGACTAAAACAATGCTCAATGTAAAACAAAAAATATAAACGTATCAAAGTCTATATTATAAAGATGAGTGAACATCAGATGGAATGATTGATGCAGGAAAACAGGTGAGCTGCAATCCAGTGATTAAGATGCAACAGGTGTGCAAGTTGTCTGTAGAACCCCGTGAAGATCACAATCACATCAAAGTATGAAATGGGTAAAACACGCTTACCAGATGGTGTTGGACTCTACTACCTTACAGCAAAGAGTCAGCCAGACATTGTGGTCTTTGGAAGCCGGGACCACTAGAAACCGGACTTGGATCCTATGCGGGGCTGGAACTCCAATGGAATGGACAACAGGAACCAGCAGTGCTTGAATGATGTATTTGCGTCAATGCCACAGGCTCTGAATACGATCTTTGGACCATCGATCAGGAAATGCAGGCAGAGGACGTAGTTAGAGCTCCAAATGAAGCCATGGGGTGGATGATAGAAAAGGAAAAAAGAACTCCAATGGTGCAGGTCAATTAAAACCAATAGGTTTATTTATAAAAGTCATAAAAATGACAAAGATAAAAGTGATCACGTACAGGGGTAGCAATGTGGGGTGCTCAGAGGCAATACCCGACGCGTTTCGGCTCAGTAAGCCTTCAACAGGGGCATAAAGATGCACCCCCACATTGCTTGCTTAAATACACATAGTGGTTACAAGGCCCTCCCCCAATAGGGTGGTGCCAAGAGACAGGATATGATGTAACAAGTATGCATTGTAACAAACATATAAATAAATAAAAAACACAATAAATCTCCAATCTAATATGCATAAAATACCGATATCACATGCAACACATACAGTAAATCTCAACATAATGCATATATCATATTAGTCGGAGCTAATATTCTGCAACACTTTATAGTTCAGCAAGAGACAGCATGACTTATACTGTGTCACCAAACAGGAAATTCTCTAATTAGTGTCTATGGGGACACTGCACCATCGCGGTATATTGTGAATGATTCACAATCGATGAAGCACCACGATAGAGCATTACAGACTGCCACCTATATATGGTAATCCTCATACTGGAAACTATAAAGTTCCCCATAGGTGAATTCACAAATGAAGACAATGCATACTATGACATGATGTAACTTTGAATGATATGCAACATTTTAAAAATCAGCAGAACCAAACATAGCTCATAGTTGTGTCACCAGACAGGGAAACTTCCTGAATGTTAAGTATGGGGACACTGCACTACCATGTTGCGTTATGGCCTTTATATAATCGATATAGTGTAAAAACAGTCCGTCAGCAACCTGTCATCAGTGGATGACAGTGCTGATATATGGAATTAAAGTCCCCCATGGATGGATGAATAAATGGGGAACAACCCCGCAATAACTCAGATCGGTGCAGCGCTGGTACATACAAACCGCGCAAGCACCAATCAGACGAGGGGGGGGGCGTGGCCAGGAGCCGCGCCGGCCAGTGAGCAGATGCCTCCCGATAGCCTATCAGACGTGAGAAAATACACGTACCAATAGGGCATCAGGGGGCGTGCCTTGTAGTCATAGTGTCCGACAGAGAGCTAGGGACCTAGCCATGCCGACCGGAGGGTGGGTGTACATCACGCAGCCGCGGCCTCCAAACGGCGAAAGCAGTGGGGCCGACAGCATGTGGCGTGACGAATCACCGCCAACCAATCGGAGGGGCCATGATAGATCACACAAACTCACAAGCTGTAGCAGCCCAGGGCTGTCACACACACCCAGTGAGCAGACTCGCAACAAGACTCCAAAACGGAGTCATATATGCCAAGTGCTGAAAAAATCAGACACTTAGATATATGTCTCTAAATTAGGGTGGGATATCAACCAATAGGGCATGTAGAAAAATACTATGAGTAAATTCCCATAGAACGGGAAGTGTCAGAAAGATTTTTTACATACAATACAAAGGTGGCCTCGAATGTCCCGCCCAGACTGGGACAGCGCAGGCCACCAAATGACTCAGTGTTAAATCAGAAGACTAATAAGAGTAATCTTTACGGCGGAGAGACAACATGGATAAAAAGTTATCAACCACATTAAGTCTGCACTAGTAAATGTTGAAAATGAATAGACCTGAACCTAACAAAAATCTAAAGATAAAAAATATAAAAATATATATGAAATTCTTTCCATGAATCCATAGCAGATGGAATTACACATGGAAAAGAGTATGAAATATAGCACATATGGGGTAATATAAAGAATATATAAAGAATATCAAAAATATTCAAAAAATTATTATATAGAGTGGATACAAGAACTCAAAGTGCTCACCCCTGGTTGATGTAACAATTGACGTCCCATTCGACGTTCATACCATATGGGGTATAGCACTTGAGCTCGTGTATCCAAAAAGTCTCAAGTCTTGAGACACCCCTGATTCTGGAATCACCTCTCCAATGGGGAACGAATCTATCAATCACCTGAAATAATGATCCCTTAGGATCAGAGTGATGGTGTTCGAGATAGTGCCGTGACACCGTATGTTTGGGACAACCCTTTTTAATCTTTGCTATATGCTCATTAACCCTGATAGAAAAATTCCTTATAGTCCGTCCCACATATTGGGATTTGCAAGGACATGTTATGAGATAAACAATATAGCTTGTAAAGCAAGTTGTAAACTGCTTCATTGTATATATACGACCTGTCACTGTTGAAGAGAATGAATCCATTTTACGTCTGACTGTAGTATTAGTGACACAAACGTTGCAGGAACGGCATGGATAAAATCCATTAGCCTCGGGAAAGAAAGATACCTTTTTTGGGGGATCAATAGTGTTAGGGGCTATGTCACTTTGAACCGAGCGGGCACCCCTGAAAATGATGCCAGCTCTGTTCGGTAGTGATGGCCCCAAAATCCTGTCATTAAGAAGAACTTTCCAGTGGCGATTTAAGATTTTACTAATCTCATTATGTTGAATGGAATAACTGGTGAAAAAGGACCACTTAAAACTCTCCTGTTTGGCCATCTTGGGTTTAACCTGTAAAAGGGAAGCCCTGTCCGTGGCAGAAACAGAATTAATGGCATCATCGACCAGTGCAGGTCGATACCCTTTGTCAAGAAATCTAGTTTTTAACATATCACTCTGAAGATAGAAGTCACTGTCCCTGGTGCAATTCCTCCTAAGGCGGAGGAACTGGCTCCGTGGGACAGATTCTAACCATCTCTGGTGGTGACAGCTATCGACCGGAATGTATCCATTCCGGTCGGTAGGTTTAAAATACGTCTTGAATTCCAATCTGTCATGGGTGGTGGTGATCTCCAGATCCAGGAAATGAATTGAAGTGGGACTGGCCTCATAAGACAATACGATCCCCCGGTCGTTATCATTCAGCTGGATCATGAAAGCATCTAGAGATTCCCTATCACCCTTCCAGAGGAAGAGGACGTCGTCTATATACCTGGCCCATAAAAGGAGCTCAGGTCTCCTGAAAGCATAGACGACGTCCTCTTCCCACTGGGCCATGAATAAATTGGCTAGGCTGGGGGCATATTTAGCCCCCATCGCCACGCCCCTAATTTGAGAATAGAAAACCCCTTGGAACCAAAAATAATTGTGCTTAGTAGCAAATAACAGAAGTTCCATAATAAAATTTCTCTGCAGAATAGAAAGCAGGGAGTTTCTAGTCAAAAAAGACTCGACAGCAGCCAACCCTAAATGATGTGGTATGCATGTGTACAATGCTGCCACATCAGCAGTGACCAATAGGATGTCACCCTGATGTCGAATCTTTTCCAATAGTCTGATCGTGTCTCCTGTGTCTTTAAGATACGAGGGAACTAGCTTTACTAAAGGTTGGAGATAGTGGTCTATATATTTTCCTATTCTCGAAGTCACAGAATCGATCCCGCTGACGATGGGTCGTCCAGGGGGATTGGTCGGATTCTTATGAACCTTCGGCAGGTAATATATAATGGGGACTTTCGGAGCCAATGGTACCAAAAAATCCAATTCTTTCTTATTGAGGATATTTAAAGAAGAACCCTCCTTGACAATATCTACCAAAAGTTTCTTATATTTGGTAGTAGGGTCATTAGGCAAGATGGCGTAAGTTGTCCTATCTTCAAGTAGTCTATTCATTTCTGCAATATATGCAGCTTTATCAAGTATGACAATCCCCCCCCCTTGTCGGCGGGGCGGATAACTAAATTATTTCTGAGGCATAATGCTTTTAAACCTGCCTCAATGGATGGATCTTGAAAGAATTTCTTGGGAGGTAGTTTATCTAAATCCTCCAATACTAAACTCCTGAATACATTTATAGATGAAGATGTACTGGGAGGATTGTATAAAGATGGATTTGACAATCCAGAATGGATGACATTGTCAGTGGGACTGGTGGTATGAATATTAGTTGGTCCAGTGGGCATGGGACCCATCAGGCTAGAACCCACTGGATTTTGACTAGGTGTCCCCAAAAAATGTCTTTGAATATTCAATTTTCTTACAAATTTTTGTATATCGATAAAGGTATTAAACTTGTTTAATTTCCTGGGCGGAACGAATTTTAACCCTTTGCCTAATACTTGTTGTTCGTGTTCGGAAAGTGTAACAGAACTTAGATTAAAAATACCTGCATCTATTTTGTCCTTTTTCTTTTTGCGCTGTAAGCGCCGCCCCCCTCTGCACCCTCGTTTTGTCTTAAATTTCTGGGTGTGTGAGGTGTGGGTCCGTGAAAATCCTGATCATAAGACTGTTCCGGGCCCTCAGAATGGTAATTGTAAGGCATTCTATGATACTCATCGGAGTCATTCCTATTAGAATGGGAATACGGTTCGTATTGTGTATCATAGGTCCTATCTGTATTAGAAGGAATAGGATAGCCTTGTTTCCTTATGGGAGTGTGATGGGAGGGGCCTTCGCTGTTGGGCCTTCCTCGACCATCATACCACCCATTTTGTGGGCCATTGGAATGGGTGTAATTCCTATCCCCATAATTTTGGCCACCACCACGGTGGGACGGGGCTCTCCCTCTATTGGGGTTTCTACCACGTCCTCCCTCACGGTTAGGTGGAACAAAATTCTTTCTGTTGCCATTATAATTAGAATGGTATACAGTAGATGTCTGTGGAGGAATAGCAGAGGGTGGTTGGAAAACCAATCTCCTATCAGGGATGGTGCCTGTGGTAGACGGAACCTCCATAGCCTGAGGGTTCTCTGCAGAATTGCCATTACTGGCCATCTTTTTTTGCCAGTTAAAAACCAATTGGGCAGTATAATCTTGTACGTCCCTATTATACTTTTTTTGTTTTTTATTTCTCTGGTCTTTTTCTTCTTTTTCAAGATGTGTTTTTAAACCAGTGGACAAGGTGATGTATTCAGAATTTGTGCTAGATGGTGCTAGCTTATCCCTGATCTCTCTTATTTCCTTATCTAATAGAGAGAGTCTTGCCTGCTTTCTCTCTACCAGGAAAGAGATCAGTTTTAAGCCCGCATCATTGAAATATTTGTACCATAAATCAATGTCGACTTCGCCCTGTTGTGGAAATAAATCCCACCTAAGGCCTCTAGGAACCATCTGTTCCTTGATATATTGGTCTAGGAAAGCAATATCCCATTGGAGATGCACCTCTGAGACCATTACATTCTTTAGGCGTATGAATAAACCACTTATATCACTATCTCCAGTACTGGAGGTAAAGACCCCTTGGGGGTTAAAGGACCTTGATGCCCTATATTCAAAGACATCCATTGTAATCACAAAGGAATGAGAAGCAGCAGTGATAATGTGTCAGAACAAAAAATAAAATAAAGAAAAAACTGCGCTAATATAAAAATAAGTGCCAAGCTGCTACAAACAAACAAACAAAGCCAGCAAGATAATAAACAAAAATGTAGCGCTAACAAACTCAAAATTATATAGTACCAAGTGAGGTAACAACTCTCATAATGTAAGAGCATAAATATAAACAATTGGCATAGATAAAAGTGACTAAAACAATGCTCAATGTAAAACAAAAAATATAAACGTATCAAAGTCTATATTATAAAGATGAGTGAACATCAGATGGAATGATTGATGCAGGAAAACAGGTGAGCTGCAATCCAGTGATTAAGATGCAACAGGTGTGCAAGTTGTCTGTAGAACCCCGTGAAGATCACAATCACATCAAAGTATGAAATGGGTAAAACACGCTTACCAGATGGTGTTGGACTCTACTACCTTACAGCAAAGAGTCAGCCAGACATTGTGGTCTTTGGAAGCCGGGACCACTAGAAACCGGACTTGGATCCTATGCGGGGCTGGAACTCCAATGGAATGGACAACAGGAACCAGCAGTGCTTGAATGATGTATTTGGGTCAATGCCACAGGCTCTGAATACGATCTTTGGACCATCGATCAGGAAATGCAGGCAGAGGACGTAGTTAGAGCTCCAAATGAAGCCATGGGGTGGATGATAGAAAAGGAAAAAAGAACTCCAATGGTGCAGGTCATTTAAAACCAATAGGTTTATTTATAAAAGTCATAAAAATGACAAAGATAAAAGTGATCACGTACAGGGGTAGCAATGTGGGGTGCTCAGAGGCATTACCCGAAGCGTTTCGGCTCAGTAAGCCTTCAACAGGGGCATAAAGATGCACCCCCACATTGCTTGCTTAAATACACATAGTGGTTACAAGGCCCTCCCCAAATAGGGTGGTGCCAAGAGACAGGATATGATGTAACAAGTATGCATTGTAACAAACATATAAATAAATAAAAAACACAATAAATCTCCAATCTAATATGCATAAAATACCGATATCACATGCAACACATACAGTAAATCTCAACATAATGCATATATCATATTAGTCGGAGCTAATATTCTGCAACACTTTATAGTTCAGCAAGAGACAGCATGACTTATACTGTGTCACCAAACAGGAAATTCTCTAATTAGTGTCTATGGGGACACTGCACCATCGCGGTATATTGTGAATGATTCACAATCGATGAAGCACCACGATAGAGCATTACAGACTGCCACCTATATATGGTAATCCTCATACTGGAAACTATAAAGTTCCCCATAGGTGAATTCACAAATGAAGACAATGCATACTATGACATGATGTAACTTTGAATGATATGCAACATTTTAAAAATCAGCAGAACCAAACATAGCTCATAGTTGTGTCACCAGACAGGGAAACTTCCTGAATGTTAAGTATGGGGACACTGCACTACCATGTTGCGTTATGGCCTTTATATAATCGATATAGTGTAAAAACAGTCCGTCAGCAACCTGTCATCAGTGGATGACAGTGCTGATATATGGAATTAAAGTCCCCCATGGATGGATGAATAAATGGGGAACAACCCCGCAATTACTCAGATCGGTGCAGCGCTGGTACATACAAACCGCGCAAGCACCAATCAGACGAGGGGGGGGGCGTGGCCAGGAGCCGCGCCGGCCAGTGAGCAGATGCCTCCCGATAGCCTATCAGACGTGAGAAAATACACGTACCAATAGGGCATCAGGGGGCGTGCCTTGTAGTCATAGTGTCCGACAGAGAGCTAGGGACCTAGTCATGCCGACCGGAGGGTGGGTGTACATCACGCAGCCGCGGCCTCCAAACGGCGTAAGCAGTGGGGCCGACAGCATGTGGCGTGACGAATCACCGCCAACCAATCGGAGGGGCCATGATAGATCACACAAACTCACAAGCTGTAGCAGCCCAGGGCTGTCACACACACCCAGTGAGCAGACTCGCAACAAGACTCCAAAACGGAGTCATATATGCCAAGTGCTGAAAAAATCAGACACTTAGATATATGTCTCTAAATTAGGGTGGGATATCAACCAATAGGGCATGTAGAAAAATACTGTGAGTAAATTCCCATAGAACGGGAAGTGTCAGAAAGATTTTTTACATACAATACAAAGACACTAATTAGAGAATTTCCTGTTTGGTGACACAGTATAAGTCATGCTGTCTCTTGCTGAACTATAAAGTGTTGCAGAATATTAGCTCCGACTAATATGATATATGCATTATGTTGAGATTTACTGTATGTGTTGCATGTGATATCGGTATTTTATGCATATTAGATTGGAGATTTATTGTGTTTTTTATTTATTTATATGTTTGTTACAATGCATACTTGTTACATCATATCCTGTCTCTTGGCACCACCCTATTGGGGGAGGGCCTTGTAACCACTATGTGTATTTAAGCAAGCAATGTGGGGGTGCATCTTTATGCCCCTGTTGAAGGCTTACTGAGCCGAAACGCGTCGGGTATTGCCTCTGAGCACCCCACATTGCTACCCCTGTACGTGATCACTTTTATCTTTGTCATTTTTATGACTTTTATAAATAAACCTATTGGTTTTAATTGACCTGCACCATTGGAGTTCTTTTTTCCTTTTCTATCATCCACCCCATGGCTTCATTTGGAGCTCTAACTACGTCCTCTGCCTGCATTTCCTGATCGATGGTCCAAAGATCGTATTCAGAGCCTGTGGCATTGACGCAAATACATCATTCAAGCACTGCTGGTTCCTGTTGTCCATTCCATTGGAGTTCCAGCCCCGCATAGGATCCAAGTCCGGTTTCTAGTGGTCCCGGCTTCCAAAGACCACAATGTCTGGCTGACTCTTTGCTGTAAGGTAGTAGAGTCCAACACCATCTGGTAAGCGTGTTTTACCCATTTCATACTTTGATGTGATTGTGATCTTCACAGGGTTCTACAGACAACTTGCACACCTGTTGCATCTTAATCACTGGATTGCAGCTCACCTGTTTTCCTGCATCAATCATTCCATCTGATGTTCACTCATCTTTATAATATAGACTTTGATACGTTTATATTTTTTGTTTTACATTGAGCATTGTTTTAGTCACTTTTATCTATGCCAATTGTTTATATTTATGCTCTTACATTATGAGAGTTGTTACCTCACTTGGTACTATATAATTTTGAGTTCATAAATAGCAATAGTAAAGAATGATACTGGTATACAATAACAAGTAAATATCATCAAAATAAACGTGCTAATCAAAGATGCTTCCTCAGTGCCAGACCCATGACACCCTGAATTCATAGCATGTTGGGTATCATTCAAACTGGAAGAATGAGGACATCTTTTGAGAACATAGAAATACTGTGTGGGACAGTTTCGAAGATGAGTATTGTAGCCTAAGCTTTTTTTATTTTTATTTTAAACTTTCTGCTCTTTTTTGAATTTCAAACTATTTTCTCAGGAGTTTAACTCTCCCCGACTTGAACACTATATCGTAGCCTTCTGAATCTAGTCCTTAACACTCCCCACAATACCATAACAAACCTAAATCCCACCCTTCACATTTAACACCCTCCAATTCCTAACACTCAACCCACAGACTGGCACAAATTATTCAAGACCCCGGATTCAACTTCATATAATGGGTCAGCTAGTTCCAATTTTTTTAGCATCTGGTGCTATCATATATTTCTTACACAATACCGCTTCTATCCCCAGTTAGGAAGATTATCCAACAGAAGTTATTTACCTTGACACTAGCTTTTTTCATGTAATGTGATTCTGGGAGGCATACATAGGCGTGTGCAAGGGGCGTACCAGGTGTGCCTGGGCACACCCTAATCCTGGGGTTGGCAACCTGTCAATGGTGGGAAGGTGACAGGTAAACCGCAATCCTTCCTTACCAACCCTCAGAACCTGGACAGTTGACGGGGGTGGAATTTAGTGGAACCGATCTATATTGTCCTCCTGCAGCAGCTAAAAGTAGGCGTCTCCTTCTTTCCCTTTTGTCAACATTCAGCAGTCAAAGGAGGAAAATATAGGGGATTGGTACTAATATTTTCGCCATAGCAAAGTCACCCGGAAGTTTGGCCCCCCTCCTCCCTCCTGCACCACCGGGTCATTCAGAAAGAGCTTTGCACATGTGCAGTAGGGAACCGGCTGTGAAGTGCAAGGCTTAACTGCCAGTTTCCCTTACAAAAATGGTGGCAGAAGCACCTGAGGATCAGCTGGGGTGAAGACACCTCTGGATTTGTGGTCAGGTAAGTGTCCTAATATTAAAAGTCAGCAGCTACAGTATTTGTAGCTGCTGACTTAAATTTTTTTCTGAAGGAACCTGGAGCTCCACTTTAATACCCTCCCGATTCTTAACCCTAAAAGCAAACCCTAACACTATCCTATTACCCTAATCTGAACCCTTATGCTGATTAACCTGCTATTTAGTATACTCACCTTATCCTGCACAGGTCTATTTCAGGTATATGCCCCAAAATCACAGAGCTGATATTCCAGCATCAGAGAACACTAAACTATGAACCGACAGTTTACAAGATCTGTGATTAAATTGGTTGCATTAAATATACATTAAAGGGGTTGTAAAGGTTTGTTTTTTTATTTTCTAAAATAGGTTTGTTTAATCTAGTGCATTGTGGGTTCACTTACCTTTTCCTTCGATTTCCCTTCTAAATGTTTTTTTTTCTTTGTTTTCTTTGTCTGAATTTCTCACTTCCTGTTCCTCCTCAGTAAGCTGTTCTGGCTGACTAACCCCCAGCCAGAACGGCTCGGACGATGGGGGCAAGCTTACTGAGGAGAAACAGGAAGTGAGAAATTCAGACAAAGAAAAAAAACATTTAGAAGGGAAATCAAAGGAAAAGGTTAGTGAACCAACAATACACTAGCTTAAAGGAACCTATTTCGAAAAAAATAAAACCTTTACAACCCCTTTAAACAGCTTTAAAATAAAAATAATCAAAACAATTTTGTCCAATATTGTGAATTGTAACACATAATTCCTATTGCATTGTGTGAAATTTCAGATGCAGTGGAAGCTGTTACAGCTGTCATGAAGAATCCAAGACTATTGGATTTAACATCTGAATATTGCACAGACTAACCCCACGCTGACTGTCTTTATCATCTATTATTAACATCTTGGCTTTATGCTTGAACTAAATCTGGCTGCACTCCTTTCATTTTCTTCTGCATACATATCACACCTCTGGAGGTGTCCTTTATTGCGTATCTGAGAAAATGTTAATCGGCCTGGTTAGAGTATAAACCTATACTTGTCTTCACCTTATGGTAACACATTTCTTTAAAGGAATGAAAAATGTTTTCGTATATATTTGATGCATGTATTTATTATACTCAGGGATTAACAAAATCATTTTTTTATTTTAAACTAGATAAATACTGTATTTATCGGCGTATAACACGCGCAGGCGTATAACTCGCACCCTTTAGGATGGAAGTTTCAGGAAAAAAACTTTCCACGCTCCCCTGCGTATAACACGCAGGCACAGTTTACCCTCTATTTTCAGGGTAAAAAAGTGAGTGTTATACGCCAATAAATACAGTATGTAATAATGCATATAAATATTTACAGCTCGCGGTTGACAAACTCAAGGTTACTTTGCAGCTTACCCCCCAGCTGATTTACGGCTATACTACCTTTTACTTTACAAAAAAGTATAGTTTTATTTTTACCAAAAAATGGGTATGTAGCAGTTCACTAATTGGGTAAAGTTTGCCTTTATTTAGTTTGTCGTGGATTAGACCATCCTTTCCCAAGTAGGGTTCTATCAAACCTTAACATTCTCCTAGAGGTTGCTAAAAGTTGCTTGAACTTTGTGTAATGGTGGATCTTGATCTTTGACCATCAGTGTTAGGGGGCAATTTTCCACTGGCATCCAAAATAAGGAGTCACTTTTTAAATTGAACAACATTCTAAGAGGGCACTCCACTGGCCTCTAATGTAAGTGGTACTACAATTTTCACAGTCTATGTTTCTTTTCTGACAATTATTATTATTCATTTATTTTTATGATTTTTGTTGACAATAATTTTGTCATGTAGAACAAGGGGGTGTTGTAAAATGATCCTCTGCAGGCAAACACAATCATTATTATTTTGTTTATTTGTGTACAATGCATCTAAAAAGTAATCACTTTTTCCACATTTTGTTATGTTACAGCCTTATTCCAAAATAGATTAAATTCATTATTTTCCTCAAAATTCCACAAACAATATACCATAATGACAATGCCATCCACCTGTGGTAAATTCAGTTGATTGGACATGATTTGGAAAGGCACACACCTGTCTATATAATTTCCCACATTTAACAGTGCATGTCAGAGCACAAACCAAGCCATGAAGTCTAAGGAGTTGTCTGTAGACCTCCAAGATAGAATTGTATTGAGGCACAGATCTGGGGAAGGGGACAGGAAATTTCTGCAGCATTGAAGATCCCAATGAGCACAGTGGCCTCTATCATCCATAAATGGAAGAGGTTTGGAACCACCAGGACTCTTCCTAGAGTGTGCCAAACTGAGCCATTGGGGTATAAGGGCCTTAGTCAGGGAGGTGACCAAGAACCTGATATTCACTCTGACAGAGTTCCAGCGTTTCTCTATGGGAAGAGGAGAACCTTCCAAAAAGGACAACAATCTCTGCAACACTCTACCAATCAGGCCTGTATGGTAGAGTGGCCAGACGGAAGCCACTCCTCAGTAAAAGGCACATGAAAGACCACCTGGAGTTTTCCAAAAGGCTACTGAAGGACTTTCAGACCATGAGAAACACAATTCTCTGATCTAATTAAAAAAAAGATTGAACTCTTTGGTCTGAATGACAAGTGCCTTGTTTGGAGGAAACCAGGCACTGCTCATCATCTGATTGATTGATTGATTGATTTAATGTATTTGTAATGCGCCAAATACTGACCCGTCAGGGAAGCGTCTAAGCGCAGAAGACATACCTGTAAATAGATAAATCAAGTCAGGGAAAGAAAATAGAAGGAAAAGAAAAAAGGAGAGCACAAAAAAAGCAAACTACCAAGGAACAACAGGGAAAACTAACGTGACTCAGCCTGCTTTTCCCTCAAAAAAACAAGTTTTTATCCTTTTACGAAAGGCCATAATGGAGGGGAGAGAGCGGATAGAAACAGGGAGACTATTCCATAGGGCCGTTGCTCTCACAGAAAAGCGTCTACCCCCGAAGGTAAGCAGGCGAGCAGATGGACAAGTGACGAGACCACAAGTGACGAGATCTGTACAATACCATCCCTACAGTGAAACATGGTGGTGGTAGCATCATACTTTGGGGATATTTTCCAGTGTCAGGAACTGAGAGACTAGTCAGGATTGAGGAAAAGATGAATGCAGCAATGTACAGAGACATCCTTGATGAAAACCTGCTCCAGAGGGCTCTGGACCTCAGACTTGGGCGAAGGTTCATCTTCCAACAGGAGAATGACCCTAAGCACACAGCCAAGATAACAAAATAGTGGCTACAGGAAAACTCTGTGAATGTTCTTGAGTGGCCCAGCCAGAGCCCAGACTTGAACCTGGTTGAACATCTCTGGAGAGATCTGAAAATGGCAATGCACCAACGCTCCCCACCCAACCTGATGGAGCTTGAGAGGTCCTGAAAAGAAGAATGGGAGAAACTGACTAAAAATTGGTTTTCCCAAGCTTGTAGCATCATACTCAAAAAGTGCCAAAGGCGCTTCAACAAAGTATTGAGCAAAGGCTGCGAATGTACATGTGATTTTTTTTTGTTTTTAATTTTTAATAAATTTGAAAAGATTTCAATTAAACTTCATTCACGTTGTCATTATGGGGTATTGTTTGTAGAATTTTGAGGAAAATAATGAATTTAATCCATTTTGGAATAAGACTGTAACATAACAAAATGTGGAAAAAGCTGCCGTGAATAGTTTCCGGATGCACTGTATCTACAATTTAATGTTATTATCACACAAATATGCCCAGAACTGTAGATAATGTGTTTTCTCATGGGTTTCCTAGGAACTGAAAATAATTTCAAGGGTTTCTACAAGGTAAAAAGTTAATATAAAATTCAGCCTGGGATGAAGCATTTGGAATAATTACTTACAGTGTTCAGGCACAGTCTAGATTAGAGAGCTTTGACTTTATGCAACTTTTGGCTATAGGGTTGGAGTTTTAAAAAGAAGGTTCTGCTATATTTTTTACTATTGATTGCTGAGCAATGGAAACATGAATTCAGACATTAAATGTAATATGAACATTTTGGTCTGCTCAGCAATGTGACTTGTGATTTTACATGTGGTAAGTTACTTTTGGAAAAATTAAACATGCAAATATCTGTTCAGACTAGGCTAAGGAAAGTCACTGACATTCCAAGTAATTATAAAATGTTAATTTATACATGTAAATAATTATGTACCTGCTTGCTCTGGGCAGTGACACAATTTATACATTATCTCCAATGTTTGTATTTGTTGTGATTTTTATTAAATAACGTTAAAAAAAAAATAGGATAAATAAAGATCCTATTTTAATTGGTAGCCTTTGTTGCTTTAACTTTATTATATTGTATTCTTTGTGTATGTGAACTTTTTACTTTTTTTTCTGAAATGTGACTGGAATTAAAAACAAAGAGGTCTTTTTGCACCTCCCTTAATCTTCATTTTTTAAATATATGATTTGCAAACATGCTATTTGGGAACGAACAATATTCCCAGCTGGTGTAGAGGGAAACCTAACCATCAATAATTAACGAAAGCCTAGGGTGTAATGCAACCTGTGTGCTTGTTGTGGTTTGTTGTCTGTTGTTGGTTTTTGTGTTTTTAATCAAGTTTCACAAATGGAATTAACATGTTCTGTTGTCATCAA
Source organism: Rana temporaria (assembly GCF_905171775.1). Classification (NCBI taxonomy): domain Eukaryota; kingdom Metazoa; phylum Chordata; class Amphibia; order Anura; family Ranidae; genus Rana; species Rana temporaria. Next base: position 329,021,598 of record NC_053493.1, read on the forward strand.
TCTACTGTGCTCTAACATCTAACATATATGTGTACAGCTACTATCAGCCCCGCACCTGCAACAGGTGAACTATGCAGAGGTGCAAAATACTGAATCTCTTTTGTGATCTTGTAGCAACAGCCAATCAGTTGTAACAATATATAAAATACAGAAAATAATATTATCTGACAAGACTTAAAGGGGTTGCAAACCTTTGTGTTTTTTCACCTCAACGCATCCTATGCTGTAATATTTTTTTTTACTTTGTACAGTAGCAAATTATTGTGTGATTGATGTATTTAGCCCTTATCCGGAGACAAGTTTGGCCACTGTATGCCCTGCCTAAGATAAAGTTACCAAAGTTTCAGAATAAAATTTAGGGGGAGCACCTTCTGATCATAGTTACATTGTTATATAGCCTGGATGAAAAAAGACACAAGTCCATTCAGTTCGGCCAATAGAAGGGAAAAAAATATATACAATTCTATATACACAATCCTATACTCACAGTTAAGGCAAAAAATCAAAACAATAAAGCATGATCCAAGTTTCTTCAGCGGGGGAGAAAAAAATTCTTCCTGATACTCCCTGGATCAACTTTACCTATAAATATTAGTATCCAGTTATATCTTGTGTGACTAGGAAAGAATTCAGGCCTTTTTTTTAAAACAATCTACAGAGCAAGCCAGAGCAAGTTCTTGAGGGAATCTATCCCACATTTTCACAGCTCTTACTGTGAAGAAGCCTTTCCGTATTAAGAGATTAAATCTCTTTTCATCTAGACATAAAGAGATCATCCTCTGGGATGACCTTAAAGTAAATAACTCAACACCAAGTTCACTATGTGGACAGCTTATGTATTTATACATGTTGATCATATCCCTCTTAAGCCTAGTACATGCTATGAGTTTTTTTTTGGTCAACTGGGTGAACAAAAAAAAAGTGTCGGAGCGACTGTATTAACTATGCAAAGTTAGTATAGCCATCTCCCCTGCTGAGCTGTTGTGTTCTTACACAATGAATGGCTATGAATGAAAGTGATCACATGGTACCAGGGCTGGCCCGGTACAACGAACCCGGTGGACACAGTGGGTGACAGATTGAGCCGCAGCGCATATGATGTCCATCCAGGATTAGAAAGCTCCCCCTTGGCCACCATCTGACTATAGGCCAGGCGGGAGCTAGTTAAAGGACTATGATTAAATAAAACCTTAGCCTACTCTGTTATAGATAAAGAATGAGTAACACAGAAAGTGCAGGTGTAAGGAAAATGTAGCATATTGAGTGCAGAGGTCTGGAGTATGTAACGTAATGAGTGCAGAAGTCAGGAGTGTGTTACACACAGTGGCCCAGATTCACGTACAGAGGCGTATCTTTGTGCGGGCGTAGCGCATCTCATATGCGCTACGCCGACGTAACATAGAGAGGCAAGGCCAGTATTCACAAAGCACTTGCTCCCTAAGTTACGGCGGCGTAGCGTAAATGGGCCAGCGTAAGCCCGCCTAATTCAAAGTAGGCAGGTAGTGGGCATGATGTATTGAAATGAAGCGTCACCCCATGTAAATGAAGGGCCGAACGAACGGCGCATGTGTGCGCATGTTTAGAATTACGTCGCATATACTCCCTAAGAAACGACGGCTCAATGCCTTCGACGTGAACGTAACCTACGCCCAGCCCCATTCACGTATGACTTATGCAAACGACGTAAAATCCGACGGCTGTTCCGACATCCATACCCTAACATGACTTACCCCTGCTTTATGAGGCTTAACTTTATGCCGGACGTACGCCTTACGTAAACGGCGTAGATTACAGCGACGGGCGTAAGTACGTTCGTGAATCGGCGTATCTAGGTCATTTACATATTCGACGCGTAAATCAATGGAAGCGCCACTTGCGGCCAGCGTAAATATGCGCCCAAGATACGACGGCGTAGGAGACTTACGTTGGTCGTATCGAGCCAAAATTCAGGCGTATCTTGTTTGCTGAATAAGGCGCATAGATACGACGGCACATCCGTGGACTTACGCGGCGTATCAGAAGATACGTCGGCGTATGTCCTTTCTGAATCTGGCCCAGTGTGTAGAACTCAGGAATGTGTAACATACAGAGCGCAAAGGTCAAGAGTATTTAATGCACACAGCATGAAGAGGTCAGGAGTGTGTAACGCACAGCATGCAGAGATCAGCAGTGTGTAAGGTACAGAATGCAGAAGTCAGGAGCATCTAATGTAATGAATCCAGAGGTGAGGAAGATGTAATGCAGAGTGAGCAAAGGTCAGCAGTGTGTAACACAGAGGTCAGGTGTGTGTAATGCAGAGTTCAGGGTAATAACTGCAGCTGCCTTGACCTGTGGCTTGGTAGTGACCCATGGCCCACATTAAAAGGCCCAGTGTCCATTCCTTCCCCCTTCTGTTTTCCAGGCTTTTTATCTATAATGCCGCGTACACACCATCACTTTATGTGATGAAAAAAAACGACATTTTTAAAAACGTCCTTTTAAAATGACCGTGTGTGGGGAAAACGTTGTTTTATGTCTTCTGAAAAACGGAAAAAAAAAAATCGAACATGCTTCAATTTTTTGTGCCGTTTTTCAAAACGTCGTTTTTTGTGTCATTTAAAATGATAGTGTGTGGGCAAAACGACGTTTAAAACTACGTTTTTAAACCCGCGCATGCTCAGAAGCAAGTTATGAAGCGAGCTTCAATGGAAAAGAGTGCTGAACGTAGCCGCGCTTTGCTAGAGCATTTTGAAAAAACGATGGTGTGTAGGCAACGTCGTTTTTGAAAATGAAGTTTCAAAAACGTCATTTTTTTACTTCACAAAAAATGTCGTTATTTTTCATCACATACAGTGATGGTGTGTACGCGGCATCACTCATGCAGGCGTTCCAAGTCCAACTGTCATTGCCACGCAGTGTATAAATTGCAATGATCAGGTGCTAGCGCAACAGTCCCCGACATCCTAGTAGCTCACAGTAAACAGCTCACAGTGCAGATACCCACTCCGCAATCACCAATCCAGATTTCCAAAATAAAGCAAAACAATCTGAACGTGCATGACCACTGAATTTGCCGCATTCGCAGACAGATCCAGTGGATCCAATTTGGAATTTGGCTGGATGATTGTTGAGTGGGTGCCTGTGCTGGGCATTGTTTACTGTGAGCTGTCGGTTTCAGGGGACAGACCGCTCGAAGCAGGGACAATCCACAGCAAACAGGGGCAGAAGGCATCCTACAGCCTAGAACACACAATAAGATTATCGGACAAATGATCGTCCGTTTTTTTTTTTTTTCATGCTAGTCTCCATACTAAAAACAAATAGGTACTAAAGTACAGAAATTCGCGTATGACAGAGTACAAATTTGGAAGTGATGTAATGTATTTGTATTGTATTTTCAGACGAAAACTGTACGGATTAAACGAAAAGCATACGATCTGGTATCATACGAGAAACAGTTTTGTGTTTCTCCCTTTGGAAAATTTCGGACGATCCTGTTAACTTATGATCAGATTATCGTACGATTGCTTAGAAAGCGATATTTTTTGTACGATATTCTTATTGTGTATACCGGCCTTTAGCCTAACACTTCATAAACCTGGTTTAGACATTTTTATTTCTTATGAGTTTCATTGATGTGCATTATCAGGGCCAGATTAAGAACATCATGGGCCTGGTGCTGAGGATTTTGGTGGGGCCTTTTAGGCTGCATTCACACCTCCGCGACAAGTAACGCCGCGTACGCGGTGTATTTTGCCGCGAATAGTGTAACTTTTTTTTTTACAAATCCTTCCTATTGCTTTGTATGGCCGAACGCCAATGCCGCCTGAAAAAAAGGGTCCGGGACTTTTTTTCATGCCGCAGGTGTACGGCGTCTATGAGATGTGAACCATCTCATAGACAGCAATGGGAATTCTCCCCTCCAGCGGCACGAGCGGCCGGCGTCGGGCGTTTTGTCGCGGAGGTGTGAATGGGGTGTAATAAATAATAAATGCGTGGGAATGACATGAATGCAGCCCAGCCAAGGCAAGTGACCAAAGGCACAGAACCCAGAAGGAAGACCGGGTGAAGATGGAAGTGTCCAGGCCCCGCCTGATTCATCGCAGCACTGGAGGGCTCAGTCTGAAAATTGAAGTGTACACTAATGTGCTAATATGCTGTGCATACTTGTACATTGTGGCATAACCTACCCCAGGGCCTCTAAAAAGTAGTAATGTCAGGAAAGTTTACTACCGCTTTATTATCACAGGATCCCAGAAGCCTCTCATGGGGCCCCCTACTGACCCGGTGGACGGTGGCCCTTGGGCAGTGCCTAAGTGCACAGTTGCCAACATTTAAAAAATATTTTCAGGGCCACTTTTTTATATAAGTGCTATATTTAGAGTAGCTGAGATCCCCGATGTTCCTCTATACATCATAGTAGTAATCACAAAATTAAATGAGTACTAATAATGGGGCAGAACAAATATGAGAACTGAGATTTCCTTTAGTTGAACTAACAAAAGTGTGTCCATTCTAGAGCTGGTAACATTGAGGATATTCAGTATAATTTTAAAGAACTGTTTTTGTGGGTAAGCGACATAGGGGAGGAGTATGGACGGTATATAAGTGGGAAGTATGTGCAGGTGAGGGAGAGGAATGTGGAGGGTCTAACAGTGGGCACTATGTACAGGAGAGGAGTACAAAGGGTACGGAAAAAAGCACTATGTACAGGAGAGTGTGAAGGGTATGACAATGGGCAGTATGTACAGGAAGAGTGAGGGGGTATGACAGAGGGTAGTACGTACCAGAGAGAAGTGTGGAGGGTATGATGGGGCAGTATGTACAGGAGAGGAGTGTGGAGGGTATGACAGTGGGCAGTATGTATAGAAAAAGGGCGCGGCTTTTTCTATATTGTTTATTATCTCTGTTTATCACACGTTAGCTGCTGCCTATAGACTTTGTTGTGGTAGCGCGTTTTTTTTGTTTTCCAGTGGGCAGTATGTACAGGAGAGGAATGTAGACGGTATGATAGTGGGCTCTATGTATAGGAGAGGAGTGTGGAGGGTATGACAGTGAACACTATGTATAGGAGAGGAGTGTGGAGGGTATGACAGTGGGCACTATGTATAGGAGAGGAGTGTGGAGGGTATGACAGTGAGCAGTATGTACAGGAGAGGAGTGTGGAGGGTGCGACAGTGGGCACTAAGTACAGGAGAGAAGTGTATGACAGCAGGCACTATGTACAGGAGAGGAGTGTGAAGGGTATGGCAGTGGGCGCTATGTATAGGAGAGGAGTGTGGAGGGTATGACAGTGGGCACTATGTACAGGAGAGGAGTGTGTAGGGTATGACAGTGGGTACTATGTATAGGAGAGAAGTGTGGAGAGTATGACAGTGGGCACTATGTACAGGAGAGGAGTGTGGAGAGTATGACAGTGAGCACTATGTACAGGAGTGGAAGGATATTTAGGGACTGAGTAGTGGTTAAGCGGGTCATACATGGATTGAAATTACGCCAATTATGCAGAGACCAGCCATAGTCAATCTATGTATGGGCTAGCTGGTTTTACACAAGTCAATCTATTAATCAACTTGAGTACAACCAGCCTGTTTTTTTTTTCTTAAAACAATCAGTGCTGCCAGCTAAAGTTAGCAACACTGATCATTGTACGCACTGGCAGAACACAATAACACTGCAGGAGTGATTCCCCCATCCACAGGTCAGTAGGTGAGAGGGTGTGTGGGGACAGGCTGGGGAGAGATACTAGTCAGTGGCTGGGTAGGCACTGGTAGTATCAGAGCCAGATACACACAGGTTACATACGCCATGATCGTTAGAGCGAGAACAATAATTCTAGTACTAGACCTCCTCTGTAACTCTAAACATGTAACCTAAAAAAATGGAAAGCATCGCTTAGGATACCAAAAAAAATTGTGCTAACTTAACTAACTAACTGTTTTTTTAATGAATGAAACATCTTTTTCCAAAAAAAACATGTTTGAAAAATTGCTGCGCAAATACCGTGCTAGAGCTGCACAATTAATCGTTAAAAAAATTGTGATCTCGATTCAATCCCCCTGACGATCTCCAATGCACAGTTTGCTGATTCTTTCATATAACAAGTGGAGAGACTTTCAGCTGTCAAAAGAAAATATCTGGGCAGTCTGCCAAGTTTTTAACAGGAAACATTGTAACTGACACTTCCTTCTTAGATCAAAGGGATACACTTCTGTGTGTAAAGAACAAATCTGGGCAGTCTGCCAAGTTTGTAAACAAAATGAAACATTGTAACTAACTAATATTGTAACTAAATTTAACCACTTAAAGTCCAACACTTGTTTCTTAAGTTAGAAAGCAATATTATTTGCTAGAAAATTACTTGGAACCGCCAAACATTATATATATTTTAGCAGAGACTCTAGGGAATACAATGGCTATTGCTGCAATATGTTATGTCACACTGCATTTTCCCACTTCAATGAAAAATAACAACCATAAAAACAAAACAGTGAAGTTAGCCCATTTTTTTTTTTTTATGTGAAAGATGATGTTACGCCGCAACAATCGTGAGAGAATCGTTTTTTTTCTTTTTTTTTTTTTTTTTTTTTTTTTTTCCTTTTTTTTTTTTTTTTTCTCTTTTTTCCCTTTTTTTTTTCCTCTCTCCCCTTCCCTTTTTTTTACTTCAGACTCCACCTCATAGAGTGTGCATTTACATGCTCATGTTCTGTGTACCAGCCCATTGCATCTCTATTTCGGTTTTGCATCATTAGTGTCTCTGTTTCTTATGTAAGTTGTTTTTGTTTTTCCTCTTTTGTGTTTTTTTTTTTTTTTTTTAATATATATATGTATTATTTTCTTGAATACATTTTTAACTTCTTTTGCTAGACGTATACAAAAGTTTTTCCCTTAATTCTTCACCCCCCCTTACCCATCCCTCCCCCCCCCTCCTATCTCACCAAAACAATCTCCTTATACCTCTACTTCTCTCTGGTTTTTCTATAGTGGCCTTAAATATCTTCTCTTAACTTTTCCGCGTAACTCCACGACTTCTTAAAAGTTCTCCAATTTTCCCATTTCATATTTTGTAACATGTTATTGCCCTCCATGTCCTCCTGTAATTCCTCCATTTTATACGTTTCTTCAACCGCATCGATCCATTCCCAGATCGATGGGCATTCCACCTCTTGCCAGCCCCTTGGAATTAATCTTTTGGCAGCATTCAGTAGGTGTGGTACTAGCAATTTTTTATAACTTTTAATGCCTTCTTCCCCCCCGTGGAACAGGACAACCCAAGGGTCCATCTTTATCTTTTTCTTTGTAATCTCTTCGACGCAGGCCAATATTTTTTCCCAGTACCTCCTTATCTTAGGGCATCCCCACCACAGGTGCGCCATATTTCCTGGTGAACCGCAGCCCCTCCAGCACTCTCCAGTCTGTCCCTCTTTAAACTTTTTTAATTTGTCTGGTGTCATGTACCATCCGGCTATGCATTTAAAACACATCTCTGCTGTGCGGCTGTCCACCGCGGAGGAGTGTGTCAGGGTCAGCATTTTCTCTATTGTGATCCTATCCCGATGTGTCCCTAGTTCCCTTTCCCATTTTTTAATGAATGGGGGTATGTTCTGCTCTTCCATCTTCAGTAACATCTTATATAGTCCCGAGATAGATCCTCTGGCATTTTTTGTAGAGCATATTTTTTCCAATTCCAATAACTGATCTCCCGACCTCAGTGGGTGTGGGAGGTCTTGGAAAAAATGGTTTAGTTGCCGATATCTCCATTCATTAATTTCCAGGAAAAAGTTTTTTAATTTCAACTCCTGTAGTGTTAAAATGTGCCCTTCCTTCGTTATATCCCTTAATTGTATAGTGTCCATTTTAATCCAATTTCCCCCCACTTGTGTTTTACCTGGTGCAAAATAATCGTTATTCTTTAGTGATATAAGGGGTGAATTGTACTCTTTCACAGTTTTTTTATAGACCGTGTCCCAGACTTTAAGTGCATTTTTAGTTATCTCGTGTGCATTTTTATCTATTGTCCTAAATTGGGGAGGGTTCCAAATTATCTTATCTAACCTTGCCTGTGATAATTCATTTTCTACACTAACCCACCTTTTTTCTTTGCTGGCTCTGGCCCACTCCACCACTCTTGTTAATATCACCGCCTCATAGTATCTCTTGACATCGGGGACCGCTAATCCACCCTTTTTTTTTGGTTGTTTTAGGGTCTGAAGTGCTATCCTGTGTTTCTTATTTCTCCATATATAATTCATTATTAATTTTCTAAGGGCCGAGAGCAATGTCCCGGGGAGGGCGATGGGGATCATCTGGAATTTATATAAAATTTTTGGTAGAATAACCATTTTGCAGTAATTAATTCGTCCTATCCATGATATTGCCCTGTTTTCCACCCTTTTTGTTTCTGTCTTAATTTCATTTAATAAAGGGATAAAATTTATCGTATACATCTCCCTAGTAGATTTTGCTAGCAGTATTCCTAGGTATTTGAGTTCTTTAACCCAAGCAAATTTGTACTTCGTTTTCAGGAGTTGCTCTTCTATCTTGCTTATGTGTGATCTATCTTCTAAGCAAAAAAATTGCAATTCTCATTGTAGCCAGAATCGTGCAGCTCTATACCCTGCAACATAAAAAGTGCAAAGACCACCATAGAGTAATTTTCTAGCAAAAAACAAATTATGATTTTTACATGTAGTAGAGAAGTGTCAGAATTGGCCTGGGTGGCAAGGGGTTAATTACCATGAGTAATATACAAATAATTATTATAAGCACTGTGATCCTATCAGTCTGCTGCAGTGTGTCAGCTTGTATTTATATTGGCCGCTCTGTATGTAGCTTCTGACAGGCTGTGCAAGCAGGCCCGTATCTCCGGAACCATAAATGATAGCCGTCCCATATTTTAACCAGTTGTGGGGTAGCTCTTCCCATGCCTACCCCCAAATGTGAGGTTTCTGTGACCTCTGGTCATCGAGCTACAACCCCCCAAATTCGATCTTAGAAAAAAAAAATCTTAAAAAAAAAAAAAAAAAATTTTTTTTTTTTTTTTTTTTAAGATTTTTTTTTTCGGCAAATGGGCCTATCTTGAGAAAGGGGCCTGGAGCTGCAGCTCCATCAGCCCCATTGTTAATCCGGCCCTGTGCATTATGTCTGCATGCAAGCTCTGGTTCATTTGGTCAGAGTTACTGGAAAGCTGTAGACAATAAAGGACACGGCAGCTCTGAACTTGGTGATCCTAGATATGAAATGTTTATGGGCTGCAAGCAAATCTATTAATATTTATATTGCATTGTATTCTAAAGGTAAATTCTTACCTTGTATTTGTTAATAGGGATCTTTGAAGTCAGCTCAGAATACCACAACCTGTTTAAAAAAACTCAGTCTGCAATTTTGATGTTTCTATTGTCACAATCGCCTTATTGTAATACACAGATGCATCATCATATACTGTATACTGTGTATGGTGTGTGCATATATACAGTTGTGCTCAAAAGTTTTGCCAGAAATTTTCCACTTCTTAAAGCGGGGGTTCACCCTGTTAAAAAAAAAAAAAAAGTTTTTTTTTATTAGACCATTAAATTCGGCATCGTAGCGCGAGCTACGGTATGCCGGTCTTACATTTTTTATGCCCGTACTCACTGTGCTATCGATGATTGAAGAATCCGGGGAATGGGCGTTCCTATGGTGAGAGAAGGTGATTGACGGCCGGCCCTGGCACGTCACGCTTCTCCGGAAATAGCCGAAATAGGCTTGGCTATTCACGGCGCCTGCGCATAGCCTGTGCGCAGGCGTCGTGAATAGCCGAGACCTACTCCGGCTGTCTTCGGGGAGCGTGACGTGCCAGAGCCGGCCGTCAATCATCCTCCCTCTCCATAGGCACGCCCATTCCCCGCGGGAGTCGGATTCTTCAATCATCGATACCACAGTGAGTACGGGGATTAAAAATTTAAGACCGGCATACCGTAGCTCGCGCTACGATGCCGAATTTAATGGTCTAATGATGGAAAGGAGGGTAAACTACCGCTTTAATAAGTGATTAAACAGTACTAACTGGCATATTCAAGGCTTTGGATATCTTTTTTTATCCTTTCTCTAGTTTCATTACCTTGTTACGCAGGTCTTTTGACTGTTCTTTTCTACCTCTTCATGGCCCCGCACACAGGATTGGTTTTCCTGTTGGAAAAAGTTTAATGAGAGCTTTTGGTCGGGAATCTCGACCGTGTATGTATGCTCCATCAGACTTTTTCCAACGGAAAAACTGCTGCAAAAAGATAGAGAGCAGGATCTCTTTTTTTCCCATCAGGAAAAAAACTGATCAGAATTTCCAATCATGTGTACAAATCCCAACGCACAAAATTCCTTTTGTGTAAACGTGTGTATGCAAGGCAGGCTTCAGAGGAATTCCGTCGGAAAAACCATCCAACTTTTTTCCGATGGGAAAACCAATCGTGTGTTCGGGGCATCAGTGTCTAGCCTGCTTAGTGCATCCATCTGAGAGCTAACAAACGCATTGACTATTTGTACACAGACACTAATTGTGATTTAAAGAGTGGGAAATTAATCTTTAATTGCTATTTTAACCTATGTGTGCCAACTTCTGTGCCTGTACCAGGGCCATTTGGGTAATTTCTACTATCATTATGATTTAAAAAAGATCCAAAAAACTATGTGATAATAAATGGCTTCATGTGATTGCTATGCTTAAATAAAAGACATTTTTTTTGGCATGATCAGTCATATTTTTAATATTAATGCCAAAATGTCACAATTTCTGCCAGGGTGTGCAAACTTTTGAGCACAACTGTATAGATGGATATATATCTATATACACACACAATATGTTACTGTTGATTGTATCCTTCTTTACCTTGTTTTTATAAATGGGTATAAGGTTGTTTACTTAGTAAATCTCCAAAAATGTACTCCTGTGTAAAGAAGCGAATCCCAATAATCCTCTCCTAAGTAGATTATATATGTATTTCCAGCATTCAATCATTATCTTGGACCTGTCTGTGCAAAATAATGACATCTATAAGTTTTTCCCACCATGTATGAGAATATAAGCACAGTACTGTAAGTTGGAAAGACACTTCAGAATACATTTCCCTGTGGACATCATACTGTGCTTTCTTGGTGTTCTTGAAAATGAAGAGCTTAATAAATTCCTAAAAGCTTTTACCGCTGAGTCTCACTTTCCTGCTTGTAAAATAATAGCAATGAAATGGATGTCTTCTGGGTCCTCTGCTACTCATGTGTTATTCTCAGTGGTCAGAGAGACAGTTCACCTCTGATAAATCTGATATACTGTAATAGGGAATGCCCGGCCATGATCCATGAAATCTGGTCACTATCGATTGACCACTTGATGTTCTATATTAAAGCTTTCATATTGATTTGGTAGATACATATTGTTAATTAGCAGTTTATAACGCAGAATGAAATCCAGTCTTTGTGACCTTTACAAAGTCAAAACTCCTGTCTATAATATTAATTGTTCAGCGATATTGTTAAAGGGAAACTACAGTATCATTCAGTAGGTCCAAATTGTGAGTTAATAAAGTAACATTTACCTGAAAGTTATATTTATTATAGCTTTGACATTTTTACTTTTAATGTTCCATATGATGAATACTGGATTTAATATACTGATTTCTAAATTCTCCCTCTGGTGGCCTTCTGTATCTTAGGGAATGTTTTAACATCATTAATTAAATTGAAATGTGACTTTTCTAACCATATGCATGGACTAAACAAGAGAAAACCAATAGATTCCTCCATGCTAAATAGGAATCTGCACTGCCGGTGTCCTGACGAGAAATGCCCCATGTCGAATAATGCCCGCCCGGTACTGGGCATGCGCTGCGCTTACGCAGTAAGGAGCCGGCCAAAAGGCTCCGAACATCAGAATTGACGATCAGCTGTAGACGGCGCCTGTGCAAAATAGCCGACATTGTGCCACACACTCCCGATGCCAGTGCAAGTCTGCAAGGGGCGGATTTATTCATGATGGGTGTGTGTGAGGGGCGGATGCCTACAGAAGGGGCATATTTTGTAATGATAGCAGGTCTATTAACATGGGGGCGGAATTTTTCAGAAAACTCAAACACATCAGCCAAGTGAAGGAAATGGAAAAGAGTACCGCTCCAAGCCCTGCGACCTATGCTGTGCTCCCGCCCTGTAGTACTGACAGGTGCAGACTCTGTGCTGATCCGTGGAAAAAAATAAATGTTCCTGGACTGCCGCACTCTGATCCAAAGCTGTATAACATCCAAAAATTCATGCAACACTGCAATCAATGGTAGAAAGTGGACATAGGGGACAAAAAAGCTAACATGTTTCACATCATGGATAGATGCTTAGTCATAGCTGGGTTGTGTGATGATCTGAAAGGATTCAGAGTGCGGCAGTCCAGGAACATTTCTTTTTTCCACCCATCAGCCAAGTGAAGGTCGGGTTTTTCAATGTTGATGGGTGGGTTTGCAGGGTCTATTTAGCTAGGTAACACAAGCAATAGCACTGCCCATCATTACAAAATACGCCCCCCTTCTGTAGGCATCTGCCCCTCACATGCGCCCATCATGAAGAAATCCGCCCCTAGCAGACTTGCACAAGCATCGGGAGCATATGGCACAATGTCGGCTATTGTGTCGTCTACAGCTGCTCGTCAATTCCGATGTTTGGAGGCGTTCAGCGGCTCCGTACTGCGCTGCGCATGCGCATTACAGGGCGGGGGGATTATTCCACAGGGGGCTGCATAAATACCTGAACAGTGACTGCATCTGATTGGAAGAATCACTGAAGAAAGTGGAAAAATAGCACTGGACCCATAAGGTTATCCAATTGTAATTGCCATTTTAAAGTAAAGATGTTGATATTAGTGATCTGGTTTCTGGGCAGGTGGCTTCTACACACAAGAGGATCTCCATGGTCTCCCTGGCTTGTAGTGTAATGCTACAAAAAATTTGAATTGTAATGCCACGACACGACTAAAAGGTTCAGATATGAATTTATTCTTAATAAAAGTCTATTACAAATAAAAGTCAGGGGACAATCCAAAGAATGATCAAAGTCTTTTGAAGGTCCAAAACACCCCCCTTATCATGGCTTGTTTGAAAACAATGTGAATGGACTGGAAGTGAACTGAAACTTTAACAGCATTTTTTCCAGTGTGATTACAAACACAGGTTTGGCTGCTTTTTGGATCGCCCCGTCACTTTTATGCGGGAGTTGTCCGGCCGTCATGGGAGAGACCTGTCAAAGTGGGCCAGTCTGGATGAAGTCCAGGGCCATATTTTTGTCCCAGTCCAGCCCTGCCTGTGGGGAGGGGCAGCAGTAGAGCAGAAAACATACTTTCCTAGGGTGCCAAACGAGATGGGGCATCGCAAGAAGGGGAGGAAAGAGAACCGAGAGGTTGGGTGGGGAGAAAATTGCACATGGAGAGACAGAGATTAAAGGCACAGGCTATGGAGTGTGCTCCAAACTAAGGCAAGAAGCAGAACAAATGTCTGGCTGGTTGCTACATGAGAGAAAAGTCACTAAACACAGGCATAGGGTTGCACACCTACCTGTGTGGACTTAACTTCTACAGGGAGACCAGCTTCCTAATTTGTTTACTGAATTGCTGCTACAGGGCCCAGAGAGGGGAAACATAGATAGTTTGCTGTTCTTAACAAAAGATTTGTATATGGCATTTCTTTTTACAGTTGTGTGCTGCTTTAGATGCTCCATTGAGCTATATTATCATTGTTGGTTGTTCTACTCGTTTCTTACCTGTAGGGCTTTTGAATATCAATTAATTAATTAATACCCAATTAAAACCACAGGTGGTTCGGGAAGTATGGTGCTTCTCTCTAGACATGAGCACTAGGAAAGGGGGACCCAAAGAAACTGTGGCTCCTTTGGGGGGTGACTACGCATAGGCAAAAGCACATTTCATATCGTTGTAGTTACACCTGAATACACCTGAGCATTTTGCTGTATGTGACTGAGCGTGTGCTTGCTACATTTTACTAGAAATAGTGCCAGTAGATTGTATACATTCTTATTTTATTGGCACATATTTAAAGTGACAGCAAAGGATATCCTTATTATCCACAAATAATCCATACACATCATCAATACTTAATGGCCCTGTAATCTATCTACCTTTCCATTTCTTCTCACTTCTGTTTGTTTGGAATGAGCAGTGAATGTTAGTTTTAGTCATATGCACTGCTCTATGCAAACTACAAATTCTATAGTCCATAGCAGGGGTGCTCAACCTGTGGACCTTGAAGCCCTCTGATGTGGCTCTCAACCTCAAATTGAATTGGTGTGCTTTTAGAAAGTTCACCACACCTGCAATATATAATAGAAGTCTATGGCAAAGCTCAGGTAACCTGCAGGAAAGTCGCTACAAGTACTCGCGCAAATGCTCAGTATAGGTCCCGATACCGATTCTTGTATCGTATCGGGACAACCCTAGTACAATCCCATATACCCAATTCTATACCCACAGTTGATCCAGAGGAAGGCAAAAAAAACAACAGGGCATGATCCAATTTGCTACAGCAGGGGAAAAATTTCCTTCCTGATCCACAGAGAACCAATCAGATTTTCCCTGGATCAACTAGGAAGTCCCAGAAACGCAACAAGTTAGAGGGTGTCATCCAAAGGTCGTTTTCCTTTAACCTCTTGACCCACTCATAGTAGATATTGTGACCGGAAGCCAGGAAAAAACACTGGTTGTGTCCAGGATGGGAGACATATTTGTCCCAGGCTAAAGCAATACACAGATTGTTCTAGTACTCTGGGTTCTATAAAACTCCCAGGCTGCTTAGGGAGGATGATCCATCCTAGAACCAAATCTCTGTGCATGGCAGACTGGGGAGCAGCAACATCTCTGTGTGGTGAGTCTGTGTGACTAAAGACTCCTGGTGACAGCCAGGTGCCTGGGCAGCAGTAGGTTGCTCCAGGAGGAGGTAGTTAGGTTCCTGTGTTGAAGTTAGATATTCAACATGGCAATGCTTTATTTTATGTTTTTTTATTTTATTTTGCTATGTTAATACCTGCACTTTGTAAACACAGAATAAGTAAATAAACCACAGTTGTGTTTCACCAAGATCCTCCTGTCATGATACTGTGACTCTTCCAGAGGGGCATGCACAACCCGCTACTGAGCTAATTCTTCACAATATATTACAAGCAGGCAGCCCAGCCAGGCACCCTGACGTACCCATACGTCTCGTTGTACTTCCTGGTTTGGCAGCGTGCATGTGTGTGCCCCCTGCTGACCCTACTGATTGGACACAGTACACATTTGTCAGAAGAGTATATGGCTGTACACTTGCTAATCAGTTGTGGCCAATCACAGCCAGAGTTCTGTGTTGACAAACACACAGCGATCTGTCTGTTTCTTCTCCCTCAAATCCTACACACATTACATTTGTTAGGCTCACAGTTAACCCCTTGATTGCCCCTTGATGTTAACCCATTTCCAACCAGTGCTATTAGTACAGTGTAGTGTACAGTGTTATCACTTATTATTCCCCAACGCCAGGAATGGCGCCAGGCTATCAGGGCTCAACCACTCATGGGAAATGTGAATGATGTAGTTAAAAAACAATCCATAAATAAAGACAACTAATACAAAACTGTGGGAGGGGGGGGGGGGCTTTATCAGCGGGTAGCCCTTATAGCTAGACAAAAGGAACTGACGACCTAGGTGTGTTGCTCTCAAAACGAAGATGGGACTCCATCTGTAAAACAAAGAGAGGGGAAGGGAGGAGGACAGTGTAACCACTCTGGTGTAGTAAGTTCCAAGAAGGTTTATTTACAAAGAAAAGTAAAAATGAATACTCACAAAACATAAAATCCACACATGTATATATGGAGTCCACAGGAGAGTGTAAGCCTGTGGTGGCGGTACAGTCCTTAAAGGGTGCAGCAGATGGATAGATGACCAGCTGCTACAGGCACAAAGTCTAGATCTCTGTGCCACTGGCTGTTAATGGGGAAATGGCTTTGACAGCCCAGTGAGCATGTGTAGTGCCACGGTCGGGATCACGGAGATAGCGGCAGGGTGGCGAGCACGCAGCCGGATATGCGCGCGCGACCACACGGCAGCTTCTTAAAGGGGACGTACATGTACGTACTTATGCCTGTCCGTGCCATTCTGCCAACGTAAATATACAGGCGGCGGTCCTTAAGTGGTTAAAGCGAAGTTCCTACTAAAATAAAAATATTAAAAGTCAGCAGCTACAAATACTGCAGCTGCTGACTTTTAATAATCAGACACTCACCTGTCCCAGGGTCCAGCGATGCGGGGGGAACGAAGCCCCGCTGATCTCCCCCCTCCTCTCCACAGTGCCGGCATCACTACTGTGGGCGCCCGGCTGTGGCTTCACAGCCAGGCACGCGCTGTGCACCGTGATTGGCCGAGCAATCATCTGGGACCTGTGATGTGATCGTTGTGGTGCCCAGGGAGAAAGTGGGAGGGTTTCCGCCCCCCCCCCTGAAAAAAAATGACATGCCATGTTAGGGGGTCACCTTCCCTTAAAGCGGAAGTTCCATTTTGGGGTGGAACTCTGCTTTAACATTATAAACACCCATATTTGCCTCATCTATGGCAGAGAAAAATCAACATTGGATCAATGACATCCTGATTGGGATGGAAAGCTCACTCGTGGCAGTTGATGTGATCACTACTTGTCAGTATATGTGCTGTATTTATTTGTAGGGACAGGAAACTTGAACTTTTTCAGTTCTCCCTAAATTACATGAGCAATTTTATGCTATTTAGCAGCATAACCAATTGTTACCATCATCACCTCATTTGCAGTACATGGATTTGAATGTGTTGCAAATGAGGTGATTTCCAGCATGAGTTTAAATTGGTCACTACCATGAAATTACAATCTCCTTTGTAGTTTAGCCCATAATCTGAAAGGCAACAGTTTATTCAATCATTGTAGGTGCTAATTTGTGACAAAATGGAGTCGGCAAACAGCAGTATCACCTTATCAAGAAAATAAATGAATCCTTCAGCACAATACGCACTGTCTACACTGAAAGTTTAAGCAGCTTTCAAATGGCTGGCTGTTGACACATTTTATTACTTTGCAGTGTGCTTCATAGTCAGCTATTTCAAGTCATGCAGCAGTCACTTAGCAGCTTATATTATTCTGTTTGTCAGCTCTCAGATGTTTAATTCCAATTAAGCATTGTGTGAATGGACTTTGTAACATATCCTACACAATCACAGATATCAAAGAAAAAGATTAATGAGGTGATATTTACAAAAAAAAAAAAAACATCTTCAGGCAGTTATATAAACCCGTAGGCTGGGATTCACGTAGATCGGCGCATCTTTAGAGCGGCGTAGCGCATCTCATATGCGCTACGCCGACATAACATAGAGAGGCAAGAACAGTACTCACAAAGCACTTGCTCCCTTTGTTGCGCCGGCGTAACGTAAATTGGCCGGCGTAAGCCCGACTAATTCAAAGTAGGAAGGTAGTGGGCGTGATCTATTAAAATTAAGCGTGACCCCATGTAAATGAAGGGCCGAACGAACGGCGCATGCTCAGAATCACGTCCCATATACTCCCTAAGATACGACGGCTCAATGCCTACGACGTGAACGTAACCTACGCCCAGCCCCATTCACGTACGACTTACGTAAACAACGTAAAATACGACGGCTATTCCCTGGTCCATACCCTAACACCACTTACACCTGCTTTATGAGGCTTAACTTTACGCCGGATGTACGCCTTACGTAAACGGCGTAGATTACTGCGACGGGCGTAAGTACGTTCGTGAATCGGCGTATCTCGCTCATTTACATTTGCACACACTTAACACTTCAGAGAAAGTCCCTCTCTTTCACCTCCTTGGGACTACATGCCCCATAATTCCAAAACCACTACACCTGAATGCCCCATCTTTTCCTCCACGAGTGAGTTCTCCCTTAATGGGACTACATGTTCCAAAAAGCCGCCATGATGTCTGCATACTATCTAGCTGACTGTACATGTCTGCATATGCAGTATTAGTACTTAGTGTCTCTCTTTCAGGGGAGTGCACAAAAGGTTGGCTGCAGTGGGGCCCCAAAGACACCGCAAGAAAAAAGGAGCCTTGATACCAAAAATCAAGCCAGCCAGTGCTTAATGGGACCAGCAGGAAAGAAATACGTTTAAAAATCGAAAAACTGAAAAGACTGTAATGCCGTGTACACACGACCGCTATACATGTCATGCAAAAAAACAATGTTTTTCTCATCGTGATTCCTCTCAAGCCTGCCTTGCATTAACACGTTCATGAAAAAAACGCTTGAGCAAAGCGCGGTGACGTACAACATGTACGACGGCACTATAAAGGGGAAGTTCCATTTGAATGGCGCCACCCTTTGGGCTGCATTTGCTGATCCTCATGTTAGTAAAGTTTGGTGAGAGACGATTCGCGCTTTTCAGCCTCGTGCTCTTCAGTCCGTTACAGCGTGACGAATGTGCTATCTCCATTACGAACGCTAGTTTTACCAGAACAAGCGCTCCCGTCTCATACTTGATTCTGAGCATGCACATTTTTTCCCCCTCATTAAAGCGTAAACACACAACGGTTACGACGGGAAAAAGAACGACATGAAAAGTGACGAGAAAAAATAGAGCAGGTTCTAGTTTTTTTTTCGGGGCAGTTTTCTCGTTGAGAAAAAATGCTATGGAGCATACACACGACCGTTTTTCACTACCAATCTAAAAAATTGCATTTTTCTCGTCGTGAAAAACTGTCGTGTGCATTAGTATCGCCACCTGCATTACAGATAGCAAAAGAAAAGTGTTGACTTTAATAACACTAAAATTTAGTTTTAAGCTATATATTTAGGGGCAGATCCACAAAAGGATTACGCCGGCGTATCTATTTATACGCTGGGGTAATTTTAAAATTGCTGCGTCGTATCTTTGTTTTGTATCTACAAAACAAGATCCGACAGCATCTCGGAGGGATCTGACAGGCGTACGTAGAATTCCGCGTCGAGTATGCAAATTAGCTATTTACGGCGATCCACGAACGGACGTCCGGCCGGCGCATTTTTTTACGTCGTTTTCGTTCGGCTTTTTCCGGCGCATAGTTAAAGCTTCCTGACGACATGTCAATCACGAAACGTACGTCGAGGCGCCTGGTTACGTTCGATATGACGCACTTTCGGTTCCGCTGGTCCTCTGGCCTGGAACGCACGCCAGCTCTCCAAGTGAGGAACTGTCATCCGGATTGGATTATTTTCAGTTCCCCAACAAGAAACTTCCATCACAGCCCATCCTGCCATGCTGACTAACCTCAGTGCCGGGTCCAAGGCACTATCAAAGTAAGAGGCAATTTGGCTATGCTGTTTTATCTGTGATTTATTTAAAATAAACTGTACTTCACTATGGTGGTTTCCCCTCTCCCTCTTTTATGAGAGTGTTTGAATCCTGGAAACATAGAGCCGCGCAGCTGAATCATTCTACTGGTTTAGTGACCAACTTGCTGTATTTGACCTTTTCTAATCAACTAGGTCAACATGCTGTGGTAAGGAGCCATCTATTAGTGCACATTTGGGGGATCTTCTTGGTGGAGGTGGACACCTTTTACAATGAACTTTCAACAATTTACATCCGATAGAGATTAACCTTGATTGGACTTTATCTGAACACTTTTTTGATTGGACTCTTATTATTTCACTTATTCATTATTTTTTTCTATTTATTTTTGCCAGTGTGTTGCTGTTCACTTAGTCTGCCTATGTTGGTTTAGACGTACCATCTGATATTATTTATTTCACTATATTTGCTATTTAGTTTTAACGCCCCCTCTATATGCCATTATAGTTAAAGCTGCTATATGGTGGCGTACTCAATGTTAAGTATGGCCGTCGTTCCCGCGTACAATTTTGAATTTTTTACGTCGTTTGCGTAAGTCGTTCGCGAATAGGGATTTGCGTAGAATGATGTCACCGTCGTGAGCATTGGCTTGTTCCGGGTTAATTTTGAGCATGCGCACTGGGATACCCCCACGGATGGCGCATGCGCAGTGCAAAAAAAACGTTGTTTACGTCGGGTCACGACGTATTAACATAAAACACGCCCCCATTACATCCATTTGAATTCTGCGCCTTTACGCCGCCAAAGATACACTACGCCGCCGTAACTTACGGCGCAAATTCGTTGAGGATTATAAAAAAAAATAAGTTGCGGCGGCGTAGTGTATCTTGGATACGCTGTGCCCGGCGGATTCTTCCGCGCAGGTACGTGGATCTGCCCCGAAGTGTGTGTAAATATTTGCTTTAAGAACGAATAATCATGGTGGTCCCGCACTGATATTTCTTCAAGTACATAAAATACATCCAGGAAACTATTCCACTGTCATGCGTCAAATAAGTCACTTGTTTAAAATAAATTGTCTTTTTTTAAATTCTTCTCTTCTAACGCTGAGTTACTGCATGGCTTTAACATTCCTTCCAGCAAAACTATTATATTTGATGCCTCAGTGCTTCTAGTATTTTTGTTATTCGCTCCCGGCACCTTATATAATGTATTCTCATTTTGTACAGGTGTCTTTCAACGCAGCAATGTGATTTAGAATTATTCATAAGCATCTACTTCTTTTCCCATAGTCTGCAGCACTTTTTCCTTATCAAAACACAATATATTGTCAATTGGTGTGGCTATAAATGTGTTTTATTTCTTATTTTGCAAAGTAAACAATGTGCATTAGGTTGAGCTCAGAGGATGAAGATTCTTTTTCTATTCATAATAAAGCTGCATATGGCCAAAATGAGTTATGGTGAAAGATTGTACTGTATATCTGGTCATTCTTTAGTCAGCTGCAGGTACCAGGACCAGCCTTCCAATCTGGCAGTTATGGCATTTGCCAATTATGGGCAGGCTATGGGCTTTTGTGACAATCAAAAATAGGAAGATTGATAGCAGCTTCTTCACATTTTGCTTTTGAGACAGAAACTGTATAAACATATGACATATACAGAGATGGACTGGTGTCCTTTATATTATAATAAGCGTTGACAATATTCAGGACCGCAATGTGTGGCTAGCAGGGAATTTTGAATCTGTCTGTTCAACACATCTTTGCCTATAAAATTAGGGAAAGATGAGCAAAATTTACAGCACATAATAGTACTTACAGAGAGAATAACAGTTCATTGTGCACAGTTTCTATCCACTCTGCACACTGTTGCCCATCTGAAGCCTACATGATACTAATTAACACCTCAATGCACGTGCACAGTGTAGTAGGGTGACCCTGTGCCACTGGGTAAAATGGTGGCTAACGCTAGATTTTGTAGGAAGCAAGCACACATATGAGAGCCATAGATAGAGCTCAGAGCCCCAGCCCCTCGAGGAGGACAGTGTGTGAAGGGATCCATCAGAGGTGCTGGTGTGCATTATGGTGTCCAGGTTAGGACAGGCCAGGGCCCGAGCCTGAGAGGGAGTCCATGAGGGACAGAGCAGCTGGGGAAGCTGTAGGGAGAGAGTCCATGAGGGACAGAGCAGCTGGGAAGCTGTAGGGAGAGAGTCCATGAGGGACAGAGCAGCTGGGAAGCTGTAGGGAGAGAGTTCATGAAGGACGGAGCAGCTAGGAAGCTGTAAGGAAAACGCAGAGCTGAGATGCAGCATCTGTAAATAAACACTGGGACATGTTTCATGCTCAGGAGGACCAAAAAAGGTACTAATGTTCAGGGGGACCTTGAAGAGGTACTTTAAGGCCTCGTACACATGACCGAACATGTCCGCTGAAACTGGTCCGGCGGACCAGTTTCCGCGGACATGTTCGGTCGTCTGTACGGCAGACCGGACAATTTTCCGGCGGATCGGACAGGTTTCCAGCGGACAAATGTTTCTTAGCATGCTAAGAAACATGTCCGCTGGAAGCCTGTCCGTCGGACATGTTCGGTCGTCTGTACGACTCACCGGACATGTCCGCTCGGCCGAAAGCCCTCGCATGCGTCAAAGTGATTTGACGCATGCGTGGAAGCATTGACCTTCCAGGGTCGCGCACGTCGCCGCGTCATCATCGCGGCAATGGCGCGGCCACGTCACCGCGTTCACTGTCCGCGGGAAATTTGGTCTGATGGTGTGTACAGCCATCAGACCAAAATCCGCCTGCGGACATGTCCGATGAAAACGGTCCGCGGACCGTTTTCATCGGACATGTCCCGTCGTGTGTACGAGGCCTAAGAAGTAAAGCTGCAGTAAGAGAGCCAAGAGGCTGAATGCTATATTTTGGCAGTAAGGGAGGAAGACACGCCTGTGTGAATTTAGATTTTCAAAAAAATAAATAAGGGAAATCCATAAAAACTATGTCTGGCATGGAGTTAACTCACTGTTTTGGCACTACTATTGAGCTAAGAAACTCTGACGTGTCATAACAGGTTCACACCTTAGCAATGTGTTGATACATGTTGCTGTTTTTATAAAACATTGACCTGTGTTAGAGACTTTTGATGACAAACGAAAGGGCATGAAAATTTATGAAGTTGTATAAATGTTAGAAAATGTGCACATAAAGGTATAAATCCAGCCTTAATGTTTCGATGATTGTTGCTTCAGGTGTTGGCAGTGTACACAACATTTTGTATTGAGAAATAAGCTGTTCTATTTCTCTAATCCATCTCTTTCATTAAAATAAAGCTAAAGGAAATTTGCCAAAGGCCCACCAAGGCGGGAGACATTCCAACACATTTGCCAGCAGAATTTGGAATTCTGAGCCAAAAAAGGAGCCCTGGACACACATTTAGAACAGTTCTCTTTTATGTATAGACGCTAACTGTTTTGTATCCCGCCGTGGTGCGAGTGTGAACTTGCTTAATACCATACACAATTAAAACTGGACAACTTCTAAAACAAACATGTTGTCTTCTCTATATACAGAGCTACAGTTAGGCTGCATAGTCTGCCAATTAAGAGATGTCTGAGGGTTAATGGAATAAGGTTATTTAAAATATATGTGCCCAGTGGTCTCTCTAATTGACCCCTATGTCGCAGAGTATACCGTAGTAATGTAAGGGCCAATAGGAGGAGCAATAGAGTGCGTTGGGTGACACGGGCATTTGACACACCCGGAAATGTGTTGCATGTAAAGAACTTTCAGGTGATTTTGTGGCAGGGCAACGTTTCAGCTATCAGGTACCAGACCAGGTAAACATTATTTTTATGTATAGACAACATTTTCTTTTTTTAGTATTAGATAAAGTGGGGGGGGGATAAAACCTCTGTGATATTTTTGCTTTGTTCCTTTCTGTGTTCCCCCTGGGGAGATTCGCTCTCTATGTTTATCTGGGTGACCTTTGTCACCGGGGCTGAAAGTAAGGAAGAATCCCAAATTTTGAGTTGTCACTGAAACAGGAATAGAAAATAAACAGTTTCTCCAACTGTTCATCCAACTTTGTAAAGATTTCCTCTTGCTTCCTGTTGTGTTTCTGGGACAGGAAGTGAAGGAAATCTCCTCAAAAGTAGAGCAAAAAACAAACAGTTTTTAACTCTTTACTACTCTATGCAAAACCCCAAAAAATCCTACAAGCTCCGTGATAGAGTTTCATAGTTACATAGCAGATAAGGCACAGATCCATCCAGTCCAAGCTATCCAGAAGTTTAAAACCATAATTTGGGTAGAGAGTTCTACATTTTTATGCAATGCCTGGCAAGAACCCCCTTTCTGCAATCTCAATTTAAACCTCCTTTCCGCAGTCTTAAAATCATTGTAAAGTAATTTTTTATAACAAAAATATTATACTTACCTGCTCTGTGCAATGGAATCGCACAGAGCAGTTCTGATCCTCTTCTTCTTGGGTCCCCTGTCGGCGCTCATGGTTCCTTCTCTTCTTGGTGTGCCACCATAGAAAGCCGCTTTCTGCTGCCTGCGTTCATAGACACAGACAGTACAGCTCCGCTGCCCCCCGCTCCCACATCACAAGATTTCACTGACATCCAAGCCTATGAGAGTGGGAAAAGCCACTACAGATGGGAACAGTGCTGGATTGAGTGAGGGCTCAGGTAAGTAAAGGGGGAGGGGGTGATTCTGTTACCTAAGCATTTTTTTACCTTAATTCCGGAAATGCAGTAAAATGAAAAATGTTTAGGCTTTAGAACCACTTTAAAATTGTGCCCTGGTCAGGGACGCATGATTAATCAAATTGTTACTAGATTTTCAGTCACCATCGAGTAATTTGTGGCTAGTGATCATATCTCCTCTTAAGCATCTTCTCTCTAATATAAATAGGTTTAATTTAATTAGTCTTTCCTCATAGCCTTCGGCCACCTTATTAATTGAATTGCCCTTCAATGGACACATTACAATTCTAGGAATTTCTGTTAATTGGTTACCAAAACTGAACTGAATACTCAAGATGAGTAAAGGTATACGAGTATTGAATTATCCCTGTAACCCCCACTTAATGAATACATTTTTGGGGTACAGTGTCAAATGCTCTTGGAAAATCCAAATACTGTACATTATGTTTGCTGCCCTTTCTTTACCTTAACTCCTGTTTACTTTCTCATAAAATGTTGGCCTGACAAGCCATCTTTGCTCATTGCTAAAATCATTATACATTGTAATAGCTAGATTCAGGATGGCGAGCGCATACTTGGGGCGGCGTAGCTTAAGGCATTTAAGCTATGCCGCCGTAAGTTAGCGAGGCAAGTACATGATTCACAATGTACTTGCCTGCTAAGTTACGTCGGCGTAGCCTAAAGCGGGCAGGCGTAAGGGCGCCTAATTCAAATTTGTCTGAGGGGGCGTGTTTTATGATAATGAGGCTTGATCCGACGTGATTGACGTTTTTTCAACTGCGCATGCGCGAGCGCCTACATTTCCCAGTGTGCATTGTGGCTAAGTCCGCCGCATGGGCCTATTGATTTCGACGTGGACGTAAACTACGTAAATCCCTATTAACGGACGACTTACGCAAACAACGTAAAATTTTCGAATTTCGATGCGGGAACGGCGGCCATACTTAACATTAATATTCCATCTATTTGATGGAATAACTTTAGGCCGCTATTGCGTTACGTAAACAGTGTATCTGTACTGCATCGGCCGGGCGTACGTTCGTGAATAGGCGTATCTACTGATTTACATATTCTACGCCGACCGCAATGGAAGCGCCACCTAGCGGTCAGCCTAAAAATTACACTTTAGGATACGAGGGTGTAAGACACTTACGCCGCTCGTATCTGAGCCGAATTTAAGCATACCTGGTTACCAGAATACGCTTAAATTAGCGCCAACGCAAATTCTGGCTTAGGCTGACGTATCTACTAATACGCCAGCCTAAGTCTCTCTGAATCTGGCTATCAGTGTCATCTTGCAATGTACATGACCAACATGGTTATAAATAACCTCACTTAAAATTGTTATAAAGTCTAAACATTTTACCTTAATGTATTCCTTGCATTACGCTAAAAGTTTTTAGGCATCAGTTACATGAGCCCTCAACCAATCCAGCGCTGTACCTGTCTGCAGCTCTTCTCTCCCCTCACTTCCTGGTCTCGCAGGGGGTGGGGCTGACACCGTTGTCATTGTCTATAGACGCAGACAGCAAGGTTCGGGAGCGAGTCTGCACAAGTGCATTCAAAGAAAGCGTCTCTCTATGGGGGCAATCACTGGAGTGGAGGAGCCAGAAGGACCAGTGGGGGACAATAAAAGGAGAAATTCTGGGCCACTCAAATTCATGCAATTATATTGTAAAGAGCAGGTAAGTACATATATTTATATGTTTTTAAATCAATTTGCTTCAATTTATTTTTTTAATTTACAATCACTGTTAAAGTAAAGTTTTCAACCCATATTAATCTAGTCTCACTTAAACAACACTGCATTTTATGTGGCCTAATAAAGTTTTTTTTTTAAAAGAATGAAATGTTGAAAATCACTCACAAGGTACGGATTCTTTGAATTGTAAAGATGAAATCTTGTTGTACAGAGTTGACACATTTGAATAATCCTTGCCCTAGGCTCACTCGTATCTTAAGACAGCCCTGTGTCTGTAGCTTTATTACAAAAACATATCAGAAAAGGAATATGTCAAAGTCGTGAAAGTTTTATTTACATCTACTATATAATATATAATTCACTTTCTTTTTTACTGTATGTTTGCAAATGCCTACACTGTGAGGCCCCGTACACACGGCCGAGGAACTTGACGTGCCAAACACATCGAGTTCCTCGGCCAGTTCAGCCCTGAAGCCGCCGAGGAGCTCGGCGGGCCGAGAGCTCCCATAGAACAACGAGGAAATAGAGAACATGTTCTCTATTTCCTCGCCGAGGTCCTCGTCGGCTTCCTCGGCCGAAAGTGTACACACGGCCGGGTTTCTCGGCAGAATTCAGCCAGAAACTCGGTCGGAAGCTGAATTCTGCTGAGGAAACTGGTCGTGTGTACGGGGCCTGAAAGAATTGTGCCAGTGACAACCAGTTGTCGTTTATATGCATAATTTCAGTTGGAACAGGCTGTTCGGTTTCCTTGGTTGTAGGCCCCATAATCTGACTTTTGTCCTTATATATGGAACAATCTCTACTTTTTTTGTCCTCCTCCATTGTTAGTCAGAGATGCCCTGTGCATCCTGATGTGGTTCCTTTATACGCCCCCTACTGATGACCTCTACCGGGACATATTCATCAAGCCTGTTTGAGCCTTCGTAATAAAGGGTCCAGGCTCTCTGGTAAGAGTCCAACTAAGGCCCCTTTCAGACGTACGGACGAAGGGTCCGTTAATTACAAGTCCGTTTACGGATTCCCCATAGGGGAGAGCGGAGGAGACACAGGGCGGTCTCTGCACTGTGTGCGGGGACCGCCCTGTCCGCCGACAGCTCAGCTGGGATTACGGAGGAATCCCCGCTGAGCCAAACGGGCTAACGGAGCGGATCAATTACGGATCCGCTCCGCGTGAAAGAGCCCTTATTGTGGTGGTGGCGTGTTCACTTAGTAAAGGGATTGGATGCATCTTATCCATGATTGAATCACAATGTTTGCCATTTGACCATTATGGTCCATTCTGAGAGACTGATATTTTTTTGGGACTATTTATTTGTACTTATTTCAATATTTTTTAATATCAACCACTTTAGCGCAACACACTTTTATTTTGTTTATGGTATATAAATTGTTACATATATTGGTCCAAGATGGACCAATATAAACAGGTATAATATAGCCATACCTGTAATTATTCCTTAAAGTGTTACTAAACCCTGGGACCCTGTGTTCTGGTCTTCCACAATACACAGAACATGGAAATGCAATTATATTAGTAAATATAAACTGCTAAATATGTTTTCCCATCAGCAGTATATAGCAATTGTGGCTTCTATCAGTGTCTGGCCGATCACTGGTAAACCTTGTAGGAGGAGTTTTAAATTTCCTCTGACTGTCCTAAGAGGCTGCATGACCCTTGACCCTCTGTCTGGACTCTGCTGATTGTCCCTGATCACATGCACCCTCCCAAATAAAATAAAAAACTATAGCAATACACACCAAACTGAGCATGTGCAGAGTGTCCCCAAGGCTCTGTACTATCAGGAGATGGTTTGGGGACAGAGGAAGAAGGTGAGGATCAGAGAAGACAGGATCAAACAGCCTTTTTACACCATTGTGGTGTGAGTGTGAACTTGATTAATACCATACACAATTAAAACTGGACAACTACTAAAACAAAGAGGCTGTCTGCTCTATATACAGAGCTACAGTTAGGCTGCATAGTCTGCCAATTAAGAGACATCTGAGAAAGGGTTGATGGAATAATATTATTTAAAATATATGTGCCCAGTGGTCTCTCTGTCACCAGGGGTCAAGGTTGGAAATCCACTGTCAGCACTCCTGAATTAGGAAGTGGGACATGTCTGTC
The DNA here is from genome assembly GCF_905171775.1 of Rana temporaria. NCBI lineage: Eukaryota > Metazoa > Chordata > Amphibia > Anura > Ranidae > Rana > Rana temporaria. The sequence continues at coordinate 329,049,445 of NC_053493.1, forward strand.
AGAGTGGTTTCATTCACTCTTCTATTTGTTGCTGTGCCTATCATCGTGCGTGTAGAGTAATGCTGCGTACACACGGTCTGAATTTCCGACAACTAATGTTCCATGTGAGCTCCATCGGACATTTGCTGTTGGAATTTCCGACAACAAATGTTTGAGAGCTGGTTCTCAATTTTTCCGACAACAAAAGTTCTTGTCGGTAACTCCGATTGTGTGTAGCCGACGCACAAAAAATCCACGCATGCTCGAAATCAAGCAGAAGAGCCGCACTGCCTATTGAACTTCATTTTTCTCGGTTCGTTGTAGCGTTGTACGTCACAGCGTTCTTGACGTTTGGAATTTCCGACAACATTTGTGTGACCATGTGTATGCAAAACAAGTTTGAGCCAACATTCGTCTGAAAAAAATCCATGATTTTGTTGTCGGAATGTCCGATTATGTGTACTCGGCATTAGAATACTGAAGAAAAAAAAATAGTATTGCCTTTATCATTTTTACCTTCTCTTTAAAGGAGTTGTAAAGGAAAAACATTTTTTGCCTAAAATTAATGTCTGCAAGGTAGACAGACAGAATAGTGTAATGATTCTGTTAAAAAACGAGTAAATACCTATTAAATTCCTTCATCTATATCACCTCCGGCATTCTAGTTTCTGTTCTCTCATTCACTTCCTGGTTTGCATTGTTTGTTCATGTAAGAACTACATTTCCCAGTATGCATTGCGGCACACCCAGTAATTCACACCTCCTTGAAGTCTCTAACACGTAGAGAGCGTCCTGCCGCACAGATGCAGTTCCCAGGAGGGGGTGAGCACGTTACTGACCACCGCAGTAAAGCCTCCCTTCACGGTGGTCAGTAAAATCAGACAAGCAGGAAGTGAACAGAACAGAGAAGAAATAGAGCAACTTCTGAGCAAAAACGAACAATGAGGAAGTGAAAAGAGGAATGTCTGCAGGTAAAGTATGCTTATTATGAAATTTTTTTTTTCCTTTACAACCCCTTTAAATTCAGGTATGCAAATTAAACTGGCACAACATTTACCTCTTCTGGAATAGTGCCCATGCACTAGACTCAGCCATAGGGATTAATGTCCATCTCAGATGCATCATTCTTTATGACTATGCTGGGTACTTGTGTATGATTTAGGAGGATACTGGAAGATGGAAGCATAGCACCTTGGTCTGGATTATCGGAAATAACTATTTTCATTTGGGTGGGTACTTGTATTTCTCAGGCCGCACCGATGAAAACAGACTGAAGTTCAGTTTCATCGGTCCAAACCGACCGTGTGTACGGCCCATCGGTCTGTTGTCCTTCGGACAAAAATTAGAGAACTTGCTTTGAAATGGAACCGATGGACGGCTGACCGATAGGTCCAAACCGATGGTTAGTACACAAAAGCATCGGTTAAAAACCCGCGCATGCTCAGAATCAAGTCGACGCATGCTTGGAAGCATTGAACTTAATTTTTCTCTGCACGTCGTTGTGTTTTAGGTCATCGCGTTGGACTTGTGTAGGCACATCAGACCATCAGTCTGCTTCAGCGGTGAACCGATGAAAACGGTCCGTCGGACCATTCTCATCGGATGGATCGACCGTGTGTACGCGGCCTAAATCTGATGATGAGGAACATGGAGGTACTAGTGAGTGGTTACAATTGTTTTCTGTAAAAGTGAGGATACTTTGTAAATGACTTAAAGTGGTTGTAAACTCTCATGTACCTAGTGAAGTAAATAGCCTCAGATAATACACAGAGATAAAACAATCCTCCTACATAGGTTTAACTTGTTTATCTGCAGTCTTCTCTTTTCTAAATCCCTTCAAAGTGCAAAAAAAAACCTTCTGCATCTGTCAGTAACACAGAGGAGGGGGCAGAGAGCTGCATTTAGAGCTCTTGTACATTGTGACATTGTGTAAGAGATGATTGGAGGAAAGGGACACACACCCCTTCACACACTGCACAGGAATGAAGTAAAAATGCAGAGCTGTGTTGTGAATAGACAATCTGTGCACTGAGCTCTCCTCCCCATCACCATTTTATCTCTGGTGTCAGGGCAACTTGTCAGAAGTTACACATACTGAACACAGAGGAACGAAGCACCACAATGACATTTATAGCTTTCGAGAAAGACAAGAAAACACTGCAGATATATGTGCTTTTTTCAGATTTCATGACTGAGGTTTACAACCACTTTAATGCTTTCATTGAAAAGATATGGATATTGGAAATGTTACAAATTTAGCTAACAGGTCAACCGGATGACCAAGGTAAATTCTGAAATGAAAGTCCGAGCCAATAAACAAGTAGGCTGAACCTTTGATTCAATGTAAATGCAAAATGTGCATGTTTGACTGAAGAGCACCTATAAAAGGGATCTATAGCTGCATTATCTGGACATTGCTGTTGATTTTTCTTTTTAATATCATACCAGTGGGACAGAAGTATAATAGCCTGCTGCGGGTGGTCTCCATTTCTCTGCATCCATGGGGGAAATGCAAATGTAAATGTATGCTTTTACTTTTCATTCCTGGCTTTTACAAATAGGACTCCAACATAGTGATAGTTTTCTCCTATCATAGCGAGTGAGTTCTTCAGTCTGTTTTGTGCTGATTATGGACTTCCTCCAGTCTTGTAATCTTCTTATTGTGAGAAAAATCTAATTAAGAGTAGGAAGAAGTTAATGGTGGAAAAATTCCCGTGGAGTGCAGTATGTGATATAATGCCACTTTCCGGCTGATTGCTTTTAGTGTAATGCACTTACGAAGTATCATTACAAAAGCAGATTAAATATACTTTCTGAATAGTAGTCACATGATCTTTTGCAGATGATGGAAGAACATGTGAACCTTTTAAAGAGGATTTTAAACACAGTTACAATAGGAGCTGGAATTAAGTCATTAACACCTATTTACTAGTATTGTTTATGTTTATAAATGGTGCATTGAGCTAAACATGGAACACCAAGACCTGTATTTCTGTTTTTTTTTTTGTATGCCAACTGTAATTGGTCTGACTATGTTGTGGGTGTGGCTTAAGTAGGTGTGACCTCAGTAAAATCAAGTTCAATTTTCGGTTTAAAGTATATTTAAAAAGAAAAAATACATGATGTTGCGGGGCATTAGGGGCATGTACCCATTCATTTAACGTTGAACTCCAGCTTTTGTTACACTTTACATAGTTTGTTTGGACCAAGCTGGCCCTAATGAACTATGCCCCTCACTAACATGTGATGCTGCTGGATGTGCAGTATAAACTGTATGTAGCGGAGGCAACATACATCATACAACACTGTTTTTTTACGGGGGTGAGCCAAGACCTTCCTGTAACATACTCAGAACAAAATAGAGTTTATCTGATCAGCACTCAACCATTAATAGAAAGCGATGTATTCTAGCAATGAATTCAAAGCTTTCTCTGATTGGCTGAGTCAGGCTGATGAAGTCACAACCTCTGACTCAGCCAATCAGAGGAAGCTTTGTATTCATTGCTAGAATACATCACTTTCTATAAATGCCTGAGATAGACTCTATTGTGTTTAAGATGGAAAGGTCTCAAATCAAACCGGGAACACAGTGGCCTCACATGTTAGTGTCCCAAACAAACTACGTAAAGTGTAACAAAATCTGGATCACGTCTGGTGGCGGCACAGCCTGCGATAATTTTTGCCGCAGACATAAATGGGCATGTAAACCCCCCCAGTTGCTGCCTTTGTAGGGGGCTCTAAATCATCACTCAACAATGGCCCCCCAACAAGTGAAAAACCCCTAACAGAACCATGTATATCAGTAAAACTGATGTTCTAACCTTTCCCCACTGTGTCAAAAACTTAATATGGAATCTTTTTGACTGGACTTTAAGTTGCAATTTTTTTATACTGAATTTATTGACTCATAGCTTATCGGACAACTCAGGCTGAAATTTAAGTCAACCAAAACCCGCCTTGAGGCATCTCTAGATATCCAGTCCACTGTGCTCTGGGAAGCCTTTGTCACTAAAAAAAAATAATAAATATTTTATACATTTAGTAAAAACAATGCTAAACCGCATAAAGTAGTATAGTATAGTGTGGGGTGTGTGAGATATATGACTTTTTCTGAGGCGATGTCCGTTTATCTCGAATGATCAGAGAAGAGAGAAGAAGACCATAGCATAATACCAAAGTGTAAATTTTAATGGGCTAAAAAGCTATGCACTTACAAGACCATGGAAATCAAATAGCGATGTAAACAGATCCAACTGTGATGGAGGTGCTGCGGCTTCACCTCCTTCTCCTGCCTGTGTGTGCTCCGTGCTTCCTCGTCTGGAACGGCATGATGATGTTGAATCTGCAAGCCAGATTTATTAACTTTAACTTGTTATTGTGAGATATAATTATCATTACTCACCAGCTATTATAGCCATACACAAGATCTGTTCACAGTCAGATTTTTTTCTTCAATCTTTTTGAGCGCTGTACCGTATATTCCAAATGTAATAATGTCACTGGTCCCCAAAAAGTGTCATTTGGGGTCAGTTTTGTCCTCCGCAATGTCACAGTCCTGCTAACAAATCACAGATCGCCGCCATTACTAGTAAAAACAATAAAAAAATAAATAAAAGTCCCTAAATTGATCCCAAAGTTTGTAGACGCGATAACTTTTGCACAAACCAATCAATATATGCCTATTGCGATTTTTTTCCCCCCAAAAAATATGTAGAAGAATATATATCGGTCTAGGCTAATGAAGTAATTTTTATTTTTTATTTTTATTTTTGGGGGATATTTATTATAGCAAAAACTAAAAAAATAATGTTTTTTATTTTCAAAATTTTCGCTTTTTTTATTTTTATAGCGCAAAAAAGAAAAATGCAGAGGTGATCAAATACCACCAAAAGAAAGCTGTATTTGTGGGAAAAAAATGAATGGCCTGGTCATTAGGGGGCAAATCCTTCCGGTCCTTAAAGTGGAGGTTCACCCGCAAAAAATGTTTTAAGATTAGATTCATGCTCATTTTGTCTAGGGGAATCGGCTAGTTTTTTTTAAAAACAAAGCAGTACTTACCGTTTTAGAGAGCGATCTTCTCCGCCGCTTCCGGGTATAGTCTTCGGGTCTGGGCATTCCTTCTTGATTGACAGGCTTTCCTGACAGGCTTCCAACGGTCGCATCTATCGTGTCACGATTTTCCGAATGTAGCCGAACGTCGGTGCGCAGGCGCCGTAAAGAGCCGCACCGACGTTCGGCTTCTTTCGGCTACTCATGACGCGATAGATGCGACCGTCGGAAGCCTTGTGGAAGACTGTCAATCAAGAAGGAACGCCCAGACCCGAAGACCCATACCCGGAAGCGGCAGAGAAGATCGCTCTCTAAAACGGTAAGTACTGCTTCGTTTTTAAAAAAACTAGCCGATTCCCCGAGACAAAATGAGCATGAATCTAATCTTAAATTTTTTTTGTGGGTCAATTACCGCTTTAACTAGTTAATAAAAAAACACACACACACATATATATACACACATATATATATATATATATACACACACACCCACACACAGTATATTACCCAATAACTGTTTTTTTACCATAAAAGGAATTTCTTTGTAAAATAGATGCTATTGACATTATCCTTTTGATGATGGTCAAGCAAATTGGAACATCAGATTCAGACCTTGGCAAATGCTATGTAAATTGATTTTTAGAAAAACAGTTTATACAATAGCAGATGCTTTTTCATTGATCTGTTATACATTATGTAGGATATACTGCTGTAGAGAAAGCCTCATGCTGTGAAACAGTAATGGTTATACCATTAAAAGACCTTAAATATGTGGATTGGTGTGAAATATATTGGACTCTAAGTATTGCTTGACTTTGTTAGTCTTGTTCACCGTTAATCCTAAAAACCTAAAGGCAAGTGCTCGCTTGAAAAAAAAAAAACATAACCCCTAACTAATAACAAACTCACCTATAGAATATCAGACCAGTAATACAGACTTCCTGTTAGGGAGAGATTTAATTAGGTTGCATATTTAGGGCATGGGTGGAGTCTAAAGGTGAGACAGCCTAGAGATGGAGAGAGAAAACAACAGAGAGGGAGTAGCGTGCTGGCGAAACAGAAAAGTTAAGCCTAGGACTGAGATTCTAGAGTACTATCTAATCAGTAGTGTGTGAGATCTAATCAGTAGTACATGAGTACTTTGATGCTTATCTGAAGAGTGTTGCCTTCATTTTCTACTCTGTATTGACAGAGCATTCTACCAAAGTTATGACTACAACTGAAAGCCTCTGAGTGATGTAGTGTTTAACTGCGTTAAGTTTTAGTAACTTTATCTTATTGCTTTTCTAATGTCTCATGAATTTATGGTGGCAAGTAGCCAGGGCAGTTTGAAATGTAACTTTAGTATTGATTCTAGGTTCACCGAAGACACCTGCAAAATTCCTTTTAACAGACTATGGGGATTTGCTGGAGGCAAGTCCACTTTGTACTTCCAAGTGCACATGCGGTGCGGTCGATGTAGATCTGAGGGGAAGCTCTGCTGATTTTATCATCTAATCGTGTGCAAGCTAAAATGTATGTCCGTGTTCACCCGATCCGATCCGCCAGACGGAAGAAAAATCGGATTTTCTTCCTTCCGAAAAATCGGATCATTGCGGAGGCGGGTGATTACGGGTGTCAGCGGATGTTCATCCGCTGACACACGCAATCACATAGGGACCAATGTATGTCCCGTTTTCATCCGCACCGGATGGATGAAAATGCGGACATACGGTCCGCACATGTGAAAGGGGCCTATATAAGTTCTTCTTGAACTTGAAATTAAACTTTTTATAGTCGTTAACATAGGCAAATAAAGGATATTTCAGTTGTAAGATGAGATTGTCTTCTGTGAATGTTTGCACTCAACCCCTAGTGTCTTCACACTAGAAGTGCCTTGGTTGATGTGTTTGTATCAAATGTTTTTTGTTTTTCTTTCTTTCTCAGCATGTTGGTGTTTTAAGAAGAAAATGTTGCACACGTCATTGGGGGGGATAGAAATATGCACTTTATAATCACGAGTGAAAAAAAGATTTGTATTTTTTTTAGAATTTAAATGATGTTTTTAAAGCTAAATGTAATAAAGGTGAAGCAAATAAAAAAAAAAACACTAACGTAATTTTTTTTTAATTTGTAAAATAACAAACATGTTATACTTACCTCCACTGTGCAGCTCGTTTTGCACAGAGTGGCCCCGAACCCGGTCTTCTGGGGTCCCTCTGCGGCTGTCTCGGCTCCTCCTCGCAAGAGCTTTTCAACTTCATACGAGCTTTGGTGGAAAGCTTTTACGGGTGCGCTCCCATGATACAGCAGCGGGCATTCTGTATCACTCGGCCCCCGCCCCCTGGCGCGCCGCGTCATCGGATGTGATTGGCAGCAGCGCCAGCCAATAGCTGCGCTGCTATCAATCCGTCCAGCCTAGCCAATCAACGGCCAGGCTGGGAACCGAAGAGGATCACGGGGACGCGTGCGGGACTTTTGAGGGGTGAGGTAAGTAAAACGGGTGTTCGGTGGGGGGGGGCTTTTATCATCGGATGTTTTTACCTTAATGCATAGGATGCATTAAGGTGAAAAAACATTTACCTTTACAACCCCTTTAAAGTAACATAGGATGGTATACAGTATGCAGTCAATGCCTGGGGTGATGAATTGTGTGATTTCACTGGTACAAACCAGCTCTAGAGTGGGTGGTGGTGGAAAAGGAGTGCCCCGCCTGGTGGTGATAGAAAACACCCTCATGTAACATGTATTAGGTGATCAGGGCCCCCGTGGCCCATGGGCCCCCGGGTGGTCAGCTGGATTTCTGGAATTTCTTACAAAAAACATAGGCCTATGTAAGTGTACTCTGGTCATTAAGGAGTTAAGGTGGACATAAACCAGGAGGATTTGGTGGGAAGATCTAGGACGTGTGTACAAACAGTGAGCGGCTATGGACGGAGAGTACACTTGATGCTCTGAAGACCCTATATGTAGGTGGGGTTTAGCTGCATGTGTAGGTCATGTGGCAAGAAGCTGAGTACCCCCTGTATCAGGCACTGCCATTGTGAATAATGGAGATCTTTGTCTTAAGGTGACTTCATCACTTCTAAACTAAAACAGTAGTCCCTTTTAAAATAAGTTAATACTTGTATGTCCTGCAGTCTGCACTCACAATCTTCGCTCTCTTCTGTTTCAAAAGTATCGTCTAGACATGTGCACTGCCAAAAAATTTGTTAATTTTAGTTTCATTCGTTATTTTTAGCTTTTTTTTTTAAATTCGTAATTCTGAAATTCGAAAATTCATAATTCGAGAAATCAGAAATTTGAAAATTCTGAATTCTGAAGTTTAAAGATTCTGAAATTCGAAAATTCTGAATTCGGAAATCTGAAAATTCTGAAATGTAAAAAATTCTGAGATTCGGAATTAACAAATTTGGGGAAAATTTGTTAAAAAACGAATTCGGAACTAAACGAAAAGTATAATATTTTCTTCTGTCATCTGTAAGAATAACAGAGAGCAGATGGTTGATCAGACATCCAACACACCCAGGCAGGGATGTAGTCCCAAGGGAGGGGACGGGCACGCTGACTAACCCCCAGCCAGAACGGCTCGGATAATGTGGGGGCAAGCTCACTGAGGAGGAAAAGGAAGTGAGAAATTCAGACAAAGGAAAAAAACATTTAGAAGGGAAATCGAAGGAGAAGGTAAGTGAACTAACAATGCACTAGCTTAAAGGAACCTATTTAGAGAGTAAACAACAAACCTTTACAACCCCTTTAAGTCTAATCAGCTTATGCCAATTCTTTATCAAGAATTTTTGCAATGTCTTCTTTCTCAAAACTTTTTTACACATATATTTTTAATCTAAGATAAACATATTGCCAAGGGATATATGTTTGTTGCTTTGGATATGCTCAGTATTACATTATTTACAGAAGATTAGCAGGACATCTGAATTTCTGTACTGTTTTATGTATCTTTCTTTATGCTAAATCTGCTTTGCTAAGCCCTCTTCAAATAGCTAATACCCCTTTTAATGTCTTTGCACCAGATTCCTAAGCAGTATACACTAATGATGCCTAGGATTGGATATCGCCTTAAGCTTAGCATCTTCTGCAATGACAGCCAAACATGCTGCATCATCAAAAGCTGCCAATGTAGATGCAATGTCAGTCTATAATATGAAAGGTCACATTCATGCATCTATGCCGACAAGTGAAAGAAAAACACACATTGACTGTGTATTAGAAAATAATTCTAGTCCCCAGGGGTTGTGATCATTTTTCCATTCATTTGTCAAAAAATCAGCCCGAAGAAATGATAAGATTTCCATATGCAAATAAAAAGCTATTTCACATCAAGGGGCATTATGCTGTTTTTTATATCTAATCGAATTCAATAAAGAGCTCTTTAATATGTAATCACTTACTACAGCCTTTCCACACTTTACTTCATTTCTTTCTATCTACAGAGCAGCTAAGATGGGGTCCAGGAGCTGACACCAAGAAAAACATTGGGGAGGATTTACTAAAACTGGTGCACTTAGAATCTGGTGCAGCTGTGTATGGTAGCCAATTAGCATCTAACGTCAGCTTGTTCAATTAAAGGATCACTAAAGATATACCTGTATATATTTTTTTTATAAATAACAAACATGTTATACTTACCTCCACTGTGCAGCTCGTTTTGCACAGAGTGGCCCCGAACCTGGTCTTCTGGCGGCTGTCTTAGCTTCCCCTGCAAGGACTTAACACCTTCATGCGAGCGAGCATGGTGTTGAGTTATTGTGGGCGCGCTCCCGTGATACAGCGACGGCCATAGCCGCCGACTGTATCACTCGGCCCTGCCCCCCGGCATGCTGCATCATTGGATTGGCTGGGCTGCTTTCAATCCATCCACAGTAGCCAATTAACGGCTAGGCTCAACGGCGAAGAGGATGTCGGGGGGCGAGCGTGGGACTTTCGAGGGGTCAGGTAAATATAACAAGGGGGCCGGTATTGTCGGATGTTTTTTCACGTTAATGCATAGAATGCATTAAGGTGAAATTTCTTTTTACCTTTACAACCCCTTTAAGCTTTGACAATAAAACCTGGAAGCTGATTGGTTTCTATGCAGAGCTGCACCAAGTTTTGCACGCTCCAGTTTTAGTAAATAACTTCCATTGTGTTTGTGCCCATTCCCTTTAACACATATAATGTTGAATGGCATAGATTAACTATGCTCACTCTTTCCACCCTTCAACTCCATTCATAGAGGCGGTACAGCTCCTTTATTTTCCTTTATTGTGAAATATGTAACGTCCTTCTATAAATATTGTAAATTATCGCCACATCATTATTATACAAATAAACATATTCATAAGTATTCTAATTTTTGCAATAAACTTTTTTTAGTTCACCATATATCATCGTCCGTGTCTTTTATCATCTGTATATCATCAATCTTCTATTAGACAGATCCAAAGATGTGTTTCTTCCCTGCATGCAATCATGTATTTCAAATCACCATATATAGTGCAATATCGACACTATTAATCTGATGCTTCGTTCCCTTAAAGGGATTGTAAAGGTAAAAAATAAAGTTTCTAAATAGCCTCCTTTACCTTAGTGCAGTACTCCTTCACTTACCTCATCCTTCGATTTTGCTTTAAAATGTTCTTATTTCTTCTGAGAAATCCTCACTTCCTGTCCTGTCTGTAACTACACACAGTAATGCAAGGCTTTCTCCCTGGTGTGGAGTGTCATGCTCGCCCCCTCCCCTGAACTACAGGAGAGTCAGGATGCTCTCTACGTTGCAGATAGCTGCAACGTGGAGAGCATCCTGACTCTCCTGTATTTCAGGGGAGGGGGAGAGCATGACACTCCACACCAGAGAGAAAGCCTTGCATTACTGTGTGTAGTTACAGACAGGACAGGAAGTGAGGATTTCTCAGAAGAAATAAGGGAAAATGTATATGAAATACCGTAATTTTCCTTTCCTGTTGGACTCCATGGCAGCCTACGTGTGGGTTAATCCCGCCTCTCATACCTCATAGGACCCTACTCCCATAAAGCTTTGCTTCTTACCATAGACTGTGTTCCGTAATATAGCCTACTCCAGCAAAGGGATGGAACTTCTGCTGCCATGGAGTCCATCAGGAAAGGAAAATTACGGTAAGTATTTCATATACATTTTCCCTTTTCCTGACAGACTCTATGGTAGCCTACGTGTGGGAAATGACTAACCCTACACACCCGAGTTTGCAATTGCTGGTAAAAGAAAAGGTTTAATTGACATTGTCAACAGATAAAACATGTAAACCAAAATTAACCGACGATAAAGAAGCCGGTTCTACGCAATAGTGTGTCATCAACGTGTTTAACGACGACCAAGAGGCCGCTTTACAGATCTCATCTGGTGAAACGTGCCGGGCAGCCGCCCATGATGTGGAAATGCTCAGAGTAGAATGAGCGGTTACCGCTTCCGGAGTAGCCAATCCTTTCGCCTTATAAACCCCTTGGATAGCTTGGATGATCCACGCTGCAATGGTTCTGGAGGAAGCATGCATTCCTTTGTTTTTCCCATGAAAGGAAACAAATAGATGATCAGATTGGCGAAAAGATGCTGTAGCTTCTAGATATTGCTTTAAAACTTCTCCGACATCCAAAGGATGAATATTAGAGTTCTCAGAAGACCGAAAGGTGGGAGGACGATTTCCTGGTTCTCATGAAAAACCAATGACACTTTTGGTTTAGAACCTAGCATCGGGATTAATACGACACGATCCGGAAAGAATGTAAGAAAAGTGAATACCCTGCGCTGCCAATAGTGCGATAATGGTAGCTGCTAACACAGCTTATTCAAAAAAGCAAAAGTGACAAAAAGATATATAAGTGTAGCGCTTATAGTGATATGTTAAATATCAAAATACCATAGTATATGTAATAAGAATTACACATAAACAAATAAATGTAAAACGTAAATAAACGGTATGTACAACCCTTTAGGAAAAGAGAAGTGCCAATAAATGAATGATATAGTGTACTTGATATAATATCCAGTGAAAAACAAAGTCCGACAAAACTTAGTGTTCAAAATAATTGATAATGTTGAAGTTCATATTTTCCACATGTCATTCAAGTGAGTGAATAAGATGAAAAGATGCGTGACTTCTAAAACGATATAATCCCACCACCGATAAAAGTGCAGGCTTACCGGAACTTATTGACCACTAGTGGCATATGCCAAGAGAGGTCAATCAAGGCTTGTTATGACGGATGTCAGAAAACGATCCTTGGCCGGGAATTGTAGACCCAATTGGATGATGTATCCTTGGATGGAATAGGTCCCCAGGGACAGACTGGAAACTGTACTGGTGTAGGACTCCCAAAACCAATTGGTTCAGTGAAATAATGGTGCATGAGAGGGAGAAAAGAGAGGTGGCCACATAGCGTAACTCCGTATGATAAAAAATTGCGTGTTTATTCACAGCTGACAAACTTACATTTGGCTGATGTAAAGATTTCTTGCATGCAAAAATGGGGCGACAGTGGAGTCCTCCCGACGCGTTTCGTGGTCAAAAGCACATCGTCTGGAAACGAATGTAAGGAAAGGTTCTTTGGATCCTAATGAACCAATTTCGGAAACCCTCTTAGCTGATGTTATGGCTACGAGAAAGACTACTTTGAGGGAAAGATCCTTGATCGATAGTTGGTCTGTGTGTCGAAAGTCTGAGAAAAAGTCCAAGACTAGAGGGAGCTCCCACTTGAAAAACCTTGGTTTCCTTAGAGGTCCCAGCCTCATAGCACCTTTAAAGAATTGCCTGACGAGGGTGTGAGTAGCCCACCTGTGAAAGCGGAGATAGCTGAAACTTGAACTCTTAATGAGCTAATGGATAAAGGTAGATCAAGACCCGTCTGAAGAAAGCCTAGAACATCTTGAATTCTGGGATCACTAGGAGAACCGTCAATGGAAGAGGAGTAGTTTGAGAACTTTGACCAAATTCTTTAGTAGACCTTATTGGTGCTTGATCTTCTAGCGTTCAATAAAGTAGAGATGGCTCCGCTTGGACACCCTAACGCTTCCAGCCTTCCCCTCTCAAGAACCAGGCCATCAGATGCAGATGGGTTGGACACGGATGAGGGGTCGATCCTTGCAACAGGAGATCTGGTCTGGATGGGAGCAGAACTGGATCCTGGAAGCTCAGTTGGAACAGCAACGGAAACCACGGCCTGTAGAGCCAGTATGGAATTATCGCCACTACCTCGGCCTCCTCCCACCTGAGCCTCGATAGGAACCAGAGGATGACCAGGACTGGAGGAAAAGCATAAGCTCTGTGGAACCTCCACTGATCCGTTAAGGCGTCCACTCCGAAGGCCTGGGGACAGCGGCAACTCGTGTAATACTTCTCCAGCTGGAAATTTGCGCAGAGATGCAAACAGATCCACTTACGGCACAAATCCCAGGGACAGGACCCAGTTGAAAACCTTGATGTGGAGAGACCACTCGTTGTTGTCAAGAGATGTTCTCGAGAGGAAATCCGCCTGTAGATTTTGAGCTCCGGGAAGGTATACAGCTGTCAGATCTATCAAATGTGTCTGTGCCCAAGACATGATTGGATTTACCTCCCTCAGTAGGGAGAGACTGCGAGTGCCCCCCGCCTCTTGATGTACGATACTGCTGACGTATTGTCCAGCCTTAGGAGAACTGAGAAATCCTTTATTAGGTGAAGAAAGGCTTGTGGGGAACAAAAGGCTGCACGGAGTTCCAGGACATTGGATATTATCTTCCGGGACGGAAAGTCCCACTTTCCTTGAGCTACTTCTTTCAGGCAGAGAGCCCCCCAGCCTCTGTTGCTGGCGTCTGAAGTAATTGTGATCCAGGAGACGGGGGCTATCGAATGGCAGTTCAGGAGGTTCTTCTGTAGTAGCCACCAGAGAAGACTTTCCCGCATATCGGAGGTTATCCCTATGAAACGATCCCGAGACCTTGAATCCCAATGTTGGAGAAAACCCTTCTGGAAGGGCCGCATCCTCCACTGTGCCCATCTCATCATGGGGACCGTGTACACCATGGTGCCTATCATCTTGAGACATTGTGAGGCTTTGATAAAAGGAGACTCCAGTGCAAGACGAATTCTGTCCCGAACTACCGGGATTTTTTCCAGGGGCAAGGAGATGGTACTCTGAACTGTATTGAATTGGGCACCGAGAAAGATTGTGTAGGCTCTAGATGACTCTTCTATCTGTCTAGCAGCCAACCGAACTCTGTCAGAGTGGAGATGACCAGGGACCGGTGTAGACGAATACCATTGGATCTGAATAAAGCTACGACAGCCAGTAAGAGCTTCGAAAATATTCGAGGCAATGTTGTAAGCCCGAACGGGAGACAGGTAAACTGGAGGTGAATACTGTCTACTGCAAACCGAAGGTATCTTTGAAACTCTACCACTATCGGGACATGAAAGTAGGCATGTTTTAGGTCTATTGACACAAGCCAGTCGCCTGGATGAACCGTCTGACGAATTGTGAGCAGTGACTCCATCTTAAATTTCTCCTTTTTGATAAAGGTATTTAGATGTGTCAAATCTATCACTGGTCTCCAGGAGCCGATCTTTTTTAGAACCATGAACAGGAGTGAGTACATTCCTTGGAATCTTTCGGCTATTGGCACTTGTGTGGTGGCGCCCTGGGCCAAGAGAGAGTTTGTGTTTGATAGAAGGATTTGTCTCTTCTCCTCTGAGTAGGGTAGTGCTGTGGGTACGAACTGAAGTGTGGGTGGACTGACAAACATCCAAGTATGCCCTGTAGATACTGTTTTGACAGTCCAGAAATCTCTTATCGAGGCTGCCCAGACATGTCAGAACTGAAGAAGCCGAGTTCCAACTTGTACCGTCTGAGCCGACCCTACATCAAAAAGACTTAAGAGCATCACGTCCAGCAGAAGAAGCTCCTTTCGAGGGTTTCTGAGCAGAAGGCTGGTTTCTTCTCCAGTTCTTCCTGAACTCACGACCAGGCCTGTGCCGACGAGCATCTCTTAAACGGTCCTGATCTTGCCTAGGAAAGGATCTTCTCTGACCGAAAGAACGGCGATCCTGAGGAAGGAACCCCGACTTACTCCCTGTGGCATGGGTGATGGCGCTGTCGAGCTTATTCCCAAAAAAGGAAGACCCCTGAAAGGGGATCCTGCACCATGCCTGTTTAGAGGCAGGGTCAGCCACCCAAGGGCGTAGCCTCAAAGCGCATTTAGCTGTAACGGAAGAGAGCATGACCCGTGCCACCAAGCGGATAATATCAAGGGAGGCCTCTCCCAGAAAGACGGATGCCATTCATAGCTCATTGACTGGCATGCTTCTGACCATATCTTCGGAGATGTTTGCCAAGGTAGAATCCACTACATCTGTCCAGGCATCCATTGCCTTAGACAGGGCTGCAAGGGCCAAAGCTGGTTTACAAGCCATGCCTGCCGTAATATATAAACGTTTTAGATCCGTATCTATCTTTCTTTCCAAACCGTCCTTAAAGTAGACGGTATCTTCCAGAGGGAGTGTGACGTGTTTTTCCAGCCTCATAAAGGCAGCATCGACCAAAGGAGCTGATACTAAATGTTTCACCTCTTCACTTTTGAATGGGTACATCTTTGCTACTTTAGGAAGCAACAAGTTTTTCCTTTCCATGCCAGACTATTCATCAGTGATAATTTCTCCAAGTTCACCCAAAAGGGGAAAGTTTGAGCGTTTTTTTTTTTTTTGAGTTGTTTGAAGTATTTTCTTTGTTTAGAAGGTGCTTCCACCGGTTCCTCCCATTTCAAAGCGACTTTGACTGCCTTGACCAAAAATTGGTACTAGGGAGAAATCAAATCCTGTGGGATTGTTAACACTTTCTACTTCACTAGTGGAGAATTCACTTGGGGAGCGGATACGCTGAGATGGACCCGGAGCTTCAGGATCATCCCGCACAAGCACTGGGACTGGGTCAACAGGAGGGGTGATAATACAGCTGGAGTCAGATTTGTTCAGGGATTCCTGAACCACTCCTCTGACCAGAGCTTCCACTTACAGCTCGGGACTAACATGGCTCACAGAGGGATTTACCTTCCGAGAACCTGAGCCCTACATCCCCATCACACTCTTCTATCAGAGTGGCTGGAATGGCGGTGAGAATGACGCCCAGACATGGATTTGGAATCCTCTCTATGGTGTCTAGAGGATGATCTGGGACATCTAGAGCTTGACCTGGACTGACGATGTTGTGGACTAGAATTGTCATTGTCTTCACGTGCTGAAGTTTGATGTTCAGACCTAGAGGGGCTGACGGGGAAGAAAGAGTTAACATACTCCTAACATACTCCTAAACAATACCCAAACAGACAGGCAGAGGAAAATAAATTCCATCCTACCTGCAGCGTAACTACTGGGGGGCGGTGACATGACCATAGCAGGAGACACAACTGAAAGTGATTCACCAAACAAACAATAAGGGCATGGCATGGTAAAGACAATTCAGCAAAAAATAGAGCAGCAGTGCAGCATAGCACCTTACCTAAAGAACAGGGATCGTGTGCCTGGGGAAGCAGCAATAAGCCAGTAAGGTGTCCCAAGAATAGCTGTATCTGACAGCCATTCAAACCTGCCGCCCTGTGATGATGTCACCGCACACACCACGCACACCGCGCGCCTGCGCTGTGAGCGGCGTGATCCCCACGGACCTCGCTCACATTTCGCGATCGCGGCAACCAGTCCAGACTGCGCACGGGCAACCAAGCCTCGATTGAGACTGAAACTTGCGCATGAGCAGACGACCGAAAGCAGGGAACTGTAACGCAGATTCGCACCAGCGGCCATGACCAGGAAACAGAACGGAGCCAGGACAAACAACACACAAAAACAGCTGCCATGTAAACAAGATAAGCAATACATTGCCAAGGAATCCACCCGATCCTGCCTGGAACTGGGAGCTATGACGCTCAAACTGCACGACCAGGGCATTTTGCTAAAAGCGGCCTCCTGCTAATAGCTAGGACGCTTGGCCATGTTGCTGCTTGTCTGCCAATGGCTGGTTAGTAAGCTCTTTAAAACATTGCAACCACTGCCCGTGTCCCCCTGCTAATAGCTGGGATTTGTTGGACTCCAGAACCGCCTGAATAATCAATTTTCACGTGCAAACCATCAGGACTGGACCGAAAGGTATTTTATTTATTTATTAAAATGCTTATTGGGAGCACAGTCATTACCAGAAGGCCTCGATGCGCTTTTTCATTTTTTTTTTTTTAAGGTAAAACTACCTAGGTCCTAGGAGGAGGACAAAAAAGGAACACAGTCTATGGTAAGAAGAAAAGCTTTATGGGAGTAGGGTCCTATTAGGTATGAGAGGCGGGATTAATCCACACGTAGGCTGCCATGGGGTCTGTCAGGAAAAGGACATTTTAAAGCAAAATCGAAGGATGAGGTAAGTGAAGGAGGACTGCACTAAGGTAAAGGAAGCTATTTAGGAATTTAATTTTTTACCTTTACAATCCCTTTAAGGGAACAAAGCATCAGATTGATGGTGTCGATATTGCACTATATATGGTGATTTGAAATACATGATTGCATGCAGGGAAGAAACACATCTTTGGATCTGTCTAATAGAAAATTGATGATATACAGATGATAAAAGACACGGACCATGATATATGGTGAACTAAAAAAAGTTTATTGCAAAAATTAGAATACTTATGAATATGTTTATTTGTATAATAATGATGTGGCGATAATTTACAATATTTATAGAAGGACGTTACATATTTCACAATGGGTGTGATAAGGAGGAGGCATCGCGCGGCACTGTTTATTTATATTTATTAACTAAATATACTGCAGTAGTCCAAAAGATACACAGAGAAAAAAGTTGCGCTACTGTGCGTATTACTAAGATGCACTGAAACCAGCGCAAATAATACA
Organism: Rana temporaria; assembly: GCF_905171775.1. Classification (NCBI taxonomy): domain Eukaryota; kingdom Metazoa; phylum Chordata; class Amphibia; order Anura; family Ranidae; genus Rana; species Rana temporaria. Next base: position 329,067,351 of record NC_053493.1, read on the forward strand.
AAGAAAATGAGTAACAAACAGCGGTCAAACTGCGAACTTAAATTAAAGAGTCTAGTGAGCAATTATGGGTTAACCATAATCCACCATAAAGTCCAAAGCATAAAATAGAGGATCGTATTCAATGATCTCCCAAGTGTGAATAATCCCCAACTTCCTGGGAAAAGTGATGATAGAAGCACCTCCACCAAAATCACACACTGCCACTTACCGGAACTCTATGATCTCTTAGTTATAGGAGATCATAAACAGCATATACTGATGGTATCCTTGAAGCGTATCTCCAGAGGGGGATGGTCACTATATTGGATTGCCTCAAACAGTGTACCAATGCAGAATTTAAAAGAAATAGAGAACTCGCATAGCGTAAGATCCTCGAGATTTAATTAATAATAAAAAGATGTACACTTACATCAAGACTGTAGACATGAAAGCATCTAAAAAACTAACTGGCCGGCTCCTCGAACAAACAGCCCGTATCTTCCGGGTGTAATCACTTGACGCGGTGACGTCAGAAAGTCGCCAAAAGACACTTAATAAAATTAAAATATGTTCCGCCATCTTTAAAGTCCAACTCTAGAGTATTAGCAACTCCCCCCTACTTCCCTCTAACTAACCGCACAACGTGGACATCTGTTATTGGTGGAGGTGACGCTTGTATAACATGACCTTAGTTCACATTGTATTGCTGAGCAACGCCTGAAGCTCTGCCTCAAAAAATATTTTTAATTGTATATCGGAACTGCCGCAATAATCGAAAAAAAATTCTAAAACAATGTACAATATAAAAAGGAACTTGTGCAAATCCTGATATTTCATGCAGTTGTTTGATTTAATACTGACATGCAAACGTCTGGAGAAGCCTTAGTTACTAATTATGCCACAATTAAAATGAAATGTGTGAAAATGCTGAAGTGTGTGTTGCATCAGCACAATACATAGTCGTCTGAATGAGCCTATTATTCCATTATAATATGCTGAAGTTACAACATTATTTTACACAGGATGATTGAAATATGGGTAGTCGCTGTGGTGGATCTCATTACTTGGCAGAATTTCAGGCATCCATGTATATTTAATACAATGAGCAATGGGTAACATTGCCGTTAAAGTAGCCATAGGATTATCTCAAACCTTGATACGGTTTTAACTGAAATAAAAATATAATGGAACTGTCATTAACCACTTGCCAGCCAGGACTTAGCCTTCTTGCTTAATGTATAAAGTGACCCTGTCACTAAACAAAAGTTTCCCAGGGAAGGCATAGCTCTAAAAAAAATGTAGAGAGTGTGGATACCCAGCTTTTCAATAAAAAAATATTTGTAAATGTGGTGGGAAGACAGCGTATCAAGCCCCATACACACTATCAGTTTTCCTGCAGGTTTTTCTCTTCCGGTTTAACCAAAACCATCTAATATTAGGTCAAACCTTAATGCCCTGTACACACGATAATTTTTCGGGTTGTAAAAAACTACATTTTTTAAAAATGTAATTTCAAACGATTGTGTGTGGGCTTCAGAGCATTTTTCGGGTTCTGAAAAACGGGCAATTTTTTTTCCCCGAACATGCTCTATTTTTTCACGACCTTTTAAACGTTGTCGTTTTTTGGGTTGTAAAAAATTATCGTGTGTGGGCTTTTAACGACGTGAAAAACCTGCGCATGCTCAGAAGCAAGTTATGAGATGGGAGCGCTCATTCTGGTAAAACTACCGTTCGTAATGAAGTAAACACATTCATCACGCTGTAACAGACAGAAAAGCGCAAATTGTCTTTTACTAACACAAAATCAGCTAAAGCAGCCCAAAGGGTGGCGTCATGCGAATGGAACTTCCCCTTTATAGTGCCGTCGTACGTGTTGTACGTCACTGCGCTTTGCTAGAGCATTTTTTTTTAACGATCTTGTGTAGGCAAGGCCGTTTTAATGATGAAGTTGAAAAAAACGTTGTTTTTTCTAGAGCCTGAAAAACATAATTTTTTACCACCCCGGATAATGATCGTGTGTACGCGGCATAAGTGTTTCAATTTGTATGCAATCAGGCAGGCCCTTGACTACATGGTTTTGGTAAACCAGAAGAGAAAAACCTGCAGGAAAACTGATAGTGTGTATGGGGCTTTAGTCTTGGTATTACTTAAGGATGACTGGTCAGTACCGTCATTTTACACGACAACAAAGTAAAAAATAAAAAATCAACGTTTATTATACAATATCTTAAAATTATCCAGATGGAAATACATAAATTAATATATTACTGTTACACATCACATTATCTGTCTACGCAGACCGCACTGCTTCTTCAGGACTTGATATAATGTGTTAGAGGGAGGTTGTAGGTGGGAAAAAAAGTGCTCCTGGACTAATAATGTTGTTTTAAGGTACATAGGTTTGCAGTGTACATCTTTTGCAAGTGGAGAAGTGACAGATCCCGAAGGGCAAACAGCATGGGACTTGTGAGCAACATTATTAACTGTGAGGCCTCGTACACACGACCGTTTCTCTCGACAAAATCCATCAAGAAACTTGGTGGCAGAGATTTTTTGCAGAGGAAAACGGTTGTATGTATGTTTTTCGTAAAAAAAAAATGTTGTGGTTCTCGACGAGAAAAAAATAGAACAAGTTCTCTTTTTTCTCGTCGGGAGTCTCAATTTCCTCGTTGTGTTTCTCGTCGGGCTGGTTTACAACGAGAAACACATTCGTGTGTATGCTTAGAAACCCGCGCATGCTCAGAATAAAGTATGAGACGGGAGCGCACCTTCGGTAAAAGTAGCGTTCGTAATGGAGATAGCACATTCGTCATGCTGTAACAGACTGAAAAGCACGAATCGTCTCTCACCAAACTTTTACTTAACACGCAGTAACATGAGATTAGCAAAAGCAGCCCCAAGGGTTGTGCCAGTGGAATCGAACTTCCCCTTTATAGTGCCGTTGTACGTGTTGTACGTCACCGCCTTTGAGAACGACGAGATTTTGACTTGACAGTGTGTATGCAAAGAAAGCTTGTCAAGATTCTCGACAAGCCTGACAAGGAACTCGTCGAGGAAAACGATGTTTAATTTACAACGAGCTTCTCGGTCGTGTGTATGAGGCCTGACACCTGAAAGCTGAAAAAAATTTTGTCAATGGCTGGGATTTCAAAACTCTTAAATAAGCAGCACCTCATATGTACATTTTTTTCTCTCATTATGAGTTCTCTATTTCTGCATCTATTTCTGTCATTTTTTGTCATCCTTTCTTTTATTCTTGTAGGGAATGTTGGTTTTCTGCATAGACAATGGAAATCTAGTAGAACTGAAATGAGCAATTTGCATTCTGTTCAGTGAGTGAGATTACATTTCACATGAAAGTCACAGTTCCAAAGAAGACACAATGGGTCGTCACTCCCTTATCGACTCTCCTTTGCTGTTCCTGTTTTAGCCCATTTTACTTTTAGGATGGCTATTTAATACAACACTAGAAAAGGCTGAAACCTATACCAGCTAATCATTTAAATATATCTTCTAAGTCACACTAGAATGACCTAAGCAACAACATATTTGCATTTACTTGTACATTTGCTAAAGGCTAACACCAATATATGAATAGGCTTTGTAGATTTTTATGTGTGTAATGAGACAATGGGGATCACTACATGATTAGTAAAACATAATGATAGGGATTATCAGCAGATTTCAGGTAAAAGTGAGTGAATAAATCTACAAATTGTCAGAATTTACTTATTTATGTACCTTATTGATTACTAGGGCCGAACTGTCGGGCCCGAGTATGAGTGTTCGCCTGACTTACACCCTGCAATGCACTGAGAGTGCACAGTGCATTCTGCTTTGCCCAATCAGGTAGCAGTGTAAGCTGGTTTCTAAGGAGCGGGGATGGGAAGCTGGCTGCCGTGTCCTTAACAACTCATGAGTCATCAGCTGTCAATGGGTTTCTCCGCTGACAGCTGAACAATAAAAAAAAAAAAAGTGCCGTGCCTGAACAGTAAAAAACATTGAGAAAAAAACACTGTGGTGTCCTTTTTCGGGTTTGGTATGGATTTGGAAGGGAACCCCACACAAAAAAAATCAAAATAAATATTGTGGGCTCTGCTCCCCCACCCCAAAGCACCTTTTCCCCATGTTGATGGGGCCAAGGGTCTCTTCCTCACAACCCTGGGCTGTGGTTGTGGGGGTCTGCGGGCAGGGAGCTTATCCGAATCTGGAAGCCCCCTTTAACAAGGGGGCCCCAAGTACCCGCCCCCCCTATGTGAATGGATATCGGGTACATAGTACCCATTTACCAAAAAAGTGTCAAAAAGTAATAAACACAAGAGACAGTTTTTGACAAATCCTTTATTAAAAAATAAAAAAATAGTGTCCCCCTATGTAAATCCATCATCAATCTCACTGCCTACCGGACCCGAAAAATCCCAAAAAATGTAAAACACTCTTTTTTTTTTAATAAAGAATTTGTCAAAAACTGTCTCTTGTGTTTATTACTTTTTGACACTTTTTTGGTAAATGGGTAGGGGCAAGATCTGGGGGCTTTCAGATTCCGATAAGCCCCCCCGCCCGCAGACCTCGAAAACCACAGCCCAGGGTTGTCAGGAAGAGACAACTTTAAGTGCTTTGGGGGCAGGGAGCAGAGGCCCCCTGCCTCAAAGCACCCACCCCCCATGTCGAGGGCATGTGACCTGGTATGGTTCAGGAAAGGGGGGGCGCTCACTTGCCCCCCCCTTTCCTAAACTTGCCAGGCTGCATGCCCTGATAAGGGTCTGGTACAGATTTTTTGGGGGACCCCACGCTGTTTATTTTTACATTTTGGCGTTTTATTCTTAATTTTTTCAATAATCAGCAATTGTAACCGCGAGGCATATTAAATGACTCAGGTTTTTTTTCTTTAGAAATTTCATTTTTTCTGCAGCATGTTTTATGTGTGCTACAGATGCGCCACTATATTTGGAATTTTTCATTTTTATTGTTGCACTTTAAGCATAATTAAAATCAATGTTCCTGAAAAAACTATTGTTTTCATTTTTTTTATTTATTTTTATTGATACATGTCCTCCAGGGCAGTAACCAGACCCCCATACCCCTTTCTATGGCCAATTACTTGCATATAAGCCTTCAAAATGGGCAGTCATTTTTCCTGTTCGGCTCCCATAGACTTCAATATGGTTCGCCATTCGGGTTAAAACATTTCCCCCCGAAGTTCTGCTGCAAACCGAACAGAGGGGTGTTAAGCCCATCCCTATTGATTACACGGATAGATGATTCAAAGGAACAGTCCATCCAAAACTGTTGATTTTATTGTTGGTAGATGTCATAGGAGATCATTTTCTTCAGGCCTTTTATACTGTCCTTTAACAATGCCGAGCACGCTGACTAACCCCCAGCCAGAACGGCTCGGATGATGGGGGGCAAGCTTGCTGAGGAAAAACAGGAAGTAAGAAATTCAGACAAAGAAAAAAAAATTTAGAAGGGAAATCGAAGGAAAAGGTTAGTGAACCAACAATGCACTAGCTTAAAGGAAGCTATTTAAGAAAAAAAAAACAACCTTTACAACCCCTTTTAAAGCATTCAAATCGTCAAGTTGTGTTTTTTTAAATCTGGCGCCTTTGTCTTCTGTAAACCGACATCGCTTCCACGGCACCAGATCCAAGACCTGATCTCAGCCGATTCTGGCTTTGCTCGGGTCTTTAGCCAGCCGACGCATGTTCATCAGTAACCTGTCACAATTTGCATAACCTTATTGTAATGGACTTTTTCAATAAGACAATTCAAAGAGCAGTACTGGTGTACAAAGAGCAATAATACAAAGCAACCAGATTATTCATTGCTGTCAGAGCCATGGAAGATGTGCTGTGATTGGTACCTGTGAGTTTTCATTTTGGGTCTTTTACTTTATTAAACAAGCCAGTAATATGAATCTTTGATATCTATAACAATGATCAAGGTAACATTTCCCTCTGGCGCACTTCTTATAAAGGTAATTTCCTGTGCAGCAAAGCATACAAGTCCTGCTCTGTGAAATGTGCAGGCACAGCGACCAGGATTTTCCATACATCCATTCAGCAGGCAGCTCATGCTGTTCCACTCGCTTGTTGTGTAGAATGCTGGAAAGGTCACCCACTTAATTTGTTTCTTGATATTACATGGATATATTCTCTTGGTTTCAGTGACTTCGGCACTCAACAGACATAAAGGCATTAACTTATAAAGAAACACAAATGCTGCGATAAGCTTTTATGACAAGCTGCAATATTTAAAGCTTTCATATACTATGGATTTCAAATATAAGATGTGTTTGCTATTGTATGCGTTAACTCCCCTGGCTTTCCTAGAAGTAAGGAAATTACAGTATACAATAATGTTGCTACATCTTATTTCATATTGATCTGAAATTTGTATTTTTATTTAGATACAGACAATGGAAAGATCAGTCACCTGCTTTCCTTTTATATTACTGATTTACCTTTCCTTTATTTTACACAAAGGAGATGGCAGCAGGTTAAATAACACTTTAGCATCTATGGAGGGAAAGGGTGGGGGGGCGACGAATGAAAAGACAGAAAAGAGACAGAAATATCATTGCCAACATCTCTAAGGCATCGTACCCACGACGAGTTTCTCGGCAAAAACCAGCAAGAAACTTGCTGTTTTTTTTTTGCAGAGGAAACCGGTTGTGTGTACACTTTTCGACGAGGAAACTGTCGAGGATCTCGTCGAGCCAAAAAGAAAGCATGTCTTCTTTTTCCTCGACGGCAATGGAGAAATTTGGCTCGCCGAGATCCTCGACAGCCTAACAAGGAACTCGACGAGCAAAACGATGTGTTTCGCCTGTCGAGTTCCTCGGCCGTGTGTACGAGGCTTAAGAAGGAAAGGGAAAAGTTTGAGTACTTTAACACTGTTATAAAAATGCAAGCCACAGTGCAAAGAACCCCAAGGTGCAATATGAATTACTAAAGTGTAAGTGCTGTGCAAAAATAAACAGAATAAAGTGAAAGTCTGTGTTAAAATGTAGAATCAGTCCCAAACACAATTTTCTGCAAAAGTGCTCCTGTGCAAGCGATAATCCAAGGTGCTGTAGTGCCCAAAAACTCACAGATCCATGCTTCACAAAACCCCTTTTGTGCTTAAACTCGCCAGATCAATTGGACCCCTTAGCAGTAATGCATGTGGGTCAATCAGGCTTAGACTGGTGAGAAGGGAGATAAGATGACACTTCATATTCTTCCTTAATATTTCAGACTCGTACATAAGGAGAGACATCCCATATAGTGTAGAATGTCTTGGTTTATTTAAAAAAAAAAGTAAAATCTCATTTACAATGTAGCAGAGTAAAAGGTTCAGTGTTCATATGCATTCGCTGTTCTAACACACCTGGCTGTGTACCTTTTTTGACACCTATTAGAGTCTAAAGCTCTAATCAGGTGCTTCAAAAACACCCCGCCGCAGCTGTAATTCTGGCACCTGGCTCTCAAAAGGGGTCCGAGTGCCTGAATAGGGAGAGGCAGCGGCGGCCAAGGATAGATTCATATCCATTGGTGATAGAGGGGGTAGCTGGAGAGAGAGGGCGGCGGCCGTGCGCCCTTATGGACGCACTGTCACAGCCTGAGGAGTGTACGCCATGTGTGAGATAGCAAACTTACCAATAAAGAAGTATAAATATATACAGCGGCCATGGGATTTAATTCCTCAGTATAAAGAGTTCAGCCAACAGGGGGAGAAGGCATTAGAGAGGCTTATAGCCATCTCGAAGCGTTAAACTGTCATCTAGAAATATAAAGGGGTATATAACTAAATAGTACATGCCAGTTAAAGCCAGGCCGTGTAAGATCAATTTAGAAGGGCAAAACTGATAAATTACAGCGCTATTGAGGAGTTAAATCCCATGGCCGCTGTATATACACATACTTATTTTTCGGTAAGTTTGCTTATCTCACACTCCTGATTATGTGTGGTGTTGGTGTCCGTGTTCTCTATTGTATTCTATTTATGCACTACCTGTTTATAAGGTATCAGGTGAACCACTTTACCTTTGGATACTGGGTGTATTCCCCCATCTTTCCACTCCCTATGGCTGCATACCTGCTCCTGGCTTGGTGATTCTGAATATACTTTTTTCTCCTATTAACAAAATGTATGTATTATGTTTGACAACCTTTTTTTTTTTTTTTTTTTTTTGTATATTTAAAAATGTATCTAAAATAGACTGTGAATAAATAACATCTATAAGGCTGCAGCGATTAATCCAAGTGATAGAAACAAGGTTAGCATACGTAATAACAAAAAAATTGCGCTAGTCATACATTATTAAGTGCAGTGCATAAATCGTAGTGTGAAAATACATAAATATGAATATTAGCAGAAAAAAATCCTTATAGTAGGAACAAATAAAAGTCCAAAGTTCCGTCAAAACAGGTAATCCACCACCAAGTAGTCATGCAGAACTAGGATGGTCAAACAGGCAGGCAGAAACAACCTCTGCAGGGTATATGGGACCGGAATCCTCTAAGACACTCCAATGATAAACCAGATCCTTTATGGTGGTTACACTCACAGCGGAATCGATACAACCAGATATGGATCATACAAAGAAAACTCCAATAGTGTAATACCGTTTAAAATTATTTATTGAAAAAGAAAGAGCCAGTTGGCTACTTACAATAAGTAAAATGTAATCTCACATAGATAAAACACATCTGCCGGCAAATTCTAAAAGCGATCTCCAGCACTTCCAGTTCATATGGAACGTGATGGCGTCAGCGCGTAGCTCTGCCCGACGTGTTTTGTCACACGTGACGTCTTGCTGGGGCACTTATACTTTTCTCCTTTTAACAAAATGTATGTATTATATTTGACAACCCCTTTTTTTCTTGTTTTGTTTGTATATTTACTATTGTTTTCTCAATCTGTTTAGTGAAAAACATTTATAAGCTCTCAAAGAAGCGTTAATCGCGAAACATGTCGAGCTTGTATCTTTAAAAATTGTATTTTGCCCCACTCTACCAAGGGAACTTCCCAATGGTCATACGTGCACTGACCCGGTCCCAGCCGATAGAGTTGGATTTGCTGTTTACCGCTTTTATAAGTCTGTACTTTTATATCTTTTTAAATACATTTTGTTAATTTGTTACTAATAAAAACATGTTTTTTATGTATTGGTGCCTAAAAAGTGCACAAGTTCCTCCGATTAAATTGCATTTCTGAAAAGGATGTGGCACTTTTTATCACTTCTTATACATCTACAGTACCATCCTGCAGTGGTGTACCTGATGCCAAATTATGTGCAATTTTATAGACTAGGCTAAATGAAATATCAGATGCTATAGTGAGTATTTTGTAACCTATCTTATCTACACATTTGAAGCACAAATATCATATACTTACTTTTATACTTGATAAAGAATCTGTAAGGCCTCATTCACACATGTGTCAAAGGGGCAGTAAAAACGGTTAATCCATGTTTTTATCAACTACCAAACTACAAGCTGGCATGGTGGTTGCTTGGTTTGTACACATTGATGTAGCAGGTGTTGTGGTGAGGCATATTTTATACATGATACCATGTTTGCCAGGCGGTGCTGTTTGTCAAGCATGTACTTTGAAGTCAACGAGACCATCCCACAAGTGCTTGGTCTGGGGTGTCATACTTGACTTTGTCACACCCTAGACGAAACGTGTCGGCTGGAGCCGGAATTCATGATGTCATTACGGTTTTGATCCAGGACTTCCACCTTACTGTCTTTGGGACGGATGTTATATACAGTAGTAGTTCTCAACCTCTGTATGTTTGCAGGTTTTCCTTTATCTTGCACAGGTGCTTTAAATCAGAGTAAATGGCTTGCTATTTTAGACAGCTATTTTATCTAAGAGAAATTTCCAAAACATGGCCTGGGTGTTACTTGAGGACCGAGGTTGAGAACCATTAGTATACTGCACAGTTTTTACATTGAATTTCTGTAAGTGTTTGGTACATTTTAATAAAAGATTTTAAGTAATGGTTTTACACTATGTGTGGATGCTTGGTATTCCTTTACATATATCCATGAGATGGGAGGTTGACTTGTGATGCGATGACCATCGTCTACGACCTGGAGTATTAGGAGATCTGTATACACCCCTATACCCCTGATGGTTAGTCCAGCTGATCTTGGAAAGATGGGGATTTTCTTACAGCTTTGTTGACTCAGTACCGAGTCCATTATCTCTGGTAAGCCTGCTGGCTGCACAGTGTGGTGGTGGATCACAGAGGTTGAATCTTTGGATTTATCATCCTCACACGTGGAAATTCACCTATATTGTTTAGGGACTATTGATTTGTGTTACTATCACATTTTTAACTATTATACATAATTTTGTGGATGTTTATTCACATATTCTTTTATATCACTTTATATGTTGGTTGTACAGTACATCTACATAAATATGTTTTGTATTATTATTTGTAGTGTGGCACTTCAGTTGTTTTATGTCATTTTAACCCTTGCTATGGGGTGGCGGGGGACAAAAACTAGTGACATTTTTGGGTTGATATAATTCAGTTTTAAAATTTCTGCCATAAATATAATTTAGCAATCCCTTCACCAGCTTCCCCTACCCCACAGTGTAAAATTCAAAATGCTAACCACAACATACGAGGCCCTTCACAACATCACCCCCATCTACATCACCAACCTCATCTGCAGATATCGCCCAAATCGTCCCCTCTGCTCCTCTCCGGACCTCCTGCTCTCTAGCTCCCTTGTTACCTCCTCCCATGCACGCAGGACTTCTCCAGAGCCACTCCTATCCTCTGGAACTCCCTGCCCCCGTATGTCCGATCAGCCCCCTACCCTGTCCACCTTTAGGATTTTCCTGAAAACTCATTTATTCAGGGAAGCCTATCCCACACCCACCTAACAACTGTCCCTGACCTCCATCAAATCATCCCTCGCAGCTATTACCTTTTGTACCACCACCCTCTCCCTTTAGAATGTAAGTTCTATGAGCAGGGCCCTCCTGTACCTTTTTGTATTGAACTGTACTGTAATTGTGCTGTCCCCCCTATACATTGTAAAGAGCTGCGTAAACTGTTGGCGCTATATAAATTGTGTATAATAATAAAAATACTGTATTTATTGGTGTATAACACTCACTTATAGCGTATAACACTCTCTTAAAGTGGAGGTTCACCCAAAAACGTAATTTTTAACATTAGATTGATGCTCATTTTGTCAAGGGGAATCGGGTAGTTTTTTTAAAATCGAAGCAGTACTTACCGTTTTAGAGAGTGATCTTCTCTGCCGTTTCTGGGTATGGGCTGCGGGACTGGGCGTTCCTATTTCCTATACATCGCGTCATGATTTTCCTGAAAGTAGCCGAACGTCGGTGCGCATGCGCCGTATAGAGCCGCACCGACGTTCGGCTTCTTTCGGCTACTCGTGATGCGATGTATGCGACCGTCGGAAGCCTGTAGGAAGCCTGTCAATCAAATAGGAACGCCCAGTCCCAAAGACCATACCCGGAAGCGGCGGAGAAGATCGCTCTCTAAAACGGTAAGTACTGCTTCGTTTTTAAAAAAACTACCCGATTCCCCTTGACAAAATGAGCATCAATCTAATGTTAAAAAAAAAATTTCGGGTGAACTCCCGCTTTAAAGTTAGGGTGCGTGTTATACGCCTGTGCGTGTTATACGCCGATAAATACGGGTAACAATAATTTTATCAGCCACTTCCTGTTGTAGAATGACAATTCTCTGTTCTTATTTCCCATTTGTGCTCATATATTATCACCCAGTCATAAGAGCTTTGGATAGAGATTACAAGTGGTTGTTTCATCAACCATTACATGGGCATGGTTCACTGGCCCTTGGTCACTATGAGAAAACTCATCCTGAGAAACGCTATGCAGCCATTGCTGGAGTGCATGCATAAGGAAAAGAAGTGGTTGCAAACAACCTGCAAGAGATTGGCAGCACTGTAATGCAACAAATAACAAAATGAAGGTTAAAACACGCTTTTCATAAAAAAAAATGCATTTATTTATATGTCATGTTTTACTCATTTAACCACTTCCCGACAGCTGTACGACTTTATACGGCCGAAGGAGGGCTCTAAATCTCGGGGAGGCCGTGTTTTTACGGCCTCCGCTCCTCCTGGCCACTGGGGGCGTGCACCCGCCGCATCACTGGGATGCCGATGCGCGTGCATGGCCGCCGCGATGTCCGCCAGGCTCCCGCGATCGGCGGTTACAGAGACAAGGACGTGGATCTGTGTGTGTAAACACAGAGATCCATGTCCTGTCAGGGAGAGAGGAGACCGATCTGTGTCTCTTGTACATAGGGACACAGATCGGTCACCTCCCCCACAGTTAGTAACACTATATAGGGTACACATTTAACCCCTTCCTCACCCCCTAGTGTTAACCCCTTCAATGCCAGTCACATTTATACAGTAATTAGTGCATATTTATAGCACTGATCGCAGTATAAATGTGAATGGTGCCAAAAATTTGTCAAAAGTGTCCGATGTGTCCGCCATAATGTCGCAGTACCGATAAATTTTTTTACCAAAAATATGTAGCATACGTATCGGCCTAGACTGAGAAAAAAAAATAAAAAAAAATGTAGCTATTTATTACAGAAACAAGTAAAAAATATTATTTTTTTTTCAAAATTGTCGCTCTATTTTTGTTTATAGCGCAAAAAATAAAAACGCAGAGGTGATCAAATACCACCAAAAGAAAGCTCTATTTGTGGGAAAAAAAGGACGTCAATTTTGTTTGGGAGCCACGTCGCACGACCACGCAATTGTCAGTTAAAGCGACACAGTGACGAATTGCAAAAAGTCCTCTGGTCAGGAAGGGGGTATATGTGCCCAGTAAGCAAGTGGTTAAATATCAGACTGCAGCTTGTGTTTGCCTTGAGTTTCACTTTTTTAAATTGAAGCATATAGCCCTAGCACACCATGGATCTTCAAATTAACATCCAAAAATGAATTAATGTGTTCACATCACAGTAGTAAATTGTGCAGTTTCCTCTTCATCAGGCATGATGTGACCTCTTCATCAGGCATGTGCACTGGAATTCAAACCATCTCCAGGAAATGTGTGATGGGAAAATTCAGCTTGATCCACTTTAAATTTGGTCTTTCTCAAGGTCTAATGCCGCGTACAGACGGTCGTTTTTTGCGATGAAAAAAAAACGACGTTTGATGTGATGAAAAAAACGACGTTTTTGAAACTTCATTTTCAAAAACGACGTAGCATACAGACCATCGTTTTTTGAAAAATCTCTAGCAATGCGCGCTGACGTCCATCACGTACGACGGGACTATAAAGGGTAATTTGCATGCGGAAGACGGCCTCTTTTGCTGATATCGTGTTGCTGCGTGTTAGTAAAAGTTTGGTGAGAGACGATTCGTGCTTTTCAGTGTTTGTGCTTAAAATTTCGTTTTCTGTCGTACAGTTTGTGTATTTGTAGTTGGATCTGTGATACAGTGCTTGTATTTAGGACGTATTTGTTTTGCAAGTGCGTTCTTGTGTGCACGTTGCTGTTTTGCAGGTCGTTCTTCAGAGGCCTTTCTGTACTTCAGGGCAGAATTTTTAGTCCGATCTGATTTGACGACCGTTTTCTAGCCATGTTGCGGGTACGTTCTCGTCGCCGAGATCGTGCTGTGCATGTTGTTATGATGTGTGCTGCATCCCGGCTCCGGTCCTTGAGGAGGAGGAGAAGGACTTTGTGGGCCAAGAACTGGTTTCTTTGCAGGGACCAGTTCTCTCATATGCCTCTGCTGCGGGAGATCCAAGAAAATAACCCTGATGATTTCAGGAATTTTCTTCGGATGTCTGACCCCGTATTCCAGCAGCTTTTGGCTTCGGTGTCGCCATATATCACCAGGCAGGACACCAATATGCGGGAAGCCATAACTGCTGAGCAGCGGCTAGTTGCTACGTTGCGATACCTTGCAACAGGGAGAAGTCTGCAGGACTTGAAGTTCTCGACGGGCATCTCCCCCCAGTCTCTGGGCGTCATAATCCCGGAGACGTGTTCTGCCATAATCCAGGTTTTGCAGGAGGACTATATTAAGGTAAGTTCTGTCCTTTAAATGCATAAACTATGTTTCTTCTTTTGTTTTTTAAACAGTCCCTAATTAACCTTTTTTTAATAATATGCTGGTAATGTTACCTTTGTCTCCATGCATGTATTATTGTATTTTTTTTTGGTCCTACATGCATTTTTTATCTAGCCCACATGTCCATTTTGGGTTATTTTGTTAGTGGCAAACCCACCTAGCTTAGTCCCTATATCCCCCTTGATTTTTTTCCTCCATTGTAGTGCACGACCAACCCCCCCCCCCCCCCAATGTTATTTTTGTAACTGTCTATTTGTATTAATTTGATGTTAAACCATCATTTTTTGGAGGTCACAAACTGATCTTGGGGGGGGGGCCCCCATCACACTTTTATGTTAATTTTTCTTACCATGAGAGGGTGTGATTAATCTGCTTAGTGATCCCTTAATATTGTTGTTTTTACAATAATACCTGAACTAATATTTTTTATTTTTAGGATCCAATAATCTTTGCTGATATTCTGTTAGTAATGTACTATCTTAAACAAAAATTTCTGCTTTATTTACAGTTCCCCACAACACCACAGGAATGGCAGACTGTGGCAGCGGACTTCTCTCAGCGATGGAATTTTCCAAACTGTGGAGGAGCTATTGATGGCAAGCACGTCCGCATCGTGCCACCACCCCATTCTGGATCCCATTATTTCAACTACAAAGGGTTCCACAGTGTCGTACTGATGGCGGTGGTGTCTGCCAATTATGACTTTCTCTATGTTGATGTGGGGAAAAATGGGCGGATGTCAGACGGCGGGGTCTTTGCCGAGACCGAGTTTGCCCAACGGCTTCAGGCGGAGGACCTTGCATTGCCACGTGCGGAGGATAATGAAGAGGGGCTGCCCTTCGTTTTTATTGGTGATGAGGCGTTTGCCTTGGGTCCCCACCTCATGAGGCCATTTCCCCAACGTGCCCTCACCCATGAGAGGAGGGTCTTTAATTATAGGCTGGCCAGAGCCAGAAGAGTGGTTGAAAATGCGTTTGGCATTATGGTCAGTCGATTTCGCTTGTTTTTAACCGCCATAAACATGGCAGAATATAAGTGGAACAATATTATTTTATGTTGTTGTATATTTTTTTTTTGAAAAATATTTTTATTGGAGATTTTTATACACATTAAACATCACATTTTAGACAAGACTATACACAGACAGCTCAACATCATACGACTCTTAAGGAGAGGTAGTTGGTACAACAGAGGAATAATATCATCTTATGTTGTTGTATATTACATAACTTTCTACGAAGACATTCTTCAAATTATTTGACATTATTGCCTGATGAGGGAGTTGATGTCCCAGAGGCGGCCCATGAGGCAGGCCATCCAGGCTTGGCCCCCCGAAACGCACGTGCAGTGCGCCAGGCATATGTTGACTATTTTATGGGTAGGGGGGCCATTCCAATGCCTGATCTTTGGTGAATGAACATAATAAATATTTTATGCAAGAAACATTGTATTTTTTGTTCTTATTGTTTTGAATGTTTGTGTATTTTCTTTGTCTCCTAGGTTATCATAGTTGCATGTGTTTTGGATGGACTAAATATCCTTCCTCGTTCTATGTTCCCAGCCTAAATTTCACTTTTTTTTAGGTTTAATGTCATCATTGATCTAAAATAACAAGCCACAAATATATTGATCTGCATAATTTTTATTTTACATATTTTGTGAAACCAATTTTTCAGTCTCACATGTGTTTTTTGGTTGGTCGAACAAGTAAAATCACATATTTTTTTTTTTTATTTTTTTTTTATTTAACAATCAACATATAAAATCTTATTTTTTCATTTTTTTGTATTTTTTGGATCAATCAACATATAAAATCTTTTTTTTTTTTTTTTTTTTTTTTTTTTACATTCAAGAATGAGATGAAATCATTTTTTAATTTTTTTTTTGGATTTTTTCACACCCTACCCAAAACATCCAGTAAATTTTTCAACTGGACCTCAACACTTTTCGCATTTTTTATTATTTTCCGGGCTGCTATCTGTAGGTCTTCATTCTTTTCCCGGCAGGACCAAATTTCGGCAATGAGGAGCTGGGCAGTGTCCCTGTCAATTGAGGAGCCAGCACGAGTTGCTCCTGAAATGTGCAAGCAAACCATGTATTACAAATATGTTTCTCCTACATCTACATTACCTGGGTATCTTTTGAATATGATACTTTACCAGATGTGGTGGCAGCTTCACATTCATCAAGATCCCTCGGGGGTGTGGCTTGTGAACTTGCGTCCTGCCTTGATGCTTCCTTTCGCCCTACGAGATTGAAGAAAGGGAAAACACAATGGAAAAATTTTAGATGAAACTTTAACTCACAATTTTCAAACAAATAAATCCCTATGTGTATAAATCCTCTGCTGAGTATACTGTCCTTTTTGTGCATATTTTATATCGAAATTATTAAGATCTAATTAGGTAAACATGTACATAAATGTTTACAAATTGATGTCACATTAAACCCAATAAATTTTTTGAAACTGGAATATTTGGGAACACAGGAAATGGTCGTATGAGTCGTCGTTCGTTATAACATAAATCAGACAAATACGTTTTTATTTGTGGCTGATACAGTGATTGCACTACAATTTGTCCATGTGAAATAGGCATGTTGCAAATTATCGGGAATCTCGTCGTTTTATATTAGTTAAATTAACGAATGAACGACAACACATACGACAATTTTTAGTGCCCACACAAATACATTTCAACCTGAATGGAAAAGCACATGGCACAAAGAACAAACACCTAAAATTAGGGAACATAAAATTCACTTACTTTTTGCTCGAATCAATCTTTTTATTGCCCGAAGTTGCTCTGGCTCTCTTTTTTTCAGGTCTGACCACCTCTTTCTTATCTGTTCTTTTGACCTGCGTTCACCAAATTTCTGCCGGAGCCTTCTGATTACTTTATCAGTAATGTCCGCCTTAACCTTATTGGGGTGCAGGTAAGGCCTGTGCTTCCCATCATAATCTTCATTAGTGAAGATGGTGACCATCTCTACCATCTCCTGGAATGCCATGTTTTTGGCCTTGTACCTCCGCCTGGATCTTCCTGTTGCCTGGGCCTGGCCTACCTCATGTCTTGAGCCTGACATTTTTTGCTGCTTGTCTTCCAACACCATAAATCACACCCACAAAAAAAGAACGAGAAAGGGGCGTGTAAAGGACGAGACGGAACGTCAGGGGCGGGGTATCGTGCGTTGCGTCACACGTGCGCAGTGTTTAAAGGGATCCGACGTCATTGAAAGCGACGTATACAGTCTGTGGAAAAAGGCGGAAGTAAACGATCGTGAAATACGACGGTACGTAACTCTATTTTTGACATTTCTATTACTGAAGAGTGGATCAGTTTGTGGGCTAGATGATATGGTGTAAAACAGGGAAATGCAATTCTCGGACCTCCAGCTGGTGCGGAACTACAAGTCCCATGATGCATAGTGAAACTCTGACAGCCACAAGCATGACACCCAGAGGCAGAGGCATGATGGGACTTGTAGTTTTGCAACAGCTGTAGGTCCACTAATTGCAGATCCCTGGGGTAAAAGCTTGTTGTAGTAGTAGTGGCTTTACTGACACTTTGTTTTTTATTTAATTTTTACATACAGAAATAATGGACCCCTTCAAGGAGCCAGAATTTTTCACGGAGTTTATACAACGCTGGAAAGAACTTCCTGTGCTCTGGCAAACAAAAAGCAAAATAAACAAAAACAAAGATGCCAGGAAGCAAGCACTGGAGACCCTGCTTGCATTTGTTAGCCCAAGGCTCCCACACGCAACTACTGACACGGTCAAAAACAAAATTAATTCGATTAGGGGCACCTACAGGACCCAACGGTCACAAGTCCTGGCCTCTATGAGATCTGGAGCTGCAGCTGACAGCATCTACAAACCCAACCTGTGGTACTATGGTCAGATGCAGTTCATTGATGACCAGCTCGAAACACGGGCATCCGTGTCTACCCTTCCCCCAAGGAATCAGTCCAGTCTTCCCGGCAGCCAAGAGCAGGCTACATCTGATGAAGATCTAGACTTCATGGAGGACACAGATTGTGACCCATCGAGCCAGGTATTGCATTTTAATACTAATTAATGAAATGCAAAGTATAATAATGATTAGAAATGTAGGTTACAAGTGGTGTAAAATTTAGCTGAGTTGTCAAAACATTGGTAAAATAGCAATAGCCAATACGGCCAAAACAGAATGGGGACAAGATACATAAATGCAGAGGTCATAATGATTGTGGGTAATTTTATGTTACGCCATTAGGGGGGTAAACGCTAGACACCTGGAAGGGGTCACAGATATCTAACAAACTTTGTGTTCATTAACATTTTTTCTACTTTTTTTTAACTAAACAGACATTCCTAGCTTTGAGAAACGCACCCTACTTAGCAGGTTCAGTCAGCATCAACCCCCCCCCCACACAACTCCAGGGGGCAAATATCTGAAGCTGGGTAAGGGGCAACATAATTAGGGATGGCGGGCCTCATTTAAATCTATTTCCGCATTCACTTCGCATATGTCATGATTTGTAAAATGTGTGTGATTAATGAAGCCAAAAAATTAAATAAGATCCTTTTTTTTTTAGACACACACAGAGCAAAGCCAGGAGGAGGCAGGCCCCACAGGGAGCCAGGGTGAGGCAGAGGCCACTCGGAGCCAGGAGGTGGCAGGCCCAACAAGGAGACAGGGTGAGGCAGAGGCCACTCGGAGCCAGGAGGTGGCAGGCCCCAGTGGGATACAGGAGTCACGCAGGCGGGATTGCATCTCCCAGATCCCTCCTTATCGCGCTCCAGGAAAAAGAACAAGGAGACTGATGCAAATGGAGGAGGAGACCCAGGCCATTCTCCGTCAAGCAGCTGCGGCCATCAGAGAACAACCATCTGAGGAAGAGGGATTCGCAGCGCTCATCGCAGCCAAGCTACAAAATCTAGAGCGGGCCCAGCGTGTGCGCTGCGAATACATCATATTCAAGGCCATAAGCATGGCCTCACTGGGCAACCTACATGAAAATATAGATCTTGGGCTGATTCCCACTCCTGTGCTTTCTGCTCTTCCTGCTCCTTCTCCTGCTCCTGATCCTTCTCCTACTCCTGCTCCTTCTCCTACTCCTGCTCCTTCTCCTACTCCTGCTCCTTCTCCTGCTCCTGATCCTTCTCCTCCTCTTCCTGAGCCTGCTCTGGTTCCTGCCACAAACTTGGCTCATGAAACCCAGCCCCCGAGGAGGCAGATTGCAGGGAAGGCTGCAGGGAAGGCTGCAGGGAAGGCTGCAGGGAAGGCTGCAGGGAAGGCTGCAGGGAAGCCTGCAGGGAAGCCTCAACCAAAGAGGAAGAAGTGAGGAGATGGTGCCCCTAATCCCAAAACATTGGCATTGCCAGCCTGGATTATTTGCTTGCTGGACCCTTGCCTTGCAAAATCCAAGCAGGGTCTCCTTTACTTTATTCCGGGCTTTTTTTATTTTTTTTTTATATGTTTTGGTTTGACAGATGTGTTTAAGTTTATTTTATTTATTTTATACATGAATAAATGTATTTGTTTGTTTCTGAAAAAAGTTCACATGTGTTTTTTTTAAACATATATAGAGATCATTAGTGAGGAGGCAAACACATTTCACCAAAAAAAAAAAAAAATAATAATTAACAAGGGACAACAACCTCCTTGTGGGTAATTTGCATAAAAAGATATTATGTTGTTGTGGTGACTTCACACACTCCAAAATAACAAACATTAAACATGGTATTCATTTGCTCAAATACATTAAACAACCCAAAATAAAAAAGGGACATGGAGATGTGCATAAACAAAAAAAAAAGAAAATTAACAAAAATAATTCAAAAACAAAAAAGGTTGTCAGAACTATGTAACAAGATGAGCCACAACAAACTAGGGTTTTAGTGTAGCATTTAAATGCATTGTGTCAAATGCTGCGCAGTCTTTTCTTCATTACTATTAAAACGAACGAATGTGCTGAAGCCATTCTGGACAGTAGATTTACCACAACAAGCGCTCCCGTCTCAGAAATTGCTTCTGAGCAGGCGCGGGTTTAAAACGTCGTTTTCAACGTCGTTTTGCCCACACACTATCATTTTAATTGACACAGAAAACGACGTTTTGAAAAACGACACAAAAAATTCGAGCATGTTCGAATTTTTTTTTTGTCGTTTTTCTCAAGACATAAAACGACGTTTTCCCCACACACGGTCATTTGAAATGACGTTTTTCAAAACGTCGTTTTTTTTCATCGCAAAAAACGACCGTCTGTACGCGGCATTATTGTAAACACTTGGGAGTGAGCCGTATTCTGTGCACACTTCACCAGCACCAATGTAGACAAGAATGCCGGTACAATCAATGCACATGTAGTACACTCTACAAAAAAGGTGTTAGGCTTCTTTCACACTATGGATTGTATGTCCGTTTTATAATATCCGTATTACACCTATTAACGGACGTTTATTAACGGATTTAATAACGGATACATACGGATAAATATTTTACCATTCTTCCTTTATTGAAAACGGATAATGTTTATCCGTATATATCCGTATACATCCGTTATATCATTCCTTTCTAACGTCCGTTAATAAAAACCATTTCACCCTTTCTTGAAGTCCAGCTCCAGAAGTCTTTACTGAGCATGCTCAGTAAAATTAACGTCCGTTAACATAACGGACATTTACGGAGACATTTACTAACGTCCGTGCGCCATAGACTTCAATGTTAAAATATAACGGACGTTAATATATCCGTTACTTGCAACGGACAAAAAATGGACAAAAAATAGTTCAAGACCCGTCACATATTCCGTTATAACTAACGTCCGTACATTATAACGGACTATTACGGATCTTTACGGAACATAAAAAAATCCCATAGACTTTAATGATATTTTATAAAGGACGTATAACTTCCGTTTTTTAACATTATCTGACGGATTTTAATACGGATTATTAAAGCGGATTTATTTTGTAGTGTGAAAAGGGCCTTATACTTATCTTATCTTTGTTGGTGATTCATGTCGCCTACATCCAACCAAAACTATAATGAGGGATGATATAGTTATGTTATAAATACAAAATATATTGTGAAAAAATGTATCAAAGTGTATTTGCTTTGTACTGCAGACATAGAAAATAAACCTGCCTGCAGCTATTATCACTGCACTCTTCTGCTTCCCTGATCCACTGCTGGAGAATTCCAATAAAGAATTCCAGTATGGCACACATGCTGTAGTGATGATATTCCTCAGTCAACATGAGTGAAATTTAGAAATGTAATTTTCCTGAAAATGGATACATTTCAACAATATTTCAGTATTTCAGCAAAATGCATTGGAGTTATTGGGGGAGAAATTAAGGTGGCTTTGGGATTTTAACCACTTGATATTAAATATAATTGATACATTATAAAAAAAATGTAACTACTTTTTTAGGATGCATTTCTTATGTCCAGCTTCCCTCCCCTGGACACAGGAAACCCAACCACTATTACTGCCAAATACCGGCTGTCAACATGGCAGCCAGCAAATGTTTTGTATTATAAAGCAGGCGTGTCTGTCAAAATAAAATGAATCTATGTATTGTTCTATTCTATTCGTATTTATTACTTCATTTAAATATAGATAAAAGGTATGACCTTTGATCTGTATATGACATCACATAAAAAAATACATTTTTATAAATGAAAATGTATTTCTATTTAACCCTATATTCTTTTGAGCATCTTTTCCTGTTGATTTATTTTTTATTCTTTTTTTTTGCCATTAATATATATTTTTTTCATTTGTTTTGTTTGTTGCTTTTTTAATGTACCATAACAAGCAAATGCACAAAGTTACAAATAACTTTGCGTGTTTTGTACCAATTTCTTTATTTTAAAAGGGACAAATTATAGAATAAAATTCAGACTTTTTATTTACAGTAAACCTACATGCTTTAAAAAAAATACCTGTCAAACAAAAAACAAGGGCCCAGATTCAAGAAGCAATTGCGCCTGTGTAATCATAGGTTACGCAGCGCAATTGCTTACTTGCTCCGGCGTTACGAATGCTCCTGATTCAGGAACATCGTAACGCCGACTGCAGCCTAAAATCTGCGTGGCATAAGGCTCTTATGCCACGCTGATTTTAGGCTGCATTCTTGCGTTGACCGCTAGGGGGCGCTCCCATTGTGATCAACGTATAGTATGCAAATTGCATACTAACACCGATTCACAATTGTTGCGCGGTTCCTGCGTACGCAAGTTACGTTGTTTCCGTACGGCGTGCTTAGCGTAAGGCTGCTCCTGCTAATAGCAGGCGCAGCCAATGCTAAGGATACCCGTCGTTCCCGCGTCGCAAAATTTGAAATCTACGTAGTTTGCGCAAGTGATTCGTGAATGGCGCTGGACGCCATTCACGTTCACTTTGAAGCAAATGACGTCCTTGCGACGTCATTTGCCTCAATGCACGTCGGGAAACTTTCCCGACGGAGCATGCGCTCTACGCTCGGCGCGGGAACGTGCCTAATTTAAATGATTCCCGCCCCCGGCGGGATCATTTACATTGCGCGCGCTTACGCCGGGCAATTTTCCCGGCGCGCCCTCGCAATTTATGGAGCTACTGCTACGTGAATCGAGGGCAGCGCAAAATATTTGCGGGGGCGCAGGGCAAAATCGTTGCCCTGCGCCTCCGCAAATAGAGCGCAAATGTACCTGAATCTGGGCCAAGGGTATTTTTCATGTTTGTATGTTTCTTTGTCTATAGATTTCATAAAAAAAAAAAAAAATGTTTGCAAAACCATATTGCCAAAAGAGTCTAGCTTTTTCCAAAACAGTGTATGTCTTATTTGTTATTTCATGTAATGACAAAGTTATCAACAAATAAAGATTCCCATATATATATAACCATTGCTCTGGTCCATATACATAGGTATGAAAAATTAAGTATTTAACCACTTAAGGACCGCCTCCTGCACATATATGTCGGCACAATGGCACGGCTGGGCACAAGCACGTACCTGTACGTCCTCTTTAAGTGCCGAGCCGTGGGTCGCGGGCGCGCGCCCGCGACCTGGTCCGAAGCTCCGTGATTGCGGCCGCGGGACCCACGGACCCGATCGCCGCTGGAGTCCCACGATCGGTCCCCGGAGCTGAAGAACGAGGAGAGCTATGTGTAAACACACCTTCCCTGTTCTTCACTGTGGCGCTGTCATTGATCGTGTGTTCCCTGATATAGGGAAACGCGATCAATGATGTCACACGTCCAGCCCCGCCCCCCTACAGTTAGAAACACATATGAGGTCACACTTAACCCCTTCAGCTCCCCCTAGTGGTTAACTCCCAAACTGCAATCGTCATTTTCACAGTAAACAATGCATTTTCATAGCATTTTTTGCTGTGAAAATGACAATTGTCACAAAAATGTGTCAACATTGTCAGATGTGTCCGCCATAATGTCGCGGTCACGAAAAAAATCGCTGATCGCCGCCATTAGTAGGAAAAAAAAAATATTAATAAAAATGCAATAAAACTATCCCCTATTTTATAAACAATATAAATTTTGCGCAAGCCAATCGATAAACGCGTATTGCGTTTTTTTTTACCAAAAATAGGTAGAAGAATACGTATCGGCCTAAACTGAGGAAAAAAAACGTTCTTTTATATATTTTCGGGGGATATTTATTATAGCAAAAATGAAAAAATATTGCATTTTTTTCAAAATTGTCGCTCTATTTTTGTTTATAGCGCAAAAAATAAAAACCGCAGAGGTGATCAAATACCACCAAAAGAAAGCTCAATTTGTGGGAAAAAAGCCAATTTTGTTTGGGAGCCACGTTGCACGACCACGCAATTGTCAGTTAAAGCGACGCAGTGCCGAATCCCAAAAACTGCCCGGGTCCTTTACCTGCATTTTGGTCCGGGTCTTAAGTGGTTAAAGGATAAGTTCATGTTTTTTAGGGCGGAAAATGTAACATTTTCCCAATGCTGCAGCCACTGCCAAACCCTGCAACCTCCTTGTGACAGCGGTACGAGGGGGAAGTTCCCCATACTAGCTGTCACTTTTTTTTAAAAATCAGCAGCGCAACGCGGGGCTCCGCCCCCACACGGCCATGTCATTCATTCACACAGCTCTGTGTGCGAATGAACTACAAGCCCCAACATCCTTTGCAGCTGTCGGCTTGTAGTTCTCAATGAACTACTATGGAGCACTATGGTAGTTCATTGCTTCTTCCTGTCTGTGTATTTGCTTGCCTGTACTGTATGTGATATATGGATACACAGATATACTGACAGATCTGCAGGAGACCTGGATGGCACCAGTGATTTGCTGATCGCTGGTGCAATGCTTTACAGGCTACAGAGAAAAAAATACACATGTTCACCTGCAAAAAATGTGCATTTTTTTTTTTTTAAACAGTGAACTTATTCTTTAAGGGTGTAGCAGGCTATAAATGGCTCCTGAATGTTACAGAAGTGTCTCCCACCTATCCTATACCTGTTCTTGAGCCACAAAATGGTCCCATCATTAGTCTCATTATTCAACATTTCTTTCACATGAAAAAAATAAAACATAAAGCGTAAAAAGTCAAATAAAAATAATGTAAAGAAACCTTACACAAATAAGGATCAAATACACAAAGAAAACGCACAAATATGCAAAATTCTAAATAAACCATGAAAACATCCCCCCTTCACCCCATGAATCCTCTCAATGAAAAATGTTAAAATATTTTTTTTGTAGAAAGTTTTGCCTAAGTAGCTCAGTGATTACAATTTGAGAGTTTCTGCTGCAGGGGAATTAAAAAAAATCACTTTCACTTAATTCACTCGTCTCATCCCCACTTTATTAATTAATTAAATTTTATATTATTACATTGTATTTTGTTGTAGCTTTTATGTGCAGATCAAATGTTTGTCCTGCTCTGTAATTTTGGCAAATCCAGAAGTGACATATCATTTTCTTTTTTTTCTTTTTTTAAATTAAATTCTTTAATACAATTGTTCTCATATAATCCCTTACTAAGCACTAATTAACTCCAATAAGCCCCTAGCTCCTTCCTGTCCCTCTTTTCTTAGTGAGTTTTTTTTTATATACTTTTATTCATTTTGTTTATTTTTTTGTAGTGCGTGCTGAAAAATACACAAATTACTTTAATTTATTTAAGAATATGCTTGCTGTACTTTATACCAGAAATACAATTTTTTTTTTCTAAATGGGAAAGAGTTGTGACTTTTTTGTCTTCTTTGTGTTTCGAAAACAATGCTATTGTAACAAAGGCTACCATAAAAAGATATGTATAACTTTGTTATCATGACAGTAGTAAGGACAATGTTATTGTTGAATCAGTTGTTCATTCTGGTCCTTAAAGGGGCTGTAAACCCTCTAGGTTTTTCACCTTAAAGCTCATTTCTCTCCTTCCTCCTCCGGTGCCACATTTGGCACTTTTTGGGGGGAGCATCCTTTTCCCACTTCCTGGAGTCACAACCGCGGCCGTTGACGTCACCACTCGACTCCCTTCTCCTCCCTCCTCCTTCCCCTGCCGCCGGGCCAGTGGGGGAGCGGAGCATAGCCCCGCGCATGCACAGTAGGTTTCCTGGCATGAAGCCGTAAGGCTAAAATGCCCGGTTCCCTTACCAGCTGCAGTGCTGACATCACTGGACTCCAGGTAAGTGTCCAATTATTAAAACCCAGCAGCTGCAGTATGTGTAGCTGCTGGCTTTTAATTTTTACCGTGGTGGGCGGACCTCTGCTTTAATGCATTCTTTGCATTAAGGTAAAAAACCTTTGGTAGTACAGCTGCCCCCCAGAGCCCCCCTTTTACTTACCTGAACCCGATCGTTCCAGCGACGGGGAGGAACAGAGCAGCTCCGGCCGATGTCTCGGGTCCTCATTGGCTGTATTGATAGCAGCAGAAGCATTAGCTTCCGCTGCTGTCAATCAAAACCAGTGACACGGGAGACGGGGGCAGGGGCCACGTCCTGCTGTCTGTGTCAATGGACGCAGCAGCAGGACTCGGGAGCGTGCGTTCACGAGTGCCCCAATAGAATGCGGCTCTAGGTGGGGGCACTTGAGAAGAGGAGGAGCCAGGAGCACCGCTGGGGGACCCCAGAAGAGTAGGATCTGGCCCTTCTGTGCAAAACCCCTGCACAGAGAAGGTAAGTATGACTTGTTTGTTATTAAAAAAAAGAACCTTTACAACCCCTTTAAAGCCTAATGTTCTTTTTTTTAAATCTAATACCTAACAATTCAAAAGCTTTCACTACCATATTCATTCTCCTGAAAACAAATTCCTCTGCAATCCAGTGGTGGTGTTCTTCCAAGCTTAACGATGTCCACATCGTCATATCTACTTTGTGTGAGTGCAGGACCTGCCCACTGGGGGAACAGTCATTGTTCCAGATGAGTAGAAACGAAAATCTTGAAGTCAGCGCAATAGTCAGGCAACTGACATTTTCAGCAGGTCAACAACTGCAGCCTCCTATCTATTTCTTTTAGGACAGTTTAACTTTGAAGATGCACCTGCATTTCCCTCTACAGGGTGGTTGCGTCATATATGTCAATGTGGAAATCTTTGACAGTTGTTAAACAGCTAGCCTGCATATGTATGAATCACCATGGCCAAAAAGGTGAATGGAATTGTAGCAGCACCATCGTTTTATATAGATTCGCTGCTACTCCCTCCAAAACATGGAATCAGTTATTAATAATTCAGCACACAAGCCTGCACCCATAACTCTTATTTCTGGAAGGTTTTTCAGAATGTACAACCCAACCATTACACTGTATATCTAATGCTTGTATGAAATGGTTAAAATGCAAGGCTACACATCACATAGGTGAGGATGATTCATGGACAGATATGTGCAATGGCTGCTTAATTTGAGTTGTGTGTGTTGACAGGCAGAGAAGGGATGGGAGAAGAGCGTGATGTGAGCATTTACGTCCTTGGAGTGTTATGGCTCACTAGGCAGCACTTTAATTGTGTTCTTAGAAGTTATGATTTGTGCTATTTATTTGCGTGTGTGTGTGTATATATTGTAACATGGGGACCATTAGCTCCCGTGGTAGATGCCCTTTGTCAGTGATTCAAGCCAGTCAGGAAGTATATTTTTGGGCATGGTAACCCATTTTTAATTAAAAGGCAAATACAAGTCTGTAACACAAAGATTTCCCATGCAGGGGTTCTTCTCCAGCAAATACACACAACAGAAAAGCCCACCTGGCTCTCTTTAGCAGTACTTCTGCTCTTTATCCTGGTCACACAGACCACGGGATTCTTCGATGTGGACGGCTTCACTTTAGCACCCACAGCTCAGCTCTGGCCTTAGTCCTCAGGCCGTTTCACAGCCTCCTTCAGTCACACATTTTCTGGCTGTCTCCTGCAAACCCTCTGACTCTTGGAGACCTCCTGTCTCTCTGGGTGTGGAGCAGTCTCCAACTGGGATCTTTAAGGTCTTCCCATACCCTCATTATAAGGGCTTCGCTCACCTGAGCACACACCCTGCTGGTCATCTACAAAATCTGGACACAGGGTTGGAGATCCCGTCCCACCCAAGACACTATGGCAGTGGTCATCAACCCTGTCCTCAGGGCCCACTAACAGGCCAGGTTTGCAAGATAACTGAAATACATCACAGGTGATATCATTTGATGCTCAGTGATTGCAGTATTCTAGTTTGCATCTCCTCAAGGTAATACATAAAACCTGGCCTGTTAGTGGGCCCTGAGGACAGGATTGATGACCACAGCACTATGGAATCTCCAAACTATAGAGCCCCATGCCGGAATACCAAAACCTGGAGAAAGCTGCGAAAGCAGTTTTCTCCGGTCCACATCTATGCTCTGCAGTCTTGCACCAAGCAAATGTGCACATCCTGTGTCCCACAAATTACCAATTTTACCGTGACAGCATCTCCTACTTTCACAATATATATATATTGCCCTGTGCTACCTTAAAGATTGCTGATTTACGCCAGATTTTGGAGAGAAAGTCACGCTGATTGCACAACTGTGTCTTTGGCTATTTAGTCCTGACCTGACTATGGCTCAGGGCCCCACCCAACAGACAGGAAGTCTGTGCATGGGAGTCAGGTGGACTCCCATCCCTCTGAGAGGTGTCAGAGGCTGCATGGGCGCAGCCAGAGCATGCATGTCTGCAGGAGGCAGATGTCATTGGTGATAGAGCAGCAAGGCGCTGATTAGGAGTAAGTTTAACTCCAGGAAAGTCTTTTGGTCTGAGGAGCAGACCTAAGGCCTAGGCTAAAGGCCTGAAGCAGCCATATGGCAAGAATGTAAGCCAGGAGGCTAAAGCATTGCGTATACAAGATACAGTAATGGTGGAACCCCCTGTGTGGGCTACTGATACCTTTGTGAATTTTTCTGTCATTTTAAATAAAATTGGGCTACCAGGCCCTTAAAAATTTAGTTGTGGACTGGCATACTCACTAAAAACGCACCTACCGCTGGAGTCTGATCACCCAAATCTTACAATACACAAATCAGGTGTGATGTGCCGTATTTTGGCAATCTCACTGTGTAATGCAAATCAAGGCGTCCAACGGGCCACATATAGAGAAAGTTCAAGCAGGTTTTCTGCAAAAAAAAAAATATATACCGTATTAATCGTGGTATAACGCGCTCCCGCGTATACCGCGCACCCCTAAAGTTGCCCCCAATCCTGTGGAAAAAAGTTTTTTTGTACTTACAGTTTTGGTGTCTTGTGCGGCGTCCATTGGCGGCCTCGTCGGGTCCGGCGTTCGTCTGCGGCTTTGGGTGTCCTCTTCGTCGGGTCCGGCGTCCTTCTGCGGCTTCGGTTGTCCTCTTCGTCGGGTCTGACGTCCATCTGCGGCTTCGGGCGTCCTCTTCGTCGGGTCCGGCGTCCTTCTGCGGCGTCCTCGCGTCCTCCCCGCTCGTTTCCCGCGCCGAGTTTAAATACTGCGCCGACATATACAGAGCGCAGTACACTCGTGTATTGTCGGCAATGCTCGGCAACTCTCGCGCTGACGTCCTGTACGTCCAGGACGTGAGCGCGGAAGGACCCGAGACTGCCCGACTATACCCGAGTGTACTGCGCTCGGTATATGTCGGCGCAGTATTCAAAACTCGGCGCGGGAAAGCGGGTATCGGCGTATACCGTGCACCCACGATTTTGCCCTGATTTTCAGGGCAAAAAAGTGCGCGGTATACGCCGATAAATACGGTATATATATATATGGAAACATGTCAGAAGTATTCAATTGCATGACAGTTTTCGGGCTAGCATGATCACTCCCTTCATCAGGCATATGTGTTTCTGTCTGAGGAAGGGCCTGATTGTGCTAGCATCATGCAAACAAAATAGACTGTCCTTTTAAATATTACATTCCACATATAGTACACATATACGTGCTCCAAAAAAAAGATAAAAAAAATGATCACGGACTGTTTACCACTTTTTCGGAGAACATACTGTATAAGCGGCTCACCATTTTAAATCTATGAATAAAAAGCCCCAGGTTTGACTTTTGAGTCTCTGCAGCCTACCTTGTGACCAGACAGTCCTTGTACTACACATGCACCAGTCCTCCATTATAGAGAATGGTATGGTATGTGAACAGTACAGCAGGAACACTGGCTAAAGGGTAGCATAAGAGGATGATGGGAGTATGTAGAGCTTTAATAAATTTAGTTTAAAAAAATTGAAAAAGTCCTTTAGTCTGTATTAATGTGTTTTAGCAGAATACAAATGCATGGGCAATCATACAGTAATTATTATCAAAGCAGAACTCCACTCAGGATAACAATCTAAGTACATTTAAATAATGGATGGTTTGCTGTAATTTCTTCTGACTAACAGCTTTAGCAGTACTTTAGCAGTACGCGGCAGCAAGCTTCTAATGTTAGGCATTTTGCAAAAAAGTTGAGTTCATTGGTGGATGAAATTGCATTGTGGGTAATGGCTAGTTTGTGTCTGAAGCTTCCAGAAGCAAAGCACTTATTTTTCTTTCACAGTCCAAATAGTTTATGGAACATTATCTTTCTTTTAGATCGTGCATAAAAAACAGGTAAAATAGCTTTTAACTTGACTTATTTATTGTTGAAATTTGTCTTTGTTTTCTGTTGTGGCATTTCATCGCTTTACAGCTAAGATCTGCATTTTTGGGCTCCTGACAGTGTAACTGACAACAATAGAGGTTCGGTTGAGGGGAGCCTACATAAAATCTAAAGGTCATAGTACTAATATACAGCATTATCTCCATATTAACCTTTAGCAATGTCCCAATTGTAATGCATTGCAGTCTGAAATTGAAAAGATCGCCTTTAATGTGTGGGTGTAATGTCCTTTAATTGAAGTATTTTTCTTGCATGAATGTGTTTGCACTTGGTCATTCAAACATGAGTGTTTTTAATTTGGGAATATAATTTGTGATTAGGGAACTTGTGATGCAAAGACTCGTCTATTACATGGTACAAAGAACAATGATTTATTTAGCAGTCATAGCCTATTAACCTCAGCTACTGAATTCCTGGCAATTTGTGTTGTAATTCTTTTTCTTGATAGGTAATGCATATTTTGATGGATTTCAGCCCAAAAGCATTATAGCACAAAGATGTATATTATATTCTTTACGTGATGGTGTTACTATTGTCATAATTACATATTTAATCTAAAGCTTAATGACAAAATCACAAAGTCAGTCTTAACTAAAACTGAAAGCATAACCCTTTTTCAACCACCACATTAGTAAAAAGAAAAGTAAAGAGCTGGCAGCTCACAGTGCTACATATGCACTACTTGGGTGCATAGACTTCTGTGGGGTGCAAGTCCATAAGCATATAAGGCTTCACATGCATTTCAATAAAGTCTATGGGGCAGATCCACGTACCTTTGCGCCGGGCGCAGCGTATCTAAGATACACTACGCCGCCGTAACTTTATTCTTTTTTTTTTAATCCTGAAAGAATTTGCGCCGTAAGTTACGGCAGCGTAGTGTATCTTTGGCGGCGTAATGGCGCCGAATTCAAATGGATGTAATGGGGGCGTGTTTTATGTTAATACGTCGTGACCTGATGTAAACAACGTTTTTTTTTAACTGCGCATGCGCCGTCCGTGGGGGTATCTCAGTGCGCATGCTCAAAATTAACCCGGAACACGCCAATGCTCACGACGGTGACGTCATTCTACGCAAATCCCTATTCGCGAACGACTTACGCAAACGACGTAAAAAATGAAAAATTGTACACGGGAACGACGGCCATACTTAACATTGAGTACGCCTTATAACAGCAGCTTTAACTATACCCCCGGAAAAAGCCAAATGCAAATGACGTAAACAAAATGCGCCGGCCGGTCGTACGTTCGTGCATCGCCGTAAATAGCTACTTTGCATACTCGACGCAGAATTCGACGGAAACGCCACCTAGCATCCGCTGAAAAATTGCAGCTTAGATCCGACGGCGTACTAAGATGTACGCCTGTCGGATCTAGCCGAGATGCAGTCGTATCTTGTTTTGAGGATACAAAACAAAAATACGACCTGCAAAATTTGAAATTACGCAGCGTATCAATAGATACGCCGGCGTAATTTCTTTGTGGATCTGCCCCTATGTGGCAAAGTAGAGCATGCACTGAACATCCAGATTTTTTTAATGAATATTACCAAGTGAGGTCATATCAATCAAGTGAGGTCACTTAATGTCACTATGAGCTGATCAAATAAAATTCCCAAGAACCGCACATAACCAAACTTAACCAAAACATGATATTATTATTGCTACAATGCATTATTGCTACCTGCAAAGAGAGTTTCAAGGGGTTGTAAAGCTTTGTGTTTTTTCACCTTAATGTATCCTATGCATTAAGGTGAAAAAACACCTTGCACTCTCGGGTCCCCCACTCCCCCCGTTTTACTTACCTGCGCCACAAAGCTTTGTGGGTGTGATCCCACGAATGGTTTCCATCAGCTTGATGATTGATAGCCGTGCAGCCATTAGCAGCCATTGGCTCACACTTCAGTCAATCAAATCAATGACGCAGCGTACCGGGGCAGGCCAGAGTCATACTGCTATGGCCGCTGACTGTATCACACAGGAGCGTGCCCGCAAGCTAACCCCCTTGGGAGAGCGCTTCCCAGAGGGAGGTTAGCTCTTGCGGGGAGGAGCCGGGACAGCCCCCGAGGGACTCCAGAAGACGAGGATCGGGGCCACTCTGTGCAAAACAAACTGCATAGTGGAGGTAAGTATGGTATGTTTGTTTTTTATAAAAAAGAAAATAAACCTTTACAACCGCTTAACCTTCTAGCTGCCAACCTCCTAACGACCAATGACATCATGAGTTGATAAGGAGAATGTCAGTTGCCTGCCTATAATCCTTGTTTGACCCTCCCTTGCCCCTCTCCATCAGCTTTGGAGGCTCATTAGCTAAGTGATGGGGAAAAATTAAAGGAGAAGAGAAACATTGGAATACCAATCAGTACCAGTTTTCAAAAGTGTATTTGCTTTGGAAGAATAAATCACTTCTAACGATGGGTGTCCTATGTGTATTGATGTTTCTGCATTATATAAAACTATTAGATATGTTTTTACATTTTAGAATTGGGATGCCTCAAGACTGTCCATAATTTTAAAGGGTGCCTTGACTAAAAAAAGGTTGAGAAACACTGCTCCAGATGTGCAAAGCTGCTAGAGACATACCCAAAAATAGCTGTAATTGCAGGGAAAGGTGGTTCTACAAAGTATTGACTCAGTGGCACTGAATACAAATACCCCCCACACTTTTCACATATTTATTTGAAAAAACAAAAATCCTTCCACTTCACAATTATGTGCCACTTTGTGTTGGTCTATCACATAAAATCCCAATAAAATACATTTACTTTTTGGCTGTAACATGACAAAATGTGGAAAATTTTAAGGGGTGTGAATACTATTTCAAGGCACTGTATAGAAGAGGGAAGTTTTGGGTGCAAGAGATAAGCCAGATAAAGTTTTTTTCTAGATCAACCCTGTGCACACAAAGTCCACAAAGTGCTTGAAATAACTACAGTCACCCTCCCATTGTGGCATCTAATGGGAGGGTGATTCTGTTCACTAGACCATCTAGCTCATTAGTTACTAATTGCCAATATCCAATATCTGTGAATCAGCCTGATCTTGTTTTGACCTTGAACCTGGGCAGATTGGTTCCCTCATCTCTGCCTATTACTGTCTAATAAAGAAAAATCTGCAGTCTGGTGTATGAAAATCCCAACTGCTGTACACACATACAAATGAAGAAAGTGTCTTATGAAATAACAACTGACAAGTGAAAAGACGTCTTGCCTATCTATATTTATTTATTAATCTATCTATCTATGAACCCTGGTTCACACTGGGCTGCGGGAGTGAAGCCGTGCAAGTTCAGCTGAACTCGCACGATTTCACTCCCGCCGGCAGTCCCGATTTCGGCCGCGATTTAAGAGACATCTGTGCAGGTTTCTGCACAGATGTCTATGTAAATCGTGGCCCGAAATCGCAAAAAGTAGTACAAGAACTACTTTTTGAAATCGGTGCAGCGCCGCAGATGCGGCGTCGCACCGATTAGGACGGCGCCATTGCCGACAATTGGCGGCATTTGAGATGCGATTTCACATGTGAAATCGCATCTCAAATCGAATGAAATCGCACCCAGTGTGAACCTGGGCTAAAACTGTATCAAAATCACTGTAAAGTCTAGAATGAAGGCAACTTCAGTGATGGATCTAATCATTATCCAATAGATATCTTAAAGTGGTATCCAAAGTCAAACTGTTTTGTAGCTTAATGCATTCCCTGTATTAAAGTAAAAACAAAATTACCCCACTAACTGTGTCCCCCCATTCCCTAAACACTTACCTGCCTCCCCTCATTGTGCTGTCCAGGCTGTAGCACCACTCCTCTCACTTCCATTTATCAGTGAGGGTAGTGAGGCCATTGGCACCTAAGACTGAATAGTTTGCTTCCTTTGCTAGAAAAATAATTTAGTTATTTGCATGTTGCGATCATATCTTCTCTTAAAGCGGGAGTTCACCCATAAATGCTGTTTTTGCTCTTTTACCCTTAGATGTATGCTCATTTAGTCTAGGGGAATCGGCTAGTTGTTTTAAAATCCGAGCATTACTTACCGTTGTAGAGGGCGATCTTCTCCGCCACTTCCGGGTATGGGTCTTCGGGAGCGGGCGTTCCTTCTTGATTGACAGTCTTCCGACAGGCTTCCGATGGTCGCATCCATCGCGTCACGAGTAGCCGAAAGAAGCCGAACGTCGGTGCGGCTCTATACTGCACCTGCGCACCGACGTTCGGCTACTTTCGGAAAATCGTGACGCGATGGATGCGACCGTCGGAAGCCTTTCGGAAGCCTGTCAATCAAGAAGGAACGCCCAGTCCCGCAGCCCATACCCGGAAGTGGCGGAGAAGATCGCCCTCTACAACGGTAAGTAATGCTCGGATTTTAAAACAACTAGCCGATTTCCCTAGACTAAATGAGCATACATCTAAGGGTAAAAACAGCATTTTACCGGCGAACCTCCGCTTTAAGTGTCTCTTTCTGACGGAGAATAAGTTTAATGATTGTAGTCATTCCTCATAACTAAGGTCGTCCAGACTCCTTATTAGCTTTGTTGTCCTTCTCTGGACTCTATGCAGTTACAGGTCATTTATCCTGAGGACTGGTGAACAGAACTGGACGGTATACTCAAGATGTGGCCGAACCAGAGTTTTGTAAAGTGGTAGAATTATAGTTTTATCTCTAGAGTAAATACCCTATTAATGCATGGCAACAGTCTGCTGGCCTTTCTTGCTGCAGCTTAGCATTGCATGCGTTTGCTGAGCCTCTGATCTACTAGGACCCCCAGATCCTTTTCCATCCTTGATTCCCCCAGAGGTTCTCCCCCTAGTGAGAAACTTTCTTGCATATTTTAGCCCCCAAATGCATTGCTTTACAGTTTTCAATATTACATCCTATTTTCCATGTAGTTTCCCACCCCTTTATTTTATCAGGGTCTTCTAAGCAGCAGGACAAACCTTCTATATCCTGCTGTGAAGTTATTACCCTGCTTAGCCTTGTATCATCAGCAAAAACTGAGATTGAACTATTTATACAAATCTCTATATCGCTTATGAACAAATTAAACAGAATTGACCCCAAATACATGAAATAATAAAAAGAAGAGATTCCCTGGATCAACACAAGTAGTAATCAATATCACACAGTAGACAGTAGAGCATGGGTGCTCAACCTGTGGCCCTCCAGCTGTTGCAGAACTACAAGTCCCATGAGGCATTGCAAAGCTGATACAGTTACAAGCATGACTCCCAAAGGCAGAGGCATGATGGGAATTGTAGTTCAGCAACAGCTGGAGGGCTGCAGGTTGAGCACCCATGCAGTATAGAGTCTGATGTCTATGCTGTGTCAACCATTACCCCAATCAATAAACAAACATACAGATCAATAACTGTGGCGTTCACGTGACGAGGCATACATGTGAACAACTTGAGACGAGTCTCCCAAGGAAGTCACATTGTTGAACATTCCGTTCAGTAAAAAGTCACAGCTTTATTGAAAGAATTATTGCACATATCAAACACAAAACCCCAAAAATATTGCTAGCCTTCACCCAAAAGAAGAGTTAAAAACAGACAACGTTGTCTATTGACAGGTACTAGCAGCTGCACACATGTCCTAGCATACAGACAATCACTCTGCAATTAGAATAGCTAGACTATGACTAAGCACTAGTTTCAGTGCGAAACGTGTCAGCAGTCGGGTTTTATTTTATGTTGCTGTGATTTGTAGTGCTGTCCTTTTTTTAATAAAGGCTACAATTTTTTCAGAGTGCGGCTGTCCAGAGACAATCTTTGTTCCTGCTAGACCATTCAGAATGTATACTATTTATAACCACCCTCTGGACGCACTCCTGTAACCAGTTTTCTATTCAGGTACACCATTGTTAATGCCAACAGCCCTCAATTTGTAAATTAAGCATTTATTGGGCACTGTATCGAATGCTTTGGAGAAATCTAGATACACCACTTCCACATGCCCTCCTCTATCCAGATTGCAGCTTACTTCCTTATAGAATGTTAACATGTTGGTCTAGCAAGAACAATCTTTCAAATCTGTTTAAGTCTTTACAAGGGTAAACTTTGTGCTGTGTTACTAACTAAACCATCTTGTTTATTATACTCCTCCTTTTTCTTTGTAAAATACAATTAATAAAGTTGCCTTCTTCTTGTCACTTGTAACCAACTTCCCCTGATTATTCTTTATGGAATATCCCTGCCTTTTTAGTATTTAGTATTTTTTACTATCCTCTGCTATGCGTCTCTCGTGGTCATATTTAAGTGCCTTGATCATGCTCTTACATTTTCTAATTGCATTCTTTGTAGTGTTGGAATGTCAACGGTGACCGCTCAGCATTATATTTTTTAAAAGGACTTTTTTCCTCGTTAATTTGCATTTTTACGCTAGAATTCAGCCACCCAGGTTTAACTTTAAGCTCTTTTATATTTATTGCCTATTGGAATGTACTGGCTAATGCCATTATTAAATTTTTTACAGCACTCTCAATTTTCCTCAGTGTTCTTTGTTTCTAGAATTTGATCCCATTTAAAGGGGTTGTAAAGGTAAAAAATGTTTTCCCTAAATAGCTTCCTTTACCTTAGTGCAGTCCTCCTTCACTTACCTCATCCTTCGATGTTGCTTTTAAATGTCCTTATTTCTTCTGAGAAATCCTCACTTCCTGTTCTTCTGTCTGTAACTCCACACAGTAATGCAAGACTTTCTCCTTGGTGTGGAGAAAGCCTCTTTAGGGGGGAGGGGGCGAGCAGGATAGTCAGGACGCCCACTAACACACAGCTCCTTTATCTGCAAAGTAGAGAGTGTCCTGACCCTCCTGACCCTCCTGCTTGCTGTGACCAATATACTCGGTTTTCGGTTCATCTCTGAACGAGTGTTTGTTGTGCAGTGTATTGCTCTATTTTTTTGAGTTTCATTGAATTGGTTGGAACTGGAATTATCTGTTATACTGACCAGTGATGTCTTTTTGTACACGTTTACACGCCGAACACAAGAGTGTAAGGCAATTTGAGTGGGTGAGTTTTGCATCTGACAGGGGAGGATTCACTGACACTGGGTGTGGAAGAAGATTGGAAGCTATTATCATTATTTTTCACAAACCTACTTGATGTGTTTTATGGACTTATATTTAATTAATATTTAAACACATTTATATATATTTTTTGGAATTTGTGCACATATTCACTTTTGTCACATGGTGATGTTTATGAACATAAAACGGATATGTCATCTTACATTGTTTACAGCGCTGCTTATATTTTATTACACTAATTTTAGGGTTTTAGGATATGTTTTTCACACTCTAGTTACACTACCAATGTTGCCTCCAGTGGCAACCTCTGAACTTCGCTCACTGCAAGCTATGGCTTCCTCTGATGACACTGCCCACCACCACCACCTAGTTTAAAAGTTCCTCCAACCTTCTAGCCATCTTCCCTGCCGACAGGGCTGCACCCTTCCCATTTAGGTGCAATCAGTCCCTGCGATAGAGCAAAGCAGGGAAAGAAAATCCATCACATCCCTTAGTAAAAGTACATCACAAAGTAAACAAAAACACTGGCTAGGCACACATTTAACCCTTTGATGGTACTAGATGTTTAACCCCTTCCCAGCCAGTGTTATTAGTACAGTGACAGTACAGATTTTTAACACTGATCACTGTATTATGCCCCATACACACGATCGGAATTTCAGATGGAAAAAGTCAGATGGACTTTTTTCATCGGATTTTCCGATCGTGTGTAGCCCCATCTGAGTTTTTTCATCCGAAATTCCGATGAATTCCATCAGAGTTTAGATATAGAACATGTTCTATTTTATTCCCATGGAATTCCATCGGAATTTCGATGTGATTTGGCCGGGAAAAATCCTGATCACGTGTACGCAGCATTGGTGTTACTGTTTTCCACAAAGTGTCAGTTAGTGTCCATTTGTTCACCGCAATATCGCAGCCCCCCTATAAGTTGATGATCTCCGCCATTACTAGTATAAAAAAAAAATCCAGTATACATACAGTATATCCCACAGTTTGTGGAAGCTATAACCTTTGTGCAAACCAATCAATATACACTTAATGGGGTATTTTTTTTACCAAAAATATATAGCAGAATACGCATTGAATTGAATTTGTGAAAACATTTGATTTTTAATTTTTTTTATTGGATATGTTTTATAGCAGAAAGCAAACAGTATTTTTTTTTATTTTAAAGTGTCTGTCTTTTTTTTGTTTACACCGCAAAAAGTAAAAACTGCAGTGGTGATCAAATAAAAAGAAATCTCTATTTGTGGGGGAAAAAAAATACATACATTTTATTTGAGTAGAGTGTTGCATGACCGCGCAATTGTCCGGTAAAATAACACAGTGCCGTATCGTTAAAAATGGCCTGCACATGAAAAGGGGTAAATCTTTCGGAGGTCAAGTGAATATATAAAACATATACTGCACACTACCTAAACATATACTTGTTTTTACTGTAATATTGACATTACATTGTCAAATGCCTACAGTGATGTATTGCTAAAGGTTCCACTTTGTTATTTCATGTCTCTTTCTCACCTCCACAGCCTTGATTCATAAGTGATAAACAGCTTAATCCATATGAATTTGATATGTACCAGCTATCTATTTTTAGCATGTAATACTTGAAAAGTTTTAATACACTAGTCAAGTAATGAATACAAAATACAAAATATGCAGCACACATCACGTTTCATGTCGCATAAATGCATCTACTGACCTTCTCCTGCATAATGAGGTACACATTCTATGGTCTCAGTCATGCTACTGTTGGGAAGCTCTTATAAAAAATCACTTTGGCATGACATTCTACTGATTTGAAGGTCTTTTAGGAAATGTGAGCTTTAAAAGAATAACAAATGACCAGTTTTAGTAATTTCTCTGTATTAAACTCAATTT
Organism: Rana temporaria; assembly: GCF_905171775.1. Lineage (NCBI taxonomy): Eukaryota > Metazoa > Chordata > Amphibia > Anura > Ranidae > Rana > Rana temporaria. The sequence goes on from NC_053493.1 coordinate 329,106,393, forward strand.
TTCTTTGGCACACATTTTCCCAATATATGCTTGATGTCAGAATAATATATTTCTGTTGGGTCTTTAATAGGGTGACCACATTTCCAAACTACCGTTCAGGGACACCCCCCCTCCCAAAAATCAGCTTGTGCTGTAACGAATTACAGCACAGTGAGGCACAAGAGGCGGGATTTATGAGTTCTCCAATCACAAGCAGGGGGCGGGGACAGTGCTCCTCCAGGCATTCCCGGCCAGGACAAGTACTGTCAGTGAGTAAAGCCGTGATGTGGTGGCCTTTTTTGGGGGCAATCGTTTGGCTTGGGGGGTGGCTGTGTCAGTTTCATTCCGGGACACTGTATTGTCTTGGAATGAATGTGCCCGGGACAGACCTGCAAAATGCGGGACTGTCCCGGGCAATCCGGGACACGTGGTCACCCTAGTCTTCTCTAACCTTTCAACCTGAGACATTTTTCCTTGTTCTCCCCACTATCATTCACTATACATTGACTATTGTCATCTATACTGGGTTCAGGTCTAAAGCCTCATACACACGACCGAGTTTCTCTGCAAAAACCAGCAAGAAACTTGCTGGGAGATATTTTTTTGCCGAGGGAGCCGGTCGTGTGTACATTTTCGTCGAGGAAACTGTCGAGAAACTCGACGAGCCAAAAAGAGAGCATGTTCTCTATTTTCTTGACGGGAATGGAGAAAATTGGCTTGTCGAGTTTCTCGACAGTCTAACAAGGAACTCGACGAGGAAAACTATGTGTTTCGTCCGTCGAGTTTCTCGGTCGTGTGTACGAGGCTTTACCCTTTCCATGCTTTCATTCTCCACCATATTTTTTCTCACAGAAATATTCATGGGAATCTAAAAGGACTGTATATGTAAACCTTAGCAATGAACTTTGCTTATTTTCTCCCTTTTGGTCAATTAAAGTGGTTGTAAACCCTTACAATACACTTTTTGCCACATGTAAGCCTATAATAAGGCTTATCTGTAGCTACCCCGGATATCTCTTAAACCTGCACGGTTTAGGAGATATCCCCTGTATCTGCATGTAACGACATCATCGGCACATGCACACTGAAGCAATGGCACTTACGTCATTGCGGCGATACGCAGAAGTAACTCCAGGAGCAATGTCGCCAGCCGGTGCTGTGTACTGGCACCGCAGCGGGGGTTTCGATCTCAGGTGAGTATTACTTAATGAGCTAGTATGCTATGCATACTAGCTCATTATGCCTTTATCTTGCAGGTCTTTTTTTTCTATGTAGGTTTACAACCACTTTAAACATACAATTGAAAACCTTTGTTCAGCAAACCGGAATGCAGGCAGGTTCTTTTTGATAAGTGCAAAAAAAGATACCTACCAGTAAACAAGTCTTTTATTAAAGGGGTACTATAAATTATTTTTGTTATCTTTATTTAATTTAGGTTTATTTGTTGTTTAACTAGTGTTTAAAATTAGTTGTAGGAATAGATAAGTAATATATGTCAAAAGAGTTCTCAAAATTGGCTAAAAAAGCACAGTAGAACCTATCTGCCTTTAGGTTTTCAATGTTTGATTGAAACCTCAAATACCATATAGTATTCATATGCAATATTTATGGTAATATTCAATACAAAAAATAAAAAAAAATATGTATATTTTTTAGTCTGAACCATGCTTAAATAAATAAATAAAATATTCAAACATGGAGACGTGACTCGATTAATATGGCACCACGTCCATGCTAAATTCAAATTTAAAAGGAAGAAGGATAAAGACTTCGAAGGTTGCCATAGATAACCCCAAATGAAGGAACGAGTACTCCAAAAATATATAAAAAGTACATTTTTTTTTTTAAATTAAGTTTGTAGTTTATGGCCCGGATTCACAAAGCACTTACGCCGACGAATCTCGAGATACGCCGCGTAAGTGTATCTATGCGCCGTCGTATCTATGCGCCGTGCCCTTAAACCAGTGTTTCTCAATTCCAGTCCTCAGGCCCCCCCAACAGGTCAGGTTTTCAGGATTTCCATTATTTTGCACAGGTGATTTGATCAGTTTCACTGCCTTAGTAATCACCACAGCCTTTTCATCTGAGGGAAATCCTGAAAACCTGACCTGTTGGGGGGGCCTGAGGACTGGAATTGAGAAACACTGCCTTAAACTGAGATACGCCTGAAAATAGGCATAACTTGCCTACGCCGTCGTATCGTGGGCGCATATTTACGCTTGCCGCATTTGCCGCTCCCATTGATTTTCTATGCACATATGCAAATAAGGGAGATACGCCGATTCACGAACGTACTTGCGCCCGGCACATAATATATGCGGTTTGCGTAAGTCGTACGTCCAGCGTAAAGTTATTCCCCATATATGAGGCGCATGCACCGTTTGTTTTAAGTACTTCTATGGCGCTTGGCCCATCATTTGTATGGGGTCACGCCTCATTAGCATGGCTCACGCCCACTTCCACCTACGCTGGCTTACGCCGAGGAAACCCAGCGTATCTTTAAGAGCGAGTGGGAGCGAGTGCTTTGTGAATCCAGTGCTCGCCTCTGTGCGCTGCGTCGGTGTATCGTATATTAGATACGCTACGGCCGCATAAATATGCGCCGATGTATGTGAATCCGGGCCTATATATTTTTTGAGTACTTGTTCCTTCATTTGGAGTTATCTATAGTCTTCTTCCTTTTAGAAATAGAAAAAGTGAAAGTCAGAAAATTCAAGAGCATTTTGTTCCAGTTACAGTATCTCAATCCAATCATATGGAATGAATTTCGAACCCATCAATTATGTTCTTGGACAAAGCCAAAGCGATAATACATATTTTCTGCACATTAACCCCCACTTACTTTCACCCTCATGAATTTGTTAATGAGACTAAATGTTACCTGGAACTGAAAATGACTTAATGACTAAGATATATGCACTTGAAAGTATCTCAGATGAAAATTGCTACACTTTATTTGGCTAGCAGCAGTAAAAGCTTCTTCAAGTCACGTCTTGGTTGAGGTAATGCATGTACCACTTTTGCATATAATACAGAAATGATGGAATGAATGAGGTTTTTCTTACTGACAGATGGACTGGCTCTCACTTATATCAGGTTAATAGTTGTTTCCTTTTTTAGGAAGACAGCCTAAGTGGTGGTTTAACACAATCACAGAACACATCACCACAGTCAGCGTGTTGGTTTACATGCGTAATTTTGAACTGCTCATAGAGGTGCTGAAAATTCTGAACATTAACCACTTGCTGACCAGCCGCTGCAGTTTTACTGTGGCAGAATGGCACGGCTGGGCGATCTTATGTAGCTTCACCTTTTGGCCACTAGGGGTACGTACACCGAAGCATGTACACAAAGCTTATGCGAGTGCCCGGCGGGCGCGATGACCGCCGGGCACCTGCGATCGCTCGTGACAGATTGAGAACTGGGATCTGTGTATGTAAACACACAGATCACGTTTTTTTCGGTGGAGAGGAGACTGATCGTGTGTTCATACAATTTATGAACACGGTTCTCCATCTTCCTCTAGTCACTCCCATCCCCCCTACAGTTAGAGCACGCCTAGGGAATACAGTTATCCCTTTGATTGCCCCCCAGTGACATTTATACATTATTCAGTGCATTATTATAGCACTAATCGCTGTATAATTGTCACTGGTCCCAAAAATGTGTCAAAAGTGTCCAATCTGTCCAAATACATACAGAAAAAAACATCTGAAAAAGTAGATGTTTAAACAGGAGTATCATGGGCAAGAGGCCTAAAGCCTAGGTGAAGTCTCTGAACTTTTCATCGCTCTACAATCCTGTACCCCTTATGTTAGGAATACTGACAAATGTATAAATTACCAATGCTTTAAAATACCTTTGTATTTACTAGTGAAAATTGTTCTCCCTGCCCTCCTGCTCCAGTGCTCTGTGTTAGCATATATTAACAGCCACGCCCCTCAGCACAGTTGTCTTCACTGAGCTTTATTGGAAATAAGGGAAAGGTGTGTGTGTATATAAAAATTAAAGGAACACTTTGAAAACACATCAGATCTCAATGGGGAAAAAAATAATTCTGGATATCTATACTGATATGGACTGGGTAATGTGTTAGGAATGAAAGGATGACACATCATTTTATGAAAATAAAAATTATCCACCTACAGAGGTTTGAATTCAAAGACACCCCGAAAATCAAAGTGAAAAAATGATGCAGCAGGCTAGTCTATTTTGCTGAAATTTCATTGCAGCAACTCAAAATGGTTCTCAGTGGTTTGTATGGCCTCCAAGTGCTTGTATTCATGCCTGCCATTGTCTAGTCTGTAGAGGTTTGTGCGTCACTCCATGGATATGCCTCCCCAAACTATCACTGACCTACCACCAAACTGGTTATGCAGAATGATGTTACAGGGAGCATAACATTCTCCACAGCTTCTCCCAGTGGTGGTGGCTTCGCGTGTGGGCTCTCTGGTCGGAGGTGCATTCTTTGATCGGGGGTGCCTGAGTTGGAGACCAGGAGTTGGCTGTTGTCTGCTTCTGCTTGCAGATTTTTTTTCCCCTCTTTTTCTCTGACACTTTTTAAACAGCTTTTTTTCTTTTTCCTTTCTGCTAATTAAGGGGAGGGTTTAATTGTTCACAGGTGTGTGTTTGTTCACAGGTCTTCACAGGTGAGTATAAAGTGGCTGTACAAGCTCCCAGAGGAGCTGGCTCCCAATGATGGTGGCTTCACATGTGGACTCTCTGATCAGAAGTGCATTCTTTGATCAAAAGTGCCTGAGTTAAAAACCAGGAGTTTGAAACAGGAGGTAAGACAGGAGTCTTCATTATTTTTTTTCAATCACTGATCCAGAACAAGCTTGCAGCTAATAAAGTTGGAACTCTTGCTATATAGATTCAGCGGTGAAGCAGACGCTCTCATCTTAGTCTGCTCACCCCGGGGATAGTGAGAGCAGGACGCTCTCAAACGAGTCGGCTCTCCCCAGGGATAGTGCAGCCAGGCAGGGTCCTCCCAGCTCTCAGGTGCTGCAGACACAGCTCAAAAAAACAGGACTAAGACCCCCCCCCACACCCCCCTAGCCAATTGATCCAGGGTTGCACCGATCGCCGTTAAGGGGTCAGGAAGGAATTTTTTCCCCCGATCGCTGCAGATTGGCACAGCACGCCTGGGGTTTTTCGCCTTCCTCTGGACCAATCGGGGAGAGAAGACTCAACGAGTGACGGCTCACTTGGACAGTCTTCCACCCATCACGTCCGGCGTCTCGCGGCTCTTCCCGCATCCGCGCCAGACCAGGCCTCATTCGCGGCCGCCGCAATTAGGAAAGACTGACGACAATGTGACTGGCGACAATGGCTAATCTGCGATACTCTGCGGACTCTATTCGGGGTCTGAGACAATTCGCAACAGCATTACCAGCCGTCACCAAAAAGGCCTTAAAAATAGAGCAACTTTTGAGATTCGATCGACGATCGACCATCAAAAATGTAAACTATTTAACCCAGCTCAAGCACATATCATGTGCTTTGATCAACACAAGATCGGCAGTAAAACACTGATTAGAAATCCACGATTTCTTACTACAAAACGATCTAGACTGCCTCTTTATTACAGAAAGCTGGCTTACAGCCGACTGTAACACCATTCTCGGAGAATTGGTGCCAGAAAACTATCGCATTATAACGGAAAACAGAATAGGGCAAAGAGGAGGAGGCCTGGCGGTGATCCACAAGAATCACATTACAATCACTAAGCCAGCCCTTCAAAATCCTCTTCCATTCATGGAAACCCTTACGCTTCAACTTCAAACTTCCCCCCAGGAGACTGTTCACATTCTCCTCTGCTATAGGCCACCTGGGCCAAAATCGCAGTTTTTGCCATCTTTAACGGAGTTTATATCCACTTATACCCTTAACAGCAAACACCTTTTGCTGCTCGGGGACTTTAATCTGTGGGCCAACTCCGCACAGGATCCCATTGCGGATGCCTGCATCGATCACCTGGAGGGGTTAGGGCTACAGCAACTTATATGCGGGCCAACACATGCTTCAGGTCACACACTCGACCTAATTTTCAGACAAAATCTGAAAATAAGCATTTTAGAAAATGAACCATTGCCATGGACAGACCACCATGCAATTAATTTCATAATCTCCAAAATTCCCCCAGTGATAAAAGCACCCAAGCCGGTGACAATACACTGGGCTAGATCTCAGAAGAAGCTCCATTCGGAACTCTTTAAATCTACCTTGGGAAACAGAATCAAAACAATCCATCCACATCAAACAGCCGCAGATACACTGGATGCCATAAACGCAGCCCTGCTACAGTCAGCCGATTTAGTAGCACCGAAACGCAAAGCCTGCATCCGAAAAAGAAAGTCTGGCTGGTTCAACAACCAGCTGTCGCTTCTGAAGCAAGAGCGCAGAAGGGCGGAAGCCGCCTGGAAAAGAAGCCCTGCAGAGGATAACCTCATCATCTATAAGGCAATAACAACACGATATCATAAAGAAATCTTCAAAGCCAAAAAACATCATTTTTCTATGGCGATTAACAGCGCCCTAAACCGCCCCCGCGAACTCTTCAAGATGGTCACCCAGACCATGAATCCAGGATGTCTTGAAGTCCCCAACTCAGACACCCAAGAGTTCTGTAATGAACTATCGGATTTCTTCATCAACAAAATTGAAAGAATCCGGGAAAGCATCTTGCAAAACAATACCCCCCTCAACCCCACCGTCAATCAACCACAAAACACCCACAGAAACGCTCTACAATCAACAAAGTTCACTCTGGAACCGATCTCCATCGATACCACAAAAATATCATTGGTGCTTTGCGGAACAGCACATCGCCCAATGATATCATCCCCACCAAACTGCTGAAGGAATGTGCCGACATCCTGGCACCACCCATCACACAGCTTATAAACCAGTCATTTAAGGAAGGCACAGTGCCATCCCTGTTGAAAGAGGGCACAATCCAGCCCATCTTGAAAAAACCTAACCTGGATCCCAAGGACCCAACTCACCGCCGTCCCATAACAGGCCTAAATGTTCTCTCCAAGATAATGGAGAAAGTATTGGTACAACAGCTGCAACAGCATCTAGATACCCACAATCTACTGGATCCATTACAATCAGGCTTCCGTCCCGGACACGGGACAGAAACGGCCTTACTCAAAATATGGGACGATGCCCTCGAGGCCGCAGACAAAGGAGAATCTTGTCTCCTGGTTCTGCTGGACCTAAGCGCAGCCTTCGACACGGTAGACCACAAACTGTTACTGATGCGACTAGCCAAGGTAGCAGAAGTCGCAGAAGGTGATTTACCATGGTTTTCTTCCTTTCTTGAAAACCGATCACAAACAGTTAAATTGGGTTCTTTCACGTCGGAAAAGCGCACGGTGTCATGTGGAGTCCCCCAAGGATCCCCCCTGTCACCGGTGCTTTTCAACATCTATCTTCGCCCTCTCTTTGATATTATCAGTAGCCAAGAACTACTCTATCACTCTTATGCAGACGATACGCAACTGTATTTTCGCATCTGCAACAAAAAGGACCATCATCCCAGTTTAGAGAAATGTCTCTCTTTGATAGAAAACTGGATGACAAAGAGTTATCTTAAACTCAACAGTTCAAAAACAGAACTCCTTATGTTTCACGCCAGCCAAAAGAGTCAACTGGCAACAACCTGGACACCCCCGCCCATTCTGGGCCAAATCATCACCCCTAGCTCCAAAGTCAAAAGTCTCGGGGTCATCTTCGACACCTTCATGACAATGGACGCACAAATAGGGTCAGTAGTCAGCGGAGCGCATCATCTGTTGCGCCTACTACGCAGACTTATTCCATTTATCCCCAAAGTAGACGTAGCAGTCGTGGTGGGAACAATCGTGAATTCCAGACTGGACTATGCTAACGCCCTGTACCTCGGACTCCCAAAGTACCAAATCTCCCGTCTGCAAGTCGTTCAGAATACGGCCGCCAGACTGGTGACTGGGAAAAAAAAATGGGAATCAATCTCACCTTCGTTGAGAACCCTTCACTGGCTGCCAGTAAAAGACAGAATTGCATTTAAAGCACTCTGCCTGACACATAAGTGCATCCATGGGAAGGCTCCGCAATATCTTTGCGACAAGATAGAACCTCACAATTCGAATCGCGTTCTGCGATCCACCGACCAAAATCTGGTCAGGGTACCAAAAACCAAATACAAGTCCAAAGGAGAAAGAAGGTTTGCTTTTCAGGGTCCTAGACTATGGAACGCTTTACCAACCAGCATTCGGTTGGAGGAAAACCACCTGACTTTCAGAAGACAGTTCAAAACTCTGCTCTTTTGATGTCATGAGACACGAACAACTAGCGCCCAGAAGCGATTCAGTTCGCATGCGCCGCGCTTTATAAGTTTTTCATTCATTCATTCATTCATTCATTCATTCATTCATTCATTCATTCTCCAGACCCTTTCATGTCTGTCACATGTGCTCAGGGGAAACCTTCTCTCATCTGTGAAAATCACAGGGCACCATTGTTGGACCTGCCAATTCTGGTGTTCAATGGCAAATGCCAATCGAGCTCCATGATGCTGGACACTGGGCACAGGGCCCACTATAGGATGTTGGGCCCTCAGGCCACCACCATGAAGTCTGTTTCTGATTGTTTGGTCAGAGACATTCACATCAGTGGACTGTTGGAGGTCATCTTGTAGGGCTCCGACAGTGCTCATCCTGTTCCTCCATGCACAAAGGAGCAGATACCGGTCTGGCTGATGGGTTAAGGACCTTCTACGGCTCTGTCTAGCCTTCCTGGAGTAACTGCCTGTCTCCTGGAATCTTCACCATGCTCTTGAGACTGTGCTGGGAGACACAGCAAACCTTCTGGCAATGGCCCGAATGTGTCATCTTGAAGGAGTTGGACTGCCTGTGCAACTTCTATAGGGTCCAGGTATCACCACACACTACCAGTAGTGACACTGACCCTAGCCAAGTGAAAAACAGTCAGAAAAGATGAGTCGAAAAAAAATCTGTGGCCTCCACCTGTAAAACCACTCCTGTTTTGGAGGTCATCTCATTGTTGCCCATCTAGTGCACCTCTTGTTTATTTCATTAACACCGAAGCAGCTAAACTGATTAACAACCCCCTCTGCTACTTAACTGACCAGATCAATATCCCGGGAGTTTCATAGACTTGATGCTATACTCTGATTAAAAAGTGTTCCTTTAATTTTTTTGAGCAGTGTATGTAATAGATATACACTATACACTATCTATGTTTGGGGCCGTATACCTGTATACCCACACCTGCATGGGCGTAGTGTAGTCCTTAGAAATTAAAAGTAAATAGAAAAGGAGAAGCTACAAAGCTGGCTGAGAATCCAGGTAGTTTTGAGAAGAGTTGTCCAGCAGATGGGCAGCACATATTTTTCAAGTAAACTTATATTAAATTGTCAATTATAACTATTGTTTGTATGGTTGTTGCAATGCTTATGTTATAAAATAAAAGTGAATGCTGTGATCATATGTATGTATTTCTCTCAATACATGCTGAAAAAGTACCCATTGATTGTGAGGCCTCTTTCACACGGTCACATCGCTCCGTCGATCCCCGCTGAGCCGGCAGATGACAGGTCTGTCTCTGCACACTGTGCAGGGACCGACCTGTCCCCCTATGAGGGATCAGATGACGACGGACCGTAGAGTCCATTGTCACCTGATCTGATCCGCCAGACTGATGGAAAATAGGGTTTTCCTCTGTTTTCCTCCGTCACACTTTGGCGGATCGGATGTCAGCGGGCATGTCACCGCTGACATCCGTGGCTCCATAGAGAAGAATGGAGCGCCTGTTCAGGTCCGCCTAAAAAACTGGCATGGTCCGCCCATGTGAAAGAGCCATGACAGTGCTGCTTATCAGTTACATTGGGCCAGATTCACAAAAGAGATACGACGGCGTATCTCCTGATACTCCGTCGTATCTCTGTTTTACACCGCCGCGATTCTACGTGAATCTGGGCCTAAAAGACTTCAATAGGTAACATTTTTGTTCTTGGGTTAATGACGCTTTAACTTTTTCTGCGCTTGCTAGCTGAACTGAGTGCTTGGTACTGTTTGTATGGTTAAAGAAAAAAACTCTACTTTTGTTTAAAGAAATATAAATCTAAAAAACAAATTGCTACAGAAGCCATTTTTTATGTGAAGCCCAAGTGCAGCCAAAACATACAGTAACTTACAGTCAATAGGCTCTTAATTTGTGCTGATTCCTTTTTTGTTATGTGAAATCTTACTCCGTTCATGCCACTACCAGCCATAATCTTCCTTTGCAGCAGGGGTTAATAGAACTAAAGGGCTGTCACAGTCTCTCATCAAGAGTGCCCAACCATACCTTCCACCGTATTGTGTCAAACTCCTGGCAATAGGCCGACTTACAACATCGTTGGCCCGAGGCCTGAATATTTGAGAATAAAAGAATGTCCATACACAAATGTTTTTTCTACTCTTTACTGTAAATTGTCTATGACATATCACATTGGACAAGCATTCATGCTAGAAGAATATTTGGTGCAAAACGCCACATGCAAGTACAGACATTCCGTGGATTAATTTCAATGCAGAGCGCACACATTTTGTAAGCCATCTTCCCTCCACACCTCCATTCCTCCCCTTGAGGGCACCACAGAGTTGGGACCACTTCCCCATGTATACTAGTCTACAGCATTTAGCTTCCATCACCAAGTCATAGGACCTGCAGCTGAGGGTCTCTTCTCAATGTCTGTTCCATAGCTCTGCCCAGTTGGGCACGCTCCCAGATGGCACGCCAATTCCAAAGTTTCCACCATTACTTACATCACAGGACACTGTCCAGGACTCCAAGGTCTCATGCATTCTGCTACAAGACCTGCAGAAGAAGATCATGGGGAGACAGGATGACAGAGCTGTTCCTACTATGTTCTGAACTTCAACCCTGCAAAGGGCCCTTTAGATCAGTACTGCAGGAGACTACATCTTGACAGCTGTGGGGTGTTTGGCTCACATGCCACATCTATCCTAGGCTTCACCCACCACTGGCATTTAGGTGGCACTAACTCCACTTGTTATATCACTAGAGGAGCGATTACTCTTAGGCCCCGTACACACGACCAAACATGTATGCTGAAACTGGTCCGCGGACCAGTTTCAGCATACATGTTCGGTCATGTGTAGGCGCGAGCGGGCAGAATTCCAGCAAACATTTGCCCGCCGGGCCTTTTCCCAGCGGGCAAATATTCCTGGACTTGTTTTAAAACCGTCCGCTGGAATCCTGCCCGCTCGGACATGTATGGTCGTCAGTACAGACCTACCGTACATGTCCGAGCGCCCGCCGTCCCTCGCATGCGTCGAATGACTTTGACGCATGCGTGGAAGCATTTAAAAGGCAGGCCCGCCCACGTCGCCGCGTCATCGCCATGTCATCGTCGCAGCGACGGCGCGGACACGCCCCGCGTATTGTTTAGGCGCGGACTTCTGTACGATGGTTAGTACAGCCATCGTACAGAAGTCCCCGGGCAGACATGTACGGTGAAAACGGTCCGACGGACCGGTTTCATCGTACATGTTTGCCCGTGTGTACCCGGCCTAAAGGGGAGCTAACACCTACTTACAACTTTCCCTTTACAATACTTTACTTTAAAGAGACCGGAGCCATCTAGTGGCAAGCATTCTAACTGCACCTGTCAACACGGTGACTTATTTGTGTTATGTAGATAAGGAGTTTCGATGTAACTGGCTGCATACTTGTGCCTGGTTTCCCAGTAATTACTCTGTGGGCAGGTTGGCTATCTAGTATGTTGCGTTTCTAGCACTGTGACCACATTGGGTATCACCTGATCTGTCCTTATGAGGGTCACATTGCCCCCATTCGTTCAATCAAGAATCCCAGCCCAGCCATAAATGGGTCATAAAGCACCTCAGGATAAATAGTGTAATAGGAAATTAGTTTTTACCTGTGAAACTTGGTGCTAGCAATGTGAACATTTCCTACTGTAGAATTATGTTTTGGGGCTAAACAAGATTTATAGCTATAGACTTCAGATTTTAATGAAAAATTATTATAAGTCATTACATATTTATTAAGCATATATCTACCATATGGGAAATAACACAGCACCATTTATTGGTTTATTATTTTTCTATAAATGGAAATCACAGTCTGTTTGCACCATTAATTTCAAGTGTAGGTCACACAAATGTTATGTTAAATTAGATAATGCTTTAAGCTATCCTTGGGCGTGTATGCATGTTGAATACAATGTAGCTGAATATCACTTCTCATATGTTTTGCCTTTGGTACATTAATTGCTCATTGGAGATCACATAGATCATTGATTTATAAATATTCTAATTAAGGATATAACTGCAAATCGCCAGGGCCCATATCTGCAGTGCCTCACACCTTGGACTGGTTGATAGGAACTGTGTACTGCACTCTGAATTATAGCTCCTATCTTTATTGATTGTCAGTGGCCCATAATGCCCTTTTACTCTATGTGGTCAGCAACATACTTTGTTATACTGGTTGTCATTGGTGCCTTATGTCTCTTGATAAGAGCTTGCTTTAAATTGGTGATAACTAAAAGTACATTAGTGATTAGTGTATAAAAAGATCTTTCAGTATGTTTATACTCGGCAAAAAAAGTCCTAAGAACTCTTCTGACCACAAATTCCCTTTTTAGTACCGGTGTTGTAATTCATTTTGCAAAGTCTGGATTGTGCTTTATTGGGCAGGAAAGAATAATAGAACAGTGCATGTCGGAGACAGAGCGCTGTGAGCTATTTGGGTGTAATAGCTGAGCCTGTGCCTACAGTATATAGGGATAGCTCGCCCCATACCCGATATCAAGCATGTAGATTACCAAAGTGAGTTACAAAACTAGTTCTATTGCAGAACAGAAAATGATTATCAGTTGCACTTAGAGGCAATAGAAAGGCATGTAGTAAACATGTTAAAATAAATCTTGTCCTTGTCCAATTAAATTTTCCATTAGACATTTTTCAGTTTTAGAATTTTATTTCTTAGACATTCATTTCACTTTCTTTGTGAAGAGCTTAGCATCGATGCTGCTGCTCTATAATTACTCAGTTTTATAAATGGGTGCCAGATGCATTATGGGCCACATTTCTCCAACCTTGTCATACACCTATAAGATTATGACCATATTTTTCGTGATTTTGTTGTGGGAAGATCAGTAGCTACTATTTGTGAGTCAAAAGATTAAAAGCTAAGTTCACCTTTTACAAGGAAATAATAAATGCACACTTTTTTGCATGTAAAAAAAAGTGCATTTATTTAATTTTTTACTCTGCAGCCTGTAAGATATTGCACCTATGATCAGCGGATTACAGGTACAATGCCTGGATCCTGCAGACTCTCAGTTCCCCTGTCTGTCTATACCTCCGATACAGGCAGACAGTTACTTAATGGCAGGAAGAATCAATAGACTACAAGAGAGCTCACCAGAGCCCTCGCAGCTCATTGAGAACTTCAAGCCAGCCGATGGTACTTGTAGTTCATTCATTCACAGAATTTGTAAATGAAGGATGTGGCCGTGTGGGCGCATCCTTCCTAGTCTGCCTCTTCCTAGTCCTCGGCAGGTCTTCTTCCTCGCCCTCCTCGCGGTGTCTTCTGGGGAATGGGGCGTGCTGCCTTCTAGAAACTGTGGGTATCCCAGAAAGCAGCCGCCTATTCACAAAGCGCCGCAAAACTCGCGCATGCGCAGTAGGAAACAGGCAGTGAAGCCGCAAGGCTTCACTGCCTGTTCCCCTTAGTGAGGATGGAGGCACCGGGACATGCCAGTATCGAGGGATCACCCTCAGGGTAGATGAGGGGGGGAACTGGTGGCAAAAGCCAAACCATGTTACATCAGGGCTTGACAAATTTGCTTTGAATCTAGGAGCCAGCTAAAATTAGGAGCCAGTTTTTTGTAACTAACAAAGCTTTTTTGCTATATGGCGCTGCGCTAGTTTAACTGACAATTGCACATGCAACACTGTACAGTACACACATTTCATTTATATACATTTTTCACACAAATAGAGATTTCTTTTGGTGAAATTTGATTACCACTGGGGTTTTTGTTTTTTTCTCTGCACATAATATTTGCTGTCATACTTTCCACAATTGTCTCCTGCACATACCCACCCTGCACCCAGTCATACTTCTGGACTCTGCTACTGCAAATTCTTCCCATTGCTGTACTCCTTTCTTGTACATACTGCCCACTGTCATATGCTCCATACTCCTCTCTTGCACCTCCTACCAACTGTCATACCCTCTATACTCTTCTCCCACTCATATTTAACACACTGTGCATGCTTCTCCTGCACACAGTTCACTCCCAATACTATCTGCACTCTTCTCTTCCACATAGTGCCCACAACCATAACTAGCCACTCTCCTCCTGCATTTATTGCTCCCTGGTATACCCCCCGCACTACTCGCCTGTACATATTGCCTCCTGTCATACTATCCTCAATCTACTTCCTTACATATTGCATGATGTCATTCCTTCTGTACTTCTCTCCTGCACATACTGCCCCCTGTCATGATCCTCTTACTCCTGTCTTGCACATGCTGACTGCTGTCAAGTGTTAAACACATATTCTATACCCTCCACATCCCCCCCCCCCATGTACACTATGCCCCCTGTCATATCTTCCACACTCCCTCTGCACATACTGCCCCCTACTATACCCTCCACATCCCCCTCATGCGCATTATGCCCCTGTCATGCCCTCCACACTCCTCTTCTGCACATACTGCCCCCTGCTATACCCTCCACATTTCCCCCTGCACATGCTGCCTCCTGTTAACCCTCCACACGCAACCCTCCTTCTGCATTTATTGCTCCCTGGTATAACCCCCCGCACTACTCGCCTGTACATATTGCCTCCTGTCATACTATCCTCAATCTACTTCCTTACATATTGCATGATGTCATACCTTCTGTACTTCTCTCCTGCACATACTGCCCCCTGTCATGATCCTCTTACTCCTGTCTTGCACATGCTGACTGCTGTCAAGTGTTAAACACATATTCTATACCCTCCACATCCCCCCCCCCCCATGTACACTATGCCCCCTGTCATATCTTCCACACTCCCTCTGCACATACTGCCCCCTACTATACCCTCCACATCCCCCTCATGCGCATTATGCCCCTGTCATGCCCTCCACACTCCTCTTCTGCACATACTGCCCCCTGCTATACCCTCCACATTTCCCCCTGCACATGCTGCCTCCTGTTAACCCTCCACACGCAACCCTCCTTCTGCATTTATTGCTCCCTGGTATAACCCCCCGCACTACTCGCCTGTACATATTGCCTCCTGTCATACTATCCTCAATCTACTTCCTTACATATTGCATGATGTCATACCTTCTGTACTTCTCTCCTGCACATACTGCCCCCTGTCATGATCCTCTTGCTGACTGCTGTCAAGTGTTAAACACATAGGCCCAGATTCAGAAAGACTTACGCCAACGTATCTACTGATATGACGCGTAAGTGCACGGATGCGCCGTCGTATCTCTGCGCCTGATTCTGCAAGTAAGATACGCCTGAAATTTGGCTTCCTCCGACCGACGTAAGTTTCCTACGCCGTCGTATCTTGGGCGCATATCTACGCTGGCCGCAAGGGGCGCTTCCATTGATTTGAATAAGTAAATGACCTAGATACGCTGATTCACGAATGTACTTGCGCCCGTCGCAGTAATCTACGCCGTTTACATAAGGCGTACGTCCGACGTAAAGTTATTTCATATATAAGAAGGCGCATCCCATGCAAAGGTATGGACGTCGGAACAGCCGTCGTATTTTACGTCGTTTACGTAAGTTGTACGTGAATGGGGCTGGGCGTAGGTTACGTTCACGTCGTAGGCATTGAGCCGTGTTATCTTAGGGAGTAAATTTGACGTGATTCTGAGCATGCGCGCGCATGGGTTCGTTCGGCCCATCATTTGCATGGGGTCAAGCTTAATTTAAATGGATCACGCCCACTTCCTTCCTACTTTGAATTAGGCGGGCTTACGCCGAACAATTTACGTTACGCCGGCGCAACGTTGGGAGCGAGTGCTTTGTGAATACTGGTCTTGCCTCTCAATGTTACGTCGGCGTAGCGCATATGAGATGCGCTACGCCCGCACAAATATATGCCGCTCTACGTGATTCCGGGCCATATTCTATACCCTCCACATTCCCCCACCCCCCATGTACACTATGCCCCCTGTTATATCTTCCACACTCCCCCTGCACATACTGCCCCCTGCTATACCATCCACATCCCCTCCTGCGCATTATGCCCCTGTCATACCCTCCACACTCCTCTTCTGCACATACTGCCTCCTGTTATACCCTCCACATTTTCCCCTCATATACCATCCCCTGTTATCCCCCCACAGTGCTCCCCTGCATATACTGCCCCCTGCTATACCCTCCACATTTCCCCCTGCACATGCTGCCTCCTGTTAACCCTCCACACGCATCTTCTTCACATACTGCCCTTCTCACTTAGACATATGACTTTAACATTTGGAGAACTTAATAAAAATTGGTAAATGCTTCTAATTTCAGTTAAACACTGAAATTGTAAAATAGTTTTCTTCAATGGCCATATGGAAGTTTCTGTGATAAAAACCTTTTTCATTAGAAATACACCAAGCTGCTGATTTCACAGACAGGTGCCTCTAAGCTAAAGTAAATGGCATATTGTGTGGAGGTAGTTGCATTCGTCACTTGTCGCTGGAGAAAGCTTGATGTTTGTGTTACATGAGAACAAATAGGTTTTATTCTGTCAAAATGTTTCTGAAATTGTGCTGTGAGGCCTACAAACAGGTGTGATAGCTTTTCTAAGGTTTACAGAATTGTCAGTAGAAAACAGGAACACTTTGTTCATATTTTCCAATGATTGCCATTTCAAACGAATACAGAAAGGCGCAGCTTTAATCTAAATTGTGCAATATTTCAGCCATCGGCAATCTGGATGAAGTTTTGTCATCCATATTGCCTGCAGTAACCGATGAAAATGTTTTAAAATAGGTAAAATGTTGCAGAGAAAAACTCTAGACAAATGTAAAAACTTCATTCAAGCCTATGGCCCTGATTTACTAGAGTGAAGAGAACCTGCGCTAGTATATGCAGATTTCCAATGCTCTCCAGGGAAGGTTTTTCTTACTCCAAGTAGGGATTTACCAGGGAGACCGTTTCGGCATTGCTGTCCAATCTGCTTCACTCAGCGAACAAGTCATTTTGTTCAAAGGCCCACTTATCTGTTCGCTTCTGTGCTGCAGAGCATGCCAGTGGGCTCCATAAAGCAGGTCGTAATCTTTCTTTTAGAAGTGTATGTTAAAGTTGCATTCCCTGCATTAAGGTAAAAATGATTCCTTTATTTGTATGGCCCCCTATATATTTACCTGAGCCTGATGTCTGTCTGAATCAGCTCTTTCCTCTCTCACAGAGACAGTAGTGGGAGCCATTGACACCTGTTTCTAATAATCTCATCCTGTGAGCAGAGAGCCAGGGAAGAGGGGGATTTGTGCTATGTGTGTCAATAGACTCACACAGCCCGGCTTGGGAGCTAGCCTGCAGGTGCACCCATAGAAAGTGGCTTGCTATGGTGGCATAGAAAAAAGTAGAGGAGCCAAGAATGCCAGCTGGGGGACTCAAGAAGAAGTGGTTGAGGGCCACTCTGTGCAATACCATTGCACAGAGCATCTAAGTATAACATTTAATAAATTAAAAAATAATCTTTACAATCGCCTTTAAAGAAAATATTTGTCTTACTTTTATATTAAGGAAATTAATCAGAAAATTCGAAAGATTTCCCCTCACTTCTTATCCTATGTGTTGTGCTACCCCCTCAGGAGCCACTGAATTAGATGGGTCCTTTGTTCTTTGCCTCGACCTTCCCAAGGGCCTCAGCCCCTCTGACATATCAGGATGAGTGTAAAAGCAAATAAACAAAGTGAAGCACAGCTAATTTTTGCTATTACACTATAATAAAGCTATATCAAAAGTAGGCTCCAAACCAGTTAGCAAAGGTAATATTAATGTATTATCACTCAGTAAAGTTGATAACCAGGCAAATAAAAATACCCTATTTTGTCAATAGTATTGGGACACCTGCCTTTACACGCACATGAACTTTAATGGCATCCCACCCTTAGTCTGTATGGTTCGATATTGGGTTGGCCTATCCTTTGCAGCTATAACAGCTTCCACTATTCTGGGAAGGCTGCCCACAAGGTTTAAGAGTGTGTCTATAGGAATATTTGACCTGCCTTTCCACAAGAGTTGAAGCTATTATAGCTGCAAAGGGTGGGTCAACTCAATATTGAACCCTACGGACTAAGACTGGGATAACATTAATGTTCATGTGCGTGTAAAGGCAGGCATCCCAATACTTTTCACAATATAGTGTATATTGGCAATTGTGATAACACAGTTCCGCATACAAAATTGTTAACAGTAAGACCCTAGCTTAAAATGACATGTAACGCCCAGGTCAGCGTAAAAAAGTAGCAGTGCCACCTGAAGTGTAACAATTAGCAGCAATGACGCTTGAGCTCACAAATTGCTGGGACACAACTGCCAGTATGCACTAAAGGCAACTATAGTAGGCCTAAACTGACTGGGTAAGCACTGTCCATAGAAATTAAGGCGATGGAAGAAGGGAACAAAGGGGACTTGCTGGGTGGTTTTATGGGAGAAATAGTCCTTCAAGCTGTTCTTCGGCCCTTTAAGAAACAAAAGTTATAGTAAAACAGCATGCAGCATAAGTGCGGTAAAGATGCAGTAAAGGTGCGGAATTGGTGCAGTATACTTTATTTCCTGCCTCCAGTATCTCAGTCCCTACTAGCAGTGTCACCAATTGGCAGTGAGCTCTCTCACCAGTCCTTGTGGTGCAGCTGTCTGTGTCCCCAGCCTCCATGTTTGGTGCAGACCCAGCAGCAATACTAATAAGATTATCATAGTCTTGATAGCTTTGAATAGGTCACGGGTATGTCCTAGGGTAGAATGATGAAAGGGGAATCACCCCAGAAATGCATTCCTCTCATCAGCGCATGCCAGATTTCAGTCATACAGGTGGGCGGGTCTTTCACTGTCGGCACTAACCAGGTTTTCTTTCCCAAGATCTGTCAGATGTCTGATGCAGCCTGGAAGTGTAGTGGCCCAGCTACCAGTGTATGCGCCCCTACCTTTAATGTTTGTGAGCATCTTCATTATACCTTTATTAAAATTTCAGTTTGTTTTACATACTCCACACGCCTTTGCACTGTTTCTTCTTGTGTGTTTATCTTGGTGCCTCCTGAATGCCTGTTTTTTTATTATTTTTTATGAATTATGGGACTGAATTATGGGACTATGCTGCACTACAAGCAACAGTTGTTTGGTTAACGGTTACAGTGTGGCCCCATTGACTAGAATGGGGAAATTTGACATGCAGTACTTCCTGTCAACTCAACCAGCCGCATTAAATTAGACATGGCTGCAACACAAAGCATGTGGTGGCGGCATGTGACATCCCCCCTTGCTGTGTGGTAGGCTTTAGCTGGGCTGTTGGTGGGCAGTAAAACCACAGTCAAATTGTCTGTCTTTACTCCCCCCCAGTCATGTGTGTGTGTGGCCTTAAGAAGAAGTGGCAGATGGACTAAGTACTCCAACATGGTGGTTTCCCTAGTTTGATGTCAATACTTTGTCCCTCTACTGAACTTTATCTGAGGCCTCGTACACACGACCGAGTTTCTCGGCAAAAAACAGCAAGAAACTTGCTGGGATTTTTTTTTGCCGAGGAAACCGGTCGTGTGTACATTTTTCGACGAGGAAACTGTCGAGGATCCCGTCGAGCCAAAACGAGAGCATGTCTTCTTTTTCCTCGATGGGAATGGAGAAACTTGCCTTGTTGAGTTCCTTGACAGCCTAACAAGGAACTCGACGAGGAAAACGATGTGTTTCGCCCGTCGAGTTCCTTGGTCATGTGTACGAGGCTTTACAGTAACAGGAGATGCTGATTACAACATGAAATTATTCTGCATGTCTTCCATTTCAAAAACAAAATGATGGGTGATAACACCTTGTTTCCGTGGCTGCTACTAATAACTTGAAAAAGTATTTACACCCCTTGAAATTTTCCACATTTTGTCATGTTACAACCAAAAACTTACTTTATTGGGATTTTATGTGATAGATCAACACAAAATGGCACATGTAGCGCTACCCCGTAGGAGCCTTTTAAGTTTGTTCAGTCCGTTACTCTGCCTCTCAGCCCCAGTAACAGTCTCAGCCACCTCTGGCACACCTGGCAATAGTGTAAGTGTAACAACCAATGATAAACACACACGTTATGATAAAACACAAAAATTGTGTTTACTGCAATATTTCTGTGGAAAAATAACAGACAGTAACAGTATATACTGTAAGTAATCAACTGGAGAGCAATAACTGAGGTTAAGAGCAATATAGCTCAATACTATATTCAGGCTGCTTTCAGGGGATTCCAAACCTGAGAATATCCCCAAGAGCGGAGGCACACTTAAATGGCAAATAAAGCACAATATGACACTTTATATTGGATTGGTTACCTCTACTCAAATTTTGTCTCATGAGTCCAGGCAGGAGGAGAGCAAAAGACTGACCCTCTTTATATGTCAGACCTCTCTCTTCTGTCTCCTGACACCACAGGCCCAACAACAAACACTGTATTCAAATCACTATTTGATGGCTTAACTTCCCAGATAAACTGTCCCGTGTGCGGGCCCATATGGCACTAGTAGCTCCAGTCCTTTTGAAGAAAGATGAGGCTTTGTATATTCAGCTAGCCACTCTCGTTGGTGCACTTACATTCCTGAAAAGCAGGGCAAAACAACACAACTGGCCCTAATTATCAAGTAAAGAATGCAGTATCTTCCTCAGCAAGGTGAAAGAACAATGGTGTCTGTATATAGTGTCTTGGTGTATCGATGGCCTTATTCTTTAGCCCTGTGGCACTACAGTGTCAGCAAGATAACTAACAGCAATGTCATGTGTCTGTGTGCAGTGTCCTTGTTTCTTGCAAATGGGTGAAAGCCCTGAGAAGACGCACCTGCACCTGTGAAGCGTCCCAGTGTGAGGTGACCAGTCAGGTCCCTAGAAGAGCCTTACCAGGACGTTAATTTGGGCCTTGGCCGCAGGATTAGGTGAGACCTAATCCTGCGGCCAAGGCCCAAATTAACGTCCTGGTAAGGCTCTTCTAGGGACATGACTGGTCACCTCACACTGGGACGCTTCACAGGTGCAGGTGCGTCTGGATTTGCACCTGGGACCCCCCCCCCTCTCTTAGGCTGGATGTCTCAACTGGCTGTGGATGTCTGAAATCACACGGTGGACTGACCTGGGGGGCAGTACCTCTCCCCTAGGTCTAATCTCTTCCCTTGCCTCGTGTTGTCTGAAAATCCTTCAGCAAAGGACGATGAAGTCTTTCGTTTCTCTTCTCCAGAGCATGCTGTCTCTTGTTTCACGTGGGGATGGTTTGTAAAGGGTGATGTGCAGTGGTAGTACCTTCTTCCAAATGTTTGCTGTGTCCACCACATGGCTTCTCGCAAACTGCAAATGGGACTTCTTTCAACAATGGCTGTCTTACATAAAGGCCATATTTGTGGAGTGCACGACTAATAGTTGTCCTGTGGACAGATTCTCCCACCTGGGCTGTGGATCTCTGCAGCTCCTCCATGGTTACCATGGACCTCTTGGCTGCTTCTCTGAATAATGCTCTCCTTGCCCGGCCTGTCAGTTTAGGTGGATCACCATGTCCAGTTGTGCCATACTTTTTCCATTTTCAGATGATGGATTAAGCAGTGCTCCATGAGATGTTCAAAGCTTGGAATATTTTTTTATAACCTATACCTGCTTTAAACTTCTCCACAACTTTATCACTGACCTGTCTGGTGTGTTCCTTGGCCTTCATTATGCTGTTCATTCACTAAGGTACTCTAACAAACCTCTGAGGGCTTCACAGAACAGCTGTATTTATACTGAGATTAAATTACACACAGGTGGACTCTATTTACTAATTAGGCGACTCCTGAAAATAATTGGTTCCACTAGCATTTAGTTAGGGGTATCAGAACAAAGGGGGCTGAATACAAATGCACAACACTTTTTTAGCTATTTATTTGTAAAACATTTGGAAAACCATTTTATAATTTTCTCTATTTCACAATTATGTGCCACTTTGTGTTGGTCTATCACATAAAATCCCAATAAAATACATTTACGTTTTTGTTTGTAACATTACAAAATGTGGAAAATGTCAAGGGTAATTACTTATTCAAGGCTCTGGTTGCAGTTTGTATGGTCAAGCATTAACAGTCAAGTGGAACGTGGCACACTAAAGTTGGTTCATATTTGTAAAGAAATAATGATTTCTATGTAATTCAACATGAAGCATAAGAGTACTAATGCTCTGGGATATAGAAGACTGCTAAACTTTACAGTATATCATTTTGTTGCAGCCATTTACATAACAATTCTGCAAGAAAGGTTAGCCTTATGCCGCATACAGACGATCGTTTTTTGCAATGAAAAAAAATGAAGTTTTAAGTGATGAAAAAAACGACATTTTTGAAACGTCATTTTCAAAAACGATGTAGCATACACACCATCGTTTTTCAAAATGCTCTAGCAAAGCGATGTTACGTTCAGCACGTATGACGGCACTCTGTTCCATTGAAGCTCACTTCATAACTTGCTTCTGAGCATGTGCGGGTTTAAAAACGTTGTTTTCAACGTCGTTTTGCCCACACACTATCATTTTAATTGACACAAAAAACGACATTTTGAAAAATGACACAAAAAATTCGAGCATGTTCGAATTTTTTTTTGGTCGTTTTTCTGAAGACATAAAACAAAGTTTTCCCCACACACTATCATTTTAAATGACGTTTTCAAAAACGTAATTTTTTTTCATCACAAAAAATGACCGTCCGTACGCGGCATAGTTTCAAAAAGCCAGAGCTGGGATTTAATACACTGTAATACAACCAGGCACATTTAGTGCGCCAGTGGAAAGTATGTTAAATGTGGCACTTTAAAAACATAGGCCCAGATTCACAAAGGAGATACGACGGCATATCTCCAGATACGCCGTCGTATCTCTGAGTTGTGCCGTCGTATCTATGCGCCTGATTCTTAGAATCAGTTACGCATAGATTTCTATTAGATCCGACCGGCGTAAGTTTCTTACGCCGTCGGATCGTAACTGCATATTTACGCTGGCCACTAGGGGCGTGTACGCTGATTTACGCCTAGAAATATGTAAATCAGCTAGATACGGGAATTCACGAACGTACGCCCGGCCGACGCAGTACAGATACGCCGTTTACGTTAGGCTTTTCCCGGCGTAAAGTTACCCCTGCTATATGGTGGCGTACATGCGGCGTACCAATGTTAAGTATGGACGTCGTTCCCGCGTCGAATTTTGAATATTTTACGTTGTATGCGTAAGTCGTCCGTGAATGGGGCTGGACGTAATTTACGTTCACGTCAAAACCAATACGTGCTTGCGGCGTATTAAGAGCAATGCACACTGGGAAATGTCCACGGACGGCGCATGCGCCGTTCGTGAAAAACGACAATCACGTCGGGTCATGGTTATTTTACATAACACACGCCCCCCTGTTTCACATTTGAATTAGTCGGGCTTACTCCGGCCTATTTTCGCTACGCCGCCGCAACTTACAGAGCAAGTGCTTTGAGAATACAGCACTTGCCCGTCTAAGTTGTGGAGGCGTAGTGTAAATAGGATATGCTACGCCGTAACAAAGATACGCCGATCTACGAGAATCTGGCCCATATTCACTAAACCCAAAGGTCTCCTCGCTGTGAAAAGTACATTCAAATATGCTTGAGCAACCTTGTTCGTTTTAAGTTTTGTTTAGATGACAATATGAAATTGAATGTGGGAAACAAATACTTACAGGTGTTGTCTTCTCCTATGGACTAATTTTGTAAGGCAAAAAGCAATGCACAATGGCCAAATTACTTAGGCCTCACGTACACAAACATATGACTTAAATACGCCAAAATGCTGCAGGAAGTTGGCCAAAAAAATGCCTCTAATTTGCATTTATGTGAGTAAACATGCATATGTCGTCTAGTGTTTGAGCGTAAACTCTTTGTATTGAAAAAACTTACGTGCATAAGTGCTTATTTATGTTTAGGCACATTTATGCGCATTCACAAATAAATGAAGCGCATATGTTCCTCTTCAAACCTAGCTTTAGAGCATTTTTTTTGTGTCTCTAAACGCTGCTTTCAAAATACGGATTTAAATGCCAAATGTGCATGGCCACATAGGCCAACACTGAATTGAGTTTAAAGACATAAAAAAAGATATGCTGGACACCTGTAAAATCAGCGTTTTTTTTACTCTTGTGTGCATGAGGCCTTAAAAGAGTTGTAAAGGCAGACTTTTTTTATCCTAATGCATTCTATGCATTAAGATAAAAAGCCTTCTGTGTGTAGCAGCCACCCCAGCAACCCCTAATTACATACCTGAGCCTCTTCTCTCTCCAGCGATGTCCACGAGTGTCCGGGACACTCCTTCTGATTGGCTGAGATACAGCAGCGGCGCCATCGGCTCCTGCGGCTGTCAATCAAAGTCAGTCAGCCAATCAGGGGAGAAATGGGGGCGGCACCAGGTCGGGGCTCCGTGTCTGAATGGACACACGGAGCTGTGACTCGGCTTAAGTGCCCCCATAGAAAGCTGCTGGCTGAGGGGACACTCGATAGGAGGGAGGGGCCAGGAGAAGCAAAGAGGGACCTGAGAAGAGGAGGAACCAACTGCACAGAGGAGGTAAGATTTTTTTTTAAAAAGAAACTGTACAACTTAAAAGGAAACTGTCATGGTTAATGTTAAATGAGAGATTGACAGCATTGGTTCAGGACAAGCTGGAGATTTTCAATAAGGTTTGGGATCCATGGCTGGCTTATTTAACTAACGATCTCAGATCGCTGGAGATGTGAGCCGCGGCTGTGGTTTCGTTTGGCGGACTCCTGGGGGCTGGCCGGTCGCTCTCTACTCTCTCTTTTCTCTTCTCTTTCTTTTCTTTTTCTTATACGCTTCTGCCCATTTCTTTACACTTCCACCTTTCTCACGGAAGATTTTCAACACGGGTCTTCCCGCTCGGATAGCAAAACTGGTGGTTGGTTGGAAGTGGGGTCTCCAGGTCTGGGATCCTTGACGGGAGGGTCGTGGACCTACTAAGGTTGGGTCATTGAATAATTGGGGGGGATTATATTCTGTGTTATACCCTGGAGTATTTTGTTATGTATTCTTTTTATTTGTCATGACAATGATGCCAAACATTGTATGGTGTTCTGTACTATGATTGAGACCTCTCAGGGGTTCATTGATACTTTCAGGATTTGTGGCGATGCTTCTGTATTGTTGTAGTATTCTTTCTTTCTTTCAATAAAAACTATTGAAATATAAAAAGAAACTGTAAAATCACTTTAAACATAGCTAGTTTGGAGGCCATGAGCTGTGTGGATGGCTAGTTTAATGCAGGATCTGCTACAAAACTTTAGTCTCAGAGCCTGACTGACATTTGCTTATTATAGTAATCTGCTGTTTACTTCCTATACAACCAATGTAGTAAAAAGCCCACGTTTATAATCTGTTTTGTATTGTTCTGCTGTTTATACATGCTCTTTGCCATCCTGAACCTGTTTTGTCTTTTAACTTTGCACCTGTAGGTAATTGGCCAAATGATAAAAACACATTTGTACTTTCTTTGGAGGCCGGGTTCACACTGGTCCGACAAATGCTCCGACATTGGGAGCTAATGTCACATGACGTGTGAAAATCAATGTTTCCCTATAAGAGTCGTCTTAACTGGTCCGACACATGTCTGTCCGACTTTGAAAATGTTCCCTGTACTACTTTGGTCTGACTTTGATCCTACTTCAGCACATTGAATATCATTGAAGTCAGATCAAAGTAGGACCCTTGTCCTTACCATCCGACCTTTGACATCCGACATTATGATTACAGCAGCAGTAAAAGGAATTTATCTTAGGCCTCGTACACATGACCGAGGAACTCGACGGGCGAAACACATCGTTTTCCTCGTCGAGTTCCTTGTTAGGCTTGTCAAGGAACTCGACAAGCTTGCTTTGCGTACACACTGTCAAGACAAAATCTCCTCGTTCTCAAACATGGTGACATACAACACATACAACGGCAGGGGAAGTTTCGATTCCACTGGCTAAACTCTTGGGGCTGGTTTTGCTAATCTCATGTGTTTGCGTGTTAAGTTAAAGTTTGGTAAGAGACGATTTGCACTTTTCAGTCTGTTACAGCTTGAAAAATGTGTTATCTCCATTACAAATGCTACTTTTACTCCCGTCTCATACTTTATTCTGAGCAAGCGCGGGTTTCTTAGCATACACACGCTCGAGTTTCTTGTCGGAAACCAGCCCGTCCAGGAACTCGACGAGCCAATTTGAGACTCCCGTCGAGGAAATAGAGAACTTGCTCTCTTTTTGGCTCGTCGAGTTTCTTGACAGTTTCCTCAACGAAAATGTACACGACCGGTTTCCTCTGCAAAAAAATATCTCCCAGCAAGTTTCTTGCTGGTTTTTGCCGAGAAACTCGGTCGTGTGTATGAGGCTTCATTCTGGGATTGTTTTGATTGGTCAAAGAACAAGTCAGACTATCACAAAGTCAGATCAAAGTAGTATCCTGTTCATGAAAGTCGGATGGATGTAGGACCAATGTAGGACTGATGTCGCAGAGCAAAGTAGGATAAAAGTCATACTACTGTCGTGTAGTATAGTGTGAACCCAGCCTAAGGCTACATTCACATAGTATATAATTTCCTCATTTGGAGGTAGCTAAACGGTGCCTCAGAACGTGGCAATACTATAACCACATACAAACTGTCCGATTATCTCTGGCCAGATTGTGTGTGGCCAAAACTCCACAGAAACACTGACTCTTGGGCACACAATGGCTATGTCCAGGTTTGGTATGTGCATGTTACCGCTCAGATAAGAGGTTACATGCAACCAGCAGCAGTGCCTGCCCATGATTTGTACAGAGTATATATCAGATAGCGTTTACAACTGCCAGCAAGAATCTACCGGATAAAGATTTTCAAATGGGTCCGTCACTGAAATTACCATTAGGCACACTGACTTACTGCAGGTAAAACCAGTTTTATTGAGCACAGCAAAGGCACTATGCTTAGGTTTGAATGAGCACCACTGAATATAATGGAAATCCAACTCTGTAGTACTGAAGCGCCTCTGGTAAACCTTCAAATAATGCTTCAAATCACTTAGGTGTAAATGGAGCCTTACATCAGAGGGCTGGGAGGCTGCCAATATTCTAGTGTTGTAAAAAGTAAAATAAAAGTGCCACTGTTATGATCTCTGAAGATTAATTTTTCCACAGTGCTGATTCAATAGCTTCAGAGGTAAATGTGGGTTTGTTTTAAAGTGATTTTACTGCTTGTTTCAAATGTGGACACACTTTAGTGTGCATCGTTTGGGCAAAGGTTCACTTTAACTTTCTTGAAAGCAACTGTCAACTGAAAATAATTTCCTAACAAGTTGAGAAATCACTTTGATCTCTAATTATTTCAGCTGTCTGTGTTTGCTTTGGTAGAGAGAATGACACACTGTTATTAATGCGAATATTATTTGAGTCTTCATTAAATCTTCTGAAAATCAGCTAGACAGCTAGCTGTATTTGTTAAAAGAATATAAGACACAGAGATGATGTAGCATAGTGAAACTTCCCTTAATAAATGACCACTTTTTTTCTGCTTCACCCTTTGTGGGTGTATATGGAAATGGGACTCATCTCTACAGATATATTTGAGTTCCATGAAGTTTGGCCTTAATCACTGAAAAGCCAGCCCATGCATTCAGCTTCCATCATTTAAAGTGGTTTTAAAGGCAGAAGTTTTTTTTATCTTAATGCATTCTATGTATTAAAATAAAGAGCCTTCTGTGTGCAGCAGCCCCTCTCAGCCCTCTACAACTTACCTGAGGTCCCTCTAGATCCAGCAATGTTGCAGGAGTGTCTCGGCTGTCCGGTACTCCCCTCCCCGTTGGTTGGGACAGCAGCGCGGCACCATTGGCTCCTGCTGCTGTCAATCAAAGTCAGGCAGCCAATGAGGAGAGAAGGGGGCAGGGCGGGGTCACTGCTCCATGTCGGAATGGACACACAGAGCTTGGGCTCAGCTTGGGTGCCTTCATAGCAAGCTGCTTACTGCGGGGGAGCTTAACAGGAGGGAGGGGCCAGAAGCTTCAGCGAGGAACCCGAGAAGAAGAGGATCAGTACTGCTCTGCGCAAAACAAAAAACCCAAGGCTTTAATATAACTCTAACCATTATGCTACCAGAGCCGTTTTTGTATTTTTCGCACACATGGTAAAATAATCCTTTTAGGCCTGAAGGTTAGGTAAAACCCCTAAACACACTGGCCCGGATTCACAGACATCGCCGCACATTTATACCGCCATAGCGTATCTCCTTTACGCTACCTCGATGCAGCACAGAGAGGCAAGCACTGGATTCACAAAGCCAGTGCTGCCAAAACTGCGCTGGGTTTCCTAGGCGTAAGCCGGCGTATGTGGAAGTGAGTGTGAGCCATGCAAATGAGGCGTGACCCAATGCAAATGATGGGCCGAGCGCCAGACAGATACGTATAACGAACCGCGCATGTGCCGTCCCGTGGACGCATCCCAGTGCGCATGCTCAGAATCACGTCCAAACTACTCCCTAAGATACGTTGGATCACTGCCTACGGCGTGAACCTAACCTACGCCTAGTCATATTCACGTCCTATGTAAACTACGTAAAATACGCCGGCTTGTGTTCCCTTTACATGGATGCTGCTGAGTTACACCTCCTTTATGGGGCATAACTTTACACCGGACGTATGACTTTACGCGCACTGCGTCGGACGGACGTACGTTCGTGAATCGGCGTATCTCCCTCATTTGCATATTTGAATAGAAAATCAATGGGAGCGCCAAATACGTCCAGCGTATATATGCGCCCACTCTACGCCAGTGTAGGCAAGTTACATCGGTCGTATGAAGCCTATTTTCAGGCGTATCTTAATTTCTGCGCCGGCGCATAGATACGACGGCGCATATTTGAACTTACGCAGCGTATCTCGAGATACGTTGGCATAAGTGCTTTGTGAATCCGGGTCTATATATTTTCTGAAAGCAGAGAGCCTGGGGGATAAAATGCTGGTAGCTCCAATGTTTTATGTCAAATGATAACAGTGCAGCAGTTTATCAAATGAAAACTTTCAGCAAAAAATTACACTGAAAACTTTGGTAAAATATAACAGATACGTTTTTGCTAAGTAAACAGATATAAAACACGACAAGCCTTAAAATTGTGCATGCTCATGAAAATGTGGCAAAACTTTGGTACCCAAAATTATCTGTAATTGTGCTTTAAAAGCTCTTAGGCCCCGTACACACGAGGAGACATGTCCGATGAAAACGGTCCGCGGACCGTTTTCATCGGACATGTCTCCTGGGAGCTTTTGGTCTGATGTGTGTACACACCATCAGACCAAAATCCCCGCGGACAGAGAACGCGGTGACGTAGAAAACACCGACGTTCTCAAACACGGAAGTGCAATGCTTCCACGCATGCGTCGAATCAATTCGACGCATGCGCGGGATTTCGGGACGCTGGTTACACGTTATAACCAGCGGACATGTCCGACGGACATGTTTCCAGCGGACAAGTTTCTTAGCTTGCTAAGAAACTTTTGTCCGCTGGAAACCTGTCCACTAGGCCGTACACACGGTCGGACTGGTCCGCGGACCAGTTTCAGCAGACATGTTTGACCGTGTGTACACGGCCTTAGTGGTCATCAGTTTAGAGTTACCTCTATTGTGTAACATGTGTACGATATCATATATAGACACCCCTGACATGTGCATTTACATACATATGTACAGTGGCGGCCGTTGCATCAGGGGTGCAGGAGTCCATGCGCCCGGCCCATAATTTACATGCAGGGTGCTTGGCGCATTGGATTTCAATGTTTTTTTTTTTTTTTTTGAAGCAGATGTTTAGAGCCCGAGGCTCTAATTTGATTAAAAAAAGGTTCTGTGAAATTAGCGAATTTAAATTGCTAATGTCTTCCTGCTTCTCCTCCTAGCCAATCAGGAAGCGGGTCCTGAGACCCAATCGGCCAGGGAGTCTTAGGACTCCCAGCTAGTCAAGTCTCAGGACCCACTTCCTATTTGGCCAGGAGGAGAAGCAATGGCCCGGCTCTTTCCTCGGCAAGCTGCAGCAGGTGGAGGGGCAGCTTCCGGGAGCCCTACCCCGGATACAGCACCACCTCCTAAGGTAAGGACATGGGTGACCGCCTTCCCGTCTGACCCATCTGTCCAATCACGGCCTACTGTCCGATCGCCGTCTTCCGTGGGGCGTATTGAACACCAGCTGCCACTGCGTATATACATGTATATGTGGGGCCACAGCAGCCCAGAAAAAAATCGAATTCACTAGCCAAACTCATTTGCAGCATTAAACTATTCATCCAACCTTTCAATTACTGCATCTGTCTTTTTAAAAGGCCAGTTTGAAATAAATGTAGTGATGAAAAAAGCACTTGTGGGTTTAACCAATCATCATCATCAATTCTTCATGATTGGGGTTTGCGCAGGGTATGGCCTGTGCCTTCAATTTGTGCTAATAGGTCTCCTTCTTTTCTTATCTCACAAAGTTGGGAATATGTGTATGGGTGTCTTATGGATGCAAATTCATCTCATTGGAAATTGGTTTGTAATTCTGGCCATTCTGCTTTTCACTTTCCCTTGTCTCTGCAAATCTGAACAGCCAAATATGTCAGGGTTGCAAACATCTACGTCAAATTTATTATTTCTGCCTGCAAAGGGTTTTTCACCTAAAACACGTGAGAAGTGGTCAGGGGCATGTTATATACGGGGCAGTGCTACTTTTAAGCAGCAAAGGAGAATATTTATGAACCCAGCTGTGTTCTTAAAACTCTATCCTATAAATTATATCTGATTTGCAGTGCTGTGTTGTGCAGCAAAGTTGATAAATCTCCCTACACATGTCTTTGCTGTTGATATATTAACAACATTGCTGGATAAATATAGTTGAAAACACAGGTGCAGGCATCTACTTTTTCCATTTTTTTTTCCTTCCAGACTAAAATAACTTAAAGTAAACCAAATAGCATGGCAGACATGCCCATAACAAATATGGCTGACTGCATCGGAGGTCATACTATTTGTGCACACAGTACAGCAGATTTTATTGTTTAGTCAAATGTGCCATTTACTCCCTTTCTCTAATCTGTCATAGTTTTCCAAGTTGCAATCCTGTCATCTACCAAGCAGATTTTTCTGGGACATAAGGACTTTATATTAAATATGATGGAAATGAATGGAGCAGTTGCCCAGAGCAGCTTTAAAGATAGACAAAACTGTAAGAAATTAACCACTTCAGCCCCAGACCATATTGCTGGTCAAAGACCTGGCCACTTTTTGCGATTCGGCACTGCGTTGCTTTAACTGACAATTGCACTGTCGTGCGACGTGGCTCCCAAACAAAATTGGCATCCTTTTTTCCCACAAATAAAGCTTTATTTTGGTGGTATTTGATCACCTCTGCGGTTTTTAGTTTTTGCGCTATAAACAAAAATAGAGCGACAATTTTGATTTTTTTTTATATTTTTTACTTTTTGCTGTAATAAATATCCCCCAAAAATATATAAAAAAACAATATTTAGGCCGATATGTATTCTTCTACATATTTTTCGTAAAAAAAATCGCAATAAGCGTTTATTGATTGGTTTGCGCAAAAGTTATAGCGTTTACAAAATAGGGGATAGTTTTATGGCATTTTTATTAATATTTTTTTTTTTACTAGTAACGTCGGCGATCAGCAATTTTTAACGGTACTGCGACATTATGGCGGACACTTTTGACACATTTTTGGGACCATTGGCATTTTTATAGCGATCAGTGCTATAAAAATGCATTGATTACTATAACTATGCCACTGGCAGGGAAGGGGTTAACAGTAGAGGGCGAGGAAGGGGTTAAGTATGTTCCCTGGGTGTGTTCTAACTGAATGGGGGGTGGACTGACTTGGGGAAATGACTGATCGCTGTTCATACATTGTATGAACAGACGGTCAGGCATTTCTCCCTCTGACAGGACCGGGAGCTGTGTGTTTACAGCTCCCGGGTCCTGTCGCGCGCCCCGGCGCGCACCCCTATTGGCTGCTCGGCGAGATGACGTAGATCTACATGATCTCGCGGAGCAGAGCCGACCTGCCGCCGTATAACCGTTATACGGCGGCTGGTCGGCAAGCGGTTAATAATAGTTTCCATAAAAAATGTAAATAGTAATTTCTATTTGGATAATAAACAGTTAAGTTTTTTAAAAGTTAAAATGGCAGTGTCTCTGCAAAGGCCTCCACTACCAACCAACCCCACCTGCCAACCCATGTATACACACCTTTTCATTGCTCCCCACTGCTCTTTCCTCCTCCACAACTGGCTCATACCCAGTGACCAGTG
The DNA here is from genome assembly GCF_905171775.1 of Rana temporaria. Taxonomy (NCBI): domain Eukaryota; kingdom Metazoa; phylum Chordata; class Amphibia; order Anura; family Ranidae; genus Rana; species Rana temporaria. Next base: position 329,138,953 of record NC_053493.1, read on the forward strand.
CCTGAAAAGCTAGTACAGTATGCAATAAAGGAAGGAAAAGGGAGCGGCATATAAGTGTAGTAAAAACAATCCCTTTTATTCAGCATAAAAAAGCAACTCACAGAATTAAAAAGGTGTCCTCACTCATCATAACATGCCCCGCTGTACACCTAGTCCTGCAGGTCCCACTTGATGGACAGACCATGGTTGCCAGCTGTAAATCGAAGCTAAAAAGTGATACTTAGTCTTGGGAGTATTACTTGTTATTTTTTAATTTTCCATTGCCATCCATTAAACCATGGTCTCTAGCCTCAGCCAGTATCTTAAAGTTTTACTAAACCCACAACAGTAAAATCAGTCTGTATATGCAGTAAAGCATGCTTGTTATACTCATTGTGGAACCTAAGGGGTTAATCCTCCGCATTGTGTATAAAGGTTGTGTGATCCTGTCTTCTCTGGTCCTCCTCTTCCACTGACTCCAGTCTATCTCCTGATAGAACAGAGCATTAGGGGGCACTCTGCACATGCTCAGTTTGGTGTGCATTGCTAAAAAGTTGTTTTTCCTTATTGGGAGGGCCAATAAACACTGTCCAGACAGAGGATCAGAGGTCCTTTAGCCTTAAAGGGCAAAATGAAAACTCCTCCGACAAGCTTTAACCAGACACTGATAGAAGTCACAAGATTGCTACCGTATTTGCCGGCGTATAAGGCGACTGGGCGTATAAGACGTCCTCCTAATTTTCCAGCTAAAATGTTGGTTTTGGGATATACTCGCCATACAAGATGACCCCCTCCCCCCCTCACTGTGCCATTGCCTCACCTCACTGTGCCATTGCCTTGCCTCACCTCACCTCACTGTGCAATTGCCTCACCTCACCTCACTGTGCCATTGACTTACCTCACTGTGCCATTGCCTCACTGTGCCATTGCCTTACCTCACCTCACTGTGCTATTGCCTCTCCTCACCTCACTGTGCCATTGCCTCACCTCACCTAATTTTGCCATTGCCTCACCTCACCTCACTGTGCCATTCCCTCACCTCACTGTGCCGTTGCCTCACCTCACTGTACCATTGCCTCACTGTGCCATTGTCTCACCTCACTGTGCCATTGCCTCACTGTGCCATTGCCTCACTGTGCCATTGCCTCACTGTGCCATTGCCTCACTGTGCCATTGCCTCACCTCAATTTGTCGATCTTCATTATGTCTGGCAGAGTGTGTCAGACTGCGGGCATCCATTTTTTAAAAGCTGCGCCTCCTCCATGTGCTGTTCCGTGATAGGCGGAACACTCAGTTTCCCAGACGAGCCTGTGTTCAGTGTTCCACCTATCACGAGGACGAGACGATGTCCGTGATAGGCGGAACACTAAACACAGGCTCTTCTGGGAAACTGAGTGTTCCGCCTATCACGGAACACCACGTGGACGCTCGCAGTCTGCATCCGGCGTATAAGACGGCCCCCCTTTTTTGAGCCATATTTTTAAATGTAAAAAGTTGTCTTATATGCCGGTAAAAACTGTATATACTGCTGATGAGAAAGGGTATTTAGCAGTTTATATTTCCTAAAACTATTGCATTTCCATGTTCTGTGTACTGTGTGAGACCAGATATAGGGAATGCAGGGTCCTGGGTTTAGTAACACTTTAAGCCAGGGATTTCAAACTGGCCACCCTCCGGCTGTTGGGAAACTACAAGCCCTATCATGCCTCTGCCTGTGGGAGTCATACTCGTATCTATCAGCCTTGCAATGCCTCATAGGACTTGTAGTTTCGCAACAGCTACAGGGCCGCCAGTTTGAGACCCCTGCTTTAAGCCATGCCTTCCACACCCGCAGTATTTCACCCTAAAACTTGCACTACAGATACATTTAGGCAGCTTAGGGTTCTTAGCACAGAGTGGGATGAGGCAGCGGGTTTGGGTTTTAATTTTTTATTACAAATTTGCTTGTCTTTTGTCTTATTTTTAAATAAGAATTAAAAATGCAAATGTATTTATGCTCATTGCTGTTCCCTAATTATTTCATTTAATCCAAACTTCCTAAATGTAATCCTTACCTGCTATTATTTTGTATTTTTCTCTCTCTCCCTCTGAAGTTTCAATCAGGCTTCTGTGCTATAGAAACAAGATTAGTATGAATTATATGAAGTAATAATAAACATTCCACACTGAAAATGTTAATTATGTTTGAAGAACTGGGTATTAATTAGTTATCTTTATTATAGCACTAATTTTTTGTGTTGCTGTTTTTCTTTTGCAAAGTTCTCTGACATTACTATTTGTTGTATTTATGCACTGGTTTGCATGGTTGTTAAGTAAATCATGAAAGCCTAAAAGCCCAAATTTAAAAAATGGGGGGGGGGGGGGGGGCGTTGGTGTTGCACTCCACTAAGGGTAAGGTGTTAATTTGGAGTTGGGTTTTGACATTTTTTAAAAGCCAACTTTTTTTTAGCTTTATATAGAGTAGGAGTTGGTTAGGGCAGGGGTGTCAAACTAAATTTCATTAAGGGCCACATCAGCATTATATCAAAGGACCAGTTGTATTTGTAGGACTACATAAATGTATACAACCCCACTGTCGAACCGCATCAAAAGGTGGGTGTGGCCAAATTGCACTACCAGTGGGAGGATCTTAAAGGGGCAGTAAAAACCAGGAGTGCATTATGCGCAGAGTTTAGAGGTGCACTATGTACCAAGTGCATGATTCAGGGTTGCGCTATGTACAGATTGCAGAGTTCATGGGTGCACTATTTACCAAGCACAAGATTCAGGGGTGTGCTATTTACAGAGTTCAGGGGTGCTCTATGTATCAAGCGCAGGATTCAGGGGTTTGCTATGTACAGAGTTTAGGGGTGCGCTATTTTCCAAGCACAGGATTCAGGGGTGCACAATGTACAGAGTGCAGAGTTCAGGGGTTTGCTATGTACAGAATGCAGAGTTCAGGAATGCAATGTGCACAGAGTGCAGGGTTGAGTAATGCGTTACATACAGACTGCAGGGTTTAGGAGTGTGAAGGGCTCTGACTGAAAAAAAGAAAGAAGCTCTCCGGACCCCTAGACCCAAATGAGCAATTTACCATGCTTGGTGGATATGCATCTTTTTTTAAAACCCAGTTCCCTAAGTAACTACAAAAAAATTCAACTCAACACTTGTATATACCAAAAGCGAACAATTTATTTTTTCGAGTCACACACAACTTTTCCAACCTGTCTACATAATTCCTATATGTAGTAATAAGTAATTCTGAACTAGCAGCCTGTTTTATCTCTATGAATGGATATTTGGCCAGTTTGTCATGATCAATGGTTACAGTTCTTGCTACATTAGCTCTTTGTATGGTTGCTATAAAGCCATTTATGTCACATATCAAGCTTCCTAACACTAATGCCGCGTACACACAACCATTTTTAATGGTCTAGAGAAAACAACGTTTTTTTCAACCCGATTATTGTTAAGCCGGCCTTGCCTACACACGATCGTGAAAAAAAATGCTCTAGCAAAGCACGGTGACATACAACACGTACACCGGCACTATAAAGGGGAAGTACCATTCGGATGGGGACCACCCTTTGGTCTGCTTTTGCTGATTTTGTGTTAGTAAAAGTTTGGTGAGAGACGATTCGCGCCTTTCAGTCTGTTACAGCGTGACGAATGTGCTATCTCCATTACGAATGCTAGTTTTACCAGAACGAGCACTCCCGTCTCATAAACTTGCTTCTGAGCATGCACGTTATTTTCACGTCATTAAAGCCCACACACGACCATTTTTTACGACGTTAAAAAGAGCATGTTCTAAATTTTTAATGGCCATTTTTAATGTCGCGAAAAATGCTCGGGAGCCTACACACGATCGTTTTTAATGACATTAAAAAAAAAAAACATTTTTTACATTGCGAAAATTGGTCATATGTATGCGGCATTAGGACAACTTTTTAAACCTGCCATCTCCGTATGGCCAGTTTAAAGTTAAGTTTATTAAACAAAAAAAAAGAATGTGGCATATCTTAGACTCTTGATCTGTTGTTATCAGATTCTACTTAGATCATGACTTCTTGGTGTTAAACATTAAACCAGTTCATTCAGGTCTGATGATATTTTTACAAAGTGCAAAGTTTAGCTTACCCTTTGTCAAATAGTATGCATTGAGGAAATGAAGATGAAACCAGATAGTACGAAGAAAAAAAACGGATCACAGAAGCTCATAAATGGGCAACCTAGGGTGAAAATGCTACTTTTCTGTGAAGTTTCCAAAAATCAATACCATCACGCAGGGAGTCTTATTGATTTTGCTGTGGACTATCACATTTTGCATTTAAGACTTTCAACAAGCATGTAGTAAGGTGGAAGAGAGAAGCTGTGTTTGGATCATTTTAAGGAGGACACATTCTGATTCATTTAGTGGTGGGAAGGGAAGAGACTGCATGTTTGCCGTCTTGCCTCTGACTCACTGGATGATCTCAGTATGAAGTGAAGTATTTCTTCATTTAACAAGGTTTGGTTACAGATGGGCTGATTTACAAAAGGCAAATAAGCGGTTCACTTTGCAAAGGAATTCTTACTTTGCAAGGGAATTTTGAATGGTGATGAAGCTCTGCTAAGTTCCTTTACTCATACGATCATGTGTAAGCACAAGTATTGTTTTTTCATTTTTCTTGAACATGATTCCATATTTTTTCACCAAATGTCTTTGCAAAGTGAAAATTGGCGTACAAAGTGTAGAACATATTTGTCGTTAGTAAATCAACCAGGGAAACTGCAGTACAGGGAGAAAATGATGTTGATCCTATTATGCCCCATACACACGATCGAAAATTCCGACAGCAAAAGTACGATGTGAGTTTTTGAAAGGGAAATTACAACTGTGTGTATGCTTCATCGGACTTTTGCTGTCGGAATTTCCGCCAACAAAAGATTGAGAGCTGCTTCTCAAATTTTTCGGAAAATCCGATCGCTGTAGCAAATTCCGACGCATGTTTATAAACAATTTGATGCCTGCTCGGACGCATTGAACTTAATTTTCTTGGCTCGTCGTAGTGTTGTACATCACCGCATTCTTGCCAGTCGAAAGTTCAGAGACTGTGTGTATGCAAGCCAAGCTTGAGCGGAATTCCGTTGGAAAAAACATCCAAGGTTTTTCAGACGGAAAATACGACCGTGTGTACGCGGCATTAATTAGTCAGTGTCATTTGCAGCCCACCCCCTCGGTTCTCATTTTGCTGCATCGCCCCCCGGTTCTTAATTTGCGGCAGCACCCCCCCCCCGGTTCTCATCAATTTGCGGCAGACACACTCCTAAACCTTGTGCACAGCCTTACCAGAAGAGTTGAAGCTGGTATAGCTGCAAATGATGGTCCAACTCAATATTGAACCTTACGAACTAAGACTGGTATACCATTAAAGCAGAGTTCAACCCAAAAGTGGTACTTCCGCTTTAAGCACTCCTCGCCCCCTGACATTTTTTGGGGGAGGGGGGGTGTACCCTTTTTTCGTGGGGCTTTCCCACTGTCCCACTTCCTATGTTTTTTTTTTTTCAAACTAAGTACATTTTCTGCAAGTACACGTCCTCCTGTGCACTAAACTGAAATCGCTCAGCTTAGGGTGACAACACTGCTCAACCACATACAATATTTTGCATAGTGAGCATTGTCACCAACAGGAAGTATCTTACGTTTAAAGATTAGCAGGCGAATATAAGGAACAACAAGCATGAAAAAAAGAATTTCATTAAGCTGCAAAATATTACATTTTGATCTTGAATTAGGATAAATGTTAATTGTTCCAGCTCCTGCTGTTGCATTCTCCATAAGCCCAAATACAGATTAATTCAAACAAGGAAAGGTTAAAACCCTCAAAATGGCCACTTAAAGACTTATGCCGCGTACACACCATCACTTTATGTGATGAAAAAAAATGACGTTTTTAAAAACGTCACTTTAATTGACCGTGTGTGGGGGAAAACGTCGTTTTATGTCTTGTAAAAAACGACCAAAAAAAATTGAAGCATGCTTCAATTTTATGTGTCGTTTTTCAAAAGTGCACTTTTTACTTCACAGAAATTGACCGTGTGTAGCAAAAAACGTCGTTTTGTAAGACGTTTTTTCATCCACGCATGCCCAGAAGCTACTTCAATGGTAAAACGTGGTGGAACGTAACCTCACTTTGCAAGAACATTGTGAGAAAAACGATGGTGTGTAGGCAACTTCGTCTTTGAAAATTGAAGTTTCAAAAACGTCATTTTTTACTTCACAGAAAGTGTCGTTTTTTTTCATCACATAAAGTGATGGTGTGTACGCGGCATTAGAAATTCAGGTGAAGATATATCAAAGAAGATAATAGCAACTGCTACTGATCCAGAAATGTATTGGATATTTTTTTCCCTTTGGGATGGTAAATCCAGAACAAAAAAGCAAAAATGATAAAAACCTATTTTGCATACTAAATACTGCTATTATGCTTCACCTAAAAAAAATCATGTAAACAAAACAGTAATTCAAAGCAATCAAACATTTATAATGTAAATAAGCAACTTTTTGCAGATGATGTCTATCATCAGTAACAATTGTTTACCATCACTTCAAAGAGATCCTTTTACCTATCTTTTAATACTTACCTGAGTAGGCAAATGCCACTCCAGTGCTGAGTAAACTGCCCCTAAAATCTTCAAGGAATTATTACAATTATTATTAAAATATTTCCAGGAATGTGTCCCCCATGGTGTTTATTGGTTCCTCCTACTGACATCCATGTCACTACAGGACAGAGGAAGAGAGGAACCAATGAGCACTACTTGGAACACAAGAGATCAATGCTTTCATTTCCCAGCAGACTTTGCAGGACATCTCAGCTGTGCAGGCAGTAGTGATGGCGGAATCTGTACAATAGATGTAATAGGGAGAGAAAAGTCAGGTTTAATCTTGAAACAGAAATTAGAGTGCATTATTTAATAGACAATAGCCACAAATATTGTACAGTAGCTGGACAGTAAGTAGTCAGCCACGTTAGGTCACAATACAAGAGGGAGGTGATGCAACTTTTATCTTTAACCACTTCCATACAGGGCACGTATACACCTTCCCGCCCAAGCCAATTTTCAGCTTTCAGCACTGTCGCACTTTGAATGGCAATTGCGCGGTCATGCTACACTGTACCCAAACAAAATTGGCGTCCTTTTTTCCCCACAAATAGAGCTTTCTTTTGGTGGTATTTGATCACCTCTGCGTTTTTTTTTTTTTTTTTGCGCAACAACTAAAAAAAGACCGAAAATTTTGAAAAAAATTACGTTTTTATTTTTTTCTGTAATTTTTTTTGTAAATAAGTAAGTTTTCTCTTTCAATTACGGGCACTGATATGGTGGCACTGATGGGCACAGATGAGATAGCACTGATGGACATCGACAAGGTAGTACTGACGGGCACAGATGAGGTGGCACTGATTGGCGGCGCTGGCATGCGGCACTGATGGGCACACATAGGCGGCACTGATGGGCACTCATGGGCGGCACTGATGGGCGGCACTGATGGGCACTGATGGGCGGCACTGATGGGCACTCATGGGCGACACTGATGGGCACTTATGGGCGGCACTGGGCACTCATAGGCGGCACAGATGGGCACTCATGGGCGGCACTGATGGGCACTGTGGGGTGGCACTGATGGGCACTGTGTGGTGGCACTGATGGACACTGTGGGGCGGCACTGATGGACACTGTGGGGGGGCACTGATTTACTTGTTGCCAGTCAGTGCCCATTTGTGGGCACTGATTGGCATCTTTTTTTTCTTGCATCTTTTTTTTTCCCATTTTTTTTTTTCAGACTTTTTTTTTTTTTTTGACTTTTTTTTTGTTTTGCCCTTACCTGGTGGGCATCCCTGGTGGTCCATGTGGCGGTCCGAGGGGGGGCTGCGCTGATAAACAATCAGCGCGAACCCCCCCTGTCAGGAGAGCCGCCGATCGGCTCTCCTCTACTCGCGTCTGTCAGACGCGAGTGAGGAAGAGCCATCGACGGCTCTTCCTGTTTACATCGTGATCAGCCGTGGTTGGACACGGCTGATCACGTGGTAAAGAGTCTCCGTGAGAGACTCTTTACCGAGATCGGTGTTGCGGGGTGTCAGACTGACACCCCGCAACAACGATCGCCGCGATGCGCGCCCCCGGGGGCGTGCAGCGGCTCAGAATCCTGAGGACGTCATATGACGTCCGGTCAGGATTCTACAACCACTTTGCCGCTGTCAATATGTCATTGGCGGGCGGCAAGTGGTTAAATATGTATTACATTGTGTTAGCTGAGAGACAAGAGGCACACATATTACCCAGTGAATGGACAGTATGTAAGCAGATTGGTTAGGCTGCAATACAAGAGGAATAGAGAAGTCAGGTTTTATCTTGAAAAATAACTTACAGTGCATTATGTGAGAGATAAAAGCCACAAATATTGTACAATGGCTGGACAGAATGTAATATTTGAGAGACAATAGACCAAGTATTACAAAGTGTTTGGACAGTATGTAAGCAGCTTGGGTAGGTGGAAATATAAGAGAGAGAAATGAGGCAGGTTTTATCTTGAAATATAAATTTGAATATATGATCTGAGAGACAATAGTCACATACATTTTTCCATGACAGAACACCAAAATAGGTCACATACTTTGTGACACAGAGCAGGAATTACCCTGCAGCAAACAATAAAACAAATACTGCTAAGGTAAAACTGTGAATACATTATAAGGCAACTTTACAGTGCTGGAGCATCAAGATAGGCTGCAAACATTGAGGCAGTGAGGTGATTTACCTTGAAGCAAACATTACAAATTTTGCAGATAGAGCTGTAGAAAAAAAATGTATGAAGAGGCTGAACTTTGAGATGCAACAGGGGATTTACTCATGCATGTAGTACTCAAATTGCTGTTACTGTTATCACTCAATATGCTGCAAGCTAAGACTGCAGACAACAATGGTGCTTTGGGCAGCAGATACATGAAAAAAAGAACCACATTGCAGAGCTCTGTGGATGGGCTCTGGGGATATAAGTAACCTGTACCTGGGGCCTGTACCACTGTACTTCCCTCCTTTTCATTATGTGCCACCCACAGATGGTCTGCCACTTAATCTTTTAACTCCCCCCCCCCTCCCATTTTCATGGAACATCACTACTTTTTGCTCATCCCAGCCTGATATCCCCTGATGGCCGTATGGCTGAACCCTTCTCTCAAATCCTCAACATCCTCAATATCTGTATTGGCTACATTTAAAGTGATATTAAAGGCTTTTTTTCCTGACTCCCACTGTCAGGAATTTAACAGCAGCAGGAGCCTAGGGCTCTTGCTGCTCTCAGTGCCTTCTGTGAGACCAGGAAGCGAGAGGAGTGGTGCTCCAGCCAGGACAGTGCTAAACCGGTGACAGGAGTCAGTAAGTGTTTAGGGATGGGGGTTGGTGAGACAGTTTTAGTGGGGCATTTTTTTTACCTTAATGCAGAGAAAGCAATAAGGTAAAATACATTTGACCATAGAACCACTTTAATGGCATCAGGGGGGATAAACATGTTGTGCTTTGATGCATATTCCCAAATATCAAAAGGCCTTACCTGCAGAAAATAAAAACAAATGTACCCCCCCCCCCCCAAAAGAACAAAACTTGAAACACTAAGGGCCAGATCCACAAAAGGGATACGCCGGCGTATCTACTGATACGCCGTCGTATCCCTGTTTCTATCTATGCGACTGATTCACAGAATCAGTTACGCATAGATATTCCTTAGATCCGGCAGGTGTAATTGTTTTACACTGCCGGATCTTAGAATGCTGTAACGCAGCCGCCGCTGGGGGCATTTATCGTCAAAATCCAGCGTCGGGTATGCAAATGAGGAGTTACGTCGATCCTCAAAGCTTTTTCGCGTTCGCTACGTCGCCGCTACGTTAGTTTCCCGTCGCTTAGTTACACTTTTGTGAGGCAGCCCTACTTTTACACAGCAGGCGTACTGCTGTGTAAAGTATGGCCGTCCTTCCCGCGTCGAATTTTTTAATTTTACGTTGTTTGCGTAAGCCGTATGGGAATACGGAAATACACTACGCGCCGTTCAAAAAATGACGTCACGGGAGCGCGCCTAATTTAAATGGGACTCGCCCCATTTGAATTGGCCCGCCTTGCGCCGGACGGATTTGAGTTACACCGCCACAAATTTCCAGGTAAGTGTTTTGTGGATCGGTACCTAACTTATGAAATTTGCGGCAGTGTAACTTAAATCTAAAAAGTTACGTTGCAGCTGCCGGGCTGTGGATCTGGCCCTAAACTTTTACTTTGCAATGTAAAATAAAGAAAAAAAACTGTAGGAGGGGCCCAGCAAGTACAATTATTGCTGACACACACAAAAAGATAGTACTAAAGCAGACTATTGTGTTTCTGAACTCTTAATATGGGGGGGGGGGGGGGGGGCAGGGGTACTGGCATATACCTAAGCCCAAATTATTGGCCAATCTCACCTTGCTAACTACAGAGAGGTCAGACAGGGCATTGTGGGTCCTTCAAATGTAGATCTGCCAAGTTTCTACATACATTTGCAGTAACCACAAACTTCAAACTCCTTTAATATGGTGCAAACCATAAGGTGAATCTAAAATTCATCCCTAATGAGCAATATGAGGGGAAATTATTAACCTCCTCTCCAGGTAAAATGTAATTTTTATTTATATATGAAGATCAGTGAGAGGATCGTTTTATTGTCTACCATATCTCATGGTTTTCCTGATAATTCTGTTGCTGTATGGTGGGTAAAAAGAATGTCTTATTTTCAAAACATCTAGTTTATTTTTAAATCTGTTGTAGGTTTCAGTAAAGCGGTGAAATCCTCTTAGTTCACCCATGTGTATCGTGCAGATAAGGAAGAAACTCGTAGTCCTTCGAGTCACCAGAGCAACACCGTGAAAAGGCCACCTATGTCTGCTCCCATTCAACGACACGTCTTTATAGTTTAAGCCACTGGAGAAGGAAAAGGTTACATTACGGGACCATAGATATGGTTCTGTTTAACTATAAAAGCAGAAATAAAATATACATTGGCAGTAGATACGTTTACAGGAAGAGATGATACAGTTGATGTACGTTTTAGACAAATAAAGGTAGAATCTGTTTGTTGTAAAAGACACGAGTCTAGCCAAAACCCACATAGAGAAATTCAGTTTTCCTGTTACAATGGATCTAGCAGAAGATATTTTTTTTCATGCCAAGTAATGTGTAAATATAACAATTACCAGTATCTAGAACCTCTCAGTATTCCCTGTACTTCCATTTAAAATTGATTTATCTTCCTTTAGCTCCAGAAAGCCAGCTCCATCTAACAACAAAACCGACCATAGACCAGTAACATTTCTTAATTTTTTTGGGACGTTGGTTCAATTTTTCTAATGGTTAATAGGGTCAAATCGATGATCGTTTTATACCATAGTGACAGAAAGCTTTTTTTTAAAGAAAATAAAATTCAAACATTCTGCGTGGTTTTCGTTCAGGATATTTCATTCATTCCTAAATTCATTGTTAAAGTGGTTGTAAACCCTTTTTTATAACTTTATGCTACAGATACGCCTATATTAATTCTTACCTGTAGCTACCCTGGATATCTCCTAAACCTGCAATCCTATGTGCTTCACTCTTCGTGCCGTTACCGGTGGCTCTCACTTGCATGCGTGGGAGTGACGTCATCGTGGCTCCGGCCAATCACAGCGTCGGAGCCGTGATACCCGGGAGTAACTCTGGGACGACATGTTGGCGGCCGGAGTGGGAGTGGGAGGCGTGGACCGATGCAGGGGCTTCGATCGGAGGTAAGTAATACATAATGAACTAGTAGCTCATTATGCCTTTGTCTTGCAGGGTTTTTTTTTTGAGGAGGGTTTACTTCCTCTTTAAGGCCTGGTTCACACCTTTGCATTTTTGAGTGCGTTTTCTATTTTGACGAAACACACTACAGTCCATTTAACATGGTTACTATGGGTCACGTCCACATCTGTGCATTTTTTCGAAAGGGCCAGAGAACTTTTTCTGGTTTTTGGTTCCATGGACTTCAATGGATCAACAATGTGTATTGAGTGTAGGTTCAAATCTATGCCACTGTGCTTGATGCGTTTTTCAGGCACGTTTGTAGTGCATTTTGCTTTTCTAAACCCATTTTTTCAATGCGTTTTTGCATGCAGTTTTCATGCATTTTGCGTTTTACGTTTCTTTTTTCTCTTTAAATAGACGGTAAACATTGTCTAGCTTTTTATCCAATGTTTGTATGGACTATCGTTTAATAAAGGCATTTATTTTTGGAGTGCGGCCATCTGGACAATCTTTCTGTTCTCATGTATTTGCATCCTGAGCCATCACCCATGTTCGGTGAGGGAGGTGATATTTTGATGACCTGGAGTGATAAAGTTTTTTGCTTGTAAACACACTGTACATTGCTGGTTGTTGAGGAGAGGGCCGGGAAGCGGGGAAGCGTCCTTAACATCCAATGAGTCATTAGCTGGGTTCCCCGCTGACAGCTGATTGTAAAAAGAAAGTTGCTGGCAAAGAAAAAAATTGTGAAAAAGCGGCATAGGGTCCCCTCCAAATTCCATACCAGTCCCTTATCCTAGCTGGCAGCCCAGCAGGTCAGGAAAGGGAGAGGACAAGCGAGTGCCCCCCACCCAAACTATACCAGGCCGCATGCCCTCAACATGGGTGCTTTGGAGCAGGGGGACTCTGCCCTATGTGAATGAGTATGAGGTACCCCTACCCAAAAAACAGTGAAGTATTAAAAAAAAAAGAGAAATGGTTTTTGACAAGCCCTTTATTTAAAATGAAAAATGTCACCTGTCGTAGCTCCAACTTGTCTTCTTTCTCCGATACTGATGTCTTTTTCCTCCTGTAGTTTCTTCTCCCTCCAGTGCAGTCTTCTCCCCTTGGTGCTATCTTCTTCTTGAGCTGTCTTCTCCCTGTGCTGTGTGCTTCTTGGGCTGCCCGAAGGGCCAGATATAGACATGTTTTTTTTTTTTTTACATTAAGCTGTCTGTGGGGAACCCCGCTGACAGCTGATGACCCATCGGTTGTTAGGAACGTGGCGGCCAGCTTCCCGTCCCGTTCCTTAGCAACCAGCTATATACAGTGCAAAACACATCAAAAATTGCATCACAATCACAACACTTGCATTTCTGTTGTGATTCCATTAAAGTCTATTACACGCAAAACACAGGAACCGTCAGAAAAAAATCCACGGTTTTCATGTTGGAATGTCCGATCGTGTGTACGCGGCATAACACTTCAGTCTTTCTACTGCCTCTAGCTCTATCTGCCAAAACACTGCACTGAACATTGTGAGAGCCCGGGGAGGAAAGATACAGGAAATTCTTTATCCTGTCTATAGCAGACTCAGATGGCATAATTTTCCCACAATGTTCCTCCTGAGGCAGACCTTTGGAGACTGCGCCAAAGCAAAGTCCCTTAATAGGATCCCAAGAGTCTCTTTTTAGTGATAAAAAGCACAGTTTTATTATACTCTTGCATAGTGATTGGTGAAGCTGAACTTATTGATGAATCGCTTTGAAGTCAATAGACGGTGTTTTTAAATAGAGAATTAAGAAACCACAGATGATAAAACGCTGTAAAAATTGGCTCGGTTTTGTTAAACAATACTAGCCATGTACAGACACAAGTCACAGGTAGGGGGTTGCATTAAAAAATTAACCGCTTATGCACCAGGTGCCGCAGTTACACTGTGGCAGGTTGGCCCCCCTGTGCGAGCCGTCGTAGCTGTATGTCGGTTCTTTAATATGCATCGAAGCGTGTCCCTGGAGCCAATGCGAGTATCCGGCGGGCGCGATGACAGTGCATGAACCGGGATCTGTGTGTGTAAACACACAAATCCCGGTTCTCTCAGGGGAGAGGAGATAGATTGTGTGTTCCTACTAAGTAAGAACATCAATATCTCTCCTCCCCTAGTCAGCCCCACCCCCCTATAGTTAGAACACACCTAGGGAACACAGTAAACCCCTTGATCGCCCCCTAGTGTTAACCCCTTCCCTGCCAGTGAAATTTATACAGTAATCAGTGCATTTTTATAGTCCCAAAAAAACTGGTCCCAAAAAAACGTGTCAAAAGTGATTAGTCATATTATCATATATTGTAGTCCCGATAAAAATCGCTTATCGCCGCCATTACTAGTTACTATTACTATGTCATAACTCTTTCCCCTATTTTGGAGACGTTATAACTTTTGCACAAACCAATCAATGTACGCTTATTGCAATATTTTATACCAAAAATACGTAGAATACATATCGGCCTAAACTGAGGAAAAAACGTGGGGTATTTATTATAGCAAAAAGTAAAAGATAGTGGCCCGGATTCACAACGGAGATACGCCGTCGTAACTCTGAGTTGCGTGGACGTATCTATGCGCCTGATTCATAGAATCAGTTACGCATAGATTTCTATTAGATTAGACCAGCGTAAGTCTCTTACGCCGTCTGATCTTAACTGCATATTTACGCTGGCCGCTAGGGGGCGTGTACGCTGATTTACGCCTAGAAATATGTAAATCAGCTAGATACGCAAATTCACGAACGTACGCCCGGCCGACGCAGTACAGATACGTCATTTACGTTAGGCTTTTTCCGGCGTAAAGTTACCCCTGCTATATGGTGGCGTACATGCGGCGTACCAATGTTAAGTATGGACGTCGTTCCCGCGTCGAATTTTTAATATTTTACGTAGTTTGCGTAAGTCGTCCGTGAATGGGGCTGGACGTCATTTACGTTCACGTCTAAACCAATACGTCCTTGCGGCGTACATAAAACACACCCCCCTGTTCCACATTTGAATTAAGCGGGCTTACGCCGGCCTATTTGCGCTACGCCGCAGCAACTTACAGAGCAGGTGCTTTGAGAATACAGCACTTGCCCGTCTAAGTTGCGGAGGCGTAGCGTAAATAGGATACGCTACGTCGGAACAAAGATACGCCGATCTACGAGAATCTGGCTAAGTGGCCACAGATAATAAAGCATTGCGCATATTGGCTAGTGGCTATGCAGTTTAAATGAGTATTACTAGCAACGTAGAAAAACAAGCCACAGGTAGGTGTTTTCTTACAAGAATTAAAAAGCAACCTCACTTTTGTTGTAAAAAAAATGATTGATTAATTTTAACCAGTTGTGGACCGCCAGCCCATAATGTACTGCAAAGCAGGGATAAGAAACAAATAGATATTTAGTAAAAACAGCACACATTACACAAATTAACACTTGTTAGGCACACATTTAACCCCTTGATTACCTGAGATGTTAACGCAGTGTATAGTATTATCACTGATCACTGTATTAGTGTCACTGGTGATGTCAGTGGCAGTTTGTCAGTTCACACCCAATGTAAGTTAATGTCAGTTTGTTCGCCTCACTATCACAGTCCCACTATAAGTAGCTGATCACTGTCATTAGTAATATAAAAACATAAAAATAAAAATGACAGTATATACAATACATCCGGAAAGTATTCACAGCGCTTCACTTTTTCCACATTTTGTTATGTTACAGCCTTATTCCAAAATGAATTAAATTCATTATTTTCCTCAAAATTCTACAAACAATACCCCATAATGACAAAATGAAAGAAGTTTGTTTGAAATTCTTGCAAATTTATACATGTACATAAGTATTCACAGCCTTTGCTCAATACTTTGTTGAAGCACATTTGGCACCAATTACAAGTCTTTTTGAGTATGATGCTACAAGCTTGGCACACCTATTTTTGGGCAGTTTCTCCCATTTTTCTTTGCAGGATCTCATAAGCTCCATCAGTTTGGATGGAGAGCGTCGTGCACAGACATTTTTAGATCTCCCCAGAGATGTTCAAGTCTGGGCTCTGGCTGGGCCACTCAAGGGCATAGAGTTTGTCTCATAGCCACTAACTTGTTATCTTGGCTGTGTGCTTAGGGTCGTTGTCCTGTTGGAAGATGAACCTTCACCCCAGTCTCTGGAGCAGGTTTTCATTAAGGATGTCTCTGTACATTGCTGCATTCATCTTTCCCTCGATCCTGACTAGTCTTCCAGTTCCTGCCACTGAAAAACACCCCCACAGTATGATGCTGCCACCACCATGCTTGACTGTAGGGATGGTATTGGCCAGATGATGAGCGGTGCCTGGTTTCTTTCAGACATGACGCTTGCCATTCAGGGCAAAGAGTTCAATATTTGTTTCATCAGACCAGACAATTTTGTTTTGTCTAAGAGTCCTTCAGGTGCCTTTTGGCAAACTCCAGGCAGGCTGTCATGTGCCTAAATGTTTTTTTTTTTATTGGATATGTTTTATAGAAGAAAGTAGGTGGTAAAACTTTCTGGAGTTAAGGTGGTTAACAAACTCTTCCTACCTTTTGTTGCTATGAAAAAATTGATGTTTGCTTCAACAGACTGATTGCATACTGATTCTGAATGGGAGGCACCGGGTCATTATAATCAGCTGATTCACTTTCAGTGTTCTAATGAGGAAAGCTGCAAGCTTAGAAGTAATTAACCCCTTGGGAATATTTTTTTAACATCAACTTACATTTCTATTACATAGAATATCTAAAATTTTACTTGTATCTTAGTGCAGACATCTGAGCAAATCAGTGAGCCAATCCTACAAGCAGAAAATTACATTTATGGGGGACATTCTGTACACCAACGGTGTGCAAAAACAACTCCAGTTTGTCATATTTGATTGGATTTTACAGAAAATTACAGCAGGTGCAGATTGAAAAGGAAAGGTAATTTTTAATAACATTAAAATACAATATATTTGGCCTTCAGAAAAACACTAAAGACCCATCTATTCTGAGGGTTAAACTGAAGAAAAATGGATGCCAAGCGCCTTGAGGCGATTCAGTTCGCATTTGTAGCGCTATATAAGTAATTCACTCACTCACTCACAATATGGCTTGTGTAGCAACTCCATTAACTATATACATTTCTTATTGCTATATTTCTTTTCACAAAAGGGGAGCTACCCTTTAAGTGTGTCCCCATGCAGATGTTAGAGTTGTGTAAAATGGTGCACAGTCAGGACAGTTTTCATAAGATTCGGCCTAACAAGGTACGGTGGGCCAGATTCACATACAAATGCGTAACGGCGGCATAACGTATCCCATTTACGTTACACGTTACACTGATTCTATGAATCAGGCGCATAGATACGACAATCGTATCTCAGAGAGATACGCCGTCGTATCTCTTCTGTGAATCTGGCCCGGTATGTCTACATTTTAATTTTTCAATAGGGATATATTAGTTTGGTTAATAGACAATTTGTTTAGTTTCAAATTAGTTTTTCAACAAAATTCAACAAATTCATTAATTCAGGTATTATTCGGATTGACGAAAACCCATTTAACAAATTTTTCCAAAATTCGAAAATCCCAAAATTCGGAAATACGAAAAGCCAAAAATCTAAAATTAAAAAATTTGGCTGTTAGCAAACGAAACAAATATGAATTTATCCAAAGTTACGAATTATCCAAAATAACAAATGCTGCATCTAAGCGAATGGAACATGAAAAATTTATAATAATAAATAATAATAAAATGTTTTATTATTATTATTATGTATTATTATTATTTCGTTACGTTCCATTCATTTAGATGCGACAGTCGTAATTTCAGATAATTCGTAACTTTGGATAAATTTGTATTCGTTATGTTTACTAACAGCAAATTTTGAAAGGAAATTTCAATACCTATAATTTAATAGTTATTATTAGTTAGTTATTATTTCTGATTTTAGAATTTTCAGATTTTAGAATTTTCAGATTTTAGAATTTTCAGATTTTAGAATTTTCAGATTTTGGAATTTTCCTTCTTATTTTTGGATTTTTGTTCTTTCGAATTTTCAGATTTTTTATTTTCATTCTTATATTTGGATTTTTGTTCTTTTGAATTATCAGATTTTTCTTTTTTCTTTTCAAATTTCCAAATTTTCGAATTTTCAAGTTTACTTATTTATTTGAAATAATGAATTTAGGGCCAGATCCACAGCCAGCGGGCTTAACTTTAATCTTCCTATTTAAGTTACACCGCCGCAATATTTCTACCTAAGTGCCCGATCCACAAAGCACTTACCTAGAAATTTTCGGCTGTGTAACTTAAATCTGTCCGGCGCAAGGCGTGCCCAATCTAATGGGGTGAGTCACATTTAAATTAGGCGCGCTCCCACGCCGGACGTACTGCGCATGCTCCCGACGCGATTTTCAAAAAGTGCATTGCGCAAAATTACGCTGCGCCGAGTTTTGTGAATCGCGTCGGGTAAAAAAAGATGCAGCGGGAAAAAAAAATTAAAAAAAACAATTTGACATCGCCTCGGGAAAGAAGGGTATACGTTTACAAGGTGTACTAACTTTACACTTTGTAAAAGCAGCCCTAATTTTGCATTTGCAAACTAACAACTTACGGAGACTTCACGAAGGGAAACCGCTTCGTGGATCTCCGTAAGTGCTAATTTGCATACCCAAAGTGGCATTTCGACGAGAAATGCCCCCAGCGGCGGCCGCGGTATTGCATCCTAAGATCCGACAGTGTAAAACAATTACACCTGCCGGATCTTAGGAATATCTATGCGTAACTGATTCTGTGAATCAGTCGCATAGATAGAAACAGGGATACGCAGGCGTATCAGCAGATACGCCTGCGTATCCCTTTTGAGGATCTGGCCCTTAGATCACAACGAATGACCTGAAAATGAAAAAAATAAAAACAAATGAATGAACTAAAAAATTTTTTTTGGCAGTGCACATGTCTATTGGGTAATGTGAGTGGAATAACTGATTTACTCGCACACAGTTTTTCCACTTTTTTTTCCCTTTCAAATAGTTCATCGGTGTGATGCAAACATAAGGTATCTGCTGTACTGCACTGGTGACAGTATGTAAAAAAACAATTGCACAAACATTTTTTTTTCTTTTTTTATTTTTCAAAAAATTTGAACAAAATGTCTTGGGTTAATTTAGGTGATATTTGTACTTTCCTGGGTCTCAAGAAATTAGATAGGTTCATCAGGATTGATCAATTTTCCTACAGACTAAATAAGAAACACAGATTGGGTTTTTTTCTCAATAAAGTGATACAGCAGAATACAGTTAGGCCTAAATTTTTCAAGAAAAAATTAGCTATTTCCGACGATACACGAACGTACGCGCGGCAGTCGCATTCTCTTACGTCGTCTCTAGTCGGCTTTTTCCGGCGCATAGTTAAAGCTGCTGTTTTGCGGCGTATAGTTATACTTGCCATGTTAAGTATGGCCACCGTTCCCGCGTTTAATTTGAATTTTTTTTTTGTTTGCGCAAGTCGTCCGTGAATCGCGGGATGGACGTAATTTACATCCAAGTCTAAACAATGACGTCCTTGCGACGTCATTTCGCGCAATGCATGGCGGGAAATTTAGGGACGGTGAATGCGCAGTTTGTTCGGCGCGGGGACGCGCTTCATTTAAATGAAACACGCCCCCTACCCGCCCAACTTGAATTTCGCGCCGTTACGCCGCTTGAGATACACTACGCCGCCGTAACTTACGGCACAAAATCTTTATGGATTCGAACCAAAGCCAGGTAAGGTAAGGCGGCGTAGCTTATCTCAGATACGATGCGCCGGGGCAGATCTTTGTGGATCTGCCCCATAGTGTCTAAAAAATAGGGGATAGTTTTATGGCATTTTTATTATTATTTTTTTTTTTTTTACTAGTGTAGCGCCGGGTTACTTTCTAAGAACCGGTGCTAATTTAAATTTAGAGGGGGTCAGAGAGTTAGTTAGCTCTGACCAGGCTGATTTGTTTGAATTTGGGTCTCTGTCTCAGCTTGGCTGTGCTGTGGGCTCATTCTGTTGCTTCTGGGGTGCTGATGCCACCCCAGGACAACAGGTGGCAGCAGTGGAGTTGAGGTTTGGGTGCTTTTCCCTATCAGGAGGGTTTTTTCTCGTTGTGCATGCTGGGGGAGGGTATTTATAGGACAGACGCCATTGGTCTGGGTCTTCTTCCAGTGTGGCGCCCACCTTTGGGGTGGTCACATCGCGGCGCCCCGGCGAAATGGCCTTCCGGGCCGGGGTGCGCATGCCGCGAGGTGTTCCTGGTTCCGGGACCACATTGGTCCGGGGCGTTTGGGCTGTGGCTGGGCTCCAGTGATCGACTGGGTCCCCAATCCTGAGAAGATCCCAAGCGTTGTTTCTTTGAGAGGAAGCTGTTCGGTGGGGAGTCCACCTGAGGAGAGCCAAGGGAGGCTGGCGATCCGATGGGGTCTCGACAATCCACTGGGGATCAAGGTAACCGGACACTGAAAGGCTGGACGTTGGTCACCTATCAGTCGGTAACCTAACTGCAAACTACCTGAAGGAGATCCAGGCGCAAAGTCTGTCAAGGAGGGTTGCCTCCATACCTGCAATCAGAGAGGGCCTGTGGCAGAGGTGCCTCCCTGACATCCATTTGGGAGGGTCTGTGGCAGAGGCCTTGTCCTAAAGAAGTTCGATCAGTGCTCCAGCTGCTCTGTCGGTGGGAGAGACCTGTCCGGGTGCGCTGGGCCCACTCAGGCAGGAGTGGCGTGGAGGTGTTGCTTATGGGAGCGGGACTGTTACAAATATTGCGCCTGAATCTGCTGTCCTTTTTCTCTTCAACCTCTATCCCTGTTTTACCACCGGTTTATTGTTTTTGCCCGGCTGGGTAATAAAGAGCACATAAAAAAAGACACTTCTGTGAGGACATTCCTTTACTACTGCTGTATGACGCATCATCCACCCCTAGACATCATTTTGACATTATTTTGCGACCATAGTCATTTATACAGCAATCAGTGCTATACAAATGCACTGATTACTGTGTAAATGCCACTGGCAGGGAAGGGGTTAACCACTAGGGGGTGATGAAGGGGTTAAGTGTGTCCTAGGGAGTGATTCTAACTGTGGGAGGGCTGGGCTACAAGTGACACGACACTGATCACTGCTCCCCATCACACGGAGCAGTAGATCTCTCTCCTGTCACAAGGCAGGACAGGAAAATGCCATTCTGCCGACGTATTTGCACATGCGGCGGTCGGCAAGTGGTTAATTGATGTGATTTGGATCTGACATTACAGGTAGATTACCCAGGAGTTCCCTGAAGTTGCTTTGAAGTTTTGAAGTTGCTTTGAAGTCACATTGTTATATTTTTATATGGACTATAGACTGAAAGACTTATGAATAAACGGTTGTGGAACGAATCTGAGTTTCCATTATTTATTTTGGGGAAATTTGCTTTGATATACGAGTGCTTTAGATTAAAAGCACATTTCTGGAATGAATTATGCTCGAAATCTCAGGTTTTACTGTATTTTAATTACTTTTTTTTTAGTCCTGACTAGACTAAATAAAGAGCAACTATAATCCTTTTATACCCCTTTCCCTTTTTTCCTCCAGGTCGTAAATTTTAGGCTTGAAGACCTTGCAATCTTTTGTAGCCTTTCTTTTTGCCCACCATTATTTCAATCTTTTTCAAAATGAAACTTAATCTTCCATGTGAGGTCTCAGTTTTGACTTTACTATTCTGAATTTCTTTTTTTTTTAAATTTCATTCTTTATTTGTCTTTTTTTTCTTTATACACATTTGATTATTTAAACAAATCTTTCATATCAAAAAAGTTCCAAGAACCAACATCCTTACTTGTTTGTCACTTAATCTTAGTGTGCGATACATCTATTATAAAAATTAAGAATATACATTGATCATCTTATTTATATAAAGGGAAAGGGAAACAACATCCCGTGAAAAGGATGAGAAAGAGAAGGGGAGAGGAAAAAAAAAAAAAAAAGAAAAAAGAGAAAGATAAAAATGCTCAGATCATCCCCATTACAGGGGGCTGTTCTTATATCTATTCACAATGTGGTTGGTGCCCAAAGTTTTCGTTCTCAACTTTATGTATCTAGACCCTCCCTCCATTTTTCTCTCTCCCCAGGTGGGGTTTCGAAGCCAGCCTCGGCTTTCCTAAATGACACATGTCTAGCTTTATTTTTAAGAATTATTTTATTTCTACCTCGTCCCAGTTATATTTCTTACCCACTAGAGGGGCAGGTCCTTCTGTTCCAGCCAAGGTCTCCACATCTCCTCAAACTCCTTAAGGTTACCTCTTTTTGTATAGACTGCTCTTTCTTTACATATTGTCTCATTTACTACTCCCTCCCATTCCCTTATTGTTGGAGGTGTTATCGCCTGCCATCTTAACATTATTAATTTCCTTGCTTGGAACAGACATCTCAATAACACTACTGTGGTGCTTTTCTTCTCGTTCCGTTCCCTTCTATATCCCAGTACACATAGTGTGGCTTCTGCTTCCAGAGGTACCCCAAATGTCTCCCCTATGACATTTACGACTCCCTCCCAGTAACGAAACAACTTTGGGCATCGCCACACCATGTGTACTAGGTCTCCGGTCCCCTGGCATCTAGGGCATTTGTCATTTGTTCTTCTCCCAAATTTGAACAGACGTTTAGGTGTATAGTAAGCGTGATTCACCAGCATCAGATGGGAGACCTTCTGTGGGGGTGAGACCGAAACTTTCGGCCCCATCTCCAGAACCCTCCGCCACTGATCCTGTGTCAATTCCCCCAAGTCCTCCTCCCATTTCTCTTTTGTTTTTAACAGATGCCGGCCCATATTAGCCTTTTTAACCATCTGTTTGTATAATTCAGAGATGAGTCCCTTGGTTGGTCCTACCTTGCCTAGTTCTTGGAGAAGGGGCATTTCGCACCACACTAGTGTTTGTGTCCTAAACTGGGCTTCAAGGGCATGCCCCACCTGTATATAAGTGAAAAATGAATACTGAGGTATCTTAAATTCCTCTCTTAAATCCTGAAATTTCCTATATTTATCCTCTTTATACAGTTGTTTCAACCTTTTAATACCGTTTATTTCCCATGCTCTGACCTTTCCTATCTGGAGGACTTCCTTCAGTTTATTGTTATTCCACAAAGGGGAGAGTTCAGAAAACCCGGTATAGCCCATCAATTTTTTAACCGATTTCCATATTTTGGTTATCATTTTTGTTGTTGGATTCCTATATCTAAAGGAATCAGCCTCTAGTGCTTCAAAGATAGTGTCGTGAGAGACCCCGTTCATCATTATCATCCCATTAGGGGTACCTCCTCCTGGGATATTACCTCCCCCTATTTGTTGCAGTTGTGCAGAAAAATAATATATCTCGGGTTGGGGCACTGCAAGTCCTCCCTCCCCCACCGGGAGTTGTAATGTGCGAAGGCGTATCCTAGCTTGTCCCCCTTTCCAAATTAGCTCCCTAAAGAGAGATTCAATTTTATTGAACCATTTTTTTCCAATCCATATTGGGGAATTGTGCATTATGTATAAAAGTTGTGGTTGCCAAATCATTTTGATTAAGCTACACCTGCCCGCCACTGACAGATGGAGACGTTTCCAAATATAAATTTTTTGCTTGAACTTAGCAAGTAGAGGGATGAGATTTTTATAAATGTATTGATTAGGGTTTTTCGTCACCAATATCCCCAGATATCTCATTGTGTCCACCACTGATAACTGTGGCAATCCACGTATTGCCGTTTCTCCCAGTGGATCTAACGGCAGTAACTCGGACTTCCCCCAGTTTATTTCTAATCCCGAAAAACTCCCAAATTCCTCCACCAAACTCATTGCTTTTGTCAGAGATTGTTCCGTGTCTCCCAGGAAGAGCAGGATATCGTCGGCATAAAGCGCGATTTTTTCTTCTCCCGTCATTCTCTGGAAGCCGGATATCTCGATATTTGACCTAATAGCAATTGCCAGAGGTTCCATCGCTAGGGCGAAGAGCAGGGGTGACAAGGGGCACCCCTGTCTCGTCCCCCTCTCGAGGACAATTTTTTTTGAGAATTCATTATTTATTTTTAACTTAGCACTAGGGTTATCATAGAGCATTTTTATCCACCCTGAAAAAGTCGGGCCAAACCCAAATTTATCCAGCACCCTCCAAATATACCCCCATTCTACGCTGTCAAAGGCTTTGGTCACATCCAGTGACAATACGGCCCTTGCTCCCTCATTCTGTGTTGGGGTTTGTAAGTTTAGAAATGTCCTCCTGATGTTCATACTAGTGGATCTATTGGCTATAAACCCCGTCTGGTCTGGGTGAATTAATTTTGAAATAACCCTATTAAGCCTTGTCGCCAAGACCTTTGCTATAATCTTGGCGTCAGAGCACAAAAGGGATATAGGTCTATATGCCACAGGGTCCAGTGGATCTTTCCCATCTTTTGGTATAATTATAACCGTTGCTTCCAGCATTGAGGCAGGGAGTTTACCTTCTACCGCCGCTCCATTTAATGTTTTTATAAGCTGAGGTAACAATATATCTCCATAATATTTGTACATTTCTAGTGGGAGCCCATCTGGTCCTGGCGATTTTTGATTCGCCATACCTGCTACTGCCACCTGTAACTCCCCAAGTGTTATTGGGTTTTCTAGTTCTTCCCTTTCTAATTGGGATATAAACGGGATTTCTAGTCTCTCCAGGAAGTCCTCCATTTCTTTCTCCATTCCCCTCTTTTGTGTAGTGTACAATTTCTGATAATATGCCCAGAAAATCTGCACTATCTCTGAGGTGTCCGAAGTTATCGCACCACTTGTTAATCTGATGGACCGAACGCCGGAGGAGGAGGAGTTAGATTTTACCACCTGCGCCAGCATCCTTCCAACACTTTCCCCTTCTACAAATGAGGATTGTCGCAAAAAAAGTCGTCTGGTCTCTACTTCCCTTGTAATTACCGATTTATACGCTTGTTGTTTTTCAAGCCATATTTTCTTTCCCTTCGGCGTTGGGTCCCCCACATAGTTATTTTCTGCCTCTAACACCTCTCTACGGGAATTTTCCTCCGCCTCTCTTGCTTTTTTATTAAATTTTGCTATCTGCTGGATCAGGACTCCTCGTAGGTATGCCTTCAGGGTGTCCCATAATATCCCAGTGCCCGAGGAGCCTTCATTGATATCTACAAATTCCTTCAGTTTGGGCAGAACTTCATCCGATTTTTTTATTAACTCACACCAGTGTGCATTAATTTTCCAATCTCTCTGAATTTTTTGTCCACCTTGATTTAGGGTAAGAACCATAGGAGAGTGATCAGACACTCCTCTTGGCAAATATATTACTTTTCCCACCCTCTGTAGTGCTAAATAATTCCCCAGGGCCATATCAATCCTCGAGAGTGTATTGTGTGTACTTGAATAACAAGAATATTGTTGAATCCCCGGGTTCCTCACTCTCCACAAGTCTAACAGACCAACCTCTTCCAAAAATTGACCCAGGTGGCTATTTTTCATGAGGTCTGAGACCAACGGTGTGGGAAACCTATCCACTCTTCGGTCCAAGACCTCATTAAAATCTCCTACCACCAACACCGGTATCTCTTCCTTCCCCATTATGAATTCATTTAATCTGAGCATAATATCAATCCTAAAGGGCGGGGGGACATATATATTTGCTATTATATACATTTTGTTGTCTATTATACAATGCAAAAAAATAAATCGACCATATTCATCTATGCTGACCTGTCTGCAGGAAAACCCCACTCCAGCTCTCACCAGGATACTCACTCCTCTAGAATATGTAGAGTGCACTGAGTGGTACTGAGTAGGGTATTTTTTACTCTGTAGTAAGTAACTTGTATTTTTCATTAAATGGGTTTCCTGCAGACACATCAGCCCTATTCCATGTTTTTCCAGCGTGGCAAAGACTGCAGCCCTTTTAGCTGCAGTTCCCAGGCCTCTAACATTCCATGAGCTTAAGTTTAACATTTTACTTTACATTTTACTTTACATCTAGCAACCACGGTTATACCATAGGGGGATAGGGGCATCCATCCCAGAAAATAATTTATGTAGCTATTCATTACCCTAGTTATCTATGTGTATAAATAGTGTTTACTAATTTTACCGTGTCTATTAGAACTTGTGAACTAACATCCCCAAGAAATATATGTGCTATTTTAGTGTTATTTCCATATAGGTTTTCAAACTCTATTTTCCCATATAAAATTTATACCCCTTATGAAATACTTTAGCGTTTTCCCCTTTTCCCTATCCTTTGTGCATTATCATTACCTTCTATACTTTTCTTTGGTTCGTGTTTTACGTATATTTTACTTATTACAGTGAACATTTTTTCCCTGTGTATCATGTACTTGTCTTCCCTTCCCCTCCCACCCTTCCTCCCTCTCCTCCCCCTCCCTCCCTTCCCCCCCCCTCCGCACCTACCCAGGTGTTCCCCTAAGGGGTTTCCTATGGCCGTTTCCCATATCGTCCTTTCCTCTCTTAACATACTTTCATTCACTCCCCCCTTCCCCCCCCCCTCCCCACTTCTCCCACCCCTCCTCATTCACAATCCTCCCTTCTATATTCAACTCTTGACCAATTCCTCTCACTCATTTAAGTGTGCACCTTTCCTCCCACCTCCCCCCCCCCTATCCGTGCAAGTTACAAATTAAACCCCTTACTCCTAGCTCCCCCCTCCCTCCTTTAATTGCGTTTCCATCCATAATGCTGCATCTTCAGGTTTATCAAAAAATAATGTCGTTCCCAGCGCAGCCACCCGTAGCCTCGCTGGGTATAATAAAGCATATGGAAGTTTAGCCCTCTGCATTTTCCGTTTAACCTCCAGAAACCCCGCCCTCCTCTTCTGTAACTGGGGAGAAAAATCAGGGTAAAATGAAACTTTAGAGCCTTCAAAAAAAACCTCTCCCATTTCTCTACTCTTTCTCAATAGGGACTCTTTATCTCGGTAATTCAAAAATTTTAGTAGCATTGATCTTGGACGCCCCCCGGTGGGGGGAGGCTTAAAGGGGACTCTA
The DNA here is from genome assembly GCF_905171775.1 of Rana temporaria. Classification (NCBI taxonomy): domain Eukaryota; kingdom Metazoa; phylum Chordata; class Amphibia; order Anura; family Ranidae; genus Rana; species Rana temporaria. The sequence goes on from NC_053493.1 coordinate 329,165,763, forward strand.
TGCGCTCTTTCTATTGTAAATGCTTGTGAGAAGCTTTCTCTACCAAATAGTTTTACAAACCAGTTTTCCAAAAATTCTATTGGTCTAGCCCCCTCGCATTTCTCCGGTAGCCCCACCAGCCTAACATTGTCCCTCCGGAGTCTATTTTCTATTTCATCCATTTTCTCTTCTAATGTCTCCACTTGGGTCTTCATGTTCTTAACATCTTGTTTGAGAGGGTGCATTTCATCTTCCATTTGTGAGATCCTCCCTTCTGCTTCTGATATCCTTTCATTAGTCTTCCTTAATTCCTGTCCCACTGAGACCAGTTCTTCCTTGACACTTTTCATTTGGTCACACAGTTCTCCCAGTGCCTTTTTACATTCATTCACCACTAGGAATACGTCTTTTATTGTGGGAGCATCTTCAGGCCTGGGGGTTACTTTTGGATCCATAACTATGGGCGCTGCGTTCTTATTAACTGCAGTTTTGCTTACTGCCGCTGCCGCTGTTTGGCCTTGGCTTCGTCTCTCTGTGTTTATTTTGGCAGAGGCCTGGGACGTTGAGCCATTTTTAATGGGGGTCTGTTCTGATAAAAGAACATATTTTTCTAATTTGGCTGCTGCTACCGCAGCTACCCCCACCTTGTCTTTTGCTGACCTTAATGCTTGCGGCCCAGACATTCTAGAGAGGAGAAAAAAAAAAAAAAAAACTTCTGTTTCTTTCCCCCTTCCCTCCCTCTCCCCTTTAAAGAAAAAAGGAAAAACAAAATAAATTGACCATTAATGCTCAATCTTCAGCTGATCCTGATCCTGATAGGCAGTATATAGTCACAATGAGACCAGTAATGGCTATTAGAACAATAACTCTGTATTTACAAGCGTATAATGAAGAAGTCTCTTTTATCCTCGATACGGTATGCAGTATGCGTATTCTCACTTTACTTCACTTTGCTTCCTTGTGCAACTGAATTCGTTTAGTTTTAGGATTTTAATCAGTCCATTTATCAATGCACATCACCGCACAGTACAGCACCATTAATTCATTTAAAACCAGCGTAAGTCCAGCAACTCACATAGGGCCTCCATAGGTAGCAACAAAGCCTATCAATGGCGCAGTGTTCAATTGTTTGGAAGTGCTAAAACAACAAGTCCAAAAGGCAGTTCAAAGGCAGGATGTCACACCAGCCGTGTGCCAGAGGTCATAAATAGATAATGATCAGTAGCCCTGCTTCACGAGCGTATTCTCACTTTACTTCACTTTACTTCCTTGTGCAACTGAATTCGTTTAGTTTTAAGATTTTAATCAGTCCATTTATCAATGCACATCACCGCACAGTGCAGCACCATTAATTCATTTAAAACCAGCGTAAGTCCAGCAACTCACATAGGGCCTCCATAGGTAGCAACAAAGCCTATCAATGGCGCAGTGTTCAATTGTTTGGAAGTGCTAAAACAACAAGTCCAAAAGGCAGTTCAAAGGCAGGATGTCACACCAGCCGTGTGCCAGAGGTCATAAATAGATAATGATCAGTAGCCCTGCTTCACGAGTGTAAAGTGGAGAAGTCTCAGTTTTCTTCAATGCAGTGTACAATGTATATACTCTCACTTCACATTACTTCATTTTACTTCACTGAGCAGTTACTTCATTAGGCATATAGCCAAACCATGTCTCAATGCACAGCACCGCACAGCACTATTGGTACCTTTGATATATATCCAGTCCAGACAGCATACCACAGTACAGGCCCATTCAAGGCACAATGTAATCCATACGTCACTATTTGTGCAGAGTTTTACTCACTTTTATGGTGTTTTTTTTTGCAGGTTTTCCCCACTGTTTCTCCTCCTTTAAACAAGCCTGTGAGGCTTTTAGTATAGCGGTATAGGGGGGGAGTAAGTCCTCCTTATCAATCTGGTTCAGCTCTGCAGGGTAAGGCAGACCCCCTGGCTATCTCCCGTGTCTCCTCAAGCCTCCAGCAGCTAGGAAACGCCGATTCGCGCTGGGACTGACACGGCCGGTCACATGGGCTAGTCAGCTGACCACCGCCGTCCAATCATGCGGTTAGCTCGCCTGCTGCAGCTACGCCTCCACACCAGGTCTCCTCCGCTCTCTCCCTGGCTCCAGAAGCTCCCCAGACGGGACGGAAAACGAGCAGGTAATAAAAAAAAAAAAAAAAAGGGCACAGGACATCAACAGCTCCCGACCAGCGATGCAGGTAAACCGCCTCTGTCAGATAGGCTATGGAACAGATACGGCGTAGTAGGGAAGAAAGATAAGTTCAGCAGGTAGGAGAACCAGACTCCAGCAATTTAAGCAGCGCTCCCAGCATGGCCATTTCATATGCCTGTAGGGGGGGAGAGATACATGGGAGGCTTAGGCACACGCCTCTCCACTTCTCACATCTCTGCCTCGCTCACTCTCCACACTCCACGCTCCACACTCCTACATCCGGCCACACCCCTCCTTGATACTATACTATTCTGAATTTCAAAAAGATTTTTGGTCTGGCGTTTGCCAACTGAAATTCAAAGAAGGAAAACTGCTGAACAATTTCAGGCTTTTTCTATAAACAGTTCTGCCTGGAAAGCAAGCGGTTTATTCAGTAAGAGATGGTTAATGCAGTTTGAAATGAATGCATTATGATGAAATCATCTTGTACTTCATGTGAGCCGAGTGGAAGCACTTTTAATAATTGTAGTTCAGTAGATGTGGTGTTGAATGCAGAGCTTGTCACACACATCACTTGAAATAAGAAATCAAAGCATTTGTACATGATTAGACTTGCCAGCCCTGTATAATGATGAGAGATAGTCTGGATTCATTATTTCAGTTTGTGGATTCCTCTTTTACTTGATTAATCGTCAGAGGACAATGATTATTGCAGCTGGTACCACCTGTGGTTGCAGCAGTACTGGCTTAATTATCTTAAGTGGGATGACTACATAAAACACCATTGTAATCGGAATTCCTTGGGTGCAACCAAGGTACCTTTGGTACCCAAATGAGCGTATAAGGTGTAGCAAGTGTCTGGCTTTACATGAAACTTGTTAAAAATGTATTTGTTCTCTTCTCTATTTGTCCCATTGGTTCCCCACTCCCTGCCTGGTCTATAACGAAGATATTCAAACATTGGAGACAATTTATTCACAATCTGTCTGTAATCTTAAAGTACACTTGTGCCAAGACTGTAGACACTAAAATGTTCTTAACAAGTAATAAAGAGCTTTAAAGTGGCACTGTCCGCTTACAAGGGAAATCAGGAAAAAACACAGCTTACCTCTCTTATTTCCCCTGTGTCCTACCGCCCCTCCACTTTAGCATTACAGCTTCTGTTTTTGTTTCTGGAATGTAATACTTCCTGGAGTGTTGGAGTGTTTGTGTCCCCTGCCATGTGCTGGTATATTTCTCCAATCCCTACATCAGTGCTGAGACCTGTGGAGATGTAGGGGTTAAGGTGACCACATGTCCCGGATTGCCCGTGACAGTCCCGCATTTTGCAGGTCTGTGCCTTCTTTCTAGGACAATACAGTGTCCCGGAATGAAACTGACACAGCCACCCCCCCCCCGGGCAAACTGATGACCCCAAAAAAGGCTGCCACATCACCGCTTTACTCACTGACAGTACTTGTCCTGGTCAGGAATGCCTGAAGGAGCACAATCCCTGCCCCCTGTTTGTGATTGGAGAAATCATAAATCCCGCCTGTGCTGTGATTCGTTACAGCACAAGCTGATTTGGGAAGGAGTTATAGTTTGGAAATATGGTCACCCTAGTAGAGGTTAAAATATGGAATCAAGGCGAGAGTAACACAGACATCAAAGAACCTCCCTCTACTTACCTCTGTTTGTTTTGCCATGTAACTTAAAGGGGTTGTATAGGTTAGATTTTTTTTTTTAAATAACCAGCACATCATACTTACCTCCACTGTGCAGTTCGTTTTGCACAGAGTGGCCCGATCTTGCTGTTCTGGGGTCCCACGGCGGCTGTCTGGGCTCCTCCCCGCTAAAGCTAACCCCCTCTGGGAAACTCTGTCCCGAGGGGGTTAGCTTGCGTCCGCGCTCCCGTGTCATACACTGGGCGTCTATAGACGCCAAATGTATGACTCGGTGCCGCCCCCGGCAGTCGCCAATGACTGCGCTGCTATCAATCTATCCAATCAACGGCCAGACTCCGTAGAGAAGAGGACGCCAGGGGACACGCACGGCTGGTGAATGGGCTCAGGTAAGTAAAACGGGGGGGGGGGGCATGACAGCGAGGTGTTTTTTCACCTTAATGCATAGGATGCATTAAGGTGAAAAAACACGAACCTTTACAACCCCTTTAAATTAAATTGTTCTGCCCTAAACAAAATTTAAGTGTAAACACACTATATTGCCAAAAGTATTGTGACGCCTTCCTTTACACACACATAAACTTTAATGGCATCCCAGTCTTAGTTTGTAGGGTTCAATATTGAGTTGGCCCACCCTTTGCAACTATAACAGCTTCAACTCCTCTGGGAAGGCTGTCCACAAGGTTTAGTGTGTGTCTATCTGAATGTTTGACCATTCTTCCAGAAGCGCATTTGTGAGGTCAGGCACTAATGTTGAACAAGAAGGCCTGGCATGCAGTCTCTGCTCTAATTCAAACTCACTCATCCATAGACCTTGCTTTGTGCACAGGTGCACAGTTGTGTTGGAACAGGAATAGGCCATCCCCAAACTGTTCCTGCAAAGTTGGAAGCATGAAATTGTCCAAAATGTCTTATGCCGACTCTTTAAAAGCTCCCTTCACTGGAACTAAGGGGTAAAGTCAAACCCCTGAAGAACCCACACCATAATCCCCTCTCCACCAAATGATTTGGACCAGTGCCCAAAGCAAGGTCCATCAAGGTCCATAAAGACATGGCTTCATGAAACCATATTATACAATCTTCTTACTCTGATCTGTATTTTGAAATATATAATCCTAGCCATAGAGCAGACTATAGTGAGTGTGGAGTAGCTGTGTGAATTAATTCTTTCTTGATGATTAGTCTCATCAGCATTTTTAGACTGAATCCTGTACATTTGAGGGACAGAGCTGAACATTGCCACCATGCAGAAGTACAAGGTTAGGATTAGGCCTTCCCTAACTTCCAGCCTACCAGAAATAAAACGATTTTATACACAGGGGTCACCTGACATACTTAAGAATTTCTTGGATGAGAGAAAGCAAGCCCCTGAACAATATATGTGTAACCCCATATGTATTCTAGTGCTAATTTTCTAAAACTGTGCTTTCAAAACGTTCCAAAGATTTGTAGTTTCTAAATGAATTACCGGCAAATGTATCCATGCACAAGTAGCAAAAAGTCAATGTCTGTGGCTGTCCCTCATGATACATTCCGCATATGAACTCAGAATTATACTTAGTGTATTGCCAAGGGCATAGCTATTGGCGGCCCTACTGAACTCTGCAGCCACTTTGGAATATCAAAATGAAAGAGCAGTAAGTGCCTCTGGGTTTCTAAACAGTCATAAAGCAACTGAAGGACAAGGCTGTTTTAGATGAGAGGACAAATGTTTACGTGTGTGTATATATATATATATATATATATATATATTTAGATAAGTATTTATCTCTATGCAAAAGATCTACCAAAGTCACACTATAAGCCCATTGACTAATGGCTTTTAGAAGGCTGGCTGGTACGGGTTATGCTGCATGACTAAGAGCCTCCTAAAGAAGTCATCATCATGCATCTGGCACTGAAAGCTAAAAATCTTTATTTTATGCACCTGAGGAAATCGCTAATCTCAGTTATACTCACCTATAAAAATGCAGTATCAATCCAATGCTGCAGCTGTCCCCTGTTAGCTCTACACTGAGAACTGAGCGATCAAAGACCACTGATCACTGTGTTCTCGGGTCCACTTTGACTGAGGCCCTGTACACACGATCAGTCCAAACTGATGAAAACGGACTGAAGGTCCTAGGGGCTAGGAGGTCCCTAAGATTTGAGTTGACATGAGTTGAACAGCATCTGTGTTCTGCCGGGCTGTGTGTCTGATATTGTTCTGATGAAGCATATTGTGACGCACGCGTGCCTGCTGATTCTCGCCCCCATGCAGGCATAGCGCAAGTTCTACAAAGATTTTAAAATACAGGACTTAGGGGCACTTGATTACAAAGGTCCGTTTCATCAGTCCAAACCGACCGTGTATGGGCCCCATCAGTCAGTTATCCTTCGGTCTAAAAATTTAGAACTTGCTTTAAAATTGAACTGATGGACTGATAACCGATAGGTCAAAACCGATAGTTAGTACGTAAAAGCATCGGTTCAAAACCCACGCATGCTCAGAATCAAGTCGACGCATGCTTGGAAGCATTGATCTTTTTTCAGCACGTTGTTGTGTTTTACGTCACCGCGTTGGACTCGATCGGTTTTTGAACGGATGGTGTGTAGGCACATCAGACCATCAGTCAGCTTTATCGGTTAACCGATGAAACGGACCTTCAGTCCGTTTTCATCAGTTTGGACTGATCATGTGTACAGGGCCTGACAGTGACCGCTCTGTGCTCTGCCCCTCCAGCGCTCGCCTGAGTGCTGGACTGCAGAGGGGGTGGAACTGCCTAGCAGCACGCTGAAAGGCTGAGCTAGCTGCTGGTCAGGTATCGGGGTGGATCCCAACATTAATATTGGGATCTCTGCAAAGCATGTACTGGATCTGTGATTTTTGAGCAGCATTTGAACTTCTGCAAACTTTAGTAATTAATACTATCAACACCGTTGTATTTATTGAAAGAATGAGGGACAAACTGGAGAAAGAGTAAGTCAAATGTTCAAATCAACAGCAAAGGTGGGAACCCAAGTCTTATTAAATACTTTGGCAATTCTGACTTTCCTGATAGGGCTGCTTGTAAGTTGGAGACGTCTTGTAAGGACGTTATTTCACTGCATAACTTGGGGTCATCTGCAAACACAGATGACGCTGTCTAGTTTTCCGTCGCAAATTTAGTCGTCGTTTTGGGTGCCCTAACTTTAGTCAGCAATCGTATTGCTGTCTAAAGTATGGCCGTCGTTCCCGCGTCGAAATTTAAAATTTAATGTCATTTGCATAACACGTCCGAGAATACGGAAGTACGCTACGCACGTCGCCGTTCGAAAAAATGACATAATGGCACGCAAAGCACGACGGGAATTGCGAAACGGAGCATGCGCAGTAGGTCCGGCGCGGGAGCGCGCCTAATTTAAATGGCACACGCCCATTTGAATTGGCCCGCCTTGTGCCGGAGGCTGCCAGCGTAGTTTTCTGTTCAAATTTTTTATTGCAAAAATAAAGAGTACAGAGTAAAAAGAAAATAAACATTTTCCGCTTAAAACAATTGCGGGGATACAATGGTATATGGTAGTATTATTGTGTACATACAGTACCGGGAGGACCTCCCGGAATTACTTAACAAAGGATTAAGTGCAACCCAGTGAGAGAAGGTGCCATACTAGGGTTATGTGGGAACATAATGGTTAAAGGCAAATAAACCTAGGATAACACAGCACACGTTTCTATACCATAAGGTGACATAGAACAATAATCCGTACTCAACACATTTAAGGGTAGAGAACTGAAGGCTAATGGGGGGTCACGGGTAACCGTATCACCCTAGTGCATAAGACGGTAGTTTTCAACATAAGGGGGGGAGCCCAGGAAAACCAGGGCAGGGAAGAGAAGACGTAGAAACGGGAGATGAAAGAAAAGATGGTGAAAGGAGGAAAAAGTAAAGAAAAGAAAGAAAGCGTGTGTCGGCGTGGGCAGGTGCACCCCCAATGGGCCATTGTGTCAGTTAAAGAGAACCTCACGACAATCATGGGATAGGGAAGGTGGCTACAAAGTCAGGAGGGAGAAAAAATTCCACCCATGGAGACCATATTTTATCATGCTGTGGGATCCGGTCCAGAACAATTGCTTCGGTCTTGCTGTGGATCATTGCTTGGGTCACTCTGTGTTTAACTTCGGCTATATGTAGTTTGGAGGTTTTCCAGGCCTTGGCTATTGTTTGTTTAGCAGCAGTGGTCAGCTGTAATAGGAGGCGAATTTGGGCTCTGGTATAATCACCATTGATGTGGTTCAATAAGGCCAAAGCTGGGTCAGGGAGGAGGGTGTCGTGTAAAAGGGTGGAGGCCATAAGGAATATCAGCTTCCAGAACTGTTGTGCAACGGGGCATGACCACCAGATATGTTCATGGGTACCCCTTTCTCCACAACCTCGGAAACATACTGGAGAATACCAAGGTGAAAATTTAGCTATCCTAGCCGGGACCAGGTACCACCGCATGAGGACTTTATAGTTGGCTTCCATGGCCACCACATTCTGTGTGGAGGACTTAGTGCGGGCCCAGATATTTGCCCAGTCCTCTGGTTCCAGAGCTATTTGTAGGTCCTTGGACCACTGTGCAGCATATAGAGGGAGTTCAGAGGGCGGGGTCGTAAGATGACTGTAGATCCGTGAGATAATGCCGGGAGCATGTGGATCTGAGTTGCATATATTCTCATAGAAGGACATACCGTCAAATGAGGAACAAGCACCCACCACTGTACGAGTGAAGTGGGATATTTGGAGGTAGTGGAAGTATTCGACAGAGGGTAACTGAACTTGGGATTGGAGCTCTGAAAAAGTTTTCAAAGTGGTTTTATTCATTATATCGCTTATCCGACATATTCCCGTTTGGGACCAAAACCGGAAGGATTCCGGTTCTACAAAAGCAGGATAAAAAAGTGGGTGGCCAAAAAACGAAAGTAAAGGGGCATGGGCGGAAACTAAATGGAAAGGGGAACGTAAAGAGTCCCAAAGTCTGAGCGAGTGACGCGTGACCGGGTTTGTGATGGAGGTGCGGGCCGATGATGGTAACCATAGCAAATTATGGACCAATAGGGGAAAAATATCGATGGCTTCCAAGCCGACCCATATGGGGATTTCAGTGGATGCATGAAGCAAAGTGATTTGGGCTAGCTGGGAAGCCTGATAGTAACGAAGAAAATTGGGAATCCCAAGTCCCCCGCTAAGCCTGTTGCGGAGAAGAATGGATCTGGAAACCCGTGGTTTAATAGGGCCCCAAATATATTGGAAGACCCGGGATTGAATAACTCTGTGATAATATGATGGGACTGCTATCGGGAGGACTCTGTAAAGATAAAGTAATTTAGGGAGCAGGGACATCTTAACAGCAGCAACTCTGCCCATCCAGGACACACACAGGGGTTTCCAAGATTGTAGTAAAGACGATAGCTGTGTCAACATAGGGAGGTAGTTGGACCGAAAAAGGGAAGCTGGGTCACCCGTCAGCTTTATGCCTAAATATGGCAGGGAGACAGTGGACCAGGTGAATGGGAAATATTCTTGGAGGTGAGCAACCTCATCATCAGGGAGAGACACATTGAGAGCCCGCGATTTAGATTGATTAACTTCTAGACCTGAGATTTTAGCAAATTTATCGAGAATTCGTAGTAGACTAGGGAGGGTTAGACGGGGGGAAGTTACAAATAGGAGAGCGTCGTCTGCAAATAGACAAATCTTGTGAGAGGTAGAGGCAATTTCTAGTCCCTTAATTTCAGGGCTGGACCTAATCAGGGCAGCCAGTGGCTCTATTGCCAAGGCAAAGAGTAGGGGGGATAGGGGGCAGCCTTGCCTAATGCCCCTACCAATTTGGAAGCTATCAGAGCGGAACCCCGAGTATTTGACATATGCCTGTGGGTGGCTATAGAGGGAGCCCATCCATTGTAAAAAATGTGGGCCGAAACCCCATCGGGAAAGTATAAAATTTAGATAGGGCCATGAAACTGTGTCAAAAGCTTTCCTGATGTCGAGGGACAGCAGGTGCATGGGGATTTTACGGCTTCTAGCAACGTGTTGAAGCAGGACCACTCTACGGATGTTATCGCTAGCTTGGCGGCGGGGAATAAAACCCACCTGGTCTTTGTGTATCATTCCTCCTATGATGGGATTAAGACGTAAGGCCATAATCTTGGCTAAAATCTTGATATCTAAATTGAGTAACGAGATAGGTCTAAAATTGGACCAGATTGTATTGTCTGAGTTGGGTTTGGGTATCATCGCTATAATGGCTGTCAAAGTGTCTCGGCCAAACGAATGCTGTTGCAGGATTGCATTGAAGGCTTTAGAGAGAAGTGGGGCCAAGGTGACAACAATTTTTTTATAGTAATTGCTCGAGAGTCCGTCTGGACCAGGTCTCTTATGGGGCTTAAGGGTTTTTATAGCCGAGATGACCTCCTCTACCGTTATAGATTTATCCAAAAGCTCACGATTGGAATCCGACAAAACTGGCAAGGAGACGTCTTGGAACAAAGCTTCAGCTTCAGCCGATGAGAAAGAAGATTGGGCCTTGTACAATTCTTCTAGTTTCCGACGGAAAATCGCTAAAACCTTAACGGGGTTGCTAGTAAATGAGTTCCTATCCGTGCGAAGCCGGACAGGGACATGGGTTTTATCTGGACGGCGGAGGCGTAGCGCCAAGAAGGTGTCAGGTTTGTTGGCCTTGGTATAGATGGTGTGGGCGGACCTGTGGATGGCCTTATCTGCCGACTCGGCCAGCAACAGGTCCAAGTCCACCTTGGCCCTTTCCATAGCTATCCTATGGGGCTCAGAGGGGGAGGATTGAAACCGGAGGAAGCATTGATGAAAGTCGTGTTCTCGTTGGGCTAGCTGTAATTTCCTATCACGATTTAAGTGGGTCGACACGGAGATACACTTACCCCTAATTACTGGTTTGTGTGCTTCCCACAGGAGAACTGGGGAAATTTCAGGTGTGGAATTGTGCTTAAGATATTCTGTCAGGGCAATCTGGATATCAAAACAATAGGACTGGTTAGTAAGGTGGGCTTCATTCATGCACCAGGTGCGATCTTTAGAGCGTGGGATCAAGGACGAGACTGAGGTTAATACTGCACAGTGGTCAGACCAGGTAATAGGCTGGATAGTGGAGCTAAGCAAAATGGGAGAGGAGGCAACCGATACAAAAATATGGTCAATCCTAGAAAATTACTTATGGGGGTAAGAATAAAATGTGTAGTTTTTCTTGGTTGGATTACATTCCCGCCATGAGTCAAGTAAGGAGGCCTGTTGAAGAAGTTTCCGAAAACGCAGAGAGGGAGAGTATTGATCAGGAGCATAAGGGGATTTGTCTAGGTGAGGCTGTAGTATCAGATTCGAGTCACCGCATAAGAACAGAGTGCCCTTGCAATGAGAACGTAGGACCTGGAACAAGTGTGAAAAAAAGGGAATTGGGTTGGTATTTGGGGCGTAATAGGAAACAAGAGTGACCTCTACTTCTTGGAGCAAACCAATCAATATAATGTAGCGGCCTTCAGGGTCTTTTATTTCTGAGGTCACTGTAAAAGGGAGTGAGTGATGTAGGGCAATAAGGACACCTCGGTGTTTTGTACTAGCTGAGGCAGTAAACACCTGAGGGTATTTAGGACTAAAATATTTTGGAGTATTGCGGTCAGAAAAATGAGTTTCCTGGAGGGCCACTATGTCAGCCTTCAAGGAGGCAAATGTTTGAAACGCCTTAACTCTCTTGTTTGGAGAATTCAGGCCCTTAACATTCAGGGAAAGAACATTCAGGGGGGCCATTTAAGGATGAGAAGATTACTATACCGAGGCCTCACCAGGGGACCCCGACCACGCCGACAGGAGAAGAGAAGAAAGAAGAGAGTAGAAAGGTGAGACAAGGAGGAGGAAGAAAGGGAAGGGGAGGGTTCGTAGGGCAAACCAGTAAACATCAGGAAGGGTGAGAGTCAAACTCTGTCGCCCGACCAAATAGTGCTCCGATCACCGGCCAGCCAGCCAGCACGGGGGTGGGTGCACCGTAGAGAGGGGGAGCAATGACTGCTCTCCGCCACAAACGGGGGATATAAAGATTGCGTTTCATATGGATACGTGAAAGGAATAACATACAGTAACTTTAAATCAAGCATATTCCTAACAACAAAAAGTAAAAAAAAAAACAAAACCATAAATGATAACTTACATAACGTTTTCAGACTAAACCGAGGGTGTGTTTGGTTAACACTTGCAGTGTATATAACGTCATATAACAGAGGATAAATACCTGGTCCTAAACCTGGGTATTAAAATACCCCATTCTCTCAGGGGGACACTCAAGGGTGTAGCGGGGTAGGGAAGGGAGCATGGGCGAGGGAGGGTAAGGGAAGGTAAAGGAGGATATGGGATTTTGGGGGTTTGGAGAGGATCTAGGGAAGGTTAAGGTAAGTTGGGAAGGGTGGGGAAAGGAAGGTGGGAGGGGGAAGGATTATTCCCGAGACATAAGTCCCGTGGGGGGACATAATGTAGAGCATATAGTAGGAACCAGAAGGTTCCTGATGGTGAACCAAACAACCAATAATAACTTTAAGACTGGAACTGTACCTGTGGTAATAGGGTTGTATTTGTAACACACATAATGCATAGGTATAGCTTAAAATGAACCTGGTAGGTGAGTGCAAAAATGTGTCATACTCACTCCAGGCCACAAAAAGTCGCGGCCCGAGGCGAGCAGACCCAAAACTGAATGGGGAACATGCCTGAATATATATGTATATATATAACAAAAAAAAATTTAAAGGCATAAAAAAGAAAAAGAAAAAATGGTAGATAGCAAAAAAAATAGAGGACTGGACCTGAGCAACCCCTGCAGGATCCACAGGATTGTAGTAGCCTCTCTCCGGGAGAATGGAGTGGAGAACCAATGCTGGCAGACTCTCCTAGCTTCTGCTTGATCTTCCGCAAGTGGAACAGTGCAGGGCAACAAGCATCATCTGAATATTAGTTCAGTTCGGCACTGGGGAAGAAAACAAGATACAACGAAAAAAAAGAAAAGGAAGGGGAGACCTGCAAGAAAAAAAAAAAATGAAGTTTAAACAAGCCTCTTCAGCGAGGTGAATACAATTGACGGTCAGGAGCTCCATCTCTATGTGAGCGAGCAGGGGTCCCCTTGCGGACTGAGGAGGGACCCTGCTGTGCTCTCCTCGGGGTGAAGGAGTACGGATGAGTGGCATCGCGGGCAGGGGTGCGGGGCAAGTTAGTCTCTGATGACTGAGCAGGGACGGCAAGGTGGAGGGATTCCAAGAGGCGCTGCAAGGATTCAGGCGACGTGCAGGAGTGTTGTTGGCCTTGATGGGTGAATTGCAGGGCGAAGGGAAATCGCCAAGTGTACTTCAGGTGGTGCTGGATGAGAACCTGCAGCTGGGGTTTCATCGCCCGTCTCCTGGCGATGGTGAGGGGAGCCAGATCAGAGAAGAGCTGATAGGTATGGCCCTGGAACAGGAGGGTATCCTTGTTCCGTGCAGCAGCAAGCAATTGTTCCTTCGTGCGAAAGAAGTGCAGCTTGATGATAATGTCCCGGGGGGGGCCATCTTGTTGGCGGCGGGTTAGGGCTCTATGGATCCTATCGAACTCCAGGCGTTCAATTGGGATGGAGGGTGCAAGCTCTTGGAACAAGGCTGTAGAGAAAGATTGCAGGTCATCTACAGTTTCAGGGATGTTGCGGATACGCAAATTGGACCTGCGCGAGCGGTTCTCGGCGTCTTCCAAATGAGAGAGAAGCGCGGCGTTCTCTTCACGGAGAGCCGCCTGCTCTTGGGCCTGTTCCTGGAGAGTTAGTTCAATGTCATCCACCCGAGATTCGAGGTCTGATGTACGTTGACCAAGCTCTCTGATTTCCCGGGACAGCCTATTGGTGATCTGATCCGAGGTGGATTTGAGCGCTTTGTGAAGCATGGCCTCCATATATTTAAAGAAGTCCCCTTGTGACATACCTGATGGCGGTATAGTAGATGATTCACCGGGGTGTGCTTCGATGTCTTCATCGTCCTCACTTTCAGCACGGGTGGATCTGTCTGGTGAGGCCGCGAGCTGCTTAGCCAAGGCCTTCGCCGCCATTTTGGACGAGGCGCGGGCCAAGGCCTCCTTAATGGGTTTAGGCTTCGTTTTGCCTCGATGTCCGGTCAGGACCATTCCGGGAGGTGCCTGGTGATTACCGGAGAGGAGTGCTGGGAAGAATGGGGTTGCCGGGCGGTCCAGATCGTTAGTCAGAGCCCGTTGTAGTGGCGGGGAGTGCGGAGCTCTAGAAGGACACGTCTTCCATCACGAGCTTCGCGCATGCGCCCCCCCCGCCAGCGTAGTTTTCATCGCAAGTGCTTTGTGAATCAGGCACTTGCGATGAAAACTTGCGGCGGTGTAACGTATCTACGATACGTTACGCCGCCGCTCACCTAAGTGAATCTGGCCCTAGGATCCCTTTTTAAATATAGGTGGCACATTGTTCTTGCGTCATTCTAGTAGTACCACACCAGTAATTAAAGAGTCCCTAAAAATGAGAAACTATTTTTGGGATTTATCCTACTCTCCTTTACAATCTAAAGTTTGTTTGGAATTTTTGAGGCGTGGATTTGTATTTTACACATTCTATCTTATTCTTTATAACTTTCAAAGGATGATATTGTTCCTTCCTATCTGCATTTTTTTTAAATGTTCTTTCTTTATTCTTTATAGCTTTTTTATCTTTGGATCACATAGGTTAAATTTTTAGCCTTTTAAACATTTTGCCAATGGAAATATATTTTACACTGTGTTTACATACAGTCAGTTTGAAACAATCTAATTTCCATTCTGTGTTCTAGAATGACATTATTCTCACCTAGTCTAATGGCCCGTACACACGATCCGAATATTGGACGAAAACGATCGTATGATTTTCGGATCGTGTGTACATTACTTTCAAGAGCCGATCACAACAGTTCATCCGATATTATTAGATCAGACAAGCACGACAATTTTCCTCGTACGATGTCAGATTGTTCAATGTTTGTTTAGTCAGTATAGTTGTCGTCCGAAAATACAATACAAATACATTACAACACATGACATCACTTCCGATAATTTTTTTCTGTCGTACAAGAATTTTCCTGACTTTAATAACCTACTTAATTTTACTTGCGACTATTAAGCGAAAAAGTCGTACGATCCGTCATACGATATTCGGATCGTGTGTACGAGGCGTAAGTCTTTGATAGTATCCCCCAGATTTGCGAAAATTTGCTCTATTTAAAAATGTAATATTTTTTTTTCATAGCATGTACTTGTTGTTTAAAACTCACATTAAAAGAAATCTTGTTCTGGTCAGTGCTACCCAGATGTTCTTTTATATGAACATTAGCAATAAGCTCTGCATGGTTTGAGATCACTAGGTCCAGAAAAGCATTATTTCTAGTTGAGGATTCTATAAATTCTACAAAAAAATGTTTTGTAATAGATTTATCATTTTCAGCCCTTATACAGCAGTGCGTTTT
The DNA here is from genome assembly GCF_905171775.1 of Rana temporaria. NCBI lineage: Eukaryota > Metazoa > Chordata > Amphibia > Anura > Ranidae > Rana > Rana temporaria. The sequence continues at coordinate 329,181,069 of NC_053493.1, forward strand.
CTCCAGTCAATTTCCGGGTAGTTAAAATCCCTATTATTTCAACTGTTCCAGTCCTTGCAGCCTTTTCTATCTGTGCAAGGAGCTGAGTCTCCACCTCCTTATTAACACTGGGTGGGGGGTGGCTGCGAAAAACTCAAAGAATTATCTCATACACCCATACACCCATATGCAGCTACACCCATAATGCCAAAGTACAAACATACTCTCAATCAGTGTTGCCAACTGACCTGGACATTTTATAGATAGGCAACTCCTATCCTCATATTAATTAGTGGTTCCAAATTAATAATATCTACTGCAGTAGAGAACAGACACAAAAGATACACTCAGCATCTTTCCAAATAACGGTTCTGCTTTATTATGATGTAATTTTATACGGTTTTTATACACATGATTACGTAGGTATCACATTAATATTACAATTGTACGTTTATGGTAACAAGGGGCGTAACATTGGCAGACTAATTCTAATCGGGACTTGAAATAATGCAAACATGTACTGAAAACATTATTAGTGCCGTGTGCACAATGAAGTCAGTGTGCAATACATACAAAATAGAATAGAATTATATACAGAACTTACAAATTTCCTTAGCACAACCTACCAGATTGAAATTTACTGACACAACACCCAATATTGGGCTGTGAAAAACTCAAAGAATTAACCCATACACCTATATGCAGCTACACGCATAATGCAAAAGTATCAACATACTCTCAATCAGTGTTGCCAACCTACCAGATTGAATTTTTTTTTTTTAACAGAAATTTACCAGATTGAATTTTACTGACACAACACCCAATATGTACTGGCACAGCCATATTTTTATTGGCATTTACAAAAGTTACAAAACTACAGTTTTAAGTTCAAATTTCAGTATTTAGGCTACAAATAAATACAATATGCAATTAGCAATGTGATTTAATATCTTTTTTTATTTTCAATATAGTAAGTAGCTCAGGGACAGGAGGACAAGAAATTAGAATGGACAGGCACACACTCATGAAATAGATTTTCACAGTGAAACTGACAGCAGTGTGAAGCAGCACAGATGATGATGACACCTCACCCACACAACACGTCCCCTCCTGAGTCACAACAGTCTCTCTCCACACAAGGAGGTCCCTTCAGTCCACTCCAATCCAAACAGCACTGACAGTCCCACTCCCGGCTTGCCTTGATCCTGTCCCTCAGAGCCACACATGAGGCTCTGGTTACTTCTTTGGCTCCCTAGCACCATGACATCACACAACAGACTCAGGCACCACCTCCACCAGAACTGCCCCCCGTCGACACTGCCTGAACACACCGTGGTAGGCACTCAGATGGTCATAGCTGACTCCAGACAAGAACTGTGCATGTGCAGTTTGGAGCTGAGCATCACTTTTACATTATTTACTGGCAACCATTCCTGTAACTGGCATTTACTGGCAGGAGAAATGTGCCCATTTGTTTTATTGGCTGCCTGTAACAATACTGACGGTTGGCAACCCTGCTCTCCATCAACAACAACAAGGTTGTTTTTCATACCCACTTTGAGATCACTTCTCACATAGAGATAGGCACCACCACCTTTTTGTTTTATCCTGTCTTTCCAAAAGAGAGCATAGCCAGAAATATGAATTGCCCAATAACGTAACAGGTTTTTAAATGTTACCTGAGTGACTTTCAGATTGTAATATAATCTTTCCTACAACTGTTCACCAACACGGCTAATAGTTAATTTCGCCTGTGTTAAAAAAAAATCAGAAAGAAGAACCTAAATACCTACCTTTCAAGTGGTCAGTATAATCATTTTTTGTTTCCACAGTTACAAGTGTAGCTGCTGTTCAAAGTTTCCAAGGGTGTGGGATAGTATGCCTGTGCTGGAAGTGCTGTGGTTCCTTCCACTGGCCGCTACTACTGTGTCCTCTGCTGACACAGTGGCTAGTGGAAAAAATACAATGGGTAGGGGGGGTTAGGGTATACTATAAATTCAAAATGGTCAGATCCCAGTGGCATCTGTACCTGTGGAAGAAAATTAAGCTTTGAAATGTTGCTCGCTGGAGAGGTAAGTATCCATCGTCTTCTTTTACAGCAGGGGTCTTCAAACTATGACCCTCCAGTTGTTCAGGAACTACAATTCCCATCATGCCTAGTCATGTCTGTGAATGTCAGATTTTTACAATGCCTCATGGGAAGTGTAGTTTCACCACAGCTGGAGGGCCGTAGTTTTAAGATCCCTGTTTTACAGGATGCAACATGGTACTTTTAAGGCCCCATTCACACGAGGCGGACTCTGTTCCTACGGAGTCCGCCTGCTCCCGCCAGCTCAGCGGGAGATCAGTCCGCAAATCTCCGCTGAGCCGACGGATGACAAGCTCCTCTCTGCTCACTAAGCGGGGAGGGGCTTGTCGGGCACCGCTGTCTCCTATGGAGCAATCTGATTAAAACGGACAGCATGTCCGTTTTCATCAGATCTTACCTGATCCGATCCGCATGGACGGATGGGGACGTGCCCCCCATACAGTACGTCTGTTTTTAGCGGATCGGATAGGGTCGGATGTCAGCGGACATGTCTCCGCTGACATCCGACGCTCCATAGGATTGCATGGAGCGGCCGTTCAGGTCCGCCGTCAAAACTGACAGGCGGACCCGAACGGTCCGTCGTGTGAATGAGGCCTTATTTCTGTGCAGTAAGAGGAACCCTAATTTAAATTTAGCATTTATTATCCTTAGCATTACCGGTGCTGCAATGTACAGTATGTATATCATTGACATGAGCATGTTGGAATGTTTCCTGCTTTATTTCAATCAGTTATGTTAATCATACCTCGGTGCTTCAATTCATACTGCAAACTAAGGTGAAAGAAACACTACTGACAATTTGATTTCATGTGGAATAATTGCACTACAGATGTAAAAAACCCTTGAATATTTCATGTAAAATATTTAGTCTTAGATTGGCTCAATAAAAACCATTGATTTTTGTTAAATAATAATTGGGTGCGATGCTTTGTTTGTACTGCTATTGATTGGATGTCAGATAGCTACGAGAGTTAAACATTTATCAGTTGGGTCTTTTAAGAAACAAAATAATTCTTCCTTCAGGATAATAATGACAGCCAAATTTGTTCTCTGATCAATGAGCTCCCTGTGTGTAGAGCATATTGTTACTAAGTATGTTTTATGGTCTTTCCTGAAAATATGATTGCTGTGTAATTTCTTGGGAGCAGCAGCGTGGAAAGTCAGCAACAGAAGCAAGGCAACTATCACTGTCTCCTGAGTCTAAAGAAAATGCAGCACTCTATAGTTTATCTGTAAGAGAATGAGCTTACCATTGATCAGATTCATTAACTTGAATTTCTTGTTAGATTGTCAAATGTATTTTACTAGCATTTAATATTTTATACAGCAGTATACAGGCTAGCAGGTTAGTAAAAAGTAGGGTTGTCCCGATACCACTTTTTTAGGACTGAGTACGAGTACCGATACTTTTTTTCAAGTAGTCGCCGATACCGAATACCGATACTTTTTTTAAAATGTGTCCCCAAATGCAGCGATGTCCCCCCACAGATGCAGCCATGTATCCCCCCATCCAGCCATTGTCTCCCCCCATGCAGCAATGTATCCCCCCATCCAGCCATTGTCACCCCCCATCCAGCAATGTATCCCCCCATCCAGCCATTGTCACCCCCCATCCAGCCATTGTCTCCCCCCATCCAGCCATTGTCACCCCCCATCCAGCCATTGTCTCCCCCCATCCAGCCATTGTCACCCCCCATCCAGCCATTGTCTCCCCCCATCCAGCCATTGTCACCCCCCATGCAGCCATTGTCACCCCCCATGCAGCCATTGTCACCCCCCATGCAGCCATTGTCACCCCCCATGCAGCCATTGTCTCCCCCCATCCAGCCATTGTCCCCCCCCATGCAGCCATTGTCACCCCCCATGCAGCCATTGTCACCCCCCATGCAGCCATTGTCACCCCCCATGCAGCCATTGTCTCCCCCCATCCAGCCATTGTCACCCCCCATGCAGCCATTGTCACCCCCCATGCAGCCATTGTCACCCCCCATGCAGCAATGTATCCCCCCATCCAGCCATTGTCACCCCCCATCCAGCAATGTATCCCCCCATGCAGCCATTGTCACCCCCCATGCAGCCATTGTCACCCCCCATGCAGCCATTGTCACCCCCCATGCAGCAATGTATCCCCCCATCCAGCCATTGTCACCCCCCATCCAGCCATTGTCACCCCCCATCCAGCCATTGTCACCCCCCATCCAGCAATGTATCCCCCCATGCAGCCATTGTCACCCCCCATGCAGCCATTGTCACCCCCCATGCAGCCATGTGTGTCTCCCCCCATCCAGCCATGTGTGTCTCCCCCCATGCAGCCATGTGTGTCTCCCCCCATCCAGCCATGTGTGTCTCCCCCCATCCAGCCATGTGTGTCTCCCCCCATCCAGCCATGTGTGTCTCCCCCCATCCAGCCATGTGTGTCTCCCCCCATCCAGCCATGTGTGTCTCCCCCCATCCAGCCATGTGTGTCTCCCCCCATATGCAGCCATGTGTGTCTCCCCCCATCCAGCCGTGTGTCTCCCCCCCATCCAGCCATGTGTCCCCCCCATATGCAGCCATGTGTGTCTCCCCCCATCCAGCCGTGTGTCCCCCCCATATGCAGCCATGGCCCGCTTACCTGCTACCGCCGACTGTGTAAAGTACTACGGTCGGCCAGGAACATTACAGCTTTGAATAGCTTTGTAATGATTGGCGCCACGCTGCGTGTATAGACACTCCCCCTCGCTCGGGATTGGACAGTTCACCCGAGCAAGGGGGAGTGTCTATGCGTGGCGCAAATCATTACAGCTATTCAAAGCTGTAATGTTCCCGCCCGTATTACACAGTCAGCGGCGTAACGGCGGCGGATCGCAGCGGCGAATTGCGGCTCCGGTTGCGGCGGTCGGCGGTGGTCGGCGGGCTCGGCGGCGGCGGCGGCTGCGCGGCGCGGGGGGGTTAAGTATTCTATTTGTGTATCGGGGCGGGGTATCGGCGTCTGACTACCGCCGAAAAAACTCGGAATCGGTCCCGATACCGATACTAGTATCGGTATCGGGACAACCCTAGTAAAAAGACAAATGTTCATTGGAACCTTCTTTATTTCATTGGTTTTGCAGGATAAGAAAAAAACTGTTAAAGTTAAAGTGTTACAAAACCCACAACAGTAAAATCAGTCTGTACATGCAGTAAAGCATGCTTTTTATACTCACTGTGGAATCTAAAGAGTTAATTCTCTGCATTGTTTAAAAAGGCTGTGTGCACAGATCCTCCTCGTCTTGCATTGTTTTCAAAACATGTCCATATAAGACAGGGTTACTGGAGTCAGGCTGCACGTGCTCAGTTTGGTACAGAGTTTTTTTTTTTTGTCTTGGGAGAGTGCATGTGATCAGCATAGGGCACATCAAAGTGGGTATGAAAAACAACAGTCTCTGCTAAAAAAAAAGGAAAAAAAATTATAATGTTTGAGGGTTATAAGTACATTTCTAGCAAAAAATACAGATTAAGCTGGGTTCACACATGCTACGACCGCGGTTCACAGCAGGGGGTCCAGTGTGTCCCTGTTTACCAATTCAGGTGCGAATCAGGTCTGAATTTTCCCTTTCCAATTGCGAACTGCGTCCGCCCCGGAGATGTGTGAACCGGCTCCATTGAGAGCCGGTCACAGTCATGCGAATTGGATGCGGGGAAACCCACATGAAGTTCACATGCTGTATATGGGATCCCGGCTTTAACCACTTCCATACAGGGCAGTTATACACCCATCCATACCAGGCCTATTCTGGCACTTCTCTCCTACATGTACAAATCATATTTTTTTGCTAGAAAATTACACAGAACCCCCAAACATTATATATGTTTTTTTAGCAGACACCCTAGGGAATAAAACGACGGTCATTGAAACGTTTTATCTTGCACGCCATTTGCGCAATAATTTTTCAAACGCCTTTTTTTTTGAAAAAAATTGTTTCATGAATTAAAAAAAATAACAAAACAGTAAAGTTAGCCCAATTTTTTTGTAAAATATGAAAGATGATGTTACACCGAGTAAATAGATACCTAACATGTCACGCTTTAAAATTGCGCACACTCATGGAATGGCGCCAAACTTCGGTACTTAAAAATCTCCATAGGCAACGCTTTGAATTTTTTTACAGGTTACCAGTTTAGATTTACAGAGGAGATCTAGTGCTAGAATTGTTGCTGGCACTCTAACGCACGCGGCGATACCTCACATATGTGGTTTTAACGGTGTTTACATATGTCGGCGGGACTTGCGTGTGCGTTCGCTTCTGCGCGCGAGCTACTGGGGACAGGGGCGTTAAAAAAAAAAAATGTATTTCTTTTTTTTTTTTTTACATATTTATTTATTTTTTTACACTTTTTTTTTATTTCTTTTTTTTTTATTATCACTTTTATTCCTATTACAAGGAATGTAAACATCCCTTGTAATAGGAATGTGTGTGACAGGTACTCTTTATGGAGAGATGCAGGGTCAATAAGACCCCACATCTCTCCTCCAGGCTGGAAAGCATGAAATCGGTGAAAAAAAATTCACCGATCTCATGCTTGTGGTTGCTTAGCAGCCGCAATTGCGGCTTTGTTTACTTACGGGGACCCGGGCGTGACGTCATCACATCGCGCCCGGGTCCTCCGACGGTCATAGAGATGACTGGTGACCATCTGGTCACCAGTCATCTCTATGCTTCCTGCCAGCGCTGGACGATTCGTTCTCCGGGCCCCCGATGGCACGGGAGAGCCCGGAGAAGCACCGGATGGCGGCGGGAGGGGGGATGTCCCCTCCCGCCGCCTGTAAGAACGATCTAGCGGCGGAATCGCCGCTATGATCATTCTTACGTTGTGCAGAATCGCCGGCAGGAGAGAAGGATATCTGAATGATGCCTCTCGCTGCAGGCATCATTCAGATATCCACCCGGAAAGCCCAGGACGTCATATGACGTCCTCCTGGATCGGGGAGGGGTTCCTGCCGCCGTCATTTCACAATGACGCGGTAAGGAAGTGGTTAAAGGAGTTGTAAAGGTACACGTTTTTTCACCTTAATGCATTCTATGCATTAAGGTGAAAAGAACATCTGAGGATTAGCAGCCCCCCCATTTACTTACCTGATCCCTCGAATGTCCGGCGCCGTGAACACGCTGTCTTCTTGGCCAGGCTTCTCGGCTCATTCATTGGTTGATTGAAAGCAGCGCAGCCATCGGCTCGCGCTGCTGTCAATCACATCCAATGACGAGGCGCGCCGGTGGTGGGGCCGAGTGATACAGTGAGCGGCTATGGCCGCCGGCTCGCTCGCATGAAGGTGGTTAGTTCTTGCGGGGAGGAGCCGAGACAGCCGCCGAGGGACCCCAGAAGTCCAGGTTCGGGGCCACTCTGTGCAAAACAAGCTGCACAGTGGATTATGTTTGTTATTTTAAAAAATAAATACATTTACCTGTACAACCCCTTTAAACTTGTAAACAAGAAGTGCCACAAAAAAAAACTAGTTTTGTAGTAATCTTTCACAAGGAATTAAATAATATTTCTTCTACCAACTATTTTGATTACAAAGATTGAGAACTTTTTTGTGATTGAGTTAATAGATATTTGGTTTAATATCTGTCACTTTTATTCACACACATTGGTTGGACTTGATGGACTTGTGTCTTTTTTCAGTCTCACCTACTATGTAACTTGTAACTATGTCACTGTGGGCCAGATTCACAGAAAAAGTACGCCGGAGTATCTGCTGATACTCCGGCGTACTTTCAAATTTGCCGCGTCGTATCTTTATTTTGAATTCTCAAACAAAGATACGACGACATTTGGCTAAGATCCGACAGGTGTACGGCTTTGTACGCCTTCGGATCTTAGGATGCAATACTTCGGCGCCCGCTGGGTGGAGTTCGCGTCGTTTTCCGCGTCGGGTATGCTAATTAGCTGTTTACGGCGATCCACGAAGGTACGCATGGTCGTCGCATTCTCTTACGTCGTCGCTAGTCGGCTTTTCCCGTCGTAAAGTTGCGAATGCTATTTAGGTGGTGTAAAAATAGACAGGCCATGTTAAAAGATTGGCCGTCGTTCCCGCGTCAAATTTTACATTTTTTTTTGCGTAAGACGTCCGCGAATAGGAAAGGACGTAAGGCACGTCGCCGTTCAAAAAATTACATCTGTGCGACGTCATTTCGCGCAAAGCACTGCGGGAAATTTCAAAACGGAGCATGCGCAGTACGTTCGGCGCGGGAACGCGCCTAATTTAAATGATACACGCCCCATTTGAATTTGGCGGGCTTGCGCCGGACGGCATTACGCTACGCCGCCGCAAGTTTACAGGCAAGTGCTTTGCGAATCAAGCACTTGCGCTGAAAACTTGCGGCGGTGTAACGTAAATGACATACGTTACGCCGCCGCAAATGTATGTGAATCTGGCCCTTTGTATTTAATTAATTTATTATTGTTTTGCTTGTTTGCACAATATCCATTGATATGTTTTTTTTCTGGTATCATTCTTACTTTTACACTGGGTAATCCGAGCTAGCGCTGCTGTTATCTATTGTTAATTTGTGGTAAAGTGTTTTTACCGAAGATTCTACAATAAAGGTGACATTAGATGTGCGACCAACCACAATTGTTTCTTTTTTCCTGTCAGGACTGCTGTGACCTGGGCCAGCACCTATTAATGTGTTAGCAGTGGTGGATCAGTGGACGCTACGTACACACAATCGGAATTTCCGACAACAAATCTTCAATGTGAGCTTTTGGTCGGATATTCCGACCGTGTGTACGCTCCATCTGCGACTTTGCTGTCAGAATTTTCGACAACAAATGTTTGAGAGCTGGTTCTCTATTTTTCCGACGGCAAAAGGTTCCTGTCGGAAACTCTGATCGTCTGTATGCAATTCCGATACACAATAATCCTACGCATGCTCGGAATCAATTTGACGCATGCTCGGAATCATTGAACTTAATTTTTCTCGGCTCATCGTAGTGTTGTACGTGATTGCGTTCTTGGCGATAGGAATTTACGACAACATTTACGTGACCGTGTGTATGCAAGACAAGTTTGAGCCAACATTCCGTCTGAAAAAAATCCACGGTTTTGTTGTCGGCATGTCCGATTGTGTGTACGCGGCATTAGTCTTTAAACTGATGTTTTATATTTTATTAACTATTTATAGAACTAAAACAAACTTGCAGGATGTCAAATGTAAATATGAAAAAAAAAAAATAGAACACCAGCTGTCACTGGATATAGCAATAGATAGACAGGCAGACAAATAGACAGACTAGAGATAGACTAGAGATAGATAGATAGATAGATAGATAGATAGATAGATAGACAGACAGACAGACAGACAGACAGACTAGAGATAGATAGATAGAGAGATAGATAGAGGGGCAGATCAACAGAGAGAGTACGCCGGCGTATCTACTGATACGCCGGTGTACTTTCAAATTTCCCGCGTCGTATCTTTAGTTTGAATCCTCAAACCAAGATACGACGGCCTCTGGGTTAGATCCGACAGGCGTACGGCTTCGTACGCCTTCGGATCTTAGATGCAATACTTCGTCGTCCGCTGGGTGGAGTTTGCGTAGTTTTCCGCGTCGGGTATGCAAATTAGCTATTTCCGACGATCCACGAACGTACGCGCGGCCTTCGCATTCTTTTACGTCGTCTCTAGTCGGCTTTTTCCGGCGTATAGTTAAAGCTGGTGTTTTGCGGTGTATAGTTAGACATGCCATGTTAAGTATGGCCGTCGTTCCCGCGTTTAATTGCGTAAGTCGTCTGTGAATCGGGATGGACGTAATTCACGTCTATGTTAAAAAAAATGACGTCCTAGCGACATCATTTAGCGCAATGCACGGCAGGAAATTTAGGGACGGCGCATGCGCAGTTCATTCGGTGCGGGGACATGCTTCATTTAAATGAAACACGCCCCCTAATCGCCGATTTGAATTCCGCCGCCAGATATAGACTACGCCGCCGTAACTTACGGCGCAAAATCTTTAAGGATTCGAAGATAACACAAGTAAGTTATGGCGGCGTAGCGTATCTCTGATACGCTGCGCTGGGGCAGATCTTTGTGGATCTGCCCCAGAGAGTTTAGAGATAGATAGACAGACTAGAGATAGATAGATAGATAAATAGATAGACAGACAGATAAGGTATAACAATACACAGACACTTATGCCGGGTACAGACGAGAGGATTGATCCGCGGATACGGTCCGAGGATTTCCGCGGATTTGGATCCGATGGAGTGTACTCACCATCGGATCGAAATCTGCGCCGAAATCCCATTGCGATGACGTGTCGCGCCGTCGTCGCGATGATGACGCGGCGACGTGCGCGACGCTGTCATATAAGGATACCCACGCATGCGTCTAATCATTACGACGCATGCGAGGGAGAGAATCGGACGGATCGATCCGGTGAGTCTGTACAGACCACCGGATCGATCCGCTGAAGCCGATTCCAGCGGATAGATTTCTTAGCATGCTAAGAAATTTTTATCTGCTGGAAATCGGTCGGCCCGAAAAAAATCTGCGGTAAAAAATCCGCTGGGATGTACACACCAGCGGATCTATCCGCTGGAACTGATCCGCAGATCAATTCCAGCGGATAGATCCTCTCGTGTGTACGGGGCCTCAGTTGTAAATATTTTATTTTATTAAAAACACTAATCCGCCATACCCACATAAAAACTGCACTTAGGAATATAGATTTGCCATTTAATTGAAACACTGACTTGCCGTAATTAGAAACAAATGGACTGTGTCAACACACATCCAGCTGTTCTGGATGGCTGGCACTTATAGCAGCGATCAATACCCACAATATTATGCCATGTAGATTCGGTCACTAGCTGAATCTCTACCCTTCATTGAGCGACCAGCTGATTTGTGATGAATCCATAACAAGACAGGAAAGCCCCTGTATTTCAGCCATCAGAAAGATACGTTTTATTGTCTAGTCAAGCATATATGACTTGTTGAGTTGTACTTTGATTTTCCGCACATCTAGCATTATGCATTATTTCCCTTCAGCACTTCACAATGCTATTTCTGGAAAGGACAGAAAATAACAAGATTTGGAAACTGATTTGTTCCATTTTAAAATATTCCTGTCATAATCCGTCCAATTAAAGCAGACCTTTAGTCATTTTTTCATATTTCCCTCTATTAAATCTTCTGCCCTTGTTGTTTTAACTTTGGATAGTAACACATTGTTTTTCTGCCAGTAAATACCTTCTACATCCTACTTTCTCTTCCTTGTCTGGTAAAAAAAAAAATGACATCATGCACAGCTCTCTCTTAGGCCCCTTTCACACGTGCAGACCAAATGTCCGCTTTTTCGTCCATCCGTTTGCGGATGAAAAAGGGACATACATTGGTCTCTATGTGATTGCGGGTGTCAGCGGATAAACATGACGCCCGTAATCACCCGCCTCCGCAAACATCCGATTCTGCAGACGGAAGAAGATCCTATTTTTTCTTCCGTCTGCCAAGCAGATTGGATGAACACGGACATACGGTCTGTGTTCATCCGCTACCCCATAGGGGAGAGCGGAGAAAAGACAGGGCGGTCCTTGTACAGTGTGCGGAGACCGCCCTGTCACCTGCCGGCTCAGCAGGGATCAACGTAGCGATCCCCGCTGAGCTTACGGACATACGGAGGCGGATCATTACTGAAAGGGGCCTTACTCTCGTGAGAGTTTGCCAGGAAGGGAGGGAGATGAGTCATAAGAGGGCCAATCAGAGCTGCAGGTGTGTTTATGTAAATCCAGGAAGTGAACAGGCAGCAGTTTCAGCTGCCCACAGTTAAAATGGATGCAGCCAGATTTAGTGGAGGGAGGGATTTCTACAGCATATTTGGCAAGTACAGAATCACAGTATATATAAAATAATATACAAAGAGGGAAGCTTCAGAATGGCAAAGATCTTTTTATTACAAATTATGTGAACAGACTGCAGTTCCTCTTTAACCACTTCCCGACCAGTCACCGCAGTTATACTGCGGCAGGTTGGCTCCCTGGGGAAGCCGTCGTAGCTATACGTCGGCTCGCTTTTAGACCACTAGGAGGCGCGCGCCCGCGGCATTCCACTAGAGTCAATGCACGTGCCCGGCAGTCACAAAGAATGTCGTGCACCCGCGATCGCTCCACACAGAGACAGAAAAGAGATCTGTCAATGTAAACAGACAGGCCTCCATGCTGTCGGAGGAGAGGGGACTAATTCTTCTCACGGTCGTGTGTAGGCTTTAACGATGGGATAAAACGCGCATGCTCAGAAGCAAGTTATGAGACAGGAGCACTCGTTCTGGTAAAACTATCGTTTGCAATTAAGATAGCACATCCGTCACGCTGTAACAGACTGAAAAGCGCAAATCGTCTCTCACCAAACTTTTATTAACAAGAAATTAGCAAAAGCAGCCCAAAGGGTGGCGCCATCCGAATGGAACTTCCCCTTTATAGTGCCGTCGTACATGTTGTACGTCACCACGCTTTGCAAGAATCACGTCGAGAAAAACGTTGTTTTTTCCATGACATTAAAAACGGTCGTGTGTACGCGGCATAAGTATTTTTAGAAGAAGTCAGCACTGGCACATCCAATTTTTCTCGTGTTGCAGGTTTCCCTAAAAATATAAGTAAACCCTAAAACAAAACATACACAGTATGCTTTAAAATGCATTTGTGCATCCACTTTGCATAGACTTTCAAACACAGCTAAACCAATCTCCTAAATGTTACCTGGAGATCTTGCTAATGTGGCATTTTCACTCTGCCGCACATTTTCGTACTGTCTTAGATAGCTAGACTGTAGTCAGTGCACATCATGCGGCCGGGTTGCTTAGAGCTGAATGTTAGAACCCAGCAATAGACCAGTCTGACTTTACATCCATGGCCTAGACCAGTGATGGCCAGGGCTGGACTGGGACCGAAATTTGGCCCTGGACTTCATCCAGACTGGCCCACTTTGACAGGTCTCTGCCATGGCGGCTGGACAACTCCTGCACCCCCCCTGGCCCCCCAATCCCCCTCTCCCCCTTCACTAGCCACTAGCCGTTCTATTTATTAGAGTAGAACGACTGGTACTGGTACTCTTATAGGCAGTACCAGTGGGGAAGCTAGACATTATTTCACCCGGTACAAAGAATCAGTTCGGTGCCCCCCCTTATGGGACAAGATTAGGCAGAAATGAGAAAATCACAGGCCATAGCTATTGAGTCAGCTGTCATACTCCTATGTTGTCCCCCCAGCTCCTCCCCCTGCTTCTTTGTTCCCCCCAGGTGAGTGCTGTGGGGAGGGAGAGGAGGTGAGCGCTGCGGGGAGGGAGAGACAGAGGAGCGGAGGGGGGAGGCGGTCCACTGTCACTGAAACCGGCCCACCGGGAAACTCCCTGTAGTCCCAATAGCCAGTCCATCCCTGGTGATGGCGAACCTTGGCACCCCAGATGTTTTGGAACTGCATTTCCCATGGTGCTCATCTACACTGTAGAGTACATGAGCATCATGGGAAATGTAGTTCTAAAACATCTGGGGTGCCAAGGTTCACCATCACTGGCCTAAGCCATGCTTAGATCTGAGAAACCAGAGATATGAGATAGCTTTGTAACGTTGCAAATACATTATTTAGGGATTAGGGAATGATTATGCTCTTTCACCGACTGATTCATACATGACTACATTATGCCTGCTTGCTTTAGAAATGGAAGCTTGACATCTACTTTAATGTACATGAGGAGGTCAGTTGGCTACTAACGCAGAAATATCAACAGTCTGTAACAATGTCTTTATGCTGTTGGCAGGTGTCCTATAGGCCAGGCACAGATTTATGTTCATGTTCTTTCCAGCAGTTATGCCAGAAGAAAGGAATTGGGGATTATATTTTCTCTGAACAACACAGCACTTTATTTCTGATCATAATAAAGGGTTACATGGGATGGAGGCAACAGAGGATAAAAACACTGCCTATACGGCTATAATAACTACTGCAAGGTAATGTGGACTGGTCAATTGATGCAGCTCATGCCGAGATTAAAAATTGACCTCTAAAAAAGGGCTATTTATATTTAAAGTGTCCCGCTAACAAAATACTATTTCACATTCATCTCTAGGTGAAAACACAATTTTTATCAAGGCTTTTACCATAGCTGCCAATTGTCCCTTTGTTTTTTGAGACTGTCCCTCCTATGGAATTAAATTCCTCTGTGCATTTTCCCTCCTTATTTGTCCCTGTTTTTGGTATTTTGTATAAAGTGCCCTAAATAAATGTTCTACAAAACCTCTACAAAAAATGCTATACAGCTCAAAACCTTTCATTGAACCGCTCAATTATTGTATTTATTTTTATTAAAGGCCAGTAAAAAAAAAGGGAATAAAAAATACTTGTGGGGATAGCTGAATGATGCCTACAGCTTCAGACATTATCCAGACATCTTTTTTCCAGCCAGTGATTCTGGCTGGGAGGGAGCCTCATCCTTACACGATGATGGAAGAGGTCTCCTGGAACACAGGGGCTGGAGAAGCTATTGGAACGAATGCCCGGTTAAAGTTCTCTATTATGGACTCTGGCAGGTGAAGGTTGGTGAGTGCGACACAGTGGATGTCCTGGAAGAGGCATGCCAGGGGAGCTGGGTGCGAGGCCAGAGGAGAGACTGTGGGAATCGTGTCAAGTCGCTGCGGCCTGCGGGCGCAGAATTTGCAGGCCGGACTAGCTGGGATCAGTATTCCACCAAGTTAAATGTTGCTAAATTACTGGGCAGCCAGGGAGAGGTACTGCAGGCCTCTGGCCTATTAACTTTGCAGCCAACTACCACCAAGTACAACTAATTACAGCCAACAAGCTGGGATTGTTCAGAGTGATCCCCTTATGTCAAGTGAAGATTATGGGGCAGACAGGCTAACAGTTTACAGTGGAAGTTTTGTGCAGTAGAAGAGAAGTCCTGGGAGCAACAGTTTTCAGGAGCTGTGCAGAGGAGGAGCACTAGTCTGCATGGGTTTATGCAGGGAAGTGACTGTAAATGTTAGGGTTCATCAGTTCTTCAAGGCTTAAAGGGTCACTAAAGGAAAAATATTTTTTTGCTGAAATGACTGTTTACAGGGTATAGAGACATAAAAGTTAACTGATTCCTTTTAAAAATGATTACAAATAGATAAAAATCAATCATATAATGTGCCTGCAGGTTAGTTTCACTTTTAAACTGGTTTCATGTTCCTGTGAACTAGAGAGACACACAGAACAAAAACAAACAAATCCAGGGCAGTGTTTTGTTTTTAAAATGAATCTGATTGGTTCTGTTAAGTTTTAGACACACAGTAATGACAGCTTAGACCACCGTGAAAAGCTCCCAGTACTGTGGTTATAAGGAGACAGACAATCAGGAAGTGTGGAGATCACAGCAGAATTACAGCAACTTCAAAGCAAAAACGAACAATGAGGACATGAAACCAGTACTGCAGTAAGGTAAAGGAAGCTATTTAGCTAAAAAAAAAAATTCCTTTAGTGATCCTTTAATGTATTTGTTCAGTTACTTAAATTTGATGGAAAAGCAGCTTGTTCTATGGGCATCCCATATTCCCTTTCCACCAACCAAGTTATATCCCCCAATAAACAAAAACAAAAACTCAAATGACTGTTCATTGTCTCTCAGGTGATAGATGAAGGTCTGGCAGCAGGGTGATATGGTGGATGTTAGTAACTAGTAGCAACCATCCGCTACACAGGTAACCTGTAAAAATGTTTAAAGCATCGCCTATGAAGATTTTTAAGTACCGTAGTTTGGCGTCATTCCATGTGTATTTAATTTTAAAGCAATGATTTACTCAGCATAACATCATCTTTTATATTTCATAAAAAAATGGGTTATCTATTGTGTTTTCTTGCATTGATATTTTTTTCAAAAATATTGCATTTGAAAAATGTCTGTACAAATACTGTGTGACATAAAAAAATTCAACAACTGCCAATTTATTCCCTAGGGTCTCTGCTAAAAAAAATATATATATATATATAAAAATATAAATATAGATCTATCTATCTAGATAGATAGATATATATCTCTATATATCTATATATATATAGATTGATATACATCTATATATACATATAGATCTATCTATATATATATATATAACATTATATTATATTATATATATATATATATATATATATATATATATATATATATATATATATATATATATATATACACACAGTTGCAAGAAAAAGTATGTGAACCCTCTTGGAATGATATGGATTTTTGCACAAATTGGTCATAAAATGTGATCTGTTCTATATCTAAGTCACAACAGTAGACAATCAAAGTCTGCTTAAACTAATACCACATAAAGATTTAAATATTACCATGTTTTTATTGAACACACCATGTAAACATTCACAGTACACATGGAAAAAGTATGTGAACCCCTAGACTAATGACATCTCCAAGAGCTAATTGGAGTGAGGTGTCAGCCAACTGGAGTCCAATCAATGAGATGAGATTGGAGGTGTTGGTTACAGCTGCCCTGCCCTATAAAAAAACACACACCAGTTCTGGGTTTGCTTTTCGCAAGAAGCATTGCCTGATGTGAATGATGCCTGGCACAAAAGAGCTCTCAGAAGACCTACGATTAAGAATTGTTGACTTGCATAAAGCTGGAAAGGGTTATAAAATTATCTCTTGCTGTTCATCAGTCCACGGTAAGACAAATTGTCTATAAATGGAAAAAGTTCTTCTGCTACTCTCCCTAGGAGTGGCTGTCCTGTTAAGATGACTGCAAGAGCACAGCACAGACTGCTCAATGAGGTGAAGAAGAATCGTAGAGTGTCAGCTAAAGACTTACAAAAGTCTCTGGCATATGCTAACATCCCTGTTAGCGAATCTACAATGCGTAAAACACTAAACAAGAATGGATTTCATGGGAGGATACCACAGAGGAAGCCACTGCCGTCTGATCTGCAACTATAGGAAATGTTTGGTTGAAGTTATTGCTGCCAAAGGAGGTTCAACCAGTTATTAAATCCAAGGGTTCACATACTTTTTCCACCAGCACTGTGAATGTTTACATGGTGTGTTCAATAAAAACATGGTAACATTTAACTATTTGTGTGTTATTAGTTTAAGCAGACTGTGATTGTCTATTGTTGTGAAGATCTGATCACATTTTATGACCAATTTGTGCAGAAATCCATATCATTCCAAAAGGGTTCACATACTTTTTCTTGCAACTATATATATAATGTTTGGGGGTTCTGAGTAATTTTCCAGCAAAGAAAAAATATATATGATTTTTTCCATGTAGGAGAGAAATGCCAAAATTGGCTTAGGGCCCTTTCACATGGGGTGGATCAGTAATGATCCGCTTCCGTGTGTCCGTAAGCTCAGCGGGGATAGCTTCGTAGATCCCCGCTGAGTCGTCGGATAACAGGGCGGTCTCCGCACACTGTGCAGGGACTGCCCTGTCTTTTCTCCGCTCTCCCCTATGGGGGGATCGGATGAACACGGACCGTGTGTCCGTGTTCATCCGATCCGCAGACGGAAAAAAAAATAGGACATTCTTCCGTCTGCAAAATCGGATCTTTGCAGAGGCTGGTGATTACAGGTGTCAGCGGATGTTTATCCGCTGACACCTGCAATCACATAGGGACCAAAGTATGTCCCTTTTTCATCCGCAAACGGATGGATGAAAAAGCGGACATACGGTCCGCACGTCTGAAAGGGCCCTTAGGCTGATGCCGCGTACACACAACCGTTTTTCATGATGAGAAAAATGCAATTTTTTAAATTGGTCATTAAAAACGATCGTGTGTAGGCTCCAGAGCATTTTTCTCGATGTGAAAAATGGGCATTAAAAATTTAGAACATGCTCTAATTTTTCGCATCGTTTTTCACATCGTAATTTTTCACTTTGTGGAAAACGGTCGTGTGTATGCTTTAAGGATGGGAAAAAAACGTGCATGCTCAAAAGCAAGTTATGAGACGGGAACACTTGTTCTGGTAAAACTAGCGTTCGTAATGGAGATAGCACATTTGTCACGCTGTAACAGACTGAAAAGCACGAAGACTGAAAAGCGCAAATTGTCTTTCACCAAACTTTTACTAACACAAAATCAGCAAAAGCAGCCCAAAGGGTGGCGCCATCCGAATGGAAGTTCCCCTTTATAGTGCCGTCATACGTGTTGTACGTCACCACAATTCTTTTTTTTTCACGATCGTGTGTATGCAAGGCAGGCTTGACAAGAATCACGTCGAGAAAAACATTGTTTTTTCCATGACATTAAAAACGGTCGTGTGTACGCGGCAGAAAAAACCTGTTGTTTTTCCTGACGAGATTCTTGGCAAGAATCTCTTGCCGCCCGAGTGTACAGACACTCCTTTCAAAAGAACTGCGGTTCTTTTGGAAGGCAAGAACGCGGTGATGTCATCCCGCACGACGAGCATGCGCTCGTCACATTTGATGCCGTCGCCACCATCTTGCTGCACCCTACCTATGCCTAGGAAGCTAGCGCGCATTCGTCAAAGTCATTTTGAGCACGGGTTTCCATGGCGACAGGTAAGTATACACACTCTCGGGTTTCTCGGCAGAAAAACACTGCCGAGAATCATGAGAAAATAGAGAACATGTTCTCTATTTTTCTTGTCGAGATTTTAGGCAGTTTTCTTGACGAGAAACCTTAAAGCCTTGTACACACGCTCAGTTTACTTGGTTTTCTTGCTGGTTCTTGCCGAGAAAACTGAGCGTGTGTACGAGGCTTTACTCATTCGCTGTATGGAGATGCAGATATTTTCAGACATGCAGTATAGCTTTCTCCCCTCTTTTGCACATCCCTTCAGGCAGATACGAGTCATAAAAAACGGATAAAACAACATTTCTTGGTTCGCTAAAGGTGTGAAGCAGAGGTATTTAAGTAATTAATTAATTAATTAATTAATTCAGTAAATCAATTTATTGGTGGCAATTATTATTTTTTATGATTTATTGGTGGCAATTATTATTTTTTATGATCACTCTTTAGCGGCTCAAAAAGAAAAAATGTGTTTGAGTTGTGATGCAGTTTCTTCTGTTTTTCTGTACTGCATCATATTTATGGATTTATTGTCATGACCTTCATAAATTTCTACCATTCAATCTTTTCTGCGGTAGAAATGTGTAAGCAAAGATTTAGACTATACTGTGCCCCTATGTGTCTACTTAAAACGAAAATAGTCTTTACAGTTGTATGAGTCCACATTTGTAAGTTCATCTGCTTATACAGATATTTCATCAGCACTAAATGCTTGATTCACAAAGCTTTTAAGAGAACCTGTCAGGTCTCTAAAGAAATCAGACTGGTGCTTACTTTCAATAGAAGTAGTAGTATACTCATGTCTCAGGTGACCCATGTCTCCTTCTCTGCTCTGCTTTAGCCTCCATCAGTCTTTTTGGCATTCAACACTTCTGGTAGTGTCAGATGCCTGTGCCCCCTGTCACATTCTATAGTTCTTTCCTCTGGTCCCTGCATCACTGCTAAATTCTGTACTACCATAAGCAGGGCCGAAACTAGGGGGAGCGGGGGGCCACACGCCCCAGGTGATTTTTTAACAATCAGGTTTTCTTTATTAAGAAAATAATAGTACAGCAACAGAGAAACAACAAACTTGGCTAACACAGCGACTGACATGACAATACAAGCAACTGACATGCATAATGTACAGCAACAACAGGGTACGGGCACAGAGCATACAATAGGGGCAAAACATAGGAGCACTATGGGAGGGGCCACAATCAGGACACAATATGACTACTGAATAAGCAACACCATGGAGACAGTGGATGTACCAGGGGTAAGGGAGGTGAGGTCCAGAACCAAGGGCTCCAGCACAACCAACCCAATAAGAGATGGGGGGGGGGGAAACTCACTCATGGCGACGTCTATACCTGCCACACCTTATCAAATTTTCAGGGGCATCCTCTGCTAATATACGTCAACTTGTATAGTGGCATTGCAGCATTGACCATAGCTAGCCAGGAGGACACAGACGGTGGATCAAGAGAGGACCACTTACAAACAATGGCCTTCTTTACATAGAACAGCAAATATGCAATAAGCAGTTTACTGTGATGGGATCTCTGCTCGTCATCCAGTATTCCCAGAAGGGCCAGCTCTGGTGACAGAGGGAGCGCCGTATCTAGTTTAAGATGAACCAAATCAAATACCTCCCTCCAAAAAAACTGTATCTTGGGGCATTCCCCCAAGTACCCAACTGGACCAGGCAACGAGAGCAATGGGTGGTCCCTGTCTGGTTAAATCCTGTGGAGCCTAACCGGCAATGTATTGCTTGTTTGGCTATACTTCTCCTGTGGATCACAGCAGTGCAGATAGTTTTGCATTCCTGTAACCCGTTTTCAGCTGACAGCGGGCTGTCTGCTGATGTCACAGAGCCGGTTCCAGCTGGGGAAAGATCGCAACCTTATGGTCACATGCCTGGACCGACACCCAACTCAGCTCAGACTTAGTCGGCTGCTCCCGCCCCTCCACAGCCCAGTGTTTCAGTGAGCGCGGGGGGGGGGGGGCCAAAGCAGTGAGCCAGAGACTGACAGTCACCAGTTCTCTGCTTAGGGAGCACTTAGTGATCAGCAGTGTTTGATTACTCAGTTCTCAGCCTTAGACCTGGTAGGGGGACAGATGCAGCATCCACCTACGTAAGTATATATTAAAAAAAAATCCCATACCTGACATCTCCTCTTTTCTGCTACTGTTTATGTACAATATATAATATGAACACTTTACCCAGGTAGCCAGTAGAGATTTTGTGATTATGACGTGCTGTGTTTTTTTTATGCTTCTTATCTTTGATTATCTCATTGTCATGAGCTGTAGTTGTTCTTTGCTTTGTACCTGGTGAAGTAAAGGTATACCATGAATTCAGCTTAAATTATTGTCTCTAACTCCTGGTGAGCAGACAGCTCCTTTATAACAGTAATGTGTGACTTAATGTTTTCTTATTTTGTTACTTGTTTGTACCCTTCCTGTTATATTCCGTTCAGCAGCCTTCCTCTGCAGCCCACAATTACAATCTCTGTACATAACACAAATACAAATGTTGCAAGCTAGAAAGGAATGTGACTGTCTGTATCATGAGTATTGCAAATTTGCAATATTCAGGCTTGGTGCCATCTGGAGTCTAGTATAACAAACAGCGCTGAAAGGTCAGAAATTTGACTGTGGACTTGGGCTGTGGCCAAGAGTTTCAACATGTGTAGATACCGACTGGCCGGAATCACTGAGTAAATCAGGCAGATTTGGGAGGAAGCTGAGCTAGGCACTGCTATCGAGATGAAACAGTTCTGCCCTTGACATAGAAATATTTCTATTGTGCTAGCACTAAGTTTGAAAATTGTGTTTGGTAATAGGATTTCGTGTTTTATGTAGATCTGTTAGTAAAATAATTGGATTTATCCACACATTGTAAAGATTTATTTTTAACACTCAAAGGATGCAAAAACATCCGTAGTTGAGCAATTTGACATCTGTAAATCTTTCACTGGAGCAGATAGCTCTGCAAACAAAAGAAAAAAGCTGTAATGTTAGTAGAAACATAGCAGACTCCCAGACTCTAAGATGTGTTCCCACAACACTCCACTATGGCTATCAGCAGGGTATGTCTTCCAGACTTCCAGGTCCAGACCTTTACTCTATAGTTCCTGTGGCTCTGGTTCTTTTTATTAAGATATACTGCTCACAGAGTCTGGAATTGAGCATGCTGTACTGCACAACAGGAACGCAACATTTTAAACCTTTAAGCATAAAAGTGCTGCCCAACAGCAGGCATCGCATAGAGCCTTTAAAAGGCAGTATTCCCCTGTCTGTCTACCTCAGTTATTTATTTTCATGTTGTTGCTAGTGACCCAAATTCCCTGAATTCTTTTTTTTATGCATTCTTAATTTAAAGAAGTATACATTATAAAAACAAGTCAAGTAAAGAGGGAAAAGGGGAGGAATGATGGTGCGGAAGGGTAGAAAGGGAAGGGAGGTAAAGGGAACTGTGCCAAACGGGGGGATATGCAGGCCTGTAAGGGCCAGATAGTCTATGCAGGAGTTCAAAAAGGGTACTGAGTGTTTTTAGGCTAGGCCAACTGGTTTCCCTGAATTGCGACCTAATCGACACCTGCCCAAAACTCCCTGTTCAATAAGCGTGGCCCCGTGGGTGCTCACATTCAATAGGAAAATGGCAGTTGGTAGGAAAAACAGGCGCCTGGTAAGGAAGTGAAATTAAACCAGAGAAACACACAAGAAGCCACCTCGTGGTTTCTGGTATTTTTTTAGGACGTGTACTCTTAAATAGCTGATGGTTACACTTTAAACTCAGTTCTGCACAGGCACAACATAGAGGTGTAGCCAAGTACCAGCTAGCTCTGTGTTTGTGAACTTCTGCCCACACACTGCTGTGTTATTGCAGAGAGGGGCTTTCTGTGCTGGTGTGTAGAGCCGGCTGAGCACTTCTGTGTGTATGCTCCATCCCTCATCCCCCCTTCCCGCTGCTGACTGTGTGCAGACAACTGCTGAAATAGAGGCTCTGTGGGAATTTTTCATTCACCCTCCCTTTCTGGCAATGGTGGATTGAATCCAATCAGGGGCAGTGGGGGCAATTGCTAAAGATCATGGGATACAGTATTATTTTATTTTAAGTGGTAACAGCCCTGAATTGACTGGAGGAAGTAGCAGCCATAACAGATAAATAAGCTATAGGTAAATTTACTCTTAAAAAAAAAGCTAAAGCCCTTTATTGTTTATCTAAAGTGGATATAATTATTATTATCTAAATTGTGGCCATATTATCTTTTAGATCACACTTGTATTTTCCTACGATAGATATCAAAAAAGAACTGTATGACCCCATATAATCGTATTTAACAGATTTAAAAAAATCTGAGTAATTGAATAAACATCGTATTACAGATTTTCACAACAAGGTACTGAGAACGGCTAATAATCGACAATGCCAGAATTTTTATCAAGAGAATGTCCTGGCTCTGAGGTCATTGCAGGTCTGCAGATCCAATCTTTTCTGAAGTACTATTCAATAATTCACAACTATGTAAAATTCATGTTCTATAAAAGCTCATTTTAATTACTTCACAGAGATGTTTGAATAGAGATATGAAGGAAAAATAAAAGACGCTAATAATATGCAATATCCAAATGGACACAAAAGTAATTTAGAAATGGCTAGCATCTTCAAAGTAATTGGCTGTTCTTTGGATATCTGTATGCAAAGAGAGTCACATCCTATTTGGATGTTCTTAGACTTCATAATGTGGAATGAAAGACACTGGATATGGTCTGTGAAATTTAGGAGTCCCTCGGGTCTTTTTATTTCTGAAAGAAACAGTCTTTTTACAGTGAGCGTTATGGTGTTACAAATCTATCAATGATGGATTTTTTTGTGTCATTAAAATTCTATTGATAGTCATAAGAAGAAAGCACAGGGCTTTGTCTAGAATGCAAGGAAGTTAAATGGAGCTTTATTAACTCATACGTTTGACCCGTGACTCAAAGCTATATTGTCAAATATAAAACACACAACTTACTAAAGTTGTAGAAAGAACTCCAGGACCTTTAAAGAAGAACTCCAGGATAGGGATAACATGTGCACATTAGCTCTGTGTAGTTAGTTAAGCAAAATTTCTAATGTGATTTGAATTAAAGACGAGCTCCATTTTACCTCAAAACATTTAATAAAAGTGAGCATCTACAAATACTGTAGCTGCTGACTTTTAATATAAGGACACTTACCTGATCCACCAATGTCGGCACCCAAGCCAATTCTTCAGTCGGTATTTGGTATTTGGTGCAGGCGCCAGCATTTTAATGCGC
Organism: Rana temporaria; assembly: GCF_905171775.1. NCBI lineage: Eukaryota > Metazoa > Chordata > Amphibia > Anura > Ranidae > Rana > Rana temporaria. The sequence continues at coordinate 329,204,963 of NC_053493.1, forward strand.
CAGCATTTTAAGTAAGGGAAACCGGCAGTGAAGCCTTCCAGATTCACAGCTGGCATCATACTGCACATGTGCGAGTCGCACTGCGCTTTGTGAATGGTCCCACACTCTTCTGGGACCTGTGTGTATCCCAGATAGCTGCGGGGGGGGGGGACATGCTTGTATATTGGAGCTGGAAGTGGGAATGTGTACCTGTCTAATCCAGGTACCCGCTCTTCCCAAAAAGTGCCAAATGTGGCAGTGGATGGGGGGGGGGGGGGGGTGCAAGCAAATGATGCTTCTCCTTTCGGGTGGAGTTCTGCTTTAAAATCGAACACTGTGTACAGAATTCATGGTTTCAAAAATCAATGACTTCATCTCTTTATACAGAATTTTTATCCCTGGCCTCCACGAGAAGGAATCTCTGAACTGGTGACATAGTTTCCAGTTAGTGTTTGTCCCCACATACTAAGACTACAAATCCCATTATGCCTTGGGATTTAGAGTCTAAATGGGTGGCAGTGTGGGAGGGACTGTGGGCATGTATGGGATGAATCAGATTCTTGGCTTGTCCATCTAACTATGTTGTACAGTGGGCGGAATCTGAGAGTCTCAGACTCCCGGTCTGACCTGCCCACTGTACAGCATAGTTAGATGGACAAGCCAGGAGTCTAATTCATCCTGTCCACCCCCACAGTCCCACCCACATTGCTGCCCATTCCATACATATATGTGAACCTAGCCTTCTGAAGGAAGAAAACTACTATGTACTACTTGTATGTAAAATGACCAGAACATATTTCTATGATCTATTTATAGTTATGATAATTTTACACTGCAGCCTTTCTGTGAAAAAAAAACAAACACTTCTGACCACTGCAACAGCAGCAAAGCTTGGTAAAGAGCAATGGTCAAAATATACCCCTAGGCTGCTGACTAAAAAAGAAAGGAGCATCTATACACCGGTGAGGCCAACCCATGTAGCTGTCTACGTTTAATACTTCTAATTAATACATACTGAATCGTGTCTGAATTATTGGTGTATTTTATATGCTAGGAGTTGATTTTTAACTGGGTGGCAGCTGTCCTTTTGGAATGTTACATTTAAAGATCAATTCTTATTAAAGAAAACAAAATCAATATGGTTTGTTTTCAGTATCTTTCCTGCACATCTTGTCACTTGGACTGTACATTTCACTTTAATCATCAGGCTCTTAGACATCCGGGCAACCTTTGCTTATGTCTGCTGCCAACTATAGTTACTATAATTGGGGCCCCCTTTGTGAAGGAATTACATGTAAACACCAGCTTGACAGCATGCATCTTTATTGCTCCTGGGTGCCTCTTCAAGGAGCAAAATTAGTTACTGTGTAATGCACAGGTGTATCAAAAATATACACTTTGTAAGCAATATAGATTTTTTACAGGCTGGCAGAATGCATCTAGCTGTTGAAGTCTTATAACTGCTAGGTTTTACCACCGCTTGACCGTTAGAGTGAATGACCGATTACTGCTGCATCTCCAGTATAACCCACTCTGAGAGAGGACATCTCCTGCACTTCACTCATGGCCACATGTTGTTCATAGTAAGAAGGAACCTGTCAGGTCACCTGAGTCCAGGTGACAGGTGCACACCGTTGGAGTCAGGAGTGCACCGCTAAGGTAGTGGACCCTACGACTGACTGCTGTGGATGGAACTGGGAGGTTCAGGAAGGCAGGTTCACTGGAGCACCAACACGGATCCCACTTGGAGCTAGAGCATAGATTCCCCAGGGTGTGGAGTCTAAGAGCCAGTAGGTGTTCACCAAAACCTCTAGTAGTGAGGATGGACTGTGCTGAAACTGGCTCCAGTTCGCGGCCCCCAGGGTCTCCCAACTCACGCTCACTGTAGGCTACAGGAGAGAGAGGAAGGAAGCAGCAGCCTGGAACAACAAGGATAGTCAGGAGATAGCCAAAAGGTCAGGGCAACAAGCAGATATGGGTAGTCAAAGAACATGGCAATGGTTGGGATATGAAGCAGACGAGGACAGTCAAGAACAAGCCAAGGTCGGTAAACAAGATCAGACATAGGACACAGAGCAATGAGCACACGGAAGCCAAAACACATAATATTGATCAGCACGGCTGGCTTGCAGTGCACAGGTTAACATAGAGTTCCCTCATAGGGCCTGGGGTAGAGCCATGCTTTGAGGAAAGATTGCCTAAGCAGCCAGGTGAAGGATGGCTGGTCTCTCAAGCTAAACACATGGAGAAAGTATTTTTTGCCTCTGGTTACCTTGTGATGATGCACAACTGCCAGTACCCAGTGAAGCTTCCAGAACACTACAATCACAGAGATCAGTTTAGGGACTTTGACTCACAAGTCCCCAGGACAGCTGCCACCTTTCAGTTTCCTCCGGACATGGTCCAGTGAGTGAGATGGCACCTTTCCAGACCAGGCCACCTGTCATGAGATTCTAAAGTCAGCTCCAAGCCAAGTCCATTCAGGCCCAACACCACTGAGTCCTCTAAAGCAGCTGCAAAGTCCATAGGATGGCTGAGGACAGCAGCCCCTCTTACTCTGGAACCTTCCTGGGAGAAGGAATCCTGCTCTCCAGTTTCTCAAACTATCTGCAATCCAGCCCCCTTCTGCACACTCCTCTCCTGGGATTGAGTGGAACATGATAGACATTCAGGCATATTTTTTAATTCTCCCATCCCAAGCTCTGGAAGCTTCTTCCAGAGGCAGCGGGAAGAAAACTTCCAGCCTGTGAAACCCTTGTGCTCCCTTGATTACAGAAGTAGTCGAAATTAGATTTACCTAGCATCTTAGGCTAGGAGGGTGCTATATCTCAAATAACTGTTGGCAATAATATAGAAAATCAGATTAAACCTATCTGATGAAAGTCACTATTAGTCATACTTGCCTGGTCAAGAAAAGAATTAGAAACTCACTACAGTTGCATTTTGCTTGAAGGATGAAATAATATTCCCATTTAGCAGCGCACACAGCAGAAAATGCTGTCTGTTAAGAAGACTACTATCACTAAGTGTAAGATGCCTATTTTCAATTATCTTTTATGCTGCTGTGTTTGTTTTATATTGACACTGCATCAGTGTTTTTGAATTGTTTGATTCCGCTGATGTCAGTGCTAGTAAAATAATCCTTGCTCTGAGCATCATGTGCCAGAATTGCAGTGGAAAATTTACATCTGCTTACTTTGCAGAACAGTAAAGCCAATGATATGTTTGTAGATGGTCTGTGAGCTATTCTTAAATGGCCTACAAATATCAAAATTCTGACATTTTAATCTGTCTTATAACAAACTAAATCGAGAGTTGGTCAAATTTGAATCAGTTTGAGTTTGAAACACTGCAATGCCGCTAAAATGCCTCCATCAAATGATTAATTTATGCTAGAGCTAGTCTCTGAAGTGAAACAATTTGTAAAAGGGAAAATGTTTAAAAAAAGATTTACCTAGGGCGCAATTCTTACTCTGGCCAAACAAAACTGCTTAGAATTGAATGGAAGATCCCTCATGGGTTTTTTTTTAGCAGCAAGGTATTGTATAAAACAAGTAACCAGTTGTTTTTATAAAAAAATATATTTTTTTATTCCATGTATAAAAGTATCAACAACAAAAGGGAATAGGGCATAATTACATGGGAGTCATAAAAGGCAAATACTGGTCGTAACATCAAGAACATATCTCATTAGTAAAGGAACATTTGACACATGGACTCAAAATTAGAACAATTAATTCATATAAAATTCCACATATATAAATCCCTACGCGTTTCGACCAAAGGTTTATGGTTAACGATCTTCTTGAGGGGAATATGTTCTATATGGGAAAAGAAAAAAATTATACTGACAGTAAGTACATAATTGTTTCATTAAGTTTAGTTAACATGAGATTGAGTGTGTTTACCAGTTCCTTAGCGAGAAAGTTGAATTTCATGGCCGACCAAATTGCTGCTCTTTTAAAAATGAACCAAGCCCAGATGACTCCGAGGTGTCTCCACGGCTCCAGGCCCCCCACGAGAAGAAACCCCACCTCCCACAAGATTTACCTAGGGTGCAATTCTTACTCTGGCCAAACAAAACTGCTTAAAGTACAAACAAAAAAAAGTTTAGGAAATTAAATAAAAAAAAAAAAATTGGACCTGAAGGCTAAAAATATTAATATTTGCTGAGCCAGCATTCTCATTTTAAAAAACAGAATTCTTCTTCTAACCATTTACATGAATTCATGCATCCTTCCTCTTCTTCTCTGGTCTCAGCTGCAGGCTTCCTCGCTGATGCACAAAATGGTGCTCCTGTAGATACAAGTGATATCTATAATGATGCATCCTAAGGGAGTATGTCAATATAAGCCCAAGTTTACAGGAAGTGAGTGTGACGGTATTGGTATGATATCCCCGTCAAAGATTCCCTTCTTCCATAAGAACGTCACCCAATATTCCACTAGGAGGAATATTCCTGAGATCGCCCATTAAGCCACACATTAGTCCAGGCTTACTGCTAGAACAAGACAGACTTTAATGTTATATCACAGAGCTTATATGTCATTTCCAAAACTGTTACAATGACAAATCTCCGCCCCCCTCACACTGGGGCTTCCATACAGATGATTAGGCAGACACGACGGAGCCGAGTCTGAAAACACATTTCCTTTAGACAATGAGATCAGTGACGCTGAGTACGAGTTGCACTGAACACATCAACCAGACAGCTCGACCCCGCATACAGAGAGACAATTACCACAATGAAGCAATCAGAATAATTAACACAAGCCACTTAAACACAGATCTCCTTCACACAACACAATAGATCAATTAACCTTTAGAAATAGTGAGGGGACATTAGCACGTCAATAACCTGTTAGCCAGGACTGAATCACACAGGGCAAGCAGGGAGAATTACACTGAGACATATAGGCAAATGTATCACAGTGAGTAGGCTAAAGCTTGGTGTTGTTCAACCCTGAAGAGTGAGTAGTGAGCAGGACCACGATTGTTGGGTCTATTGGAGACAGAGCATATGGTCTATTGTCCGGGGCGGGTCCTAGTTATAATATGTTTTTTGTGCACTCCCATTGACTCCTTTGGATTTATTAACACACATGAAAGTATAGAAAATGCACCTAACCTTTTTTCAGAATGCCTGCAATGCAACACATATATGTAAACTAGACCACAAAAACAAACCAATGGGATATCAGCTAAAGCACGTCATTCTCCTACTTCCATGACAATACAGGTGAAGAATAATATAGTGTGGTACCTATTGAAAAAAAGATGTCTACAATGCCAATCTACATAAATCTAAATGGGTTTGGAACCCTTTGATTGAACATTACTTACCTAGGGATTTTAATCATTCACTCTTGATCATCTGACTGCTCTAACGAGCTAGCTAGCTAGCACACATTGTCTGGTTTAAGGGCAATCCAGGACCACCCCAGCCAATTTTCCCTCTCCCTACCCCACCTCTTACCTGCTAGCCCTTCCCAAACCTTCCTGATTACTTATTTTATTCTTCTTAACAATTTACGCTGTCAAAACGCTCGACCGGTTTCGTTGACCTGACGTCCTCTCGACGAAACCGGTCAGGCGTTTTGACAGAACGTCAGAACACTTCCGTTTTGCATGAAATGCTTGTTTTTACTGCCTAAATGTCAGTACCCTATTTTACTTAATAAAAACAGTTTGTACATACGGTATCACACTATATTGGGATCTTTTCTCTCCTGCATATTGGGGAAAACATTGGAAGCACCTCCAGGATTATAGTAGGATGGATAAATGCCAGAGTGCTGCACAGTGGCACTCACTGTAAATGCTTTAAACCCCAGGAGGGGGTGAAGTATCTGGTGATTGCGGGCCACATAAGAGCACTGTTTGAGGTGGTCACAGAGTGAAACATTGAAACAGAAGTTCACTTGGCATAAGCACTTTTGAATTGTGACACAGACAGCACAGCAATTCACCTATTGATTATGGACATTCAGCACATGTATTAATACTTAAGCACTTTGTACTAAATTCTTATTTATATCTAATTTATTTATTTATTTATTTCACATTTTATGCACATCCTTTCATCATCCATTCATTGCACAAATTGCTGGGTGGCGCACTGTTTTTAGACACTAAAAAGCATAATTTTTGAATGCACATTTTACCATTCACTATTTAGGCACTCTTAAGGTAGCACCACTCCTACATTCATACCCTATTCAATCTATTATTCCATCCAGGTGGAATAAATTACTTAGAGGCAGCTACCTGTAGGGGGGTGTCAAAACCCCACATATATTGTATATTGGCACTTTTTTCATTTTTTATTTTTACTTCCACTGCACGGATTCATTTATTTTTCTCACCATTATGTGTCTTATGACACATAGATATGAAGGGGGCCTTAAAGTTTCCGACTGGATATAGATATTTTTTTAATTACAACCCTCTGTTCTGATTTAAATGAAAATCCAAAAAGGAACAAAATACAATGCAAAACATGTAAGGTAAATATAAAGCATATCTCCAAATAGAACAAAGCTATTTCTTATTTTTGTTCAGTTGTTATAAGGATGGATTTTGTGTGATAGACAACAGGGACATAGACAGAAATAAAAACGCAATAATGATTTTAGTACTTAACTGTTTCCAAAACCAACATGTCCTAAAGGATTGTATGAGAACAGCATAGAGACAGTGAGGGAATGTGGACTGCATCCAATATTATTTTTGTAGTGTTGATAGTGCTGGGAGCAGCTATAACTGTGAGGGACCATGCTTAGTATTCTTAAAAAGTCAAATCAGTTTCAACCAGCACAAATAAACTGATACCTGACATCTTTCTCTAGAAATAGAACACAGTAAATAAAGTGCAAATTCTATATGAATGTCATTAGATCATGTGTAGATCTGCAGCCAAACTCCTACTCTATCAGGCACTGTTGCCACGATAAGACAACACAGGGGTCTATAATTCCTATAAAAACCTTGCTGTCAATGTAATTTAGTTTGGTCAAAGTAGGTGGAGTAGCTTAAAAAAAAAAAACGATGCTGTAGCCACGTGGGCATAAGGTTAATGCTGAATGCATACTGATATTATATCCTGCTGTGAGTATCCCATGCCCCAGTGTGATTATCTTTGGTAGTATATATTTTTGGTCCTTGTATGCCTCCTGTGGTCACATACAGCCCTTTTCAAGCGAATACAATTGGGAACAGCTCTGGAATAGTTCAGATTATAAACTCAAGTCATATAGGAACAACCTTGGGTGCCATGACCTTTTAGCGGATAATATACCCCCTGAAGAAGCCCAGCAGAAAGAAACATGTCGGGATTTACCATCATAACACCGCTATAAATTTAAGGACCATAAGAAATGGGCCATGTTTGCGTATGGTTTTATATGGATACATTGTGGCACCTGAAAAGTCCTGTGAATCTATCTTCCAATTTTTTTTTTTTTTAAGTATAGGTAAAAGCATACTAGTACTTAAAAGAGAGAGAAAGTATTTTTTTTTTTTTTAATTGGTAGTGGTATTAAATGTAAACACTTTCTGTTTTAACAAGTCAATGCAGTATTTTCAGTGGGGAAATGTTCTTTCCCTCTATTCCCATTACCTGACTAGTTATTGTTTTTTTAATAAAATGAAGGCAACCTTTAAATGTCACACTTTTTTCTTCACAAATATAACACCTTTCACTGTAGCTGCTACAATATTGATAATTAATACCTCTGTTTGATGTAATACAGGCCAAATGTACCTTTAGCAGAAGGATAAAACATAATATAACGTGTCTAACCCTTTTCGCTGCCAGGGCTATGTTTGCATTTTTTTTGCACACATATATAAAAAGTAGTTTTAAGCCTGAAGAACCTCTCATATTATCTATTTTCAAAAAAAAAGCATAGACCCTGGAGACTAAAATATTGATTCCATTTTTTATGTCACACCAACGTGCACAACAGTTTATCAAGCTCACATTTTCTGCAAAAAATACAATAAAGTTAATAAAAAAATTAGATTGCACTGAGTAAATAGATGCCTAACGTGTCAAGCTTTAAAAATGCGTGCCAACAAAACAAAGATGAACTTTAGCGCCCTGTATTTTCCATAGGTGATGCTTTAACAGCCCCAACAGACCATCTCTTTAAATTTAACTGTGAGGCCCCATACACACCATAGAATCTATCCGCAGATAAATCCCATCAAATGGGTTTCAGCGGATAGATTCTATGGTGTGTACACTCCTGCGGATATTTATCCTCGGATAAATCTCCCCTGGGATGGATTTTCAGCAGATGAATATTTGCTGACATGCTCAACAAATCCATCTGCTGAAGTCCATCCCAAAGGATGGATCCGCTCGTCTGTACAGACTCACCGGATCCATCCGTCCAAAGGGATTCCCCGCACGCGTCGTAATGATTTGACGCATGCGTGGAATTCCTTATATGACAGCGTCACGCCCGTCGCCGCGTCATAATCGCGGCGACGGCGCGACACGTCATCGCCAGAGGATTTCGGCGCGGATTTCAATGCGATGGTGTGTACACGCCATCGCATAGAAATCTTCTGAAATCCTCGAGAGGATTTATCCGCGGATACGGTCCGCTGGACCGTATCCGCGGATAAATCCTCTCGTGTGTATGGGGCCTAAATATTGGCCCTTTAATTATTACTATCATACCAGCTTGTGTAAATGTAACATGTGTAGTGCAAATTATATTTTCATACGTAGGCGCCCCGACAGGTTCTTTTTAAAGAGACATCAGGGGTCATTTAGACCCCTGATGTCTCACCTGCCTTCTATTGAGCCTAATAATGTGCAGATTTTGACAACAGATTTTGACAAATACTTAATTTCAATGTTCTTTGGTGCTTTGGGAGATCAGCAATTGGATGTTCAAAGATCTTTTTTCCCTCAACCTGGTGGCATATGCCATGCAGGTCTCAGGCCTGTAGGTGGAACAGCAGAGCTCAGCAAGCATGGGGGGATGGGCGGTCGGGGTGGAACAGGATGCGATTAGGCTTCATCAGAAAACTGACAGTTGGCTTGTGAAGTATACACATTCTCCCAACTGCTTTAGCAGCCTTGAATGTGTATAAATCCCCCACTACCCCTGATATCTGACATACTGCAGTGACAGTAAGAGGGTTATATAACTTTGTACCTAAAGGGTTAGTTTACCATTAAAAATACCCATGCAGGTACCACGGGGTACCTATAGACAAAAAACAACCGGTCAGCTTTGACTAAAGTTGAATAATGGCCTTGCTATAGGTGTAGGCCATTTATGTCACTCCCAATGCCTGGCAGAAAAAAAGGACAGTGTCCCTCCCATCCTGAGTTGTTAGAATGTTAATATTCTTCTATCTGACGTTACTTACCTCCACTATCACAGGAACGAGCTCTCTCTGATCGAAATCCCTGCAGCTCTCAGCTGCTGTAATACAGGAGATCATGTACTGTGCATAAATCACTCCTGTGATAGTGGGGTGAGCAGTAACATCCGAGAGTGCCTTATCAATGTTCTAGCCACAAAGGCAGAATGGGAGAAAAGCATCTCTGGGGGGTTTTCAGTTGGACTTCACAAGGTACATAAATTCCCTATGCCTATAGCAAGGGCATTATTCAACTTTAGTAAATGTTGCACTGTTTGCTTTTACCTACAGGTGCCCCTTAAAGGGGTTGTAAATCTTTCTTCTATGCATTAAGGTGAAAAACCTTTTGTGCTGCACAGCACCCCCCCCCCCCCCCAGACCCTTCTTTACTTACCTGGACCCGATCGTTCCATCGACGGGTGGCGAAGCCCAGCAGCTCCAGCCACTGTCTCGGGTCCTCATTGGATAGATTGATATGGCAGCAGGAGCCATTGGTCAACATGAGTGCCCCCATGGAATGTAGTGCCACAGGGGGACCCAAGAAAACAAGGATCGGGGCCACCATGTGCAATACCCTTGCACAGAGGTGGCAAGTATAACATGTTTGTTATTTTCTTTTTTTTTTGTTTCAAATATTTTATTGAGAATTTTCATAGGTAAATACAGAAAATGATACTTGCACAAATTGTATAATATGCATATCATACAAAACATTACTCAGAAGACAAAATCGTTTGTTAAATAGATTTACAAGAAGTCATCCGAGTACAAATGTAAGGAAAGAACAAGGAGAGGGGAGCGGAAGAAGGGAAGGGGAGGAAGAGGGGAGAGAGGAAAAAATAAAATAAAAATAAACAAATAAAATAAATAAAAAAGAAAAAGGGGGGGGAAATTTCAAAAGAGATGGAAAATGTATGCAACCCATCTGGTAAACCTCCCTTATCGAGAAAGTAAAAGAAGGAGAGTTCAGAGATGGTGAAATTAAGCAATCTTGAAAAATATCAATAAAAAAAAAAAAAAAAAAAAAAAAAACTATTGAAATAAAAAGAAATTAAACAATCTTATAAAGAAGCAGTCCTTATTGAATGAAATTCAACGGAGCTCTTGAAAGATAACCAGCATGCCCATATGTCGTAAAAGGTCTTTGGCGAGTCTTTGGATTGAGAAATAAGCTCTTCCATTTCGGCTATGTGCCCAATTTTGGTAAACCAATCCGAAATGGTAGGAGGTGAAGATTGCATCCACCTTACAGGTACACAGAGTTTGGCGGCATTGATTAAGTGAAACATCATTCTTTTTTTTTTAAACAAAGCTTTACAATCACTTTACCTGCATAGACAATTTTTGGTAAAAGTGAACTAACCTTTAAATCATGGTAATGGTCCAAAGAGCATTGGCCATGCTGGTTGTAATCATTGTCAGTAATAAGGTGATGGGGCTAGAGCACATTAAGGTGCCACCACAGCGGATTGGCCAGGCATCGGGTAGGTTTGTTTCATGGTTCCCAGTGTTTTACTTTATCTTGCCCAGGAGCTGAAATAGTATTTGATATTCTTTGGGACGGGTCTACACCCTATTTGTATTTGAGCCCAGGGATGGCTCATTGGATGTTTTGTTTGATTTACATTCAGTTCAATGCTTTGCAATATCACCATGTGCTAAGTTTTGTTTTGTTTCTCCTGCTATGCAGTTCCTTACAAGGCATCATCTGCACTTTGCACTTTAGCACTTGTGTATGTTCATATGTCACTTTTCAAGATTTACAGTTGGGTCATTTTGATTTTTACTTTATTAAACCCTTCCCACCGAGCGTACGCACATATGCGGCCTTGGCTTTCGGTAGTTATACCAGGATGATGCCCGCGGCTGCAGGCATCATCCCGGTATAATTTTGTAGAGCCGGCGATTGGCTTTCCAGGGATAACAACCGATGCGGCTAAAAGCTGCTTGGTTTTTATCCCGGAGGAGTGGGAGGGGTTTTCCCCCCAGAGCCACCTCCGCCGCTCTTACCGGGCCTCCCGTCCCACTGGGAGACCCGATGCACGATCTGCTGCCCCCAGTGCCTAGCGAGAGACTGAAACGAAGCCGCGAACGGCTTTGATCCAGTCTCTTCAGTGTAAACACGGAAGTTTACTCGGCTGCCAATGGCGCCGGTTTTAAAAAAAATACACAGTATTCAGAATCGCCTTTTTCAGCGATCTGAATACTTTGAAGTGCAAAGGAGGGATTGGGGGTCCTTTAGAGATCTTTAGGTACAGTAGTTTGTCGCCATTCCACGAGTGCGTGCAATTATAAAGCGTGACATGTTTGGTATCTATTTACTCTGCGTAACTTCATCTTTCACATTATACAAATAAATTGGGCTAACTTTACTTTTTAATTTTTTTTAATTTATGAAAGTGTCTTTTTCCCAAAAAGTTGCGTTTAAAACAACGCTGCACAAATATCGTGTGACATAAAATATTGACAAAATCACCCTTTTATTCTCTAGGTTCTCTGCTAAAAAAATATATATGTTGGGGGGTTCTAAGTAATTTTCTAGCAAAAAATACGGATTTTACCTTGTAAACACCAAATGTCAGAAATAGGCTTAAGCCACGTACAAACGATCGGATATCTGATGGAATCTAGTCCGATGAATTTTTTCGTCGGATATCCGATGAAGCAGACTTTCATCAGTCTTGCCTACACACCATCAGTCAAAAATCCGACCGTGCCAAAACGCGGTGACATAAAACACTATGACGTGCTAAAAAGAAATTAAGTTCAATGCTTCCGAGCATGCGTCGACTTGATTCTGAGCATGAGTGGATTTTTGACCGATGGACTTCCACACAGACGATCGTTTTTTTCTATCGTTTTTTTATCCATAGGAAAAATTTAAAACATGTTTTTTTTTTTCACCGATTGAAAACAAACCGATGGGGCCCACACACGATCGGTTTGTCCGATGAAAACGGTCCATCGGCCTGTTTTCTTTGGACAAACCGATCGTATGTACAGGGCTTTAGTCATGAAAGGGATATTATAGACCTTGTCCATCAGTTTTTGAGATTCACACTGCTATTTGTTTGCATTTGCAGTCCACTTTAATCACTCTGTCAAAGTCTACAGCGCAGCACCATTAATTACTCAAATAAGCCTGTTTGCATGCATTTGGAGTATGTGCATTCTGAGGTTCTGGGAGTTTGCTTTGAGTCACGGTATTGCCTGTTCGATTTTACTTTATTGTTGTGACTAATGTACTTTGTTTTTTGTTGGCTGTAACAACTGCTGTTTTCTCTGAACCATTTTTTAGCAAGAACATCCTGATACAATGACACTTTTGTTACAAAGTTACCAAGTCACAGACAATTAGCAAGGTTCCAGAATCCCCCATCGTTTGTAATATAATATATAAATAATGGTAATGGGTGTTAATGAGTTTAATTTATTATGGCCAGGCTATCTAACCGGCTACTGCAGATGGCATTTCATGTCCATTAACTCCCAAATTAATTCTACCATCACTATTGCCAAGTCCTGGGACTGGAATACAAAGCAAGAATACAAAGCAAGATCCTTGTTAATGTAAAATTTAATGTACTGCAACAAGGGTGACAGGTAATTTGCTTAACAGCGCAATAGATTTTCCAATAAAGCTGATGGTATAAAGCATTAGTTTGTCATTATTTATCTCTGCCATTCCGAGTTGTGTTGAAATTCAAATCCATCCTGAATGGAGAGCGGAAAGCCATTAGTAATTTTGATCACAGCTTGGTACTTTTTTAGTCCTGTTACTGCAAATCACAGTTTGATGCGTCTGTGAACAGGAAGTTCCAGTCACTGTGCATTGTCTCCTGAGATATGAAATATTGGCGATGGTCCTCCAACTAGGACAATAAACAGTTGCATCCTCTGTATTAATCCTTCTCCAAACAATGCTGGTGAAATAAAAGTCAATTAGTCTTCTAAGAAAAGAAAGAATACTGAGAAAAACAAAGCATCCTGGACTTCAAAATATATTTGGACAAATGCAGACTACGCAAAATAGATTCTTTAAAGCGGTGGTTCACCCTGATTTTACACATTAGGTCTATGCAATTAGTAGGCACTGACAGTAACCACACCATTTTTTTTTTTTTTTTAAGTCCTCCTTACCTCCTTTTCAGCAGCCGTCTGTGTCCTGTCACTCAAAATCCCCCGCGGGGAATGGGCGTGTAAGTCCATTCTCCCCGTCCTGTCAATCAATTTCTTACACTCCTCCGGAGAAGCGCTGGACAACGGGGCGTGAGCTTGTGGCGCCGGCCGTTGTTTTGGCATCAGTGTAGTGTTGACGGCGACGCTCGCCGTCAACACTGCACATGCGCGGGATAGAGCGGTGAATGCTGGGAGGCCAGCATTCACTGTATCCCGGAAGAAGACCCTGTCGGCTTCAAAGTGCCCACAGGTAAGATGGAAACGTCCATCGCCTGTGAATATAAAATCTTCTTTTTAGAATTACATCGCTTACGCCGGCTCTAGGAGTGGGACACCCTGGTAGTGCGGGAGTACAGGTAAGCCCTGAGGATTACTGCACAAAAAAAAACGATATCCCGCCGAACCCCCGCTTTAAGTAGAATTGTGTGCTCGCTGTACTGTGACCAACAATTAAAGGGTCATTATTGGTAGATGATGGAACGTTAAAGGGGTTGTAAGGCTGCATTCACACCTAGGCGTTTTGTCGCCTGAAGCGCGACGTTTAAAGACGCTAGAGGGGAAAAATAACATTATTCTCTATGGAGATGGTTCACATCTCCACGCCGAACGCCAAAACGCCGAATGCCTGAAGCTCCGGACCCTTTTTTGTTGCGCGTATCGGGCGGTTTGGGCGTATTTGAGCGTTCCCATTTCCCATAGAAAGTAATAGAAACGCTCGATTCGAGCGACTTGCGCGACAACGAGCGTTTGCTACGGGCGTTTTGTCGCTTTAATCAATAGAACTTTTCACCCAGGCAGAAGATTAAAAAAATCTACCAACATAGCAACAAGTGATGAAAAGATGATAATTTTTTATTGGCTAAAATAAAAAACGCTGAAGTACAAAAACGTCGGACAACGCTGTATGCAAACGCGCAAATAAGCATGAATTTGCGCGACAAAACGCCGAAAAAAAATGCCGAAAAAAACGACCGAACGACCGACGCTCAGGTGTGAATGCAGCCTGAAGGTTCGTCTTTTATTTTCTAAATAGGTTCCTTTAAGCTAGTGCATTGTTGGTTCACTTACCTTTTCCTTCGATTTCCCTTCTAAATACTTTTTTTTTCTTTGATTGAATTTCTCACTTCCTGTTTCTCCTCAGTAAGCTTTTCACCATCATCCCAGCGGTGGTTAGTCAGCCAGAACAACTTAGGCCTCGTACACACGACCGAGAAACTCGATGGGCGAAACACATCGAGTTCCTCGTCGAGTTCCTTGTTAGGCTTGTCAAGGAACTCGACAAGCTTGCTTTGCGTACAAACAGTCAAGCCAAAATCTCCTCGTTCTCAAACGCGGTGACATACAACACATACAACGGCAGGGGAAGTTTGATTCCACTGGCTGAACTCTTGGGGCTGCTTTTGCTAATTTCATGTGTTTGCGTGTTAAATAAAAGTTTGGTAAGAGACGATTTGCACTTTTCTGTCTGTTACAGCTTTAAAAATGTGTTATGTCCAATACAAATGCTACTTTTACACCCGTCTTTAATCTGAGCAAGCACGGGTTTCTTAGCATACAGACGTCTGAGTTTCTCGTTGAAAACCAGCCCGTCGAGGATCTCGACGAGCCAAATCAGACTCCCGTCGAGGAAATAGAGAACTTGCTCTCTTTTTGGCTCGTCGAGGTTCTCGACAGTTTCCTCGATGAAAATGTACACACGACCGGTTTCCTCGGCAAAAAAATCTCCCAGCAGAGTTCTTGCTGGTTTTTGCCGAGAAACTCGGCCGTGTGTACGAGGCCTCACTGAACACCTTACTGAGGAGAAACAGGAAGTGAGAAATTCAGACAAAGAAAACAAAGAAAAAAAACATTTAGAAGGGAAATTGAAGGAAAAGGTAAGTGAACCAACAATGCACTAGCTTAAAGTAACCTATTTAGAAAATAAAAAACTAACCTTTTCAACCCCTTTAAGCCACCTAATGGTTTGCGTTGAATTCCTGGGTCTGCAAACTGGCCGTGGCCATTATTACAGGTCACACTCTCCCCCTTATGCCGCGTACACACGATCGGAATTTGCGATGAAAAAAGTCCGATGGACTTTTTTCATCGGAAACTCCAATCGTGTGTGGGCCCCATCTGACTTTTTTTCTTCTGTGTTTAGAAGAGTAGAGAATAAGATTTCCTATCATCTGTGCCCAGTCTTGCCACACAGAGTTAATCCAGCGCTGACAATCCTCTTTTTATTGTTCAGTGAAATAAAACAGACTTCCAGATAAAGACCAAAGTCCTTGCTTGAGTGACAGGTTATTTACATATCTCGTGCACTAGCTTGCAGACATGCACAGCGTCTGTAAAGTGCACAATTCACATCCCCCTCCCCTCTCCTCCTCTCCTGTCCAGCTCTCCCAGGATTGGCTGACTTTCCTGTGTTTTGATTAAATGTTTTCAAAATATGAGGTGATCCACAGTTCAGTGTAAATAGCCATCAGAATATACATAGACAAGAAGCTGTGCATGTCTGCAAGCTAGTGCACGAGATATGTCAATAACCTGTCACTCAAGCAAGGACTTTGGTCTTTATCTGGAAGTCTGTGGAACACGTTCAGTAGTGCAAATCTGCAAAATGCAAAAAGCACTAAAAACGCATAGGTGTGAATCCAGCCTAACTGAACAAGCTGAAGTAAGAAGTTGATTGGCCACCATGCAAAGCTACACCAGCTGCGCTCTCTAGTTTTAGTAAACCAACCCCCAAGATATGTTAAATTTATAGATACCAAATATGTCAAGCCAATTGCATGTGCAACATTGAAGTGGTGAAAAATGACAATACTCAAAATTAGCCATAGACAATGATTTATAGACCTTTAGAGTTCATCATTTGGAGTTAACCATAAATAATGGTCCTAAAATTATTCCTCTTCGCCTGGCGTGCACAGCAATACCCAATAAATGAAAAGCTATTTAGAAAATAAAAAACAAACCTTTACATCCCCTTTAACACTTAGAATGTGTAACAATCGGAAATAAACATTTTTACATTGAATTCATTTTAAAAATAGTGATCAGGGTTAATTAAAGGGAGATTAAAGTATATGCAAATCATATGTATATGCAAACTTTAAGGCTGTGTTCACATTATTGCGAATCGGATGCAGTTTTCATCATCCAATTCGCAATAGTAGGAGATATTGACAGGCTCTCTATGGAGCCGGTTCACACATTTCTGCTGCATCTCCAGTGCAAATTTGCACAGGACCCCTGCAGGGCCGTCTTAATTGCATCATGGGCCCCTGGGCAAAGTAATGCACTGGGCCCCTACCAGCCTGCCCCAATTTACACACCTACTCTCAAGAATTAAAGTATAAATAGTCGATAGGATTAAACATATATTTATTAATACTTTCAATAAAATATGTTTTAAACAATATAAAAAGCATTTCATAAATCAAAGACTAATCAACACAAAAAGCACAGTACAGGGTTGGAGACAGAAGGGCATAGTATAGGGAGGTCAGGAGGGCACAATACTGGGATCAGGAGGGCACAGCACAGGTTCCAGGATGCTGCTCAGGACACGGCCATCCTGGGACAGCTTAGTAAAAAATGTGACTGGCTTGACAAATCCAGGACAGTTGGCAGGTACGTAATGCAAGACAATCATTGGGCCCCCAAGCACCTGGGGCCCCTGGGCACTTCCCAGGGGTGCCCATGCATTAAGATCTGGAGCCCTGTGCGTCTGTTTGTCCGTTTCAGGTCTGAATTCAGACAACATTTCTGGCTAAAATCGGACCTGAAATGGTGAAGGGGGACGCACCAGACCCCTGCTGTGAGACGCATGCGAAGATAGTGTGAACCCAGCCTAAAGTGTAATTCCAACCAAAACTAAACTTAAATCTACTCCCACCCCCATTCTAAGCGTATTCTACCTACCCTGTATATTGAAAGATGTGTATACTTACTGTATATATTCTGAAGTGACTCCGGTCACATGATGTCATCAGTGACGGCTTCAGTGTAGAAGAGAGAGCAGTGACATCTGCAGAGCCTGAGTGATGATGTCACCTATAGTCTTACTATAGGGTAGCTGTTGTCGGCTGTCCCTCCTCTACACTGAAGTCAGCACTACGACCCGATCATGTGAACAGATCGGAGGGATTTCAGCATTGGTAAGTATAGACTTTTACAGGGTAGATAGAATATGTTTAGAATGAGATAGGAGTAGATTTTAACATCAGCAATAATAATACACAACAATAGATGAAAAAAATGGCGAGATCACGCGTTTTACAAAAAAATGAAAAAAAAAAATGCCATTGGTAATGTTTTAACATTTATTTATTTTTTTCATTTTATATCTAATATAACTGTAATTATTTGTTAATGAAATTACTTTTATTTAAAATTAAAACTACTCACAATTGTCTTTCCTAGATTGAGCAATGTAAATTGCATTAGATTAACAGGAATGTAATTGCAGTTTGCATAATGTGAGCGTTTACAGCTTGATTTATTTAACATGGGAACATAGGGTCAAAAGGCTCATCTTTATTTATATGCTACATGTGTGCTGCCATCTAGTGACCCAGAAAATATGGAATTGAATGGAAATTATTATTGATATTATAGGTTATTTTGTTTGCTATTAACATACAGTGTAAACATTTGATACAGAATGCACATGACACTGGTGTCACAGAGTGTTATGGGTTTTCTAAATAGAGAGCACAACTCTCTTTTAGACTCTAATTTAAATTATTAGGAATGTCTATAAAATAAAAGGCAGAAAGGATAAGGTTTACTTCATGCTGACTAATTAGTAAGTGTAAAATCAAGCTTGAGCTATTGAACTCGGTAAAAAAATAATTTTTCATAGCATAGCAGCTAAGATCAGCATGATCCACATGTGAATAGGAGCCTAGAGCTCCACCTTCTGGCTGTAAATGTAAACATGAACTATTCATATGTAACATTTCATGAAAACACTGTTTTAAAATCTAAACCATTTCCAAGAGTGAACTTTACACCAAACACTATACATGAAAATTATGGTACCATACTATATCCATTGCTTGATTTAAGTAATATACAGTAGCTGTAATCATAACTCTGCATTGGCTGATAGAATCAATAAAAATGAATAAAAAATCAACAACTGTGTGAATCAATGAAATGCTATTGGATGCTATTGGATGCTATTGGCAATGCTTTTGATATTAACGGACAGACATATATCATTTTTTATTTCACACAGTATTTGAACAGTGTTTTTTCTAACAAAATTTCTGGAAAAAAATACACATTTTAAGGCACATAAACACACTATAATCCCCATTTTTTTGGGGTAAAATATAAATGTGGTGTTATGGAGAGCAAATAGATACCTAGCATGTAATGCTTTAAAATTGGGCACACTTGTGGAATGGCGACAAACTACGATATTTAAAATCTCCATAGGCGAGACTTTCTAAGTCTTTAAAACATACCAGTTTAAAGTTACAGAGGTCTGGTGCTAGAATTATTGATCTTGCTCCGATGTTCATATCAATACCTCACATTTGTGGTGCAATTGCCATTTACGTATGCGTGCGGTACCAACGCATGTGTTTGCCTTTGCGTGTGAGAATGGGGGAGAGCGGGGGTGCTTTAAAATTATTATTTTTTTCACTGTTTCTTTAAAAAGGTTATTACACTTATTGGTGTCACAGGGAAAGTAAACATCCCGTGTGACAGCAATAGGCAGTGACAGCTACTCTTTATGGAGAGATCTGCCCTTAAAAGCATCTGATCGCACCAAGATTGGTGTGATCAGATGCTTTCACTATTTAAAAATGGTGCTGTTTACATCCGGGGGAAACCGGAAGTGACAAAAAAGCTCATGTTTCCTAAACTTTAGAGCTTATCGGGGACCTTCCAGTCCTTGACAAGCTCTATAGTAAACCAGAAGAACAAGCACCCTATTCTCTGGCTCATTGGTTGGACTGTAGAGCCTTGAGAGGCAACGGCGGGCACACAGGAGGGGGACATGACCCATCTGCCACCTATTAAAGACATCCAGCGGGTAATTAGCTGGTCAACTCCTGAAAAAAGTGATGCTGGGATGATGCCTAAAGCTGTTGGCTTCATCTCTGTATAACCACGTGAAGTTATCACATACATGTACTTGGTGTAGTGGTTAACAAAAGTTATATATTTTTTTTTTTTAATCCTTTGGCGCAGACCATACAGTTCATATTTTGCGTGAATTGCTGCCAATACAGCTGTGCCGAGAGTACATGATCCGCTCGCTCCCGACACAATTGCCATTGCCTAACTGATAGTCCCTGATCGCTCCTTGTGGATCATGTGACCGCCATAATTGCCTGCAATGGCGGTCACATGTTAAGCCCAGTCCCACCTGCCGTGGATCATAAACCTCTTAAAGGGACGGGAGGCTGGGAGGCTAAAAGGTTAAAGTATATCTGAATTTCATTTTTTAAGAGTAGGGTTTGATTCAAACCCTTGTCATCTTTTTTTTCCCTTTGGCATTGAGAAAGTTTTCCTTCACTTGCTGTACCAGATGTCAGACAGGAAGGGAGGGGAAATATTTCCTAAATGAAGGGAAATTTCTTTTAAAGCTCATAATACATGTTGCAAATCTCTACAATCTTTGTACCATCTCCTTTAGCAATGTAATATGAGGATCTACATAAACTATCAAATCAATGTGTTTCTAATCAGGTAGTGTCCTTGCAATACATACATGTTTATAGATCACCAGAATATGCCCCTTTTTAACTACTTGCTGACCGCCCCGGAATATATATATATATACTGAGTGGCGGCGGCTCCTATAAGGGAGAAATCACGTACCTCTACAGGATCACCTTTTCCCGGGTTTGTGGTGCGCATGTGATTGGACACAGCGGGAGGCAATCAGCAGGTTTGGCGGACATGATGTCCTCCGTGACCCACCGATCATTCCCGTGAGAGGCAAAATGGCAGTCTGCCTATGTAAACAGACCACCATTCTGTGACAAGTGAAGACAGAGATCCTGTGTTTCTGCTAAGCAGACAATGGTCAACAAGACATGCAGGGTGAATCTTCCCAAGAGGAATAGAACAAGCAAAAAAAAATCTGACAAAGGTTTGGACCTTTCCCTACCTGTCCAAAAGAAAAGGAAAACTAGTTTTGGCTCCAACTTACCTGTCATTAATAAAATTTCAGCATGGTGTCAACAGATGAATAAAAGAATACACTTCAGTTTACTTCACCACTCCTATTCGGTTCAGGAAATTTATGTTCAGGAAATGTATGTTCCTGATCCAAAATATTTGGAAATGCTGATTTGAACAAAGTGGGAGAGATCTGGAGGGGAGATATGCAAATATATGCAGTTCATTGAAATATTTATAACTACTATTTCATATTTCACACTTATACATGGATTTAATTTCTAATGACTGGAAAGTAAATGTTTGAATACTCTACTAATTGAAAACCATTAATTTCAGGCAGACATAGCTATGAATTATTGTGTTTACATCTCCATTTGTGACTATATAAAGTTGAATAATTAAAAAGTGTTATGACTTTAGGTGCTACAATAATGAAACGGCCTAAATTTGTATAAAAGGTGTACAGTTATAAATGTAATGGTATTATTATATTACATGTTTTGGGGTAGATCCACGTACCTCGGCGCATTAATACGCATTAATACGCTGGGCGCAGCGTATCTAAGATACACTATGCCGCCGCAACTTTTTTTTTTTCGAAACCTGAAAGAATTCGCGCCGTAAGTTACGGCGGCGTAGTGTATCTTTGGCGGCGTAATGGCGCAGAATTCAAATGGATGTATTGGGGGCGTGTTTTATGTTAATACGTCGTGACCCGACGTAAACAACGTTTTTTTTTTTAACTGCGCATGCGCCGTCCGAGGGGGTATCCCAGTGCGCATGCTCGAAATTAACCCGGAGCAAGCCAATGCTCACGACGGTGACGTCATTCTACGCAAATCCCTATTCGCAAACGACTTACGCAAACTACGTAAAAAATTCAAAATTGTATGCGGGAACGCTGGCCATACTTAACATTGAGTATGCCTCATAACAGCAGCTTTAACTATACGCCGGAAAAAGCCAAACGCAAACGATGTAAAAGAATTTGCCGGCCGGACGTACGTTCGTGGATCGCCGTAACTAGCTAATTTGCATACTCGATGTGGGAATTCGACGGAAACGCCACCTAACGGTCGCCGAAAAATTTCAGCTTAGATCCGACGGCGTACTAAGACGTACACCTGTCGGATCTAGCCGAGATGCAGTCGTATCTTGTTTTGTGGATACAAAACAAAGATACGACGTGCAAAATTTGAAATTACGCAGCGTATCAAGAAATACGCCGGCGTAATATCTTTGTGGATCTGCCCCTTTATGTTGGTTATAGAAATCAAACTGAATTTTTGTACTGTAAAGTTTGGCACAATTTAGATGCAGCTTCTAAGACAACAGAAACAAAATGTGCAAGTGGAATTTTTGCAGCTTAATTATTTATGCTTCACTTTTTCATTAAACTTCCAATCTCATGGTACATGGTGATTCTAATGTGATTAGACAGGCATTTCTTATTCAACCTTGTAGAATTTTAGATCTTGCTTGTGTTTGTTCCATAAATATCCTGCTGGCTGGAGAGATTCTATTGACATGGATTAAATCACCTCTCTGGTCCAGCACAACTATGGGCCTCTTGGTGCTGTTTATAATGCCATGATCTATGATGTAAGTGGGTAGCAGGTATATTCGAGGGGGTTAAGAATTCTGAGCAATCACTAACAATTTGAATTGGCAACAGCACCCTACCGACACTGCAATAAGTGGTAATAACAATATAGCTGCATAGAGAAGACTAGTGTACAGTCTAGTGCATGGTGGCTAAGTGGTTAGCACATGTGTCCGACAGCACTAGGGTCGTCAGTTTGAATCCCGCCCATGATATTACCTGCCTTGAGTTTGCATGTTCTCCCTGTGCCTGGGTAAACACTCCACACTCCAAAGACATACTGGTAGATTAATTGGCTCCTGTCTAAATTGGCCCTAGTATGTGTATGTATGAATGTGTGTTAGGGACCTTAGATTAAGCTCCTTAAAGGCAGGGACTGATCCAAATGCATAATATATATATATGTAAAGCACTGCGTAAATTGGCAATGCTCTATAAGTACCATAAATAATAATTATCTGGAAAATCAATTCCAGAGGGAGAAAAGACTGCCAAATGCCACCTAATTCCCCCAAAAAGTGGTCAAACCAATAGAAAAAATTTGATATTGTAATGTTTGGGTACAAACTGTTGCATAGGTATCCTACAATATATGGAAATGCAATTTGGTAGTTTTCAGGGGGGCTAGAAAATATGTGCTCATTTACGAACAGGTTATTATAGGCTAAGTAGTTTTAGGACATTGAGTGATTCATTACACACTGGTATTCATAGTGAGCTTTCAATAATATAATAAAAATGAGAAGAAGTAACACAGACCATTGTTATTATTTATATAACGGAGACGGGTCCACATGAACCACCATGACAGTACAATCAATTGCAGTGATACAGTTAAAGATAAAGACAGTCCACAGTACATATGGGTATATAATTCCCGACGTGCCACAATTGCAGGGAGCATTCTCCCACGGGCCTGTGTAAACACCTGCCCGTGGGCAAGGTCCGTGTGTAACGGGTTTAAGCACCAACAACCGACATCAGCATTTTGATACAGCCTTAATATATAATCTCGCTTCCGGCTGGGTGTCTCATATATATCATTCAAGCTGGGCCACCGTGGTCCCGTGGGCCCAGTCCCCCCTCTTTTCCAAATAACAGAAAAATAATAGTAAGAAGAGAGAAAAAGAGTAGAAAGTGGGCAAGGCCCGGAGAGATAAAGAGAAAAAGTATAGTCAAGAGAGACAGAGGGTAGGGGGTGGGGGAGGTGCTAAGAGGGATTGGGGGGGTAGGCAGGGGGGGGGCAAATTCACGAACACACAGACCAGTTCTATGCCAAACTCTAAATACTGAAAATGTTCTATGATTATTACATAAACCTTTGTGTGCCGACCTTTGATTTCAAAGAAGCCTACAGGTGAGTATATACCAACTACTTTCATAAAGCACTAACATAGTGCTAGACATAAAATAGCACATAATAAAAATATACCTTAAAATACACCTTAAAAGTAAACATACAAGAATAATTAAAGTGATTATAAATCTCTGAAATAAAAAATTTACAAGCCATATCCCTTATTTTCTGATCTCCCCTACTGATATCTCCATTAATCACTTTTGACAGTCTAACTGGACACCAAGAAATCCCAGGGGACACCCCTTCCCCCAGCTCTCAGCAGGTGATTGAAGGAGGAGGATGTGTCCTTTACATTCAAATCTCATATCTCAGATTACAATGAGCTATCCTCTCATACAGTGCAGTGTGTGGTGTCAGATCCCTGCCCCCTGCCTTCTGAAGCTGAATAAAAGCCTTTGATCTGTGTGTTTTTGAAGGCTGTAGAGGAGAGGGGCAGCGGATAAATAGGTGCAACTTATGTAGGAGGGTTTGTTTCATATCTTTTTATCAGCAGAGGCTTCATTGGGTATATGTAAAGGTTTACAACCACTTAACTATGAATTTACTTTACATGGAGGGCTAAAGCAAGGAAACTCACTCTGAGGCCTCGTACACACAACCGAGGAACTCGACGGGCGAAACTCACCGTTTTCCTCGTCGAGTTCCTTGTTAGGCTTGTCGACAAGCTTGCTTTGCGTACACACTGTCAAGACAAAATCTCCTCGTTTTTAAACGCGGTGACATACAACACATACAACGGCAGGGGAAGTACGATTCCACTGGCTAAACTCTTGGGGCTGCTTTTGCTAATCTCATGTGTTTGCGTGTTAAGTAAAAGTTTGTTAAGAGACGATTTGCACTTTTCAGTTTGTTACAGCTTGAAAAATGTGTTATCTCCATTACAAATGCTACTTTTACTCCCGTCTCATACTTTATTCTGAGCAAGCGTGGGTTTCTTAGCATACACACGCTCGAGTTTCTCGTCGGAAACCAGCCCGTCCAGGAACTCCACGAGCCAATTTGAGACTCCCGTCGAGGAAATAGAGAACTTGCTCTCTTTTTGGCTCGTCGAGTTTCTCAACAGTTTCCTCGACGAAAATGTACACACGACCAGTTTCCTCGGCAAACAAAATATCTCCCAGCAAATGTCTTGCTGGTTTTTGCCGAGAAACTCGGTCGTGTGTACGAGGCCTTAGCCATACCCTTGAATGTGGTATTAGAAATATAAAAATAAGAGAAGAAGGCTGACATTCAAATAGCACATGCTTCTAGAGAATATATTCATAATAGCAAAGCCAGTACAGAGTCTTGTGGAGATGAGGGAGAAACTTCTACAGACAGCTAAAAAAGCAGGCTGAGAAGTGAACGTCAGGGAGACTGAATATATGACTCCAGAGAGAAAACAAGATGGAGAAACACTGATCACCTGAAGACCGAGTGTAGTCGCTTTCATACAATTTATACTTTCAAGCATCTGGGAGGACTAATAACAGAAGATATTGAAATCTAAGCAGAAATACAAGCTAAAGTAGCTGCAACAAATCTCAGTTCTTTTGCACTAGGGGATATATTACATTTAAAATCTGTACCCAGAACATTCAAAATGATGTACAGAATGAGGAAAACTCATTAGTAACCTACGGCAGAAGCCTTTCAGAAAAGGAATTAAATTGGCGAAGTACCTGAGACAGGGAAATTTAAAGAAGAACCTGTGGTCCCAGGTTAAAAAATGAAAACAGGAGACAGAAAAATAGCAGGTTCAACATAAATGACGCCCTGGTCCCCTTACGTAAATTTCAAGGTGTGATGAGTCTCCCCACTTTATCGGTAATGCGGCGAATAATAGCGATCCTGGGAAGACCAAAGCTCTATAAGGACTTTAGTTATTACATAGTTAGTCAGGGTGAAAAAAGACACAAATCGATCTAGTTCAGTCATAAAAAAATAAATAAAATAAAAAATATCGTACAATCCCATATACCCAATTCTATACCCACAGTTACTCCAGAGGAAGGCAATAAACCCCAGCAGAACATGCTCCAATTTACTACAACAAGTACTACAATTCTTGTAAATTCCTAAAAATTGAATGAAAATGATTTATGTGCTACAATTACTACAATTGCTACATTGCATTACTCATGTAAGGATTTTTTAAGGATAGTTGTCTCTTTTCCCATTGTAATATTATATCTTCTTTTCTATTCTATCATTGCATGACCAGGTAGGGCCACTGCAATAGCAGGGTTTGGCAGGGAGCTTTATCCCCATACTCCTGTATGTGCATGTGACCATCGGTGAGCCTATGGCAAACTATGGGTTATTTGTGGAAAGCTGATAACTGCCAATCATCATCATGAGAGAATCCATTCACCCACACTGGGATTCAGTCCAGAACAGATAGATTTGCATAAAGCAGATATTAATAAATATTTTTCAGTTCCTGGGGTGCTTTTTATTTTATACAGTTTAAAAAACAAAAATTGCCTCTCCCTGTCATTTAAATTGGTAAAGGAATACTTTTAACAACTTATTACTTAGCTTTGTTGTCTTATGCCGGCCATAGACGACTCGAATCTCCAGCATTTCAGTAGGGATCGGCTGAAATTTGAACCATGTATGGGAAAGCTGTTTGTACCCAAGTCAATCCATTGATCTACTTTGGTACAACCAGAATGTTGGATTTTTAGGATGCGATTATTACCAGCAGCTATACCCGCTAGCAATAATCATTGTGTTGTCTCGGCAGGGAAAGAGCTCCCCACGCCCCCCCCCCCCCCCCCAACAGGGGAAACACAATAGCTCGGCGGGAAGCATTCCCACATCAACACTGACATGTGGTTGTAGAAAAGAAAATCATATCATCTATAGCTGGCTTTAGAAAACAATTTGTAGTAAGAGTAGGCTTTGCTTTTTACCTTGAGGTCAGTAAGTGGGGAAAGTGAAGGTTTGAGAGTGCATAAACCTACTGTCTACATTTAAATTCTACGCTGTTATCAGCTACTGCAAGCAGACTGCATCAAACATAAGGTCACAATGCAAGTCACATATTAACGCTGCAACATCATTGCAAACTCAAGGCACATGATTTTATTTGTGCTTTGAGGGCCCTTAGACATTAATGGTAATGCAGTTAATTGTACTTGTACATGTGTCTAGGTCCAGCATACCATATGGCCAGCAGGAAGGGAATGTTGTTTTGTTAAAGATCTTGTGGGGTGTATAGTACTAGATCTTATTTTCATGTTGTAGCATGCTAAGTAATGTATAGTAATGTATTGTAAAGCTGCCAGGCATTTATTAGCTTTTACAGAGATCAAAGTGCTCCCTCTGACAATGCCTATATGTGGTTCTCTCTCCAGAAAGATGGTGACCCTTTTGTACATGTCATCATTCATGGTCACCAATTAGTTCTTGGACTGAGAAGCCAGCTCAGAGATGACACTATCGTAAATCCTTGTACCTGTGCTAACAAATATCAACTTGCAAATTGATACCAAGTTACATTGTTGCAGTCTGATCTCTGGAGAGAAAGACCTCCTCCTCTCTGCAGTAGACTGGTGGTGTTATTTTAGCCTAGAAAAGTTATTGACTGGAATTATTGGACTGCTGTTATTGATAATAGGTGGAACTTTTCTGAAAAATTATATTGTTGAAAAAATCATACTGATAAAAATACAGAAAGCATATAGTTTAAGTGGAAGGTTAGTACTCAGGTATTACTGAAAAATAGCAAAGGGACTTTCACAATTCTACGTCTTGTAATCTAAACAATCTATAAAGGGAACACTACCGTTGCCTCCAAATTTCTCACTTTCTTGCCACATATACAGGCACTCACTCTTCCCTTACCAGTTCGACCCCTTATGAGGGTAACTGTAACTGGGCAGCGACTAAATTCTCGGTCTGTTTTGGATTTGGAACCCCACACCAAAAAAGAAAATGGCTTGGGGTACCCCAAACGAGTGCCCCCCTCATGGACCATACCAGTGCTCAACAAAGGGGAGGTGTGTGTGCTTTCTGCGCCCCCCACCCCAAAGCACCTTGGGCCAGATTCACGTAGAATCGCGGCAGCGTAACGTATGTCCTTTACGTTACTCCGCTGCAAGTTTTCAGCACAAGTGCTTGATTCACAAAGCACTTGCCTGTAAACTTGCGGCGGCGTAGCGTAAAGCCGTCCGGCGCAAGCCCGCCTAATTCAAATGGGGCGGGGACCATTTAAATTAGGCGCGTTCCCGCGCCGAACGTACTGCGCATGCGCCGTCCCTAAAATTTCCCAACGTGCATTGCGCTAAATGACGTCGCAAGGACATCATTGGTTTCGACGTTAACGACTTACGCAAACGACGTGAAATTTCAAATTTAGACGCGGGAACGACGGCCATACTTAACATTGGCTAGACCACCTAGGGCCCAGCTTTATCTTTACGACGCGTATCTCTACGGAAACAACGTAAATTTACAGCGACGGGCAAAGCGGACATTCGTGAATCGGCGTAACGAGTCATTTGCATATTCTACGCCGACGGCAATGGAATCGCCACCTAGCGGCCGGCCTAGAATTGCAGCCTAAGATCCGACGGTGTAACACATTTACACCTGTCAGATCTTAGGGAGATCTATGCGTGTAGTGTAAATAAAAACCACAGACGGTTTTGACAAGTTCTTTAGTAAAAATCTTCCTCCTTCTCTCTCCGGTTTTCTTGCTATGGTGTTTGGATAAGGGATTGGTATGGATTTTGGAGGGGACCCCGCACCATTTTGTTTTTGGCGTGGGGGTTCCCCTCAAAATCCATACCAGACCGAAGGTTTTAGGCCCGGTTTCCCTTTAAGATCCTCAGAACACAAGTCGCACCACAAGTCGGATCATCATGATCCGACTTAGATGCAACTTCAATTCAAATCAATAAGCTGGAAGTCAGATCAGTTAAAATGTCTCTCATAGGGAACCATTGATTTTGTCAAAAAAATATGCTTGATGAGGCTTAACGCTGTATCCAGCATTAACCACTTAAGGACCGAGCCTCTTTCTGAGATTTGGTGTTTACAAGTTAAATGTAAATATCCCATCTTCCCCTCACTCGTCTCTATATCCAGCCACGAACAGGACTGGATCGCCTCTGCTGCTGCTGATGGCCCTGGTAAGCAGCGGAGGGCACCGGAGTGTGGTGGAAGAGGGGCTCCCTCTCCCGCTGCCAATAAAAGTGATCTTGAGGTGAATCCGCCACAGAGACTACTATTACCTTGAAGTGGACCGCCTGCTGAAGAAGAGGGTACTGGGGTAATAGTAGCTAGCTGCTACCATAACAATTCCTCTTCAAAGTAGCAACGAATTCCTGGGGCGGGCGGTCCGTAAGTGGTTAAGCAATGTTTAGCAGCCTTTAGCAGCATCAGATATTTTTACAGCTGTAACGCTGGTCTTTAGAACACGCTGGCCCTGTTTTTTTAGTTTTTTTTGCTGTTTGAAAACGCCTATGCCACTTACAGCTCCTAAAAGCCTGTGTGTGCTTGAGGCCATAGAATAACACGGGCAGGTTTTTTTAAGCTGCAAACAAACAAATGTCTAACGCTGGTAAAAGTAGCCCATTTATTAAATAATGGGTTGCCAATGTACCACAACAGTTTCAAAAACACATAACCCTTTTTTTAACAGTGCATCACACAAAAGTATGTCTATTATGGTGCATTATAGTACCTCTGTATTTTGTAGTCTACTGTACAGTTCTTTGGGTTACCATTTACAATGAATGGCACTGCAAAACACAGTACATAGAAAAGGTGGGTTGTAGGAACTTTAAATTAAGGAATAATGTGCATGTTGCTGCAATGAACAAGTGTTAACGGGCCCTTTAGCTTTTTTTAAAAGGTGGCCAAGCTGGTAAAACTAGTAGATTAGCAGAAACCTGACAGTTAAAAACCCAGTAGATCAGGAGATATAGGCCCGGATTCACAAAGCACTTATGCCGACGTATCTCCAGATACGCCGCGTAAGTGCAAATATGCGCCGTCATATCTGTGCGCCGTACCCACAAACTAAGATACGCCTAAAAACAGGCTTAATCCCGCCGACATAACTTGCCTACGCCGGCGTAGGGTGGGCGCGCATTTACGCTGGCCGCATGGTGGCGCTGCCATTGATTAGCCATTCAAATATGCAAATGAGGAAAAATACGGTGATTCACGAACCTGCGCCCGCCCGACGCAGGCTACGAGAGGTGCGCGTAAGTTGTACGTCCGGCCTAAAGTTAAGCCCCATAAAGGAGGTGTTACTCAGCAGCAGACATGTAAAGGTCTGCATCAGGGAACAGAAGCCGGTGTTTTTTATGTAGTTTACGTTGGATGGGTGTAGATTATGTTCATGGCGTAGGCAGTGATCCGGCGTATCTTAGGTAGTTGTTCTGACGTGGATATGAGCATGCGCACGGGGATGCGTCCACGACATGACGCATGCGCAGTTCGTTCAACGTACTTGTCTGGCTCTCAAACCATCATTTGCTTGGGGTCACGCCTCATTTGCATGGCTTTGCATGGGGCAAGCCCACTTCCACCTACGCCGGCCTGCGCCTTCGAAATCTACGCCACGCCGACGCAGCTTTGGGAGCACTGGCTTCCTGAATTCCATGCTTGCCTCTCTGCTCTGCGTCGGCGTAGCGTACCTTGAGATGCGCTACGGCGGCGTAATGTGCGCCCGTTCTCTGTGAATCCGGGCCATAGCGTCCAACTGGATTGCAGGAGTGGACTGGACAGATTGCTGTAATTGTGAATTTTAATCTATAGCTAGTTACACTCTCATAGCCATACGCTGATCATTGTCAGTAGGACTGGAGAGGATGTGAGTTTAGATACTACCTAAACAATTCTATCCTTACTCATTCAACTCATTCAACTGTACAGAAATTTCAAGCATGTTTGAGATCCCCGTTATTCTTTCTGTAACTCGCCGTTAACTCCTATAAACAGTATCTTAATTAGTGTTGCTCAAAAACAATTTCATGGCCTGCAAATTCCACAATGTTTAATGCTGGTCTATATTTAAACCTATAATGCACTTGCTGTTGCCTTTTAGGTATAAACAAACTATACTGGCATTGTGAATGAATGCTAAACTATAAAAATCAAAATTTATGTTCATTCTGTATTCTTGAAGTAACAGAATAGAATTTATCCCCGGTAGCTTGTAATGTAAAAGTTTAAACGCTATACACACTTTGCTATAATTTACCTGTGTTGGAGAAAAATAAAATTTCTTGGTCCTAAAATGTGACGGATTATTAAAGTTATGTGGTTTAATAATTTTACATGTGGTAATCCTCAATCAAATATATTACAGCAATGATTTCTTTGACAGTCAAATAGCTGTGTGTGTTATCTATAGAGGCAGCTGTTAAGTTCAATGAAGGGCTGTAAATGCGGATTTTAAAGTTTTTGCTTTAACTTTTTACTTTTTTTGGTTATTTCCTGTTTTATTTTTCATGTTTATTGTGCTTGTTTTATTTGAGATGAGATGATAATAAATATGAACATAATAGAATGAGAAATGTGAACTATGTTATTGCAAGATGAGTTTTTATGAAAAGTAATGTTCAAATGTATGTTTTATTGCAACATTATGATAGTAATGCTTCCACAACTGGGTTTCAATACTTATATAGGCATTGAATAATTATCTGTATAAAATGGTTTAAGGGTAGAGGGATATTTTAAATTTTTTCAAGCTTGTGTTGCTAGTATTATCTTCTTCTTAAGTACATTGTGTAATTGCAGATTAATGTAAGACCCCTTTTACACTGGAGGCGTTTTTTCAGGCGTTTTAGCGCTAAAAATAGTGCCTTTAAAGCGCCTGAAAAATGCCTCATCTGCAGTCCCAGTGTGAGAGCCCAAGTGCTTTCACACTGGGGCGCTGCGCTGGCAGGACATCAATAAATGTCCTGCAAGCAGCATTTTGGGGTGATTTAGGAGTATAGGAGTGATTTAGGAGTGTTCCTGCCCATTGAAATCAATGGGCAGCGCAGCCGAAGCTGCCACGGTGCTTTTAACCCTTTATCCGGCCGCTAGCGGGTGTTAAAAGCACCCATCTGGCGTCCGAAAAGAGCCTCTAAAATTACGGTAAAATGTGCTGCTAATGCGGCCGTGCTGTCAGTGTGAAAAGGGCTCTAAGGATTACAATTATAGCTATGTAGACATGTGCTGGGCTACAGCAATATAGAGAAGGAGACATTGGGCTCATTTCACTAAGAGTTGAATACCACATATCTATTTGAGTTAAAATAACTCATGTGATATTCAACTCATGAATGTGCACATCGAGGATGGCAATGACTAAAATCCAATGGTAGACTGATATACCATAACTGGCAGAGGATACTTGAGAGGAGGGTTGAGGGAGTCAGCTTTCTGGGGTTATTTCAGCTGGGGATAAGTTGATTCAAATAAAATATTTACATAGGATTTATTGTACCCTGTACAGGCTCTGTAGAATGGGCAGACTGGAGTCTCCACAATGTTATAGGTGTAATACTGTCACTGGTGACTTTTTTTCATATGGTATGGACCTATCCCAGTGTGAGACTGTTCTGCACTGCAGTCTCTAAATTTATAGAAGAGAAGCTGGCACTCTCTAACATTTGTTCCCCTGCCAAATGTTTATTAGGTGACTTTGCAGAGGAGGAACTTTGTGAATCTCAAAGGTATATGCTTAGGTTCCTCTTTTTCTAACCCTATGTCGCGTACACACGTCTGTTATTCATGTCATGAAAAAAAGTTTTTCTCTACGTGATTTCTCTCAAGCCTGCCTTGCATACACACGTTCGTGAAAAAAAATGCTTGAGCAAAGCGCGGTGACGTACAACGGCACTATAAAGGGGAAGTTCCATTCGAATGGCGCCACCCTTTGGGCTGCTTTTGCTAATTTCCCCTTTTCATAACTTGCTTCTGAGCATGCAAGTTTTTTTCCCCCTCGTTAAAACGTACACACGACCGTTTTTCATGACGTGAAAAAGAACGACGTGAAAAACGACGAGAAAAAATAGAGCAGGTTCTAAAAAAAAATCGGCATTTTTCTCGTCGAGAAAAATGCTCTGGAGCATACACGCGACCGTTTTTCACGACCAATTTAAAAAATTTAATTTTTATCGTCATGAAAAACGGTCGTGTGTACGCGGCATAAGAAAGCTAGTGAAGCCACCTGATCTGCCTGGTTTGCCAATGTGGATAGATCTAGTTAATAGAGCCTTACCTATGTATAAAATTACATATACTTATAGGGGTTGCCCTAAAAAGTTCCATAAACTTTGGATGATGCGGACATTGGCAGTAATAGGTGACATTTCATTCTTTTGCGTTTTGATAGGACTGTACAATGATGATTCTGTGGTCCTGAAAAGGGGGTGTTTTTTTTTCATGCATGCTTGTATTTCCTGGATCCTCCTTCTTGTACTAGTTATAAAACCTGTAATAGTAATAAACTTAACTTAAAAAAAATGCATGCTAAATACCACATGAGTTAAATATTTTTATTTCGCTGTATTTACATTATTTACATTTTTCACATTATTTTACCACAGACGGGCTGCAGCAGGGACTAAAACATTTAGCAGTGGTATTCCTACCACAGCTAAATGTGACAGTACAGCTCAGAGCTGTTAAACAGCTGGCACCTACCCGCGTCATAACAACCATTGATCATCCCTGCTGTCAGCGGGGATTCCCTGCTGACAGTAAAAATAATAATAAAAAAATTATGTGCAGTCTTTCCCCCCTCAGTCCCTACTAGCCACTTTGGATCTGGTGTGGATTTGGGGGGAACCCCACTCCAAAAAAAAATTGCTACAAGGTCCCCCCCAAATCCAAACCAGAACCTTATCCGAGTATGCAGCCTAGCAGGCCAGGAAAAGAGGGATGAGCGTACCGTTTCCCCCTCCTGTTGTATCATGATTAGGTGATAGTTTAAGTTTTTTGGGGTTGTATTTGATATGTTAAAAGAGAGATCACACAAACAAATACTTATAAGTATAAAGATAATGACAGATAAAGATAATATTAGAAAATATAACAAGTATACTGAACTAAAGATGCTGTTTAGCCACAGGGTCCCATGTGCTTATGCAGCCTGTTCATTATCAAGATTCGGACACATGTCTAATGGCAGCTCTGATGTGACACTACCTTATTCCAGTTTGGGCAGTGGTAGATACTGGCTAGTATGTGAGTAAATAACCAATGAATGTTGTTTGGACAGTGATATCACCTTTTAAGGGGGATAGTGGGTTCATCCTGCATTCCTCAAGCCCTAAGTCTATTAAGGTAAAGCCATGCATATGTCCTTATATGGCATGTATGGCCCATTAACCAGGCTTTGATTTCATTATTAGATATTTTTGAGACCACTAGACAACTTGAACAAAGGAAATATGTAATATGCATTTTCCCTATCACTTCCTGAACCATACCAGGCCACATGCCATCATGGGGAGGTGCTTTGGGGACCCCCCCAAAGTACCTAGTCTTCATGTTGATGAGTATCTGGAAGCCCCTATCAACACAGGGGCCCCCAGATCCCAGCCCCCCTTATGTGAATGAGCATGGGATACATAGTACCCCTACTCATTCACCAAATAAATTATTGGTGTAAATAAAAACAGTCACACAGTTTTTGACATTTCTTAAAAAAAATTGTACAAAATGTCCCCTGATGTAGATCCATCATCAATCACAATGCTCCCGATTCTTATCTCTCTTTGACTAAGACGTCGCTTTCCCCTGCCACTTAAGAACATGAGGGGGTGGGGTCAATGATGTCACAAAGGGGCGAGGACACTCAGTAATGTCATTGGCCAGGGTGGAGTCAATGATGTCAGAAGAGCGGGCCCCAACCTGGTGACATCATTGATCCCGCTTCAGAAGAGTTAAACCCAAGCAAGCCTATAGACTTCTATGCAGTGTGTTAAGACTTCTCAGAGTTGTACTTTGAGACAGCAGCCATATACTGTAATGGAATATAAACTCCTTACACTACAGATCTCAATATGGACTGTGCAGTAGGAGGAGTGAAAAGGTGATTTTTAATAAACGGCCCAGGAAAGTTCATCCTCATGGCACTGAGGGAGTTAGATTGAGAGCACCTCTGTCTGTCTATTCCCCTGCCAGCGGGAGGCCATACCAGCAGTATTCAAGCCTGAGACTGGAAGTGGGGACACCCGGGGGCAGCGCAGCACCGCCCACATCACAGAGCCTGCACAGCTGCTTCATGGAGACTGTAGTGTCCACTCACCCTCTGCTTCCCACTGCTGATCACCGGAAGCTTTTAGGGAGGGACTAAGGGGGCTTCTACAGTGAAAGATCACCACAGCATCCTGGGGATGCGTGGGAGGGTTATTTGCCTATTGATACTGCTAGCATGGACTGAGCCACTCGGAGCAAGACACCGAGTATACCCAATTCATACTGAACGCATACTGCCGCACTTATTCCAAACCTAGTCTGCACCTATATTAACCCTATACTGCATTATCCACTAGAGGACCGTCCTATAGCATATGTACTGCTACAGGGGGGCCCTCCTGTGCAGAATCATATATATATATATATATATATATATATATATATATATATATATATATATACACACACACACACATAATTCTGCACTTCCATCTAGGGGGCACGCACGCACTTCCAGCTGGCTGCTTCTGCTGTGATTACTAACAGCAGAAGCTGATCTGCGGGAACCGGGCAGTGGATGTATGCCGGCACCCGCCGATCATCGGGCAGAGACACAGAATGGATCACTGCCTATATAAACAAGGCAGAGCTCCGTTCTGACAAGGAATAAAATCCATCACTTCCCTTAGTAAAAGTAGCACACACTTTGCACTAAAACACTGGTTAGACACACAGTTAACCCTTTGATCACCAATTATTACTTGGTTTGGTTACTAAGTGTTACTTTCAGTGAATTCCTGTGATATTGTATGTTCTTAAACTCAATCTGGTGTGTTAGAGGGGCTGAGGCTCTTGAGCAGGTCATGACAAAGTACAGGGGACCCATCCTATCCAGCGGCTCCTACAGGGATAGGGCTACACCTACATTTGTTTTGTTCTCTAGCACAGAGTATCTTCAAGGCTCCAGTAACAAACCAAGCCTAATTGATCATTAACTCTAAATCAGCTAAATACAGTATATCCAGAATGCATCAAAACCAAATGTGTTCAGTGTCTTACAGCTAGGGATTGATTTGCTAAAGGCAAACAGGCTGTTCATGTTACATGGTCATTTTTACTTTGCAAGGAAATTTTCCCTTAGTGAATGTGGTAATAAAATCACTTTGCAAAGAATACCCAATCACATACAAAGAAAATAAAAAGTGTTTTTGCTTGCACAAGATTAGATGATGGAAGTCAGCCTATTCACTAAGCTAAGGGAAAATGTCCTTGCAAAATTGACAGCCTGTCTGCCTTTAGTAAATCAACACCTCAGTTTTCTCTCCAAAGCAGCTTAAGCCTAAGTAGAGGCCTGTGCTCTCTGTAGGAAAGCAGTTTTCTCTCTACATAGTTTCAAAACACACCCCTCAAAACCCCTTCCCCCACAAAGTTTGCTTTGCAGGAATAATGTTCCTTTAAGGATATCCTGCCCGTTGGGTCCCCAGAGTTAAAAGAACTCAGCACATGATTTAACTTACCAATATCGTGTTTTGGGACTTTGGCCTTTAAAGGGGTTGTAAAGGTAAATTATGTTTCCCTAAATAGCTTCCTTTACCTTAGTGCAGTCCTCCTTCACTTACCTTATCCTTCCATTTTGCTTTTAAATGTCCTTTTTTCTTCTGAGAAATTATCACTTCCTGTTCTTCTGTCTGTAACTACACACAGTAATGCAAGGTTTTCAGAAGTGTCAGGACGCCCACTAACACACAGCTCCTTTCTCTATCTGCAAAGTAGAGAGTGTCCTGACTTGCTTGCTCGCCCCCTCCCCCTCAAGAGGCTTTCTCCACACCAGAAGGAAAGCCTCGCATTACGGTGGTGAGTTACAGACAGAAGAACAGGAAGTGAGGATCTCTCAGAAGAAATAAGGACATTTAAAAGCAAAATCGAAGGATGAGGTAAGTGGAGGAGGACTGCACTAAGGTAAAGGAAGCTATTTAGGGAAAACATTTTTTACCTTTACAACCCCTTTAAGGAAGTAAATATTGCAATATATACAGTAGGTTAATGTTGGCCTAAGTCGTTTTTACAACCCTTTACTGAAGTATAAAATAAGAAGAAACAACTAAAAGAATAGCTTGACTAAATGTATAAAACCCACATGCTTTAATTCAGCTTTGTTTTCTTCTTGCTGTCTTAAGAGAACAGATGTCTGTTTAGCACTTTGTTTAATTAGTCTTTAGTGACAGTGCTGCCGTAACCTCTACCCACCTTTCACTGCTCAGTTGGTAAGCTAACCTGCTGGTTTGGGAGATAAAAAGGCTCATTTTATTTGCTCTTTGAAGTTAATGTGTAAAATGTAGCTTTCCATTCTTAACATTTGTTGCTAGACACAGTCTGGTACCAAGAAAATGTATTATGAATGATCAGGGGCTGACTGCAACTCTGAGGTCCAATGGAGAAAGTCAGCTCAGGGAACTCACCTTGTTAACCCGTCAAATTTTTCAGCTTGACCTATATACAGTCTGCATCCAACAACATCGCCTTAACTTCTGAAGCCAAAACTTAACAAGAATAATGAGGATGGCTACCAATGGTACAGAGCTGAAATAATTGCATTACCCAGTTCTCAAAATGTTGACATGGCAGGACAGGTTATGTAGACTTTTGTAGTGTTTACAGAGTAAGTGTGCGTATTAACTTTACTAACATCATTTTCAGCGAAAAAGGCAACCTTTAACCCCTTTTGCAAAAGCTTATTTATCCTTTATTTTACTTTTTGACATCTCACAGGACAGGGTGAGTGTTTTTTTTTTAAAGGTTTAAATTCCCCCAAAAAACTTCTGAAAAATGATTTTACCTAAAAATAAACAAAAACTGTTTAAAGCATGTTTGCCTTGCCTCCAGTTTGCAGGTAATATAATTAGAAACCAATCTATTTAGATCACAGTATTTTACATTTACAGGATCGTGTTGACTGTAATTTTTGTATTCAATTTAAAAGAAGATTTTTTTGTAGAACAGAAAAAGAACAAGCTAATATTTCAAGGAGATATCATCATAAACTAAACTTCTGCTCAATTCTCTCTGTGTTCAGTAAAATAAAAAAATCCAAAACATCCAGTTCAATCTTTTGTTTTTACAGTTTTTAATTTAGAAAAATCATATATTATTGTATATGCAGCAGACTGCAAGTTATGGTCATACAAAACTCTATAACAAGTAAGACAGTGCTTGCATGCTACATGTTTGTATAAGTGAGGTCTTCATTCTAAATGAAAATATCAGTGAGGGCATGGCTTCTTTAGAACTAGATAATTTTATTTGAAACCAAAAAGTGCATTCTCAAAGGGGAGTTCCAGCCTTTTAGTGTTTATTAAAAGTCAGCAGCTACAAAAAGTGTAGCTGCTGACTTTTAATAAACAGACACTTACCTGCTCCACGGTCGAGCGACGCGGCCGCCCGGAGCTCCGCTCCTCTCCCCCATCTCCGGCCGGCGCCTCCATTCATATTGTGGGCACCTGGCTGTCACAGATTTCAGCTTCATGGCTGGGCACTCACTGCGCATGCGCGAGTCGCGCTGCGCTCTATGAGTGGACAGGCGATCTCCTGGGACCTGTCACGTGTCCCTGGAGATCGCCTAAAGGGAGGGGCTGAAGAGAAGTCGCCGAGGCGGTCCCTGGGCGGAAGGAGGAAGTGGGACAGGAAGTGCCACTCCTACCGAAGCCCCCACTCCACCCCCCAAAAAAGATTATATGCCAAATGTGGCATGTAAGGGGGGTGAGGAGTGCTTAAAGCGGAAAGCGGAAGTTCCACTTTTGGGTGGAACTTCGCTTTAAGTTTAACACTATCAGCTTAAGTCAACTGTGCTACAGTTTGCAAAGGTTCTGTTGCTATGTCACTTTGCTTGATCTGAATAAACCCTTTGGGCTCTAAATAGGACTTATCACAGATCAAAGCTTAATTTTTTTATCAGTACATCAGGATTGATCTATTTCCACATATATATGTATATATATATATATATACTGTACCTGTTGCCGAGAATGTGTTTCCAGCACGACAGCATTGCGCTGATTCTCGGCAAAAGGGTGCCGACATCTCGCACTCGCTGGAATAAAAAAAGCACATTCCAGCGAGCGCGTCATAGAAGCAACTTGGATTCCCACCAATTCTAGCCACGGCGTTTGGTATGAATCAAGAGGGGGAACTCCACGCCAAATTAAAAAAAAAAAAAACGGCATGGGTTCCCCCCAGGGGCATACCAGGCCCTTAGGTCTGGTATTGGTTTAAGGAGAACCCCCCTACGCCAAAAAAACGGTGTGGGGGTCCCCCTACAATCCATACCAGACCCATATCCAAAGCACGCCGCCCGGCCGGTCAGGAAAGGAGTGGGGACGAGCGAGCGCCCCCCTCCTGAGCCATACCAGGCCGCATGCCCTCAACATGGGGGGGATGGGTGCTCTGGGGCAGGGGGGGCTCACTGCGGCCCCCCCACCCCAGAGCACCCTGTCCCCATGTTGATAAGAACAGGGCCTTTTCCCGACAACCCTGGCCGTTGTCGGGGTCTGCAGGCGGAGGGCTTATCGGAATCTGGGAGCCCGATTTAATAAGGGGGCCCCAGATACCGGCCCCCCACCCTAGGTGAATGAATATGGGGTACATCGTACCCCTACCCATTCACCTGGAGGCAAAGTGTCAATAAAAATAAACACACGACACAGGGTTTTAAAATAATTGATTAGTCAGCTCTGGGGGTCTTCTCTGCTCTCCGGGGGTCTTCTCCGCTCTCCGGGGTCTTTTCCACTCTCCGGGGGGGTCTTCTTCCATCCTCTCTGCTCTCCGCTGTCGTCTCGGCGCTCCATGGTTCTTCTCCCACTCGCTCTCTGGTGCCTTCTCCTTCA
Organism: Rana temporaria; assembly: GCF_905171775.1. Classification (NCBI taxonomy): domain Eukaryota; kingdom Metazoa; phylum Chordata; class Amphibia; order Anura; family Ranidae; genus Rana; species Rana temporaria. The sequence continues at coordinate 329,244,621 of NC_053493.1, forward strand.
GGGCTGGCTGCCGCTATCTTCGTGTTAGCTCAATTACTAGCGGCGGCCCAGCCCGCTCTTCATTGCCGTCTTCTGCCTTCTTCTCTTCTTCCGATGTTGATGCAACGCTTCTTCCCGCTGTAATGCCGGGTGCGCGGCTCGCACCGATTTATATAGGCCTCTTATGATGTCACAGTCCCATCATGCTCTGGTACCTACCCACGTGGTCATTGTTTTTTGACTCTATAACTTTATTACAGACTAAAAAATATACACTGATTTGGGATATTTTGACCAAAGAGATGCAACAGAATACATTTTGGACTAAGTTTATGAAGAAAGATTATTTGACAAAATGTCATAACAGAATCAAAGAATTTTTTTTTTTTTTTTTTTTACATTTAAATTGTTTTTGTTTATTTAGCAAAACATAAACTCAGTGGTGATTAAATACCACCAAAAGAAAGTTCTAGTTGTGTGAACAAAATGATAAAAATTTCATATGGGTGTTGTGTTGATGACCTGCAATTGTCATTCAAAGTTCAAAAGCTGAAAATTGGCCTGGGCAGGAATGGGTTAACAATCTCACCGTTTAGAAATATTTTCTCCCTGTACTTATTTTGCTGGTTAACGTTATTTAACATGTCAATATCAACACTGTTTTCTGCAGATACTGTTGATAAGCACTTGCTGCTATTTTGAATGTTCCTCACGTTCTCTGACATGCTCAAATACGTGTACATTTTCAACTTTCCAACCAGTAATGAATGGATTTCATCTATTAGTACTGAAAGTCATACAAGTTAAAAAAGGTAAGCAGAGCAATGAAAATCGGCATTCCAGACTCCTTCTCACATCAATTCCGGTCACTTCCGGTGTGCGTCAGCCTCGCGTGCGAGGATAACGCACACCGGAAGTGACCGGAATTGATGTGAGAAGGCGTCTGGAACTCCGATTTTCATTGCTCTGCTTACCTTTTTTAACTTTTATGTAAGAGTCCATTACTTTAGCATATTAAACTTAATTTTTTTTACGGTATTACACTATTGGAGGCCTCTTTTCTCTTTCCCTTCCCTCCACTATTGTGGCTCGTTTTGAGGTTTTATTGCCCTCTATGGGGAGGCATTAACCACTCCAAGCCAGGAGAGTTACATCAGCTTGAGATCTAACGACACAGAGAGCTGGAAAAGAAGGAGGAGAGAATGGAAGTTCGAGGCTGACCCATTAGAGACCCATTTATGCCTATTATCCCATAAAGGTGAGAGTTCTGGGAGACTGGTGGGAGGATCCTTCACTGTTCCAGAGTACTTATTATTGTGTACCATCCTTTATAGACTATCCCTAAACCACTAATATTGGATCACTGGCCACTTAAAAATAGACATCCATTATATATATATGTTTTCACCTATGTGGACTTTATATTATTCACATTGGTTTAGTGCTTTATTTTGTGTTTTTGTCACTTGCTCCAGACACTGTTCTCTTTTAAGTGACCACTTTTTAGGCATTTTTCACTTCCAAGTGATTATTTTTCTTCATTCACCTTCACCGGTTACTCCCTTTTGACATCACTAGTCATTGGATATTTGTGTTTTTATGTTTGATGTATTTGTTCTTGAGCACGGTATCACCTTGCATATTATAATTGGCTGAAAAAAATGCTGTTATACCTTTGTGTAGGGAAAAGCACTGTAAAATGACAGTGGGCATTACTTATGTATTTTAATGGGTAGTTTTTATATAAAAATCATAGAAGGTTTTAGACTATAGAAGTTTTCTTTGTTTTCTCTATGGTTACTTCTGTGGTACTTCTCATATGAATGGAGGCATAATGGTGCGTCATAAAAGGCTCACGTTTTGCAGACGTGGCGGCAATCCAAGAATGTATGACAGCGGTTCTGCGATCGATTCCTAATGAGGCCTTTGCTGACACTTTCCAGAAGCTTTATGTCAAAAGTGTGTTGTGAAGGATGGCAATTATTTTGAAGGCCAGTAAAGGTAATTTGTTTGTATCTTCTGCTTTGTTTGTTTTCTGATACCATTCACCAAACTTTTCAGACACACCTTGTATGTAGTATTCCTAGTGCCAGTGGCGGCTGGTGCTCAATATTTTGTGGTGGATGGCAAACCAATGTCAAACCCCCCCTGCAGGAGGCGGATGGGAATGCAGCAGTGATCAGAGGCCTCCATACCTTAGGAAGGAGGCAGATCAGGCAGACATGGATCCGGGCTGCAGATCCTCGCTCTGGGGCCATTGCTTCTCCTCCAGGCTGAACAGGAAGTGGGTCATGACTGAGACCCGATTGCCCAGGAGTCCCTGGGCAATCGGGTTTTTTGAACTGCTTCCTGATACACCGGGGGGAGAATAAAGAAGACACTAGTGAATATTAATTGTCACACAAGTGGGCCTTTTTTATGTGCTTAAAAAAAAAATTGCAATCCATGCATCCGGTGCCTCACATGTAGTGTAGGGGGCCAGATGCATGGATGGGGGGTGGTGCCCGTGCGCCCCCTATGGACGGGGCCGCCACTGCCTAGTGCTGATTAATAGTGGTATTAGTGTGCACAGATTGGCCTATTATGTACTGCTGTGGGCAGTGAGAGACAAAGTGAAGTGCAAGATGTGAACATCCTGTATCAGATAAAGAATGGCTATGCTGTGCATGTTGGAGTAAGATCCGGAGTAAAAAATAAAAATAAAATCTTTCACTGTTGCATATTAACATCTTGTTACAGATGAATAGATACTACATAACTGATTCTGTACTCTTTGTCATGTCTTTACTCCATGCTAAAAATGTAATGATATACCCCTTGTCTACTGCTGGCATATAAGGGGCAGTCCAAAGAACACTCCAACAGTTGTAAGTATGAGGTGAGGGGAGACTGGCTTTTATGTTAGGACATAAGGCCCATACACACGATCAGACTTTTTGACAACAAATGTCCGACAGACCTGTTTGATCGGACAATCCGACCATGAGTACACTCCATCGGACAAACTTTTTCGCTTTTTTATTGGACAAATGTTCGCTGTGAGAACAAACTTTCCGGCAACAAACGTCGGCTAATCCGATCGTGCGTACACAAGTCCATTGGACTAAAGTCCAAAGTACAAACATGCATGCTCAGAACCAATGCTAAAAATCAGACAACAATAGCAGAAGTTGCCCAAAATGTGACGGTAAAGAGCTGAAAAAACACGTGATTTGGTGAAGGTTGGCTGAAAAAGTCCAGCCGTGTGTATGCAGAAAAAGTTCACGGCCAACGCCCATTCGGAGCAAAATCCACGGAAAAGTCAGTTGGAAGTCCGATTGTGTGTATGAGGCTATAGATGAGCAAAGTGTTTTTATGGAACCAGTCCTTTATACGAAATCTACTGAGCGAAACAAAAGAAAACTGCCAAACAGGCTGCACTAAACACTGACAAACACAGAACACATATGAACATAAATAGACTTATAGGTAAAATAAAAAATAGATATAAAAAAATTTTACGGACAAATTATACTATCCATAAAAAAAAATCTGTTATGGCATAACTTAAGAGATTATTTTAGGAAAATTATTTTAAGTAACTAAATTCTATTAGTAGCATTTACATAGTTCTTGCACAAAAATTTAGATGAATTGTTTCCTACAGTTTGAAAATCTTGCCATTTATACCAAAGCCTGATCTTTTTTCTCCCTCATCACTCAAAATTGCTCGGGTGTAAGCTATCATTACCTTCTGTCGTGATAATAATGACCAAACTTCTATGAAGGGGGCCTGTGGAGAAGGAGATTTACGGCAGTTGGAAGTTTTCACACTGTGTGCTATAATGTGATGGCAGTCTATGTAAACGCAGAGTGTGGGCAAAGGTAATCATTTTCACGCCAGAGGGGAAAATATATTAAAAATGGAGCTTAAGTTTATGAAGTTAAACCAATGTTGCGTAAAACTCAAAAAGCTTAATATGAGCCATGCATGAGCAGAGAGAACAATGGGCAGTAAGAGATCTTTGTGTGATTCTCACATCACTGCACTCTTGGGATCACCTGAAATTTTTTCATCAGCTAAACCAATGTGCTGTTGTGCCATGTACACAGTGGAGGAACTATGTATGTTATTATGGCATTATATCACTGTTATGTCCACTGATCTATAGCAATGAAACAGTACACACAAGATGCAGGATAATGCCACAGGCAGCAAGACTTAATTTCATATATCACCCCATGTGGGAGTTGGAGAGGATTGTGTTTGTCCATATTATTATGGGTGGTATCTGTTTGAATTGTGTTAGCATTTCATTTTTATCTATATAATTTTTTATTGACTTTGTAATACAATATATAACTTTTACATGTTTTGGTTATATTTGTGTGCCCAAAAAGTCCCATTAACAAGTGTCCAAAGATCTTTATGTAGTAAGGGATGTGGCCACTACCCAGCATATACTCATCATAGACAATTTTCTACAGTTGTTCCAGGTCAGTGTCAAAGAATGGCGTGGCGGTCAAGCAACTGGATGGGTCAAGCCTCCATGGTAATCTCATGACAGGTTCTTTTTCCTTCACTCATGTAACAATAAAACATTAAGTGCAGAAAAGGATATGTTATTTTTACATTTTTATTCTAATGGTCCCCATCAGGGCCAGCCCTACCATGGGTCTCATTGGGACCATGGGACCCAGGCGACAATTGAAAGGAGTGGCAATTGAGAGGCACTCCACTGCCCCGCCTCTAGAAGTACTCCATGCGGCTCATGTTTTCCAGCTGGCCAGCCCAGTCCACAAACATCGTCCGCTGCTGAGATGCGGCTTCCCATTGCTGCCTATGCCACCGCATGCTCGTATGTTTACACATCAAGTGGGACATCTGACATTCATAGTGTTGCCAGGAAAGGGGAGTGTGTGCCCACGTAATTGGCTTCAAGATCGGGAGGAATCGCCTCCCACTACCTCTCACTCACCCAATACACTCCAGTCTCTCCCAACTGGAACTTCAGGAACACCCCTGAGCCTGCCTCTTCCTTGTGTTTGCAATTTAAATGGGCCCGGAATCGGATATTGTGCCCGCATTCTTTGGGGTCTTTGGATGGCCCTGTGTGAGCTCAGTTGAAGAGTAATTGTGCAGAGGTAAGCTCTGCGGGAGGTAGGTTTGCTGCTAAGCTAAGTTTGGCTGTAGTTAGCATAAAAGTAATGTGCTGCTAGCTGAGAAAGAAGAAGATCTCATTTCTCATGTAGCACTGACCCCCCTGTACTGTGCCTTCCTGACCCCACTGTACTTTTCCCTCCTCACACCCTGCACTGTGCCCTGTGCTTTCCTCACCCCCTGTACTGTACCATTCATACTCCTGACCCCCTCCCCCTGTATATAACACTGGTGACCCCTGGCCTCTGCCCTGTTGATCCCAGTCCCATGGCCTACTGACCCCTCTCTATTGCCCTGCTGATTTCCAGTCCTCTGCCCTGCTAATGCCCAGTCATTTGATTTGCACACCTCTGTACACTGCCCTACAGCTTACTGACCTCTGTACACTGCCCTACATCCTACTGATCTCTGTACACTGCCCTACATCCTACTGACCTCTGTACACTGCCCTACATCCTACTGACTTCTGTACATGTCCCTACAAACTACTGACCTTTGCACACTGCCCAACATACTAGTGACCTCGGTACACTGCCTGACATACTACTGACCTCTGTACACTTCCCTACATACTACTGACCTCTGTACACTACCCTATGTACTCCTGACCTCAGTACACTGCCCTAAATGCTACTGACCTCTGTACACTGCTCTACATACCACTTTCCTCTGTACACTGCTCTACATACTGCTGACTGTGACCCTGCGCTGATAGCCCAAAACTAGCCTGCCTAGCACCCTGCAGGGCACTGTGGCAGGCTAGACAGGAGAGAGCATGATGCATCAGACAGCCCCTTGTCTACTGCTTTGTCCTGCTCCTGCTGTCACTCCGCAGCGTTAGGGCAGAGCACTGTGGCAGACTGGGGGAGCCACGCCAATGCACTAGCATGCAGTTTTATAAGGGGAAAACATGTATATTCTACAATCATCACCCTCCCTGTTACCCATTTTATTGTCTTCCCCAAGACCCCCCATTATACTCTGTGACACCCCTATGTCCTTATTTCACTTACTGTACACACTCACACCCCTCTGACTGCTCTCATAGTCCCATAGGATGTGGGGGTATTTTAGTGGGCGTAATTTTTTTTGGGGGGGGGCAGCATTTCATTCTTGGACCCAGGCAGGACAATGTCTTGGGCCAGCCCTGGTCCCCATCATAACTAGTTTAAGTACCTCTTGGCAAGCAAGTTACATTTTTTTATGTTTTTCAGTCCCTAAATCTTAGACTCCAACTGATGTGCGTTATATTATGATCTTCTGATCATACGCTATCCAGGTTCTTTAAATAGCAACATGATTTGACATTCTTATTTCTTATTTTTATTTGCTTTACTAACAAACAGATTTTCATTGTGGAGAAAATATATACATTTAGCCAAAACGATTATTTGGTGCATTGTGACTGTGCGAAGTCTGCCCTAAAGCACAATTTATTATCTGCAACTGTTGTTACATAAATAAAATGCCTTGGCATTCTAAATAATGTATTATGCTAAAATAGAAAGCCACTATAGACTTGTTATTTAGAGGCATGAATATGGTACAACATAATAGTGTAGCTTAATTTTTCTTTCCATTTTAATGTTTATAAAAAACTGCATGTGACACTTTAGTGAATTCTCTCTTATAAGTATTTTTAGGTTATTATATTATTTTGTTATCTATGCACAAGTACGCTGCTTGCCTAGAAAACAAATATATAAGGACTTCTGGCTAGTCCAGTAGGTCCAACCTCTCCACTTCTGGTGGTGGCAGTCCTTGTAGGAGCACCATTTCACGCAGTTGTACTCTGAGACGTCCTCCCATGGGGCATGAACATGGCAGATTAGTCTCGGAAGAAGTGGATTGAATGACACCAGCCCGGAAGATTGAGAACATCCAGTGGCTGAAAAGATATAATGAGGGAGATAGTGGTGGGATGAAGATGAGTCTTGCAGCAGAAGATGCTTTTTTGTTTTTCCTTTTGCTGTGCTTTTATTTCTTATTTTCAGTTCCATTTTAAAATCATCCGTATGCTTCTAAGGGATTACTGGACATGAATTTACCTGTGTGTTAGAATTAGCACTTTACCTCATTCCATCTTCCCTTTAATATTCATCTCTATGCAGTCCTGGCACTTTTTCAGGAGTATGCATTAATGTTAAATCAACCCCAAGCCAACATTCCAATTTAGGCTGTGCATGCCTTTGGGTGGAATCACTAATTTTACACTTGTGGACTGATGGCATTGAAATTTCTCCAGCTGAAAGTTCTGTGCCCTGAGAACTAAGACTAACTAAGTAAGAGGCTACACTTGTATTACTGGATTTGTAAATGTAGGCTTTGGAACATGTTCTTCTTACTAGCTGTAACTTCACTCTTGGAAGAGAGCTGAGAATTCCACAGGTTAGGTCTATGCAGGAAAAAATATGGGGGCCTCTGACCACCATCACCCACCTGTAAACGAAATTATTAAATCTTTAAATGTTTTATATACACTTTCTTGTACTTCAATAGTTAACTCCAACGTTTCAGTATTAAATGCAACATAAATACACAACAATTTTCATCAGTATCATTTTTTTTTCTTATTTTATGGCTTTTTTGTTGCATTACCTAAAGATTTATATATTTGTTCTATATATAATCCAGTTACCGTATTTTCCGGCGTATAAGACGACTCGGCGTATAAGACGACCCCCTAATTTTCCAGGAAAAATTTTGATTTTGGGATATACTCACTGTATAAGACTACCCCCTTCCTACTAGTCTTTCTGGAAGCTGAGGGGGAGCCAGAACCGCTGACAGAAACAGGCTTTTTCAAATCTCACTGTGCCATTACATTCCTCACTGTGCCATTACATTACATGCCCAGACTGTGCCATTACATTACATGCCCAGACTGTGCCATTACATTACATGCCCAGACTGTGCCATTACATTACATGCCCAGACTGTGCCATTACATTACATGCCCAGACTGTGCCACTGTGCCATTACATGCCCCCACATTGCCACTGTGCCATTACATGCCCCCACATTGCCACTGTGCCATTACATGCCCCCACATTGCCACTGTGCCATTACATGCCCCCACATTGCCACTGTGCCATTACATGCCCCCAAATTGCCACTGTGCCATTACATGCCCCCACATTGCCACTGTGCCATTACATGCCCCCACATTGCCACTGTGCCATTACATGCCCCCACATTGCCACTGTGCCATTACATGCCCCCACATTGCCATTGTGCCATTACATGCCCCCACATTGCCACTGTGCCATTACATGCCTGAACTTGTTGCCCCCCCCCCCCCCCAGTGCAATAACACTCACTTTTTTTTTTCCAGCGGTGACAGTCCCCCATGCTGCGAGCGTGAATGATTTCAAAGCCGCGCCTTCACTTCAGAGTGTTCTGTGATAGGCGGCACACAAATCTTCCCAGCAGCGCCTCTGTTCTGTTTCCGCCTATCACGGACGTCTTCTCATCTCGTCCGAGGATGAGAAGGCATCTGTGATAGGAGGAACACAGAACAGAGGCGCTGCTGGGAAGATTTGTGTGCCGCCTATCACAGAACACGTATAAGACGACCCCCGACTTTGGATGCATGTTTTTGCTTCCAGAAAGTCGTCTTATACGCCGGAAAATACGGTATATGTTCAGACAGTTGTTTTCCTCGGTACTATTGAATAATATGACATTCCCCTCTCATTTATATTCTCTCCTTTTGTCTAGTGTTGTGTGGATTGTGTTTTAACTGTCATCAAGCATGCACAATTAACAATTACTGAAGCGATGCAATGAAGGATAATGTCAGATTTAAACGTAGCAGGCATAGGCATAGCAAAGCAGACTTGGGACTCGGGCTATGGGCTTGATTTACTAAAGGCAAATAGGTTGTTCATTTTGGAAGGGAATTTTCCTCTAGTGAATGAGGTAAAACTCTGCTAACTTTATCCAAAGATGTGCATTCAATCATGTGGAAGCAAAAAATATGTTTTTTATTATTATTTTACTTGCAATTTCCAAAGTGAATTTCACCCCATTCATTAAGCTAAGGGAAAGGGAAGCTAAGGGAAAATTCCTGTACAAAGTGAAAATTCTCTTGTAAGGTGAACAGTCTATTTGCCTATAGTAAATTAACCTCTATGAGTAAAGTTTTGTGGTGTATTACAGGGAATAACGTAACGTATACAGTGAGTCTAGAAGGCTGTAGTAAAGATTATGCAAATAGGGTTAAAAGTGGAAGTTTTCCATATTAGTACCTGTATTATGAAAATCTCACTTCCAAAAGCTTTTGAAGAAGGAATTATAGTTGTAGGTCGATACAATTTTAGCATAAGGTCATTAAAATTACTGGCATTATGCAATATAGATTTATTAGAACCCTATAAATCTGGTAAATTGTTTTGCTATTCCATTAGCTTCTGTAACCTGAAAAAATTAGAAAGGAGGTGAAATAATTTTTATAGGTTGTCTGAGAGGAAGCCTCTTCTCTCCCTGATTTACAACATTTTGTGTTCAGGTACTTTAATATTACATTTACATCTCTCTTGACATGATTTACAAGATAACAAGAATATTTCTTCAGGCTAAACGGCACTCTGTGCTTGCATGTGATTTTTATAATATGCTCAGCAATCTGCACCGTTCGGAAATGTATCTTAGTGCGAACCATAAAAATGTTCAATGATAGATTATTAACACAGCCAGAAAGTACAACATTTAGAATGTAAATGAATGATAAATAGCTGGAGGGCACCCACAGGGGAAGAGAATGGAGTTCCTGCCAGCACATTAAACCTAGAGAATAACACACCAGACATAATAATACATTTAAAAATCATACCATCTCAAGTCATATATTTACCATAGCTTGGGAATAGGTACTGCGGTAAAATAATGAATGTGATTGTGGTGGTTATTGATGATGTGGAAAAGTGTAGGTGTGATGCATAGTTTTAGGGAATTGTAGTTGCCTCCAATATTCATGAACAATGGCCAATGCCATCACTATGAAATGTTCTTTTTTTGGATGCAGGCATACATACATGTACTCTATGGAATATCATATGCCATGGAAATATGTTTATTGCCAGAAGGATGCTTTACCCTTCTATGCTGGCCAAAAGCAGCAATCTAACAGCACGGTAGAATCTTTCAACCTCTTGCCAACATTTCCCTTGCCCTTCAGAATGCTTTTACAGAGAGAGCAACAAGGAATGTTTAGCCAGCCAATGCCAGCAGCCAACTTGGAGATGTAAGAAAAAGCAGCACGAGATAACAAGAATTTATAGTATATCTATTGAAAACACAAGGGGTGCCAAAGATAATGCTTTGGCATCCTGGATCGGCATGGCTTATCTCTGCTATAACCTGCAATCAGGATATATTGATTACACAGGCTTAAAACTTTATTAGAGTTGGCTTTTGGGTTCCTACATTGCTAGCATTTCCTAAAGCCTCGTACACACTACTAGTTTTTTTTTTCATTCAACTCAGCTGGTTGAATGTAAAAAAACTGACAACTCCGGTAGGACCTGCTGTACTAACAATCCAATGCTGGTACAGCGATCTCCCCTGCTGAGTTATTGTGTTCTGACAGGACCCCCCCCCCTGGCAGAACATTCTGGTCCGTGCTCTTAGCCACTGAGAGTGCTGGCCAGGAGTCGGTGGCAGACCTTTTTCGGGTCACAAAAGTTCATCAGGAACCAGCTGCCGTACACACAAGCCAAATGTCGACTGGTTTCCATTGAACCGGCCAATGCCAGCTGACATTCGACCGTGTGTACTAGGCTTAAGTCCCCTCTGTACACTATGGGTTTGATATACTAAAGCCAAATAGGCTGTTGACTTGGTATAGTAAGACAGTGAAACCACGTACATGTGTCAATGAAACATTCACAAGACAAAAAATCTCTAAAGTATCAATTATACATTCAAAAAATACATAAAAGCAAATAATTAAATGTAACATTTGGCAATATCAATAATAAAATAAGTCTGTTATACAGTCCCAATAAACATCCAGTGAGGGTGTAAGGTAAAATGCCAAATTTTGTATTCAAACATACACCTTCACTGAATCTTGAATTTAATAAAGCTTAAAGTGTGCTTAACCTCACATCATTAAAAATGGTCAATTAATGCTGTATTACATGCTGTTCATACTCACTAAATCACATTGGATTTGTCTACTGTATTCTAAAAAAAGCCTTGTTGGTCCTGCTGTTCTCTATCCCTACCTTCTGTCCAAGTCTCCATTCCATAACCAGCTAAACACTATGGAAGTAGGATATTATATCTTGATTGATGGAGGCTTCACCTTCCTGTTATTCTAAGACACAGGCTAGAGGGACGTGACACAGCCTTTGACTTGCAGAAATCCACCAGAAATAATAAAGATTTAATTTCAAATATATAATTGTATGATAATTTTAGATGGTTTATTGAGATTAATTATTTACTTTTACTTTTTTTTTTTTTTAACATGTGACCAGCAGCAGAGGACTAGAAGCTCCTCCTGCCACTGTTTCCCTGCAGACAGGCTAGGAAAGAACTGGGTCATGTGACAGCTGTAAAATAACTAGGGAAAAAAGTACTTTTTTTATTATTATAAAAATAATTACAGTGCACACTGGGTGTAAAAAACCTTCTACAGTAGTTTTACATTTTTTTTCTCCTGCCTGTAGAAAAAGATCATAGTTCATGCATATTAGCGTATTTTGAAAAGGAATCAAGTCGACGCATGCTTGGAAGCATTGAACTTCGTTTTTTTCAGCGCGTCATGTGTTTTACATCACTTCGTTCTGACACGATCGTTTTTTTAACCAATGGTGTGTAGGCACATCAGACCATTAGTCAGCTTCATCGGTTACCGGTGAAACGGTTCTTCAGTCCGTTTTCATCCGTTATGACCGATCGCGTGTACGCGGCCTTAGATATCAAATAGATACAAAACTATACTATAAGGCCTCCTACACACGACTGAGAAACTCGACAGGCGAAACACATCGTTTTCTTTGTCGAGTTCCTTGTTAGGCTTGTCGAGGAACTCGACAAGCTTGCTTTGCATACACAGTCAAGCCAAAATCTCCTCGTTCTGAAACGCGGTGACATACAACACATACAACGGCAGGGGAAGTTCGATTCCACTGGCTAAACTCTTGGGGCTGCTTTTGCTAATTTCATGTGTTTGCGTGTTAAATAAAAGTTTGGTAAGAGACGATTTGCACTTTTCAGTCTGTTACAGCTTTAAATATGTGTTATCTCCATTACAAATGCTACTTTTACTCCTGTCTCATACTTTAATCTGAGCAAGCGCGGGTTTCTTAGCATACAGACGTTCGAGTTTCTCGTCGAAAACCAGCCCAACCAGAAACTCGACGAGCCATATCAGACTCCCATCGAGGAAATAGAGAACATGCTCTCTTTTTGGCTCGTCGAGGTTCTCAACAGTTTCCTCGATGAAAATGTACACACGACCGGTTTCCTCGGCAAAAAAATATCTCCCAGGTTCTTGCTGGTTTTTGCCGAGAAACTTGGTCGTGTGTACGAGGCCTTGACTGTAGCTCAAGACATTATGGATCCGGACTATGAATGGCATGAACTTCCAGAGACCCCTTGAATTCATGACATGACAACAGGACGGTGTGAATGTTGTATGGCCATGACCATATGGTCAATGGTTATTCTGTGCCTAATTTTTGTTTATCTGTAGTGCAAATTTACACATTTGGAAATCTGAATTAGTTCTGCTGGTAAAGACCTTTCAATGTGTGTAAATACTATTGGCTATACATGTGCTTGCTCCTCCAAATAAATATGGTGGCCTGAAATCAAAGGGCTAGTACTCTTTCTAATAAATAAGAGGGTTCCACACATGTGTCAGAATTCACTGTTCCACCATAAGAATTTTTTTTTGGCTAAATTCCACAACAATTTCAACAGGAGAGTTTAGAGGCAGAAAAAAAAAACATTGCAAGTGTGTTTTTGGGAGGAGTTTTCAGGAAGAAAAAAGCTAAATGCTCATAGACACGCATAAACGCACTTAACGCAGTGTTTAAGAGCGTACATCGTTTTCAAGTGTACATTGCTTATAGTGAAAAATGAGCAGAGGGGAATGTTTTGGAAAAAACACTTATAAAAATAAATGCCCATCAGCTCTTCAGCAATACTAACCACTATAACCATGTTTTCTGCCAGAAGTTCTAGCAATATTTTTTGCTCCTAGTCTTATTTATCCCCATACACATTCATTTTATGCTGTTTTGCTTCCCTAGGCATACCCCTAGGCATAGCTTGTGTATGTATCATTTTTTTCTATTTAAAGTAATGTATGGAAGGTAGGGCCCAAAAGTGACTCAGGCCCAGGGGCCCCCACCACCCTAAGTCCTGCCCTGGCTGCCGCCGCCATCTGCAGCTTCACTTCCTGGTTTACTACGGTGCATGCGCGACTCGTGCTGCGCAATGCCACTGGTCCCTCCTGTCTTCTGCTGTCTCCGGATGTGGCATAGACTGTGGCAGATCTGTGGGGGCCAATGCGCAAAAAGTGGGTGCAAATACCTGTCTTGGGTATCTGCTCCCCCTCCCCCTGAAAGGTGCCAAATGTGACATCGGGGGGGGGGGGGGGATCCGGACAGCGGAGGTTCCATTTTTGTGTGGACCTCCGCTTTAAGCTGTTAAATACTTTTGTTTAATACGCTATTTTGTGCATCATTATTATGTTTCACTCATTTGTTTTTCTAAAGAAGTAGCAAACATATTAGAACACATATTTATGTATTATGTTTCATATAGAATTTTCAAAACCATCAGCAACTAGTTCCAGAGTCCTTTAGTGGTCATTCACTCAGTGCCAGAGTGGTTTTATTTAATATCAGTAGAAAAGCCGTCTTTCAGAAGAGAGCTTATGGTATTTGATTACTTGTGTTCCTTTTCCCATCTGTAGTTAGCATGAGATCAATTACACATTAAATAACACTTGGAAAGTGCTAAGTTCATACACCATTACCCATGACAATTTGCATTTTGTTGTGCCGAGGGATAATGAGAAGAGCATTTTGAATAAATGATGCTGTTCTGTCCATATGCCACTCTTAATAGTTTTGAAAAACTCATCCAGCTAAATTACTGCCACTGAATCTCATACACTAGGAGGTAAGAGCACACTGCTAACACAGATGTAGCAATCATTACTTTAGAACACAATGCCTTTTATAATCCCCCAATGAGAGCTGACAGTATTCTTTGGTGCTCATGCAGAATTTATCTTAAAAATAACCTTCAGATTTATAATGCTGCACAAGTGTCCAAACAAATGCCAAAATGGCCTAGACCAAGCATCATATGAAAAGGCTGAAAGACATGGATGATTTATAAGTCAGAAGGTTTGGGACTGGATGTCATTTCTTGCTGACTACTGATTCCGACAATGACAATGATATCTAGTAATTATTCATAAACACTTACTTGGGGATTTGGCTATGCAAGGCATCAGAAAACAAATGTAAGTACAGTGATACTTCTGTTCTGTTTGCCCATTCTTCTTTTTAATAATACGCTCAGTTGTTTCTCCATCACCAAATGTTAAAACGGTAATAAAATCAAAACCTTCTTTTCCTCTGTCCATTTATCCTTTTCCACCTCCTCCCCATTTTCCTACTCTTCCTCTGTCCCTTCATCCATCTTCCTTTTCTTCCTCTGTTCCTTCATCCATCTTTCCCTTCTTTTATATCTCCTACCTATCCTGCTCTTCTTCCTCCATTACTTTTTCCGTCCTTTTTATACTCTTTCTCTGTTTCTTCCCCTAGGGCCATTGGTAACCTGGTATCACCTGGTACCACCAGTCTTCCTGTATGGGACCCAGACCATCAGTGGTGCCCAGGCAACATGGTGAATCATATGTGGGCAGTGACGGTGATCAGTGCAGCAGGGGAGCAATTACTGGAACCATTCCCCTGTATGGCTCTCTCTGCAGCTGTTGAAATCTGGCTTCTTCTCCTCTCCCTCCCATTGGCTTTCAGCTGCTGCAGAGAGAAGAATACAAAGGATCGGTTCCAGTAATTGCTTCCAGTGCACCATACATTTCCCCCTGCTGCCCAGGCTCCTCTGTGTGCCCCTCCTACCCCCACAGTGCTGCCAGATTCCCTCCTCTCCTTTCTACCGGCAGCTGCAAGCATGCAATATGATCCTTCAAGATTGAGAGTGGGGGAATAGTCAGTTAAATGTCATATTTACCAGGCCCTTCCTTTCCTTAATGAACACAATGAGTGATTGCTACGAATCAATCACTATGTTCATTCATAACTGAATGAACAGTCAACATAACATTGAGCCCCATGTTAGGTTGGTTGTCTGTATGGGGCCCTGTGTTTTATAACAGGAGCCCTGTCTACCCTCCATCCTTTACATACTGCTCCTCATCATCCTTCTCTTCTTTTTGTTCCCCCCCATCCCCCCTTCTTCTTTTGCTTCTTTCTTCCTACCTTGCTTCTCCTCCTCCTCTCCTTCCACCTTTCCTTCTTTCTTGGAATATTTCTTATTTTTCCATTTCCCCTTTTCCTTTCTTTTTCCTATCCTGTTTCTCCACCTCTTCCACCATCCTTTTGATCATCACCTTCTCTTCTTTCCGTTCCTGCTCCTCATCATCCTTATTTTCCTCTTTTCCTTCAGCCTTCCCTTCTTCCTTTGAATTTTTACTTCCCACCTCACTTCTTCTCCACTTCATCCTTTCCTTTCTACAGTTCTTTTCTATCTGCCTTCTTTGTTCCTGCCCATCTTCCTGCTTTCTCTACTAACACATTTCTTCATTCCTCCTTCTTTTTCTCCCTCCTTATAATTTCCTTCTTTCCTTTCTTTCTTATTCATGCGTTTAATTCCCTTTCCTTCTTACTTTCTTGTTTTACTTTTCTTAGAGAAATGCCTAGTGCAAAATAAATAAAAAATTATTTGGTTTTGTCAGTATTTCAGAAGTTTTGTCATTATATCTTTGACCATCAGATAAAATGCTACTGTGATGCTCAAATCCCAGCGGAAGGCCTCTATCTCAGCTTTGTTAACACAATACATTTGTCCTTGCATTAGAGCTGCACCTGAATGACAGGGCTTTAACTTGTGCCTTCACCTTCTCTGCTACCGTTAATGTCAAGTTACATTTCTGATGAGCAAGGAGCAGCGATCCTGCAATTATTTCTCCACCATTACTTTCATCGGAGGCCCCACACATCAGAGGAAGGAAAATCAAATGTGACTTTTACTCTTCCCAGTGTTTTTAGTCGTATTACTATGCCTGCTTTTCAATACAGGTAAAAAAAAAATGCTTTACCATAAGAAATCCGCTAACAGGTGCATGTACTTCACAGTAAGTTATGATTGGCAAAGTAGTTTATCCCCGTCATTCAAAAATGTCTAAACAATCACACTAAGTGGGTCTACCAGCTGCGTGTTTAGAAAAGCATGCAATAAGCATATTTTATTTGACCTAACTATAATAATCAGGGAATCTTATTGGTTGCTTTGGGCTGTTCTGCTTTACACATAATCAGATATTTGTCAGAATTATCGCTCTACATAAAGATGACCTAAGCTATGAGAAGATTGCCAGGACCCTGAAACTACAGCATGGTGGCCAAGACCATATAGCAGTTTAACAGGACAGGTTCCACTCAGAACAGGCCTCACCATGGTCAGCCAAAGACGTTGAGTGCACGTGCTCAGCGTCATATCCAGAGGTTGTCTTTGGGAAATAGACATATGAGTGCTGCCAGCATTGCTGCAGAGGTTAAAGGGGTGGGGGTCAGCCTGTCAGTGCTCAGACCAGACCATGCATCAAATTGGTCTGCATAGCTGTTGTCCCAGAAGGAAGCCTCTTCTAAAGATAATGCACAAGAAAGCCTGCAAACAGTTTGCTGAAGACAAGTAGACTAAGGACATGGATTACTGGAACCATGTCCTGTGGTCTGGTGAGACCAAGATAAAATTATTTGGTTTAGATGATGTTAAGCGTGTGTGGTGGCAACCAGGTGAGGAGTACAAAGACAAGTGTGTCTGCCTACAGTCATGGTGGTGGGAGTGTCATGGGCTGGGGCTGCATGAGTGTTGCCGGTACTGGGGAGCTACAGTTCATTGAGGGAACCATGAATGCCAACATGTACTGTGACATACTGAAGCAGAGCATGATCCCCTCCCTTCAGAGACTGGGCCGCTGGGCAGTATTCCAACATAATAACATCCCCAAACACACCTCCAAGATGACCACTGCCTTGCTAAAGAAGCTGAAGGTAAAGGTGATGGTCTGGCCAAGAATGTCTCCAGACCTAAACCCTATTGAGCATCTGTGGGGAATCCTCAAATGGAAAGTGGAGGAGCGCAAGATCTCTAACATCCACCAGCTCTGTGATGACATCATGGAGGAATGGAAGAGGACTTCAGTGGCAACCTGTAAAGCTCTGGTGTATTCCATGCCCAAGACGGTTAAGGCAGCGCTGGAAAATAATGGTGGCCACACAAAATATTGATACTTTTGGGCCCAATTTGGACATTTTGATGTGGGGTGTACTCACTTTTGTTGCAGGTGGTTTAGACATTATTGGCTGTGTGTTGAGTTATTTTTAAGGGACAGCAAATGTACACTGTTATACAAGCTGTAAACTCACTATTTTACATTGTAGTAAAGTGTAATTTCTTCAGTGTTGTCACATCAAACGATATAATAAAATATTTAATAAAATGTGAGGGGTGTACTCACTTTTGTCAGAAACTGTATGTCCTTTTTTCCCCACAAATATAGCTTTCTTTTGGTGGTATTTTATCACCACTGCCTTTTTTTAATGTTTTGCATATAAACAAAAAAACAATACTTTTAACTTTCTGCTTTTAAACCAATAAAAAAATTGAAAAATTTAATTTCTTCATGAATTCAGGCCTATATGTATTCTGCTACATATTTTTGGTAAAAATAATCTCAATAAGCATATATTGATTGGTTTGCGCAAAAGTTATAGCGTCTACAAACTATGGGATATTTTTATTTATTTTTATTTTATTTGTTTACTAGTAATGGGGGTTATCAGCATCTTATAGCAGGACTGCGATATTGCGGCAGACATTCTGACACTAACTGACACTTTTGACACTTTTTGGGGACCAGTGACACTAATACAGTGATCAGTGATCAAAAAATATGCACTGTCGCTATACTAATGACACTGACTGGGAAGGGGTTAACATCGGGGGCGATCAAAGGGTTAACTGTGTGCCTAGCCAGTTTTTTACTACCCAGTGTGAAAAGAGGGGGGAGAGAGGGACACAATTTCCATCCCTTCCCTCCTGTCACAATCTGCCTTGTTATATTCTGTGTTGATAGGGAATAGGGAAATGTGTGGTTGCAGGAATGGAATTCGATCAGTCTATGGGAGGCCTAATGCTGAAAATGCTTGCAGTGGCGGAGTACAGAGTAAAAAACAAGTAAAAAATGTGCAGTAAAGCCAATGCATCAGGCATCAAATCAGCACCATAGGTACACACAAGATGGGCAGTGTCAGCAAGCAATAAATTACAAGATCTGACAAGAGGGGTAAAAAAGTCTGTAAAGTTTGATGGGGGTACACACTCTCAGGGCTGCCATCAGAGGGGAACAGAAACCATGTTCCAATTCTATAAAAGACAACAAGGGAGGAGGCGCCTCTGGGTGTAGTAGTTTAAAACACAATTTATTATAAGCACAGGTAATGGTCACTCACATTTTAGAAGTGACAGGTAGGCATGTAAAAAATTCCCAGGGAGGGAAGGGTGTCATCCGGCCGTCACTCACTTCCTGGTCCTGCTGGAGCGCTGTGTGGTGAGGTTATCTTTCCATCGCTGGTGAAGAAAGCCGGCTGCGATAGGAGATCCTCAAACCGAGGCTTGGAACGCTGGTGGACAGCAGGCGGAGGATGATGACGTCACCGTGTATGCGACGTGTTTCCGAGTGATCAGGCAGCGTGTGACGCGGCTGCCGCACTCCTTTCTTAAGCTGTTGGATGGGGAGAGTGGAGCTAGATTTACGTGGCAGGGGTGGGGAGGGGACAAGGCGGAATGAGCGGGGAGTGGGAGGAGTGATGCTGTACGAGAGGAAAGGAGCTAACAGGGGTGGTGGTGAAGGGATAGTTTAGGTGAATGGCTCGCACAGTAAAAGGTATCAGACGTGCAGAATCTGACATCAGAAATGTAAGAGGGGGATTAAAGCAACCGGGGGGAAGGAAAAACAAAAAACAAACAAAATAAAATAAGGATCGACTAATGGAGTATTTGATAGGCGGCTAATAAATTACGATATTACGATATATGGGTGGCGAAGAGGATAACGAAATGGGGGGGTGCGCGGGAGGTGTAAAAACTAAAGGTATTAACTAAATGAGTGGACATTAGATTAACTGAGTGTAATTAAACTAATGGAGGATTACTGCACATAGTTGGTAATGTGGAGGTAAAGGCATTTGTATAAGCCATATTATAAGGATAAATGGAGCCAGAGGGCTGGGGATAAGGGTTATGGTTGAAGAGTAAAAAAGGGGTGGGGAATGGGGAATGTCGCATCAGAATGGGGATATAAGGGCCCGGATTCAGATACAATAGTGTATCTATCGGCGGGCGTAACGTATCTCAGATACATTACGCCGCCGTAAATTAGGGCGCAAGTTCCGTATTCAGTAAGAACTTGCGCCCTAAGTTACGGCGGCGTAACGTATGTGGTCCGGCGTAAGCCCGCCTAATTCAAATGTGGATGATGTGGTCGTGTTTTATTAAAATTAATTGTGACCCCACGTATTTGACGTTTTTTACGAACGGCGCATGCGCCGTCCGTGAACGTTTCCAAGTGCACATGCTCCAAATTACGGCGCAAACTGTCAATGCTTTGGAATTGAACGTAATTTACGTACAGCCGTATTCGCGAACGACTTACGTAAACGACGTAAAATATGACGCTGTTCGGTCGTTTCCGACGTCCATACTTAACATGACTTACCCCTGTTTAATAAAGGGTATCTTTACGCCGGAAAAAGCCTTACGCAAACGACGTAAAAAAATGCGCCGGGCGGACTACGTTTCTGAATCGGCGTATTTACCTAATTTGCATATTCGACCCGGAAGTCTAGGGAAGCGCCCCTAGCGGTCAGCGTAAATATTGCACCCTAAGATACGACGGCGTAGGAGACTTACGCCGCTCGTATCTAGGCAACATTGAGGCGTATCTGATTCTATGAATCAGACGCCGAGATGCGACGGCCCGCACTCAGAGTTACGACGGTGTATCTGGAGACCTGCTTTCTGAATCCGGGCCAAGATGTTTAAAAACCAAACAGATAAGCACTATACATGTAGGAATGGCATAAAGAATACATCATGAATTGTAAATACAATATGTAACATACAAATATGAAAAATAAATATAAAAATGAGTGAAGTTAAATAGAAATAATAATAATAATAATAATAATAATAATAAATATATATATATATATATATATATATATATATATATATATATATATATATATATATATATATATATATATATATAAATATATATATATATATGATATATAATAAACATATAATATATGGTAGCAACAACAGGAGTATCGTGTACAATTGAGCACACATACATATATATATGCGCATATATACATATATACATACACGCACATATATGCGTACATGCAAACGCACACGCGCACTGGGGAGAGGGGAAGGGGGGTTTTGGATAGGGGGAGGGGGGAGAGGAATGGAGAAATGGGGATGGGGGGAAGAGGGGGAGGGTGAAAGAAAGGGAGGGGGGCGGGAAAGGAGGGGGGGGGAAAGGGGAGTACAGAGTGATGACCTTATCAGTTTGCATTTTTTTTGTGCTGCTGGGTTACACAAAAAATAGTATAGTGTGTACTCAGCTTAACCTGCCTGGCGGTCTTCCCGAGTCTGACTCGGGGTTAGATTTTCCTGCTGCGAGCGGAAACCCCGAGTCAGACTCGGGCTTGCCTCGCTAGATCCACAGGCACAAGTTACTTACCTTGTCCCTGGATCCAGCGATGCCACCGCGCTGTGTGAGCGAGTGGGACCTCGCTCGATTCACACAGTGCCTCCGTGTGACGCCGATCTCCGTTCCCTGCGACGTTACGACGCACGGGGACGGAGAACGGCGCCAAATTCAAAAAAGTAAACAAACACATTACATACAGTATACTGTAATCTTATAGATTACAGTACTGTATGTAAAAAAAACACACCCCCCTTGTCCCTAGTGGTCTGTCCTGTGTCATGCATGTCATTTTATATAATAAAAACGTTTCTTTCTCCCTGCAAACTGTAGATTGTCCATAGCAACCAAAAGTGTCCCTTTATGTCAAAAATAGTTTTAGATCAGCTAAAAAACAGCGATAATAAATTATAATCACTTGCAGAATTGTGCGATAGCGATTTGTGGGGAAATTCGTCATAAAAAAAAAAAAATAATGACAGCAACAATTCTGCAACTGAGCAAATTTCAGTGATTTTGATTTGATTACATTATTGAATAATTTTTATTATAATTATATTATTATTTGTTATAATTATTTATAATTATTTATTATATTATAATTTATAATTTTGTTTTTAAAAAAATGTCATACCCGGGATGCCTATTAGACTCTGGTTTGGTCAGATTTAAGTGAGTTATTTCTAAAAATTACAGACCTACAATATAAAACGCCAAATTTCCTTGCAAATAATGGTACCGCTTTTAGCATGTTTTTTCTGACAGAATCATACCGCCAGGGAGGTTAAGACACAAAGGAGGATTTGGCTCACACACGCGAGGTAAAGGAGGCCTTGTTTACTTTATGGGATTTGTGCATCTCATAACTGGATTTGGGACATCTCTAGGCTGTCATACAGGAGCTCTAAGCTGTACTTAAATCTAAACAATTTAGTAATTAAACTAGCAGTACTTTAACATACATTTAATTATTTCTAAATTAATGCATAGTGGGACTATTAAATGTTTTTTTTTTTTTCATATTTGTTGGTGTCCTCTGTTAGGAAGGTACTGTGCTAATGTTGGACATTTTTTGTCATTGGGACAGCAACTATCCCCCCATCAGAATTTTTTCTTTTCATCATCGGTATAGACAAGATTGCGGAAAAAAGTGAATGTTACAGATATTTGCAACTCATACATTTAGAGCAATTTCTAGGACATAAAGCTCCCAAGGTGAACATTTTAAAAGTGCCTACCTATATATATAAGTACACATTAACAAATACCCGGTCCCCAGCCATTGGCAATAATTGCTGCACTTAAATCACAAAATGTTGAGATCTACAGTAAGTAAAGACCATAAAATCCAAATCAGAGTGTGAAGATAAAGAAGACTTTATAGTCTCCAGCTATTGGCAATAATTGCAGGACATAAATCACATAAATGGTAAAATCAAATAGACCATTATGCCCAGGTTAGTGTATAGAGACAAAGTGAAAAAATGCGTTTTTAATGATCCATATAATATTTTCATTTACATTTGTACATTGAGGGGATATAGTGATGGTAATAGTAATGAAAGTGGGATATGGGGCCAGGCCAGGGGAGCGGCAGTACTAATAAAAAGTTGAGTTTCAAAAAGTTTTAAAGTAAATGTAAACCCAACTACTATTTATTTATATTTATTTATAAAAATGCTTATTGAGAGCGCAGTCATTACCCAAGGGCCTCGATGCGCTCAAAAATCTCATATAAGCTTTAACAAATTGATATAATTTGAAAAGCTGTTTTCAATCTTTAGATATTTAAAGCGTTGTATTCATATTATACTCGGTGATCCTGCCTTGCCAGGCACTTCATATTATAGGATTACAGATGTCTCCCAATTGTGCTCCTGCATTGTAACCCTGCCACACAGCCCCTGTAGGAGACCACAAGTGACTATTTTAACACACAGGTATGATCCAGCATTGTCACTATTGGGAAGTCATTCCAAGGAAACAATGTGCAGCTGACAACAGAGTGGATGCATGTGGACACAAATTGGGTAAAATGGGCTGAAAGAAGTGGCGACTGGTGGTCAATATTTGGGGGGGGCGGCAAACATGCCTGTACCCCTCACTTGCACTACCCTACCCTCTACGAGGGATGGACGGGAAGGTAACAATCAGTGGTCTTACCTTAGGAGGGCAATGACGAGGTGGTGCTGGATCCAGAGTAGGGCTCCTGATAGCTGGAAGAGGCCGTTTCTGCCCCTCGGCCCCTCCACCTGCTGCTCCTCACTCCAGCTTGCTGAGGGGAGAGCTGGGCCCGTTGCTTCTTCTCCCAGCCAAACAGGAAGGGGGTCCGAAGACCCAATTGGCCAGGAGTCTTAGGACTCCCAGCTAATCGAGTCTCAGGACCACATTCTTGATTGGCCGGGAGGAGAAGCAGGAAGACATTAGCGAATATTAATTCACTAATGTCACACAACTGGATGGGCTCAGGGTGCAGTGTTTTGCGCCTTGAGTCCACCCTTTTTTGAAGCCAATTAGAGCCTCAGGCCTCGTACACACGACCTGTTTCCTCGGCAGAATCCATCAAGAAACTTGGTGGGAGATTTTTTTTTGCCAAGGAACCCGGTCGTGTGTACATTTTCGTCTAGGAAACTGTCGACGAGCCAAAAAGAGAGCACGTTCTCTTTTTCCTCGACGGGAATGGAGAAAATTGGGACGTCAAGTTCCTCGACAGCCTAACAAGGAATTCGATGAGCAAAACGATGTGTTTCGCCCGTCGAGTTCCTCGGTCGTGTGTACGAGGCTTGAGGCTCTAATCATGTGCTTCAAAAAAATATTGAAATCCATGTGTCCGATGCCCTGCATGTAGATTAGGGGCCTGGGTGTGTGGATTAGGGGGGTAGTGCCCCTGCGCCCCTAATGGAGTGGCTGCCACTGGCTAGAAGACATAAGCAGTGCTGAGATAAAAAAGTGATGAAAACAGTATTTTATGGAAAAAAAGATATGGTAGTTGTTTATAATGTGCAATGCTTTAGCAAACAAATGTACTTAACTTAGCGTTTAGATCTACTTTATTGTCTACATTGTTGTGATGTGCAGATTGTGACAAATATACTCTCTTCAATTTATTTTCTTGACATACCGTATTTATCGGCGTATACCGCGCACTATTTTGCCCTGAAAATCAGGGCAAAATCGTGGGTGTGCAGTATACGCCGATACCCGCTTTCCCGCCATGAGTTTGAATACTGCGCCCGCATATAGCAAGCGCAGTACACTCGTGAATCTTCGGCCAGTCTCGGCGCCTCTCGTACTGACGTCCTGAGCGTACAGGACGTCAGTGCGAGAGGCGCCCGAGCCTGCCCGAAGATTCACGAGTGTACTGCGCTCGCTATATGCGGGCGCAGTATTCAAAGTCGTGGCGGGAAACGAGCGGGAGGACGCCGCCGAAGATGGACACCGGACCCGCCGAAGATGGACACCGGACCCGCCAAAGATGGACACCGGACCCGCCGAAGATGGACACCGGACCAGCCGAAGATGGACGCCCGACCCGCCGAAGATGGACGCCCGACCCGCCGAAGACGGACGCCCGACCCGCCGAAGACGGACGCCGGACCCGCCGAAGAGGACACCCGACGAGGCCGCAGAAGGACGCCGGACCCGACGAGGTCGCAGATGGACGCCGCGCAAGACATCAAAACTGTAAGTACAAAACAACAAAAAATCTTTTTTTCCCACAGGATTGGGGGCTATATGTAATGTGCTGGGATGTGATCTAAGTGCTGGGATGTGATCTATATGTAATGTGCTGGGATGTGATCTAAGTTCTGGGATGTGATCTATATGTAATGTGCTGGGATGTGATCTAAGTGCTGGGATGTGATCTATATGTAATGTGCTGGGATGTGATCTATATGTAATGTGCTGGGATGTGATCTATGTGTAATGTGCTGGGATCTGTATGTAATGTGCAGGGGGCTTTGGAATATAAAAGGGGCTGTTGAAAGTTTTTTTCCTAAAACTTCCCTCCTAAAATTAGGGTGCGCGTTATACGCCGGTGCGCGTTATACGCCGATAAATACGGTATGTCTATAAAGAACAGACACCAACTATTAATCAAATTCTTCCCTTTATTTTTGCAGTAAAGATTGAGAACAATCATTGCAAAATGAACTAAAATAGACCCACAGGAGAAGTATAGCCAAATTAAAATCATGTTCCGTATATCATGTATGACAGACAATTTAAAGCAGGACTCCTGTAATATATATAAAAATAAACACTAGTTATAGATTTTTATGTATAATTAGCAATTGTGTCTGAATCTGTCTTTATTAGCCTTCTGCACCCCAATGAACAGGAGAATGCAGACTAAGAGAGATAGGACAGAACTCTGTGCCAATCTGAGTTTTTTTTTTTATTGTCCAGAGCCTTAAAGGAGTTGTAAAGGAATTTTTTTTTTCACCTTAATGCAATCTATGCATTAAGGTGAAAAAACATCTGATGTTGCCGCCCCCCCCCCCCCCCCGAGCCCCCGTTTTACTTACCTGACCCCTGGAAAGTCCCGCGCTCGGTCCCGAGATCCTCTTCACCGCTCAGCCTGGCCGCTGATTGGCTAGAGCGGATGAATTGATAGCAGCTCAGCCATTGGCTGGTGCTGCTGTCAATCACATCCAGTGATGCGGCGCGCCGAGGGGCAGGGCCGAGTGATACAGTGGCCGCTCGCTGTATCACGGGAGCGCGCCCGCGAGGACTCACCACCATGCGAGCTCTCTCACATGAATGTGGTGAGTTCTTGTGAGGAGGACCAGAGACAGCCGCCGAGGGACCCCAGAAGACGTGAAAGGGGGCCACTCTGTGCAAAACGAACTGCACAGTAGAGGTAAGTATAAAATGTTTGTTATTTTAAACACATTTTTTTTTCCTTTATTAACCCTTTAAAGCGGAGTTTCACCCACTTTTAAGAGGTGGTCTTAAATGAAAGATCACCTCTCCACCCCTTGTTTTTGTATATTAATTTTTTTTTCTTCTTGTAACATACCTTTTTTTGAAGTACATCCTGTACTTCCAATCCATCTGGTCTGCGGTGCAGGACGTCATTTCCTTTTTGTGTGTCGAGCCCCCCATTGTCTTCTGGGACCTGTGTGTGTGTGTCAGAAGACAGCTGGCCATTCACAAAGCACTGCATGGCTCGTGCATGCGCAGTAGGAAACGGGCAGTGAAGCCGCAAGGCTCCACTGCCGGTTTCCCTTAGTTAGAATGGTGGATCCTGCACCCTCAGGGGGCCGACATTGCAGGCTCCCTGGACAGTAGGGGTGCAACGGATCAAAAAACTCACGGATCGGATCGATCCTCGGATCAGGAGTCACGGATCGGATCATTTTCGGATCAGCAAAAAAAAAAAAAAAAAAAAAAAAAGGTCCGTTTTCATTGGTCCAAAAATAAATAAATATATATATAAATATAAATATATATATATATATATATATATATATATATATATATATATATATATATATATACACATATACACATATACATATATATATATATATATATTGCTGTAAAAACATCAAGATTGTACTTTTAACAAGTCCCAAACAGCCTCACCTGCTTCCTCTTTAATCCACACCTGAATTGTGCTCTTTTTTCTCCCCCTCCTCTCACACCAGTGCTTCACTGCTAACATTCCCTCGTGTCACGCTGGGCTCTGGCAAGCAGACTGGGTGGAGCAAGATGGCCACCGCTCCGGAGCTAGGTCGAAGCCGGGGACTTTCCTAGGCGTAGGCTCCGGAGCGCTCAGCGGATCGCGGGGTGTGCCGATCCGAACGGGGTGGCCCGTTCGGATCACGGATCGGTGACGATCCGTTGCACCCCTACTGGACAGGTAAGTGTCGTTATTAAAAGTCAGCAGCTACAGTGTTTATAGCTGCTGCTGACAGCTGCTGAAAATAAATAAAAAAATTGCGGGTGGAACACCGCTTTAATGTCTAAACAACCTAATGCTGAAAATGCTTGCAGCAGGGGGGGGTATAGAACAATGACCTTATCAGTGTGCATGCTGCTGCTACTTCTCTGTTCAATCAGCAGGCTTGGAAGGAGAGGTGGCTCAAGCTGGCCATACATGGCTCAGTTTCTTTTCACTTAGACAGTAGGAGGAACTGATTTCTCCATCCACACAATTGAGGTGGATAGGAGAATCCTTTTATTGTGACAGCAGAGGAGTCAGCTGTACTCCTCCGCTGTCAGAATATACTAATCAGTGCTGCAACCTTTTGGATGAAGCCTGTTCGTGAGCAGTCGATCAGTAGATTGACTTCTCTTAAACAGGACCAGCTATTGATGGATTGAAGTGACCGAACTGGTTAAATTTTGATCCATTTATGTCCAGCTTCAGAAAGCAGAACTTTATCAACCATTTTTTGATAAGAGCTTGTACCATTACCATAATTTTAAAGGGAGAAGGTGGCTGAGCTTTTCTGTAAAAGTAGGACATTAATGTAGAACATTAAATTCAGAGTTCCACTTTAAAACAAAGCCAAAAGTCATTTCAATTCAAATTACAGAAACATTTGGTGTGTATATCGACGCTGACAAGGAATAAATCAAGGAATAAGTAGAAAGTGAAATTATGTGCAGGGCTCAAAACATGGAAATACATATGTATACAAACTAATGTACACTGTGCAATGACCACAAAAAAACTAACAATAATGAAAATGAGATGTGAAATTCACACCCAAACTAAAGTCCATGTGCCATCATACAAAAGTTTTTTTTTAAAACATAAACATAGCAGTCTTTAAATAAACAGTGAAAACAAATTGTGAAACTAGAAGTGGGATTCCACGTGACATCTATGTTGAGGTGAGGATACAGACAATAGAACCACCATCGGTTAGTGAGGAGGCTTACCGGAGTGAGAGGACTCAAATGGGCATATGCTCAGTGAGTCAACAAGGCTTATGGTGAAACCACCAAATTATGGGACCTCCACGTCTGGGTTCCAGATCAAGTTGTAAGGCAATCCAATTGGTCAAGAGATTTCACCAAGAAGTAGTCTTCATAAACAGCCAACTTGTCCTCTCAAGTGTTCAAAATAGCATTATTCATACATGGGGGGTTATTTACAAAAGGCAAATCCACTTTGCACTACAAGTGCACTGGAAGTGCAGTCGCTGTAGATCTGAGGGGAAGATCTGAAATTGGGGGAAGATCTGAAATAGGGGGAAGCTCTGCTGATTTAACATCCAATCCTGTGCAAGCTAAAATGCTGTTTTTTATTTTCCTTGCATGTCCCCCTCAGATCTCCAGCGACTGCACTTCCAAGTGCACTTGCAGTGCAAAGTGGATTTGCCTTTTGTAAATAACCCCCATAGTGTGAATCCGTATAAACGTAAAATGTATTAAAAGAAAATTGGAAACACTCACATTTAGAAAGTGGATCAAGCGCTTAAAAAATTGAAGTTTGTGGGTAACGCAATGACATCAGCAAGGCTTGTTCCAACACGTTTCGTCTAAAGAGACGTCATCTGGGGTGTGAGACACCAGATGATGTCTCTTTAGATGAACTAGCTATAATCCACTTAAACCTGCTAAACCTGCTTTGAAAGAAACATTGGAGACATTGCTAACCTCTCTAATCTGTGCTAGTTGCTTGTTGTGAATGCAAAATTATTGAACAAGGCGGCAGGGGCAGGACGGTGACATCTTGATCTCCAGCTGTACCAATCAGAGTATGTTTTTCATTCATTGAGATAGTGAAAATTGTGCTTTGAAAGGCATCCAAGTTGACAGCCTCCTGTATTCACTAACTAGCAGGGCAGCCACCTGGATCCAGAAATCAGTGGCAATCACTGTATTGATTGTGTCTATCAGAGTGATTTCCAGCTTCCACAGCAATTGGCCAGGTATGACACATACTGTACATACTAACATCAGTCCAAGCTGGACCAATGTAACTATGCAAAAATAGCCATACCTAGAATTTAGCTTTTACATTTCTGCTGGAATATGTACTGTTTTCTAGTGCTTAATTTTCTGCTCATCTGGTTACAGATGTGTTTTATAAGATCGATAAATTAAGTGGAGGTTCCAGCTTTGTTGTGTTGACAGGTCACCGTAATGGCTTAATCAATGAATAATACTGTAGCACATTCATGAAGAGTACTGAAACATAAGAGAAAGTGAAATGTAACAAAAATCAATGAATAATTCTACAGCACAATCACAAATAGTATTGAAACATGATAAAGTAAACTAACAAAATCAATAAAAATAGTATCGCACAATAAAAAACAGAGAATAACGTAAAATGAAATATACTCTATGAATAATAATGTTATAGTATATAGCATAGTCAGGAGTAGTACTGAACTGTAAATTAAAAATAAAATGTAACAAAGAATAAATTAGACAAGATTAATGCAAGATAAAAGAAATGTGATTTTTTGCAAAATCAGGAAATTAACTTGAGTGAAAATATGCTTGTATTCCCAGTGTTCTTGATATAGAAGCAGTTTGTGTTATACTTCACTTGCTGTATCAACCCGTGATGTAGTGAAATTTAATTTACAAGTTACTTCTCAGTTCTACATGATTCTTAAATGCCCTGATGGGAAATAAACAATCTGAAAGTTGATTTTGGCTTCCTTACTTAACTGTGAATTATACCCAGTGCAGTCTTTCAGTGAGATAATGCTTAAAAGAAGGGAAGTGAGAAATTTAGTAGACACAATAAACTTATGTGATTTGTGTTTTTGTTTTCTAATTGATTGGCGATCTTCTTAGATGAAGATCTGAAAAATCGAAAATAAAAGCTCTCGCTTAACACTTTTTTGGCAGCTGTCAGACCTCCGCCCACATGGCTGGCTGTCATGTCATCCTTTCTGTTTAACCACTTAAGTTCTGGACCATTTTGTTGCTAAATGACCGGGCCGCTTTTTGCAATTCGGCACTGCATCAATTTAACAGACAATTGCGCGGTCGTGCGACGTGGTTTCCAAACAAAATTCACGTCCTTTTTTTCCCACAAATAGAGCTTTCTTTTGGTGGTATTTGATCACCTTTGCGGTTTTTATTTTTTGCCCTATAAACGAAAATAGAGCGATAATTTTGAAAAAAATTCAATATTTTTTACTTTTTGCTATAATAAATATCCCCAAAAAAAGATATAGGGCTAGATTCAGCAAAGAATTACGCCGGCGTATCCATAGATACGCCGCGTAAATTCAAAGCTGCGCCGGCGTATCTACTTTCTGTATTCAGAAAGCTAGATACGCCGACATTAGCCTAAGATCCGACTGGCGTAATTTTATTATGCCGTCGTATCTCAGGGTGCATTCTCACGCTGGCCGCTAGGTGGCGCTTCCGTTGTTTTCGGCGTAGAATATGCAAATTACCTAGCTACGTCGATTCACAAACGTATGTGCGCCCGGCTGCTTCAAAATGCATATAAAAATGCACTGATTACTGTGAAAATGACACTGGCAGTGAAGGGGTTAACCACTAGGTGGCACTGTAGGGATTAAGTGTCCCCTAAGGAGTGATTCTTACTGTAGGGGGCGTGGCTTGCTGTGAAACGTCACTGATGGTGTTCACGATGACAGGGAACACGATCTGTGACAGTGTCACGAGGCAGAACGGGGAGATGTTGTGTTTACACTAACATCTTCCCGTTCTATCTCTCCCTGAGACGATCGCAGATATGCATGCGGCCATCGAGTCTGCGGGACCCACGGGCGGGCTCATGGAGATCACGGTGCGCGCGCCCGCAACAACCGCTTCTTAAAGGGGATGTAAGTATACGTCCTTTTGCCTGCCCGTGCCATGCTGCAGACGTATAGCTGCGTGCTGCGGGTGGCAAGCGGTTAAAGACAAGTATCTGTGACATCTGTTGGCCAAAATGGGGAACCTGTGGGCCTGTGAGGTCACCCAGTGGAATATATTGCATATATTCTGACTAATGTTTCCTTCAAATGCATACGCAATAAGTTGTTGTGGTCTGAGCCATATTGGTTGCCCTGGGAATCCTAATTGTTATTTTGGCTGCAGTCTAATTTGTTTTCTGGTTGTTGATCTCATTGGGGTTGATTTGCTAAAACTGGAGAATGCAAAATCTGGTGCAACTCTGCATAGAAACCAATCAGCTTCCAGGTTTGTTTTTTGTTAAAGCTTACATGAACAAGCTGAAGTAAGAATCTGATTGGCTACCATGCCGAACTGCCCCAGATTTTGCACTCTTTCATTTTAGTAAATCAATCCCACTGTGCCTGAGACAGAAAGCGACGGCATCCACCGTCGCCAACCGCTCCACAACACAGCCGCATACAGTGACAGCCGGGGACGTTTCTTTGGTAATACATGTCTAATCTCACCAACGCTTGTGAGTAAGCTTGCTGCTGTTTTTATCCAATAAATGCTACACTACTTATTACACTTAGGCCCTGTACCTACGCTCGGACAAAACCGATGAAAACGGACTGAAGTTCAATTTCATCGGTCCAAACCGACAGTGTGTGGACCCCATCGGTCAGTTATCCTTCGGACCATTCTCATCGGATGGACCGACTGTGTGTACGCGGCCTTAGAGTGGCGCCATTGTGTTTTCCTCTTCTGCCTTCAGATTTGCTTCCAATCTTCACTAGGCTGCCTACAAGTGTTTTTTTACGAACTCAAAGGACTATATCAACAGTCTAAAGTTTTAATTAGCTCCCATGAGCTCACCTGTTTTTATTTGTTTTAGTTGCATTTCCACTGCTGCTGGTGCTAGCGCTTACTCTCTCTTATGTGTGTAGCACCCCTTGCTTTCAGCATGGGCACTACGCCTAAATTTAGTGAGAAGGGAGAGTTACTTTGCTCCCTTCCAGTGTTTGTTTAAATTTGGGACCTCTGTCATTCTGGAAATGTCCACTGGGTCAGTCTGCAGGGAGTGCAATGCCACCCCTGGCCTGAAGCTGGCGCCAGAGGGGTTCTAGCAGAGCAGATCTTCTCTCAGCAGCCAATTAGAGGATGTTTTCCCTCGCAGGGCATGCTGGGGGAGGGTATATCTGGGACGGAGGTCATGTGTTGAGAATCCTTTTCTCCCGCGGGGTCCCCGTTCCAGGTGCGGTACCCACCTTCAGGGTACGCGCATCCATTGAGCCAGCCGGTGCGGCCCACCTGACCAGAGCTGAACTCTGCAGCGAACCTCATCCTGATGAGAGAAGGGACCTCAGCGTTACACTGGGTTCCAAGGCCTATTGAAAGAATCCCAGCCTAAGTGTCCTGACCACTGACAGGTATGCTTGCTGTCATCCGGGGACCATTCATTGAAAAGTCTACTGGGAGGATTCTCTTTCCCGTGTCAAAATATCTTTATTGTGTACCAGTAACAAAAAGTATACAAACATTTTCAGATAGTATTAACACATATAGAGGAAAATTCTTAAATATAATGAAGCATTACTTCTGTATCACATATATTCTCCATTCATAAACATGTGATCAAAATAAACTCGAAAAATTGAGAGGTCAATTGACACATATTCCTGGATATCTGAGGTCTTGCAGCGTAACTTATTGACTCCGTTCCAGACGTCGTAATGCTTCCATGTCGCTAGAGGCGTCTAGTTAGTGTTATAGTTTCCAAATAACTTAGGTAATTAGAAGTCGCAGATTCAAGATAAAAAAGAAAAACAAAATCAAGAAAAAAAAATAAAAGAGGGGAGGTAAGGGAAGGAGGGAGGGGTAGGGGGATCTGCAGGACTAGATCGGGGATCTATCAGTATTTCGGTAAAATAAATCAGGCCACCTGTACAATGGCTGGGCTACCATGGCATCATTACCGCATTAACAAATGTGTTCTGCATTGTGAGATTAATCCAGGGTTCCCATATACATTTAAATCTGGCGATCGTGTCCGTTTCAATGGCCGACATTTTGGCATACATCATCGCTGTGTTCATTCTATTGACAGTTTCGCTCATTAATAAATTAGGAGATTTCCAAGCTTTCGCTATGGTTTGTTTTGCCGCCATAAGGAGCGAGGATTCTCTTTCCTTATTCACTCAAGTTTTTTTCCTGACGAGATTCTGGCCCATGTGTAAAGGGCTTAAGGCTTCATGCTTCATGCTTTCCCCGTTGTAAATAGTTTAATACTAGCTTTTATATTCGTACAGTTTTATTGTAGCTTATTTAATTTTTTATAAGCAGCTAAGTCAATCTAGAGCAATTCCAGCCACAACCACTGCTAATGATTGCCCAATCTGTTCCTTTAAGATGAATGGTACTTTTAGTTTTTTCTGCTCTATATCTTTTGGTCACTTTTTTCATTCTATTTCTTTTCTTTTATAAAGTACATTACCTCTGAGATGTGTGACATGTGATATATACAGGCGGGTATGTGAATAGTGTACATATGTCACTTAGGTTTCTCACTTACACATGGTGAGAAGTTCCAGGATTTGTGATAGTTACGGAGAAACAAAATTTTGTTTTCTTAAATCTTAATAATTTCTGATCTGTGTTCAGTAGCCCAGAGATTTTGTAGCATTTTGGGAGGGATAAAGTCTACATCCCCAGGTCCACATCTTAACCAAACCATATGCTGAGATATGCCTCACTGTCACTGTCACTCTCTCTGCTGTAAGAGCCTGCTGCTGGGTGAAAAGGCTGACTGCTGACAGAACACTGAAAACATACATGTGTTGCCTGTTTTTTTAGAAAACCCCCATAGGGGGCACCCTGTTAGTCAGGAACTGACATACGTTTAGTTATTGGATTAGACAATCGGATTTTTTGTTTGTTTCATGTTATGTCCTTATTGTATGAAGTCCCATGGATTGAATCATGTTTGTGTAGCACGGTCCCCATGGGGCTTGCTGAGTGTTGACTTCATAGGCCTCTATCTGGGTACCTACAGCTGGTTGCTAAGGGTTTCTACTTTGTCCCACCCTTACTCCCGCTTGCTCATTACTCAAAGGATTAGTGGGATACTCCAACTGGAACTATTCACAATGGATAAAGACAACTCCCACTTGGCCTCACCAGATTTTTTTTGGAAGCAGTCACACTGCGTTTACCATACAGCCACATGTATGGAGGTATTAAGTCTTCCCACTGTCCAATATGCCTCCCTATTGGACCAGCAAGGGACAGTCAAACAAGCTAATTTGCACCTGATCACAATGAGCAGAACTAACCAATAGATCCTGCTCATTGGTTGGCAGAGAGCACTCTAGGTTTTACCTGACCATCTTCCTGGTAAGCAGAAAGACCAAAAAGGATACTCTCTTCTAGCCCCTACCTAGGAGGCTGCTACATTTGTTTACTGTCTCGCTAAATAAAATGGCAGGATCAACCTCCTTGGACTGTTCCTGAGTGTCCTTGCCTCTGCCACTAAGTTTACTAGTTGAGCCCTTCCCCCTAACAGTATACAGGTTATATTGAGGTTCACAGTGCTATATGAACTGATGCATTTCTATTATACATTATTTGATCTCTTATTTACACCAAGTTACACCAATGAACTATTATTCTCTGATTGGGGTAATCATTGTGCTTCAGAAATAAAAACTTTGAGCAATATGTGTTTTGTGTTGTTTTTTCTTTAACAGAGGCAATTTTTTCTAATGTTATTTGAAACATAGAAACATAGAAAATTGACAGCAGAAAAAGACTGAATAGTCCATCGAGTCTGCACATTTTTTATTTTTGTTTTCATTTTTTTTTTAAGTTTATTAACTTAATCGTCTGAGTATAGATCTATGTTTGTCCCAAGCATGTTTGAAGCCATTTACTGTTGACTACCTCATTGCCTCAGCTGGTAGTTTATTCCAAGCATCGACAACCCTTTCAGTAAAATAATACTTTCTAAGATTAGTTTTGAACTTTGCTCCAGTTAGTTTGAGGTCATGTCCCCATGTTCTTGATTTTGATTCGATATTGAAAAAACGGCCCTCCTGAACCTTATTCACCCCCTTGTATTTAGAGGTTGCAATCAGGTCTCCCCTTTCCAGTGGCGGCCGCTCTATTAGGAGTGTTGCCCCCTAATCAATGAGCTCGGCCCCTAATCTCCATTCAGGGCACCGGCCACATGGATTTCAGTGTTTTTTTTTCAGAAGCACATGACTAGAGCCTGAGGCTCTAATTGCTTTAAAAAAAAAGGGTGGGCTTGGGTGCAGAGCACTGCGCCTTGAGTCCACCTAGTTTTGTGACATTCGCTAATGTCTTCATGCTTTTCCTCCTGGCCAATCAGAAAGCGGGTCCTGAGACCCGATTGGCCAGGGAGTTTTAGGACCCCTGGCCAATCGGGTCTCAGGACCCACTTCCTGCTCATCTAGGAGGAGAAGCAGTGGCCCTGGCTCTTTCCTCAGCAAGCTGGAGCGAGGAGCAGCTGGCAGAGGGGCAGCAACAGCTGCTTCGAGGAACCCTAAACCGGATCTAGCATCCCCCTAAATATTGAGCACCAGCCACCACTGCTCCTTTCCCTTTGTTCTTTTTCCTTTTCATACATAAAGTATTTCTTTAGACTATTGTTTAGTCATTTTACCAGCTGAATTATTTGGCTGTGCAGAACTTTTTGGACTAAGAACACACTGAAGATAAAGTCTTTATACCTAGCTCATCAGGGTGGGGTAGACTAGTAGGCACAAAGATATAGAGGCAGCTTTTTCCTTTATAGCTTTCAGACACACTTTTTTTTCATCATCATTAAACTAGTCAAGACTAATCAAGTCATAATATTTCACTACTGACCACCCATATAAGAAGGTCTGCTTTTATTTATTTTATGTGCCAAATGCTCTAATATACTCTACAGCCTTTATCAGCTTTTTTATTTTGTTTATTAATCATATCATCCATATCTTACTGATCTACCATGAGCTGTATATATAATAATTTCTTGCTTCCTGAGATCTGAATATTATGGAGGGAGGGTTCTTTCAATGAAAACGTTGAGAGAGGCAGGTATAGGTACATAAATATCATATAAGCAACGAAAAATACGAATTCTTTATTTAACAGTTTATTGATATATGTTCAACGTGCAATAACCCATAGCAATGAAGAAAGCTGTTGGTGTTTTCAGATGCATACCTGGATTTACTAATGGCTAATTGAAATGCTAGCTTCATTTTGTTGCAATGAAAAAAATAGGTGGAAGCCTTTGTTGTATATAATTTTTGCGAGACACATACAAACGAAGCCAAGGAAAGATGGAACAATCTCCAAAAGGCATCAAATTACAGATTAGACATTCTTATAATATGTCAAAAAAAGTTTGATTTTGTTTCCATCATTTACACTTTCAAAATTACAGAAAACAAAAAAATTGCGTCTGCAAAAGTTTGGGCACACTGCAGAGTTAATATCTTGTACTGCCCCCTTTGGCAAGTATCACAGCTTGTAAACACTTTTTGTAGCCAGCCAAGAGTCTTTCAATTCTTGTTTGAGGTATCTTTGCCCATTCTTCCTTACAAAAGTCTTCCAGTTCTTTGAGATTTCTGGGCCTTCTGTCACGCACTGCTCTTTTAAGGTCTATCCATAGATTTTCAATTATGTTGAGGTCAGGAGATTGTGAAGGCCATGGCAAAACCTTCAGTTTACGCCTCTTGATGTAATCCCCCGTGGATTTTGAGGTGTGTTTAGGATCATTATCCATTTGTATAAGCCATCCTCTCTTTAACTTCAGCTTTTTCACAGATGGCATCAAGTTACCATCCAAAATTTGCTGAAATGTTATTGAATCCATTTTTCCTTCTACTCGTGAAATGTTCCCTGTGCCACTGGCTGCAATACAACCCCAAAGCATGATTGATCCACCCCATGCTTAACAGTTGGACAGAGGTTCTTTTTATTAAATTCTGTGCCCTTTCTTCTCCAAACGTACCTTTGCTCATTCCGGCCAAAAAGTTCTATTTTAACCTCATCGGTCCACAGAACTTGTTTCCAAAATGCATCAGGCTTTTCTATATGTTCATTTGCAAAGTTCAAATGCTGATTTTTGTGGTGAGGACATAGAAGGGTTTTCTTCTGATGACTCTTCCATGAAGACCATATTTGTACAAGTACTGTATCTCTTTATAGTGGAATAGTGTACCACAACTCCAGTGTCTGCCAGATCTTTCTGGAGGGGTCGTGCAGTCAAATGTGGGTTTTGAATTGCTTTTCTGCAATCCTGAGAGCTGTTCTGTCTGATATTTTTCTTGGTCTTCCAGATCTTGCTTTAACTTCCACTGTTCCTGATGACTGCCATTTCTTAATTACATTCCGAACAGAGGATATTGACATCTGAAAACGCTTTGCTATCTTCTTATAGCCTTCTCCAGCTTTGTGAGCGTCAACTATTTTCAGTTTCAGTTTTCTAGACAACTGCTTAGAAGAACCCATGGTGCTGATTGTTGGGGCAAGGTCAGATGAGTCTGGGCATTTAAACCCTTTGAGATTGACATCACCTGGGCTTCCCAGACAATGATTGAGAACAATCCATGAAACTGGCAGGTCTCAGCTTTGCAAAGGGGGCAGTGCATGCTATAAATTCTGCAGGGTGCCCAAACTTTTGCAGACACCATGTTTTTGTTTTCTGTAATTTTTAAAGTGTAAATGATGGAAATAAAATTTAACTTTTTTTGACATATTATAAGAATGTCTAATCTGTAATTTGATGCCTTTTGGAGATGTTTCCATCTTTCCTTGGCTTCGTTATGCACATTAATACAAATTTTTACCTGGGGTGCCCAAACTTTCGATCCCCACTGTAGGGGTTTATTTACTAAAGCTGCAGAGTGCAAACTCAGAGTCACTTTTGCATAAAAATCAGCTTCCAGGTGTTATTTCCAACTGTCACAATGGTACTGATGTGAGCCCACAGGCGAGCAGGTGACACAGGATCCCCCAGGGCGTAGAATCTAAGGGCCAGCCGGTATTCTGCCAGGGACCCCCTCACTAGGGTTTGGGCTTAGCTGCGTGCTGACCCCAGGTCACGACCCCCATGTTCACCCTGTTCGCGAGGAGAGTACCAGAAGACCTAGTCAGACACAAATGGATGGATGAAGCAAAAGGAGAGCCGGATAGCGAGCCAAGGTCGGGGCGGGCAGCAGACAACGTAATCAGGAGAACTAGCCGAGTCGGTACACAAGATATCAGTTCACGAGAAGTCAGATAAAACAGGTAACAGGAAGGGTGCTCAGAAACAAGTGTTGCTCAAGCAACCAGAAACTGGTCTGAGTGGAATTTAAATAGCGAGGCACATGGGGAACTGGACAGAAAGTAGCAGGAAGGATGGATATATTAAGAAACCGAAGAAACCGGTGAAACCGGCGACAGCCATAGCTGTAGCCAGAGCTGAAAACAAGCTTGTGGAACAACAGGTGCCAGCCGAACTACAGCAGTAAAGGTAAGACACAGATCATCTCCGCAGCTGATCTGTGACACTAAAGCTTAATTAGAGAGCTGATATTAGAAACTGATTGGCTCCCATGCGAAGCTGCACCAGAATCTGAGTGCACCAGTTTTAGTAAATCTACCCTATAGGGAATTTATGGTATCAAGAGAAATTCCCACCTTTGTGAAAATGAGAGGTCAGCCTGTCACAACAAAGTGGTTAACCAAACACTGACTCTTTCATTTCCTTTAATTTGTTCTAGAGTTATAAGAGGACTGAAAATTTTTTTTATTTAAAGGATTTTTAATCTTGTATTCCTTAGCTATTTTTTATGTTACGTTCTCGATGCACAACCAGTCATGCGATTGCCAATTTATTTATGTTATAAACATTTTGGAGCAAGGAAATAACATGTACACATTTGTTAAGTATAAATTTAATTACTTCTGGAGAACTGCCTTTGTATTTACTTAAATTCCTCTTGACCTAATCCACCCTTGGTAGCAGCAATGAAGGACATTTTTGGAACATGTGATAAGAGGCACTCAATATGCTTGTCAGGAAAGTACTCCTGGGGACAGCTGATGGATTTCTGCTAAAATATTAACATTCTACTGTGAAGACTAACTCCTCCATTGTGTACTAATTCTAAACTGTGTTCTAGACTAAATATTACAAGAAGCCAAAAGGCACCAGACACGGGCAAAGTCTGCACACTGATGGCGTAGATTGCTTAAACTTGTTTTTTTCAGAAATTATAACAGAAATAAAAGATAAGGGAAACACTTTTCTCTGACTTCAAAATAAAGAACTCATTAAGTGTGAAAAATCACCACCAAACTTACATCTACAAAATAGGGGATAGTT
Source organism: Rana temporaria (assembly GCF_905171775.1). NCBI lineage: Eukaryota > Metazoa > Chordata > Amphibia > Anura > Ranidae > Rana > Rana temporaria. Next base: position 329,283,951 of record NC_053493.1, read on the forward strand.
TTATGGCATTTCTATTATGCACTGATTACTGTGAAATTACACTGGCAGTGAAGGGGTTAACCACTAGGTGGCGCTGAAGGGTTTAAGTGTTTCCTAGGGAGTGCTTCTAACTGTAGGGGTAATGGGCTGTGTGTGACATGACACTGATCACCGCTTCTGATTACAGGGAGCTGTGATCAGTGTCCTTGTCACTAGGAAGACTGGGAAAATGCTTGTTTACATCAGCATTTCCCCGTTTTTCCTCACCGTGAGACGATCGCGGGTATCTCCGCGGACATCGAGTCCACAGGACCAGCGGTCGGGCTCAGGGAGCTCTCGGCCCGCGCACGTCCACAATGCCGCTTCTTAAAGGGGACATATATATATCTCCTTCTGCCTGCCCGTGCCTTTCTGCCATCGTCGTGCGATGTTCGGGAAGCAGTTAACGTTCAAAACCTTCTGCCTTAGAACAACTTTAAATTAGGATTTTTATAAAAAAAACACACCGCATTGATGAACAGAGCACATGTTTGTATTACAAGAAAAACATATGATGTTTGAGCATGGGCGTCCGCTGAACTTTTTTCAGGGGGGGCATCAGTTTAAGGTCGGTCCCTTTTTGACAATGTCATGAAGGGGAGGGACTTAGTCATTATGACACACAGTTGAATTTAACCCTGTCTTCGACCGCTAGCTGGGGTTAAAAACACCCCACTAGGGGCAGAATAACACCACTAAAACTATAACGTGGCCAGCTGGCAGTGTGAAAAAGCTCTTGAGGATAATTCAGCTTCACTCCATGTCCATATAACTATAGCCTAGAGAATGTATATCTTTCTATATTGCAATGTATTGCAATACATCTGTTGTGGCCATATTTTGATCTTTAGGAAAATAGCCTATACTGTATAGGTTGTTTTCATCAAGATCAAATTATGGCCGCCCACAACACAGATGTATTGCAATACATTGCAATACAAAAAGATGTACAGGGTGGTGTCGTGGCACAGGCACTGCTGTTACCTGTAGTTCTTCAGCGATAGGCTCAAGGCAGGCACTGGCAGCGTATTCTCTCTTGTCTCTGCCATTGCATGCCACGCACTTGTGGGAGAAGCCAGCACTGTGCCGGCTGGATCGGCATAGGCACAACATACATTTACACAGACGGAGGCAGCAGCCAATCACGGAACAGCCAGGTCACGGTGATGTTAAGCAGAGGCCTGAGCGGCAAAGCCAATCCGATGCTTGGGCCAGGGGTGAGGAGGGAGGGACAGATGTGTAGTCGGAAAAGACTGAGAGCAGCCCCAGCCCCCAGGCCAGCAGCAGACTTAGAAAAAAAAGTCTACGGCTGCCGCTGCGGCCAGTGTGTTCACTCTGACTTCAACACTCTTACGATTCCAGGGGGGAAATTGACCCCCCTTGCCCTATGGAGCGGACGCCCATGTGTTTGAGTAAAAAGAAGCACCTCTTTCTTGCTGAAGTTTCCATCAGTTTTAGGAGTTTCATCATATGACCTAGAGCCTAGGTAAATATAACAAAAACTAGTTGCTAGGTTAGACTGGCCAGAGTGATCTTATTAGTCCACCAAAGTTGTCGGGGTCCAAATGCATTTTATCTGCAGTGACCACAACAGAGCAGTGTTAGGAGGTTGTGTCCCCATTGGGAGTTGTCTTCTCATTTCTTGGTGGCCATTCGTATTCCTCATAAACTCCTATGTAAAATGTTCTAATTGCATGGATTTTCAAGAAGAATACATAGAGTATAGACACATGAGGAGGAAAAAAATTGTCACAGCAATACCCTGTCAGAGGAAATGTAGGAAAATCTCTCAAGTGGCGATAAAGTAAAAAATAACGCTAACAGGGAACCTGGCAGAGGTTCTAGCCTTTCACATGAGCTAAAAGTGGTTTACTTAATACTACTGGGGTTGATTTACTAAAACTGGAGAGTGCAAAATCTGGTGCAGCTCTGCAAAAAAAACTAATCAGCTTCCAGGTTTTATTGTCAAAGCTTAATTAGACAAGCTGAAGTTAGATCTTGATTGGCTATCAAGCACAGCTCCGCCAGATTCTGAGTTCTCCAGTTTTAGTAAATCAACCCCCCAATGTGACCTTGGGTTATTCAACTTTGCTTTCTGTGACAATGATAGTGTTGGAACAGATAGAAACGACATAGAAGGAGCTAATTCCCCAATTTCACACTGCTATTGGCTCACCATAACATTTGAAAGTGATTTTTAGATTGCCTCAAAACTACATTCTATGTTATGAGAGACTGACGCTTATCAACGTATTTCTAAAATTAAAAGTTTTATTTTTAGTACTGGATACAGTAGGGAATAGTTAAAATATCTGTCTTTTTTGCTGTTTGTGTGTTATCAGGGGGATTCTCTTTCACGTTCTGTCCTGGAGATGACAGAAACTGGGGCAACCTATCCAAAGTAAAGAAATATATTGTGACGGGAGTCACTTTGGGCGGGGGGCTTATGGAACCCAGGTTACCTTAGAGAGCACTGGAATCTCCTTGTCCAGCTCTCCTGGTCCCTCCTATGTGTAAGTTACCATGTGTCTAATGGGGCACGGGGTGATCTAGAACCCCAGTCTGATCTGCACTAGTCAAACTGGCTGTACAACCACACTGGAATATTGTGTGTGTATGTATATATATATATATATATATATATATATATATATATATATATATATATATATATATTAGGGCTGTGGAAATCAACTATTAATTCCTCGATTAATCGTAATTTTTTGGATCGATTAAAATTCTTTTGATCGATACTCACCTCTCCGCCGGCTTCCGGGTCTTTAGGGAGTTCTGTCAGAGATCCTGTGACATCACAGACACCGGCGGGGCTTGCTGTGTCCATCTGAAGGGCTTCTTTGCTGTGCCTTGATATCTGCATGCCCTCTATCAACTTGGGATTCTACAGCCATCCACTGGGAGTTGTGATAGTTCCCTTCACGGGACATCTACATGCCGACAGACTGATGTTAACCCCTCCTCATCTGGATTCAGCAGTGGTATCGTTGTACACATTTTTATACCAGTATTATACTTAGCTACACGTTTTTATGACTGCTTTTGCTACTGTTTGGTATTACTCGCACCATTTTTACAGTTTATGTAGCTACATCGATTTTATCTCCAGTGCAATATTTATTTTGTTACCTACTTGAAGACTATGAAAGTTTTAATGCTATTCCCATCGAGCGCTGCCTTTGTGTGCTTTTTGTATCCTACTATCCATTTTTCCAGTGGTTGGTAGCTGCACTGGGAATCGGTCTGCAAGGAGATCAGCTAAATGTCATTGGATCTGTATGTGCATTAAAATTAATCAAAATTAGTCGATTAATCGATTAAAAAAAATGTATCGAACACGAAAATTTTAATCAATAACAGCCCTAATATATAGTGTACCCATCAGAAGATGGGTACACTGTAGTCATAAAAGGTTCGACATGTTCAGCATCAATACTCAGGTGGGCTGTGGCATATAAATGATGCTTAATTGTACTAAGGGGTCCAAAGTGTACCAAGAAAATTTCCCCTACACTATTACACCACTAGCCTGAACTATTGATACGAGGCAGGATGGATCCATGCTTTAATGTTGTTTATGCCAAATTCTGACCCTACTATCTGAATGTAGAAGCTGAAATCGAGATTTTTCAGACTATGCAACGTTTTTCCAATCTTCTATTGTCCGATTTTGGTGAGCCTGTGTGAATCGTAGCCTCAGTTTCCTGTTATTAGCTGACAGGTGTGGCACCCGGTGTGGTCTTTTGCCACTACAGCCCATCTGCTTCAAGGTTTAATGTGTTGTGCATTCAGAGATGGTATTCTGCATACCTTAGTTGTAATGATTGGTTATTTGAGTTTGTGGTGCCTTTTATCATCTCAAACCTGCTCATTCTCCTCTGACATCAACAAGGCATTTTTGTCCACACAACTGTTGCTGTTTACTGGAAATTTTCTTTTTTACGAACCATTCTCTGTAAACCCTAAAGAGGGTTGTTTGTGAAAATCCCAGTAGATCCGCAGTTTTGGAAATACTCAGACCAGCCCGTCTGGCACCAACAACCATGCCACTTCCAAAGTCACTTAAATCCCCTTTCTTCCCCATTCTGATGCTCGGTTTGAGCAAGTTATCTTCACCACGTTGAGTTGCTGCTATGTGATTGGCTGATTAGCATTTTGTGTTACCAAGCAAATGAACAGGTGTACCTAATAAAGTGGCTGGTGAGTGTATATATATATATATATATATATATATATATATATATATATATATATATATATATATAAATATATATATATATTTTTGTAAATTATTTTTATTGAATTTAGGTAAGGTATTCAAAACAAAGCCTATAACCAGGCTTGAAAAACAAAAACAAAAAAACACAAGCACAAGCACACAAAACTTCAGTAATTGGCAATCAAAGCCTAAGGTAACTTTACCCAACACTGCTAGTGTGCGTCAAGCAGATGTCAAGAGACAACTCTCCCACATTATACTGAGTTAATTAGTATAAGATAACACCACTTGAGGAAAATATTATTTATGATCACAACGGACCTGGTCATGATGCAGACAAATAAGAACACAAACATCTGACGATTCAATAATTACCGTGGTTTCATTCTGGAGAACAAAGGTTACCCAAAGTGACCAATTTTCAAAGCTCAGGCCTCATACACACGACCGTTTTCCTCGACAGAATCCATCAAGAAACTTGGTGGCAGAGCTTTTTTGCCGAGGAAACCGGTCGTGTGTATGTTTTTCATCGAGGAAACTGTCGAGGAACTCGACAAAGAAAAATGAGAAAAAGTTCTCTTTTTCCTCGTCGGGAGTCTCAATTTCCTCGTCGTGTTCCTCGTCTGGCTGGTTTTCGACGAGAAACACGTTTGTGTGTATGCTAAGAAACCCGCGCATGCTCAGAATAAAGTATGAGACGGGAGCACACCTTCGGTAAAAGTAGCGTTTGTAATGGAGATAGCACATTTGTCACGCTGTAACAGTCTGAAAAGTGCAAATCGTCTCTTACCAAACTTTTACTTAACACGCAGTAACATGAGATTAGCAAAAGCAGCCCCAAGGGTTGTGCCAGTGGAATAGAACTTCCCCTGCCGTTGTATGTGTTGTACGTCACTGCGTTTGAGAACGACGAGATTTGGTCTTGACCGTGTGTACGCAAAGAAAGCTTGTTGAGTTTCTCGACAAGTCTAACAAGGAACTCGCCGAGGAAAACAATGTGTCTTTTCCGAAGAGTTCCTCGGCCGTGTGTACGAGGCCTCACTGAGGAAAACTACAACATCTGACCCTAGTTGACATTAATGTTAAAAAAATCAGTACTAAGAATTTTCTGAACAATAGGTTTCCCAGAAGGAAAGTACATTCCTGTTCTAAACCTAAAACAATGTCATTTAAGACATTAGTAGAATTATATTGCTATGCCGAAGCTGTACATGGTCATTTTAATGGGAATATGGAATTATTGCTCCATTTCAATTATTTTATTTCCTTCTTGCTCATCTTGACATATTATCTGATAAGCATAGATCAATAATACTCCCATGTCTGCACCAGTTAAAGTAATTGTAGTTTTACAAGCCCATCTCTCTGGAGCCCATCGTATGTTGATTGGTCAAGACAGCTTCTTAACAAAGATGTGTAGTGAAGCGAAATGCTCTGCTATTTAAATGCCACTAGCCTAGCTGTGAAATACACTGACTGAGCATTATAGTCAGTGTGCCACACTTCCCATTCTCTCAGGGCAGGCTTGGGCTTTGGAACTAGAAACCTTTAACTTCAAGCCAAGATTTTATATTTTTATATGATAACATTTTTATATTACACTGAGAACCAACGTACAATAAATTAACAATCTCAGTATATTCCAGACACGTCCACATAAATGTGCAGTAATGATTAATCAGCAGTTGAGATGGATATGGTTCTTTAACGAATTTTCCATTTCATATATCTGACATTAGGATAATAAAAAATAGACTGCTAAATTGATCTGTTACTAAATGACTAATTATTACCAGCATGTGATTTCATAGGGCTACTGGCAGTTTGATTTCCAAAAAATCATAAAAAATTATGTAAATTCCACAAATCCTATTTCATCAAAAAAAAAAAAAAAGTACAAAAAAGAATACTTGCATAATGATCTCATTGGATGTAACTTACATTTTAAACATACTTACTGGTAAATAATGGAACAGCAATTTTTTCCTTTCTCAAAATATTACATACTATTATTCTATATATATGCTTTTCTCTCTCTCTCTCTCAATATATATATATATATATATATATATATATATATACACAGGCATACCCCACTTTTAAGTACACAATGGGGTGAAGCCTCGTACACACGACCGAGGAACTCGACGGGCAAAACACATCGTTTTCCTCGTCGAGTTCCTTGTTAGGCTGTCGAGGAACTCGACAAGGCAAGTTTCTCCATTCCCGTCGAGGAAATAGAGAACTTGCTCTCTTTTTGTCTCGTCGAGTTTCTCAACAGTTTCCTCGACGAAAATGTACACACGACCGGTTTCCTTCGGCAAAAAAATATCTCCCAGCAAGTCTCTTGCTGGTTTTTGCCGAGAAACTCGGTCGTGTGTACGAGGCTTTAGAAGCTCATTGGTAGGCAGAAGTAAGCTTGATATTGCACTTTCCAGTGTTAGTAAATAAACCCCATTGTGTACTTAAAAGCGGGGTATGCCTGTATATATATATATATATATATAGCTAGATATCTATATATAGATCTATCTATCTATCTATCTATCTATCTATCTATCTATCTATCTATCTATCTATATATATATATATATATATATATATATATATATATATATATATATATATATACTACTTTAGTTTATATACTATTTGCAGAACTTTTTTAATCTTTATTTTTTATGCTGCCTACATTGTTAAAGTGGATGTAAACTTTTTTGTTGTCACAATGTAGAGAATAAGATTTCCTATCATCTGTTCCCAGTCTTGCCACACAGAGTTAATCCAGCTCTGAGCAATCCTCTTTTATTGTTTATTAAAAATAAAAAGACTTGCAGAGAAAAACCTGTCTAAATAAAAAGTCCTTTCCGCCTCCATGCTTCGAGTGACAGGTTATTTACATGTCTTGTGCACCAGCTTGGACACATGCACAGCCTCTTTAAAAAGTTCACAATTCCCATCCCCCTCCCCTCCCCTCCCCTCCCCTCCTCTCCTCTCCCCTCCCCACCCCTCCAGCTCTCCCAGGATTGGCTGCCTTTCCTGGATGTTTTCATAATATGGGGTGTGATTCAGCCAGCAGAATATATATAGACAAGTGATTAGGGGAGATGTATTTAGTCAGAGCTGGGCAGAGTAGAAGCTTGAGTGATCTTCTAGTGATTATTATTGTTCTATTGCAATGTGGTGTGTCTGAGGTCACCTGATCGCAGATGCAACATTCCTATATTACCAGGATGTGTTATGTGGGGGAGGGGTGGATTTCTCACTTTTTATACTTACACCCAGTAAGGCTGAATGAACTTAGGGCTGGTTCACATTAGTGCGCTGTGCGAGATCGCAAGTAATTCGCACCGCACTGCTGTTCAGATCACATGCAATGTCTGTGCGATGTGATTTCAGCCATACAAACTGTATGGCTGAAATCACATCTCATTTGGACCAAACACGCACAGGGCCCTTTTTTGGTCCACACCAGAATTGCATGGGTGTTCACACCTATGCGATCTGATTCATGTCCAAACTGTCAGTTTGCAGTGCGATATGCGAGCTGAAATGGGGGTGACATTACCATTGTTTGACACTCCCCAGCAGTTTGCATATGGCAGGGTGAACTGCCATGTGAGTCGGGTGCGATGTGGGAACCCGCAGTGGATTCACAGGGTTCCCGAATCGCACTAAAGTACAGAACTTTAAGTACAGAACAATTACCAATTCATATACAGCAAATAATACATTTTATACCCTACGGATTACCTACTAATTCTACCTGTCTTTTTGTGTGTTAGCAATAATGCTAAGCATCCTCTGTTGCAAATCATTCACACTTTACTTTATTTAGCAATGGTTCTGAAAAAAGAGAATTGTACTTATTACATACAGCTAGAACTTAAAATATAACCTTTTTTACTACAACTGTGACTTTTTTAGTAATAAACAAAAACAATACTAGTCCAGCAGCACTTTTAAGACCTAAATGTGGGTATTTTTTTTATTTTTTATAATATGGGTCCCAGACAGTTATCAAAGTAAAAGCAGGTCATGCTGCATTACTTACCTTTGATACAGAGCTATCTTAGACCCCTTTCACACTGGGTTGTTTTGCAGGTGCTATTGCGCTAAAAATAGCGGTGCGCTAGCAGGACGGTAAAAAAGTCCTGCTAGCTGCATCTTTGAAAAAGTGAAGGAGCTGTGTATATACCGCTCCTCCATCGCTCCTGCCCATTGAAATCAATGGGACACAGCGGCAATACGCCCGGCAATGCATCTCTGCAAAGGCACTTTGCGGTGGTTTTAAACCCTTTCTTAGCCGCTAGCGGCCGAATAGCACCAATTTACCGCCGCCCCTGCCCCAGTGTTAAAAGGGGCCTTAAAGCTGGATACACACTGGCTGAAAATCAACGGGTTCAACAGGAACCAGCCAACCTTGGGTCAGTGTGCACACACAACAGAAGCCAGTCTAACGAAAGAAAACCAGCATCCAGTTAACCAATGGCTGTGAGAGTTGATCTGTAAATTCTGGCAGGAGGTGAAGAGCTTCAATGTTGTCAGAATGTATTAGAATATTAAGAGAGATCACCTCACCAACATCGCTTGAGCAGGTACAGTGATTTGTCTTTTTTTTTTTTTTCATTTAACCTGCTGGGTTGAAAGAAAAAAAAAACTATCAATGTGTACTCAGCTTTAGTCTTCTGGGTTGAATGACGCACAGTATACTATAAATGAAGGGCAATATGGCCCCAGTCCCTGATAGAATATTAAAACTCTGCCCTTCACACATATGGGGACATTTATCAATTTTGTCGCACAAAGCAAAGTTAAACGGTCAGTGATACAGACTTTAGACTTTGAAATTTACTACAAGATTACAGCTTGATTTATAAATTCTTTTAGCTAATATGTGATATAATGAAAATGACTTTGACCACTTCCTAATTGTGTGTCTGTCTAAAAATCTGTCTCATCTATCAAATCTGACTACCCAGAAATACAGTTGCAGTGGTCGCATCTGCATCAGAATTGAAGGGAAAGTATCTTATATGGAAGACCCAAATAGGTTACCAACACCCCTGGTTTAGATAGGAAAAAGGAGAATTCCCCCGGGATGGGGCTTTAACGGTAACAAAAATTGGAGAGGGTATAAGGTGTAATAAAATGTATTATATAAAGAAATACAAAAAGAAATATATGGAGCAACAAAATTGTTTAAGAACAAGGTACGTCGATGGATGGTGTGTGCATCCGCAGGGATGAGTTCAGGCCCTATGCGTTTCGGAGTTCCGTCCCTTCTTCAGGGGCCAGAGTCCATGCGAAATTTATACTGTATATAGTAAAGATTATAATGAAACAAATTACAAGGTGTATTCATATACAAGAAAGAAAAGCAAAAATTAAAATCTGCACAATACATAAACCACATACCCATCACCACGTATATGGACCAAGAGGACCGAAGAGCACCGTGGTACCGAATCCCTAAGATGGATAGGGAGCAAGCCAAAGGGGACACAATGAAGGGACCCAAAACTCCTAAAGACAGACCCTGGGCGAGCAGAGGAAGGTGTGGATAATGCACACAAGACTCCTGCGAAGGCAAAAAATGCAGTATCGCTAAAATAGACATAAGTATAAAAATCAGTTATGTAATTAGACCCAAATTTAGAGAGGCATATACCTGTAATAGGGCTTAAGTAGGGGAGCAGCCAAAAAGTATGGTCCCAATCATATAGAAAATGGCCAAGCACCCAGTCAGGGGATCCAAAATCATTTATCAACAGAGCTCCTAAGAGAGCAAAGAAAAAAATGAAAAAAACGATGTGTAGGTAGTAAATAAAATCAAGTGTAATTAATTTGTAAACAATGGGAAAGCTACACATGCTGCATACCTGCAATGAAGCAGGGGATGAGCCAGGGACGATCCCAGGAGTCAGGATTGACTGTAGTGTGGGAACACCAAATGTCAAGGACTCTGTAACAAACAATGTATAAGTCATTAGATAACATGTGGGGAGGACCTGGGGAGCAAAGCCCAGCGTGTCTCCAAACATGGCAGGGAAGTAGAAAGGTTTACCTAGTAGGAGGAATTGTGGCTGATAGATGCGGGGAGGGACAAGGGAGAACACGCCCCCTTGATCCGATTAGTGCTGGGGGGCAACGTCTCCATGAGAGCGCGGGGATGTCATGGGAAAGTGATGGAACGGCTGAGTGGGCGGCGGTGCATCAGAAGGACTGTCACATTGAGATTGCAACCTAATAACTGATTTACATGTAAAGCCTCGTACACACGACCGAGAAACTCGACGGGCGAAACACATCGTTTTCCTCGTTGAGTTCCTTGTCAGGCTGTCGAGGAACTCGACAAGCCAATTTTCTCCATTCCCGTCAAGGAAATAGAGAACATGCTCTCTTTTTGGTTCGTCTAGTTTCTCAACAGTTTCCTCAACGAAAATGTACACACGACCGATTTCCTCGGCAAAAAAAAATCTCCCAGCAAGTTTCTTGCTGGTTTTTGCCGAGAAACTCGGTCGTGTGTACGAGGCCTAACTGTGTCCCTAATTTGCTTGATGCATGTCACCCATAATGTATTAATGCAGAAAGTGGTGCCACCCTCAATGGACGAGCCCCCATCTTTATATCACTAACAAAAAGTCACCCCTTTATTGGACTGGGTGTTTTTTACGATTTCGAATTTTGAAAAAAAAAAAATTATATATTTAACAAATAAATAAATACCAATTTTTATGTAACATCTCTTGCTTTTCAAAATTCATCTCGCTGCTAAAAAAAAAACCCTGAGGGATTTTCCAATAAATACTACAAATTGGGGTGTGCAGCTTCCACAATTCACGTATGTGTTATCTATTAATAATGTTAACATTTACTTTGCTGGCTGAATAGTTGCCCTATAATTGTTTATTAGTCAAGCCTACTGTGCAACGTTCCTCACTGAAATGCAACAAATCCCAATTTTGCTCACCAGAAAAGGGTGCAGGTAATTATTGAGTTGTATTCCACACCCCATGGGACAACATTGTCCTATTAAAGCGGTGGTTCCCCTAAAAATAAAATGTTGACATCGCATTTAGCAAATAAATTACAGTTAGGCTTTTTCCGGCATCTCGTGACGCGATGGATGCGTCGTTCGGATGCCTGTCAATCAATTAGGAACGCCCACCACCTGCATCGTACCCGGAAGTGGAGGTGGGACCGAATAATGGAAACGATACGTACGGAGGTATTTTTTAAATAAAACAACCCGATTCTAACTGTAATTTATTTGCTAAATGCGATGTCAACATTTTATTTTTAGGGGAACCACCGCTTTAAGTCCTTTCCCAATTGATTTGGTTAGCTTGTGGAGATGAGTTGATGTAGGCCCATTTCCAGTGCCGGCCCAAGACATTGTGCTGCCTGGTACCAAGAATGAAATGCTGCCACCCCCAAAAAAAATTACGTCCACCAAAATGCCCCCACATCCATTATTTTATATCATGATAACTAAAGTGGACCTATCATGGCTCTATACATGTATATAGGAGTATAAAAAGGACCTGTTATGGCTCTATTCATGCAATTAACCCCACAGTGGAGTGGAGAGCAGAACGGGAGGAGCGGTCGGGCAGCAATTAGCCCCATAGTGGAGTGGAGAGTGGAGCTGGCGGAATGGGATGGCGTGCAGGCAGGAAATTTGCTGCCCCCCTGAAAGTGCTGCCTGGTACAATGGTACCATCGGGTCCCATGGTAGGGCCGGCCCTGCCCCTTTCACATGTATGGATACTGTGAGGATCCGTACATGTCTCATCCGCTTGCTCAGTGGGGATCGCTCCGTTGATCACCGCTGAGCCAGCAGATGATAGGGCAGTCCCTGCATACTGTGCAGGGACCGCCCTGTCAGATCTCTGCTCTCCCCTATGGGGGGATCGAATGAAGACGGACTGTCTGTCCATGTTCACCTAATGATTCCAATCCGCAGACGGATGAAAAAATAGGATTTTCCTCCGTCTGCAAAATCGGACCATAGCGAGGACCGATGAGATTGGGTGTCAGTGGATGTTCATCCGCTGACACCCGCTATCCCATAGGGATACATGTATGTGGATGGATGAAATACGGACTTACTGTCCACATGTGTGAAAGGGGCCTTACAGAGTTACTGCATAGTCCCAGGTATTCTCATTTACAGAATGTCGGAAAATCTATCATGCTGTTGGTGTACACATATATTTTGGGTTATCAGAGACAGCAAAACATTCAAATTTTATAAGCTGCGTCTAAAATTGTATATGGGATATCTAAAATCAAAATGGCTTTCCACAGCAACTGTTGTCAATAGCAATTTTTAGCAGAAGCTATGAACACCCTTTATTGCCATCTGTGAAGTGAAAACATCAGATATTTTTTCAGCCAATCCCTGCATAATTAACATCTGGATGATCAGGGATTTGAGGCTATGTGGTTGTGCACACAAAGTAGAGCACATATCAGTGCTGAACTTACATAATTATATTTTTTTTTACATAATTATACATAACAGAATCACAAATTCATTTTCTCTGTCAAATATATTTACATTTTTATATTGAATTAGTTAGATTATACAAAAAAAAAGACTCTTTATAACAGCCATGGAGGTAGTATTAAAAACAGGTTATTTTTATATTGCCTTAGAAGCCTTGAACATTACTATGAGTCATTTATTTTTAGTGTTTATGTATAAAGTATTATTAAGTATTTAAAAAAAAAAAATTAGCAGGCATAGACCTTGGCACTCAGAGCACATGTCCTAGGTATTCTACTGGCTCTCTCTATAGCCCCATACACACGGTAGGACTTCAAACAAACTTTTCCGAGGATTTTTGTTTCAAGGGTGTTGGCTGGGAACACTCATAGCATATACACGGCAGGACTTTTTCTGCAAACTTTCCCAAAATCACGTGATTTTTCTGCTCTTTTCTGCTCTTTACCGCCACCCTTTGGTCAACTTCTGCTATTGTTGGTTGATTTTAACATTGGTTCTGGGCATGCATGTTTCTACTTTGGACTAAGGTCCGATGGATTTCTGTACACACAGTAGGACTTTGCACCGTAGGACTTTTGTTGCCGAAAAGTTTGTCTGTTTGCAGAGCAATCCAATACAGCTCACCATCCAAATAACACTATTCCTACAGTAAAGAATGTAGGAGGTAATATCCTATTATGGGGGGGGGGGGGGGTTTCTCTGCAGCAGGGACTGGAGCACTTGTTAGGATAGAAAGAAAAGGGATTGGGCAAAATGCCGTCCAAACTCTTGAGGAAAATCTGCTGTCCTGTGCCAGAAAGTTGTCAATGGGAAGAAAGTTTACCTTCCAACATGACAATGACCCAAAGCACATAACAAAAATGACCACAGTGGTTGAAGGAGAAAACGTTGAATGTTCTTGCATGGCCTAGCCAGAGCTCAGACCCCATTGAAAATCTGTGGAATGACTTGAAGACTGCTTTCCAGAAAAGGTCACCATCAAATTTAACTAAACTTGAGCAGTTCTGTAAACAAGAGTGGGTAAATATTGCAAAGTTTAGATGTGAAAAATTAAAAGAAAGAGTAAAGGCTGTAATTAAAGAAAAATGTGGTTAAACAAAATTTTGACACAAGGGAGCGGTCTTTTTTCCAACTCAGTGATTCCGTGTTTTTATTTTTTTTATTTATTTTTCAGACATGTTGGTGTTATATGTTTCACTTGGATGTTGGAAGTTGCACTGAGTAAATAAAGCTGGATAAAACAAAAAGTGTGTCTGTCTTCAAAGCAACAAAATGTGATTCTTTTCTATACCCACTGTATATCATTTTTATTTTCATTCATGGAATTTTGGTCAAAACGCTTAGGCCCCGTACACACGACCGGATCTATCCGCTGGGACTGATCCGCGGATCAGTTCCAGCAGACAGATCCGGTCGTGGGTAGGCCCGAGTGGACATTTTCCAGCGGATAAAAATCCAGCCGACGGATTTTCAGCGGATAAAAATTTCTTAGCATGCTAAGAAATCTATCCGCTGGAATCTGTCCTTCGGACTTATCCGGTCGTCTGTACAGACTCACCGGATAAGTCCGCCCGATCCCCATCCCTCGCATGCGTCGAAGTGATTCGACGAATGCGTGGAAGTATTTACCTTCCAGGGTCGCGCACGTCGCCGCGTCATCGTCGCGGCGACGGCGCGGCACGTCACCGCGTATGTTTTACGCGGGGGTTTTGATCTGATGGTGTGTACAAGCCATCAGATCAAAATCCGGAGGAGGAATGTCCGGCGGACCGTTTCCAGCGGAAATCTTCTCGTCTGTACGAGGCCTAAGAGAAATGTTTACAACTAACAGTATGAGACATCCTGCAGTCTGGATTAAGTGGTGATCGTAAGATCTAAAGTAATGCCCTGTACACACAATAGGATTTTCCGTCAAAAAAAGTTGTATGTGAGCTTTTGGTTGGATATTCCGACCGTGTGTATGCTCCATCCAACATTTTCTGTCAGAATTTTTGCCAGAAAAAAAGATTGAGAGCAGGTTCTCTATTTTTCCGCCGGAAAACGTTCTTGTCTGAAAATCCGGTCGTCTGTATGCAATTCCGACGTGCAAAAAAACACTTATGCTCAGAATCAAGCAGAAGAGCGGAACTGCCTATTGAACTTCATTTATTTCGGCTTGTTGTACGTCTTGTACGTCAACATGTTCTTGACGGTCGGAATTTCAGACAAGATTTGTGTGACCGTGTGTATGCAACACAAGTTTGAGCCAACATTCCGTCAGAAAAAATCCACGGTTTTCTTGTCAGAATTTCTGTTCGTGTGCACGGGGCATTAGAGAACGAAAAGTAATTAGAAGGAGGGAAGAGGTAGAATATTATGGTGAGCTTATTGGTGAATAAGATTAAAGGGGTTGTAAAGGTTCAAATATATTTTTTTTAAATAACAAACATGTTATACTTACCTCCACTGTGCAGCTCGTTTTGCACAGAGTGGCCCCGATCCTGGTCTTCTGGGGTCCCTCGGTGGCTGTCTCTGCTCCTCCCTGCAAAAGCTAACCCCCTTCATGGGAAGCTCTCTCCCAAGGGGGTTAGCTTGTGGGCGTGCTCCTGTGATACACTCGTCCCCAACCCCCTGCCGCGTCATTGGATCTGATTGACAGCAGCGCAAGCCAATGTCTGCGCTGCTATCAATCTATCCAATCTAGCCAATCAACGGCCAGACTCTATGGAGAAGAGGTGAAGGGACTCAGGTAAGTAAAACGGGGGGCTGGGGGGCCGTCATTGCCAGGTGTTTTTTCACCTTAACCTCCCTGGCGGTATGATTATGTCTGGAATTTTGTACCAAAAGCGGTACAATTTTTTGCATGGAAATTTGGTGTTTTATATTGTAGGCCTGCATTTCTTAGGAATAACTCACTTAAATCTGTCCAAACAAGAGTCTAGTAGACATCCCGGGTATGATAAAGGTTGAAACACAAAATCATAAATTATAATATAATAAATAACTATAAATAATTATAACAAATAATAATGTAATTATAATAAAAATGATTCAATAATGTAATTAAATCAAAAACACTGAAATTTGCTCAGTTGCAGAATTGTCGCTGTCATTATTTTTATTGTTTGATGACGAATTTCCCCACAAATCGCTATCGTTCAATTCTGCAAGTGATTCTAATTTATTATCGCTGTTTTCTAGGTGGTCTAAAACCACTTTTGATGTAAAGGGACACTTTTTGGTTGCTATGGACAATCTCCAGTTTCCAGGCAGAAAGAACAGTTTTTATTATATAAAACTGCATGCAGAACACTGGGCTGACCACTAGGGACAAATGGGATGTGTATTTATTTCATACAGTACTGTAATCTGTAAGATTACAGTATACTGTATGTGTATTGTGTTTTTCACTTTTTGAATTTGGCGCCGAACTCCGTCCCCGTGCAGGGAACGGAGCCCGGCGGCACTGTGAATCGAGCGAGGAGACACAGCGGAGGAGGCCGCACACACAGCGGGGACACATCGCAGGATCCAGGGACAAGGTAAGTAACTTCCCCCTGTATCCTGCAATGCGATGCCGAGTCTGGCTCGGGGAAACCGCTTTTGGTATAAAAAATTCACCCCGAGGCCAGACTCAGGATTACCGCTAAGGAGGTTAATGCATAGGATGCATTAAGGTGAAAAAACACGAACCTTTACAACCCCTTTAACATATTTTTCATACTATGCACTTTCTAGTATAATACACACTCAAGCCTCGTACACACGTCCGAGGAACTCGACGGGCAAAACACATCGTTTTGCTCGTCGAGTTCCTTGTGAAGCCGGCGAGCCAAATTTTCCCATTCCCGTCGAGGAAAAAGAAGACATGCTTTGTTTTTGGCCCTGACGAGATCTTTGGCGGTTTCCTCGTCGAAAAGTGTACACATGAACGGTTTCCTCTGCAAAAAAAAACCCCAGCAAGCTTCTTGCTGGTTTTTGCAGAGAAACTCGGTCGTGTGTACGACTCAGGCCTCGTACACACGACCGAGTTTCTCGGCAAAAACCAGCAAGAAACTTGCTGGGAGATATTTTTTACCGAGGAAACCGGTCGTGTGTACATTTTCGTCGAGGAAACTGTCGAGAAACTCGACGAGCCAAAAAGAGAGCAAGTTCTCGATTTCCTCGACGGGAGTCTCAAATTGGCTCGTCGAGTTCCTGGTCGGGCTGGTTTCCGACGAGAAACTCGAGCGTGTGTATGCTAAGAAACCCGCGCTTGCTCAGAATAAAGTATGAGACGGGAGTAAAAGTAGCATTTGTAATGGAGATAACACATTTTTCAAGCTGTAACAGAATGAAAAGTGCAAATCGTCTCTTACCAAACTTTTACTTAACACGCAAACACATGAAATTAGCAAAAGCAGCCCCAAGAGTTTAGCCAGTGGAATCGAACTTCCCCTGCCGTTGTATGTGTTGTATGTCACCGCGTTTGAGAACGAGGAGATTTTGTCTTGACTGTGTGTATGCAAAGCAAGCTTGTCGAGTTCCATGACAAGCCTAACAAGGAACTCGATGAGAAAAACGATGTGTTTCGCCCCAAGGAGGAACTCGGTCGTGTGTACGAGGCCTCAGGTTACTTGTCCTCTTCTGGGTCTTTGGGAACACGTTCTCTGACATTATCTTGTGTGGAAGAATTTTCCGAAAGCATAATTATACTATTATTGACCCTGCCCCCTCATCATCTTTCGAATCCATATGAACCCACATAGACTTGAGATCAAGTGTAATGCTGACAGCATTATATTTAGGGAAATTATATTTTCTTTTCTTTTAAGACCTTACTATAAGAGCAGTAAAAGCAGTTAAATGTTGTAAAGATTATATATTTACTCAAATATACATAGCCACCTTTTGCTTCACATATGCCTTTTCTCAAAATTCATAAACTTTGAAATTTAGTGTTGGTTTTTCGACTTTCCCCTTTACTGAGGTGCCCCATGCCAACTGAAGGGTGAAATAGGCCTGGCAGTGGGAGTATCTTTACATAAGATGATGGTTTGAAGATGGAAGTATTTAGAGTTGCTTATTATATGGGCACAAATCACAGTAGCTATGACCTAGATCACCCTGTTTCAACCATGGTGCCTAGGCCTAAATGCCTAAAAATTCCCCAAAAATTGTACACAAGCCAGCGGGTGGATCAAGCCTGCCTTTTAGTAGGCCACAGCTTTTTTTTTTGTGCATATTTACAACCTTCTAGCTGCTGGCATCCTAACAACCAATAATGTCATTGGTTGATAAGGAGGACATTAGGTGCTTGCTCAACATCATCCTTATTTGCCGCTCAGTGTCAGGACAAAGTCATCCAGCGCCCAGGGTAAAGAAGCCAAACTGCACCCCCACTCCCCATTTATGATGTGCAAGCTTGGGGGATAATACACTTAGCAGTCACACGCTTGTCAAAATCACTGCCGCTATCACTACTCCTGTTAGTCTTGTAACAGAAGGAAGGTGCCCTCATCTCTACAGTTAACCAATGCGCCCAGGTCAGCTGTTCCTCTCGCCCTCCCCTTGTCCCGGCCCTGTTGCCACTCCCCTGCCCCTTTCCATCAGCACTGAGGTCACAATAGCTGAGTAAGGGAGATAAACCAAGGGAGAAGAGAAACATTGGAATACTAGTCGGTACCAGTGTGCAAAGGTGTATTTTCTTGGGAAGACTAAATCACTCCTAACGTTGGGTGTCCTACATGTGTTGATGTTGCTGCGATAAGTAAAACGATTTGTTTTGTTTTTTTACATTTATAATGGGGTGCCTCGTGATTGCGTTTGATTTTAAAGGGTGCCTTGACTGAAAAAGGTTGAGAAATATGGACCCAGATATTAATGTTCGCTTAGCTGGTGGATTAAAAAAAAAAAGAAAAAAAAACTTGCATTAAGATGCAGATCATTTGTCAGGTAAAACGTCTCATTTATGTATATTTCAAGTGTTTATTTAGCTCGTTGGCTGAAGCTGACCTTTAAAATAAGTATAAAGAGGTCTATTGGAAGCATAAATATTGTTTTATAACATTTTGGCTAAAGAACTACCTGAAATTGTTGTAAAGTAATAGGTCAGATGGAAAATCAGGTACTTGTTTTATCATTGTACCATTTACAGATCATTGCACACCCCATCCCGTGACTCCAATGACTCTGGAGTGCTGACAGAAGCGCTGACATTGCATACATTTTATGTTGTTTTCCTTTCTCCCTGCTATTATTTGAAATTGCTTTCTGGCTATATTTCTTCTTTGCCTGCTTTTTATTGTGTTTTCTTCAATGTAAAGCTTGCTCCCGACAGAACAGCAAGGGAGCAAAAGGAAGGAGAGTATGTGCAGTTTGGAAATGGGGCATTGAAATGAACCAATTGCTTATCTTGAATCACAGGTTTATTTTAACATATAGATTTCCTGTAATATTGAAAACTGAAAAGGGAGGTAGAGCATTTATTCCCTGTGAATAAAGTTTTATTTAGTGCTGGTAATTTTAAAAATTGTGTTCCTGATAACTGTACGTTATAACACGTGCTTCTCTGTTTGGATATATAAGAGGAACTCTTGTGTGAAAAGAAGTAGCTGGTGAAATCATATTACATAGAACCCGATAAGATGTTGACCTGCTTTTAATTACATGGAAGGCAGCTCATCTATACATTACATGTGCTTCTGCACTACAGCAGCCTGCTTTCTGACCACTCAGATTTCATAAAACATTTCAAAAGGACATTAGAGAAAGCTCTTATTGCAGCATGAGATTTGCTATTCTATGAATTGCTGAATGGAATGGGAGAGTCCACAGAGAAACCCTTTCATATATGAAGGAAACACATGTAGACACTAGAGTTGGACGAATGGTTTGGCCCGAGCATCAGTTCGGGACGAACATTGTACTGTATGTTCGCCCCACTCAGGGAACACTAGAATTTGCATGGTGATCGGCGGGTGTTCCCCCCGCCAAACGTCCTGCAGTGCACTGCGGGTTGCACGGTGCATTTTGCTCCCTGATTGGACAAAGCTTTACCCAATCAGGGTGCAGTTTAAAGCTGGTTGCAAAGAAGCAAGGCTGGGAAGCCATGAGTCATCAGCTGTCAATGAGCTTCCCTGCTGACAGCTGAGTAAAAAGAAAACATTTCCGATAAAAACAAGTAAAAAAAACGGTCTGGTATGGATTTTAGAGTGAACCACACATCAAAAATCCAAACAAAAAAAACAGCAAAATTCATACCAGACCCTTATCTGAGCATGCAAGACCTGAAGGGCCTGGTATGGATTGGGGGACCCCCACGCCATTTTTTATTCCAATTTTTTTTTTGCCAGCAATGTTTTTTTTTTCCAGCTGTCAACAGGGAAGCCCTTTGACAGCTGATGACTCATCGGTTGTTAAGGATGCAGCAGCTGCCTTCCAACCCTGCTCCTGAACAACCAGCTTTCACTGCGCCCTTATTGGGCAAAGCTTTACTCAATCAGGGCTTATAATGCACTGTGCAGCTCGCAGTGCATTGTGGGGCGCAAATTCGGGTGTTCGCTGAACTGGCAAACAGGCGATGTTCGGGTTGACCTTTTGCTCAACCTTTTATTTTATTTTTTTATTTTGTGGGGGAAGATATCCATATTTGTATATACAGTATTAGTTATTAGTTTTTGTAATTAAAAATGTGTTTATATGATAGGAATTCTTATTAGCAATAATTCATGTACATAGCTCATTTTCAAATTGACAGATCATTACATTAACATACACATATAAAACATTAGGATTATATTGCACTGTCGCCATCCATCTGATAAATGATTGGTTTATGGTAAAATGTACTGTTTCACATGCCATGGAGAAGCTATTTGGATATTTCAAAGGTTGAATGCTGTTTGGCAGTGTAGCGAAAGTGACCTCCACAGGGCACACAGTTTAATCAGACTTTGCAGACAGGTGATTTCATGTGAAAGGACAAAGAAAAACGAAGCTGTCGTGGATTCAAACCGCTAAAGCTTAGTCATTTGGTCATATCCCGCTGAGACTTAATCATTCCCCTTTATCACTTCACTTATTAGTAAACATAACATTACCCAGAAGTTGGAAAGATTAATAGAAGCCCCATGCTTTATTCAGTTGAGCAGGTTTCATATGAAATTGAGTTATAGTTGGTTATTTATGTAATATAAGATAAGAACGTCATTCTTTCCAGTATCATCTTCTTGATTTCACAATTAACCAATCCAGAGTATTTTCTGACTTTTAGAAACAAAACCGGCAGACCCACATATCAGCTTTTCTGAGCATCGTTAAAGAAACCCTGTCATGGCAGAAATAGGGATGCTGTCAATGCAGAGCCTCTCCTTCTAAAAATGCTTGTTGATGCGGCTGTTGTTCCTCCTGCCAACCTGTACTTCTTGTAACAACATATGAGTCAGTAGGAAGAACCACAGTATGTGGTTACATTTTTATTTATTTTTTACATTTAAAAACAAAAATCTCCTTTTCGTTTTTATTTAAGCAAGTATGCAATACAAGTTTGAAATACTGCAAAATTTAATTCACAGCCAGGGGTTGGAGCTCTAAACTCTTTTTTACATGTTTACCTGCCTATTCTATTAGCTGCTCTGTTGCAAAACAACCATTATTTACAGAGCTTTATAGCTCAAGTTCAAAAATAACAATATTTAGCTCTTGACCTTCACTTCTCTCATTTGCCTACCTGCTGTGTTAAAAGCTGTTCTGTTAAAAAAAGAGATCCTTGCAACGTTTCAATAAGAGAGAGAGAGAGAGAGAGAGTCAGAATGCAAACAGCTTCTTATTTGCTCTCTTAAAGTAGAACTATGGGCAAACGTGCATGCTTAGGTGATATTACCAGTACCTACAGGTAAGCCTTATTACAGGCTTGCCTGTAGGTAAAAGTTGTATGTAAGGGTTTACAACCACTTTAATTTACTGTAGTTCAGGATGAAAAATCTGTGACCCTCTGTCTGGACAGTGCTAATTGGCCCTGTGCTGATCACATGCACTCTCCCAAGAAAAAAAGAAAAACTCTCAAGCAATACACGCCAAACTGAGCATGTGCAGCTTGTTCCCTAGCCTCTGGACTATCAGTAGATGCATTGAGGATTGTGGAAGAAGGGGGTATCAGAGGAGACAGGATTAAACAGCCCTTTTACACAATGCAGTGGATTAACCCCTTAGATTCCACAGTGAGTATAACAAGCATGCTTTACTTCATATACAGGCTGATTTTACTGTGGGTTTAGAAACACTATAAAAAAAAAACCGAAAAAAACAAACAAGGGTTAACCAAAAGTATGTGATTTTGTTGTGTCTGTGCTGGTAAATGAAACAGTTATGTATGAATTTAGGTTAATTAGGAATTGCAGAAAATGCATAATGGATATGAATTATACCGTGTGTGTGTGTGTGTATATATATATATATATATATATATATATATATATATATATATACATACATATATACACACACACACATATTACACTGACACTGCCATGTATGCTGTAAAGAGCTTAACTATATTGCACCAATAATTTTATTTTTTTTAAGTTGTTTTTGATCACAGAGGCAGAGTTCTCATTTTGACTGATTAAGCAGCTCATTATAACTAAAGCAATGAGTCTTAGCAAATGACACATTAGCACTACAGAGCGTAATTAGCATTTACAGTGTCCCTACGTTATTGCATGCTGACTTTCATGGTGCTGACTAATGGTATATTTTCATTTCGCAAAGTCTCTAGTGATTAGAGTGATTTGAAGGGATAAAGCTAGAATGAAAGGGAAAATCTGTAATTTTACGTTGTGTTACTCATTATCTGGATAAGACCACGTGTGGTTTGCACCACAAAAAGCACACGGCTCTTTGATAACAAACTCTTTAGAACTCAATAAAGGTCACTGCAAAAGCGATTTGAGTTGTATAACAATGATCCTTTTTGTATTGTTGAAAAACCTATGTAAGCACCATTACACCTGTTATTCTAGGGTGGAATACACCCATGAACTAAACTAGGTGTAGTTTATTTCAAGTATTTCAATGTGAGGAAACGATCCAATTACCGAACAATCTACCCCATGCAGTGTTCACATAAACATCCTTTTACATATTGTTGTGGATTACGTAACATACTCTGGAAGTATCTGGCTACTGAAGAACTTTTAAGATGGAAACACTTTTGTAATATAGATGCAGAGCAAAAAAAAAATCTGATTATAAAATCCGATTCACATGTAACTAATGAGTCCATTGGAAATAATTCCCAGTTATGCATCAAACATAAGTTTGAATGGCAATCAACACGGATATATAAACTACGAAAGGTGATTAGCGCTAAAGAAAATCCCTGTAAGTGATGCTAAACAAATGTAGCAATAAATACAAAAATGCTATAAATAAAGATATGATAAACACAAAGTGCAAGTGATGGATGAAACACCAAATGACCACCAAATCAACCCGGATAGAAACAGGGTATATCCAAGGAGAAATGGTCACCAACACCCATTCACACTGCCTCTTACCCCTCGGTGTGGACCTCCAGCAAGGAGAAGTAAGAGGCAGTGTGAACGGGTGTTGGTGACTGTTTCTCCTTGGATACACCCTGTTTCTATCCATGTTGATTGCCATTTCAATTTATGTTTATGCAGAACTGGGAATGATTTCCAATGGACTGATTGAATCAGATTTTATAATTTATACATTTTTTTTAGCGCTGCAACTATATTACAAAAGTGTTTCCTATGTTGTTATTCGAGAATTTCTGTGGCAGCAGCTTTTTTATATATGTGATATATAACCTACCGCAGCCTACTTCTGTGTACTATTTTAGGATGGAAAGCAAAAAAAAGATTTTCTCAGACGGCGGGTTCTGTTTTTCAATATTTTCGTCCAAGATTCACACATTTTATATTTGAATCTTATGTGAAAAATGTGTGAATCTCAAGAGAATCTTAACCTCCCTGGCGGTATGATTCTGTCTGGAATTACGTACCAAAAGCGGTACAATTATTTTGCAAGGAAATTTGGCGTTTTATACTGTTGGCCTGTAATTTTTAGAAATAACTCACTTAAATCTGACCAAACAAGAGTCTTGTAGGCATCTCGGGTATGATTTTTTTTTTTAAAACATAATTATAAATTATAATATAATAAATAATTATAAATAATTATAACAAATAATAATATAATTATAATAAAAATTATTCAATAATGTAATCAACTCAAAATCACTGAAATGTGCTCAGTTGCAGAATTGTCGCTGTCATTATTATTATTTTTTTATGACGAATTTCCCCGCAAATCGCTATCGCACAATTCTGCAAGTGATTATAATTTATTATCGCTGTTTTCTAGCTGATCTAAAACCATTTTTGACATAAAGGGACACTTTTGGACAATCTACAGTTTTTAGGCAGAAATGACATTTTTTATTTTTATAAAAGTACATGTAGGGCACTGGGCAGACCACTAGGGACAAGGGGGGTGTGTATTTTTTACATACAGTACTGTAATCTATAAGATTACAGTATACTGTATGTAAAGTGTTTGTTTACTTTTTTGAATTTGGCGCCGTTCTCCGCTCCCGTGCGTCGTAACGTCGCAGGGAACGGAGATCGGCGGCACACGGGGAGACTGTGAATCGAGCGAGGAGGTCCCGCTCGCTCACACAGCGGGTGGCATCGCTGGATCCAGGGACAAGGTGAGTAACTTGCCTGTGGATCCAGCGAGAAGGTAAGCCACGCCGCTGCACACTCTGCACGTCCACCCCGAGCGTGACTCAGGGTTACCGATCCTAACATGAAAAACCAACCCCGAGTCACGCTCGGGTTTACCGCCAGGGAGGTTAAGAGAAGCTTGTGTGAATCTTAGGTCAAACCTGCGAAACACTGTTTTTTTTTTTGTCTGAATCCAATAAACCAATGACCTATGGGTGCTTGTGGGTATAAACTAAAAAAAGGGAAGCTGGTGTAATCCAATAACAGAGTATGGGTCACTAGACTCTCTGTAGTTCTAGCAATATGCTATCTTCAATATATGTACATACCACTAGTGGATGGTTCTGCCAGGCTGTGCCCATTTACCTCCCCGGAGACAGCTAAGGGACAGGGACTGACAGCAACTTACAGCAGTGATTAAGGGGGAAAAAAATGCAAATGGGATAGCTGCCTTCAAAGATATATTCTGATTTAATGGTCATAATAATATATATGGCTATTTAGCATCTACCAACCTGTTCGTAAAGTTGTACAATGTATTCAAATAGCAACCATTGCAACTAGGATGGTTAAAAATGTCAAAATGTAAACCTAAATATAAGGCCTAATTATTCAGTATGCTGAGTTGTATATAGTTTACAATCCCCTGTTTAACATATTTGAGGAATAACTTGTTTCTGTTTTCTTTCAGTTGGCAGCATTGGAAAGACAGATATTTGACTTTCTTGGATACCAATGGGCACCAATCCTCGGAAATTTTCTTCACATAATCGTTGTAATATTAGGATTATTTGGTACCATACAGTACAGACCGCGATACATAGTAGTGGTAAGTTATTTCATCTCCCACTTGTGTTAGGATATTTGTTAGGATATTTTAGGTAAAGCAACATGACATAATCCATTCAACATCTATATAGCTGGTAATGTTCATTTAAAAGTATTTCTACCATCATAAAAAAAAAAAAAAAACTGAAAATGACTGCTACACTATAGGGTTGGTTTGCTAAAGGCAAATAGGCTGTTCACTTTTCTCCAGAGCTTTATGAATAAAGTGAAGCTACACTGATCATCCAGTCATATTATTATTATACAGGATTTATATAGCGCCAACAGTTTGCGCAGCGCTTTACATCAGGGTAGACAGTACAGTCACAATACAAATCAATACAGAAGGGATCAGAGGGCAATGCTCATTAGAGCTTACAATCTAGAAATATCTAGAAATATGCAAGCCAAATGCTGTTTTTATTATTATTTTATGTTCCTTGAATACAATTGAGTATTCTTTGCAAAGTGAAATTGCACAATATTCAGTAAGAACTGGGGAAATACCCCTTGCAAAGTACAACAGTCTATTTGTATTAATAATGGTAGTTATATTAAAAATACTAATAAAAAATATCCAATGTAGAAAATATACAGGCAAACCCCACTTTTAAGTACACAATGGGGTTTATTTACTAAAGCTGGAAAGCTCAAAATCAGGCTCACTTCTGCATAGAAACCAATGAGCTCCTAACCCCAGATTGTTAAATTAAGCTTTGGTAATAAAACCTGGAAGCTCATTGGTTTTTATGCAGAATTGAGCCTGATTTTGCGTTTTCCAGCTTTAGTAAATAAACCCCAATGTGTTCTTAAAAGTGGGGTATGCCTGTATATAAGTTATTACATGCAAGTATATAGACATAATTGCTAAGTACCAATTTTATTTAGAACCAGAGTTAATAGCTATCCAGAGCCATAGTTAAAACTTTTATCACATAAGAGATTGACAGAACACAAGCAGACTCCAATGAGATGAAGGTAAAAGGGTCAACATGCAGATGCCAGTGAAAGTCATGTTATCAACAGATGATGAAGTGCCCTGTCTGAGTTGTAAGACCTAGCTGTTTCATTCCGAATTCGTTTTTAAACTAATTTAGACAAATTTGTTCATTCGGAAATATCCGAATTACAAAAACCTGTTAACTGAAAATTTGAAAATTTGAAATAATAACTTTACTATTATTAACTATTAAATTATAGGTATTGTAATTTCCTTTCAAATTTGGCTGTTAGTGAACGTAACAAATATGAATTTATCCGAAGCTACGAATTATCTGAAATAATGAATGCTGTATCTAAATGAATGTAACGTAATGAATTAACAATAATAAATAACAATAATAATAATAAAAAAGTTGTATTATTATTTTTATTATTATTTATTATTAATTCGTTCCATTAGTTTAGATGCAGCATTCGTTATTTTGGTTAATGTGTAACTTTGGATACATTCGTATTTGTTACGTTAAATAACAGCCAAATTTGAAAGGCAATTCCAATACCTATAATTTAGTAGTTAGTTATTATTAGTTAGTTGGTTATTCTTTGGAATCTTCGGGTTATCTTTCTTATTTTTTGATTTTCACATTTTCTAATTTACGAATTTTCGGATTTACAAATTGCGATCATAACAGATGACCCAAAAAAAAAAACGAAATGAAATGGAGAGGGAAACAAACACATTTTTTGACAGTGCACATATCTATTGTCTGATTTTCATAGGTCTTTAGGTGGTGGGCTAGTAATTTGATGTAGAATGCTGCCAGACGGTGCTTCTCACCTTTTTTTTTCTGAAGACAGCTAAAAGCCAAGGATTGACAGTGACTGGGAGGCAGTGGTGGAGGAAAAACAACAGGCAAACAGGATATGCTCTAGGAACTTTGCTGTAGTATTTTAGGGTTCATCTCCTTCACCTAGGGTCCGGAACTGGTTTTAATAAACCTATATGAGCCCACTTACTCCTACATATACATGGAGATACAAGCTACACAAGCCCATGGAGGAATGACAAGGACAAGCAGGTAATGGCAGATAGACCTGGCACAGAACTGGAAGTAGAGAAACAGGTACAATTATAGCAAAAAATACTGAGAAGAGTATTTCAGTATATATAGACAAGGCACTGGGTGAAAATACAAATGGCAAACAAGCTTCATTTATATATGACAACTTGGGAAGGAACACAAGAGAAGGTTAAAGTTAAAGGCATGACAAGGCTGAGGCAAGGCAGGAGGCCAAGATAGGAAGATTAAGGTCACAGAAACACACAAGACTGTTCTGTTGGGATTACATATTCAAGACTGACAAGAAGATCTAACAAAACCCTTTGGAATGCCCGCCCTGTCTTTAACAAACTTGCCTCTGTCTTTGACCTGTTTATCACTAACTCATTTAAGCTACTAACTATTACTGAAACCTGGCTTCAAGAATCTGACTTTGCCTCTCCTGCTGCCCATTCCCATAGTGGCCTCCTCTGGACTCACTCCCACAGGCCTATTGGATGGAAGGGAGGTGGATTTGGAATCCTACTATCCCCATAAAACACTTTTCAGGTCCTTTATTCACCTCCCTCTCTCTCCCTTTCCTCATTTGAAGCTCACTGTATTTGTTTATTTTCTCCATTTCTGTTTTGAGAATTGCTATGATCTATTGGCCTTCTGGACCAGTATCAACCTTACTTGATGACTTCTCTGCCTGGCTACCCTACTTTCTCTCTTCTGAAATTTCCACAATCATTCTCAGTGACTTTAACATCACTGTTAAGATTAACACTCCAGCTACTTGTAAACTTCTCAGCCTACACTCCTCTTATGACCTAAAACAATGGACACATGCTTCTACTCACTCTGATGGCAACTCCTTGTCTTCCTTCTCCATTCCTTCCATCCGCCTAACAGTTACCAGTAAAAACCTTTGCCAACGTAACCCTTCTTTTCTTTGCTCTGCAACAGACTGTCGCTGACAAGATATCAGCCCTGTCCTGCCCCAACATAGACACTTCTGTCTACAATTGTTCATTTTATTTATTTTCTTCCACCCTGGACACACTGCACCCCCTCACTACACACAGAGTCAGGCCCGACCTCTACAACCTTAGCAAACAGACAATACCAGAAGTCTCAAAAAACAGCTGTGATGTAAGACTAAGGCTAAGGCTAAGTTAGGCTACCTTTAGGATGACTCACCATGCTCTCTGATTTCATCCCTTAGTGGAGGGAGCAGTTTTCAGACAGATAGAGCGGACACAAGGTGACAGAGCACAGAGGATGGCTAACCCAAATCCTAAGGGGCCACACGTCTGTTTATTGCAAAGTGATTTTTGCTGGCGGTGACGTCTAGACCTTATCATGGAGAAACACATCATTGAAGGGAATGCTGATTTGATCCCCAGATCTGAAAAGCGTATTTGACCTGATATTTTTAGGTCTATAAGCTGAGGCGAGCACATAAATATAGTGGTGGTGGTGGGAATCACTATAAAAAGAGTGAAAGCACAAGAAAAAGCTTGTCATGTGGTACAAGAAAGTCATTCAAGATTTGTTTACAAATTGATACAATTAGTCAGAGACAGTTATTTATATAATATACAGTGATATATATTGACTTTATTGATATATATTTATACATATTTGATGCTTTGGTGTATCTGATAGATACTGCATATATACACACTTCATACATTTATTTATTTATTGATACTTTGTGAGAATGTAGTTAATTATAATGGAGAAATTTGGTTTGTTTATTTCTATTTGAATATACCATTCATTTATTAGCAGAGTGTGGGGGAGCATAGCACATATACACCTCACAACTAGAGTGTATGTATGTGTGTACATTTATTGGTATTTGTGGGAACACAAGTTTTATGTTTGCAGCCACTGGTTTACTTTATTTGACTAGTAAGACATTTACACATTGTTGAAGTGGTAAGCGCGGGTTTGTCACGTTAATTTAATTTTATTCAGGAAGTCACTAAACTTTTTTCTTATGCCCACCGAACCACCTGCCCTCTGGACCCCATTCCCTTGCAAATACTACGGTCACCCTCTAGTTCTATTTTACACTCTTTGACTCACATTTTCAATCTCTCCCTTTCTACTGGCATCTTCCCCAACCCTCTAAAACATGCATTGGTCATTCCCATACTGAAAAAGGACCCCACCAATCTTAACCTAAGACCCAACTCCTTACTTACTTTTGTCTCCAAGCTCCTTGAATGTCTAGTGTACAACCGTCTGAGCTGCCACCTCATTAAGAATAACCTTCTTGATCCCCTTCAGTCTGAATTTTCGCCTGCAACACTCCACAGGAATTGCTCTTCTAAAACTCACAAATGATTTACTACAGTAACAGCTAACACAAATGGCTGCTATTCTGTACGCTTACTCTTGGACCTCTCTGCTGCCTTTGATACAGTTGACCACTCCCTCCTCTTCAAAAAACTCTATTCCCTTGGTCTCTGTGATTATACTCTTCATTGGTTCTCATCGTACCTATGTCACCGCACCTTCGGTGTCACTTAAAACTTTACCTCCTCCTCTCCTATTCCTTTTTCTGTTGGGGTCCCCCAAAGTTCTGTCCTTGGATCTCTCATTCTCAATCTACACCTCCTACCTGGGACCGCTGATAGCTTCCCATGGCTTTTAATGTAATTTCTATTATGATGACACCCAAATCTATTTTTCAACCTCAGCTCACTCCATCAGTTTCCTCACATATCACTGATTTACTAACAGACATATCAATATGGATGTCACACCACTTCCTTAAACTCTATCTATCCGTTAACCAATGACACCACAAAGCTTCTAATTCACTTCCCGGTTAGCTCTTGTGCCAACCACTGCAACTCCCTTCTCAGTGGCTTACCTTTACATAGACTATCCCCCCTTTAGTCCATCATGAATGCTTCTGCCAGACTCATCAACCTTACCAACCCTGCAATGTCTGCTAGCCCTCTCTGCAAGTCTCTCCATTAGCTTCCGCTCACCCAACACATAAAATGTAGAATACTAACAACAACTTACAAAGCCATAAACAACTCTTCCCCAGCTACATCAATAACCTGGTCTCAAAATACCAACTAAACCGCTCTCTTCCATCATCTCAAGGCCTCTGTGCTGTGCAAACCGCTGGTGCTCTCTAAATACTGAATAATAATATTAATGCTCCAGGTTATTAGAAAACACACCTGAAATAGCATAGGCAAAGTATAGGCAACAAATGAATTTGATGATGTAGAGCAGGGTTGAAATGCAAACTGAAGAAAGCTAGGGGAAACGTAAGCTGGTAGAATAGCGAGAGACTGACACGATCCTAGTTAAAACACACCCAGATTTTATAGTAGGCTGAGAAAATAATTACTTAACCACTTAAAAACAGAAAAAATTAACATTTTGCTTCCTTTTACTTGTTCATACACTCAATGACATTTATTGGCACAATAGATGCAGAATTTTGCTAGTTGGTATGAAAAAACAATACCTACAACCCAATTAACTAAAGAGTTAAGTAAACCTGTGCTCACTTCAAACATCCAGTCATGGAAAGGAATAATAAAAAAAACTCCTGACCATACTGATGCTGGAGGTGTGAGCGTCCATTCCAGCTCTGTTTACTATGCTTCAGTTTATCAATGAATGAAGACTCTGTCCATTCATCTGCAGTGCAGCTGAGGCTGCAGAGTAAGGAATTGAAGCATCGGTGTGCTCAATTACTTTTTCTGTCCAAAAAGGTAAGATGTCAGGGGTCCGTCTGGACCATTGATATTTCATCCAAGTCCACCCTCCGCGGACAGAAGATGGTTTTAGGGAATTGGGAGCTAAATTGAGGAAAGGGACCTCCAAGATAGTAATCTCAGGAATACCACTGGTACCTTGAGCCACAGGGAAGAAGGGACGAACTGCACCTATATTAGGAGGGTGCAGCTTTGCTGGGAATAAAGATGGCCAAAAAGTTAGAATTGTTTTTAAACTAGGCGACAGGGGGAGGGTCCAGAGGTAGATATAGTGAGCGTAAAACATAGTCCAGATATTGGGGACATTAGTGATAGGTTGACTAAAGCATATAAACCCAAGGTAAGTATAGTAACAAGTCCTAGTTGCAATCTTGGAACACCCAATAAGAGGATAGTATGCGACCGGTCTAAACTACGTGGCATGTTCACCAATGCCAGGAGCCTGGCGGACAAGATGGGTGAACTAGAGATACTGTTGTACGAGGAGGATTTGGATTTTGTGGGAAATTCAGAGACCTGGTTTAACAACTCTTATGATAGGATGGCAACCATTCAAGGGTTTACCCTTTATCGCAGGGATAGAGAGGGTAAAATAGGGGGAGTGAATGTGAGAGATGACATCACTCAGGGAGCTAGAGAGGAGGTGGAATCCTTATGGGTAAAATAATACTGGGAGTATGCTATAGGCCCCCTAATCACAGGTTTCTGGCCCATACAGTGTGACTGAGCAGTTTGTGTCACTGGAGCTGGCTGCACACAGAAATAGCCACATAAAAAAAAATGTGAATGAGCCCCAAGACCTCATTTATGCACAAAACTTTATTTATTACCTCAATACAGTTTTATCTTGTATATTTAGCAGGAATATATAGAAGAATACGTATGGGCCTAAACTGAGGAACAAAATCGTTTTTTCATATATTTTTGGGGGGATATTTATTATAGCAAAATGGAAAGAATATTGCTTTTTTTTTTCAAAATTGTCGCTCTTTTTTTGTTTATAGCGCAAAAAATAAAAATTTCAGGAGGTGATCAAATACCACTAAAAGAAAGTTCTATTTGTGGGGAAAAATGGAGCCACGTCGCACGACTGCGCAATTGTGAGTTAAAGCGACGCAGTGCTGAATCACAAAAAGTGGCCCAGTCATTTGGCAGCCAAATCCTTCAGGCTGAAGTGGTTAATAATGGTGGAAAATGGCTGCTCTACACAATCTCAGGCTACAGCGGGGACACAGACATGAATGGAGGGACAGAATCAACCAGGCTTTTGCAGATTACATAAAACTTATCCCAGAGTGACTGAGTATGAACAGCATGTAATACAGCATGTACTGACAGTTTTTAATGTGGGGTTTAATGACACTTTGAGGAAAGCACATTTTACTAA
Organism: Rana temporaria; assembly: GCF_905171775.1. NCBI lineage: Eukaryota > Metazoa > Chordata > Amphibia > Anura > Ranidae > Rana > Rana temporaria. Next base: position 329,316,384 of record NC_053493.1, read on the forward strand.
ACTTTACAATGTACCATAACATGTTGTCTTTTTCTCTTTATTTAGTATACAGTGTGGACGGCTTTTTGGGTAGCATGGAATGTATTCATCATATGTTTCTACCTGGAAGTAGGAGGACTTTCTAAAGTAAGTTCTATTTATTTTATATAAGAGAATTATTGTACAGTCTCTTGTAAGATGAAGACAGCTTGCTTTTTGCAGCGGTATACCTACTGTGCAAGTGTCATGCCAGTTCACTCATGTGATATAGAGTCAGTAAGTGAAATGGCTTTAGTACATAAAGTACCCAACAAGTTTGCTATGCTTTGGTAAACAAACTTGTATATTACTGAAGATGGTAGTTGGTTTACATTTTTGAAATAATAGGAGTTGCAGAAATCTTGAGAATCGACAATTGATTGTTGATATTTCAAAAGGTATACAGATATATGTTTCTATTTACAACTACAAAATACAAGAGATTATATTTCAAGGACTTATTCACATACATGGATATTGCAGATGTTCATTCTGATATTTGTGCTTCTAAACAGCTATCAGCCCGGCTGTCAAATATTCTGTTGGCAGTGGGGTATCAGCCATTATAATGAATGAGTCCTGAACAGCAACAGGACATTCAATAAACCTGCCTCAAACCTGTGTAATTCAAACTGAGCATATAATGAAAAACTGATTAAGCAGAGATGACTTCCAGTGAAAGCCACATGTCAAAACAACTAGGAAATCTGAAGATACAGGCAGACAACATTATATACGAATCTTCTAGATTTTTCCAATGAAAAGTTTGCTCCTGCCTGCTCCCACCAGCTGAGCCTTTGTGGGTTCTTCATGATGGGTGTCATCATTGATCAATAGATGGTTCCTGATTTCGTAGGACATGAGACCAAGCTCAACATTTACTGATAGATTCTAAATTTACACAAGATTTTAGTTCCCTATATTTCTAGATCTATTAATCCTTTTGATAAATTACACCAAATGTAGGCCCTGCTCATGCATTTATTCACCATATTCTTCTTTGGAATTGTCCACATTATTGAAAGGTTCTTCTGATTACGTGCCCTGATCAGTTCCAAAATTAACCCTTATGGTCCCAGAACCTTTTCATACCTTGTGTGTACAAAGCCATAGAAGCATGGATACAAAAGGAAACCCGTTTTACTTAAAATACTAAGGGTCTCATCGGAAAAAGTAGTAGTTGCTAGAACTAACACTGAATTTAAAGCCTGCCAACCTGAAATATAAAGAGAATAAAAAGGATGTTATTTTCGAGACATTGATTCCTTAAACTCATTGATCAGTCATTCTAAGTGATTAGAAAATTGTATGTTAGGGATGTCCTTCCCATGCCCCTATGTAATACTTTGCTGGCCAAGAGAAATAATACATATTTTTGGTTTCAGAAATATAGCACGTTTTAGAGAAATATCAAGACTTTTTGTACGGGCTGGATGACCCCCTCCATCCACTGTCACTCATGACTTTGCAAGTTTAATTGAGCTTCTCCTAAGCCACAAGCTGCTCATTTGTATCAGAAAGAGCGTGTTTCTCGTGCTTAAACCTGCAAACAGGGTCTCTGCGAAATCAATGGCTGTCAAACTGCATAAAGTCTGAATAATATACATGAATTATTTAAGAGATGGTTAAGTTGTAAAAGTCAAGTTATCCTTGCAGTGAGAGGCACTGTCCCTTGTTAGCAATCTGCTGTGTTTTGCAAGACTGTAGGGTGCAATTTAAACAAAGAATTAACAGTTTACCTACACAACTGACATTTTTTCTATTGTAAGTGTTAAAATGATATACCACGCAGTATATTATTTTAGGCATGTATAAGATTTGTACTGTTTGCTGTTTGTAATACAACGAGAAGCAGCAATCTAAAAAAATGCAGGAAAATGCAATTTGCCTCAAAATATGCAATCTAGGAATTTTGATCTAAAGCATGCAGTCAATGTATCGTAAGTGGGTGTATTGTACAGTTTGTTTGTGAATAAATATTACAGAACCATTATATGCATTGCTAATTTAAAATTTTGGATATGCATTTTGTAAATTAAAAAAATACCTTTTTTTTAAAAGGTCAGTCCACCCAAAGGTTATATATTAGATATAGGCGGATGCTGGTTGTCAAAGTCTGTCCATGTCTTCTTATATGGCTAAGATACACTGACATTAGGATCTTCCTGCCATAATTCCCAAACCTGTTCTCCTGGGAGCTTTGGGTGTTCATACACATTTCTTATCCTTTATTAAACAGATAAACAGATGTTGCATGATTACTTGAGGTTGTACTATTTCCTAGCTCCCTCTACATCCCATCCCATTTAAAAATGCCAAGTAAAACATAAAAAAAAACCCCGCTGCCACTATGCTTCAAAGTAAAGTGATACGTGGTCCTATAGACCAGTGGTCATCAACCCTGTCCTACAGGGCACACTAACAGGCCACATTTGCAAGATAACTGAAATACATCACAGGTGATATCATTTGCTGCTCAGTGATTGCAGTATTCTAGACTGCATCTCCCCATGGTAATACATAAAACCTGGCCTGTTAGTGGGCCCTGTAGGACAGGATTGATGACCACTGCTATAGACCACTTTTTACCAGAACATTATTACACAAGGTAATGTGTATATCCACCCAGTAAAGTAAATAATGAGAATAATTTCCTCTCCGGTATCCGTTCATCTCTAGCAAATACATAAGTATGGACTAACATGGCCTGAAAGCATGGCAATGTGATACAGTTGTTTTTTCTATTATACTGCATACGACAGTGATCATTAAGTACTAGTTCTGTCAGAAACCTACCAAAATCTGAGATGCTTAGCAGTGGTCTGTGTTTATATCTATTCAGAGCAGTGGCGGTGCGTCCATAGAGGGTGCCGGATGTGATAAGTTGTGTAACCATAAAATGTCCATCCGCAAATGGAAGCCTCCACAAGGCGATTAGAAGCAAATCCAGCAGGAGCTACAGAGTATAAAAGAGAAGAGAGGCACCTCTAAGGCCTCGTACACACGACCGAACATGTCTGCTGAAACTGGTCCGCTGACCAGTTTTAGCAGACATGTTCGGTCATCTGTACGGCCGACCGGACAAATGTCCGGCGGATCGGACAGGTTTCCAGCAGACAAATGTTTCTTAGCATGCTAAGAAACATGTCCGCTGGAACCATGTCTGTCGGACATGTTCGGGCGTCTGTACAGACTCACCGGACATGTCCAATCGGCCGCCATCCCTCACATGCGTCAAAGTGATTCAACGCATGCGTGGAAGCATTGACCTTCCAGGGTCACGCACGTCGCCGCGTCCTCGTCACCGCGCTGTCTGTCCACGCGGATTTCAATTTGATGGTGTGTACAACCATCAGACCGAAATCTCTGAGCGGACATGTCCGATGAAAACGGTCCGGCGGACCGTTTTCATCGGACTGTCCGTTGGGTTGTACGAGGCCTTAGTGTACCAATATCTTTCTAAATGTTGTACCTCCATTAACTGTAAACATATTGCTACACTTAGAGGTGCCTCTCTTTTCTTTTATACTCAGTTGTGACATGTCGCTACTTGTATATCAAGACATCGCTTGTATATCAAGTCAAATTTTATTAAAAAATGTGCAAAACACTCTCAAACCAAGTTACTCTCAAACCAAGGTTTTACTGTATTAGTTTAGTATCATTATTTTCAGTCTTTACTTATTTTTATTATCCAAACAATATCTGTCATCTTACAGTTTCTCCAGACTCTCATAAATAGTGTTGTATCCTAAAAATAGAAGAATCATTCTAATGTAAAAGGCACAAATTGTCAGTGTTAACCAAGTCATTAACAGGTAATTAATTGCACAGTGTGGAGACTGAGATTCTGCCTGTTGGAGGCAGGAGAATGGATCTATGTGTCCTTTATGTTGTAGTTACTGCATGGTCTTCCCCCAGGAAATTATTAATAATGTACACAATACACTTACAGCATTCCATCTAGGGAATTGTTATAGTAAAGACTTTAACATCCATAGCAAATTATTGGAAATTATGTAACCTGCACATTGATCACTGTAAAATGCCCTTGCTGTCTCACTAGACTGCTTCAATGAAACATTTTTGTATTGACATTCCACAGTATGTCTGAAGCCATGCATAGAAAACCCAGATCTGAGCCAGCTAGTGGATGTGTAATTCTGACAATTAGTATATGGCAGCTTCCCAAAGATAGGAAATTAAATTGAGACTCTTCCATGTATTGATTAAGTAATGTATTGAAGTACTCATTTGTGGCTAAAAGGCCAATACATCTTTGATTGTTGCCCATTTTAATTTGATGCTCTTGAATTGCTCTGATTGAGGTAAGCACTTAAAGCAATAAGGAAGACCAATTAATTATGTCTGTCCTGTACTAAAAGATAAGATTTTTCCTGAAAGTTGTCAGAATATGACTAGAATTGCATTACTCAATTATTTAGACCAGCTGCCATACATTTTCATGTAGTATGACATTTAAAAATAAATTGGGTTTTCATATTTAGGAGATAAATGTGTCTGATAGCTTTAATTTTAAACCAAGATATGTCTCCTGGTGTGCACCTGCTGCCTGAACACTCAGGGCAAGACTGAAAATTCTGGTATTGTTCAAAAGGGCTTGTTTACCTGGAAATCTTTGGGGTTCATTTACAAAAGTCAAATAGGTTGCCCTTTGCAAGGGAATTTTCCCCAAAGCTTAGTGAACGAGTCGAAGATCTGCTGTCTTCCATCATCCTATTATGTGCAATCAATAATGCTGTTTTCCTTCTAATGCCCCGTACACATGATGGAATTTTCCGTCAGAATTTCGTTCAAGCCGTCTTGCATACACACTGTCGGACCAAATTCCGACCGTCCAAAACGCGTGACGTAAAACACTACGACGAGCCGAGAAAAATTAAGTTCAATGCTTCCGAGCATGCGTCAACTTGATTCTGAGCATGCGTGTCTTTTTCTCCGAAAAGAAGGAATGGAGTTGCGCTAAAAAAGTGACTTATCAAAAAATAGTGAGCACTATGAAGTCCCAAAGAGAAAAGAAAAAACTTCTTTCATTAAATATAAACTCTGTGAAAGTTCCGTGTATAATCAAATTTTCATTTATAATCACAACGAGTGAAAAATTCTGGATCACTGTTCCCTGAATATGCTGACCCTTACCAGATCTTCAGATCCAAAGGATCAAGCCAAGCAGATTAGCCAAACACCTGGGCTGCACAGGAGATCAGGAGATCAGGATCTTGATAAAATCTTCCCAGCAGTGGATCAGTGGAACATCCAGAAATCAAACAAAGAAATAAAACTAGATAGTGTGATATTGTCAGGTAATCACACAACAACAACTCCCCTGGTGACTGGCAAACGGACAGTGTGACATGCAAACCACCACCAATATACACACTGACCCTTACCAGAGTTGTAAATAAGATAGATTGAAAACACAGGGGGGATGTGGGCAGCCACTGCAGAGAACTTCTCCCAAATACAGTCCTCGAATTCACCAGGATGCACCAGACAATCAGCAGTCATGAAGGAGAAACTCACAATGGTGTGATAACGTTTATGGCATTTATTGAGCAAAAACGTAGTACACTTACATCAAATGACTTTAAAAACAGCAAAAAGGATCCGGCCGGTAGTAGAACGTGTAGTCCTCAAATTCGATGACGTCTTTTTCTCCGTCGGAGTTCCACACAGACCGTTGGAATTTCCGATAGGGTTTGTTTCCATCTAAACAAAATAAAACATGTTCTATTTCTAAACTCAGATGGAAAAAAGTCCGATGGGGCCCACACAATTACGTCTGACTTTTTTCATCGGAAATTCCGATGGCATTATTGTTCCTTGTACGCAATTGGGTATTTGTAAAGTGAAATTTCACTACATTCACCAAGCTTTAATCCCTTTAGAGCAGTGGTTCTCAACCTGGGGGTCGGGACCCCTTTGGGGGTCAAATGATGATATGCCAGGGGTCACCGAATCCTGGGCTGTTCCTGAAGCCTGTGCTACTTTCCCAGCTTTTTTGCAGCCGCCTAGCAGGGCTGTTCCTGGAGCCCGCGGCCACCCACTCAGCCTCTTCGCAGCTGCCAGTTCAGTTCACGGCATGGCTGAGGGGCAGAGACTAGAGGTCAGCTGACTGGTGAGGAATGTGAAGTTGGAGGGGCTATCTCCCGATTTCAGCATATGTGTCACTGCTATGAGACACCAAAAAGCCGGAGACGCAGTGAGGCCGAAGTCACAGTGAGTAACACTACCTGTGATTATAGATGCCATTAAAAGTCCCACTACAGTTCTCAGATCAGCTGATGACCTTGATCAAGAGCAACTAAGTTAGCTGATCAGAACTCCCACCAGCACTGCCACTGATCCCACCTCATCACCAGCACCACCGCCATTCACCTCAACTCCCCACCAGCACTGCCACTCATCCCATTCCCCCCACCAAGGAGTAGGAATACAAATATAGAGAATACATGTAAGGGAGAGGAAGGGGTGGGGGGAAGAGAGAAAAAAGGATAGAAAGAATAAGAGGAAGAACAAGAAAGATGGCTAAAGAGAGGGATGGGGGGGAAAACAAGAAATTATCAGAGATAAAAGGGAAAGAAAGGAGAACGAGGAGAAAAAGAGTGGTACATCCTAAAATGTACCATAAGGGGTTTTAATATTATACGAGTAGAAGGGACTCAGGGAGCGCTAAATGTCCGTGGATTAGGGGTGCAAATTACCTGTCTTGCCCTGGGAGCTGACAACCCACGCTACGAAAATATTTTTACTGTTAGGGGTCCCCACAACTTGGGAAATTTTATCAAGGGGTCACAGCACTAGAAGGTTGAGAACCACTGCTTTAGAGTGTAACTTATCCTGCAAAGCGAACATCCTATTTGCCTTTAGTAAATCAACCCCTTTATGAGCAGATGCCACCTCCTAGGCACTGCTTTGCATAAATCAGAAGTGTTCTAATAAAAAAAAAAGCTTTTAATTGAAGCCCTTACACTCTGGAGCTGGACTTCATAATGGCAAAACAAATGGAGAATCAAGTCTGGCAAAGTGTGTTCATGTGCAGGCTACTGTGTAAGGACTACTTTATTATTCCAATCCAGCCTGTGACTCGTGAGACCTTTCTTCATGAAAATACAGCTTTTACTTTTACTCTGAGCTGATGACATTTGTGGGAAATTAAGCATGACATTGCATAGCATTAAAACTAACATATGTGCAGGGGTTATGAAGAACTTTCAGTTCCTCTGGAATCATCTGAGTAAATCAGCGTAATAATGTACGTTGTAGTTCCTTTACATTTTAATGACCACCAATTTTGGTGCTAGTGTGTACCTGATCAGAATGTTTAAAGGGTTTAAAATAATATACTTTATGTCTGTATACACAGTAATATTAGAACACAGCAGCACTAAATGTGTATTAACCACTTAACCCCCGGACCATATTGCTGGTCAAAGACCAGAGTACTTTTTGCAATTCGGCACTGCATCGCTTTAACTGACAATTGCGCGGTCGTGCGACGTGGCTCTCAAACAAAATGGGCATCCTTTTTTTCCCACAAATAAAGCTTTCTTTTGGTGGTATTTGATCACATCTGCGGTTTTTAGTTTTTGCGCTATAAACAAAAACAGAGCAACAATTTTGAAAAAAAATAATATTTTTTACTTTTTGCTGTAATAAATATCCCCCAAAAATATATAAAAAAAAACAATTTTTTTCCTCAGTTTAGGCTGATATGTATTCTTCTACATATTTTTCGTAAAAAAAAATCACAATAAGTGTTTATTGATTGGTTTGCGCAAAAGTTATAGCATTTACAAAATAGTAAAAATAGTATTTTTATGGCATTTTTATTAATATTTTTTTTTTACTAGTAATGGCGGCGATTAGCGTTTTTTTTCGGTACTGCGACATTATGGTGGACACTTCGGACACTTTTGACACATTTTTGGGACCATTGGCATTTTTATAGCGATCAGTTCTATAAAAATGCATTGGATTACTATAAAAATGCCACTGGCAGTGAAGGGGTTAACACTAGGGGCGGGGAAGGGGTTAAGTATGTCCCTGGGTGTGTTCTTACTGTGGGGGGGTGGCCTCACTAGGGGAAATCACTGATCTTCTGTTCATACATTGTATGAACAGAGGATCAGCATTTCCCCCCCTGACAGGACCGGGAGCTGTGTGTTTACACACACAGCTCCCGGTCCCCGCTCTGTAACGAGCCATCGCGTGTGCCCGGCGCGATCGCGCACGGGAGTCGGGGGCGAGCGGGGGAGTCTGCATACTAGCTCATTATGCCTTTCTCTTGCAGGAAAAAAAAATTCCCCGTTTATCGGGGCTGGTTTATTTCCTCTTTAAAGGGAATTTTTCAAGTAAGCTTATATTGGATTTTTTTTTAAATAACTGTTTTCATTGCTCTTATAATGCTGATCAGGCCCGTCGGAACAAGACAGGCAAAGCAAGCAACTGCTTGGGGCCCCGAGCTGGCCAGGGGCCCCAGGGGGACGTGCCCTTGTCACGCCGCTGTGCAGCCGCTTCCTATAAGTGCTGCAGCCTGTAGCGTGACCGAGCTCCTCCTCCTAGTTCCTCCTGCAGTCCGCGCGGTACAAGAGATTCAGTGTCCTGTTCCCAGCCGGACTGACAGGAAGTGCACACACTCAGTGCTCACTTCCTTTTAGTCCAGCCGGGAACAACAAACTGAATCTCCTGGTGTGCGGTATGTGGTAGGGAGGGGGGGTAAAAAGAACATGGGGGAGGGACGCTTATCAGAAGAAGTACTACCTGACATTTGCCAGGGACTAGCAGCAGCACCCCCCCCCCCCCCCCGCTTATCAGAAAAAGTACTACCCGGCTTATATACACTTATCAAATTGATACAAAAAAATGCTTGCACAGCGCCCCTAGGCCCCCCCCCGCCCCGCTTATCAACGACAGAAGAAGTACGTCTCGGTGTTCGGCGACAGCTGTCCCCCCCTCCCCCCGCTTCTCTACTTAAAACTCATCAACACCCCGTCCCTCGCTTCTTGCTTGGGGCCCCCAAATTCCTTCAAACGGCCCTGATGCTGATGTTATAAAATGGAAGTGTATGTTGTGACTATAGATTTGTCTAGTTTTTACAGGATTGAGGACTCCCTCCCAGTCAGCACTAGGCTATTCACCAACCACCATCACTGTGACATGAAGTAAGATATACTGTATGGTCCTCTATACTTGGAAGTACTGAGTATTTTTTTCATTAATCGCAGTGGTGGAGGAGTGAAAGGAAGGTGGGCATGTGCTGCTGACAGGACAGAATTTTTTCCATCATTATTAGGAACAGCAATTTTGTTTATTATTATACCGGATTTATACACAAAAAGGCAAGTTTTTTAACTGCCACAAGTTTTTTAACAAAAACTGCCACTCTAGGACCAGCCATAGACCATTTAAATCTCAGCCAGCCGGATTGATCGATCAACTTGGGTACAACCAGCCTGCTGGCTATAGGCATCAGCAATAATCACTGTCTTCTCCTGGCCATGAGGGGGGGGGGGGGGTTGGGGGAAGCCACAATTGATTGGCAGGAGGGATTCCCTTGTTAGCATTGTCTGTGTTAGTGAGGGGAATTGTGCAAATTTCTTTCCTGCAGGAAAGAAATTTGCACTGTCTATGACCGGCCTAGGCCCCAATGTATAAACCTAGGGACTCCAGACACCGCAAGGTGCTAGCTTCTAATGCCCCGTACACATGATCAGAATTTCCGTTGGGATAAACTCAGACAGATTTTTATGACGGAATTGCGTTCAAGCTGTCTTGCATACACACTGTCACACCAAATTCCGACCGTCCAAAACGCGGTGACGTACAACACTACGACGAGCCGAGAAAAATTAAGTCAATGCTTCCGAGCATGCATGTTTTTTTTCTTCGTTGAAGTTCCATACAGACGTATGAAATTTCCGCTAGAAATTGTTTTCATCTGAAAAAAAGAGAACATGTTCTCTTTCCAAGTCCATTGGAATTTCCGATGGAAAAACTCCAATGGGGCACACACACGGTCGGAATATCCGATGAAAAAATTCCGTCTGACTTTTTCCAGCAGAAATTCCGATCGTGTGTGCAAGGCATAAGGGGCATGTCCAGCTTGATCAGACAATCTGTCAAAAGGAAAAGCAGAAGCACACACCAGGAGACTGCTCAATCACATGTATGATGAAAAGGCTGTCCCTCCAACACATTTTACCCTTGTATAGGCTTAAAGTTGAGGTAAAAGTTTTTTTTTTTAAATAACAAATATGTCATACTTACCTGCTCTGCAAAATGGTTTTACACAGAACAGTCGTGATCCTCCTCTTCTCAGGTCCCTTTCCAGCGCTCCTGGCTCCTCCCTCCTGTCAGGGGCCTCCACAGCAAGCAGCTTGCTCTGAGGGCACCCAAGCAGGTGCGCTCCAGACCCACGGCTCTGTGTGAACATTCACACACAGAGCCATGGTTCGGCCCCATCCCCATCTCCTGATTGGGTCACTGGCTGTGATTGACAGCAGCTCTTGTTGCTGACTAAAGCCAATCATGAGTAGGAGTCCTCAGAGGCAAGGCACTCGTGGACTTTGCTGGATCAAGAGGGGGCTCAGGTAAGTAACAGGTGGTCTGGGGGAATCCTGCACACAGAAGGTCTTTTTGTGCCTTTACATTCACTTTAAAGTGATTCTAAAGCCTAAAGGTTTTGCTACCTTAATGCATATGTAGGGCCTGGTTACTTAAAAAAGTACCGCTAGTGCTAGTTAAATTTAGAGAGGGATCAGAGTGTTAACTGACTCTGATCCAATTATTATGTTCAAAACTGGTCTCTGTCTAGGCTTGGCTGTGCTGCGGGCTGTCTATTGTTACTGGGGTGTAGTTCCTACCCCAGGGCAATGGGTGGCAGCAGTGGAGTTGAGGTTTGGGTGCTCTTCCCAAGCAGCCTATCAGAAGGGTTCAGCCTCGCTGTGCATGCTAGGGGAGGGTATTTATGGGACAGACGCCATTAGTCTGGGTTCTTCTTCGGAGTGCGGCACCCACCTTCAGGATGACTGCATCACGGCGCCCCGGCCAGGGTGCGCGTGCCACGCAGTATTCCTAGTTCCGGAACCACAGTTATACGGCGGCAGGTCGGCTCCCCTGCGCGAGAGCCCGTAGCTATACGTCGGCTCTCGCGCAAGCCACTAGGGGCGCGTGCGATCGCCGCCGGGCACACACGATTGCTCGTTACAGAGCGAGGCCCGGGAGCTGTGTGTGTAAACACACAGCTCCTGGTCCTGTCAGGGAGAGAAATGCTGATCTTCTGTTCATACAATGTATGAACAGAAGATCAGTCATTTCCCCATGTCAGTCCACCCCCCCTACAGTTAGAACACACCCAGGGAACATACTTAACCCCTTTCCTGCCCCCTAGAGTTAACCCCTTCACTGCCAGTGGCATTTTTATAGTAATCCAATGCATTTTTATAGCACTGATCGCTATAAAAATGGCAATGGTCCCAAAAATGTGTCAAAAGTGTCTGAAGTGTCCGCCATAATGTCGCAGTACCGAAAAAAAATCGCTGATTGCCGCCATTACTAGTAAAAAAAAGATATTAATAAAAATGCCATAAAAATACCCCCTATTTTGTAAACGCTAGAACTTTTGCGCAAACCAATCAATAAACGCTTATTGCGATTTTTTTTATGAAAAATATGTAGAAGAATACATATCGGCTTAAACTGAGGAAAAAAATGATTTTTTATATATTTTTGGGGGATATTTATTATAGCAAAAAGTTAAAAATATTCATGTTTTTCAAAATTGTCGCTCTATTTTTGTTTATAGCTCAAAAACTAAAATCCGCAGAGGTGATCAAATACCACCAAAAGAAAGCTCTATTTGTGGGGAAAAAAGGACGCCAATTTTGTTTGGGAGCCACGTCGCACGACTGCGCAATTGTCAGTTAAAGCAACTCAGTGCCAAATCGCAAAAAGTGCTCTGGTCTTTGACCAGCAATATGGTCTGGGGGTTAAGTGGTTAAAGCAGACATCATATTTCAGGATCTATTTCTTTTTTATAAGTAATTTTAAAGACAGACATGTAAGATGACATTTTTTAATAATTATTAAACAATATCCAACATTAACCTTTTTAGCAAAACATTTTAAAGGCCAGTTTATTGCATTTTAAATTCCCTGCAATCCTATTTGCATAAGAAGGTACATTGGGAAATAGACAGTTACGTCAATGGGGATTTGGGCTTTATTAAATTTCACATGCAGATGTTTCTGTTTTAGTAAATCGAAGTAACGTATCCCTGATCTGTTTCCTAACACTGACAGTCCGGTGAATGAGCTTAGGTAATATATTGTTAAATCCAAATCACCTATACAGGCTGCAAATTCTTGGAAGCACTTTGAACTTTTGCCACTCTATAAATGTACTGGTAATGCACAGACTAGGTTTGTTTTTTAGACTGTTCAGTATGCAGTTCAACCCCAATATTTAAAGATTTGTGACATCTCTGACCTATGCAGCTCAGTGGCAAGAGCCTGCTCCTGTTTTTTAATGTAACCAGTTAATGGTTAAATCATTCCTACTGAACACCCATCACAGCTGTATTAATCATTCTGCTGTTTGGTATTCAAAAAAGATGCATACGGTATATTAATGGATGCTAACCTTTGCAGTGCTGTTACAATAACAGAAGGAAAAAAAAAAGGCATCAAGTCATTTTCTGTATAAGCTATTCCTCAAGGCAGTCCTCCATGACAGAGAAATGTTTAATCATAGTGAACTATTATCCCCCTCAAATGTGTATATCATTACCAAGAGAACGTTTCGTTCGTAGTGTGCATGTGGTTTGAGAGAAAATTAGATGTTGTAAAATATGAGTAGTGATGAAGGTAGGCACTATCCTTGTTTTTTTGGTTATTTATTCCTTAAAGTGTTTGTAAGCTCAAACAATTAAATGTCAAAGGGCCAGATTCTCGTAGAATCTGCGGCGGCGTAGCGTAAGCCATTTACACCACGCCGCCGCAACTTACTGGAGCAAGTGCCGTATTCTCTAAGCACTTGCTCTGTAATTTGCGGCGGCGTAGTGTAATTGGCCTGGCGTATGGCCGCGTAATTCAAAGGGGGCGGCTTGTATTCAAATTAAGCGCGCCCCCGCGCCGATTGAACTGCACATGCGCCGGGCTGAAAAATAGCCCAGTGCGCATGCTCCAGCTCACGACGGAAAACGTCAATGACGCCGACGTGAGCGTCATTGACGTAAAGTCGTATTCAAGAACGACTTAGGAAAACGACCTAACCGACGGAAAAAGACGACGTGGACCCGACGCCATACTTAACATGGCATACGGCGGACTGGCGTAAGGTTACCCCTCATATAGCAGGGGTAACCTTACGCTTACGCAACCGACGAGTACGCAACGCAAATTAGTTCGGGAATCGGCGTATCAGGCTCATTTGCATAGTCAAACGAGCCCTGAACGTAAACGCCACCTAGCGGTCAGCGTTGTATTGCATTTAGGATCCGACGGTGTAAGTGACTTACACCAGTCGGATCCTAGCCTAATTCCGGCGTATCATGTTTTGCGAATACAAAACAATGATGCGCCGGCGGGAAATTCGAATTACGCCGTTGTATCAGTAGATACACCGGCGTAACTCTTTTGAGAATCTGGCCCAAAATGTCCAGAAATCTTTAATATTTTGAAAATATTTTTTAAATCTGCTGATTTCATTAGGGCTAGGTTCACTGAGCATGCACATGTTTGTGCGCATTGTGTGTAGGGCAGATTATTATTTCAATGAGCTGCCCCACATGTGAGAAACATGGAATGGAAAGGAAATTTTGGGCGTAACTAAAACCTATTAAGCGTAGTTAGTGTAACTAGAACCTTCAGGGCCCATGGTCCTTTCTAATGATCCAGGTGTCCTTTTCTCTCATCACAGGGTACTTGATTATGGTCCTGTAGCAGGACCCCTTTTACACATTTGAAACGATCGGACCACCCATTGTTTTGTATGGGGAGCAGCAGTGTATTTAGGTTTTCTGCTGCCCTAGGCCTGACTAAACTCGTGACCCCCTAATTTAAATATGACCCACCCCCTTCCTGTCAAGGCCCCACCCCTTTCTGTTTAAGACCTGCCCCGAAATTTGAGTGGGGACACTAGTTCTTAAGCCTCGTACACACCATCAGTCCATCCGATGAGAACGGACCGACGGACCATTGTCATAGGTTAACCGATGAAGCTGACTGATGGTCCGTCACGCCTACACACCATAGGTTAAATAACTGATCGTGTCAGAACGCGGTGACGTAAAACACAACGACGTGCTGAAAAACGAAGTTCAATGCTTCCAAGCATGCGTCGACTTGATTCTGAGCATGTGTGGATTTTTAACCAATGGTTGTGCGTACTAACGATCGGTTTTGACCTATCGGTTACCAATCCATCGGTTAAATTTTAAAGCAAGTTGGCTTTTTTTTAACCGAAGGTTAAATAACCTATGGGGCCCACACACGATCGGTTTTGACGGAAAAAACGGTCCATCAGACCGTTGTCCTCTGGTTAACCTATCGTGTGTACGAGGCCTTGGGGCTTGTGGAGAGGCATTGGATTCCCTTAATTTGCATAGATTTCCTCCCACTTCCTGTTTGGCTATGGGGGCAGGAAGTGAAGGGAAATCTCTACAATAGGACAGGGATGGTAAAGAATAAACTGACAGGGGCTATAACCCTCCCTTACTCTATCCAAAATGAAACAAAAAGTGTTGCCTATAGTTCTACTTTAAGCGCAAATTTCTGATAATTTTATGGAGAGGACTAAGAAGATATAACCATGCCAATGGTGCAGCAGAAAACATATAGCACAGTGAGGAAGGTTTGTGGTCCAGGATGATAGGACAGTCAAAATTTGAAGCATCTTGCGTTACACTAACAGTGTAGCGCAAGCCGGCGGGCACTCTTTCCGTGCTGCCCCCCTGCAAAGTGCTGCCCTAGGCCAGGATACTGCGTTGATGGGGAGGCAGATGTAAACAGACGTGTCCATTTACACCTGCCTGCATCCGCTATAAATGAAAACAGATGGATGGAGATCCATTCCCCATCTGTCTAGCGGATTGAATGACAGTCAGACTGGTCTATAGAGAACAGCAGTCTGTGACCGTGTCCACTCTGCACAAGTAGAGCAGACACAGACATGTCATCTGCCTGCTCAGCGGGGATCAGTGGAGAGTTCCCCCACTGGGCAGGTGGATTTGTTTGGCAGAGTCCACCCATGTGAAAGGGCCCTCTGTGGACTGTAGTGTAAAGGGAAACTGATGTAAGAGGTACTCTTGGAATCCTGATGTAAGGGGTCTCTGATCACCAAAGCCCCCACATACATCAGAGTCTCCCTTTATATTACAGTCCACATAAGTGTGCTCAGAGGCTGGTGAGATAAGAGAGGAAGGGGGGGTGACATTTCCCTTACCATAGATGAAGGCTTGGGCTCTGGATTGGTCAGCAAACAAGGTCTACTAGCCTGTGCTATATACACATAGGCTGGTAGAGCATACTGGGGCTTGTAGTGCACCACACTAGGGAAACCCCAGTGGGATGCTGTGTTACTTGAGGGGCTCTGAAGGTGATGACACACTCTCTTCATTCCCATCAATGACTGACCCACCTATGTGCTGCTTTCTTTCCAATCACTGAGAAGTTTCATTAGGAAGCAAGGCGTTTGGCTGACCTGGTGAGCAGTGGATCCTCTGTGGAGGGTTGCAGCATCCATATTACAAGCTGGCCTTCCCTCCACTACCTACCTGCAGGCTGCTGGAGTTTCTCTTTGCGAAGCAGAGGAGCTGCCGAGGATTGGAACGTGGGCGGGGCCGCGGGGACACACACAAGGGGGTGGGAGGAGAAGATCCTGCTCTCTGTATCTTTTTTTCTCTCCAATTCGACGTCCGTGCTGCAGAGAACTAGCAGTGTTGTTATGCTTAGGCTAGAAAATGGTGAATACAATATCCTATTAATGAAATGAACATGTTTTTTTATGATACACAGTGCTTTAGCAAACTAAATGTCATTCTGTTAGAATTTACATGTACTGTACATAATGTAATTATGAAGATGGTATTAAAATTACATTAAACCCAAAATCAAAAATGCATTATATTGCAGCTTACTGATTCTGCAATTTATTTTTCTGTACCAAGTCTGTTATTTTTCAATTTACCAGACCAAGCCGTCAAGAAAAAGTGATAGTTACAGTGTTGAGACACACCCTGTACACACGATCGGTCCATCCAATGAGAACGGTCCGACGGATCGTTGTCATCAGTTAACCGATGAAGCTGACTGATGGTCTGATGTGCCTACACATCATCAGTTAAAAAACCGATCGTGTCAGAACGCGGTGACGTAAAACACAACAACGTGCTGAAAAAAACGAAGTTCAATGCTTCCAAGCATGCGCCGACTTGATTCTGAGCATGCGCGGGTTTTTAACCGATGCTTTTGCATACTAACCATCGGTTTTGACCTATCGGTTAGGCGTCCATCGGTTCAATTTTAAAGCAAGTTCTACATTTTTTGACCGAAGGTTAACTGACCAATGGGGCCCCCATACTTTCAGTTTGGACCGATGAAAAGGTCCTTCAGTCCGTTTTCATCGGTTTTGACCGACCGTGTGTACGCGGCCTGAGAGGGGTGCTTACAATGATCAGCTTTTATTTTTAAAACTTCAACCGAAGAAGAAAATAAATAAAACTGTTGCTGAAACTGATTAATGTTAGCTGGAGTTTGGCTTTAATTTGTTAGTCAAGTCCACCCAAATTTGCTATGGCAATTAACACTACCTTCCCCAAAGATTTCACTTTTGCTTCTCCATCCAAATTGGAGACACCATAAGATTGTAAGTACTGGCAAGATCCAAGGTTAAAAAGAAAAAAGGAAAATGCCTACAAAATAAAAACAAATACAGCCACCACATTTACCGTAAATCGGGACAAAATTTTGGAATGAAAATAACAAACTACCCTTTATTTACATATTTACATACAGTTATTTATATATATATATATATATATATATATATATATATATATCATAAACTTTTATATTAAGCATTATTGAGATTGTTAAATGTCTGATTAGAAACAACAGTCTAAACTAGACAGGGAGCAATCCTCCTCTCCTTCACCAACACTGGTGTGCCTGTGCAGCCGAATGTGTCTGCTCATAGGCACTTCCCGATATCATAGTAGAAGCACAGCCCTATCCTGCCTGATCGCACCCTGCCCCACCCTCATCCCACCCCATTCATGACATCACATGTTTTCTCATGAATGGGGACTTACTGGTTTCCTCATGTATGATGATGATGAATTTGAGTCAAGGCTCAGATTTCTCAGTATAGTCAGGGCTCAGATTTCTCAGTATAGTCAGGGCTCAGATTACACAGCACTGTCAGGGCTCAGATTTCTCAGTATAGTCAGGGCTCAGATTACACAGCACTGTCAGGGCTCAGATTTCTCAGTAAAGTTAGGACTCAGATTTCTCAGTATAGTCAGGGCTCAGATTACACAGCACTGTCAGGGCTCAGATTTCTCAGTACAGTCAGGGCTCAGATTACACAGCACTGTCAGGGCTCAGATTTCTCAGTATAGTCAGGGCTCAGATTACACAGCACTGTCAGGGCTCAGATTTCTCAGTATAGGCAGGGCTCAGATTTCTCAGTATAGTCAGGACTCAGATTTCTCAGTATAGTCAGGATTCAGATTTCTCAGTATAGTCAGGATTCAGATTTCTCAGTATAGTCAGGGCTCAGATTACACAGCACTGTCAGGGCTCAGATTTCTCAGTATAGGCAGGGCTCAGATTACACAGAACTGTCAGGTCTCAGATTTCTCAGTATAGTCAGGGCTCAGATTACACAGCACTGTCAGGGCTCAGATTTCTCAGTATAGTCAGGATTAAGATTTCTCAGTATAGTCAGGGCTCAGATTACACAGCACTGTCAGGGCTCAGATTTCTCAGCATAGTCAGGGCTCTGACAGTATAAGCAGGGAAAGGGGCATATTCTGTGTGGGGATGGAGCATTATTATCAGCATCCAGACAGCCCAACCCCCACCCTTTCAAAGTTAGACAGACCCCCCCCCCCACTATCATACAACTTCTTTCCTGTATTGTCAACTCCAATCATCCAATCTTTGAACTCTTAGGCAGCCCACACTGTGCTCTCAACCAATCCCCTCAACCTGTGCCTGCAGCCTCCTGTCTCACAGCACCCACAGTGCCTGCACCTGTATTTCTCTCCTCACCCCTCTTCTTCAATGTCAGCCAGCCCCCCTTCCCCCACACCACCTCTGACAATGTCAGCCAACTCTCCCTCCCTCCACACTATCACTTAACTCACTTCCTACTAAGTTAGCCAGCTCCATCACCCAACGCCCATTCCTGCAATGTCAACCGTCTCCCCTCTCCCCACTATCACCTAAACCACCATCAGGGCCATCAGGTCAGGATCGGAAGACCCCGCCAGAAAGGTGTCTGCCCCTTAAGTACCCTCTCCCAGAACGCACAGCGGGTTGACCACGCCCACTGGGCTGCTTCTGGGAAGAAGGCACCCAATGCGCCCATCCTATTGCATTCCCAACCTTGACTCCCGGGGACAGCTACACCTGCAGGCAAGGGGAACATGTGCAACACAGCTGGACTAGAACAGAAACCCACAATTTGGTATAATACGCTGAGCTAAACTACAGCTCAGGTAACTAAATTTACAACATAGCGCCTACTCAACAGGAGCAGGGCGCTACACAAGCTTTAACAAAAAACTTGGAAGCTGATTGGTTTACTTGCAGAGCTGCACCAGATTTTGTACTCTACAGTTTTAGTAAATCAACCCATATGTACCCTTAGGTAGTTTGAAAGTGACATATTTAATCAATCTGGAGTATCCCTTTAAGATGTCCACTGCCTGTCAGTACAGAAACTTTCAGAGAGGATACATAGCAGTGGTCGACTTTTATTCAGTAAAATAATAGCAAATCATGAGCAGTGTATGGATATCTGAGCAACTGGATAGAGACGACCAAACAAAACAGGTCAATATCTCTGGTATCTCATTGCAGTTTTCTTGCATTATACAGTAGAAATCCGATCTTTTAGAATTGATGTGTTTCTTCTTTTTACAGTTATTTTCCTTGTATGGATTTCAGGAGGAAAACAAATACATTTTATGTGTTCCCGACTTTCTTCCTATATCATTGTTTCTCTGCTTGTCAATAAATGTGATACTATTGCACATAAGTAATCATAGGTCATTTCTTTCCGAATAGATCTGCATTTATTATTGTGAAAAACATGGGCTACAAGAAGGGACATGCTTAAACAAAATCCAAAAACACAGGTTTACTGCAAACCATTAAATGACTAAGGGCCAGATTCTCGTAGATATGGCGCCGGCGTAGTGTAAGTCATTTACACTACGCCACCACAACTTACTGGAGCAAGTGCCGTATTCTTCAACCACTTGCTCCGTAGTTTGCGGCGGTGTAGTGTAAATGGCCCGGCGTATCCCCACGTAATTCAAAGGGGGCGGCTTGTATTTAAATTAGGCGCGCCCCCGCGTCGATTGAACTGCGCATGCGCCGGGCTGAAAAATAGCCCAGTGCGCATGCTCCAGCTAACAACGGAAAACGTCAATGACGCCGACGTGTGCGTCATTGACGTAAAGTCATATTGAAGAACGACTTAGGAAAATGACGTACCCGACGGGAAAAGACGACGCGGACCCGACGCCATACTTAACATGGCATACAGCGGACTGGCTTAAGGTTACCCCTCATATAGCAGGGGTAACCTTACGCCTACGGAAACGACGCAAGCGACGAGTACATGACGCAAATTCGTTCGGGAATCGGCGTATCAGGCTCATTTGCATAGTAAAATTAGACCTGAACGTAAACGCCACCTAGCGGCCAGCGGCGAATTACATTTAAGATCTGACAGTGTAAGTCACTTGCACCTGTCGGATCTTGGCCGTATCTATGCGAAAATGATTCTAGGAATCACTCGCATAGATACCCGGGCCGAAAAACAGAGATACGACGGTGTTTCCTGAGATACACCGTCGTAACTCTTCTGAGAATCTGGCCCTAAGGCCGCGTACACACGACCGGTCCATCCGATGAGAATGGTCCGACGGACCGTTTTCATCGGTTCACCTCTGAAGCAGACTGATGGTCTGATGTGCGTACACACCATCAGTTCAAAAACCGATCGGGTCAGAACGCGGTGACGTAAAACACACGACGTGCTGAAAAAAAAGAAGTTCAATGCTTCCAAGCATGCGTCGACTTGATTCTGAGCATGCGCAGGTTTTTTTCAAACCGATGCTTTTGTGTACTAACCATCAGTTTTGACCAATGGTCAGCCATCCATCGGTTCGATTTTAAAGCAAGTTCTAAAACTTTGGTCTGAAGGACAAAAGTCCGATGGGCCGTACACACGGTCGGTTTGGACCGATGAAACTGGACTTTGGTCCGTTTTCATCAGTTTGGACCGGTCGTGTGTACGCGGCCTGATGGGGACGCTTTAAACAGTCAGTCCAATGTTTTCCTGGCAGATCTTTAGAATTTTGGTTTCCACTTAAAGCCCCACTCCAAACAAAACCAATAATCACTAGTCTGTTAGGTACATGCAGTGTATATACCTTACACTAATTTTATCTCCATTTACCTTTTAGCAGCACCATTCTTGTCAAATGCTCCATCAAAGTTATGGTTTAGAGGCTCTTTCTTTACAATATCCTGTTCAGAGGACCAGATATTTAAAGCTTCTCTATCCTCACCTGGATGTTCAGTCGCCTCACCGCCCCTTTGTAGTCTGATCGGCGATTTTGCTAAGGTCATCACATCGCCAAAGGGAAGAGTGAGCAGAGTGTGCATTGTATTATTCTTTGCAGATATGATGGTACCATTAAAAAAAAAGTGTGTTTCTTTTTTTTTGTATTCATACTATTTGAAAACCTTGCCGACCATTATATTTGCTGACTGTTTAAGTAACAAAAGTTCTGTCCAACACAGAGGGAACGCAGGGAAATTTCTTAAACTGTGGGATCCATGGCTTGCGACACCTGGGCTGAGCCCATTGGAGTTAGTACAGGCAAGGTTACTTGGAGGGTTGTAGGCAGGGCTGGACTGGGACAAAGATTTGGCCCTGGACTTCATCCAGACTGGCCCACTTTGACAGGTCTCTCCCACAGCGGCTGGACAACTCCCCCACCCCCCTGGCCACCCAAGCCTCCTCTCCCCCTTCACTAGCCACTAGTTGTTTTACTTTATTAGAGTAGAACGGCTGGTACTGGTATACTTATAGGCAGTACCAGTGGGGAAGCTAGACATTATTTCACCCGGGGCAAAGAATCAGTTTGGTGCCCCCCCTTATGGGACAAGATTAGGCAGAAGTGAGAAACTCCCAGGCCATAGCTGTTGAGTCAGCTGTCTGTCCCCTGCCCCATGCTCTTCTGTCGTCCCCCCTGCTCCTCTGGTCCTCCCCCTGCTTCTTTGTTCCCCCCAGGTGAGCGCTGTGGGCAGGGAGAGGAGGTGAGTGCTGCGGGAAGGGAGAGACAGAGGAGCAGAGGGGGGCGGCGGTCGGCTGTCACTGAAGCCGGCCCACTGAGCCATCGGCCCACCGGGAAACTCCCTGTAGTCCCAATGGCCAGTCCATCCCTGGTTGTAGGGACTGAAGATAACTGACAGGGTCTCCTGCTGGGTCATTTGGTGAGATATTTGGAGGGTGGAGGGGTGGAAGGTCGGGCAGGGAAGGGGGTTCAGCAAATTGTGTCAAGCTGGTCGAGACGGTATTTTGAATATGCAAAATAATTTCTTCCTGTATTTTTGATGTCTGTTCTGCAATTTTGCTGTCTTGACTGTTGGAATACAGTGTGTAGGATGTCATTCTTTCATTGTTTGTATGTTTTGTGAGCAATAAAAACCTTTTTGATTAAAAAAAAAAAAAAGTTCTGTCAGAGGAATTGGATATGCCCATAGCTTTCATTGGGCACCCAGGACACGTCTGGGTCCTGATGCCACAAATTCCCTACTATGTTTTCTTTTGCCTGCCAACCCTGTGCTTCAACCTGCCCGTCTGGTACAGTATATAACATCTGTGCAACATTGTCCTTCATTCAGTTCCATGTCCTGTTTTTTTTAAAGCTGTAAATACTTTCCAAGCACCATAAACAGGCATATGTTCATGTTATTGGGGCCAGTGACAAAAGACAAGATTACTCCCTTGATATTGCCCACAGCCCCACCAAATGAATGACAAAGGCAACTAACATCCCAAAGCATGATGTTTAGTTCAATGTGGGGCACACTGGGCAAACTCCGCCAGCGGATCAGCCTACTCAGCAGTGGATCTCTTCGCTGATCCCCACTGAGCAGGTGGATGACAAGTCCGTGTCCACTCTGCTAATGCAGAACAGGCACAGCCCACTGTTCTCTATGGGGCGGTCGGATAGAAACGGACCATTTACACCTGACTGCCATCTGATCCGATCCACCAGACAGATGGGATAGGATCCCCATCTATCTGTTTTTAGTGGACAGGATTGGATCAGATGTCGGCGGGTGTCAACGAACATAAGTCCGTTGACAAATGCCACTCCATAGAGAGCAATGGATGGTCTGATTGAGTCCGCCTGAAAAACTGACAGGCGAATCTGATCGGAGTGTTCGCTTGAAAGGGGCATTATGTGTGGGGCCACATCATACACTTCCACTTAGCTGTTTTTCTTTCTGATCCAACCAGGCTATCAGTGAGGCCAGAGGTAAATTGTTGCTGGGATTTTCTTTTGATGTCAAAGGGAATCAAGCATGATGTGTCTGTCATCTATTGCATTTAATTTCCTTGGCTGATCACTGCGTCTTCGGTCCTCAATGTTGTCCGTTTCTTTGGAATTCTTCAAAGGACATAAAAGCTATCAAGAGGAACCACACCATCAAGCAGAATGAATAAGTATTCAACTCATCCGATGATTGACTACTTTCAGTGGCTGGGGAGTGTAGAGGGGGTGGCTTTTCAATACACAGGCAGCCAGAAAAAGGTGAAAGTAAACCAATGAGAGGAAAGCAGAGGCTCAATTTCATCGTGGGCCACATCAGCATTATGATTGCCCTCAAAAGGGCCGGTTGTATCTGTAAGATTAGATGTCCAGCGCACCCCCTCCCCTTTACATTAGATGTCAAGAGCCACCCCACAATCAGAAGTTAAGTCCCCCACTCTCCCTTACATCACAATGCACCCCCTTTCCTTATGCTGCTGACGGGAAGAAGCTGGATGCATTGCTTGAAAGCAGAAAGTAGGGGTCTGGAGGAGGGCCAGAGGAGGGCTGGAGCTCTCCTGCAGCTGCAGGAGAGGTGCAAGAGCCACATGAATTGGCAAGGAAAGAGGGAGTAGCTGCTCCAGGTGGGAACCCAAATGAAGATCCTCCGTAGCAGATAACTCAGGTGCTAGCAGCCAGGTTTTATTTTATTATTTGTATAAATAAAAAATGGTGTACTTTCTCCAAAAAAGAGTGCACTTCGAAGACCGCTACGCAAATAGGTGTGACAGGAAGTTTTGCAACGACCACCATTTTATTCTCTAGTATGTTAGAAAAAATATATATAATATTTGGGGGTTCTAAGTAATTTTCTAGCAAAAGTTTTTAACTTTTAAACACCAAATCTCAGAAAGAGGCTCGGTCCTTAAAGCGGAGCTCCGCCGTAAAAAAATATATTAACCACTAGCCGCCGCAGTTTTACGGCGGCAGGTCGGCTCGGCTGCGTGAAACGATGTAATATTACGTCATTTAGCATTTCAGCCATTAGGGGCGCGCCCCCTGCTCGCCCTTGGTGCCAACGCGCGTGCCCGGCAGGCGCGATCACCGCCGAGCACCCACGATCGCTCGTCACAGAGCGAGAACTGGGAGCTGTGTGTGTAAACACACAGCTCCCGGTCCTGTCAGGGGGAGAAATTACTGATCGTCTGTTCATACAATGTATTAACAGAAGATCAGTCATTTCCCCATGTCAGTCCACCCCCCTACAGTTAGAACACACCCAGGGAACATACTTAACCTCCCTGGCGGTATGATTCTGTCTGGAATTACGGGGGGAAAAAAATATATAAAAAAAAAAATGCAATAAAACTATCCCCTATTTTGTAGACGCTATAACTTTTGCGCAAACCAATCAATAAACACTTATTGCAATTTTTTTTTACGAAAAATATGTAGAAGAATACGTATCGGCCTAAACTGAGGACATTTTTTTTTTATATATTTTTGGGGGATATTTATTATAGAAAACATTTAAAAAATATTAAATTTTTTCGAAAATGGACGCTCTACTTTTGTTTATAGCGCAAAAAATAAAAAGGTAATCAAATACCACCAAAATAAATCTCTATTTAAGGGAAAAATAGGACGCTAATTTTGTTTGGGAGCCACGTTGCACGACCACGCAATTGTCAGTTAAAGCGACGCAGTGCCAAATCGCAAAAAGTGGCCCAGTCATTGACCAGCAAAATGGTCCGAGGCTGAAATGGTTAAAAGCCAGCAGCTACAAATACTGCTACTGCTGACTTTTAATAAATGAACAATTACCTGTCCTGGAGTCCAGCGACATTGGCAGCAGAAGACGAGCAATTGCTCGTCTGTCAGCTGCTCCTACCGCCATCATCGGTGAAGGAACTGAAGCATTGCGGCTTCACTGACTGGTTCCCTACTGCACATGTGCGAGTCACGCTGCGCCATCCTCACTGTTCCCCGCTTTGTTCTGGGAGCGTGGCGTATTGCCCGCAGTTTCCCGCAGGCTCTATGCCCGGAAGTGGGTGCAAATACCTGTCTTAGACAGGTGCCAATTGTGGCACCGGAGGGGGGGAGGAATCTGATGAGCGGAAGTTCCACTTTAGGGTGGAGCTCCGCTTTAAGTGGCTAAAAAATGTTAGCCAGAGTAAGGATTTTTTCTTATTAGCCTTATTTGTAAATCCATCTAAATCTACTAGAGCAGGGCTCAAAATGTCAAGTCCTGAGCTACTATTTGCCAGGCCTTAAGGGTTACTCACCACCAGTTGACCCACCCAACTCCCACCCCGCTCCTAATACAGAGGCTCAACAGGAGGATTTCCCCATTCACATTGAGTGTGTGGATGGGAGAATCAAATCCAGTTTTTTTTTTTCGTTCAACTGGTTTCTCTGGTTAAAAAAAAAAAGACGACTCATCTATGGGCAGCCTGAATGGCACTTCAGCATATAAATGCATGTATCATTTGCACTGGTGTGAATGGCCCCCAGAGATAGTCTGAGGGAAAGGAAACAACTTCTCTTGTGCTTTCCCATCCTCACGGAAGCAGAAACCCATGTGCTTCTATCATAATGCATGCGGTGTGGTTTATAATATGAGATAGAGGGTCGATGTCACGTTTTGTGGCTGCATTTATTTTTTACCTTTCTGTTACTGCAGTGTGTTACTATTATACTTATTTTAATAGAACAGTGGGTAACCTGTAGCTTTATCTTTATATTTTATGAAGCATGAGGTTGTCAAAGAAACAACATAATAATGAGCTTGAATTGATGATTCAAATTAGGAAAAACAGTTTACTGTGATATTTGTGAACAGTGATGGAAAACCTCCTGTCCTCTATATTTAAATTACAAGACAGAAATCAAGTCAGCCAACAGGTTCTAAACAAATCAAATCATATAAAGACATAATTGAACTGGTTTACAGCTTGGAATTCATCTTACTCTGTATATTTCCATAAAGCATGTTATTCCACATCTGATGGGGCTTAGCCTGTCATGTGTCATCTACTACATGGTCTGTAAAGAACAAGGATGGTCATTTAAATAGTGTTTTTATTTATTTTCAGTGGGTATCTATGACATTTAGCATTGGCAGAATCTTTTAAATTAAAAAAAAGTTACTAAAATGGGAAAGAATTGTATGCATTATACCACAGTCAGTTCACCAAGGTTTTCCAGGTAGAAACATTTTTTTCAGACCCTTTATTTCTGGAAAAAAAGGAATCTTTTTGGGTATCTACCTATTCTTAGCCAGACTGGGAATGAAATAATTTGATTAAATTTGCAGTACCAGCTTTAGACAGCCAAACTCTCCCAATAAAAGGACATATTTACAGTATAACAAACAGAATGGATAGTTTCCAAGATTCTCATTCGTATTTTTTCCATTTTCTGTTTTAGTCAGTTTTATGCGTTTTACATGTTTTTACATTGTTGAGGCTATCCAGAACGCTAAAGGCATACAGTAGTATCAAAATCAAGGGATATCAATATAGCCCTTGCTTTACTTCAATGAAGACCGTCTGAGGCTCTCTGCAGAGGAGAAAAGTGGGCTTGCACCAGTCCTTCCACCGCACAGTCCAGTGCGAGTATAACCCTTTTCATGGAGTCGACTAGAAGCAAGGGACAAATCGAGGGGTACAAACCCAGCGTGATCCCATTTATAATATTAATAATGTAAATTTGAAGATATAGCAGGTTCCATACTGTGATAAAAAATCCAATAGGACCAGAAGTCAGGATATAGGACCCTTCATTATTATCAAAAACTATTTAGAAAGAAAGTCTAAAAATAGCAAAAGCGAAAAAAAGCAATGGTGGGAAATAAGAAACGTCCGTCCAGAGATCCTTGAGTCCAACGCCATCTCGCCAAGGAGATTGCCTCTAGGTATCCAGGACTAGGGATGAGCTTCGAGTTCAAGTCGAACTCATGTTCGACTCGAACATTGCCTGTTCGCCTGTTCGGCGAACAACGAACAATTAGGGGTGTTCGCGGCAAATTCGAAAAGCCGCGGAACACCCTGTTAAAGTCTATGGGAGAAATCTAAAGTGTTGATTTTAAAGGCTAATATGCAATTTATTGTCCTAAAAAGTGTTTGGTGACCCGGGTCCTGTCCCAGGAAACATGTATCAATGCAAATTTTTTTTTTAATAACGGCCGTTTTTTCAGGAGCAGTGAATTTAATAATGCTAAAAGTGAAACAATAAAAGTGTAATATTACTTTAAATTTCGTACCTAGGGGGGGTGTAAAGTCAGCATGTGAAAAAGCGCATGTTTCCCGTACATAGAACTGTCCCTGCACAAAGTGTAATTTCTGAAAGAAAAAAAGCCATTTAAAACCGGCTTTGCGGCTCTAATGAATTGTGGGCTCTTTCAATTACAGAGATGATTCATTCATCAAGAAAAAAAAAATGTGTGGGGGTCCCCCAAATTAAATTACCAGGCCCTTCAGGTCTGGAATGGATATTAAGGGGAACCCCGCCATAAAAAAAAAAAATGACGTAGGGTTCCCCGCAAATATCCATACCAGGCCCTTCAGGTCTGGTGTGGATTTTAAGGGGAACTCCACCACAAATTTAAAAAAAAATGGCGTGGAGTCCCCCTAAAAATCCACACCAGACCCTTATCCGAGCACGTTAACTTGGCTGGCCGCAGAAAAGAGGGGGGGACAGAGTGCGGCTCCCCCTCTCCTGAACCGCACCAGGCCACATGCCCTCAACATGGGGAGGATGTCCCCATGTTGATGGGGACAAGGTCCTCATCCCCACAACCCTTGCCCAGTGGTTGTGGGGGTCTGCGGGCGGGGGGGCTTATCAGAATCTGGAAGACCCCTTTAACAAAGGGGACCCCCAGATCCTGCCCCCCCCATGTGAATTGGTAATGGGGTACACTGTACCTCTACCATTTCACGAAGGAAGTGTAAATAGTTAAAAAAAAAACACACAGACACCGTAGAAAAAAATCGTTTATTAATAAAAAATAAATAAAAAATCCAGCGATGTGAATCCACTGTCTCCTATACAGCGATGGATGATCTCTCCTGCGACGGATGATCAGCGGTCCGGTCCAGCGATGCAGAAAATCCATCCGTCCAGAGCGCAGCAGGGGAGCTCCACTCTCCGCTGGACACAGCCCAGCGGAATGACCCGCTGGAGCTGTGACATTACTTATATAGGGGAAGCGGCCACCCGTCACGTGACCTCGCCCCCTCTGACGCACCCTCGTACGTCACTGGGAAAGACCCTGAAAGACAGGGCTTTCCTAGTGACGTACAAGGGTGCGTCAGAGGGGGCGGGGTCATGTGACGGGTGGCCGGTGCTTCCCCTATATAAGTAATGTCACAGCTCCAGCGCGTCATTCCGCTGGGCTGTGTCCAGCGGAGAGTGGAGCTCCCCTGCTGTGCTCTGGACAGATGGATGTTCTGCTTCGCTGGACCCCCACAACCACCGGGCAAGGGTTGTGGGGATGAGGTCCTTGTCCCCATCAACATGGGGACATCCTCCCCATGTTGAGGGCATGTGGCCTGGTGCGGTTCAGGAGAGGGGGGGGGCCGCACTCTGTCCCCCCCTCTTTTCTGCGGCCGGCCAGGTCAACGTGCTCGGATAAGGGTCTGGTGTGGATTTTTAGGGGGACTCCACGCCATTTTTTTTATTTGGGGTGGAGTTCCCCTTAAAATCCACACCAGACCTGAAGGGCCTGGTATGGATATTTGCGGGGAACCGCACGTCATTTTTTTTTTTTTTTACGGCGGGGTTCCCCTTAATATCCATTCCAGACCTGAAGGGCCTGGTAATTTAATTTGGGGGACCCCCACACATTTTTTTTTCTTTATGAATGAATCATCTCTGTAATTGAAAGAGCCGACAATTCATTAGAGCCGCAAAGCCGGTTTTAAATGGCTTTTTTTCTTTCAGAAATTACACTTTATGCAGGGACAGTTCTATGTACGGGAAACATGCGCTTTTTCACATGCTGACTTTACACCCCCCCCCTAGGTACGAAATTTAAAGTAATATTACACTTTTATTGTTTCACTTTTAGCATTATTAAATTCACTGCTCCTGAAAAAACGTCAGTTTTAAAAAGAAAATGTTGCATTGATACATGTTTCCTGGGACAGGACCCAGGTCCCCAAACACTTTTTTAGGACAATAACTTGCATATTAGCCTTTAAAATTAACACTTTAGATTTCAAATGTTCGAGTCCCATAGACTTTAACAGGGTTCTAATGTTCACACGAACATTTGGTGTGTTAGCAAGTTCTGATGCGAACCGTACAGGGGGGTGTTCGGCTCATCCTTATCCAGGACCTGTAAATAAGAGAGCCAGGGGTTCCATATTTTATCAAATAACAGTTGTTTATCTCTTAAGACACTCACTATCTTTTCATGAAGCATTATCCAGGTTAGCTTACACTTCAGCAGCCACTACCGGACTTTTCCACACAGTTTGTGTGTGTCTGGGGATATTTTCAACAGGCTCATTTAACAATGCTATCCGGCATCTTTGATGATATTGACCATGGTGACAGAGTAAACTAAACTAAATGGACCGGTATCCAGAAGGGGTTCCATATTTTATCAAATAGCGGTTGTTTATCTCATAAGACACTCACCATCTTTTCATGAAGCATAATCCAGGTTAGCTTACACTTCAGCAAGTCGAGATCCACCACCGGACTTTTTCACGCAGTGTGTGTGTCTGGGGATATTTTCAACCGGTTCATTTAACAACGCTATCCGGCATCTTTGATATTGACCATGGTGACAGAGTAAACTAAACTTAATGGACCTGTATGCAGAAGTGTCTGATTTTAGCACCGGTCCACCAAATGGGAAGAGTTTTCCTCACTTGACCACAACCTCGCAAACAGGCCTATTTTTTTCCATTTTCACATTATACCTATTTATTATTTTATGACTGATTACAGAAAATAATACCTACATTTATGAGTTATCCACTTACATATTAATTTCCTAGGATATCTAGGAAGGAAAAATAAGAATTTAGTAAAAGTATGTGATCAGATTAGCGCAGCATTTTAAACGTGGTGCAAATGAGGATTCAAAATACTTGTATAAGCTTCTTTCTTTCTCTCCTCTGTAAGCTATCTCTGTGGTTGTGTTCCAGCTCGCCAGTTTCGAGAAAGTCTGCCAGTTTTGTTTGCAGCTTTTGCAAAAAACGTGATAAAACTATTCTTTGTAATTGCCCCTTCATGATTCTTCTAGTTTGCTGGCCTATAGGTCACAGCTTCAGAACTGTAAAAAACAGTTGCTTAAGCATGTCAGGATACAAACAAGCAAGAAAGCAGGTCTGGATAGGTACAACCTATGAGTGCCATCATGTCTGTCTGTCCAGAAAATGTTGTTGTTACGTACAATTGCTTACTGAGGAAATCCATCCATGGACTCAAAAAAAAAAAAACACATTTTTTTTTCTGGAAAATCAATCATATACTTTATAGTGGATATACTGTGGGACCTAGTATGGATTAGTACAGGGCTCGACAAATCCCGGCCGCCAGGTCGCCATGGCGACTAGAAATAGTGTCCTGGCGACTTGGCTTGGAAGGTGGCTTGTTTTTTTTTGTGAGCTGGCGCCATCTGGTGGTGAGCCGTTGGTATTACAAGTTATTACCACCAGATGTGAGCTAGCGCCATCTGGTGGTGGCCGTTGGTATTACAAGTTAAGCATTAGAAGTTAAACATTTTTCACTATTTTTCAATGCCATATTCTTCCCTCTAATTAGAACCCCCAAAAATTATATATATTTTTTATCCTAACACCCTAGAGAATAAAATGGCGATCGTTGCAATACTTTCTGTCACGTCATATTTGCGCAGCGGTCTTACAAGCGCACTTATTTGGGAAAAAATTACACTTTTTTTAATTAAAAAATAAGACAACAGTAAAGTTATCCCCATTATGAAAGATAATGTTACGCCGAGTAAATTCATACCCAACATGTCACGCTTCAAAATTGCGTCCGCTTGTGGAATGCCGACAAACTTTTACCCTTTAAAATCTTCATAGGGCGACGTTTAAAAAAATCTACAGGTTGCATGTTTTGAGTTACAGAGGAGGGCTCTACCAATCGCAGCGATACCTCACATGTGTGGTTTGAACACCGTTTACATATGCGGGCGCTGCTCACGTATGTGTTCGCTTCTGCGCGCAAGCTCATCGGGACGGGGTGCGTTTTCTGGCTCCTAACTTTTTTAGCTGGCTCCTAGATTCCAAGAAAATTTGTCAACCCCTGGATTAGTAGCCCCTTGTATACTTTATAAACAGTAGGGTAGTTTAATTTTTTTTCTCAATATAAAAAAATAAATGTTTTACATTATATAGCCATGGGTAAAGACAGCACCACGGAATGGTATCTTATTAAAATACAGGAAAAAATAACAGGTCACGATAACTTCAACATTAGGACAGAAAATGGGATAAATTGATTTCCTGCCAGGATAACTTGGGGCTGACATATGTACTCTTTATCTCTGGATTTCATTTCATTCAGGTCTAATGGCAAGTCTTTATCTCTCTTGACTGGCTACAGGGAGAATACAGTCATGAAATCAGAAGTATGCCATGTACGCTATGTATGAACTAATATCTCAGGTCTTGGACAAATACATTACATTTATCACGCTGGAAGATTTTTATTTTTTTAGCTCTTTAACATATTCACCAAACATTATGTGTGCTGTTCTGGTTTTGGAGCTGTTTGTTATTAGGAGCCTGAGTTCCTTGACTTCTGAGACAATGTCTGCCCACCTGCCTGTATTCTTTTTAATAACAATGCATTTAACAGCTACAGTAGTGCAAATTATAACATGCACATTGTGCTGTCTGTTCTGAAGCCAAAACCTACATGTTAAATGTTTAAAATGCCTGACAGGTTCACTTTAAAGGGACGTGATGCTGTGCAGATTGCAGCAACCCATAAGCAAGCAAGCAATAATAATCTCTACTTAACTGATATAACAACAGTATAGTAGAATGTGATTGATTCCTATAAGTCATTGTTCTTTGTCCATTATTGTGTGCCAGCCCTTAAAGAGAACAAATCACCAATTAGTATCTGTTATAATCTGAAACCGCTAGTCCATCCTATCACTTGACTGAACACATCAATGAGGATGCATTATCTTTTGCAACAAGCAAATTAAAAATGTGGACAGCACCACCCAAGTGTGCTACCTCAGGGCTCAATATATACAGTGCCTTAAAAACATTTTCCACCTTTTTTCCTGTTTCAACCAAAAACGTAAATGTATTTTAGTGGGATTTTGTGTGATAGACCAACACAAAGTGGCACATAATTGTGAAGTGGAAGGAAAATTATAAATGTTTTTTTTTTTTTTTTTTTTACAAATAAATATCTGAAAAGTGTGATGTGCATTTGTATTCAGCCCTCCTTACTCTGATACTCCTAACTAAAATCTAGAATAGCGTACACCTGTGTGTAATTTAATCTCAGTATAAATTCAGCTGTTCTGTGAAGCCCTCGGAGGTTTGTTAGAGAACCTTAGTAAACAAACAGCATTATGAAGACCAATAAACACACCAGACAGATCAGGGATAAAGTTGTGAAGGAATTTAAAGCAGGGTTAGGTTATAAAAAAAAAAATATCCCAAGCTTTGAAGATCTCACGGAGCACTGTTCAATCCATCATACAAAAATGGAGTATGGCACAACTGCAAACCTACCAAGACATGGCCGTCCACCTAAACTGACAGGCCGGGCAAGGAGACCATTAATCAGAGAAGCAACCAGGAGGCCTCTGCTGACTCGGAAGAGCTGCAGAGATCCACAGCTCAGGTGGGAGAATCTGTCCACAGGACAACTATTAGTTGTGCACTCCACAAATCTGGTCTTTATGGAGGAGTGGCAAAAACAAAACCATTGTTAAAAGAAAGCCATATGAAATCCCATTTGCAGTGTGCGAGAAGCCATGTGGGGGACACAGCAAGATGCTTAGATCAGATGAGACCAAAATTAAAGCAAAAAACGCTGTGTGGTGGAAAATGAACACTGCACATCACCATAAACACACCATCCCCACTGTGAAAAATGGTGGTGGCAACATCATGTTGTGGGGATACTTTTCTTCAGCAGGGAATGGGAAGCTGGTCAGAGTTGCTGGAAAGATGGTTGGAGCCAAATACAGGGCAATCTTATTATTAATATTATTATACACAATTTATATAGCGACAGCGCCAACAGTTTATGCAGTGCTTTACAATATAGAGGGGGGGCAGTACAATTACAGTACAGTTCAATACAGAAGGCACAGGAGGACCCTGCTTGTAGAGCTTACATTTTAAAGGGAGGGGGTGGGTGGTACAAAAGGTAATAGCTCTAGAGAATTATTTGATGGGGGTGAAAAACTTATTAGAAGAAAACCTTTTAGAGGAAGCAAAAGAATTGCGACTGGGGAGAAGGTTCACCTTCCAGCAGGAAAACAACCCTAAACATACAGCCAAACATACAATGGAATGATTTAGATTAAAGCATATTCATGTGTTAGAATGGCCCAGTCAAAGTCCAGCCCTAAATAAAGACTTAAAAGATGCTGTTTACAGGCACTCTCCATCCAATCAGACAGAGCTTGAGATATTTTGCAAAGAAGAATGGGCAAAAATGTCCCTCTCTAGATGTGCAAAGCTGGTAGAGACATCCCCAAAAAGACTTGCAGCTGTAATTGCAGAGAAAGGGGGTTCTACAAAGTATTGCCTCAGGGGGGCTGAATACAAATGCACGTCACACTTTTCACATATTTATTTGTAAAGAAAATTTAAAACCATTTATCATTTTCCTTCCACTTCACAATTATGTGCCACTTTGTGTTGGTCTATTTCATAAAATCCTGATGAAATACATTTACGTTTTTGGTTGTAACATGACAAAATTTGGAAAATTTCAAGGGATATGAATACTTTTCAAGGCACTGTAAACCACAACGAAGAAGGAAAAAAAGCCCACTAGCAAAACAGGTTGCACCATACAGTATATCATACATACAAATAAAACAAATAAATAGTGCAGCGCTCAATGAATGTATGTAAATAAAAGTGAATTAAGACAAATTGATAAAACAAACAAACTGGGAATGAGCAATACCCCTAAAATGTATCAGATCGTTGACAAACAAAGTGCAAGTGCTCACCACCAATTAAACTGTGCCTCTAGTGGCTCCTCAGCTTGTATCAATATACATCTAGGGCTAGATTCAGAAAGAATTTACGCTGGCGTATCTATTGATACGCCGCGTAAATTCAAATCTGCGCCGGCGTATCTTCTTTCTGTATTGAGAGAGCAAGATACACCGAAATTAGGCTAAGATCTGACTGGCGTAAGTCTCTTACGCTGTCGTATTTTAGGGTGCATATTTACGCTGGCTGCTAGGTGGCGCTGCCGTCGATTTCAGCGTAGAATATGCAAATGAGCTGGATACGCCGATTTAGAAACGTACGTGCGCCCGGCGGATTTTTTTACGTCGTTTGCGTAAGGCTTTTTCTGGCGTACCGTTACTCCTGCTATATGAGGCATGGCCAATGTTAAGTATGGACGTCGTTCCCGCGTCAAATTTAATTTTTTTTACGTTGTTTGCGTAAGTCCTTCGCGAATAGGGCTTTGCGTAAATTACGTTCACGTCGAAAGCATTGACTATTTGCGACGTGATTAGGAGCATGCACACTGGGATACGTTCACGGCTGGCGCATGCGCCATTCGTGAGAAACGTCATTTACGTGGGGTCATGTTTTATTTACATAAAACACGCCCACCTCTTGACAATTTGAATTCAGCGCGCTTACGCTGGCAGATTTACGCTACGCCACCGCAACTTACGGAGCAAGTGCTTTGTGAATACTGCACTTGCCCGTCTAAGTTGCGGAGGCGTAGCGTAAATAGGATGCGCTACGCCCGCACAAACTTGCGTCCCCCTACGGGAATCTAGACCCTAGACATTATATTCCAATATCCAAATGGGTGAATAAAATATATAAAGTTATAAAAATTTGAAAATGAAACAGAGGAAACAAGGAAAGAAAAACAATCCCCCTTCATATTCCTCTATTATGTTGAATAGTCCCAGTGAGTGATCCAGAAAAAAAACTTCACATTCCTTATGTGTGAATTTCAAGTGCAGCTATTTTCACCACTTCAGTGATTATCCCACCACCTTCTGCAATGGCCACTCACCAGATACAGCTTTATTTACGCCTTTGGTTCATTAATCTGGATAACCAATCCTATGCGATCAAAACTGCTGCTTTGCCCAGGTGAGCAAATTAATGTGGCTTCCTTTGTTCTGTTAATACTCACAAGAAATAGATAGCCATCATAGTGTAGTAAATGAAATTATTTTATTTGGTTAAAAACAAAAAGACTATTACACTCACATGTTCCTGTGCCTTTATGCCGGCACCCAGCTTCTCCAGCCGTGTATACGGGGTTAAAATAAAGTGCGAGTGCCCCTGCTCCTTCCTCTGTCGATGTACCCTGCGAGCCTTTCTTTCGGTTAGCAGCGTGTCGCGTGATACCTATCCCAGCAGCCTCTACGCGTTTTGCAAAAATGTTTGCGTCATCAGGAAGCTCCTGGGGGATTGTTTTTCTTTCCTTGTTTCCTCTGTTTCATTTTCACATTTTTATAACTTTATATATTTTATTCACCCATTTGGATATTGGAATAAAGGCCCAGATTCTCATAGGACTTACAACGGCGCAGCGCCATGTACGCCGTTGTAAGTCCTAATCTGAGCCGTCGTATCTATGCGACTGATTCTTAAAATGAGTTACACATAGATATCCATTAGATCCAACAGGCATAAGTCTCTTACGCCGTCGGATCTAAACTGCAATTTTTTTTGGACCGCTAGGTGGCGCTTCCGTCGGATTCCCCGTCAAGTATGCAAATTAGCTAGATACGCGAATTCCCAAACGTACGCGCGGCCGACGCACTAAAGTTACGACGTTTACGTTAGGCTTTTCCCGGCGTAAAGTTGCCCCTGCTATATGAGGCGCAGCCAATGTTAAGTATGGCCGTTGTTCCCACGTTAAAATTTAAAAAAGTTACGTCGTTTGCGTAAGTCGTCCCTGAATGTAAGCACTTACAGTGTATGTAAAAGTTTAATGACATTTTACCAAAGGGTAGCAGAGAACAGTGTTCGGGCCTTTTGCACCTAAATAGGTTATTTACATATTTTGGCAGCGCAATCTATTCACCATTTAAATATCCTTTAGCATCCCATCCAAGGGTGATGTGCATTTTCCGATTGCAGCAAACCAAACAATAAGTTCCATATCTGTTATATATCTGTTTGCGCCGGTAACACCTATTTTTTTTAATGTGGTAATGCAAAACAAAAAAAAAAAATATTAGTGTCCATCAACAATAATTCAATAGATGAATAATGAAAAACCGTGCTGTGATCTGAGATTATAAATATATAATTATGTGAAAAATGGTCATTTGAAAAATAGTCCACCATAAAGATGAAATCACTGAAGTAGAAGAGAGACACACATGTGAGGGCACAGTAGAGTTATAACTTTGCCTTTGATTGTGAGAGCTTGACAAAGGAGCGCGACTGCCGCACCATTCGCAGTACGCTCGCTCGGAAACGCGTCGCACGCCAGTGATGTCACTGCTCCACTACTGCTGGCATTCCTTACCATCCTAGCCTTGCTCTGAAGCTCCCCCACCGCCGCCGGCCATTACCATCACACAGCGGTGAATGATGTCTCATGCAGCACAGCGTCCCAGCAGGCAAAAGAGCAGATGGACTGACCTGATGACTTCTCCCTATGGATTTTGTACAATGCCTTCTTTTACATCACCAAATGTGAGTTGCCTGTACTAACATCTACACTTAGAGGCGCCTCTTCCCTTGCTTTTCGTTTACAGTATTGGAACATGGTTTCTGTTCCCCCATGATGGTAGCCCTGAGAATGTGTATGTGACCCCTGCAACAACTCTCCTCCATCCATCCATCCTTGGACTCTCCCCCACTTATACCCCTTTGAGCTTGGACTTTTTTCATGCTATTAACTGTACATCTCCTTGTACATTTTAATCTTACCTAATATACTACCGTGAATATCTTGTTGTAATCCAGCTCAAGCGCATTTTTACTTGTGTATTGATTGTTAGATATGTGCATTCCCGTTCGTACGAATGTTATTTTCGTACGAAAATGTTCATTTTCGTACCCGCAGAATAATGTGTACATACGAAAAAATTAAAGCACCAAAATACGAAAACAACTGGATTACGAATGAGCCGCATAACGAACAACCGCAAATACGAACGAACGATCCGACGAAAATACGACAAAACGAAAACGGCAAAAGAACGAAAATGACATCTATAACAAAAGACTTGCATTCTGTATTTTGTTTGAATCCTTGTTCTGTTCGTATTTTGATTTTCAGTCATATGTTCATTGTTCATATGACATGTAACAAAAGATTTTCATTCTGTATTTTGTTTGAATCCTTTTTCTGTTTGTATGTTCATATGACATCTATAACAAAAGATTTTCATTCTGTATTTTGTTTGATTCCTTTTTCTGTTTGTATGTTCATATGACATCTATAACAAAAGATTTGCATTCTGTATTCTGAATTACTTTTTTCTGTTCGTAATTTGGTTTCAAAATACAGAATGCAAATTTTGTTATAGATGTAATTTTCGTTTTTTTGAATGGGCAGTGAGTGTAGTTAGTTAGTGAAGCAGCTTCTCTTTTGTGCCGAGTACAGTAGTACAGTAAAGCCAAATAAACTTTTCTGTGGATTTTCATCTAAAGGGAGATCAGTTGGCCAGACTTTTGAACCTGGAACCCAAAAATGGTTTTCTGATGGAGTTTAAAAACGAACGAACGTTCGGTAAAACGATCGTTTTTATGTTTGTTGTTAAAAAAGTCTGACCAAGTGTATGGGGCTTAACAATAGTTAATATGGATGAGCCGCGTGTTGAAAGTGCAATATTTACGGAAGTACAAAATGACGAAAATTCACGAAAATTATTGTAACGAACATGAATTAAACAGAATAACGAACCATCCCGCATGTACAAAAATAAAACGGTAACCAAAATACGAAACGATCGGAATACGAAAAAATTGCATCGTACGAAAAACGAACGGGAACAAACAGGAAAACGGGCGTCTTACGAAAAACGAACGGAAACGAACCTACGGAACGATACCAAATGGAACAAAAAAAAACGAAAAATGTTTCTGTGCACATGTCTATTGATTGTGAGATCCACCACCATATGATAAAATTGTCACGCTTACCAGAGAGTGTGGCCTCACATATCGATAAGTATTGAGTCAAATGAGCGTTTGTGAGGTATACCAGTTTCAGATGGATGGTTAGAGATCCCCCCCTCATGATGTGAATGGAGAAGTTTCAATTAAGGCAAACAGACTCCCACAGACAGCAGACATCAATGGACATCAAAGGGAAAGGCAGCCACCATCCAAAATGGATTTTGGATGGCGGCTGGCAATACACACCCTCTAAAGATAATTGTTCGGGAGCGACCTTCCCCCAGTTTGACGTGACATTTCCAATTAAACAAACTTACAGCATTTAACACGATTCAACTGTATAGAAACTTTCTTGAGTTAGCTTTCAAAGACAATGTAGACACTATAACAAAGGACCTTCTTAAGTATATGACACATATTAGGTGATAAGCACACAGTGCATAATTAACAGTAGTAAAAAAACTACCAAATAATAAAAACTGATATCACAGTTCTTAGTAAGCTAATTAAAGATGCAACACCATGCCACCAAGTGAAAATGAATCCTTCCTACATTTGTCATACATCAAGGAAACTGTACTGACATTTATTAGGCTATATCTTTTAAGAACATTCTTTACCCATATGTATAATTATGTTCTTTGTGTCTTTGCATCATGTGTGCCTTTGTATATTTGTATTGCAATTAAGCTGGCCATAGGTGGATCAAAATTAAGCTGGCTGAGCAGGGACCACCTGAATTTAGATCCATTTATGGCCATCAGGGCAAAGACAAGCGATGGGCAGAAGGGACGGCTGCCCTGGGCGCAATGCTTTCTCGGGGATGCCTTCCTTCTGTTGCAAGGCTGACAGAAGTAGTGACAGTGGCAGTGATTTTGAGAAGTGACTGCTGGGTGTAGGATCCCCTAAGCTTGCACATCATAAATGGGGAGGAGGGCGCAGTTTGAAATCCTTGCTCTGGGCGCTGGATAACCTTGTTCCAGTACTCATGGCCATTCCCACTCGAGAGAAGTCAATCTAATGAACAGTTTCTTGCAAATGGGAATGTTGTACGTTTTTCCTGTGATCGGTGGCTGCAGCCAATCAGCTGCAGTGCTGGTTACTGTATTCTAACAGCAGCAGAATCCTAGCTGTCAGAATACAATAGCGCAGTGGGTAGGATTATTCCATCCACTTTGCTTATGTGGATGGAATAATATATATATTATATCCATCTATGACCAGCCTAAATCCACTTTAAAAGGGTTTTGTACATTATATTGTATTAACATAGGTCTGTACCTGATTTATGCAGTACATTGTATTAGCTGGATTCAGGATGGCGGGCGCATAGTTGCGGCGGCGTAGCGTATGGCATTTACACTATGCCGCCGTAAGTTTGCAAGGCAAGTACTGTATTCACAAAGTACTTGCCTGCAAAGTTACGGCGGCGTAGCGTAAATAGGGCCGGCGTAAGCGCGCCTAATTAAAAAAATTGAGGATGTGGGGGGCGTGTTTTATGTATATGAAGTGTGACCTGACGTGATTGACGTTTTTTAAGAGCAGCGCATGCGCCGTCCGTGTACATATCCCAGTGTGCATTGCGGCTAAGTACGCCGCACGGACCTATTGGTTTCGACGTGGACGTAAATTACGTCCAGCCCTATTCACGGACGACTTACGCAAAATTTTCAAATTTCGACGCAGGAACGACGGCCATACTTAACATTGGCTACGTCACCTAGGGGTCATGTTTATCTTTAGGTGGCCTATCTCTTACGGAAACGGCGTATCTTTACTGCGACGGGCGGACGTACGTTCGTGAATAGGCGTATCTAGTGATTTACATATTCTACGCCGAACACAATGGGAGCGCCACCTAGCGGCCAGCCTAAATATTGCACCCTTAAAAAGGGCGGCGCAAGCCATGGTATCTTAGATAGGTTTAAGTGTATCTCTGTTTGAGAATACACTTAGGCCCCATACACACGAGAGGATTTATCCGCGAATACGGTCCAGCGGACCGTTTCCGCGGATAAATCCTCTCGAGGATTTGAGCGGATTTCCATGCGATGGAGTGTACTCACCATCGCATTGAAATCCGCGCCGAAATCCTCTGGGGGCGACGTGCGCGACGCTGTCATATAAGGAATTCCACGCATGCGTCGAATCATTACGACGCATGCGGGGGATCCCTTCAGACGGATGGATCCAGTGAGTCTATACAGACCAGCGGATCCATCCGTTGGGATGGATTCCAGCGGATAGATTTGTTTAGCATGTCAGCAAATATTTATCTGCTGGAATCCATCCCAGGGGATAAATATCCGCGGAAACAGATCCGCTGGAGTGTACACACCATAGGATCTATCCGCTGAAACCCATTCGCTGGGATTTTTCAGCGGATGGATTCTATCGTGTGTATGGGGCCTTAAACTTAGGACAGAGCAAATTCCGAGTTAGGTCGGCGTATCTACTGATACGCCGGCCTAACTCTTACTTAATCCAGCTATATATGTATGTATATATATATATATATATATATATATATATATATATATATATAATTATAAATGCATACTGACATGCTAATTTCAAGGTAATATATTTTCTAAAGAATGCAATAATTTTGGGTCTAGTTAAACTCTGCCAGGCAAGCCATTATCCAATTCAAAATAATAATAACATGAGCTTTACTTTTCAATGTCTATGTAATAAGTATAATTTTCTGTAGCTTTCTAAGTTGAATTCAATTTTGTTTTTATTGCACCATGGTGAAAAAACTGCACAGACTACAGCAGAAAGGATTTCCCAAAAGACTTATCCCACTGCTCCTGTAAATGCTGCACTTCATCGTTCAAAGCACTACAGACAGAATCTGAAGTCAGATCACATGCATCCTGTGATATGAAATATTACTTTGCTGCCAGTTACTTATGTATGAATAAAACGAAATATCCTGGTGCATTAAAACATTCTAGTGAGCCAAGTGTCCTAAGCATAACCTTGTTAAATCTAAGAGGCTGAGTGCTCTAGGTGATATACAGTACATGCTCTTAATATAAGTGGATGCTGGGCGTGAGATATCTGCCAATATTAAGACTAAGCATATGTTACATAGTTACATAGTTAGTCAGGTTGAAAAAAGACACAAGTCCATCTAGTCTAAATCATATAATCCCATATACACAATCCTTTACTCATAGTTGATCCAGAGGAAGGCGAAAAACCCCAGCAAAGCATGATCCAATTTGCTACAGCAGGGGAAAAACGTATTTCCTCATCAACCATGAGGCTTTTAGATTTTCTTGGGATCAACTTTACCTATAAATGTTAGTATCCCGTTATATTATGTACATTTAGGTACATTCCAGGCCAGTCATCAATCTCTAGTAATACTTTCATGCCCTATCTGCCTGCTTACCTCTGGTTGTGTATCAGGCCTTAGGGCCTGTACTCTCACACCTGTCTGCCTAAGTAATCTTCCCTCAAGTATGGGTCCACCCCAGCCTAGGGTTGCCACCTCATCCCTTTAAAACAGAACACATAGTAATTACACAGGTTCTGGGGCTAATTTAATGTCGATAAGGCACCAAGTGAGTTTAATTAGCAGCACCTTAATCAGCCAGAGAACCTGTGTAATTAATATGTGTTCTGTTTTAAAGGGATGAGGTGGCAACCCTACCCCAGCTTCTAACAAGGAACACTATATTAACCTGTGCACTGCAAGCCAGTCTCGCTGATCAATATTGTTTGTTTTGGCTTCCTGTGTGTGCCTTGACGTGTGCTCTACGTCTGATTCTTTTTACCAACCTTGGCTTGTTCTTGACTGTTTGTCTGCTTCATATCCCAACCTTTGGCGTGTTCTTTGACTATGCCTGCCTGCTTGTTTCCCCAACCTTTTGTCTTATCTCCTGACTATACCTTGTTGTTCCAGTCTGCTGCTTTCTCTCTAGCCTCCAGTAGCCTACCGTGAGCGTGAGCTAAGAGACTCTGTTTTTCATGAATCCATGCTGTCTGTTGCTTAAAATATTTTTTCCAGCAAGAACTCGTCTATGTGGTCTTTTATTAAACTCTCCAGTATCTTGGCTGACAATGGAGCTTTACAAGATGTCTGTGTAACATCTCAATAAAGTTTGATCAAGAAAAAGGAAACAGTGTGATCTGCCGAGTTCAGCGCATCATCATGGTGCTGATCTCAATCGGATTGCACTGCACACAAGCTGCTGCGCTGCAAAAATGCGGTGCGCCATGTAGTGTGTGTAGATATACACTATATTACCAATTGGGACGCCTGCCTTTACAAGCACATGAACTTTAATGGCATCCCAGTCTTAGTCCATAGGGTTCAATATTGAGTTGGCCCACCCTTTGCAACTATAGCAACTTTTCTGTGAAGGCTGTCCACAAGGATTAGTGGTCTATGGGAATGTTTAACCATTCTTCCGGAAGCGCATTTGTGAGGTCAGACCCTGATGTGGACGAGAAGGGCTGGCTCGCAGTCTCCGCCTTATTCATCCCAAAGATGTTTTTCGGGTTGAGGTCAGGTCAGTTCCTCCACCCCAAACTCTCTCATCCATGTCTTTAGAGACTATCTGGAGCTCTGCCACAATGGACTTTATCCTGTGCAGGTATGCTGGGGCAGCCATAAACTCTGAGTTACTGATTAGGGATGTTAGGGGAAGACTTTGCACTTTGCCATGTATGCTGCAATTTCCTGGTAAAAGTTTTGAAGCTTTTCCTGGTCTGAAATTACTCAAGGGGCGTAATGCAAGTAACTGGCACGCACAGTCTACCGTTAGGTTAGTTAAACACGCTGGAGTATGAAGACAACAGCATAATATTTTACACAGTGTGAAGAATCACTGGTTGCCAAGGGTAATTAAGGTTTAACATGCGGCCTGTTGTAAGTGTGTACATGTGACAGGTGGGATAGCCTGAGGAGTTGTCAGCATTATCCATGAGCAGGTCTGTCTCCCATAGCAATGGGACCAGATCAGTACCACAGAGGTCCTCAACCTGTGCACAGGTATGGAAGAGGAAGCGTTAAGTGAGGGCGTACATGCATGGAGTCACACCGGGGTAGGCATCCTATGTGATCCACACTTGGCGTCCAACGAGGAAGGGAACATGGAGGAGGTACCACACACCTACCTCCCCTACAGGCTGACTATATCTCTGGACACATTGGGCCAGATCCTCAAAAGGGATACGCCGGCGTACGCCGTCGTATCCCTGGTTCTAACTTTGGAACTGATCCACAGAATCAGTTTTCCAAAGTTAGGCAGAAGATCCGACATGTGTAAGGGACTTACACTGTCAGATCTTAGGATGCAGTACCGCATCCGCCGCTGGGGGCATTTCGAGTCGAAATGGCGCTTCGGGTATGCAAATTAGCACTTACGGTGATCCACAAAGCTTTTCAGCTTCGTTTTTTCGCCGTAAGTTTTAGTTTGCAAGTGTAAAATTAGGGCTGCTTTTACAAAGTGTAAAGTTAGTAACACCATGTAAAAGCACATTCAAGCGAGCGCGTCATAGAGGTGACGGGGATCCGACTTGGATTGCCGCCAATTCTAGCGTCGGCATTTGGTATGCATTCCTGAGGGAGAACTCCACGGCAATTTGTAAAATCAAAACCGGCATGGGTTCCCCCCCAGGAGCATACCAGGCCCTTGGGTCTGGTATGGGTTGTAAGGAGACCCCCCTACGCCGAAAAATCGACGTAGGGGGTCCCCCTACAATCCATACCAGCCCCGTATCCAAAGCACGCTACCCGGCCGGCCAGGAATGGGAGTGGGGACGAGCGAGCGCCCACCCCCCTCCTGAGCCGTACCAGGCCGCATGCCCTCAACATGGGGGGGTTGGGTGCTCTGGGGCAGGGGGGCGCACTGCGGGCCCCCCCACCCCAGAGCACCCTGTCCCCATGTTGATGAGGACAGGACCTCTTCCCGACAACCCTGGCCGTTGGTTGTCGGGGTCTGCGGGCGGGGGCTTATCGGAATCTGGGAGTCCCCTCAAATAAGGGGGCCCCCAGATACCGGCCCCCCACCCTAAGTGAATGGATATGGGGTACATCGTACCCCTACCCATTCACCTGGAGGCAAAGTGATAGTTATTAAACACACGACACAAGGGTTTTTAAAATCATTTATTAGTCTGCTCCGGAGGCCCCCCCTGTCTTCTTTAGCTCTAATACCAGGGGGGGCTTCTTCTTCCGCTCTTCGGGGGTCTTCTCCGCTCTCCGGGGGGGGCTTCTTCTTCCGCTCTCCGGGGGGGTCTTCTCCGCTCTCCGGGGGTCTTCTTCTATCTTCGCCGCTCTCCGCTGTTGACTCGGCGCACCCCGGTTCTTCTCCAGGTGTCCGGTGCCTTCTCCTTCAGCGCTGGCTGCCTACTATCTTCGTGTGTTAGCTCAATTACTAGCAGGCAGCCAGCACGCTCTTCTGTGACGT
Organism: Rana temporaria; assembly: GCF_905171775.1. Taxonomy (NCBI): domain Eukaryota; kingdom Metazoa; phylum Chordata; class Amphibia; order Anura; family Ranidae; genus Rana; species Rana temporaria. The sequence continues at coordinate 329,360,949 of NC_053493.1, forward strand.
CATCTTCTTCTCTTCTCTTCTTCTCCCTTCTTCCGATGTTGACCCGACGCCTCTTCTCGCTGCAATGACGGAAGCGCGGCTTGCATCCGATTTATATAGGCCTCACCGTCCCATCATGCTCCGGTAGGTACCCACGTGGTGGGTGCCTACCCACGTGGGTACCTACCGGAGCATGATGGGACTGTGAGGCCTATATAAATCGGATGCAAGCCGCGCTTCCGTCATTGCAGCGAGAAGAGGCGTGGGGTCAACATCGGAAGAAGGGAGAAGAAGAGAAGAGAAGAAGATGACGTCACAGAAGAGCGTGCTGGCTGCCTGCTAGTAATTGAGCTAACACACGAAGATAGTAGGCAGCCAGCGCTGAAGGAGAAGGCACCGGACACCTGGAGAAGAACCGGGGTGCGCCGAGTCAACAGCGGAGAGCGGCGAAGATAGAAGAAGACCCCCGGAGAGCGGAGAAGACCCCCCCGGAGAGCGGAAGAAGAAGCCCCCCCGGAGAGCGGAGAAGACCCCCGGAGAGCGGAAGAAGAAGCCCCCCCTGGTATTAGAGCTAAAGAAGACAGGGGGGGCCTCCGGAGCAGACTAATAAATGATTTTAAAAACCCTTGTGTCGTGTGTTTAATAACTATCACTTTGCCTCCAGGTGAATGGGTAGGGGTACGATGTACCCCATATCCATTCACTTAGGGTGGGGGGCCGGTATCTGGGGGCCCCCTTATTTGAGGGGACTCCCAGATTCCGATAAGCCCCCGCCCGCAGACCCCGACAACCAACGGCCAGGGTTGTCGGGAAGAGGTCCTGTCCTCATCAACATGGGGACAGGGTGCTCTGGGGTGGGGGGGCCCGCAGTGCGCCCCCCTGCCCCAGAGCACCCAACCCCCCCATGTTGAGGGCATGCGGCCTGGTACGGCTCAGGAGGGGGGGGGCGCTCGCTCGTCCCCACTCCCATTCCTGGCCGGCCGGGTAGCGTGCTTTGGATACAGGTCTGGTATGGATTGTAGGGGGACCCCCTACGTCGATTTTTCGGCGTAGGGGGGGTCTCCTTACAAACCATACCAGACCTAAGGGCCTGGTATGCTCCTGGGGGGGGGAACCCATGCCGGTTTTTTATTTGAAAATTGGCATGGAGTTCTCCCTCTCAGGAATGCATGCCGAGCGACACTGTCAATTTTATTATTTTTTTTTTTTCCCGACGCAACTTTTTTTTACCCGGCGCGATCCACAAAACTCGGCGTAACGTAACTTCGCGCATGCGCAGTACGGCCGGCGCGGGAGCGTGCCTAATATAAATGGGAATCGCCCCCTGATGAAGAGGAACGCCTTACGCCGGCCGGATTTAAGTTACACAGCCTGAAATTTCTAGGTAAGTGCTTTGTGGATCCGGCACTTAGGTAGAAATTTTAAGGCAGTGTAACTTAAATGGGATTTTTTAAGTTGCGCCGGCTTTTTGTGGATATGCCCCATTGATCATAATGACTTTGACAAAAGGTAACCTCTGGCTATGTATATTTTTTTACCAAGGTTTGTGACAAGTTTACTACTCTTTAGCGTGAACTGTATTATTTTGCTGTTGTTTACCATATTACTATTTAGTTCTGTTTTCTAGGGATTCAAATCCTACATTTTTCCATGATTGTCTAGTAAGGATGCGCTCCACGTGCAGAGCCCGCCAGGAAGACAGTGTCCCTATGCATGGCTGCAGAGATCGGGAAATGTCTCACTGCCTGTGATTAGCGCAGCGCCGTGCCGACTTCCTGGCGGGCTCAGCATGTGGGGTGTGAGAACACGCCGGAGCTCATCCTCGTACACACGATCGGATTTTCCTTCGGAAAAACCTTGGATGGCTTTTCCAACGGGATTCCGCTCAAGCTTGGCTTGCATACACACGGTCACACAAAAGTTCTCTGAACTTTCAACCATCAAGAACGCGGTGACGTATAACACTACGACGAGCCGAGAAAATGAAGTTCAATGCTTCCGAGCATGTGTCGAATTGTTTCTGAGCATTCCTACAGACGATCGGATTTTCCAATAGGAATTTTTTCCGTCTGAAAATTTGAGAACCAGCTCCCAATCTTTTGTTGGCGGAAATTCCCACAGCAAAAGTCCAATGGAGCATACACACGCTCGCAAGTTCCCTTCAAAAGCTCACATCGGACTTTTGCTGTGGGAATTTCCGATCGTGTGTAGAAATGTCAAATGTTTTTAATTAAGCAGACATCTGCTGCTACTAATTCTTCTTGTGCGTTTTTTCTTCTTTTATAAGCATGCAGGATACACTTGTCACCTCACCATATAAGACCATCAAAAAATGTATTTCTACTAAATATTACTTTACAAAATATTGTAGGTATGTTTGATAAAATAACATTCAATGATATTTGCTTATTTGAGAGACACAAAATAAATGATAGAATGCAAAACAGTAAAGTTAGCATGTTGCTGGTAAATCATAAATCTTCATTGAGTATAGGCACACATTTTCCTCTGGAAAAAAAGAATAAATCTTGTACTACATTATAAAGTGCTGATGGGTCAGATGCAAATGAAATTTTACCTATACTAAGCCAGTTTTTGTGCCACTGGGATTTTAGCAAGTGTGATAATACATTAATCTTTATTACAGTGAAGAGTAATATTTTAAAGGGACCCGATCAGTTGCCTAAAAAAATCCAGTGGTCGGCTTCTTGAAAAAGAACAGCTATTATGCTAATCTGTCTGGCTCCCTGTGTCTCCTACCTTACATCCATTCATTTGCTGAAGCCTCAGTTAGACTCTTCATCATCATTGCACATTTTTTGTCGTGTTGAATGCTTGTATCCCCTACAGCCACACGGTAAGGTCCCGTCCTACAACCCCTACAGCCACAGAACATAGTGGGGGGACACAGGCATCCGACACTCCCAGAAGTGTCAAATGCTGAGATATCTGACCGAGGCTGCTGTGAATGAATGGAGCGAAGGTAGGAGACACAGACTGCTGGAAATGTGACTATAATTCCGCGTACACACGATCATTTTTCGGCATTAAAAAAAACGACGTTTTTAAAAACGTCATTTAAAACAATTGTGTGTGGGCTTCACATCGTTTTTCGGCTTCTGAAAAAAAAATTCGAACATGCTGCATTTTTTAACGTCGTTTTAAAAAATGACGTTTTTCGGGTTGTAAAAAATGATCGTGTGTGGGCTAAAACAACGTTTTAAACCCGCGCCTGCTCAGAAGCAAGTTATGAGACGGGAGCGCTCGATCAGGTTAAACTATCGTTCATAATGGAGTAAGCACATTCATCACACTGTAACAGACAGAAAAGCGTGAATCGTCTTTTACTAACACGGAATCAGCTAAAGCAGCCGAAAGGCGAATAGAACTTCCCCTTTATAGTGCCGTCGTACGTGTTGTACGTCACTGCGTTTTGTTCACAATTTTTTAAAAACGATGGTGTGTGGGCAACGTCGTTTTTAATGATGAAGTTGGAAAAACGTCGTTTTTTTGGACATGCTGAAAAACAAAGGGGCAGATTCAGGTATTGTATTTACGCTACGCCAACGCAACTTACAGGGGCAAGTGTAGTATTCACAAAGCACTTGCTCCGTAAGTTGCGGCGGCGTAGCGTAAATGGGGCCGGCTTAAGCCCACGTAATTCAAATCTGGAAGGGGGGGGCGTGTTTTATGCTAATGTGTGATGACCTGACGTGATTGGCGTGTTTTACGAACGGTGCATGCGCCGTCCGTGTACATATCCCAGTGTGCATTGTTCTCAAGTACGCCGCAACGACGTATTGGTTTCGACGTGAACGTAAATTACGTCCAGCCCTATTCGCGAACGACTTACGCAAACGACGTAAAAAATTAAAATTTCGAAGCGGGAACGATGTCCATACTTAACATTGGCTGCGCCTCCTTATAGCAGGAGCAACGTTACGCCGAAAAAGCCTTACGCAAACGACGTAAAAACTACTGCCGGGCGCACGTACGTTCGTGAATCGACGTAACTAGGTAATTTGCATATTCTACGCCGAAAACAACGGAAGCGCCCCTAGCGGTCAACGTAATATTGCACACAATTATACGCCGCCGCATTCAAGTTACGTCGGCGGAGGAAGCCTATTTTTTAAGCGTATCTGCCTTTGAGAATCTGTGTAACGATACGCCGGCGCAGATTTCAAATTACGGCAGCGTATCTGGAGATACGCCGCCGTAAAAGCTACCTGAATCTGCCCCAAAGTTTTTTTTCATGGCGAAAAATGATTGTGTGTACGCGGCATAAGAGCCCCTCAATTGTGACCACTAGATTTTTTTAGGCACATGACAGAAGTTCCTTTAAAATGTTCATTTGTTAAGTATTGTTACTATCTGACAATAGGCTTGTCTTAAATTGACTATGTGATCAGTTCTGCCAATAGCTTCTGCCAATAGCTTCTTCCAAGCTATTAGCAAAGCCAAGCTTGTAATGACATTGAGGGTAATGATTTTTGATGGAGACTTGTATCCAAAGGCAGCATTCCAGCTCACTCACAGTATAAGTTCCCCTCTACTTCACTACTTTCATGGTCCACAGAGCCAGCAGGAGTCGGGGGTATAGTAAATACTGGGCCACACTTACATTGCTTGATTAATTTTGCCCCAAAAAGAGATGAACTCGCTAATTTACCAACCAGGCCGTTTTTACTAACAGACTTTTAGTTTTAGGCAGTTAATGCATTCCAGGTCAATCAAGAAAAATAATGTACAAAACGCACATGTATTCTTTTTTAGAAAGCAGGCACCGCCCAAGCAGAAAAGCCTGTCCTCTGCCAGCATGCTGAAGACAAAAAGCCTTATGCCGCGTACAGACGGTCGTTTTTTGTGATGAAATAAAACAACGTTTTTGAAACTTCATTTTCAAAAACGACGTTGCCTACACACCATCGTTTTTTCAAAATGCTCTAGCAAAGCGCGGTTACGTTCAGCACTCTTTTCCATTGAAGCTAGCTTCATAACTTGCTTCAACGTTTAAAAACGTTGTTTTGCCCACACACTATCATTTTAATTGACACAAAAAACGACGTTTTGAAAAACGACACAAAAATTCAAGCATGTTCGAATTTTTTTTTTTGTCGTTTTTCAGAAGACATAAAACAAAGTTTTCCCCACACACGGTCATTTTAAATGACGTTTTTAAAAACAACGTTTTATTTCATCACAAAAAACGACCGTCTGTACGCGGCATTACTCTCTGTGTGAAAGTCTTGTTTTCTCTGCAGAGGTCCAATGCCCCCCTGCTGAGTCAGAGCCAGACCACTCCAATGAACAGGAAGCATGATGTGTGCTGATTCCAAAGCTATAGGTCTAAATCTAAGTGGCTAGGTCTAGGTCTCAGTCCATAGTGGGCGCAGGAGCGCCGCCCCCTCTCTCCTCTGCACTAGAGATGAGCTTTGAGTTCGAGTCAAACTCATGTTCTACTCGAACATTGCCTGTTCGGCGAACAATTAGGGGTGTTCGCGGCAAATTCGAAAAGCCACGGAACACCCTGTTAAAGTCTATGGGAGAAATCTTAAGTGCTAATTTTAAAGGCTAATATGCAAGTTATTGTCCTAAAAAGTGCTTGGGGACCTGGGTCCGGGGACATGTATCAATGCAAAAAAAAGTTTTAAAAACGTGCGTTCTTTCGGGAGCAGTAAATTTAATAATGCTAAAAGTGAAACAATAAAAGTGAAATATTACTTTAAATTTCGTACCCAGGGGGGGGGGGTGTAAAGTATGCATGTGAAATAGCACATGTTTCCAGTACATAGAACTGTCCCTGCACAAAGTGTAATTTCTGAAAGGAAAAAAAAACATTTGGTGTGTTCGCAAGTTCTGGTGCGAACCGAACAGGGGGGTGTTCGGCTCATCCCTACTCTGCACCCATCAATCAACAATACAGTACATAGCTTCATGCATTGCATAAAGCTTTGAATTGTTGCCGCTGCCTCCCACTATTCAGATGTCCAGCCCCCTGTTGATCGCAAGCCATCTGAATAACAGCGGTGGGCGTGTTTTGGAAGTGCCTGCTTAGAGCAAGATGCTCTAATAGGCTTTCCGATTAGAGTCTGCGGGCTCTAATCGGCTCCCAAATGGTTAACCAGAGGGCTCACAGGCTGTGCATTCCCTGGTTAAACAGTGCTGTGTTAGGGAATCGCTTCCCTAACACTGCCCCTCCTCTCAGCCAATCGGGTGCACTGGGTCTGGTTACCGGTCACCTGATTGGCTGAAGCGACATAGAGGGCGGAGAGGACAGCGCTGACCCGAGGAAGGTAAGTGGACACAGTGGCGGCAATTTATGTTTTTTTTTTTTTTTCAGTTTGTTTGCGCCCCCAATTTTTTTTAGCAGCAGCCACTGGGTCTAACTCAGCATGGGGTGTGTCAGATCTGTAGAGAGACCACTGCTTCCACACAGAGATCAAGGGTCCTTTTATGCAGCGTGTCCTTTACTGAGTAGTTTTATAGGGCCAGATTCACGTACAAACTTGCGGCGGTGTATCGTAAATGCGCCCGGCGCAAGAAGGGGCAAATCGAATGGGCGGGTAATATTTAAATTAGGCGCGCCACGCGCCGGACCTACTGCGCATGCTCCGTTTTCTAACTCCCGCCGTGCTTTGCGCGCCGTGACGTCATTTTTTCGAACGGCGACGCGCGTCGCGTACTTCCGTATTCCCGGACGTGTTACGCAAACAACGTTAAATTTTAAATTTCGACGCGGGAACGACGGCCATACTTTAGACAGCAATACGATTGCTGACTAAAGTTAGGGCTGGTCAAATAACGACTAACTTTGCAACGGGAAACTAGACTAGCGGCGATGTAGCGAACGCGAAAATCCATCGTGGATCGCCGTAACTCCTAATTTGCATACCCAACGCTGGTTTACGACGCAAACTCCCCCCAGCGGCGGCCGCGGTACTGCATCCTAAGATCCGACAGTGTAAAACAATTACACCTGTTGGATCTTAGGGCTATCTATGCGTAACTGATTCTATGAATCAGTCGCATAGATAGAAATAGGGATACGACGGAGTATCAGGAGAAACGCTGTCGTATCTCTTTCGTGAATCTGGCCCATAGTTCCCATTAAAAACTAAAACATTCAAAGTGGTCTAGTTGTGAGAAATTATGGCCCACAGGTGAGCGGTAATCATCATCTTTAGGCTCTTTAATAGCATATGTGTGTAAATTCAATTCGGCTCAGCGGGGATATACGGAGCGATCCCCGCTGAGCTTACGGACACACGGAGGCGGATCATTACTGATCCACCCCATGTGAAAGGGCCCTTACAGCTAGTGCCATTCAAACCAGGATCTGTTTCTATAGCAATAGCAACTCCCACCAATGCCCCATCAGTTATCTCAGCCCCAATCAATAATTTATTGTAAAAAAAAAGATAAAAAAATTAAAATTTGAAAAAGTTAAAAATGTGGTGATGTTACCAAAAGTGACACTTTGCTGTGGGTTCTCGCCTCCTACTGCAGTGACTGTGGCGGCTATGGAAATTTCCAAAAAGGGGGATTTTGCAAGTTTGAATTGAAACTGTCTTTCAATGTCCCATGCTTGTACTGTACTTTGATACTTTGTAAAGCATGGGTTTACAACTTCTTTAACGCAGGACTAATGTTTTTTTTATTACAAACAATCTAAAATATTTGCAGTTTAACCGCTTGAGGACCGCCGCACGACAATATACGTCGACAAAATGGCACGGCTGGGTATAAGGGCGTACATGTACGTCCTCTTTAAAATCCCAGCCATGGGTCGCGAGCGCGCCGCCGGCAACGCGCTCGCAACCCGTTTACTGTTCTCCGTGACCGTCCCCACGTGAAAAGCGGACCTGATCGTCGCCGGTGTCCTGCGATCGGGTCACAGAGAGGAAAAACGGGGAGAGGTAAGTGTAAACAAACCTCTCCCATGCGTCCTAGTGAGCCTGTCACTGATCGTCTGTTCCCTGTCATAGGGAACGACGATCAGTGACATCACACACCCAGCCACGCCCCCCCACAGTAAGAATCACTCCCTTAGGGCACAGTTAACCCCTACAGTACCCCCTTCTGGTTAACCCCTTCACTGCCAGTGTAATTTTTTCAGTAACCAGTGCATTTTTATAGCACTGATTACTGTGAAAATGACAATGGTCCCAAAATAATGTCAAAAGTGTCCGATGTGTCCGCCATAATGTCGCAGTCACAATAAAAATTGCTGATTGCCGCCATTACTAGTAAACAAATATTAATAAAAATGCAATAAAACTACCCCCTATTTGGTAGACGCTATAAATTTTGCGCAAACCAATCAATAAACGCTTATTGTGATTTTTTTTACCAAAAATAGGTAGAAGAATACGTATCGGTCTAAACTGAGGAAAAAAAAATGTAAATCTTTTTTGGGGATATTTATTATAGCAAAAAGTAAAAAATATAGAATTTTTTTCAAAATTGGCGCTCTATTTTTGTTTATAGCGCAAAAAATAAAAACCGCAGAGGTGATCAAATACCACCAAAAGAAAGCTCTATTTGTGGGGAAAGAAGGACGCCAATTTTGTTTGGGAGTCACGTTGCATGACCGCGCAATAGTCAGTTAAAGCGACGCAGTGACGAATCGCAAAAAGTGGCCTGGTCTTTAAGCTGCATAATGGTCTGGGGCTTAAGTGGTTAAAACATTGTACATGCATGTGTGTATTCCAAACTTTATTCATTTTTGCATTGTTTATAGAATATATTATCTATGTGCTGTCTTACCTATTTTCCATAGTCGTGGTAGGTGATGAATTACCATAAGGGAAGTGATATAAATATTAATTCCCAGGAAGTTCTCTATAGGAACAATCATTTTTCATTCCTTAAAAAAAAACAAATATTGTGTAGATCCACTTTTTGAAATTCTCAATAGTGCAATATGAAATAAACCAGAGTACAAAAAATATATCAACATATAAAGTTAAACTGTTGAAGTCCCAATTAGCTGTATACAGCCCAAGGTGATGAAGTAAATCAAGCAAAGTAAACAACACCTTCACACGTGCAAAATGGAGGCCAGCCACCATCTCCCTATCTCCCATCTATACAGGTGGCCTCTGAACAAACTCACAGAAGAACAGTTTGCACGTGTGAAGGTGTTGTTTTCTTTGCTTGATTTACTTCATCACCTTGGACTATATACAGTGCAGCTAATTTGGGGCTTTGTTTCTTTATCAGTTAACTTTATATGTTGATGTTTTTTTTGTATACTGGTTTATTTAACCACTTGCCGACTGCCTCACGCACAATTACGTTGACAGAATGGCATGGGCAGGCAAAGCAACGTATACAAACGTTGCTTTAAACCTGCCCCCTAGCGAGTGCACAATGTCTACCGGTGTCCCGCGATCGGATCACGGAGCGGCAGAACGGGGGGATGCCTTTGTAAACAAAGCATCTCCCTGTTCTGCCTGGTGACACAGCACTGATCATCTGCTCCCTCTCATCGGGAGCAGCGATTAGTGACGTGTCACAGTAAGCCACGCCCCCTAACCATTAGAATCACTCCCTAGGACACACCTAACCCCTTCCTCGCCCCCTACTGGTTAACTCCTTCACTGCCAGTCACATTTATAGAGTAATCAGTGCATTTTTATAAATGTTTTTTATTCGATTTGGTTACGTATACTACCTGAACGTGAGAGCTGCCGCACAATCAGTGTTTTAATGCCACAGCACAGATTTCTCTATTTTTATTTGCATTTTGTATTACTTGCCAGGAACTTGGTATATATTGGGGCAATTGTTTTAGGTGTGCGCAGCCTATTGCATTAGGGTGTGCACCCCAAAGCTCAAACACACATGCCTTTCCCTGCAGTCTCAGCTGCACTGGGCAGTGAATGAATGGGAAGTGGTCTGTGCTAAGTGGCTTTGTGTTCATTCCCAAACTGAAGCATAGTAAACAGTTTACTATGCTCCATTTATGAATGAGCACAGTGAGTACGTATGTTTACTGTGTTCATTTAAAAAAGAAAGTGGCCAGTAAATTATATATCCCCACAGCAGCGGAGGGGAGAGGAGGGAAACCAGCAGCACTGTGGGAGGGGGCAATGGGGGGAGCCTGGGCAGTAGGGGGAATCAGTACTGCACAGAGTACACCGAGTCACACCTGGCACACACCCTGTGCATGCGTATGGAAATTATATTCCCACCAAATCTTTTTTCTCTCCTGCTCTTTTTTTAAGCTACTTGTTTTAAAAAATGCAGTGGTCAACCAATTAGAATATTGAACATTGAGCAGGAGTGGTAGACTTCATTCTGTTCTGTGCAGAGGTGGCCTCTGTCCCTCTGGCAAACACAGGAGCATAAAAACACACTAAAAATGGTCATAAACTAATAGATTTTCAAACATTCCTATAAATATTTGTATGAACAATTGTATTAAAATTCTCATCAGTACATTAAAGTGGAGGTTCACCCGGAAATGACAATTTTTAAGATTAGATTGATGCTCATTTTGTCTAGGGGAATCGGGTGTTTTTTTTTTAAATCGAAGCAGTACTTACCGTTTTAGAGATACATCTTCTCCGCCGCTTCCGGGTATGGGCTGCGGGACTGGGCGTTCCTTCTTGATTGACAGTCTTCCGACAGGCTTCCAGCGGTCGCATCTATCGGGTCATGATTTTCCGAAAGTAGCCGAACGTCGGTGCGCAGGCGCCGTATAGAGCCGCACCGACACGATAGATGCGACCGTCGGAAGCCTGTCGGAAGACTGTCAATCAAATAGGAACGCCCAGTCCCGAAGACCATACCCGGAAGCGGCGGAGAAGATCGCTCTCTAAAACGGTAAGTACGGCTTTGTTTTTAAAAAAAACTACCCGATTCCCCTAGACAAAATGAGCATCAATCTAATGTTAAAAATTTTTTTTTAGGGTGAACTCCCGCTTTAACATTAACAAGACATAACATTCACTGCTTGAAGTTAGTTTAGTGGAGAAAAGAGTTCCATCCTGCTTCTTTGAATTTTATCATCATTGCAGTTGAAAACAATCATCAATTTGACACCCACTAATGATTAGAAAACCAAACTAACATTCTTAAAACCAATGTTTTGGCATGAACTTCTTCTAGTGTATGGACAGTTTAGGAGGGAGGTGTGGAAAGGACACGACCTCTGGTACACACGATCGGAAATTCCGACAACAAAAACATGGATTTTTTTTCAACTGAATTTTGGTTCAAACTTGTCTTGCATACACACGGTCACACAAACGTTGTCGGAAATTCCGAACGTCAAGAACGTGGTGACGAACAACAATACGACGAGCCGAGAAAAATTAAGTTCAATGATTCTGAGCATGCGTCAAATTGATTCGACAAGAACTTTTGCTGTTGGAAAAATTGAGAATCAGCTCAAATTTTTCTTGTCGGAAAATCCGACAGCAAATGTCCGATAGAGCCTACACACGGTCAGAATTTCCGACAAAAAGCTCACATGGTACATTTGTTGTCGGAATTTCCGATCATGTGTACGCGGCATTACAGAGTCTGCACAGCAGTTGGGAGACCTTACTTGAATTCTGCTTAAAATAATTTAGACCTCATGCACGTGGGTGTTATAAAATACTGATGTAGCGCCTGTGTACTTTCAGTACAGGTGCTATTCTAAATTTAGAGGGGGATGAGAGAGTTAGTTAACTCTCATCCAAGTGATTTGTTCAAATTAGGCCTCTGTTCTAGCTGGGCTGTACTGTCGGTTCATTCTGTGTTCCTAAGGTGCTTTTCTACCCCAGGGCGGCAGGTGGCGCCCAGTGGAGTTCAGGCTGGAGTGCCTCTTGCCAGCAGCCAATCAGGAGGGATTTTCCCTCGCGGGGCATGCTGGGGAAGGGTACTTCTTGAGCAGACGCCATTAGGCGGGGGTTCTTGTTCCGGGTGTGGCGCCCACCTTCAGGGTGACCACACATCATGGGCCCCAGCGATATGGCCTACCAGGCCGGGGCGCACGTGCTACACAGTGTTCTTAGTTCCTGGACCATATTGGCCCGGGACAACTGAAGCTATGGCGGGGCCCCAGTGATCGACTGTGTCCCCAAGTTCTGAGGAGAGATCCCAAGCGATATAGCTGTTCGGTGAGGAGTCAGCCTGAGGAGAGCCAAGAGAGGCAGGCAATCCAACAGGGCCTCAACAATTCAACGGGGATCGGGGTGACCAGACACTGAGAGGTTGGATGTCAGCAACCTGTCAGTCGGTGACAAAACTACCTGAGGGAGATTCAGGCATCAATATTACTGGGCAAAATATTACTTCACTATCTATATCGCAGAGAAAGGGGCCTGTGGCAGAGGTTCCACTCCGAAGTTCATTCCTACCAAGTCTGTGGCAGAGACTTGTTCTTCTCAAGGTTCCGAGTGATACTCTGGCTGCCAGGTCAGTGTGAGAGGCCTGTCCAGGTACACTATACCCACTCCAGCTGGAGTGGCGACGAAGTTAAAGTGTCGCTGAAAGCAGGATTGTTTCCTTCGTTGTTAGGCCTGAATCTGCAATTTTCCTCCTCACCCATCTTTTACCTATCTACCTCAAGTTTACTGTTTGCCGTGTTGGGCAAGAATAAAAGCACAATAAAGACACCTGCTGTTTGGACATTCCATCATTGCTTCTCTCATCTATCTACCCCTAGACGCTCATAGAGGTAACACGCCATCCCAATCTATAACCAGCGGCTCCTCCGGGGGTAGCGCTACACTGATATTTACATAGGATCCTGCTGGCAGAAAAATCATACATATAAAAAGCACGTTAGGGCCCATAAAGTAGACATTCACATCCATAAAAATTCTTCTTCCATTCCTCTAGCTCTGTTTTCAATTCCAGCACCTAAGCAAGTACATGTGTTTACATGCATACACACATAATTTACACAGAAATACAGAATATTCTACTTTAATTTTACACATCCGAACATAGTGCAAGATTACTGAGCATGACACGGCTGTGTGCATTAGTCCATTATATACAATACTGCTGTGTACAGGTTGTTGAAAAAAAACGATATGCTGTACGGATCAGAACAAAGATTTTTTATTTTCATGTGCATCTAAAGAGCAGCAGCAGCCTGGCATCCTAAATGTCCTTTTTTTTTTTTTTTTTACAGCATATATGACCTTTTCTATTGAAATACCATGGAACAATGGTGAGCCAGTTGCAGCGCAGCCCAATTTACTTAAATGGCTCACGTTTGGTGAACTTAACATGCTGTTATATTTTTACTTCGCCATGAAGCAAAGCTTTGCCACTGTTACCCAGTTTAGCTGGGTGGTTAAAACATGGATCAACTTACTAACATCTTCAACCTGGTCCCCAGGGAACTGTCGTCACCCCTGCCCATGTCCCACACTTGATGCTCTTACCTTCCAGCCAGCCCAACCCAGTGCATGCACATTTTCAGGGAAGTCCCACCCCTGATTGTGCAAGGACCGCCTATTTTCATCAATCCTCCTAGCTAATACCCTTTTGTGCATTATAGCGCATGTTCAGTAACTCAAATAAGGGTGATCAAAGAAAATCCTGGACATTTGACATCCTAAAAGGTAAATTATTGGTTTTGATTGCGTTTGGGCTGTATTTAGCCTTAAGCATGAGGTAATAGAGATAACCCATTTTGTACCCAACTATGTCAAGTTATAAAGTAAACTTTAATTTAAAACATTAAAATCTTGTGACTCCTCTAACCCAACCCAGCACTTTAAGATGGCCATAGATGGAGCGATTTTCTTTCCTGCAACCATGGGTTGCAGGGAAAATCACTGACTGTGTTGATGGGGAAATCCTTCCTGCAGAACCATTGTGTTCTCATGGCAGGGAGAATGTTTACTGCTAGCAGCTTTAATGCCGCGTACAAACAATCAGATTTTCCGATGAAAAAAGTCTGATGGACTTGTTTCATTGGAAATTCCGACTGTGTGTGGGCCCCATCATACTTTTTTCAATTGGAGTAAAAAAATTGAATTTTTTTTTATATTCTTTCGATGGAAAAAAATCTACGCATGCTCAGAATCAAGTTGACGCATGCATGAAAGCATTGAACTTCATTTTTCTCGGCTCGTCGTAGTGTTTTACCCCACCGCGTTTTGGACGGTCGGAATTTAGTCTGACAGTGTGCTTGCCTCGCTAGATCCACAGGCACTTTTTACTTACCTTGTCCCTGGATCCAGCGATGCCACCGCGCTGTGTGAGCGAGCGGGACCTCGCTCGATTCACATAGTGCCTCCGTGTGACGCCGATCTCCGTTCCCTGCGACGTTACGACGCACGGGGATGGAGAACGGCGCCAAATTCAAAAAGGTAAACAAACACTATACACACAGTATACTGTAATCTTATAGATTACAGTACTGTATGTAAAAAAAAACACACCCCCCCTGTCCCTAGTGGTCTGCCCAGTGCCCTGCATGTCATTTTATATAATAAAAACCTTTTTTTCTCCCTGCAAACTGTAGATTGTCCATAGCAACCAAAAGTGTCCCTTTATGTCAAAAATAGTTTTAGATCAGCTAAAAATCAGCGATAATAAATTATAATCACTTGCAGAATTGTGCGATAGCGATTTGTGGGGAAATTCGTCATAAAAAAATAAAAGTAATGACAGCGACAATTCTGCAACTGAGCAAATTTCAGTGATTTTGATTTGATTACATTATTGAATAATTTTTATTATAATTATATTATTATTTGTTATAATTATTTATAATTATTTATTATATTATAATTTATAATTTTGTTTTTAAAAAAATGTAATACACGGGATGCCTATTAGAATCTTGTTTGGTCAGATTTAAGTGAGTTATTTCTAAAAATTACAGACCTACAATATAAAACGCCAAATTTCCTTGCAAATAATGGTACCGCTTTTAGCATGTTTTTTCTGAAAGAATCATACCGCCAGGGAGGTTAAAAGAAACAAAAACATTTTTCTTAAACAGAAAAGAAAATCACAGCAAGTACACAGCTCATAGACACATCACCGAAACATTCTGCCAGTGCAGATGACAGTTTACACATATAGTACAGCAGACTCCCATACAACATACAACCTCAGTCCGAGGCAACTGTTTAAAAGGCACTAGCCCCACTGGAATACCCACATCCTCCAAATGCTATACACAGCAAATTTCCAGAGAATCAACCTCCCCACTTTCTGACTGCCCCCTATGGCTGACTACCCCCCCATCTATCTAAGCAGCCTATCCATGACCAGATCTACTGGAGATAAGCCAGGGGAATCTAACCATGGAGCCCACACTTGCTCAAATTTTCCAGAGCACCCCCTGTGTTGATAAACATACTTCTCCAATCTTATGGTGTCACCCATTTGAGCAATCCATTCCTTCAACGTTGGAGGATCAACCGACTTCCAATGCCGAAGGATTAACCTACGGGCCTGAAACAGAGCTCTCAACAAGGCTTGCCTGCTATTATCGTCCATTAATGTATCATCTATAATTCCAAGAAGACAGGGTTTTGGGTCAACAGGAATGTTAGTCCTATAAACACTGTTAAGGAGAGCCACGACCCCTGACCAGAATAAGTGAAGCTTGGGGCACCGCCATAGTAAATGAATTAGGTCGCCATGGTCCCTTGCGCATCTAGTACAATTGGAGTCTGACCTTACCCCCATTTTAAATAGTCTGACAGGTGTATAATGCACTCTGAGCACAATATACAGTTGGGATAGCCGCTGGGCCACGTTCAGGGAGCACAGCTGCACTGCCTGAAGTGCCTCCTCCCATTGTTCGTCCTCGAAGGTCCCCACGTCCCTCTCCCACTTCGCGGACACCCCAAGAGGAAAGTCATCTAGGTAGATATTGAGGATCATTGAGTAAGCGTCAGAGATAAAGCCCTTAAACTGAGACACCTCAGCCATAAATTTGAATACCGGCGCTTTCGAAAGAACCCATGGGGCCCCCCCTGCCTGCGCCATCACCGCATGTCTTAACTGCATGTACTGGAAAAACATAGACTGTGGAAGGCGATACCTCTCCCTCAGTTCAGGGAAGGGGATTAGCTCACCCTCAACAAAAATATGCTTCAGAAGCGTAACACCATGTCTTCTCCACCGCGCCCCACAGTCCAATGAGAGTAACTCCTCGTAGTGCCTATTGTCCCAGATCGGGCTGAAACCCGTGAACCCCTCTACCTCCTGCATCTGTCTAAGTTTGTTCCAAATTTTTTGCAACAGCACATACGTGGGAAACTTTTTGTTAGATAATGCGTATGCCAGGGCCTCCATACCAGTAGGTACGCTATCGAAGCCAGTGGCATAACACATCAGGGCCCTAATGGGATCCGACCGCCCCTCGCCACCCTCTAGAACCTGACCCTTTGGCATAGCCCTGGCGATGTGTTGCGCCTGAGCCGCCAAATAATATACCCAAGGATTAGGGAGGGCGAGGCCACCCGCCACCTTTGGCTTCTGAAACTGCTCCAGCTTCACCCTAGGGGACTTGGCCTGCCAGATAAAGGTCCTAAAAAGGGAATTAATAATCCTGAACATCTTCAGAGGAATGACCACTGGAGTGTTGTGCAGGATATATAAGAGCTGGGGCATAAAGATCATTTTAATAAGATTGACCCTGCCTACTAGGGACATCTTAAGGCGAGACCAGATCTTAACTTTATCTCTAATTCTGTTCAGCAACGGTGTCAAATTAAGCGCAATAAAATCCCGTGGTTCAGGGGTAATCTGGATACCGAGATACTTAAATCCTGCAGATACCGGTACCCTGTGAATCAACCTCTCCTCGCCCCCCTGGACCCCGTCCAGCAATAAAAGCGAGGACTTGGTCCAGTTGATGACCAGGCCAGAATAGGACCCAAACCTGCCGACCACTTCCATAGCCTCCTCCAGGGAGCCATCAGTGTCACCCAAAAGGAGCATGGTGTCGTCGGCGTACAACATAATCTTCTCCTGGATCTCCCCATATTGTAGACCCCTCACTCTCTGATTCGCTCTTATCAAGGCTGCCATGGGTTCAATGGCCACGGCGAAGAGAAGTGGGGACAGCGGGCATCCCTGTCGGGTACCCCTATGCAGGGTAAACGGTTTAGAGACATGGCCCGCCTCCCTAATCACCGCCCTGGGCGAACAGTATAGTAATTGTACCCACGACATAAACTGTTCACCGAAGCCAAATTTGGCCATGACAGCCCACAAGTAACCCCATTCTATACTGTCAAAAGCCTTGTGGGCATCTAATGACAATAGGGCCCTATTTCCCATATGCTCCGACTTCGTCTGAATGTTCAAATAAAGCCTGCGGAGATTGATGGCTGTGCATTTTTGGGGCATAAAGCCGGACTGATCCGAGTGGATGATGCAGGAGATAACCCTGTTGAGCCTCAAGGCCAGGACTTTCGCTAAAATTTTAATATCGCTCTGCAAGAGCGATATCGGCCTATACGAACCCGGGTCAAGCGGGTCTTTACCCGGTTTTAGAAGGAGAACAATGCAAGCTCTGGTCATGGAGTCTGGTAGATACTGTCGATCTCTGGCAAAATTAAGAACTCTGAGCAAGTGTGGCAAGACTATCCCCCCATATTGTTTGAAAATTTCCATGGGCAGCCCATCATCCCCCGGAGACTTGGAGTTAGGAAAAAGACTGAGAGCCTCTTGCAGTTCCTCCAACCTGATCGGAGAATCCAGAAGTGCCCTCTGGCTAGCCGACAAACTAGGCAGCTCAATTCCCCGCAGGTACTCCTGTAACTCCAAGTCTGAATAAGTCACTCGGGACCTGTATAAATCAGAATAAAACCTAACTAGCTCCTCCATAATTTGTACGGGAGTATTTACAAGCCCACCCCCCTCCTTTTGTAGTGCGCCTATAGATGGGGACGTTTGGGACGCCTTCACTATCTTTGCAAGCAAACGGCCTGTTTGTTCCCCCTCCTCAAAGAAAGCCTGTCTATTGAAAAAACGTTTTCTATCAGCTGACTCCCTAGTAATCCTATCCACTGCCTCCTGTGCAGCTATCCACGCCTCTCTAGCTGCATCTGAAGGATCTGCAATAAATTCTGCCTCCAGCCTGCTCACCAACACTTCAGATTGCTCCCGTACCCCATTCGTCTTGGCCTTGATACCATTGACCTCCTTTATCAAGATTCCCCTGAGAAACGCTTTAAACGTCTCCCAGGTCAATCCCAAATCCGGGTGACCCTTATGACGCCGCCAAAACCCAGCAATCTCCTCCGCTACTTGCACATGGGAAGGGAACAAATTGAGCCAGAAGGCGTTGAGCTTCCAAGGAGCTCTAGGAAGATCCGTAGCGGGCCTAACAACCAGGGATGCCAAAAGAGGGGAATGATCCGACACCCCCCTCACCAGGTATCGAAGATCCTCCAACAGATTGACCGTCTGGGGCGAGCAGATGCATAGGTCAATACGTGACAGGGAAAGGTGAGTCTTAGAGAAACAGGAGAACAACTTTTGCTGTGGGTTCCGGCTGCGCCACGGGTCAACCCACCCCACCTCCTCCGTGAATTTCTGCAGTGCCGTTCGAGCTCTGTTGTGGGAAGCCAACGGAGGTGGATGCTTGTCCATGACAGGATCCATATAACAGTTGAAGTCACCCATGACAACAAACGGTACATCCGGGTGGTCCAACTGGTACATTAACAAAATCCGCAGTACCTCAGAGTTAAAAGGAGGGGGAACATATATAGCAGCTAATATACATTTCAATTGACCAATTTTACACAGTAAGACCACATATCGTCCCTCGTCATCTATCAGTTTGTCCAGCAGAAGAAACTCCAGGGCTTTATGGACCAGCACACTCACCCCCCTCGAATAGGAGGTATGGGTCGAGTGGTAGGCCCAACCCACCCAAGAAAAACCCAGGCAAGAAATCGTGTCCGGCACAAGGTGAGTCTCCTGCAGAACATAGATAGCAGGGGAGTACTTTTTCAAAATAGTAGTAACCATGGTACGTTTCAGGGGGCTCTGAACACCCCTAATGTTCCAAGAAAGCAATGTAACAGTACTCATTCTTAAATCGACCTATAATCCGAAAAAAGTAACAAATCGTGTACCCTAGACGCCATAGGGTGTGCATAGGTCCAGTGCGCCAAGTGTAACAAAAACATAGTACCTGAGATCCGCTTCAAGAGTTTCCTGTGAGCACTTCGGCACTGTTCAGAGCTGTAGCTGTGATAAGAAGGAATTAAAGCATGAAAAATAAAATCGTGCATGCAACCAACAAACGATACTCCCCAGTGACCACCAGGAGAGCCCTCCATAGCATGGGACACCGGGCAGGGGTTGCAAAGGTACCAAACTAAGAAAAAAAAAAGGGGGAAAACAAAAATCAAAGAAAATCGAACACCCACCCAAGAAACCCTGTAGGTCAAGTCAAACTCCTTGATCCTACACTTCAGATGCCTCCTGAGAGAAAACTTCCTCAAGGACAAAAATATACAAAATCACTGAAGTACTTGTTAGAAAAAATTCACTTGCTCACAACGCAGTTAGAAAAAGAAGAAAAACCTGTAGGTAGTGGCTTCCCAGCCAATCTGGAATGAATAGACCTGTACCGAACCGGAATCTGCGAAACCCATATATCAGTCTCCCTCTGCCGCTGCTCTCCTGCCCTCTTGACGAACAGCATGTTCATTGGCGTCCAGCCAGGATGATGCATCAGCCGCCGATTCAAAGAAATGAGACTGACCACCCACTATGATCCGGAGCTTCGCTGGGAACAGCATGGCATATGAGGCCCGCAGCCGCTGTAACCTCTTCTTAACATCAATAAATCTTGCTCTTCGCTTTTGCACTTCCGCAGAATAGTCAGGGTAAAACGATACCCGAGCTCCATTAAATAGGATATTGCGGCGCTCCCTCGCTTGTCTGAGCACAATTTCTTTATCCTTATAGTTGAGCAGCCTAGCAATCATGGTGCGTGGCGGGTGTCCTGGCGGTAGGGGCCTAGTTGGTACTCTGTGTGCCCGTTCCACCGAATACAATCGGGTGAAGACCTCCTTTCCGAACACCTGGAGTAACCATTGTTCCACAAACTCAGTGGGATCCCTGCCCTCGGTTTTCTCGGGGAGCCCCACTATACGAACATTGTTTCGTCGTAGACGATTCTCAATGTCGTCAGACTTGAGGTCATTCGCCCTGGCAATCCTGTCAGTGATTTTCACATCCCTTATGAGTGGTGTCAGCTTGTCTTCCAAATCGCTGATGCGTCCTTCAGCGGCAGTAGTGCGTTCCCGCGTCTTCTGCAGGTCATGTCTAATGAACCCCAATTCCTCCTTCAAAGTGCCAAAATTTTCCTGCAATGAGTGTACTGACGCTGTGCATTTATTTACCGCACGCAGTATATCAGCTAGAGAGGGCTGAGCATCACCCTCATCCTCCTCATCCTCCTCCATCATCAACAAGTCCCGCGCTGAGGGGACCTGAGTGTCTACCTCATCCTCTGTCTGCACATGAAAGACTGCAGGGGTGGCTGACATATCTTCCCCGCTCCCATGTGCTGCTGCACTTGTTAATTTCTGGGCATAATAAAGAATATCCTTTGGGGGGTCTTTCCCAGTCCCACGAGGGGTTTTAGGAGGCTTACCCGCGTCCTTTACTTTCTCTGTGCCTCGTGCGCGCTGCGATAGAGGAGCCGCGGCGCCATGTTGGATTTCGGGCGCCCCGGTCTCTAGCTGTTTGCGGGTCAGCATGGCTTCCACGATCGCCGTCGATGTCACCCGGGATGTCCAGAGGGGAACCTGCAACAGGTAGGTCGAATTCCGCAAGGATCAGCTGGCTGGGAAGAGGATCAATAGAGGATTAGTGCGGGAGCTCCGTGATGCACGTCCTCTCACATGCCGCTCTCGGCCACGCCCCCCCACCATCGGATACTCTAATCGTGTGTAAGCGGCATGATAGCTGCTAGCAATAGTCACATGTAAAATTCAACACGCTGGTTGTACCCAACTTTATTGATAGATCAAGCCTGCCCATACATGGTTCGAATCGTGGCCAGTCCCTGCTGACCGGGCCGAGATTTGAAACGTCTATGGCCGGCTTTACCCTTTTTGGTTCTGTTTCTGGATCTGCTTAAAAATGTGTATAATTGGTCAATCAAAGCAAAAAACAAATAAACAGTATGGCCCAGATTCACGTAGAGCGTGTATCCTTGTGCGGGCGTAGCGCATCTCATTTGCGCTACGCCGACGTAACATAGAGAGGCAAGACCAGTATTCACAAAGCACTTGCTCCCTAAGTTACGGCGGCGTAGCGTAAATGGGCCGGCGTAAGCCCGCCTAATTCAAAGTAGGCTGGTAGTGGGCGTGTTGTATTAAAATAAATCGTGACCCCATGTAAATGAAGCGCCGAACGAACGGATCAGAATCACGTCAAATTTTTCACGCCGGCTCAATGCCTACGACGTGAACGTAAACTACGCCCAGCCCCATTCACGTACGACTTATGTAAACGACGTAAAATCCGACGGCAGTTCCGACGTCCATACCCTAACATGACTTAGACCAGCTATTTGGGTGGTTTAACTTTACGCCCGACGTACGCCTTACGTAAATGGTGTAGATTACTGCAACGGGCGTAAGTACATTCGTGAATCGACGTATCTCGCTCATTTACATTTTCAACGCGTAAATCAATGGAAGCGCCCCTTGCGGCCAGCGTAAATATGCACCCAAGATACGACGGCGTAGGAGACTTACGTTAGTCGGATGGAGCCAGAATTCAGGCGTATCTTATTACAAGAATAAGGCGCATAGATACGACGCCGCATCCATGGACTTACGCTGCGTATATAAAGATACGTCGGCGTAAGTCTTTGCGAATCTGGCTATATTTTTTCCTGTTACCCCTCTACCCAGGTTGCCCAAGCCAGTGGCTTACAAGTGCCATACGGCAAATACAACCTTACTATGGAAGCAGACAAACACTGTGAGGCCCCGTACACACGTCCGAGAAACTCGACGAGCAAAACACATCGTTTTGCTCGTTGAGTTCCGTGTGAAGCCGCCGAGGATCTCGGCGAGCCAAGTTTCCCCATTGACTAACGAGGAAATAGAGAACATGTTCTCTATTTTGCTCGACGAGTTCCTCGTCGGTTTCCTCGGACAAAAGTGTACACACGACCGGTTTCCTCGGCTCCCATCGAGTTTCTGGCTGAATTCTGCCGAGAAACTCGGTCGTGTGTACGGGGCCTCATACGTGAAGCCCATAGGCATTCCATTCAATGTTTAGGTTGAAGCTATTAGCTTGTCTCTTTTCTTATGATTGCATTTCTTAATCAGGCCTTTAGACAACGTTACAAGCTCACTGCTCCTTTGATTCCCAATAATATCTATTTTTTAAACTGCATTTGCATATCAATACCTTGCTTGATTTTCTACCACCATATGATGAAAATTGTATCTGTTTCAAAAGCCCTGAGAATACATTTGCAAATATAATTTCCCTAGAGGGAGAAGGCCTTTTTAAAGCAACTTTGATACATTTTTCCTTCTACAGTTCCCATCTTGTCAGTGTATTTTTATTCATATTTTTTTAGTTTTTATTTGCATAACAAGAGCTTGGCTGTGCTTTTGTAAGCGACTTTACCCACATCTTGAAGAATAGAATAGAAACTTAAACTAAATTTGACAAGCAGAAAAAAGTACCCAAAACAGCTCTGTTTTATTTGACGTTTTTCTCTGCTGGCAGCACACAATTATTATGCTTAGTACAAAGAAACAAGCAAAATTCTTGCATTGTTTTGTATTAAGGCGTATTGGGTATAGACTTTAGTATTACTGATATTTTCCTTTCAATTTTATAATGCTAATTTCTGTCTCATTGTTCTACTTGAGCCCAAAATTGTATAAAGCTGTTTGTATTTTAAGGGACCCCTAGATGTAACTTCATATCACTTTTGAAAATTGTCCTTTCTTGAAGAACAAACATACTTTTGTAGTGTATTCAGGTCTTTAACCTCAGCCATACATGCAGGGATTTGAGGATGTGTGTGGCTTGCCCCAGGTGGGGAGGTCTGAACAAAGAAAAACCTTTCAGCATCTTTGATTCAACAGAAGATTCTCTGTTCTTCTCTGTGCATGTGGTAATATAGGTCAGTAGCCAGCGTGTGTCATAATAAGCTGTTAAAAATATAGGGCCAGATTCACGTACCTGAGCCGCGGCGTAACGTATCCCGTTTACGTTGCACCGCCGCAAGTTTTCAGCGTAAGTGCTTGATTCACAAAGCACTTGCCTGTAAACTTACGGTGGTGTAACGTAAAGGCGTCCGGCGCAAGCCCGCCTAATTCAAATGGGGAGTGTACCATTTAAATTAGGCGCGCTCCCGCGCCGGACGTACTGTGCATGCTCCGTTTTGAAATTCCCGCCGTGCTTTGCGCGAAGTGACGCCATTTTTTTGAACGGCGACGTGCGTAACGTACTTTCGTATTCCCGGACGTCTTACGCAAAAAAAAAAAATTGAAATTTGACACGGGAACGACGGCCATACTTTAACATGTTTCGTCTAAAGTTAAGTCATGTAAAAGCAGGTTTAACTTTGGACGGGAAAAAATTACTAGCGACGACGTAACAAACGCGAAAACCGCCGTGGATCGCTGTAAAAGCTCATTTGCATACCCGACGCAGGAAAACGACGCAAACTCGACCCAGCGGCGGCCAAAGTATTGCAGCCTAAGATCCGAAGGCGTACAAAGCCATAAGCCTGTCGGATCTTAGCCAAAAGCCATCGTATCTTGTTTGTGAATCACAAATTAAGATACGACGCGGCAAATTTGAAAATACGCCGGAGTATCATAGATACTCCGGCGTATTTGTTCTGTGAATCTGGCCCATAATATGAAAATAATTAATTTGGCAGTAATTTTATTTTAAAACAACTTGCCTTCCCACCTTTTGATGTGCAAGGCCAACCATGATGAAAACACTCCAAAAATATAAAACCCGACTACAACCAAAAAGTTCTGACACATTTTTAGTGCTGGCTGTGTCCGTATTTGATGGAATTTTTACTTTTTGTGTTTTGGTGGCTGCCAGAAAAAACTGAATGTGAAAGGAAATCCACCAAGCTAACAATAGTAATCATTTTTCTAATTAAGGTTCATTCAGCCTGAGGAATCAATAGATTCTCCCATCCCTTCCACACTAAACAGGGTGGGTGAGGAAATCTCCCCTACTGGCTATTGTATTTGAAACAGCGGTTGCTGCCGCTACTGTTCGACTACCTGGCCAATGACTGCATCTGATTGGCTGCAATCACTAACTGGCCAATAATCTTCAATGTGTTTTTATTTATTTTCTACTCTTTAAGTTTGTCGAGCCAGATTGTGCTGTCAGAGCCAGTTCACACTGGGGCGACCTGGGATCCGACTTCAAGTCACCCCAAGTTGCCCCAAGTCACAAGTCGTCGAGAAAATGAATGGAAGTGAATGGGAGCTGTCTTAATGTACACTACTGAAGTCGTTCCGACTTCAGAAAAGGTTCCTGTACTACTTCAATCTGACTTCTAGGCAACTTGTAGGCAACTTGTACCCATTGATTTTTTTAATGGAAGTCGCCTCAGAAGTCGGATCACTGTCTTAACTGAAGCAACAATACAGGAAGATAACATACATTTCTCAGGCAAACCCCTCCCTCCCACAGAGCTGATTGTTGTTTGATTGGCCACTGGAAAGACTCCTATCCTGGAGGCGACTTGAAGTTGCCTTGTACTGTCCTGGAGGCAACTTGAAGTTGCCTTGTAAGTTGCCTGATGATTCATACTCAAGTCGTGTCTAAGTTGCCTCCCAAAGTCGTGCTGGAAGTCGTGTTGCCCCTGTGTGAATGGGCTCTCAGGGTTATCCATTGCTTGAATGTCGGTTGATCCATCCTACTGCCAGCATTAGTGGAAAGGTTTACCCCTACTGTCAAGATTTTACTACTGTCTGTTTACATGAGGGACATTTCCCCTCATTTCCTGTTGAGATGACAGGTGTTAGACAGAACAAGAAGAAAAGAGAAATCTCCTTCACAGGGACACAAACAGCTTTTAAAAAAGTCGAAATCAGAGGTTCTGGCGATGGGCATTATTATTAGGCTGTGTGCGGTTGGAAATTTTGTACTTAAAGCCCATGTAAAGTCTCAAATTAAAGCGGAGGTCCGCCAATTTTTTTTTTTTTAAAGTACAGCACTTTGAGATGCACCATTATTGAATGTGTGGTGGTTTAAAATAGGTTAAAGCAACCTTAAAGCGGAGTTTCGCCAAAAAAAAAAGTATATTAATAGTCAGCAGCTACAAATACTGCAACTGCTGACTTTTAAAATAAGGACACTTACCTGTCCAGGGTGTCTGGGTTGTCGGCACCCAAAGCCACAGAACAGTAGAACTCAACCTTTTAAAAGTGACATTAAAAATGCTAAATAGCAGATTCTTGGCCAGCTTCATGAAGTCACTCAGGTTCTCTGGCATGCTGCCTGGGTGGCCAGGAAAGGGATGGCAAAAAGCATGTGCCATTCTGTTCTCCCGAACCATACCTGATCACATGCCTTCAACATTTGGAGACTACATTGCAAATGAGGGCAGTAAAGCCTCACTACTTGCAAGGCACCTTGTCCCCATGTTGAGAAGACAAGGCCTCACCCCAACATTCGTGCCCCAATAGGATGTAGGAGCCTTTATGGAGGGAAGTGCTCCTATCGTCTCTAAAATCCCCCTGTTGTAATATTCCCTTTGAAAATGAGTACACAGTACATTGGCATCCCTTTTTAAAGTGGTTGTATACCCTCTACTAGTACTTGCACCTACAGGTAAGCCTACATTAAGGCTTACCTGTAGGTGCTTGCAATGTCTCCTTAACCTAAATGGTTTGCAGAAAAGCGGGCGCCGATGTCTACGCTACATGCGGAAATGTGCACATGCGCTGGGATTGAGCCGATCCGCGCGCATGTGCGGGAGTGACGTCATCGCCGGTCCGACCAATCACAGCGCCGGAGCGGCGATACCCGGAAGTCACTCCAGGTATCATGGTGGCGCTGGAGGACATGTCCGAGGACCGATGCGGGGGCTTCACTCTAAGGAAAGTAATTTATAATGAGCTAGTCATACTAGCTCATTATGCCTTTGCCTTGCAGGGGGTTTTTTTTATATAATTTTTAAGGGTATACAACCGCTTTAATCTATCACAGAAAGAGTTCAAATTAAATAAAGAAACCAACAAATAAACAGTGTTGCTCAGTATAAAATCACTACTACGTTGATCCACTGCCCACATCTTCTTCCTTCCACACTACTGTTTGGTCAATAATGTCACTCAGGATGCCTGTCTGATTTTTTTGAAAACAGAAGCTACAGCCCTAAATGACACATCCCTGGCCTGTTCGTTTACAAACAGCAGCCAGGGATTTGAGCCAAATCTGTCCAAATTGTTCAGCAGTTTACTGAACTGCAAACAGTTTGGCAACATATGTTTGACCCAACCCCACAGCTTATTCTAAAGAAACTTAACTACATGTATTTGCAGAATAAGGACCTATTTAAATTACAATTAAAAATTCTGCGGCCGGCCAGCTACAGTACACACGCAATCTAACAGCAGGACGTATCGCGTGGTGACGTCAGCACTTCGCTCCTTTTGGGAGGAGCAACTTGCCTTTTTTTGTTTTTATAACAAACCAACCAACCGGGTTTTACCTATGGAGAATTGTGTATGTAATTTTTTTGAGACAAATTGCTACCCCTGAGTCATGATCTGGCTGGTAGAGGAGGATTTCTCAGCTGTGACCCCACTCGGATGGCCCTGCTGGTGGAGCGATCGGACTACCCTTTGGAATCACTGCGAAGAAAAGTCCTTGTCTGGGTGTAAGCTACAGGCTATACTGGTCTGTGCAGCTGGCAAGCGCACACTTCTTTCGGTGGTGGATTCATGGGGCCAGATTCGCAAAAGAATTACGCCGGTGTATCTACAGATACACCGGTGTATTTCGAAAATCCCGCCGGCGTATCATTGTTTTGTATTCTCAAAACAAGATACGTCGGAATTAGGCTAGGATCCGACTGGTGTAAGTCACTTACACCGTCGGATCCTAAATGCAATACTACCCTGGCCGCTAGGTGGCGTTTACGTTGATTTCAGCGTCGGATATGCGAATGAGCCGATACGCCGATTCCCGAACGTTTTTGCGCCGCTTCGCCATAGTTTACGTTGTTTCCGTAAGCGTAAGGTTACCCCTGCTATATGAGGGGTAACCTTACGTCGGTCCGCCGTATGCCGTGTTAAGTATGGCCGTCGGGACAGCGTCGGGTTTTTCCGTCGTTTACGTCATTTACGTAACTCGTCGCGAATAGGGCTGTGCGTTAATTATGTTCACGTCGCAACCAATGTATTTGCGGCGTACTACGGAGCATGCGCAGTGGCCTACGTTTAAGGCCGGCGCATGCGCAGTTCGTTTGGCACGGGGGCGCGCTTAATTTAAATACAAGCCGCCCCCTTTGATTTACGCAGGGATACGCCGGGCCATTTAGACTACGCCGCCACAAATTACGGAGCAAGTGCTTGGAGAATACGGCACTTGCTCCAGTAAGTTGCGGCGGCGTAGTGTTAATGGCATACGCTCGTAGATACGCTGATCTACGAGAATCTGGGCCATGGTGTTTTGCAGAGCTTTTTTTTCTCAGAAAATAGGTGCAGGAACTCAACCACGACCCGGTTCATATTTCACAAACAGTAGAAGGGTCTTAAAGGGGCATTAAATACCAGGATTGCATTCCATACATAGTGCAGAATTCAGGGGGTTACATACAGAGTGCAGAGCTGTCATTTGTAAACACAGAAACCAGACTTCTGTGTTTACAAGTGATTGTGGTGAGCAGGCACCAAAGGGTCTGAGCCAGAGGTGGTGGAACTGAGGGCCAGATTCACAAATAAGATACGACGGCGTTTCTCTGTTTCTATCTATGCGACTGATTCATAGAATCAGTTACGCATAGATAGCCAGAAGATCCGACAGGTGTAATTGTTTTACACTGTCGGATCTTAGGATGCAGTACCGCGGCCGCCGCTGGGGGGAGTTTGCGTCTTAAACCAGCGTTGGGTATGCAAATTAGGAGTTACGGCCGATCCACAATGGTTTTTCGCGTTCGCTACGTCGCCACTAGTATAGTTTCCCGTCGCTAAGTTATACTTTTTTTTGGTGCCTTAACTTTAGTCATTGCTGTCTAAAGTATGGCCGTCGTTCCCGCGTCGAAATTTAAAAATCAACGTCGTTTGCGCAAGCCGTCCGGGAATACGGAATTACGCTACGCGCGTCGCAGGTTCAAAAAATGACGTCACGGCGCGCAAAGCACGGAGGGAGTTAGGAAACGGAGCATGCGCCGGAGGCCGCGGGCGTAGGTTTTCATCGCAAGTGCTTGGTGAATCAGGCACTTGCGATGAAAAATTGCGGCGGTGTAACTTATCTAGGATAAGTTACGCCGCCGCGATTCTACGTGAATCTGGCCCAATGTTCCTCCAAGTTCCCCCTGAAAAAAAGCCCTGGTGTTTTGAGAGTCACATGAAGTTTGATAAATTCACATACAGATTCACTGTCGTATTGGAGCTTTCTCCTGCAAAAGAATTTGTATCTCGGATTTGCTTGGATTTCTTTTTTTGTAAAAGACCTAGGGCCAAATTCTCAAAAAACCTGCCTAACTTAAATTTCAGCAGTTAAGTTACACTGACTTAAAATCTCTACCTAAGTGCCCGATCGTCAAAGCACTTACCTAGAAATTTCAGGCCGTGTAACTTAAGTGCCGCTGTCGTAAGGCGGTCCTCCTCTCCTGGGGGCGTTTAAAATTTAAATGAGGCGCGCTCCCGCGCCGGCCGTACTGCGCATGCGTGTGACGTCATTTTCCCGACGTGCAGCGCGCGAACGTAATTAACGCCGGGCGGCTTTGAGAATTTCGACGGGACACTAAAGTTGCGACGGGTGAAAAAAAAAAGACGCGCCGGGAAAACAAATAATTATAAAAAAAATGACAGCGTCGCTCAGCATGCATTCCTGAGAGGGAGAACTCCATGCCAATTTTCAAAGAAAAAACTGGCATGGGTTCCCCCCCCAGGAGCATACCAGGCCCTTAGGTCTGGTATGGGTTGTAAGGAGACCCCCCCACGCCGAAAAATTGACGTAGGGGGTCCCCCTACAATCCATACCAGACCCGTATCCAAAGCACGCTACCCGGCCGGTCAGGAAGGGAGTGGGGACGAGCGAGCGCCCCCCCCCCCTCCTGAGCCGTGCCAGGCCGCATGCCCTCAACATGGGGGGGTTGGGTGCTCTGGAGCAGGGGGGCGCACTGCGGGCCCCCCCACCCCAGAGCACCCTGTCCCCATGTTGATGAGGACAGGACCTCTTCCCGACAACCCTTGCCGTTGGTTGTCGGGGTCTGCGGGCGGGGGCTTATCGGAATCTGGGAGTCCCCTTTAATAAGGGGGCCCCCAGATACCGGCCCCCCCACCCTAAGTGAATGGATATGGGGTACATCGTACCCCTATCCATTCACCTGGAGGCAAAAAGTAAAAGTTAGTAAACACACAACACAAGGCTTTTTAAAATAATTTATTATTCTGCTCCGGATGCCCCCCCTGTCTTCTTTATTAGCTCTATTTCCAGGGGGGGCTTCTTCTTCCACTCTCCGGGGGTCTTCTTCCACTCTCTGGGGGGGTTTCTTCTTCCGCTCTCCGGGGGGGGGGGCTTCTCCGCTCTCCGGGGGGCTTCTTCCATCTTCTCCCCTCTTCCGCTGTTGACTCGGCGAACCCCGGTTCTTCTCCAGCTGTCCGGTGCCTTCTTCTTCAGCGCTGGCTGCCTGCTATGTTTGTGTGTTAGCTCAATTAGTAACAGGCAGCCGGCACGGTCTTCTGTGACGTCAGGGTCTTCTGTTCTTCTCCCCTCTTCCGATGTTGACTCGTCGCATCTTGTCGCTGTAATGATGGAAGTGCGCCTTGCATCCCATTTATATAGGCATCACCGTCCCATCATGCACCGGTAGGTACCCATGTGGTGGGTGCCTACCCACGTGCACCCACCACGTGGGTACCTGCTGGAGCATGATGGGACGGTGATGCCTATATAAATGGGATGCAAGGCGCGCTTCCATCATTACAGCGACAAGATGCGACGAGTCAACATCGGAAGAGGTGTTGTGTGTTTACTAACTTTTACTTTTTGCCTCCAGGTGAATGGATAGGGGTACGATGTACCCCATATCCATTCACTTAGGGTGGGGGGCCGGTATCTGGGGGCCCCCTTATTAAAGGGGACTCCCAGATTCCGATAAGCCCCCGCCCGCAGACCCCGACAACCAACGGCAAGGGTTGTCGGGAAGAGGTCCTGTCCTCATCAACATGGGGACAGGGTGCTCTGGGGTGGGGGGGCCCGCAGTGCGCCCCCCTGCCCCAGAGCACCCAACCCCCCCATGTTGAGGGCATGCGGCCTGGCACGGCTCAGGAGGGGGGGGGGGCGCTCGCTCGTCCCCACTCCCTTCCTGACCGGCCGGGTAGCGTGCTTTGGATACGGGTCTGGTATGGATTGTAGGGGGACCCCCTACGTCAATTTTTCGGCGTGGGGGGGTCTCCTTACAACCCATGCATTCCCGAGTTCTCCCTCGGGAATGCATACCAAATGCCGTCGCTGGAATGGGCCTTTACAATGTGTGACTAATTTTACACATTATAAAACCAGCCCTAGTTTTGCGCAGGCAAATTCGGAACTTACGCAGAAATCACAGTGATGAAATGCTTTGAAAATCTGCTTAAGTCCTCATTTGCATACGCAAAGCTGCATTTCAATGAGAAATGCCCCCAGTGGCGGATGCGGTACTGCATCCTAAAATCTGACCGTGTAAGTGTCTTACACATGTCAGATTTTCTGCCTA
The DNA here is from genome assembly GCF_905171775.1 of Rana temporaria. Taxonomy (NCBI): domain Eukaryota; kingdom Metazoa; phylum Chordata; class Amphibia; order Anura; family Ranidae; genus Rana; species Rana temporaria. The sequence goes on from NC_053493.1 coordinate 329,391,823, forward strand.
ACTTTGGAAAAAGCCTTTTGAGAATCGTTTCCAAAGTTAGGCACAGAGATAAGCAGGCTGAACAGCAGTTAAGTCTGCATATCTCTTTTGAGAATCAGGCCCCTTGTGCCTTGGATATTTGAATTCTTTTTTACAGGATTTTTACACAGGATTAGCATTAATTTATTCAATGGGAATCACTTATATTCCACGTTTGGACTTTCTTTATTTTACAGTTTATTCCACAGTCTATTCACAGGATCATATATCACATATGTGTGGGGATATAATTATTTACTGATTTTTTATGTGTTAGGTTTCCACTATTTATTTATTTATTCATTAATTAATTAGAGCGCAACTATTACTTATTTCTATTCATATGCATGCACTTATTAAATATAACAATGACAAGGAAATGTTCAAAATACAGTCATGACAGCTAATTTCATTTTTCACCAACCTAAACAAAATTTTAATTAGAAGCTATTTGTTCTTGGGGAGGAAAAGATTACAGCGCACACATAATAAAATGACATTTAAATACTGCAAGGCTATTTAAAACACCTGAACATATTCAGCAAAAAATATGGGGATTTGGTCACACTATATGGCCACATAGTGCTTAAAGTGATTGTAACCCCCCCCCCCCCCCAAGAAAAAAGAAAAAAACCTGCAAGACAAAGGCATAATGAGCTAGTATAACTAGCATACTAGCTCATTATGAATTACTTACCTTATATCGAAGCCATCCCTGTGCCCCCCTCCGGCCGCAGACATCTCCCCCAGAGGTTACTTCCGGGTATCGCCACTCCGGCGCTGTGATTGGCCACATGCGCGCAGGAGCCGTCAAAACCAGCATTATCCATTCTAATAACCGTCATTCTCAGTGCGCCTGTGCCGATGTCTACCTTAGCCTTAATCTAGGTTTACCTGTAGATGCATTAGAGAGGATTTACAACCACTTTAAGCCCACTACTGCGTCAAAGTACCTCATTGTTATTTGCTATTTGTTCTTGAACAATTATCGCATATCCATCACTTGCATTGGACTTCATTATGTAAGGAACAGGTGTCAAATTGGCGGCCCTCCAGCTGTTGCAAAACTATAAGTCCCATGAGGCATTGCAAGGCTGACAGTTACAAACATGACTCCCACAGACAGAGGCATGATGGGACTCGTAGTTCCACAACAGCTAGAGGGCTGCCAATGGTGAGGCTGCATTCATGGCAATGGTGAGGCTGCATTCATGGCAATGGTGAGGCATCAGATGAGCACTGATTATGTTGTATTGATGGGCACTGACCATTATTTTGCTTCACATTTCTTTATTTAAAAAAAAAAATTCCTGAAACTTTCCTCTTAGGGCTCTTTCACACAGAGCGGACCGTTTCTGGGTCCGCTCCGTGTGTCTCCGTCGGCTCAGCGGGGATACCCGCTGAGCTGTCGGCGGATAGGGCGGTCTCCGCACACAGTGCAGAGACCGCCCTGTCTCAGCTCCGCTCTGCCCTATGGGGAACCGGATGCAGACGGACCGTCTGTCCGTCTGCATCAGTTCCGTTCCGCCGGACGGAAGAAAAATAGGGTTTTCTTCCGTCCGAAAACCGGATCCCGGCGGACGTTAGCGGATGCTCCATCCGCTAACGGACGCCATCCCATAGGGATGTATTACAAGTCCGTTAATGGACTTGTAATAACGGACAGGCGGAGCGGACGTCTGAAAGGGGCCTTAAAGTGAATATGCGTGTTATACATCGATAAATACAGTATATCCAAATAAGATGCCCAAGCTCATCCTTAGTCCTGAGCGGCACTCTGGGATTTGTTGGGGGCCACAAAAGATATATATATACAAATAACATTCCCAAGCTCATCTCTTCACCACACACAGTCACAAAACCAAGAGAATTCTTTTTGGGCAGTGTATTAGTGCTCGGACGAACACACTTAGGCTAAATTTTAATAGTTCAAAGAATGTCAGGCAAAATGGTCGGCCCTCACACATGTTCACTTCTTCAAATCTGGCCCTCTTTGAAAAAGTTTAGACACCCCTGGTCTAGGTTATCTGCCATATAATAGCCTAGTATTCACATCAGTTACTTTGCTGCAGTTTGATGGAATCTGTGCTTGTTTAATATTGTTGGCGCATTGTTATTTTTTTTTTTGTTACAACATATTTTTTTTTACAACATATACAACATAGTTTTTTTTACAACATGTTTGTTTAATTTTCAATCTAATAGTCTGGTGTTTTTTCATAGGCCAATATAGTTGGTAATATTCTAAATGTAGTCTAATGTAGATTTTTGCAGTAACCAGGTCAGTCAGAGGGGAAAAAGCGGTTCTCAGAGTCAGAGAGCAGAGGACCTATGATTCCAAGTGGCTTCTTTAGGGGTAAGCACTGCACATGGTTGAAAAGATGGTGACTAGTGCCCCTTTCACACTGACAAACTGATCAGATCAGCCTGTTAGCTTTTCAGGCGGACCTGATTGGACCATCCATAGCTCTCTATGGAGCAGCAGATCTGATTCTGTCCACTAAAAACAGACGGATGGGGATCCCTTCTATCTGGCAGGTCTGACCGGATGACAGCCGGATGGAAATGGACAGGCTGCCCCATAGAGACCAGAGGGCTGTGTCTGTATAGCAGAGCGGACACAGACCTGTCATCTGCCTGCTCAGCGGGGATCACCCAAGAGAGCCCCTGCTAAGCAGGCGGATTCACTTGACAGGGTCCGCCCATTCTGAAAGGGGCCTTATGCCGCGTACACACGATCGGTTTGTCTGATGAAAAAAATCCATCAGTCCGTTTTCATCGGATGGACCGATCGTGTGTACAGGGCATTAGGCTGGTGTTAAAGCTTGGTGAGGAGAGTCTATCATGCAGGGCACTAAATAAACTGGTCAGCAATGAAAATGTAAAGCAAATCATAGTAAGCCAACTTCCTCACCTAATTTCATCTAGACCCATTTATCTACTCAGATGACTGAGTTCCTCCTAGGGTTTGTTTTTTTTGCTTTAACTGTACCTACTGAAAAATATTGTAACTCCAGCAGCATAGCATAACATAATTAATGCATCCACAACGGATCATTTATTTCCGAGTTCTCATGATAACATTAGCTTTGGGGATATCTCCATGTCAATAATGGTCCTATTTTTCTCTCTATTGATTTTACTATTCTTCTGATGGTTTAGGTGAGCTTCATACTACAGTTTACCACTGTCTAGACTATGGCAATTGGCTTTTGGCTCTTGAGACTCCTTAGCACATGCTTCATTGCAAAGGTGACTGGCCTTAAAGGGGCACCATAACTTTTCACAAATACATAAGTAGGCACACCAAACTCAAACAGAATGTACAGAAAACCTTATATGGATGCTATGACAAATAAATACCAATATATATATATACAGATATCTGCCAATGACACACACATAAAGTATAGAAACAGCAGAAATTAACATGCAAAGTGCAACAATATATTTAAATACTGTAAAAAACTTAAAAAATATATATTGTGAAATGCAATCAAAACTGTATTGAATACACATCTCAAATAGCCTATAGATATGCTGACATAATCTCAACTGAGGAAAGGTTCTGCCAATCGGAGCTCTGATCCTGCTTTTCTGCAAACATTACTTGACAAAATGACTAGGCTTATAGTCACATGAACAGAACAGGAGAATTGATGGTTGAGTATGATGCCTTGTACACACAACCATTTTTTTCGGCAGGAAAAAAAAAAACGTTTTTCCTGACGTGATTCCTCTTCAGCCTGAGGCTCCATGCACACTAGGAGCAGAAAAAAGTCAACTTTTTTAGCTTGAAAAACGTGGCATAAAAGACGCAAAATGAAAGCATATTGTACAAAGTTTAGGCGAGTCTATGAGAGTTTAGGCGAGTCTATGAGAGTTTAGTTTATAGGCGTTTTTTGCACTACACTCCACTCTGCAAAAGTTTTTACTCCCACAACACACCTAAAAAACGTTGGCACTTGACGTTCAGAGGAGATAAGAGGAGTTTAGGAGAGACTGACGTTTTTACAGCTCCTAAACTCCTCCAGGAAACGCGATAGAGAAGGGTTTTTTTTCCTGCCTCTGAACGTCCCTGACAGAAAACTCCTGTAGCAGTCAATAATGTGCAAAGACACATAGAGCACAATAGAAGTGCTTCTAGAGCAGGGTTTCTCAACTCCAGTCCTCAAGGCGCCCCAACAGGTCATGTTTTCAGGCTTTCCATTATTTTGCACAGGTGATTTAATCAGTTTCACTGCCTTAGTAATTACCACAGCTGTTTCATCTGAGGGAAATCCTGAAAACATGACCTGTTGGGGCGCCTTGAGGACTGGAGTTGAGAAACACTGTTCTAGAGGCAGGAGAAAAAAACGTCAAACGTCCAGTGTGCATGGAGCCTGACTTGCATACACACGTTCATGCAAAAAAAGTCTGACCAAAGCACGGTGACATACAACACGTACAACGGGACTATAAAAAGGGGAAGTTCCTTTCAAATGGCACCACCCTTTGGGCTGCTTTCGGGCTGCTTACTTGATTCTGAGTATGCACGTTTTTTTCCCTTCGGAAAAGCATACACACAACCATTTTTCGTGACGAGAAAAGGACTGAGGGAAAACACGAGGAGAAAAAAGAGAGCTGGTTTCAATTTTTTTGCGGGCAGTTTTTTCGTTGAGAAAACTCCTAGGGAGCATACACATGACCGGTTTTCACAACCAATATAAACAATGGCAGTTTTCTCGCCGTGAAAACCGGTCGTGTGTACATAAGTCTCCTTTAATTGCTGGTTGCAGGACAATAAACAGTAACAATTATTAGTATTATTTCCATGTTGGTATTTATTCTTCCAAGATACAAATATAGTATATATAAACAGCACATACCGTATTTATCGCGGTATAACGCGCTCCCGCGTATACCTCGCACCCCTAAAGTGGCCCCTAATCCTGTGGAAAAAACGTTTTTTTGTACTTACAGTTTTGGTGTCTTGCGCGGCGTCCATCGGCGGCCTCGTCGGGTCTGGCGTCCTTCTGCGGCTTCGGGTGTCCTCTTCGGCGGGTCCGGTGTCCTCTTCGGCCGGTCTGCGGCGGGTCCGGTGTCCTCTTCGGCGGGTCCGGTGTCCTCTTCGGCGGGTCCGGTGTCCTCTTCGGCGGGTCCGGCGTCCTTCTGCGGCGTCCTCGCGGCATCCTCGCGTCCTTCCCGCCACGAGTTTGAATACTGCGCCGGCATATACCGAGCGCAGTACACTCGTGAATATTCGGGGAGGCTCGGCAACTGTCGCGCTGACGTCCTGTATTTACAGGACGTCAGTGTCGAGATGCGCCGAGTCTGCCCGAAGATTCACGAGTGTACTGCGCTCGGTATATGCCGGTGCAGTATTCAAACTCGTGGCGGGAAAGCGGGTATCGGCGTATATCGCGCACCCACGATTTTGCCCTGATTTTCAGGGCAAAATAGTGCGCGGTATACGCCGATAAATACGGTACGTTATATCTATACCTTTAAAACGTGTGTGTGGATAATCTATCGTTAAACACTTCTCCTATCACACAGCTAAAATGCGATATACAAAACAGATATAGGATATGTTTAGGTTTTACCGCCATGTGAGAATGTGTTGCTTGTCAATGTCTGCAGTAACTGATGACATTATAACTATTAGAAGAACTCATGCTGATTTTTTATCAAACACAGAAGGTAGATAAAGGGAATGACAGTAATGACAAATAAACCAGATTCATGAGCTTATTCTAAGACAGAGAAGGAACACTGAAGGCAGACACCTTCAATACCTACAATTTCCTACAATAAATATAGTAGGAAATTAATTTCACATGTGGGCTATACATAGTAAGTTTTACATAGAGTGTGTATAGGTGTGTGTGTATATATACTGTGTGTGTATATATATATATATATATATATATATATATATATATATAGATAGATAGACACAGGGAAATAGGTGCTGGAACTCAACCCCGACCCCCCAAAGACCCCCTCCACCATGCACACCCTCAAACCGCATCAAATATTGGGTGTGGTCAGTCAAATTTCACTAACAGTAGGAGGGAAACATTATGTACATAGTGCAGAGTTCAGGGGTGCACTGTATACAAAGTGCAGAGTTCAAGAGTGCACTACACACAGAGAGCAGACCCCAAATGCACCCATCTACTCCTTAGAAGCTCCACCATCTTCCACAAGTTTTACTTTTGTTGCTGTTTTACCCTGAAGTACCCAGCTGGCTCTAGCATCTTCCCATGCACTGTCGGTGGCTCAACCAGTCTCACTTTCAGGGGGATCATCCGGTAGGGGGGTGTTGGCATCCACACTGCACCCCAGGCACCTGCATCTCCCTCGTCCTCATCTTGCACTAAGTGGGAGCCACTCAGGAAATCAGATCTGTAGGAGCCGATAGGAGTCAAGTTGTCACTTGTAAATGCAGAAGCTGTGATAATGGTGAGCAGGGAGCAGAGGGTCTGAGCCAGAGGTGGTGTAATGCAGTTCCACCAAGTTCCACCAAGTTTCACCTAAGAAAAAGCCCTTTATAGACACACTGTAAGGGGGAAGGCTCAAATGGTGGGGGCAGTAGAAATAACATGCACAAGACATGGACACCCAGAAAGATCCATGTAGGCTTTGTCCTGTGCTTTTTTTTAGCAAGGCAGTAAACACACAATTTATTGCAGGAGCACTTTGTAAAGTCCATAGTATAAACAAAACAAAAATCTGCTTGTCTGTGCCACAAACAAAACTTATGTCAGTTTCTGACTAACAGAGTATGCACTAATGGGTTCCCCAAGACAAACAGGCAGCATGTTTACCTTTAGAGCATTCTGTCAGCTGTCAGCCTTTTCTCCTAGCAGCATACCTCTAGTATAAGCCTTCTCAAATATCAAATGGTCTGTGGACAGCTGACTAATTGGTGAGATATGGCTAACTGGTAAACCAAGGAACAAGGATGTAGGAGGTTTTATCAAACCCAAAGCTCTACAAAGCCTCCAGGCTCCAGGGCCTACACAGAACTTAAAGTGGTTCTAAAGTTTTGTTAATAAAAAAAAATCATATTCTGGTCCCTTAAAGCAGATTAAACAGCACAGTGCATGTGCTGTGTAATCTGCCCCCTCTAAACTGTAAAAAAAACGAATATGCCGCTTTCTGTAAGTCCTCTCAAAACAGACCACGATAACCAGGACTGCTCCGCCCTAATCACCGTGGTCAAAGTGCCTCCCTCTGTGATAGGCTGCCCTGCTCTGCTCTATTCTCTCCCCCCTTACCCCCCTCCATCCTGCCTGTAACCCCCCTCTCTGTCTCCGCTCAGCCCCACCCCCCGCCACTATTATTGAGAATAAAAAAATTATCATTGTCACTGCCAGCCCCTCTATTAGAGGCTGGCATACCACACTGTGTTAAGCATTTTTAAAACAGAGCTGTAAATATCCATTGTTTAGACTACAGGCTGGTCACGTGACTCACGACCGTTTTACAACTGAGACATTGCTTTTGCGGGTAGAGCCAAGTGGCCACATGATCTCCCCGGCTGACGTCAGAGGGAGATCACGGCTCCTCCTGCAGAAGCAATCCATCGGAGGTGGAAAGCGGCCGCCAGTCACGTGACTGGCCTGAAGACAGCTGGAAATCTGTATTCACATCGCTCGTTTTAAAAAATGATTAACACAGTGTGCTATGCCAGCCTTTAATAGAGGGGTTGGCATAGACTTTTACAAATGGGTTCACAAACCCTTTAAAGTGTTTGACCTTAATGCATTATACACATTTCTCCGGAATTGCTGACCATTGTGACTATCAAGAGGCGGTCCAGAGCAACGAAGTGCAAGCAGACACGGGAGCAGGTGCACGTAGAAAGAAATAGGCTATAGGAAGCTGGATGAGATCAGCAGTGCTGTGTTGCAAAAAAACAACAACACACATTACAATTGTTTGTAATGCACAGTGCTTTGGCAAACTAAATGCCATCAATTTAGGGTTTTAGATCTAAGAGGCAGTTCAGGCAGTTCAGAGATTGTGGTTTTGCCCATTAGGTTTTTGTCTATCTTTGGAAGCATTAAATGATTGGATTGTTGATAGAACACCAACCACAGGATGGGCTGTGGGTGTCTAAAATAGCGCAGTGCCGCGTCCTGAATAGATTGGGACAACAGGTGTTGAAAAAATGGACTTTATAGGCACTAATTATAAAAATACAAATACATTTATTAACATATAACCCATAAAGGTTTGTTAAAAAAGAAAACACATACAATACACACAATAAAAGCTTAAAAAGAGAGCTGCAGCAGCAACTGCAGAGACCACATATTAATCAAATAAAGGTCCAGGAAGTCAACACATCTCACAAAGGACATGAATAACTGTAATGCATGATACGACAACTGTTAGCTCGACATTTTTCGCGGCAACCGCTTCTTCGGGAGCTTGGTAGTATCTCTAAGGGGAGACAGACTTTTATTGGTTTTGGATTTACATGGCATTATAACACATTATTAAAATGCAACATAACATTTAAAGACTGCATTATATCAACAAAGAGTTGATATACATATAGAACCATAGAGCACCATTAGAATCAATCAGAACATGCAAACAGAATAGGGGGGGGGTATCAAGGGGTCAACACCAAAGGGTCACATGCAAAGGCGCTGCAGAGAGATGTGGGGACACACCCAATAGAATGAGGTGAAAGAAGTGTATATTATATTATCATAAGAAGGGTCTGTGGATATTGAAATATTGAAAAATCAATATAATGTAATATATTATCCACATATAAAACTGTCCAATTAAAGTAAAAAGTATCCAAGTGGTTAAGATGATCCCTGTAGAACCAGCCTGAAAGGTTTCCCTTCAAGAACGTTATCCCACCAAAAGCCGGAAAATAACCGAATGGAATACCCTTACCGGATAGGATGGACCCAAACTACACCATACGATGGTGGGTCATGAATGCGTGAAGAGCCAATTGCTCAATCTGGTCATTGTTCCTGGAGGGTTCTACCTTCTATTAGGCTAATGTCCTCTTTGACAGAAGGCTAGAAGAATAGGCTTCCAGGAAACGCACTCCACTCCAATTCAAAATGGGGGGACCAAAAATCAGCTATTCTGAAACCCAATGGGCTCCAAATATAGGGGAAAAAATGAAGGGAAGACAAGGAGAACAACTCCTCATAGAGTAAAAAGGTTTTAAAATGTATTCCAAAAAATCAAAACATTAAATCAAAAGTTTAAAATAATGATAAAAATTCATCCAAAACACCACATCCAAAAATTATAATAAAATATGAAAATTGCATTAATTCATATAGTTTGCACAGTGTGGACCAGTTGTATGTGCCCGACCGGTTTTGTCTGCCAATACTTCAACAGGGGCAGGCGCATACCCCTTATGATAATATAATATACACTTCTTTCACCTTATTCTATCGGGTGTGTCCCCACATCTCTCTGCAGCGCCTTTGCATGTGACCCTTTGGTGTTGACCCCTTGATACCCCCCCCCCCCCTATTCTGTTTGCATGTTCTGATTGATTCTAATGGTGCTTTAAAGCAGATGGTACAGCTAATTATTTTGTATATGATATGATGTAGTCTTTAAATGTTATGTTGCATTTTAATAATGTGTTATAATGCCATGTAAATCCAAAACCAATAAAAGTCTGTCTCCCCTTAAAGATACTACCAAGCTCCCGAAGAAGCGACGCCGCGAAACATGTCGAGCTAACAGTTGTCGTATCATGCATTACAGTTATTCATGCCCTTTGTGAGATGTGTTGACTTTCTGGACCTTTATTGGATTAATATATGGTCTCTGCAGTTGACGCTGCAGTTCTCTTTTTAAGCTTTAATTTTATGTATTGTATGTGTTTTCTTTTTTAACAAACCTTTACGGGTTATATGTTAATACATTTATTTGTATTTTTATAATTGGTGCCTATAAAATCAATTTGTTTCTATCTTTGGAAGCATTTACCCTACAAATACAAATTTTAAATCATTTTTATGTTGAATGATTTCCAGAAGTGTGAACAACTAGCAACAAGTTTATGATCCTTCAATAACCTTTCTAACATATAATATTATTTATATTGGGCCTTCACTGTTATAGCACCTTGTGAGATTGTTGCTTCAATTTCCTATTAACTTTTGTGCAGATTTCTTCAAGATACATTCCTGTAAATGATAATAAATTCATGTGGTAATAGATTTCTTGATGGCATCTTAGAATCCTATACAAAGGTTTCCAAGAAGTTAAAGTGAAGGCATGCTCTTGCTTCTTCATCAGATTGATTTTGAAGCATGCATTTATTGATCTGTGGCTCAGCTTTTATCAGCACATAGAATACCAGTGATGTTATTTTGATAAATCAGATGCTAGAGGTCAAGTGCGCAGGGTAACAGTTGTGATATAGTCAGTCTGAAGTCAACTAATTTTAACTATAGAATAATAATTTTAATATAAGAATAATAACAATATGAGCAATAATTATATTTTCAGAATGGTTGCTAATGCTGTATATGCAACAAATTCATATCTTCCTTCCCATCTCTGTAGAATGATGATGTAATGTTCTACCTTCATTAAAAACTGCCAAAAAAAAGAAAATCACTAATTGGCAATTTGAATTACGAGTTACAGTATTAGGGAAATTATAGTGTATTATTGTGCTCTGCTCATCTCTATTCTTTTTTTTTTTTTTTTTTAACACTGCCAAAAATGTAGAGGCTGATCTGCTGGCAGCCTTAAGATTTACTTAACCACTTGCTTACTGGGCACATATACCCCCCTCCTGCCCAGGTGAAATTTCAGCTTTCGGCACTGCATCGCTTTAACTAACAATTGCGCGGTCGTGCGACGTGGCTCCCAAACAAAATTGACGTCCTTTTTTCCCCACAAGTAGAGCTTTCTTTTGGTGGTATTTGATTGCCTGTGCGGTTTTTATTTTTTGCGCTATAAACAAAAAAGTGAGACAATTTTGAAAAAAATACAATATTTTTTACTTCTTGCTATAATAAATATCCCAATTTAAAAACAAAAACATTTTTTTTTCTCAGTTTAGGCCGATACGTATTCTTCTACATATTTTTGGTAAAAAAAAAAAAAAAAAAAAACGCAATAAGCGACTGGTTTGCGCAAAAGTTATAGCGCTTACAAAATAGGGGACAGAATTATTATTTTTTAATTATTTTTTTTTACTAGAAATGGCGGCGATCTGCGATTTTTAATGGGACTGCGACGTTATGGCGGACACATCGGACACATTTTTGGCGCCATTCACATTTATACTGCGATCAGTGCTATAAATATGCACTAATTACAGTATAAATGTGACTGGCATTGAAGGGGTTAACACTAGGGGGTGAGGAAGGGGTTAAATGTATCCCTGCTTAGTGTTCTAACTGTAGGTGGAGGGGGGGTGACTGGGGGGGTGACCGATCTGTGTCTCTATGTACAAGAGACACAGATCGGTCTCCTCTCCAGAGACAGCACCGCTGTCTCTGTGTAAAACGGCAATGAGAGATGATCTCATATGTTTACATATGAGATCCTCTCTCATTGGCCGCACAGATCGCCTCGCGAACGGCCACTCTGATTGGCCGTTCGCGGCGATCTGTAATTGGCTGTGTCCGAGGGACACGGCCAACACAGATTTTCCCCGCAGCGCGCTCTGGAGCGCGCGCGGGGACCGCCCTAAGGGGCGGACGTCAATTGACGGCAGTTTGGCGATTGGGATCCGCACTGTAGCCGTCAATTGACGGCAGGCGGATCCCAAGTGGTTAAAATGTAAAAGGGGGGGAACTAATGCGCAAAACCACTCTAAACAAGGGCACTAAAAATAAATATTAAAATACTAAGATAAAATGAATGAAAATTAAAAAGCAGCAGCCACTACTAAAAGGTGCTCACACACCGAGGATCATATGAAGAAGAAGCGCCACTACACCCCCTCTTCTTCTTAAGATTTACTGTTTCTCAGGGGCTCTGAGCTTCAGCAAAATGGCAGCCTCCAGAAAAAAGCAACAAGAACAATGCTGAAAACAATTTACAGCACACACACATTTTGGTAGTAATGTGGAATGTATGTCCCTTGCTAAAGAACATTATTTTTTATCAAGTTGCTTTTGGTAAAGTTTCACTTTAAGTTCTTAACTAAACCTTGCCCCTTAATCTAAACCTTACCTCTCCTCTATTCTATGATAATGACTTTTAGAGCTGTATTTTTCCATTCTTTTTGCACTTTCTTTATTAACTTTTTAATGCAATCCAATTTGTGTTTTCCACTCTATTATTGTAAAACTTGTTTCTGTACCTTTTAAAAGTTGAGGTAAACCCATTACAGTTTACATTAAATGAATTGTCTTACAGCAGGTGATATAAGGTGCCTGAGCTTAACTATTTAGGATTCACAGACTTTCTTTGGAACTTTCTGGGATCCCTTGTACTCATGCATGCTATGTATAAATGTTTACTCTCTAGGTCTCCAGAATACTATTTAATTTCAACAAATTGTATCCATTGTCAGTGCCACATGATATGTAAAATCTAGCACTTTGTAAATCTGCCTATTACATAAGGAAATGTTAAAAAAAAAAAAATGTTTTTTTTAAATGTTAACTTTGCATCAGAGCTCCATATATAGCTGACTCATTCTATTTCCTTTTCTATATTCTTTCTATAGGAGACGGATCTTATGACATTTAATATCTCCATCCATCGTTCATGGTGGAGAGAACATGGGCCTGGTTGCATAAGAAGGGTAGTGCCTCCCCCAGCCAACAGAGACCTTGGAGACCACTCGTTTATCTCGGTGACAGGATGCATCATTGAATTTCAGTTCATAGAGGTCATCCACAGTGCTTTTCAAATACTTCTTTCTGTAAGTCACTTACTTTTAAACTAACAAATTATTTTGTAAAGATACTGGTAAATTCTTGTAGCACTTCATGCCAAAAGTTGAGCCTATATGCCTTTTTCCTTTTATTTAGAATAATATTATATGAATGATTAGGGATATTATAGGCAGAGAACATAGTCACATACTTTTAATATACCATCTAGGTCAGTGGTCATCAACCCTGTCCTCAGGACCCACTAACAGGCCAGGTTTGTAAGATAACGGAAATACATTACAGGTGATATCATTAGCTGCTCAGTGATTGCAGTATTCTAGTCTGCATCCCCCCAAGTTAATACAAAAAACCTGGCCTGTTAGTGGGCCCTGAGGACAGGGTTGATGACCACTGATCTAGGGCACTGGCTAACAATTGAGGTCTAAGTTGCAGTTTATTTTTTAAATAGTGTAATTTTATTCTCTACACATTCAATGTAAAATTAGATAAAATAGTTATACCTAAAGTCGCCTCTTGCATTAGTTATAGTTTTTAGTGATGTACGGCAGCCTTGTCTTCTAGGGTTGAAAAAGATGAAAGGGTTATTTCTCAGTATCATTGTTTTGAGTGTTGATGTTGTTTCTGCGCAAAATGACAAAAAATCTGAATACATCTAGCTTTGTTCCCAGAGCTGTTTACAGAAATCCTACATCTAGCACCACTATCATTAGTTATGGGTAGAGTAACTAGGAAAATAGCCTGGCATTGCCCTGATCCCTGTCCCCCCACTTTAAAAACCTCAGCAGTCATGACCAAGCAGCATTTGAACTGTGTATAATGCTGGCAGCACCTACCATAAATTAATTTACACTTAAAAAATTCAGTCTTCACATGCCTCAAATGTGTTAAGAACAGTAATTATATTATTGCTAGACTATTACAGGTGCTGCCTGTCTGTGGCTATGAGCATCAGTCTTGGTGTGTCTATCTCCCTCTTCCCAAATGGCAGATTCAGGGAAGTGAGAATTTAACCTTTGTAGCTCATAAAGTGTTTGTTTGGTCCATGCTTCTTGCTTTGTATCCAAGATGCGTTTTCCTCTGGAAATCAACTGTTCTATACCAGCTGGAGGGGGCAAGCAATCTGTTTTCAGTATTAAAATTCATGTAGTCATAGGCTTCTCTGGTTTTTAATGAATAAAATGGTGTCCAAGTTGAGACTCCCTTGATTTCCAAAAACTGGTAATTCATGAATATACTGGGCTAGATTCAGGTAGGGGCGCGCATTGTTACGGCGGCGCAGCGTATTGTATTTACGCTACGTCGCCGTAAGTTAGAGAGGCAAGTGCTGTATTCACAAAGCACTTGCCTCCTAAGTTACGGCGGCGTAGCGTAAATGGGGCCGGGGTAAGCGCGCGTAATTCAAATGTGTTGGAGGGGGCGTGTTTTATGGTAATGAGGCTTGACCTCACGTTTCCCAGTGTGCATTGCGGCTAAGTACGCCGCACAGGCCTATTGATTTCGACGTGGACGTAAACTACGTAAATCCCCATTCGCGGACGACTTACGCAAACGACGTAAAAAATTTGAATCTCGCGGTGGGAACGGCGGCCATACTTTAGCATTGTTATTCCACCTAATAGATGGAATAACTTTAGGATTGCTAATGCCTTACGGAAACTGCGTAAATCGACTGCGGCGGCCGGGCGTACGTTCGTGAATCGGCGTATCAACTCATTTACATATTCTACGCCGACCGCAATGGAAGCGCCACTTAGCGGCCATCCGAAAAATTGCAACCTAAGATAGGACGGCGCAAGCCGTCTTATCTTAGATATGTTTAAGCGTATCTCTGTTTGAGCATACGCTTAAACATAAGTCGGCGTAGATTCTGAGTTAGGTCGGCTTATCTACTGATAAGCCGGCCTAACTCTTACTGAATCTACCTAGCTGTATTTAATGTCTAAGCAGTTGTTGGTTTCCATTAATCACAAAATAAATTTTACTTATAGGTTTCTGATCATAGAACATTGTTTCCTGTTTATTAATATCTATGAAGCAGTGCTGTTGATGCATAGTACCTGAAACTCTTGAAAGTCTCAACAACATGTCAAAATGATCCTAAATATTTAATAGTGTATATGTCAGTAGCACCTGTTTGTAGCATTTAATATTTGTACTACTAAATACACAAATCCATGTTCAAGGTTGCTCTTCTGAAGAGTCTAGCCTGTGGCGATGGCTGTGTGTTGAAATGATCTCATCACAAAGTTTGAGATTGCACACACGTAAGGCTGTGCTCCAATCTTTCTCCCAAGGCCACAGTCAATGTTCCATTCAATTTATATTATATGTCATGACCATATCATTCACTGTACCGCTTTCTGTGTTATTTTTATAAGATGGAAACCAAAATGCTTCTGAAAGTAATGTAAAATACAGCGGAACTCTTGGTTTACACCTTTCAAGGAACTATTGCACATTTGGAGAAGCTGAAAAATGCAGGAAAAGGTTGAAAATGTATCAACATCTATGAAGATGAAGTAGAACTGTAGTGTTCTGACACCATGCATACCATAGTATTATAACTGATCACAGTGATAGTGTTACTGGTGATGTCTGTGGCAATTATTGATTCCCCCCGCGTTAGTTAATGTCAGCTTGCCTTCCGCACTATCACAGTAGCTGATCACCGCCATTAGTAGTATAAAAAATTCCATATATAAACCATAGTTTGTAGACGCTATAACTTTCATGAAAACCAACCAATATATACTTATCGGAACTTTTTTTTTTACCAAAGACATGCAGCAGAATACATTTTGGCATTTTTTTTTTTACTGGCTGTTTTATAGCAAAAGCAAAAAATATAATTTTATTTTCCCAAATTTTTTTTGTTTATATATTAAAAACTAAAAAAACTCAGTGGTAATCAAATACAAAAGAAAGCTTTGTTGTTTGTGTGTAAAAAAATTATACAAATTTTGTTTGGATACAGGGTTGCATGACCGCACACTAGGTAAAGTAGTGCAGTGCTTAATAGCAAAAATGGCCTTGTCATGAAGGGGGTAAAACCTTCCTGAGCTGAGATGGTTAAAGAGTAATTCCAGGTATTGATATTTCATAAATAGCTACATTGGTCCAGCTTGCATTTTATAAATTAATGAAAATCATTCTCTGACTGGAGGAGAGGTGGGGCAATGATGTCATGCTCTCCAACTTGTCTATTCAGATAAGACAAATTGACCACTCTCATGCATCCTACTCTGGACGGGGGATTGACTATGCCTGAATGTCACAAATATTACATAGCCACGTAACTGGGAACAGCACATTGGGGGCTCTGTCCAGGTACCTCCAACCTGTCCACAGTGTTGGAAGCTGCCATCTTGGGGTCTTTGGAAGCACTGCAGTCCCTACTATATTGTGGACCCAGAGCTTACCCTTTAATCCCCTCTGTGATTACCACTACACAACCACCACTAATACACTTAGTACAGTTGTCTCCCGGCATACCCCTTTGTGGAATAACCCCTCTTTTTCAAATTTTTGCACAATACCCGATGCCCAAGGTTGGGCCAAATTCAAAATCAAATATATCTCACATATTGTTGACAATCGTAATTTGATGCCCTTTCCTCAGCTTTGAACTTCATATAAATTGATGAATTGATTCTAAGAACAGCAGAGCTAGATAAACCTATGTCAACGTTATATAACCATCTTCTGATGCTATCCCTCCCGGACCTATCCTTTCTCAGGCAAAAATGGTTGGCGAATATACCGGAGATAGATGGCAAGGATTGGGAGGATATTTAAACTCATTCAATTCAAGATCCTAGATAGGGCTTACGTCATGCCCCACCATCTACATAAGCTTAACTCGATGATTTCTTCAGCCTGTTGGAGATGTGATCATCCAATAGGAGACTAAAGGCATGTCTTTTGGACATGCCCCGATATTGCATGTTATTGGAGTTTCTGTCATCAATACGGTATCAAGTACGTCCATCATTCCATCCCCCAGGATATGCTTGTTGAAGATCTTGATCCTACTATAGTAGGGAGAAGTCATCTTTGATTACTTATTTTTTACATTGGAAAATTATTTTATGTTGGAAGAAACATTCTCCTCCCTCAGTCCAATACCGGCAACAGTTAGTGGATGCTACTTTACCCCTATACAAGTACACATATGCCCACAGAGGCTGCCCGCAGAAAGTGTGGAGGAGTTGGTTGAATAGTGCCTCGACTGTATAGACACCTAATCTTGTATATTGTATTTTTATTCTTGATTTGTGCCTCAATGGTTCAAACCATTGGGGACAGCCTTTGGGGCCCTATTGCATCTTTGAGCATCCCTGGTTGGGTGACCCATTTCATGGGCTAGTTCTGTTATCTCTACTGCTAAAGCGTAACTCCACTTTTCTTGAAAAAAAAACATTCCCCTCTGGGTGATCAGTGTTTAAATAAACGCCGTTACCTAACTCAGCCCCTTTTGAGGGTAACGAGTAATCTACCAGATTACTCTTCCCCTCACGGGAACCCCGTTCCCATTACTTGGGCGGCGTTACCGTAATTACACCTACCTGTCACTCAGCCGCCCGTCGGCCATCTATTATTAAAAAAGCGGGCCTCCCCCACTGACTGTTCCATCCGTGATACAGTTTAAACCCCCCCGCATGAAGCCTGTGTGAACTGCCTGTACCCGCTGCTGAGCCCTCTGCTAGCACTATCACCGGACGCCGACGGAGAAAAATGGGTGGACGTATCTGCCGCGAGGAGTGTGGGAGTCCCCGAGGTCCTCAAGCTTTGTGCTGGCCATCCGGGGGTTTCCCAGGTCTGTGGAGGTCCGGCGGTGGAGGTCGGGCTGCAGATCCGAGATCTGAGTCCGTGATTGGAGAGCGGCGGTCAGCTGGCTGGACCGTGTGATTTGACCAGCGAATGCCGGCGTCCCATAGCCGGCGCCCAGAGGAGAAGGTGTTAGAGGTAACAGGGGGGTCTCCCGGAGGTTCCCCCATCGTCCCTCACCACATCCTATACCTCAGCAGGTGAAAGCAGGAAGGGGCGCCCGAGACACAGCAGTATAGTGAGCGGAGGAGTGTGGTTGCAGGGGAAGGAGGACGGCTTATACAGCAGCCTGTATTCTGACCTGAGCTACAGAGGTGAAGCCGTGGAAAACAACACAGAAAGGACGGAGTGAGTAACTCAGCAACCCAGTATAATATTGGTGCTCTATGCATGGAACTGTCTTTCAGTAACCCTATAATTGACTAAATCTTATAGGGAAGATGTCTGCTCACTACTTTCAATGTGAGACTAGTCTCTCTGGGGAGTGGTCAGTACAGAACAACTCCAGGTAGCCATATTTTAATGCATTTTCAGAAAATTACAGTGGCTGCAGATTGAAAAGGAAAGGTCATTTTTAATGACATTCAATTGCAATATGATTAGGGTGCTGCATCTATTGAAATTAGTTAGAATATAAAATAATAAAAATATGTTAAAAATTAAGAATAAATGTGCATCCAAAGGTAAATGCAAGAACAAAGTGCAAAAATTAAAAATAAAAATCAGCTGTAAAGTAGCAAACTGTGATATCAAAAATAAATGTGATACAATAAAAATACAAAAATGTCCATATTACACAAGTGTCCATAAAAGAATAAGGGGCAAGTGCTTCACTGTAACCAGAAAAGGTATGCCAGATATACAATCTTCCTCAGATACGTCCACTGGACAGATGACAAGCAGTTAGGGATATATAAAGTGGCCGCTTACCGAATAAGTAGGATCCCTATCACGGAGATCAAACAAGCTCAGCATACAGGAATCACTCTAACACTGGCAGCTGGTCTCACTCCTCCACTAACAATCCACAGACTGCACCAGGGATCTCCCTTCAAATCGTTTAGATGTATGGGATCACTCACAGGGAATAATGTAGAGAAATAAAAGGATACTTCATGGTGCAGTATATCTTAAAAGAAAGTCCCTTTATTCATAGATAGCTGGGACACTGACATCATAAAAGTATTTTGCGAGCAGGGAAAGTTAATCACACGAAGCTACAATGTAACCAGCCGCGGCTCGAGCCAGACAGCTGGAGCGTGGTGACGTCAAATTCTATCGTTCCACTCGACGCTGCATTTCTCCGTATAAGGCATCGACAAGGAAAGGAGTAATCTCTACACGGTGCAAGCCATACACACTGTTTGGGAATGCTTTTGTTGGTTGTTCCACCTAAGACCCCTTTCACATGGATGTTCAGAGACAGGTCTGTCTCTGAACACTGTGCAGGGACCTACCTGTCAGAGCGGCGCTTTCCTCTATGGGAGATCGGATGAAGGTGGACCGTAGAGTCACCGCTGACATCCGTCGCTCCATAGAGGTGCACGGAGCGTCCGTTCAGGTCCACCTAAAAAACTGACAAGCGGACCTAAATGGTCCACCTGTGTGAAAGGGGCCTAACAGTTCTACTTTTGTTTTGTTTTTTGTTTTGTTTTGGGTATTGTGTGCCCTCTGGTTTTGTTCTAGATTGTTCAGTACACCCCTGTGTGGGCTGTGTTGTCATTGGCTTCTGTACCCTTTTTAAAAACTTCATTAATCATAAATAAATAAAAAAAAGACACTGAAAGTTGACTTGGCAGGGCATGGCTAAACATACCCTACAGAGTTCTAAAGATAAGCCCACAGTAAGCAAGAAGCACACTCTCGAATAATGCTGTGACACAAGAGTGGTGGGCCAGAAAACTGCTGTCTGTTTTTTTCTACCTAAGCAATAAAAAAAAATACTAAGACAATTCCTAATCAAGTGAGCAAAAACTGTTGTTTTCAAACGCACCCTGGTAAACACAAAATCCTTGAAAATCCATTCTTATTTAGAGCCCTGTAGCACTTTGTGTTCTTTGAATATTTTACCAAGAAGCCTGTGGAGTCCTAAGAATGCCAGGGCACAGGTGAGTTTTTACTTTGGCATATTGCTTGACTTCAATCAGCCTCATTTAAATATACACTGACATTCTCAGTCCACAATCTATAATTGGTACATATTTGCTTCCTTATTTGCCATTATACTTTACTATAAATAGCCTTCCAAGCATAATTTTAAAGCCACTACGAAGATTAGTGACACTTTAAAGGCTTGTACACACTATAAGAAAATCAGATGAACATTTTCATCTGAGGAACTCTCATACGATTTATTTATAGAGTGTACACAACTTTCGACAGCCGATTCCGACTTTTCATCTAAAATTCCGGAAGGGTCAAACTCCAAAAATGTTATCGGAAACAGAGCGAACCATTTTCGTATAATGTGTACCATTTTCGTACGACTTTCATACAAAAAAAATCAGAACAGATAGATTGTGTATGATCAGAAACAACAAAAAAGAGCATTTGTTGTACAAGAATTTTCGTATGAATTTCCGAGGACAATTAGATAATTTGTTTGCCCGATTTTCTTATAGTGTGTACCCCACTTTAAGCTTAGTTTACACTTGCAGCTGGAGGTAGGAAAAACAGGCTTAAACAATAAGGTTTAGCCCTTTCCCCCCAGTAAAAATTGCAAAAGTGTTTTAGCAAAAACACACCTATACAGCTTTCTAATTGTCCTTCAAATATCAAGTCACATCCATTAAATAAACAATAAAGTCCCAACCACCAGTGTGAATAAGTGTTCTTAACACAAATGGGCCTTTCTCCACTCTTCTTATTTTGACAGTGTTATACCCCACATGTGCCACTCCAATGCACTCACAACCCCTGGCAAACAGGAAGGTCATAAATGCTTAATTCAAAAACTCAGATACAGTATGCTCTCCAAATAGTAATCCATCAACAGACCTGCTTCTTCTCCAGCGATGCTGCTAGTTACTCTCAATGGAATAGATAATGCATACCAGCTCCCTGGGAGCTTCCTGAGGACGCTGTTCCAGCAAAACATGTAGCGTCAGTAACCCGATCGCCATATCTGGTTCCGGCGGTGGCGTTACTTCCAGTCTCGGTCTTTGGAATGCATGCCGACTCCCATGAGCGGAGTGGCTGTGAGGATACATCTTACAGGCTGAGTGTACTGAAGCCTAGGAATTGGGCACCAGAAAATGTAAGTACATATTTTTATACATTGTGGGCACTTTTATTTATTTCATTTTTTGTGTGTATTATCTAGTACACTTATCCAAACCAGTGGTATCACTAGGGTTGGTGTCGTACGGTGTGGTAAAACATGGTGTCACCCCCCCCTCCACCAACTATAGTAGCCCCTCAGTAGTATAGTATAGTATGAACCCCCTCCCTCATTAACCACTTAAGCCCCGGACCAATATGCAGCCTAAAGACCCAAGGTGTTTTTACAGTTCGGGACTGCGTCGCTTTAACAGACAATTGCGCGGTCGTGCGACGTGGCTCCCAAACAAAATTGGCGTCCTTTTTTCCCCACAAATAGAGCTTTCTTTTGGTGGTATTTGATCACATCTGCGGTTTTTAGTTTTTGCGCTATAAACAAAAATAGAGCGACAATTTTGAAAAAAATGCAATATTTTTTACTTTTTGCTATAATAAATATCCCCCAAAAACATATATAAAAACATTTTTTTCCCTCAGTTTAGGCCGATACGTATTCTTCTACATATTTTTAGTAAAACAAAAATCACAATAAGCGTTTATCAATTGGTTTGCGCAAAATTTATAGCGTTTACAAAATAGGGGATAGTTTTATTGCATTTTTATTATTTTTTTTTTTTTTACTACTAATGGCGGCGATCAGCAATTTTTTTCGTGACTGCGACATTATGGCGGACACTTCGGACAATTTTGACACATTTTTGGGACCATTGTCATTTTCACAGCAAAAAATGCATTTAAATTGCATTCTTTATTGTGAAAATGACAGTTGCAGTTTGGGAGTTAACCACAGGTGGCGCTGTAGGAGTTAGGGTGCACCTAGTATGTGTTTACAACTGTAGGGGGGTGTGGCTGTAGGAATGACGTTATCGAACGTGTCTTCCCTATAAAGGGAATGACGCGATCGATGCGCCGACACAGTGAAGCACGGGGAAGCCGTGTTTACACACGGCTCTCCCCGTTCTTCAGCTCCGGGGAGCGACCGTGGTCCCGGATCGCTCCCCGAGCGGACCCGACCTCCGCATGTAGCGGGGGGGTCCCGATCGGACCCCCCACCCGCTAATAGGCGAGGACGTACATGTACGCCCATGTGCCTGTACGTGCCATATTGTGGACGTATATGTACATGCGGGGGTCGGGAACTGGTTAAAGACGCCCTCCCTCAGTATAGACCCCTCTCCCTCAGTATAGACACTCTCCACCAGTATAGACCCCCACTCAGTATAGACCCCCTCCTTCAGTACAGACCCCCTCCATCAGTACAGACCCCCCTATTAGTGCAGACCGCCCTTAGTACAGACCCCTCCATCAGTATAGATCCCCCTCCTTCAGTACTGTCACTCTTCGGGCAGCAGGCTTGTGACAAGAGGCAGCTGTGGCAGCAGTAAGAGTGAGACTGAGGAGTCTCACTCAGGGCTAGTGCAGTGCCGGCATGTTCTGGCTTCGATACCCAGGACCCTCTGCCATCCTCAGGATGGTGTCAGCCCTCTGCAAGTGTCACCCGGATGGGGCCGCACCCCACCATAGCGGCGCCACTGATTCAAACCTCCTATTCTCTGATGTTTAATCACATATTTTCTGCAAGGGCTGCTATTTCCATGGTCAATATTTTTCCTGCCAATAGACATTCGTTTTTTTCCAAGCAATCTACAGAGCTGGCTAGAGCTGACACCTGCTGAAGTCTTTTTTAAATTTTCATAGCTCTTACTGTAAAGAAGCCTTTCAGTGTGCAGAGGTTTTGCTTCATTTACCAACTTGTATTTTACAGTGACATTAAAGGATACAACTTTGTGCCAATTTCCCTTTATAGGCAATATGGCATTCCAGACAATTTTTGGACTGTTTTTATCTTAATAACCATCCTATTGGAAGTAGGTTATTTTTTTTGCTCCTTTGTGGTCCTTCTTTGGAAAAACAGAACTTAAAACCCTCTACTTCTTCCCAAACTAAGTGCCCATACTTTCAAAAACAGCTGTGTTCATGAGAGGTGGGACCTGATATGGTTGATGGGTATCTTGTGGCAGGATGAAGCATAGAAACGTTCCTGGCTATAGTTCAGTCCAACTTTGTATCTGCAAATAAAGTATGTAATGGAGTCTTGATAAAGCTGCAAAAAAGAAAAATGCTGACCAGTCAGAGATGCTTTCTAGAGTGTCTAATTATAGTCATTCTGATTCCTTTCTAGTTCTCCTGCAGGTTCTCTCTGTACATCTCCTATAATCTATCACCACAAGATCAGCAGCAACATGTTTTTAAGCAATCTGTAGAGAAAAGTCCAAAGGCTCATGGGGTGCAGCGTTGCTAGAATGCTGTTTGATCTCACTTTACTACTGTTCGTTATCCCAATCACTGTTCAAGGAGCTTCTTCCTCTCTGCAGGTACCAGACACAGCCAGGGATACCATTAAGTCTAGTTGATATACTAAGGAGAGCTAAGGTCTTGTTCACAGGTCCATTCTTCATACTCTCTTTCCTCCACTAAACTTTAAATCCTGCAAAAAATGTTATGCACACACACACACACACACACACAAACGTGTATATACAGTGTATATATATATATATATATATATATATATATATATATATATATATATATATATATATATATATATATATAAACACACATATACATACTGTGTATATGTATATATATATATATATATATATATATATATACACACATATACATACTGTGTGTATATATATATATATATATATATATATATTTATTTATTTACTGTATTTATTGGAGTATAACACTCACTTTTTTACCCTGAAAATAGAGGGTAAACTGCGACTGCGTGTTAAACACGGGGGGCTGTGGAACGTTTTTTCCTCGAAACTTTCCTCTTAAAGTTAGGGTGCGTGTTATACACCTGTACATGTTATACGCAGATAAATACGGGTATTTTTTTTGCCTAAGAATTTGTTACCTTGCCTTACTTAAAGCGGAGTTCCGGCCACAATTTCACTTTTTAAATATAAATACCCCTGTAATACACAAGCTTAATGTATTCTAGTAAAGTTAGTCTGTAAACTAAGGTCCGTTTTGTTAGGTTGTTACAGCATTTAGACACTTTATAAAATAGAAATTGACTGGGGCCATCTTAAGTGTGGGCATCATGAAGCCAGACTGTATGACTTCCTGGATTTCAGCCTTGCAAATCTCGCACATGCTCAGTGCTGCACAAGCAGTGTCAGATCAGGTTTCAGCACCTGTGCTGTCCAAGTCACATGATTCTTTGAGACTGGGGAGTGCACAGACTCCTGGAAAGTTACACCCACTACATTCCCAGGAGTCTGTGCGGTGTAGGTTAGGAAGCATTAAGCACCTAGGTGCAGGAAGAGGGAAGATTAACTATTCTGCCTAGCAACAACACTTTGAAGGGATCTAAAAAAAAAAAAAATTCGTAAAGGACTAATGACATTTTTTTAAAATTACTGATGTAATGTTATATTTATGGGTGGAACTCCACTTTAAATTCAGTTACAAGAATTTGTCACCTGTAAGGCAAAACTGGCAAATTTGCAAAAAATTTATCGTAAATTTATGTCTCCATTCAAAACTTAAAAGAATCAGCTGTGGAAGAAACACCAGCATATTGAGCAAGCAAGGACCATGATTTTTATTATTTTCAAGCAGAAAGGTTCACAATATGCAGCTTACAATCCCAACCAACTGTTATTTGTATCAGTATTTCATTATGTTTGGCTTCGAATTTTAAGCAGCAGTCCCATTTCTCCAATGCTGCAGTATTTCAACAGGGGCCCTGTGTACAGTTTGAAATTGCTGTTGGCAGAGATGTATTGCAAACATTACGTATGTATATATATTCATCCAGAAGTCCTAAACGGCATGGTTTACATATTTGCCAATAGCAACTGAAGTTGTAGAAAGACAGAAAAGGAAGATGTCTATGCACCTCTCATGCTTTGTGCTTCATATTCCTGATATGTGCCTGCTGTACCATGTACTTGTATGAGAAAGTATCCTTTTCTCTTTGTATTGCTTCTTTTGTGTTCCTGCAAGATTTTAAAGATACAAAAAACGGGACCTTAAAGGTGTCAATTAACTAGACAGTTTGTTTAAAAAATTATACATTTTATTTAATAACAGTGGCCCAGATTCAAGAAGCAATTGTGCCTGTGTAACCATAGGTTACACGGCGCAATTGCTTACTTGCTCCGGCGTAGCGAATGCTCCTGATTCAGGAACATCGCTACGCCGACTGCAGCCTAAAATCTGCGTGGCATAAGGCTCTTATGCCACGCAGATTTTAGGCTGCATTCTAGCGATGACCGCTAGGGGGCGCTCCCATTGTGATCTGTGTATAGTATGCAAATTGCATACTAACACCGATTCACAACGTTGCGCGAGCCCTGTGTACGCAAATTACATAGTTTGCGTACGTCGGGTTTCGCGTAAAGTTACACATCCTAATAGCAGGCGCAGCCAATGCTATAGGATACCCACGTTCCCGCGTCGCGAGATTTAAAATCTACGTCGTTTGTGTAAGTGATTCGTGAATGGCGCTGGACGCCATTCACGTTCACTCTGAAGCAAATGACGTCCTTGCGACGTCATTTGCCGCAATGCACGTCGGGAAAGTTTCCCGACGGAGCATGCGCTCTACGCTCGGCGCGGGAGAGCGCCTAATTTAAATGATTCCCCGCTCCCGGCGGGATCATTTACATTGCGCGCGCTTACGCCGGGCAATTTTGCCGGCGTGCCCTCGCAATTTACGGAGCTACTGCTCCGTGAATCGAGGGCAGCGCAAAATATTTGCGTGGGCGCAGGGCAAAATCGTTGCCCTGTGCCTCCGCAAATAAAGCGCAAATGTACCTGAATCTGGGCCAGTATCTTTAAAGTGACAAAGAGTAGAGTTTTTTTTAAACAAACTGTCTAGTTAATTGGCACATTTGAAGTGCCGCTTTTTGTACCTTTAAAATCTATTATCCTTAGGGATGTGGTGCCTTTTTTCGGTTTTTCATTGCCCATACCCATTTTTTTTTTCTGGTGTTCCTGCTGGTCTCTCTGCTTTCCTATTACAAATTGATCACACTAAGCAGGAGAACACAGCATTGTCAGTTCTCTAGCAAGGCTGAGAACTCAGCCTGCTCTCCTCCAATAATCAGCGTGGTCCTAACACGTCCCCACTGCACAGCCATTCACTGAGAAGCACAGTGCGCTGCTGCTTCTCCTCCCCCCGAGCTCTTATACAGCTGTGAACATAGGGAATGTGAGCACTTAGAAAAAAGAGAAAAAAGGCATTTATAACGTATTTTTATATCTATATAAAAATATTTTGCCTTTCATTTCTGTTTTAAACTGAATGGGTTGTTTTACAAGGTGGTTGTTTACAATGACTTTAATACCTGGTCCATCACGATACAAGGGGCAAAGCGAAATTTTTCTTCCTTTAGATGAGTTGTAATTTGCATATAGGGATGGTCCCAATGTTCGTTTGTTCACAAAACAAACGAACATATGCAGTGCTCATTGGAAGTTCGCCCTCCGCCGAGTGCCGCATAATGCACTGCGAGATTGCAGTGCCTTGACAGCTGCTGGTTGGCTCAGGGGCTGAGTCCACCCCCCACACTATATAAGGCTGCTGCTTACACTGTGGCCATATACAGTGAATAAATAGAGATTAGGCAGGGTAGTTAGTGTAGTGTGCAGTCAGTCAGTGTAGTATATATAATACAGTTCAGAGTATATTCAGGTACAGACACCTAGAGCGGGTTTTCTTCTTCTTACAATGCAGAGTATATAGCGCTGTTCGTGTAGTATATATAATACAGTTTTGAGTATATAGTGCATTTAGTGTAGTCTATATAATAAAGTTCAGAGTATATAGTGCAGTCTGTGTAGTATATATAATACAGTTCAGAGTATATAGTGCAGTCTGTGTAGTATATACAGTGGCGTAGCGTGGGGGGGCCAGGGGGGAGGTCGCCCCGGGCGCAAAATTTATAGGGACGCAGAGGCAGGTGGCAGGTTACCTGCAGCTCTTCTCCTGTGCTGTGCAGTCTAGGAGACTGTGAGCTCTTCCGCTTCACTATGAGGAAAAAGTTGCGGTGCAGTCCTGGCTTAGGCTCCAGCGGTGACACTGAAACAGCAGTGAGTAAACACTGAAGACCATCCATGATGATCCCAGGGATTGTGACCATGCGGAGACTGGGGGGAAGGAAGAGGGCAGGTGACTCACAAGGCATCCTCTCCATTACACGCCACTGACCACACAAAAGGTCCACGTGCGACATGCTGTCCGTCCACTTAGCTTGCCCCACAGCCTGGACTTCCAACCACTGCCGCTTCTTCTGAGTCCTGCAGGTTCCTGTCAGTGTACTGTTACGCCTTCCCGACACTCTGACCCTGCACCGACTACCTAGGACTGGAGGAAACCGGGGCCAGGAGGAAGAGGATGAGGCATCATCCACACAGACAGAAGCCCCCCCTCACCGACAGCTGCACAGACATTGTGAGTATGCCTCTACACCCCCTCATCCCTGCAAGCCACACACAGCGCATCTCCTCAACCCTGCAAGCCACACACAGCGCACCCCCTCATCCCTGCAAGCCACACACAGCGCATCTCCTAATCCCTGCAAGCCACACACAGTACACCCCCTCATCCCTGCAAGCCACACACAGTGCAACTCTGAACCCTGCATTGCGTACAAAGCGCATCCCTCAGCCTTGCACTCCATACACAGCGCACCCCTCAACCCTCTTTGCTAATAATTAGTTATATTTCTTCTTTTCTGTCTATTAGTGGGTCCCGTCACTTCTGCAGTCTGTGGTGTGCAGGCAGTGAGATGATGTGCTGTAACCTTAAGCAACAAATCAGTGGGTTGTAATGAGTGCTGTAACCTCTAGCAACCAATCAGTGAGCCATAATGATGTGCTGCAATGTCTAGCAACCAATTAGGGTACATTAATAATATGCAGTAATCTCTAGCAACCAGTGAGTGGTAATGATGTGCAGTAACCTTCAGGGACCAATCAGTGAACAGTAATGATCTGCTGTAATCTCTAGCAAGCAATCAGTGAGCAATAATATCTTGCAGTAACCTCTAGCAACCAATCAGTTTGTAGTAATGATGTTCAGTAACCTCTAGCAAACAATGGGTAAGCGGTAATTATGTGCAATATCGTCTAGCAACTAATAAGTGAGCAATAATAATGTGTGTAGTTGACAGTATAGGAATCGTGTAGGTCAGTGTAGTGATCAGAACACAGTCAGGGAACACGGTTAACCCCTTAATCGCCCCCTAGTGTTACCTCCTATAAATTGACATTTATACAGTAATCAGTGCATTTTTATAGCACTGATCGCTATATAAATGTGAATGGTCCCAAAAAAGTGTCAAAAGTGTCCAATTTGTCCGCCGCAATATCTCAGTCCCGATAAAAATAGCAGAGCCCGTCCATTACTAGTAAAAAAAATTAATAATAATAAAAGTCCCATAAAACTACCATCTATTTTGTAGACGGTATAACGTTTGCGCAAACCAATCAATATACGCTATTTTTTTCACCAAAAATATGTACTAGAATACATATCGGCCTAAACTGGGGACATTTATTTTTTTCAAATGTGGGATATTTATTATAGTAAAAAGATATTGGGGGTTATTTACTGAAGGCAAATCCACTACAAGCGCAAACTACAAGTGCAAAGTGCACTTGAAATTGCACTGAAAGTGCACTGGGAAGTGCAGTTGCTGTAAATCTGAGGGGTAGATCTGAAATGAGGTGAAGCTCTGTTGATTTTCTGTTGATTTTATCATCCAATCAGGTGCAAGCTCAAATGCTGTTTTTTATTTTCCTTGCATGTCCCCCTCAGATCTACAGCGACTGCACTTCCAAGTGCACTTTCAGTGCAATTTCAAGTGCACTTTGCACTTGTAGTTTGCACTTGTAGTGCAACGTGGATTTTCTTTTAGTAAATAACCCCCATTGTGGTATTTTTCAAAATTGTCGCTTCTTTTGTATATAACGCAAAAAATAAAAACCGCAGAGGTGGTCAAATACCACCAAATGAAATCTCTATTTGTGGGAAAAAAAGGATGCAAATTTTGTTTGGGTATATGACCGTGCAAATGTCAGTTAAAGCGACGCAGTGCCTAATTGTAAAAAGTGCTCTGATCAGGAAGGGGTAAAATTTTCCATGGCTGAAGCGGTTGAAGGAATATTTTATTCTTATCGTTTCACTTTAAGCGTCATTAAAAAAAAACATTGTTTTAAAAACTTGTGTTTGCATTGATACATGTCCCCTAGGGCAGTACCCGGGTCCCTATACAATTTTATGGCAATAACTTGCATATGAGCCTTTAAATTGAGGACTTTTGATTTTTCATGATCGTGTCCCATAGACTTTAATAGGGTTTGCATGTTCCCTAGACCTTTTTGGCTGTTCAAGGTGTTCTGGTGCAAATGGAACCGGGGGGGGGGGGGGGGGGGGGGGGCTTTTTGGCTATTAGGTAGGGCTTTACTTTTAAAAATGTAAAATCTAATTTGTGTTAAAGTGGAAGAAAAGTCTAAACACTGATTATTATTAAAAACTTTCACTTCCTCTCCTCCCACCTATTCTGCATACCCTGTGTAAAAAAAGATCTGTGTACTGACTTTTTTTTAGTTCAGTCCAGTCTGGTCATGTGATCCAGCAGCTTCCGCAGTGTAAGGGAACTGTGGCTGTGAATTCCAGTAGCTGTAAGGTCACCCATAGGCTCCCATGGCCCAACTGTGGTAGGCCCTCCCTCCTGTCCCCTGCAGCTGCTTACCGACACAGGGAAGCCGGAGCTGCAATATCATGTGACCAAACTGGAGCGGAATAAAAAGAGGTAAGTATACAAAACTTTTATTATGAAGGATATGCAGTATAGGTAGGAGAAGGGAGGAGGTATTGTTTTAGGCTTTTCTTCTGCATTAAGTATCCATGATAGCTTCCATCTATCTCTGTGGACGAACAGAGTTGCCAATCAGACACATTAGGGGTCAATGCAGACACAGTCACTAGCAGCTGAAAAATAGACAGGAAAGGGTCCTTGTGCAGAGTAATGCTCATACCCCTGTTAATCCCTGGTGCTTGTGAATGACAGCTCCATTCATCTATCCTGATGAATTGACATTGTCATTGCTGCTTACAAATTCACTTAACTACAAGGAATTTGCAATGAGCATCTAGTAATGCAGACTGCTGGCTCATGTGAAAGTCCCAAGTTGGAAGCCCAGTGTGTATATATTATAAGCAAATATGACTACATCAGATACATATGTACATAAGGGGCCAGATCCACGAAGCAGTTACGCTGGCGTATCTATTGATACACTGCGTAACTTCTAGGTTGCTCCGGCGTATCTTTGTTTTGTATCCACAAAACAAGATACGCCTGAAGCTGGGCTAGATCCGACTGGCGTACTTCTTAGTACGCCGTCAGATCTAAGGTGCATATTTACGCTGGCCGCTAGGTGGCGCTTCCGTCAATTTCCGCGTCTAGTATGCAAATTAGCTAGATACGCCAATCCACAAACGTACGTCCGGCCGGCGCATTTTCTTACGCTGTTTCCGTAAGGCTTTTTCCGGCGTAAAGTTACCCCTGCTATATGAGACGTAGCCAATGTTAAGTATGGACGTCAGTCCAGCGTCGACTTTTCCGTAGTTTACGTCATGTGCGTAAAACGTTCGCGAATAGGGCTTTGCGTAGAATTACGTTCACGTCGAAAGCATTGGCTTGTTGCGGGTTAATTTGGAGCATGCGCACTGGGATACCCCCACGGACGGCGCATGCGCCAATCAAAAAAAAAACGTCATTTACGCGGGGTCAAGACGTATTAACATAAAACACGCCCACAACTTAGTGATTTGAATTGCGCGCCCTTACGCCGACAGATTTTGCACTATGCCACTGTAACTTACGGCGCAAATTCTTTGTGGATACGGGAAATACGCTGTAAGTTATGGCGGTGTAGTGTATCTGAGATACACTACTCCAGACTTACAAATGCGCCACGCTACGTGGATCTGGGCCAAGGAGTATAAACAGAACAGTGTCTTGTAGCATTAACATACACAAATACAATTTTTTTATGATAATCTAACCACATTTGCATACGTATCTAAAAATTAAGCCCTGTACACACGATCGGATATCTGATGGAATCTAATCTGATGGATTTTTTCATCGGCTATCCGACGAAGCTTACTTTTATCAGTCTTGCCTACACACCATCGGTTCATAATCCGATAGTGTCCAACGCGGTGACGTAAAACACTATGACGTGCTGAGAAAAATTAAGTTCAATGTTTCCGAGCATGCGTCGACTTGATTCTGAGCATGCGTGGATTTTTTGACCGATGGATTTCCCCACAGCAGTCGTTTTTTTCTATAGGTTTTTTAACCATAAGAAAAATTTAAAACAGGTTCTATTTTTTTTCACTGATGGATAAAAAACCGATGGGGCCCACACATGATCGGTTTTCATCAGACGAACGGATCGTGTGTACAGGGCTTAAAAGTCCATAGCTTCTCTTTACTTAGGTCTTTACACTAATTTTTGTTGTATACTAATATATTTAAAGTGATTTAAGACCCACCTGCTTGAATAAGTGTGACGTTGGTCTCTTTTTAACCAATTAGGACCGGAAGGATTTGCCCCCTTAATGACCAGGCCATTTTTTGCGATATGGCACTGCGTCACTAACAATTGCATGGTCGTGCGACGTTGTACCCCCAAAAAATTTACGTCCTTTTTTCCCACAAATAGAGTTTTATTTTTGTGGTATTTGATCACCTCTGCGGTTTAGATTTTTTGCGCTGTAAACAAAAAAAGGCCAACAATTTAAAACAATATATATATTTTTTACTTTTTGCAATAATAAATATTCCCCAAAAAAATCAGTTTATGCCAATATGTATTCTTGTACATATTTTTGGTAAAAAAAAAAATTGCATTAAGTGTATATTGATTGGTTTGCGTAAAATAGGATATAGGATATACTATATTTATGGAATTTTTATTATACCCTTTTTTTTACTAGTAATGGCAGTGATCAGTGATTTTTAGCGGGACTGCGACATTGCGGCGGATAGATCGGACACGTTTGACACTTTTTTGGGAATAATTGACATTTATACAGCGATCCGAGCTAAAAATAGCCACTGATTACTGTATGAATGTCACTGGCAGGGAAGGGGTTAACACTTGGGGGGGATCAAGGGGGTAAATGTGTTTCCTGGGAGGTTTTTCTAACTGTGGGGGCAGTGTACTGACAGGGAGTAGAGAGAGAGATCGCTGTTCCTGATCACTAGGAACAGCAGATCTCTCTCTACTTCTTTAACAGAACAGGGATCTGTCTGTTTACATTGACAGATCCCTGTTCTGGCTCACTGAGGAGCGATCACGGGTCACCGGCGGACATCGCGGCCACACGCACCGGCTTCGGCATTGCACTGACAGCATGTGCGCGCCCCTAGAGCTCTTGAAGCAGCCAACATACAGCTACGGTGATTCACGCAGCCTACCAACCTGCTGCCGTATAACTGCGGCAGCTGGTCGGCAAGCGGTTAAATGTGTGCCTGTTGTTTGAACCATCAACGCAGAACAGTACACTGTGATATAACATTTTCTGCCCTCAACCAGTAAACTCCATTTGTTAGACGCACAGCACAGAGCAGTGTAACAATGCATGATTGGCAAACAGTGCGGCCCTTTCCTGTCCCAGTCTAATTGATGACATACACAACATTAAAGGAAACTAGTACAAAATTGAAAGTACATTTAAAAACATGGTATTTTATTTTCTATTGTATGTAAAAAGATAAATGCTGTTATGAATAATCGGCAGTTGATGATAGCCAAGTTCGTGTCCTTAGAATATTTTGCCAATGGGTAACATGTAAATTGCAAACTGTAAGTGTAATATGCTTTGTGGGATACTATAGCAAAGCTGGAGCACCAACTGAGATCTGTACACTTTAGATCAGTGTTCCTCAACCAGGGTGCCATGAGGAGTCCTCAGGGGTGCCGCGGCAACAGCCCGATCTGAGAAATCCTTTGTTAGCTCCTATACTACAAGAGAGAGAGAAGAACCCTGTTAACTCCTGTGTACAGAGGAGGGAGAGCACTTAGCTCATACCTCCCCTGTTCTCTGCTCCTTGTTGTACTCTTATCAGCAAAACAAAAAGCTAAGCCGGCTGCCTGACCGCGTCCTACCAGCCAATGGTGTCATCGGTTGCTAAGAGCACAGAGGGCAAGGGTGGTACAGGCTGAGCTCATTGACTCCTCTGTACACAAAGTGTTACCAGTGCTGTCTCCCTCCTGTAGCACAGGCATTAACAGTTAACATGGCTCAGAACCGAATGTACAGGAAGGAGAGGAGCAGTGGGGGGGGGGGGGGCACAACCCACACCCCCAACTGGCTCTCTTCTCCTTTCTGCTGCTGTCAATTTTTGCTAGGAAGAGGGGGGATTTAGAGGATGTTGTGCTAGGTGGGGGATTTGGGATCAGGTGGTGGGGTTGTGCTAGGAGGGGGGATTCTGGGGAGGTTGTGCTAAGAGGGTGATTTGGGTGGAGGGTTGTGCTAAAAGAGGGGATTTGGGGGGTCATGCTTGGACTGAACTCTGCCTCACAGAGTGCATTTTAGGGCTTGTTCCCTTTTTCATGTTTGACACGCATAGAGCAGCTCATTTAAAAAAAATGTGACGTGTGGGAACGTATAAAAAAGCTTGTGCTCTCAGATGCACTTCTTAAGGCTCGTACACACGGTCGAACATCCGACAAACTTTCCCTTGGATTTTTGTCCGAAGTGATTTGTCCAGTCACACCCATAGCATACACACGCTCTGACTTTTCTGAAAACTTTTCTAAAACTTTCCCAACATCACATGGTTTTTCTGCTCTTTTCTGCTCTTTATCGCCACCCTTTGGTTAACTTCTGCTATTGTTGGTTGATTTTAACATTGGTTCTGGGCATGCGTATTTGTACTTCGGACAAAAGTCTGATGGCTTGCTGTACACACGGTCGGACTAGGCACCATTGGAATTTTGTTGTCGTAAAGTTTGTCTATTTGCAGACCGAACTTTTTGTCCGATGAAACCCGAAAAAGTTGGTCCGATGGAGCGTACACACGATCGGACAAATGTGAAAACTTGTTGATTTTGAAGTTTGTTGGCTGAAACTTCAGTGGCCTTTAGTGTGAACGAGCCCTCCAACTGGGGTGCCCTGAGATTGTGCATGATTCTAAAGGGTGCCTTGAATGAAAAAAAAGGTTGAAAAACACTTTTCTAGACTACATTGTTTTTGTATTCTTTGTATTAGTCCACAGTATTAAATGCTTAGAGAGCGTCTCAGGCCTCGTACACACGACTGAGTTTCTCGGCAAAAACCAGCAAGAAACTTGCTGGGAGATATTTTTTTGCGGAGGAAACCGGTCGTGTGTACATTTTCGTCAAGGAAACTGTCGAGAAACTCGATGAGCCAAAAAGAGAGTAAGTTCTCTATTTCCTCGACGGGAATGGAGAAACTTGCCTTGTCGAGTTCCTCGACAGCCTGACAAGGAACTCGACGAGGAAAACAATGTGTTTCGCCCGTTGAGTTCCTTGGTCGTGTGTACGAGGCTTCACCTTATAAACTGGTAAGTAGTTAGTCACTCACTAAGGGTCCATTGTAGGCTTTAAAGAAGTAGTTGTCTCCTTTACTGGTTCAGGGAATAACCCTAATTGCAATGAACTTTATCTTATTTAATGGAAAACAGGAGAAATCAGTTAAATGCACTGCACTAAAGTGACCCGTTATCCATATTCCTGATGTTGGGCAGTGGCTTCTGATTATTCTTATTACAATAGCGGCCTCATTCCCAATGCCAACGTTTATCCTTCCTCAGGATCTGTACCCTCTAGAAGCACTTGACCTCCAAATAGATGTGGTCATAAAATTTCTAGATAACTTCTAATTTATTCAAAAAAAATCTGATCTCCTGAGCATAAAAAAGCATATAATGATCCACATAAGTATTTTATCCATAATATCTCATTAAAATGGACTTGTCATTGTGGATTAGCATTTTCTGAGTTAACCATACTGTAAAGACTGCCTCTGTTTCTTCATAATCATTAGATCATTTGTATTTCCTAGAAGCTGCTGTGATCGAGTCCAGCTTTGCACAGTCAAGGAGCATGAGTAACGATGACAAGATTTCCTGTTTAATGACATTTAATGCCTGAAGTTTCTGTAAAAGAATTTGTAGAAGGTCAGGCGTATTTTATAAGAACTGTCACAGAGGGTGTATAGTATGTCCTACGTGGTGTCAAGCAAATTTAAATATCAGAGAAAAAGTGCATGTTCATATCTTTTAGGAATGTGTCATACAACCTTCTATTTGCTCTTTGTATAGTTTTCTAATGACATTTTATATCATTTTTAATTTCACCAAAAGTATCTGGCAAAGATCATATTATGTAAAAATGAATTTAAATATTTTGTGTTATAGTGGACACAATTTAAATTTTCCAGCTGACACTAAAGAAATGTTATTATATAATAGTGGGCATATTAATTCTAATTTTTTTTATATTTGACAGTTTGACAATCATAGTTGTAATATACAAAATATATAGTGAAATGCAAGGTGATTGAGGGGGTGGTATGTTTCACCCTTGCATGCTTTCTTATGTGGGAAACTAAGGTGGAATCCAGTTCAGGTTTTCCGGTCCACCTTGGCAGTATGGGGTCCAAACTGGGTTTTGCTTCCCACCTGTGACCAGCAGCAGGTGGTATAAATAAGGAAGGACTGGCACAATAGGTCAGGTTTTTTTAAAAGAAGCAGCCATTTGGACTACCTTTTTTCTAGGGAAGGAGTGCCCCACTTGAGCTAATCCCCACAATATATATATTTCCTTTACACGCACAGTAACTTTAATAACATCCCAGTCTTGGTCCATTGGGTTCAATATTAAAGGGGTTGTAAAGGTTCATTTTTTATTTTCAAAATAGGTTCCTTTAAGCTAGTACATTGTTGGTTCACTTACTTTTTCCTTCAATTTCTCTTTTAAAAAAAAATGTCTTTGTTTTCTTTGTCTGAATTTCTCACTTTCTGTTCCTCCTCAGTAAGCTGTTCAGTAAGCTGTTCTAAATGACTTTCCACCGCTCGGATGATGGTGGAAAGCTTACTGAGGAGAAACAGGAAGTGAGAGATTCAAACAAAGAAAAAAAACATTTAGAAGGGAAATCAAAGGAAAAGGTAAGTAAACCAACAATGCACTAGCTTAAAGGAACCAATTTAGAAAATAAAAGACGAACCTTTATAACCCCTTTAAGTTGGCCCACACTTTGCAGCCATTACAGGTTCAACGCTTCTGGGAAGGCTGTCCAGAAGGTTTAGGAGTGTGTCTATGGGAATGTTTAACCATTCTTCCAGAAGCGCATTTGCAAGGTCAGGCACTTATGTTGGACAAGAAGGCCTGGCTCACAGTCTCTACTCTAATTTATCCCAAAGGTGTTCTATCGGGTTGTGGTCAGGATTCAGACTCACTAATCCATGTGTTTATGAACCTTGCTTTGTGCAGTGGTCCAAATCATTTGGTGGAGGTGGGTTCTTGTGTGGGGTTGTTTTTCAGGGTTTGGGCTTGGCCCCCTAGTTCCACTGAAGGGAACTCTGAAGGTGTCAGCATGTTTGTGGGAACAGTTTGGAAATGACCCTTTCCTGTTCCAACATTAATGCACAATATATATATATATATACTGTATATATATATATATATATATATATATATATATATATATATATATATATATATAATATACACACAGGTGCATCTCATAAAATAAAATATCATCAAAAAGTTAATTTATTTAAGGTAATTCTATTCAAAGAGTGAAACCCATATATTTTATATAAGCATTTCATTCTTTTAATTTTGATGATTATGGCTTACAGCTAGTGAAAATCCAAAATTCTGTATCTCAGATAATTAGAACAATAGTCTCCAAACTGCGGCCCAGGGGGCCAGATGCGGCCCTTTGTTTGCTTATATCCGGCCCTTGGGGCACTATGTTTCTCCTACTGACACCAACAATGGGGCATAGTTTCTCCTACTGATGCCAACAATGGGGCCCAATGACACCAACAATGGGGCTCAATGCCACCAACAATGGGGCTCAATGCCACCAACAATGGGGCCCAATGCCACCAACAATGGGGCCCAATGACACCAACAATGGGGCCCAATGACATCAACGATGGGTCACAATTCTTCCCAATAACACCAATGATGGGACACATTTCATCACAATGACACCAAGGATGGGGCACAATTCTTTACAATGACACCAATGATGGGGAACAATTCCTCACAAGAACACCAACAATGGGGAACAGCTTTTCTCAATGGCACCAACAATGGGGCACAGTTTTTCTCAATGACACCAACAAAGAGACCCAATGACGGGGCACAATTACTCCCACTGAAACAAACAATGGAGCGTTAATTTTTCCCACTGATGTCAGGACCTTTTTGTCTCCCACTGTCCGGCCCTCGTAATCTCTGAAGGACATTAAACTGGCCCTTTGCTTAGAAAGTTTGGAGACCCCTGAATTAGAATATTACATAAGACCAATTAAAAAAAAGGATTTTTATTACAAAAATGTTGGCTTACTGAAAAGTATGTCCATGTACAGTGTAGTATGCACTCAATACTTGTTCGGGGCTCCTTTTGCATGAATTACTGCATCAATGCAGTGTGGCATGGAGGGAATGAGCCTTTGGCACTGCGGAAGAGTTATGGAAGCCCAGGTTGCTTTGATAGTGGCCTTTAGCTTGTCTGCATTGTTGGGTCTGGTGTCTCTCATCTCTATGGAATTCTATGAATTATCTTTGGGGTTTAGGTCAGGCAAGTTTGTTGGCCAATCAAGCACAGTGATACCATAATAATTAAACCAGACATTAGTACTTTTGGCAGTGTGGGCAGGTGCCAAGTGCTGCTGGAAAATGAAATCAACATCTCCATAATGCTGGTCAGCAGAAAGTATCATGAAGCATAAAGTGTTCCAGAATCTCATAGACTGTGGAAAATGTTGCATTTCATTTGGAAATTAAGGTCCCAGAGTCTGGAGGAGAAGTGGAGAGGCACAGAATCCAAGTTGCATGAGGTCCAGTGTGAAGTTTCCACAGTCCGTGATGAATTGGGGAGCCATGTCACCTCCTGGTGTTGATCCACTGTGTTTTATCAAATCCAAAGTCAGTGCAGCTCTCTACTAGGAAATTCTAAAGCACTATATGCTTCCTTCTGCTGACCGGATTTATGGAAATGCTGATTTCATTTTCCAGCAGGACTTGGCACCTGCCCATACTGCCAAAAGTACCAATGTCTGGTTTAATGATAATGGTATCACTGTGCTTGATTGGCCAGTTTGCGCCTGATCTAAGCCCCATAGAGAATCTGTGGGGTATTTTCAAGAGGAAGATGAGACACCAGACCTAACAATGCAGACAAGCTGAAGGCCGTTATGAAAGCAACCTGGGCTTCCATAACATCTTAGCAGTGCCATCGGCTGATTCCCTCTATGCCACACCGCATTGTTTGCCGTAATTCATGCAAAAGGAGCCCGACCAAGTATTAAGTGCCAACATTTCTGTATTAAAACTTATTTTTTCTTTCTTTCTTTTTTTTATTAGTCTTATGTAATATTCTAATTGTATGAGATACTGAATAAATGAGTTTCACTTTTTGAATTGAATTACTGAAATAAATTAACTTTTTGTTGATATTGTAATTTTATGAGATGCACCTCTACTTGTATGAGAAAGTATCCTGTTCTCTTTGTATTGCTTCCTTTGTGTAAAATCACTGTAAGCCATAATCATCAAAATGAAAAGAAAGAAATGCTTGAAATATATCACTTTGTATGTAATTATGTAATGAATCTATATAAAATATACGAGTTTCACTTTTTGAATAGAATTACTGAAATAAATTAACTTTTTGATGATATTCTAGTTTTATGAGATGCACCTGTATATGTATGTGTGTGTGTATATATATATATATATATATATATATATATATATATATATATATATATATATATATATATATATATATATAGATATATATATATATAGATAGATAGCTAATTGTATTTCATTATTAATCAATATCTAACTAAAATGTACGAATGGATAATAGTTACCTTCTAAACATGACTGTTATGATGATACAAGAGAAAATCAAGCAGTGTTTTAGTGTAAATTGGCCAGCACACCTCAGTAAGCCCTAAAGCTTTAATACATTTCTCAATAGAGGTTTGCTTGGCTCAGGGTACTGTGTATGTGTGTGATAAATTAGATGACGGTACATTATACTCGACACAGAGCTATCCTACAGATTTAAATTTTTTTTATTATTATTATTATTATTATTATTATTATTATTATTTAACAGCAAAGTAAGCCCATTCTTGTAAGGGTACGCTATGTCCTAAAACATCAATTTTGGCATCTGACACTTGTATATGCATTTATTACTATTAGTTCTCCATATATTGATTAAATGTAAAATGTAATGTATATGTAGAACGCTTTTTTGATTGGGGTAGGGAAGGATTAGAAAATTGGAGATTTTTTTGCCATCTGTGTTCCTGCTGAGGAAATTTCCCATCACGTCCTTTCCAGGTGACCACCCGGATGCATAAATAATTAGGCACAGAGAAATTATGGTTGTGTTTTTCTTATGAGTTTTACAGTGGTTGTAAAGGCTGAATGAATGAAGCAAAAAACCTTCAGTGTCCGGCTGATTCCTCATCCTGATTCCAGATCCAGCAATGTGTACCCCCAGGTTTCTCCCTCCTAATTAGATGAGATGCAGCCATTGGCTCCTGCTGCTGTCAATCACAACCAGTGAGGCGGGAGCAGGGGGTGGAGCTGTGCCATTTGTTCTGCAGTGGCGGCTGGTGGTATTTTTTTTGGGGGGGTGACAAACAATGCAACCACAGCCAACCCCCATGCATCTCCTCCCTCCTCCTCCTAGGTGGCCAATAGGATCGCTTCTCCTCTCGGCTCAAGACCGCATTCCTGATGGGCCGGAAAGAGAATCAGGAAGACAATAGCGAATATTCATTCACTATTGTCTCACAACTGGGTGGGCACAGGGCACAGAGCTCTGGCTCTAATCACGTGTTTCAAAAAAAAAAAAAAACATTGGAACCAGCATTCGGTTGGAGGAGAACCACTTAGTATTCAGGAGAAAGATCAAAACGCATATCTTTTGATACCAAAGGAGACAGGAACAACAAGCGCCCAGAGGCGATTAAGTTCGCATGTGCCGCGCTATATAAGTTTTCATTCATTCATTCATTCATTCAATGTGTCTAGCACCCTGCATGTTGATTTGGCGGCCAGGTGCATGGATAGGGGGTGGAACCCTTGTGTCCTGCATTACAGGCCGCCACTGTCTCTCTGTGTCTTATGGACGCAGAGAGCTAGCTTGGGATCAAGCATGCATGAATGCCCACATAGCAAGGGCTTGCTATGGGGGCATTCGGCAAGGGGGAGGGACCCAGAGCAAGTAGCTTGCTATGGGGACACTCAGCAAATGGGAGGGACCCAGATCGCCGTCAGGGGACTTGAGAAGAGAATGATCGGGACTGCTTTGATATATATGACATGTATGCTTTTGTTTTGTTTTTTTCTTCTTTTACAATCACTTTAAAGCTTAAGGGCCCTTTCACACAGATCTGTGTGCAGGCTCCACTTGGCTCAGCGGAGATCGCTACGTCGATCCCAGCTGAGCAGGCAGATGACAGGTTGGTCTCTGCACACTTTGCAAGGACCGACCTGTCAGAGCGCTGCTCCCCCCTATGGGGGATCGGATGATGACGGACCGTAGAGTCCGTTGTCATCCGACGGATGGAAAAGTAGTTTCCTTCGTCACACTTTTGCGGATAGAACCGGGTCGGATGTCAGCGGACATGTCACCGCTGACATTCATGGCTCCATAGAGGTTCACAGAACACCCGTTCAGGTACGCCTAAAAAATGGTCAGCCCTAACTGTAGACAAGTATAAAAAACACAATGAATACAGCTCTTTATTTAATTTTATTTATATACTGTATATAATATATATGTAATTTTGTTATTGCAAGCAAAGTAAGTTGCCTGAATCTCACTTTCTATCAGCATCTTGCTGTCTTTGTCTTGCGTTGTCTACATCTTGGACAGGGAGTGGAAAAAGCAGCACTATGAGTATGCGCTGGTAATTTGGCCTGGAGTTCGAAGAGCACACTGATAGGAAAGGAAGGCAGAGTGACAGAGATATGAGCTCATCGGTCTGCTGCTTCTCCTTTTACTGTCTAGTCATGGGGTGGGGAGAGGAGGGGACCTGTAAATGTTATTGAACTGCAGCAGAAAATAAATCCGGTCTCTTCACCTACCAGACAGGACTATACTGTGTTGCAAGGCTGTGTAAATCTTGGAACTGGTGGGACAGAATTACAAATCCTTTGATAGATAACCTTATATGTACTTTATCTGGGTATTTAGTTATTTTCCTGGACTTCAGCTATTAAATATAGAAATATTAAAAATTAAAAATAAAACTATTATATAAGCTCATACAGTTCATATCCTTCAAGCATATTGTTATCTTACCACATGGTGTTAAACTCCCCCTTCCCATTTCAGGGTCCATAAAAAATCAGGACAGAGTTGATATTGTAAGGACAATGGGGAGATATTGTATGATAGCACGCTACTAAAGAACAGAACAAAAAAAGTATATTTTACCCTCATTATAGAAGCTCATAAATTGCCATGATACATGATATTCCACTGTTAAATAAATTAAATATGCTTGGTTAGAACAAATTTGTCTTCTAATAATTTAATGTTTCATACAGAACAAATCTGAAACCTTGTCAGAGAAATTTCATATACATGAGAGAGATTTTAAATGCACAGGCTTCTTCCGTGATAGGCAATTAATTTTCTGCCAGCTTCTAGGTCATTATTAATCTGGAAGGGCAGAATGTTAATAAGAAATGCTCCTGTATAAAGGCAGGACATAGAAGCCATATTTAGACATAGTCTAATCATATAGTATGCTTATGCACAGTGTGTGACTGCAGATTGAGATGTTGGATTGCTGCAGTTTATACACATCAGGTACTATGGAGAAGACTGGAGGAAGCAACATTTTTCCCAGCATCATCCCTGCTGTTAAAAATATGGTCAAAATTATAGTGTGATTTTTCAAGATCTACAGCCCCACATTTGTTTCAATTGAAAGTATTAACACTTATACCTGGAGTGTATTTATTGCTTTCTCCTAATGGGCCAGGCCTCCAAAAATGTATTAATTCAATGTGGCTGTTTATCCCCCCCCCCGAAAAATAATTGAGCCTGATCTCAAGGATGGAGCAGGGGCAGTACCAAGCCACACTATGTGTGACAATGGACACACAGAGCCCAGCTCGGGGATGAGTGGCTTGCTATGGGGGTACTCTGAAAGTATGAAGGGGGAGGAGCACTGAAGGGGGAACCCAGAGGAGGAAGTTTGAAGGAGGAAGTTTGAAGCTGCTCTTTGCAAAGCACAGAGCAGATAAGTATAACATGTTTCTTATTTAAAATCACTTTATGGGTGGATGTGGCCAATTTATCTACCAGAGTTATTATGCCTTTAAAAGATGCCGGAAGCTGACTTTTCCTGCTCTAGTTTCAAGCTTTATATAAACATATAGGCATATACAAGTATCCTACTGCATCAAGGGATATCATTATAATTTTAAATTAATTAAAATTCCAACAGAGGGAAAGAATTCCTTTTGTAACCTGCAAAGACAGTTCTCTTGAGCTAAGATTTCAGTTTTAGAAATCCCACTGCTGGAGATCAGAAGAAATTTAA
This sequence comes from Rana temporaria, assembly GCF_905171775.1. Lineage (NCBI taxonomy): Eukaryota > Metazoa > Chordata > Amphibia > Anura > Ranidae > Rana > Rana temporaria. Next base: position 329,434,703 of record NC_053493.1, read on the forward strand.
GAAGCAGGCAAGTTTGCTTTATTTAGGATTTTACAACTGCCTGCCTTCTAAATAATTAGAAAACAACCTTATACAGAATCCTTCACCCAAAATTGATACAGAGGAAGGCTTGATTTAATTTGCTCCTATTAGGGAAAATACATTTCTTCCTCATCCTGCAGAAGGCATTGGATATTCCATGGATCAAGAAACCCCAGTGCTGTTGCCTATTAATTTCCAGTTGTGTTTTGTTCATTTAGGAATGCATTCAATATTTCACAGTTCTTACTGTGAAGAAGCCTTTACATATGTGAAGGTTAAATCTCTTTTCCTCCAGACAAAAAAAGTGCACCCTTGTTCTTTGTGATGACCTGAAGCCCTGTACACACGGCCAGGAATCCCACCAGGAAAAAAAATGCTGGTTTTCCTGACGGGATTCCTGGCAAGCTTGCCTTGCAAAGCCATGCATGAAGACATGCACTCAAAAGAACTGCCATTCTCTTGAATAACAAGAACGCAGTGACCTCATCGACTACAACGAGCTGGCACTTGTCACATTCAATGCCGTTGCCGCCATCTTGCTACACCCCACACTAACCTTGTATGCTACCGCTCATGCGTCAAAGTCTTATGGAGCATGCAGGGTTTACCTCAGACAGGTAAGCATACAGACGACCAGTTTTCTCGGCAGGAAACACTCTGCCGGGAATCCCGATGGGAAAATAGAGAGCAGGTTTTCTATTTTTCCCGGGCAGTTTTCCTGTCGGGAAAACTGGTAGGGAGCATACACACGGCTGGGATTCCCGGCCAAATGCTCTCCTGCCAGTTTTCCTGCCGGGAAAACCGGTCGTGTGCACGAGGCTTTAAAGTAAATAAACTCTACAAATTCACTATATGGACCACTTATGTATTTAAGGACCATTTCTCTATATATAGTAATCATATATCCCCGTCATCGCTTCTTCTCAAGAGAGAATAAATTCAGTTCAGATCCTCGTCTGGGAATGTCCTGGGGACATTTTGTGTCATGGCCTTGAAGCCATGAATAATCATTTATTTAATTTAAAATTCACAATGATATGAACACCGTGACATTTTTGGACATGAGGATCACCAAAATGCCAAAATGGCAGATGGACATCCTGCCAGTGGTCTCTATCGCAAGAGTACCACTGGCCAGGGGCGGACTGACCATTCGGGCTCTCGGGCATTGCCCGAGGGCCCCATGCCACTTGGGGGCCCCATCAGGGTTGCCAGCCTCAGTAAAACCAGGGATAGTATGTGAAAAATCTGTGTTTTTTAAAGACCCCAAGATTATAGCTGCCCCGCCTCTCCAGTACCTTTTCAGTGTGTGTATGTGTATTCTGATTGTATGTGAACTGTGTGTGTATATTGTGTGTATGTGTGTGTATACTGTGTATGTATACTGTGGCCCGGATTCTCGTACGAGTTACGCCGGTGTATCTCCAGATACGCCGTCGTAACTCTGAGTCCGAGCTGTCGTATCTATGCGCCTGATTCTTAGAATCAGTTACGCATTGATTTGTATTAGATCCGATCGGCGTAAGTCTCTTATGCCGCCATATCTTAACTGCATATTTACGCTGACCGCTAGGGGCGTGTACGCTGATTTACGCCTAGGAATATGTAAATCAGCTAGATACGCGAATTCACGAACGTACGCCCGGCCGACGCAGTACAGATACGCCGTTTACGTTAGGCCTTTCCCGGCGTAAAGTTACCCCTGCTATATGAGGCGTACATGAGGCGTACCAATGTTACGTATGGACGCCGTTCCCGCGTCGAATTTTGAAAATTTGACGTTGTTTGCGTAAGTCGTTCGCGAATAGTGCTGGGCGTCATTTACGTTCACGTTGAAAGCATTGGCTTCTTGCGGGTTAATTTGGAGCATGCGCACTGGGATACTGCATGCGCCATTCGTAAAAAGCGTAATTTACGTGGGGTCACATTAAATTTACATAACACACGCCCACATCTACCACATTTGAATTAGGCGTGCTTACGCCAGCCTATTTACGCTACGCCGCAACTTTCGTTTGAGAATACGGCACTTACCTGTAAAAGTTGCGGAGGCGTAACGTAAATAGGATACGTTACGCCCGCACAAAGATACACGGTTCTATGTGAATCCGGGCCTGTATGTATGTGTGTGTATACTGTGTGGCCCCATAAGCTATTACCTGGGGGCCCAATCTCCTATTGCCCGGGGGGCCCATAATCTACAATTGCCCGGGGGCCCAATGAGTTGTCAGTCCGCCCCTGCCGCTGGCAATACCATACTTCACGCTAACAGCTTCCATCCAGCCAATCTTGTCAACTCAATACCTTTCAGTTAGTATCTGGGACAGAAGAAATTGTTCCCTGGATTCCACTTTTAAATTATAAACTGACAAACTAAAAAACTGATTTATGGAAAGAGGTTACAGCAAAACTTGTCTCCGAAAGGCCTTTAATAAAACAAATAGACTCCCTCATGAGGAGTTACTTTTCAAACATAATAAAGCCCCAAATGATCCTTCATCCATAAGTGTCATTTTACAACACACTAATCAACAATCAGAAATAAAAAGAATCCTCAATAAGCACTGGCCCATTTTATCTGAAGATTCCATAATTAACCACTTCAGCTGCCCAATGACCGGCCCATTTTTTGTGATTCTGCACTGCGTCGCTTTAACTGACAAATGCGCAGTCGTGCAACGTTGCTCCCAAACAAAATGTGCTTCCTTTCTTTTGGAGCTTTCTTTTGGTGGTATTTGATCACCTGTGCGGTTTTTATTTTTTTGCACTGTAAACAAAAATAGAGCCACAATTTTGAAAAAAAAAACAATATTTTTTACTTTTTGCTACAATAAATATCCCCCAAAAATATATATATATAAAAAAAAATTGTCCTCAGTTTAGGCCAATACGTATTCTTCTACATATTTTTGGTAAGCGTTTATTGATTGGTTTGCGCAAAAGTTATAGCGTCTACAAAATATGGGATCGTTTTATGACATTTTTATTAATATTTTTTTTTACTAGTAATCGCGGCGATCAGCGATTTTTATCGTGACTGCGACATTATGGCGGACACATCGGACACTTTTGACGCTATTTTGGGACCATTCACATTTATACAGTGATCAGTGCTATAAAAATGCACTGATTACTGTATAAATGTCACTGGCAGTGAAGGGGTTTACCACTAGGGGGCTAAGAAGGGGGTTAAGTGTGTCCTAGGGAGTGATTCTAACTGTGTGAGGGCAGGGCTTACTGTGACATGATACTGATCACCGCTACCGATTACAGGGAGCAGACGATTAGTGTCCTGTCACTAGGCAGAATAGGGAAATGCCTTGTTTACACAAGCATCCCCCTGTTTGGCCTCTCTGTGACCCGATCGTGGGACACCGGCGGACATTGAGTCGTGGGCACGATCACGGGGGGTGCAGTGTTCACGCACTCTTAAAGAGGACGTACGGGTACGCCCATTTGCCTCCCATTGCCATTCTGCCAACGTATATCGGCATGCAGAGGTCAGCAAGTGGTTAAGCAGTTTATTAATGAAAGGTAATCTATTCCCATTATAAGAGCTACCTCACTGAGTGATAAACTTGTGAGCAGTGAATTTCATGACGGGAAGAGCGATCCATGTCGACATGGGGGCACATTCCCCTGTGGTGGATGCTCTTACTGCACATACATGCTAGGCAAAAGTCATTTAATCCTTCCCAGCAGTGAATCCTTTAAATTAAATCCTTTTGCAAATTGACGCACACAAGGGGAGGTGTATATGATCACATGTGATTGTAGATCTTTTTACGTTGGCAATACTAAACAAGAACTATGGCAACGCCAATATTGACACATTTGCCGCATGCAAACATGCAACCCAAATTTACCACTGGATAGACATGTTACTAAGGCCCATGGGGAAAACTTCCAATAATTAAAGTTACAGCGTTGGATAGGATAAATATACCTCAAAGAAAGGGGAATTTGAATAAGATACTCTTACAAACAGATCAGAGATGGATATACAAATTAAAGGCCACTTTTCCCTCCAGGGTTAAATGATACAATTACTTTTCTGAAGGGATTTGTTTCGAGAAAAACCAATGAATATTTAAATCCTTTTTTCTTTCTTTTGGTTGTTAATAATTTCAATATTTACTGTCCCAGTATGAAGAATTCTAATGTATGATTTTTAGAAATGTTGTACTTATTCAACTCTAATAGCATTTGCTGTGACCCCAAGATTGCATGTGTTGTTGCTGCTGTTCGGATATGGCCCTTCTAGATTTCCTAAGTCCCCCCAGCACAGATGTGGAGGGTTGTGTCTGCCCTTAGGGACGAGCTTCCCCCTTTTTTTTGTCTTTCAGCCTGCTTTGTTTTCTTGCGGGAGGATTTGGGGATACGTCCAGGCTGTTGGTGTCCCCCTCTCATCTCCGCAATCTTCTGGGTGGTTTGCCATCTAGTTCATCGGCCCTGCGTGGAGTGCATGATGTCAGTGTCAGCAGCCTCTCACGCCCCCTGGAGGAGGGGGCGGCGGGAGAAGGTGCCAAGGGGGATCAATTTTAATGCCATCAGCTGGGGGTGGTAATGCAAGCCTCCACCCATTACACACATACGAAGAGCCCCTTGTCTTTCAGCATTCAGCTGCTGGAGCTCAAACCGTCAGGCCATGCTGAGTGTAAGTGAAAAAAGCCTTTATTCCTAACACACTTAACCTATGGAATGCTATCATATAGCCATTCTTTTGTTTGATTATAGGGGATTTCCTTCCCTTTTGTTGCATTTAATCATGTAATCCATACTTAGATGATCAGTCATTTTTTAATCAGGTATGTTTCTTTCACATATTGCCATGGTAATATACTTGTCTTGATGATTGTATTTAAATATATATACCTTTTTCATTCATCCTAAATTCTTGAACAAATAGATATGTTTATAAAATTCAAAAAAATTCAATATCTGATTGATGAGTGATAGAGTACCCCTATCTTTTGATTCAGCTAATATGAGTGAGGTGGCCTTTGTTGTCTTTTTCTGATGACCATTGATCCTCTGTGGGACTTGGATTGGGCTGAGACTCGGGCAGTATGCACCACTAACCTTCCTTGCTGGTCTGGGCACTTGGTAACGTCTATGTTTTTGAAAGTGTAAAACAAGTTAATATGAATTTTATTTGTACTTTTTCCTTTTTTTTTTTCTATGTATATAGGATTGCATCCACTTTTCTATCCCCTGAAGAAGACTTTGTATAAGTTGAAATGCATTGGGTTGATTTGGTGGATATGCAATTTATTTTCATTTTCACTAAATGCATTCCTTCCACCGTGTGAGGTCAGCAGGAAATATTTTACAGAATAGGACAAGAATCATATAGATCAGCCTTTCATCATAGTTTAGCTCATCCATGACTCGTATTAGTTTGATTGCCCTTCTCTGCACTTTTTCCAATCTACCAACACCCTTTTTGAGAACTGGTGTCCAAAACTGAACTGCATATTCCAGATGAGGTCTGCTTGATGCTTTGTATTGGGGGGGGGGGGGGCGTGTTTCTCTCTGGTTTGTTTCTCTCTGGAGAGATTTTATTGGAATTGTTTGTAAAAATGTGTTCACACTTTGAACACATGTGGCTAAAGAAAAATGTGACAATATCTCTCTACTGGACTTTTATGAGTTTTTTTAGTAGCTCCTATAATTTGTGAACAACTATTTGCAAGGATGAAGCACATGTAAGGCAAAATTCGAACTAAAATATCTGAAAACCTTGAAAATTCATTGAGAATTGCTACTACATCCATCAAACCAGATATTGATGCTTTTATCAAAAACCAAGTCAAATATCGCACTAGTTTTATGTTGCCCTCTTTTACTTTTAGAATAAAAAAGTTACAACAAAAAAATTACGTTTTCTTACATTATCTATATCAGTGATCGTTAAATTGTGATCTGCCCAACTGCTCCTGCTCATCTGCTCTCCCTATTGTTAGTATATTTTATGTGTAGCCCAAGACAATTCCTCTTCTTCCAATGTAGCTCAGGAAGGTCAAAAGGTTTTACACTCCTGCTCTTTATCATTTAAAAATAGGTTAAAACGAACATTGGGGTATACCACTAATAACTGTAGAGCATTCAGAGTATGAATCATTATCACTACTCTGCTCTGAATATGGTCTTTATTTGTTTATCCTTTTACAAATGGAATTTTCCAAGCCTATGAACTTTAACAGATTAGCCGTGTGTGGGGAACTGTGTCAAACGCTTTTGAAAAATCCAAGTATACCATGTCCACAGCTACCACTTTGTCTAAGTTTATGCTTACTTCCTCATAAAAATAAAGCAGATTTATTTTAAAAACGTTAGTCTTTCATGAATCCATATTGTCTATTGGTTATAATATGCTTTCCGTGTAAAAATGTAGTATTTTATTAAAAACTCTCATACCCTCCTGACTACAAAAGTTAAACTAACCGGTCTGTAGTTACTTGATAAAAATATTTATCCCTTTTTAAATATAGGCACCACATTGGCCTTGCACCATTCTAGTGGTACCAAGCCAGTCATTAAAAAGTCTCTAAAAATTAGAAACAAGGGCTTTGAAATAACAGAGCTTAACTCTTTGAGGATATATGAGTGTAACCCATCTGGTCCAGGTGCTTTATTCACCTTTATGTTGTGTGTTTCTGGATTATATCAATTTTGAGTCTTTGTAGTGACCTGAGCTCCTGCATGCTCCTTTGTATACACAGAGTTGAAGAAGGTATTTAATAAATGTACCTTCTCTTTGTCTCCATGTCACCAACTCTAAATTATGTTGTAAAGGGCCTACATGCCTGACCTTTTTACTATTCACAACCTGTCATTTGTTATGATTCTTTACATATTCCAGCACAGTCTTTACATTCAAACAGTAATAGTGTTCCTTAATTTTTATATTTTTTAGTGCTCTTTTCTTATTCTTTATAACTTTTTAAACTTTGGATATGAGCAAAGGATTTGTTCTTCAATGACAATATTCCCTCCCAGTCCAAAGGCCCATTCACACATGCCGGAGCATTTAATGTGTGGGCAGCTGTCCATTTTGGGCTGCAGCGCCGTGTGACAGAGGGCAGTGTGGTAAGCTTTTTGGTGCACCACACAGTGAACTTTTTTAATTTTTATTGTGCAAAAGTGACACTTCATTCATGTCATCGCACAGCAGTGCAGTGTGTTGTGTTTTCTCTGTGGTGACATGTGGCACCAGTATGTCTGCATATTATCTCATATCACCTCACTGCACCTAAAGGCTGCATTGTAGTGAGAATGGGGCACATTAAAAACAGTTATTTTCTGTGTGCCTTTGCAGTCACTGGCATTCTTCCTGTGTAGAAAAATGCCAGTCATGTAGTGTAAATTGACCCACTGTCTAATACAACATGAAATTACTGTAAGAGATGTTTGTAACCACCTTATTATATATATATATATATATATATATATATATATATATATATATATATATATATATATATATATAGATATATATATATATGTGTGTGTGTGTGTGTGTGTGTGTGTATATAAATATATATATATAAATAATTAACTATAGATATCTCCCTGGTAACAGTGTGTGGGGGAGATATTTGTCTGTCCTCAAGCTCTATGAGCCCAGGACCCACTGCATTACTTTGCAGTACAGTCCTGGCCCTAAAGATGCATTCTTCGTTCTCAGTTCTGGTCTGCAAACTGCAGACAGGCTGAAAATTAATGTTGTGTTGCTTACATTGGCCTGAACCTTTGATGATAGCTTTCAAAGTGCAGGAAAAGGAAAGACATACTGTAGATAAAAATGTAAATACCGTACTTTTACTCAAGATCAGCAAAACAATATTATCAGGTTTGCACTTAAATCCTCAATCTGAATGAAGATCCAGGAAACAATTTTTTTTAATTTTGACACATTGGTACCATACACCAACTCTTCTGCATAAATTCTACCCAAACACCACGGATCATTGCTGGAGATGCCTGGAGGAGCGGGGATCAATGCTACACATCTTCTGGTCCTGCCCCAAACTTGACAATTACTGGAGAGAGATCTGGAGGATTGACCAAAAATTTACTGATTACGTGGTTCCAGGAGACCCGGCCTTTTTTCTTCTCCATGTTTCAAACATCCCAGCTAAATTCTACAAAAAATCTATTATTTGTCACCTACTCAACGCTGCCAAGTCTTGTATCCCTCCCGCTTGGAAAAACCTCCAGCCACGGGCATTTGGTCTCAGACTTAACAGGGTAGAAGACATAAATAAGATGGAGGACCTTGTGCTTACCGCACAACATAAGTGTGAATGGTATTCCAAAACCTGGGCATTGTGGAAAATGTTTGTCTACTCTGAGGAGGGGAAAGCTCTTCTTGCTGTATAGGCTACTGATTAAAGCAAGCTCCATGGTAAACTCTGCTGGACAACAATAGCATTGTATTGATTGTTTATCAATTAACCAAAGGGAAAGTCTTGGGAGAGTGGCATTGAGAGGTGAGAATTCAGATCTGTGCTTATGTCCAACTACTGGGTAGGGATGAGATTCGGGTTTGCTGCTGCCATGGGTTCAATATGTATTCTGCAGGTTTTACATTTGCAGTCCTAGTGAAGCAAATATATGAGCAGATTTGTCCAGGAGAGCCTTTTAAACCATAATGTACTGCAACGTCTTTAAATTATGGACTGAAGGTTTTGAAGGGCCAGTAAGGGAGCTTTTGCTTAAGCCAGACTCCTAAAAGGGGGGGCACAGAGCAGCCTTAGGCCTCGTACAGACGAGAGGATATCCGATGGAAACGGTCCGCCGGACCGTTTCCATCGGACATTTCTCCTCCGGATTTTGATCTGATGGCTGTACACACCATCAGATCAAAATCCCAGCGGAAAACATCCGCGGTGACAAGGCCACGCCGTCGCTGCGACGTGCGCGACCCTGGAAGGTAAATACTTCCACGCATGCATTGAATCACTTCGACGCATGCGAGGGATGGGGATCGGGCGGACTTATCTGGTGAGTCTGTACAGACGACCGGGAAAGTCCGAAGGACAGGATTCCAGCGGATAGATTTCTTGGCATGCTAAGAAATTTTTATCCGCTGGAAATCCGTCGGCTGGATTTTTATCCGCTGGAAAATGTCCGCACGGGCCTACACACGACCGGATCTGTCCGCTGGAACTGATCCGCGGATAAATCCCAGCGGACAGATCCGGTCGTGTGTACAGGGCCTAAGTGGAATTTTCTGTATGGAAAAGATAGAAAAAGCTGATAAACTGAATGGGAAGAGATTAGGATCACTTGGGAAACTGCATTTAATTCTGATTGCTAGCTCTTTGGGCAATCAACCCATTTCCTAACTTTTTTTGTTGTTTTTATTATTGGGATATTTTTTGTGTTTCATTTTATTATGTAGTTGATTTGTGGTCAGCTGCAGCCCTGTAAATAGCAAACGTATGTGTTTATTTTTTTATTGGTGCAAGTTTTCCCTTTAAAATGTTGACTTTTGCTAAAGGTATTCTGGGGTTTGAGTGATTTCTTGATTAAATAAGTAACACATATTCACTTGTTATTGACCATCTATTCATGGAGCCACCTTTTGTTCACAACAGGTTGCTAAACTGTTTGAAAGAAGAATAAAGAACTTCTGTTTATGTAAATAATTTTTAGAACTCTACATCCAGCCTATGCACTGGAAACTTGGATAAATAATTATTGTGAGTCGAATCTTGTCCCTTCCAAAAAGTCACCCCATACATCAGTTGGTGTGACAAGTTTCTGTGAATGTAGACTCAAAAGTGTTGTAAATTTACTCATATGGAGCTGCAGGATGACATAAAATAATGCAACTTTGCTTGGCTAGAAAACAAATCATTTGAAACTTGTTGGTTGTAATATAGTAATTTACTGACTGCATCCTCTATGTAGGTTACTGGGTAGACACAGTGCAAGATTTAAAGAAAACCATTCTTGAGAGAAACAAAACTTTAAGGCCTCGTACACAATGGCAAAAATCTCGTCAGGAGCCGAGAGAACCGAGCCATCGGCGATATTCGGTGGCTCGGTTCTCAGTGCAGAGATGCCGGGGGGGGGGGGGGGGGATAGATGCAGCATCGAAACAATGCTGCATCTACCTAGGTAAGTATTATTATGGGGAAAAAAAGCCAAACCCATACTTCTCCATTAACAGATACAAAAAGGGACCAAAAAAAGTGTTAATTGTTAGAGTTTACTTGTCAGGGAATATTAATAAGTTCATTTTATTTTCCCTATCCCCAGCACCATTTACACAGTTTTCTTTCACTTCCTCACCTATGTTCATTCATCTCTTTAGCAAGGAATGGAGACTACCCAGTTAATAGGCAGCGGCATTTTTTATGCAAATCATTTAAAATATTTCAACATATGTGGTAATATTTTGGAGAATATTTTTTGGGGTATTTATAGACTTATTGCACAGGGATTGTGTATTCAATTATCACTTGTTTTATATAATTTATTTAAAATATGTTTCTGCACATGGTTAAAGGGTAGTGCAACACCATTAATCTTTATATATTAAGTTGTAGAATGTGAAAACACATTTGATGGTGAGCAGCAACTTGAAGTACTTATAATATTAGGAGTTGGTGGCAGTGCAGTAGTGTATTGTACACAGTGCCATGAGTAGAATGCATGGGCATGTTGCTTTCTTTACCCTTACCTTCCCTGTTTCATGCCCAAGATCACACTTTCTTCACTCCTGCACTCAGCGTCCTCTGAGCCACAGAGCCAGCAGCATCATCCTCACCACACACACACAAGAGACCTGTGCATAGCTTGTCCTATCCCCAGCCCCCGCCCAGCAGGAGGGACCTATGGAAATACAATATCTTTCCACACAGTGCCCTGAAGTGGCCACACTCCCTATATGGGAGGGGTTAGCAAGGGAGCGTCTGAAAAGTTCAGTATACTGTTCAGTCAGCACTGCGAGAGCTGCTGCAGTGTGAGGCTTCTCAGCCACAATTCAACACCTTCTTACGATTCCAAGGGGGGTCAATTGACCCCCCTTGCCCAATGGAGCGGACAACCCATGATAGGATATACTGTATACTGTATAGTGATCCTAAAGAAATCATTTTTTTCTTTAGACCAGAGTTCTTTATCACAAAATACTGTTTTATCTCCTTCCTACCTGAGGATCAAACACTTCCAGGATTGCTAATTTGCTGGTCCTCCATTGTTCTCAGTGGTTTAATCCACCTGCACCAGCATCACTGATTTCTCCTGCATTGATGTTGAGGCCATCAGAAGGAATCAGTGGATTGGGGTGCCAGGAACTCAACATGTAGTGAGGCCGAGTGGTGGGCACCAAAGAGGGAAGGAATGACACACACGGAAGTCTGGTTTAAAAGGAAGTATATTGTCCAGAACATTCCAACCACACTGTAACAACATTTATGCAGAGGCTTCAACTGTCAGAAACACTCACAGACGATAATGCAGCACTTTTGGAGAGCGGTGCTCGAAGACCGACAGCACCTGGCATAGGAGGCGGCAAGCAGGCTGCAAAATGGCACTAGAAGCAGGGAGGTTCCACACAGCAGTGATACAGAACAGTCCCTATACTGTCCCTCCTCCTCTGGAACTTTTCCCTTCTCTATGCTTACTCTCCCTATCCAGCGGTTTCCTGTCCCTAACGCAAAATGAGTGCCAACTGCAGTGAGCCAGTGCTTTTTATGAGCACTGTCTCAACTAAAGATGGCCATGGAGATCATCTGGGGCAGCATCATTCGGCCGTACCGCTGCTCACCTGATGACACATATGGTGGCCTAAGATGAAAATGAGTTCCTCCTATCCTCCACCCTCCCTGCATGGTGGATGCAGACAGCGTCACCTGTGTAGGGAGGTAAACCTACATCAACCTACATTCCCCCTTTGACAGATGCTGTCCTTGGCAATGACTACCATAAAACAACAATAAAAGTGTTATATACAACAGCGTGAACACATACATAACCAAAAAACACAAAAATAACAAGTACATTACAACATAATTAGAATACTTGGCTGGCAACTACCCCTGATTAGACCAGATAGGGTGATACTGGGATTCTCACACTCGTTTTTGGGATTTTAATTTACTGGAGTTTGCTCAGGTGCTTGGGGGTTATTGTGGTGAGACATACCACCCCCACCTGGTTTATCCTTTGCATCCTCCAGGGAGTCCACAGGTCCCTTTAGAATTTCCAGTACACTCCCAGTCCTCTGCATCTCCCAAGGAATCAGCAGCAGTTTCATCCTCTGAACTTGTGGGATCCATAGGGATTGCTTCAAGGTGTGGCAAATACCATTTGGCTGGAAGCTCCTGCACAGGGGGAAGATCAGTAGGGTTGAAACACCACAAATCTGCAGAGGCCCTGATGGGATAGTCACCTCCCAGCACACAGGGCCATAATAGATTCTGATAGAGGCACTTCCTGTTTTCCTCTGGGCCCTTGAATACGATGTCATAAACCGTCAGTGGTGGGAATAGCTGTTTCTCCACCTGAAATGGGGTTATTTTCCACCAAAGCTCCAGCTTGCTTTCCCTCTCAAACTTTGGGTTTTTCACTAACACCCAGCCCCCCAGCTGCAGAGGCAGCAGGTTCAGAGTCCTTTCCTCGGGCACATATCTATGTCGCTTAAGAACTAGCTGTTGAGCCTCCCTCAGCTAGTTCCCACTGCTGTTGTACCCATCATTGGGTGTTCAGGGGCTATTCATTCAAAAATATCCAGAAGTAGGTCCGCAAGAAGTCACACACTATGTCCAAATATTAGAAAGGATTGTGTGTGCCCCGTGGCCCAGTGTACGGTGTTATTGTAGGCCCATACGGTGTCCCCCATGTGTTAGTGCTAGCAGTCTCAGTGTCTTTGTTCTAGAGCACAGTTTCTCAACCTTTTTACCTTCTAGGAACCCCTGGCAGACAGTTTGAGATCTCAAGGAACCCCTGAAATAATGTTCACATCTACAGTTCACAGAACATCGTTATGATCAGCGAGCTGTTGATAATAACAACAATCATTTTTAGAAGTAGCATTAAATAATAAACAAAAATATTAAAGCGTACCTATTAATTGTGAAACTGGTGCTTTCTTTTTCTGCACAGATGCTCAATTCTGGGTCGAACTTGAGATAAACAATGTGTGTGTGGGGAAGGGGACGGCAGCAGGCAAGGTACAGGGGCTCAGGAGGGCACACTACATGAGGGAGAAGCAATGCACATTATGTGGAAGCAGGGCACATTACATCAGGGCAGGGCACATTACATGGGAGAAAGGCAAATTAGGTGGGGGTAGGCACATTACATGGGAGCAGGGCACATTATGCAGGAACAGGGCACATTACAGGGGACAAAGCACAGGGCACATTACATTGGGCTTTGTATGCTAAGTTGTGGTATTACCATTGTTAATCCATTTTATGCTTGCCTGGTTACCAACCATATTGGGTGATAATAAATTAAGTTTACCTTTTATAAACTGGTTTGGTCCAATGTTTTCTTTGATATAGCACTACTACTGGGTACTAAGTTTTACTAACAGAGGACCCATCCTATCCAGTGGCTAAATACTTTAGCCGTTTCTTGGCTATAATTGTATTTGTTAAAGTAATACATAAACTGCAAGAATTTCAATAGTTCCTCGTACATGGAAAGTGCTTTCAGATTTTGGGTTAGATGTTAGCTGCTCGTAGTCTGGAAAAACTGAGAGGACACTAATGCATTCACACTTATGGCCTGCTAGACATTAAATGTGTTCTAATGTCAGAACATGATAATGGGGTTTTAATTTCCATGTATAAAGCCATGGAAACCAAGACACGTTAGTATTTTATTTTGTAAGTACATAATGTGCCCTACTTATTCATTCTTGTGAGAGTGATTAGCAAATGTGTGGTTATTTAATAATTTGTTAAAAATGTAAATGTTAATTTTTTTCATTTTTTACAGAGGTTTAATAAAAGAGTTCACAAAGCACAGATAATTGAAGATGATAGTAAGGCAAATTAAAACCAGTCTAAGCCTATTTATCAGTTTTGAAAAAGTTGTATTTTAACAAACCAGATATCGGTTTAATTAAAAAAAAAAGTTTTGTTTACCAAAATCTTAGAGGGCTTAGTTTACCTTTAATGACATTTTTTAGAACAGTCTATATGTATTAGCATTACAACCCCGTTGGTACATTACAATGCTGCCCCCATTTCTAGAAATACTTATTTTCACACACTTCTACTACCGTGTGCAATATTTCCACTTTAGCAGCAAAATTCGGATAACATCTACTTTTATATTTCTTACGTGTCTCCATCCACATAACATAACACAACTTAAAGTGTTTAAAAAGTCTGAGTCTGAGTTATATAATCTTTATTCTATGCATTAAGGTTAAAATATTCTAAGATTAGCTCCCTCCCTCCTTTTTTTTTTAATGTCTATAAAAACGATCGTGTGTAGGCTCCAGAGCATTTTTCATGACGTGAAAAATGGGCATTAAAAATTTAGAACATGCTCTATTTTTTCACGTCGTGAAGTTATGAGACGGGAGCGCTGATTCTGGTAAAACTAGCGTTCGTAATGGAGATAGCACATTCGTCACGCTATAACAGACTGAAAAGCATAAAGACTGAAGCTTTTACTAACACAAAATCAGCAAAAGCAGTCCCAAGGGTGGCGCCATCTGAATGCAACTTCCCCTTTATAGTGCCGTCATACGTGTTGTACGTCACCGTGCTTTGCTAGAGCATTTTTTTTTTTTCACGATCGTGTGTAGGCAAGGCAGGCTTGACAAGAATTCGGGTTGAAAAAAAACGTTGTTTTTTCTAGACCATTAAAAATGGTCGTGTGTATGCAAAATTAGGCTCCATGTACACTGGGCTTAAAAAAAAACGCCAGTTCCCTTGGCAGAAAAAAATGCTCATAGCATTTGTTGTACATAGTTTAGAAGAGTTTTGCATTTTTTTCTGCCGGAAAGCTCCAATCAGAGACGCAAACCAGCATAAAATATGCCTCTTAACGTCCAAATGCTCATGGACACAAAGGATAACATGGAGCTGCTTCTACAGACAGAACACAAAACTGTAGAAGTAGCAATTTTTAAGACTGTGCATAAACCCTAAAGCCTCGTTCACATGGGCTGAATGTTAGGTTACAATGGCCGATTCAAAAAAACAGACATTTGGTCCGTGTATGTATGGCAGCCGGTCCAACAAAAGCCAGCAGTTTGGCCGGCCTCTGTCGGACGAGCATGCTGGAAAACCAGCAGCCAACTGACTCCCGATTAGCGCTCTCAGTCAATGGCAGAGAGCGCTGATCGGAGTGTTTTGGCAGGGGGCGTACCGCTGTCAGAACACAATTTCTCAGTGGGGAGAACACTGTACTAACCTTAGATCATTAGCACAGTAGCTCCACTGAACAAAAAAAAAAACCTCATAGTGTGTACCAGGCTTTAATACATGACCAAAACAGACAAGTCCAGCTAAAACTCCCTAGGATCTCAGGGCATCAGGAGTGGGTTTTGCACAGAGTGCAAGGGTCCGGTGTGTGTAATGTACATAGTTTAGGAGTCAAAATGATATACAGTCCAGTGCATAGCACCCCCTGTAATTCTTTTCCCCACCACCTTCCCATACATAGCACAGCAATACCACCTGTGACCATAGCATGCATACTTGAAAACAAAAGAAGGAGGGGGATGGGAAGGGAAGGAAAAACACAAAACTAGGGATGATCAGAAAGGAAAAGAAAAAGGAAAGAGGGAGGGGGAGGGAGGACAAGATACACAAGGAAAGCACTCACATTGGCTGCATCCGTAATTATAAGAATATAGAACAGTACCCCTTCAAGAAGAGTGGGCAAAATCGGACTTTGAGGCTCGTGGAAGTATAAAAAATATATATTTTATTACATAAATTTACAAAATGTACACTAACAATGGTATAATGGAATGCAACTGATAACAATCACAATACAACCATTCAGAACAAGAGAATAGTGAAAGAATCCTATTGAAGTCGCCTACGCGTTTCACCGTGGGGCTTCTTCAGGACAAAATGAACAGGATTATTGCTACTATGTAGCCATGATTTTCACAATCTGATACACAGCGGTGGATATAATCATCCAGGAAGATTCCAATGATAGATGAAATATATACCGATGGTAGTAGATAGTACAAAAAATATGTTTAGAGATCGATGATCGCAGGTCCAGGCCAAATATGTCAATAATGACATGAGCAAATACACATTACAGTCCCCAGGCAAAAGAAGACGTGTCGGGGATAGAGATGCAGGTAACCGAATCCCTTAAAAATCCACTAGGGGACCTAAAGCTGGGGCAAAAGACAGCTCACAGAGGCAAACATAAGGCCATCCATCAATAAAGGAACAGCATCTCCCATATAACAGAGATCGTCTTGCAAACACCTTGTGTGCATGTAGCGTCCGTGTATGCCCCAGGGTCACAGCCTGTGCTGAGTACGTGTGACCCTGGGGCATACACGGACGCTACATGCACACAAGGTGTTTGCAAGACGATCTCTGTTATATGGGAGATGCTGTTCCTTTATTGATGGATGGCCTTATGTTTGCCTCTGTGAGCTGTCTTTTGCCCCAGCTTTAGGTCCCCTAGTGGATTTTTAAGGGATTCGGTTACCTGCATCTCTATCTCCGACACGTCTTCTTTTGCCTGGGGACTGTAATGTGTATTTGCTCATGTCATTATTGACATATTTGGCCTGGACCTGCGATCATCCATCTCGAAACATATTTTTTGTACTATCTACTACCATCGGTATATATTTCATCTATCATTGGAATCTTCCTGGATGATTATATCCACCGCTGTGTATCAGATTGTGAAAATCATGGCTACATAGTAGCAATAATCCTGTTCATTTCGTCCTGAAGAAGCCCCACGGTGAAACGCGTAGGCGACTTCAATAGGATTCTTTCACTATTCTCTTGTTCTGAATGGTTGTATTGTGATTGTTATCAGTTGCATTCCATTATACCATTGTTAGTGCACATTTTGTAAATTTATGTAATAAAATATATATTTTTTATACTTCCACGAGCCTCAAAGTCCGATTTTGCCCACTCTTCTTGAAGGGGTACTGTTCCATAGCATGCATACAGCATACATGCACACAACCTACATACACATACATACATACATACACATGCATACAGATGCATGCAACATACATATACACTGCATTCAAATACATACATACATGCAATATACACACACTCCATACACATGCATACAACAAACATACCCATGCATAAAAAATACAAACACTTACCTTTCTGCTGGCATCTTCAGTCCTCCATGCATTCCTACCAGCGAAAAAAAAGCCTGGAGTCAGTTACAACACTTGTTTCCACCCCGAGGGCAGCTCACGACGCTCTAATCCTCTTTGCTACCACACAGGTACAGCTCCGCATCCTTCTCTTCAGGCCTTATACACACTGGACTTTATAATAACATTATTTAAAAAAACAGTCGCTTTGCAGTGAGTTTTTCAATGTTTTTCAGCGTTTTTTTGCAATAGCTTTTTTGGGTTTTTAATTATTTTTTTTTAATCAATGGGATCAAAAACATTAAAAACCGGTGGTGAGCCGCGTTTTTTAGCATTTATCTGTGTTTATCGGAGTTTTTTTAAGTTAGTGCATTTTTACAGCTGGAAAAACTCCTCTCAGAACCCACTAGTTTTTTTTTTTTTTTTTTACAGCCAATATGCAGGTAAAGGACCTGGCCCCTTTTTGCGATTCGGCACTGCGTCACTTTAACTGACAATTGCACGGTCGTGTGACGTGGCTCCCAAACAAAATTGGCGTCTTTTTTTCCCACAAATAGAGCTTTCTTTTGGTGGTATTTGATCACCTCTGCCGTTTTTATTATTTTGCGCTATAAACAAAAATAGAGCGACCATTTAAAAAAAAAAACAATATTTTTTAATTTTTGCTATAATAAATATCCCCCCAAATATATATAAAAAAATGTTTTTCCTCAGTTTAGGCCGATACGTATTCTTCTACATGTTTTTGGTAAAAAAAATTACAACAAGCGTTTATTGATTGGTTTGCGCAACATTTATAGTGTTTACAAAATAGGGGATAGTATTATAGCATTTTTTTTATATATATATTTTTTTTTACTACTAATAGTGGCGATCAGTGATTTTTTTCATAACTGCGACATTATGGCGGACACATCGGACACTTTTGACACATTTTTGGGACCATTGTCATTTTCACAGCGAAAAGTGCTATAAAAATGCACTGATTACTGTGAAAATTGCACTGGCAGTGAAGGGGTTAAACAGGAGGGGGCGCTGTAGGGGTTAAGTGTGTACTGTTCCTGTGACATCACTGATAGTCGTTCCCTAACACAGGGAGCAGACGATCACTGACAGCCACACTAGGAAAAACGGGGAAGGTTTGTTTACACTCGCCTCTCCCCATTCTTCCTCTCTGTGACCCGATCACGGGACACCTGCGGCGATCGGGTCCGCGGGTCCCACAGAACAGGACCAGGTCGCAAACGTGCCACCGTCGGCGCACTCGCGACCCACGGCTGGGCTCTTAAAGGCGACGTACAGGTATGTGCCTGTGCCCAGCCGTGACCTTCTGCCAACGTATTTCGGCGTGAAGGGGTTCTTAAGTGGTTAAGCCAAAAACGGCAGCTGTGAAAATGTTCAAAAATTTCCAGTGTGCATGAGGCTTTATAGGCATTTACCAGCAGGGCACAACATGAGTGACATCATGCAGGCTGTGTTTTGCTTACATCTCTGGAATAGAAATTCTGGGTGATGCACCCATTCCAGTAATGGCACAGCAACCAGAGCTAATCCCAGTATTGCCAGGTCAATTCAGGTTTGGTTGTATTTGTGGTCTGACAGTTATTATATTACTGATAGTGTAGGTCATTAGAAGCTTGCCCAAGCACAGCATTTTGGGGTCTTAAAGTCATGGAACAAGGGGGCCCACATCACATCAGGGCTCTTTGTAGCCAATCCAGTACTATTATTTATAGATGTGCTGGTCTGAGTCATTGCACTTGGTGTGCTTCCAAAATGACCATCAACTAGCACTTGTCCTGCTCTGTGTTCCTCGATAGCTTAGCTATTTTAATATTGCCTGAACTGCTAGTGTAGTCAATGATTAGTTGACAGTCTGTTGGGAGCTGATATTGCAGATTTTAGTAGGATTGGCAGCCTTCTATTCATAAAATTTGTATTGGCACAGACAAACCGAAAGACTCGGGGGGCAAATGTACATTTAGAGAGGCATCAAAATCAGAAAAGTAATTTGGGATTGCAAGACTAGTAATAAAAATCTGAAGGTGTCCCCTCATCTCTCTTTTATCATAAAACAGCTCACCTCTCTCAGACACATTGCTGATAATATAAATCATACAAATTGCCCCTAGGCAAGCATCGGACAGGGCCCTGCAATTTGACATGACTAGCAATGACATAATTTATAATTATGCTGAATTTTAAAAACTGTACCTTCAACTAATGTAAATCTATAAAAGAGGTCACTTCTGCACATTCATAAATTACTTCTATTGAATTTTTATTTGCAAAGAGGAAAATGTGTTGTAGAGCAGATGGCTATTGTAATGGTACACAATAATCAGGCCCGTCGGAACAGGACAGGCAATACAAGCAACTGCTTGGGGCCCCGAGCTGGCCAGGGGCCCCCAAGCAGGAGCCCGCACGCCCGTCCACACTGGCTGCCGCGCCGCAGAGCACGGGGGGGGGGGGGGCGGCAAAGTGTCAGGGTATCCTGGTAGTCCCGAGTGTGCAGCCTCCCCCCCCTCGTGCCCGTGGCACTGAGCACCATGTTCCTTCCCCACCCCCCAGCGCGCCCACAGCAGTGCATATTCCGTACGAGGAGGAGGAGGTAGGTTAGGTCTGCCCCACCTCCTCCCCATGTGCCCGCCCACAACCCCTTCATGCAGCCAATCTGTGCCTGGGAAGGGGGTGTGGGCGGGAGATTTCAAACGAGCCAGCTAGTGATCATTCCTGTCTGATGTCACTGCCTGAACGCGGCGCCTGTGCATCTGAAGACAATGCGGCCTGGGTGAGTGATCCCCCCCCCTCTCTGCTCTCTAAATGTGCCATAGGCTTCCATGTGCTGCACTCATTCCACCCCCCACCAGCACAGCCACTCATACCCAACTCTAATAGTGGGGGGGGACTCTGATGGGGACACCACCTGCTGTGGGGGGGACTCTGATGGGGACACCACCTGCTGTGGGGGGGGACTCTGATGGGGACACCACCTACTGTGGGGGGGGGGTGACTGATGGGGACACTACCTGCTGTGGGGGGACTCTGATGGGGACACCACCTGCTGTGGGGGGGACTCTGATGTGGACACCACCTGCTGTGGGGGGGGACTCTGATGTGGACACCACCTGCTGTGGGGGGGGGACTATGATGGGGACACCACCTGCTGTAGGGGGGTGACTCTGATGGGGACACCTGCTTTGGGGTGGGAGGGGGAGTAAGAAGTATGTTGGATTTAGTTAGTGTGCACTTTTTTTATGTATATTAATTGATTTTATGGTACAGTGGTGTTTTTTGCAAATGTTCAATTGTTGAAAATGTTCAGATTTTATGCACATTATATGCAACAGCAGTATTTGCACTGTAAACCTTTTTTATTTATATAACATGTGGGTGAACTTAAACTGTATCGATATGCTGTGGTTCCTGTAGGCTTTGTTAGCGGGCGTGCGGGGGAGGGGGGGTAGGGGTTCCTGGGGTTTGGGGGCCTCCATGTCCATTTTGCTTGGGGCCCCCAAATTCCTTCAAACGGCCCAGACAATACTTTAAGCATGTTTTACAGGTGTGTCTTCAAGTGTTTTTTAAAGTGTTTTTGTTGAATCTAACAAAACATAACTAATATTTATTTCAGAGCTCCTGATCTTTATTAGTATGTGAACCATGGTCAGTTAAAACAGGTGACAGTCAACAATGTCATGTGCAAAGAAAAGTGTGAAATCATACATTATAAGTCACTGACAATGTACACATTTTAAAAATTAGAATATGTATTTAGACAGTTAGTTATTCCAAATTAATATTTTTTTCATTAAAGGTGGCCATACAGTGACCAACCTTTGCAGAGGTGTGTCAGATTTTAGCACTATTTGAGTAAAGCTACACATACATACATTTTTTATTTTATTTTTGCAATGTTCAACTTAAGTCCAGAGCAGTAATTTTATTCTGTCACTACATATCTCCAGTTTTCTAGATTGAATGACAGCCAGTGTCATTCAACCCACTTCCTCCAAGCCCAGGTCATTCTGATGGGAGAATGTCAGTATGTCGTCCTGTTACCACTGCACTCAACAGCGCCCACACATCTTTATGTGAGCACTGTAAAGTACAAAAGGTGGCTACTTTGAAGAACCTAGAATATGAAATATATTGTCAGTTGTTTCACACTTTTTTGTTATGTATACTTCCACATGTGTCAATTCATAGTATTGATGCCTTCAGTGTGAATCTACAATTGTCATAGTCATGAAAATAAAGAAAACTCTTTGAATGAGAAGGTGTTTCCAAACTTTTGGTCTGTACTGTATATATATATATATATATATATATATATATATATATATATATACCGGTGTGTATATATATATATATATATATATGTATATATATATATATATATTGTATTTACAGTGTATAGTAGATGTGTACACGTGCTTTGCTTTATTGGTATTCTTTGTTATTGTATCTGAAATGCATAAATAGATTGTGAGTTTTTAAAGCCTACAATTTGTATTGCAATATTTCTTAGCCAGCACATATTCAAAATGTAATTTACTACTCATTATAAATGTAGAGCAAAACAAAAACAATTGTAAAAATAGAAAAAAAAAATGTTGAATAAATGAACACGGAGTGTTTTCTGTCCTCCCTGCACACTGACAGCAGATGGAAAACAATTTTTCCTTAGCGATTGTGGCAATTTTCTGGCAGCCTGTTAGCTCTCTCCATTTATAGGGTAGAAACTTAAAATGCTCTCCAAGTACAATCTTTAAATATGTTCCAAAGCAAAAGATTACAACAGTGCTCTGTCATTTTTCTTTAAGGTGCCAGACGATGGAAATCTGTTCCTGCAATCAGGCGCTCCTTGTATTTTAAATCTGATGCTATAATAAATGTGTGTGCTACTGCTAACCACATCAAGGGTATTCATACATTTGTAGAGACTTTAAAGTAGATACAAACTCAGATCACTTTATTGTAGGCATGAAAAGAAATTTAAATAAAGAGAGAAATGCCTTTTTGTATTGTGTTTTCCATGTATCTTGCAGGAATTGCGCTCAGCTAGGTCTTGGACCTGCCAGAAATCTTCCTTGTTTCCTTAGAATAGTAAAAGACATAGGCAAAAAATGTTTTGGATAGATTATGGGAGGGTCATAACCCGGTCAGTATTTTTTGCCATCTGTGTCCAATCATAGAGATTTTCCGACACTTCCTGTTCCATAGCCAGAACAGGAAGTGAGAGGAAATCCCTGCAAATTAAGGGAATCCCTTTTCTCATAGGAAAGTTTCCACTCTATTACTTTTCTGGGGAAAACCCAATATTTGTGATTTCCCTTTACTTTTAATGATAATGGTAAACAGGACAATAAAACCTGACAGGTGTTCTAATCCATCTCCAGTCTAAAACATTAAAAAAATTGTCTTTAGTTGTACTTTAACCACTTGCCTACTGGGCACGTTTATCCCCTTCCTGCCCAGGCCAAATTTTCAGATTTCAGTGTTGTCGCACTTTGAATGACAATTGCGTGGTCATGCAACACTGTACCCAAAAATAGAGCTTTCTTTCGGTGGTATTTATTCACCACTGTTTGTTTGTTTTTATTTGCTAAAAAAGCAAAAAAAAAACGAACCTTTTGAAAAAAAAAAACTTTCTCATAGTTTGTTATAAAATTTAGCAAACAGGTCATTTTTATTTTTCTCTGATGTGCACTGATGAGGCAGCACTGATGGGCACCATAGAGGCAGCACTTAAAGGTGACACTGATAGGTGGCACTGATGGGCACTGATAGGTGGCCAAGATGGGCAATGATAGGGAGCACTGATGTGCACTGATAGGCAGCACTAATTGGACAGCACTGGTAGGCAGCACTGATAGGTGATACTGATGAGGAGGCACTGGTGGGTCCTGTTGGGACTGCACTGATAATTAGGACACTGATAATCAGTGCCCTGATTATCAGTGTACATGTCTTTTCTACACAAGCCACTTATCGGCTCCCTTCTACTCTCCTGACACTGTCGGTGTGTGGAAAGGAGTGCCAATAAAAGGCTTTTGTTTGCCGCCGTGATCAGCTGTGATTGGACACGCAAATCACATGGTAAAGAGCTGCTGATTGACTCTTTACCCCAATCTGTGATCCGCAGTGTCCAGAGGATATTGCGATCACAGAGCACACCACCCGCACGCGGTGGGCTAGATCACGGAAGGCCGTCATATGATGGCCTCCCAGAATTGGACGACCACACTGTAGTCGTCATTCGGCGATAGCGTGGTCGGAAAGTGGTTAATGTGTTTTTCCACTTTTGCAGGTACATTTGTGAAAACCCAGCTATGGTTTTTGTATGCGCTCCTATTCATACCGCATACAAAAATGCTTTAAGAATGTTTCTTACTATTTAATTTTAGTCTACTTTTGAATAATGTCAGAGTGAGTCTGGCTGGCCATAGATGGTGCAAATTTCTATCCTGCAATTTGGGGTGGAGGGGAGCAGGGGAAGCTGCCCCCCACCGCTAGGAGAAGACAGTGATTATTGCTAGTGGCTATAGCAGCTGCTAGCGATAAACACAAGTAAATCCAGCAGGCTGATTGTACAATCGATCAACTTGGTACATTCAACCTGCCCATACATGGTTTGAATCTGGGTGAGATTAAAACCGTCTATGGCCGGCCTTATTCACCTCTCATTAACATACATTGTAAGAGCCTTGGCTTCTAAACCTAAAACCTTTTGTTAGGACAGACAGGGGTTGATTTTCTAAAACTGCAGAGTGCAAAATCTGGTGCAGCTGTGAATGGTAGCCAATCAACTTGTGTAAAATAGTATTGGTGTTGGCAACACTACAGAAGTTGGCTGCTGTTTACACTTTTAACTTTAGCACCCTTAGCACTTTGTTATTAATAACTATTGTTGAACACGTTGGTACTATATTGTTTTTTCAAGCCATCAACTTGTAACTTCAGCTTGTTCAAAGCTTGTTCAATTAATGTGGATGTAAACCCACCACTCACCCAGTATAAACTAATGGCACAGTATTAATGTATATATACATGCAAGCCTCCTGCATGTATCCCTACCATGCAAATGCCACCCCCTTCAGCAGTAGGAGCCCTGAAAGACTCTGGAATCGGTGGGTGGATCTTTTTGCTGTAGCTCGGTGGGCAGAGTCATGATTTCACAAGACTCCCCTCCCACCTCTACACTCTCCTGCTCTTCAGTCACACTGATCATGCCCCATGATGAGTAATGTCCAGTCAAAACTCAGAAAAGGCACCACATGACTTAAGCATGCCCAATCATGCTGAGGTGTGGAGCAGCCAATACTGGCAGAGCTGGAGAAGAAAGGAGGGGGTATGTGAAGCTGGAATCATAACACACACTCTGCTCTCTGAGATAAAGTGATGAGATAAAGAAATGAGATGTTAGTCACAGCAGTGGGGGATGTGGCAAGTAGTAGGAAATGGTTAAAACCACTGCCACATTTTGTTTTCTGTCCTACTGATGAGATTGTCTTGCACTTCCTGTTATATAAACACAACAGGAAGCTAGAGTAAATCTTTCCAAAGTGAGGGAGGCCCTGCTGCAACAAACCTCCCTTTGGAGGACTTTCCTTTTATACTATTTTTGGTGACAACTCAGAGATTTCAGGTTTTTCTTATTTAGTCTTGGTGACAGTGGAAAATACCGTAAATTCTTCCCAGCAGAGTCGCAGACAGCAACAGCAGGAACAAGAAAGGTCAAGATTGCTAACCAGCACTCTATCTAGAAAAAACTTTTTTATTTTATATATTCACTTTTATAACAGAGGACCTCTACCCATGCCACATCCAAGTAATTAAAATTTCCAAAGAACAAATGCAAGAACTGATCTTGCCACTGATGGGCTTTACTGGCACTTGCATGAGACCAAGGCAGTAATTTTTATAAAACTATCAAATATTTATTGGTGCACAATTAAAACACGCTTACATAGCATTGGATAACAAAATACAATTTTAAAACAATGCATGTAACAAAACAATCCTAAACACGACCCCTATACACCACCTCTAGCACAGTGGTATGGTATGGGTTACATAAACCAATGAAGGTGTCTGTATACTGGGTCTCCTCCACTTGTCAACGCATTTCTCTTATATGAGTAGCTTCTTCAAGACCACTATTGGAGGATGTCACATTAGCAGGAGTGGCGGAGGGTATCACAGGTTGAAAAAAACATCTGGAGGGGGCGGACACAGGGCTATCACTCAATCCAGAGACAGCATATTGTGTGGTGGTGGCCAAATGATTTTAACCCGTTGATTGGAATATATTTCCCACAGGATTCCCTGGATATTTGTTATGAGAGGGCGGTATCCGGTGGTATGACACACAATGTAAATTAACCACTTGCTGACCAGCTCGTGCAGATATACTGCAACAGGTCACCTCTCCTGTGTGAACCGACATACCTGTATGTCAGTCAGAGCAAGGAGGATAGCGGGTGCCCGCGCACGCCTCGGGAGTGTGCTTGCGGGTCCCGCGGATTCTATGTCTGCCGGCGACCTGCGATTGCTGTGTACAAAGGCACAACGGGGAACTGCCCATGTAAACAAGGCGATTTCCCATTCTGTCTAATGACATGTCAGAGATCTTCTGTTCCCAGTGATCGGAAACAGTGATCTCTGTGTTGTCCCAGTAAACCCATACCCCCTACAGTTATAATACACCCAGGGAACACACTTAACCCCTTGATCCCCCCATAGTGTTAACCCCTTCCCAGTGTCAGTTTTACATCGATCAGTGCATTTTTATAGCACTGATCAATGTTATAATGTCACTGGTCCCTATAAAGTGTCATTTGCGGTCCCGCTAAAAATTGCAGATCCCCTTCATTACCAGTAAAAAAAAAAAAGTCCCTAATCTATCCTGTAGTTTGTAGACATGATAACTTTTGCGGAAACCAATCAATACATGCCTATTGCGATATTTTTTTTACCAAAAATACTTAGAAGAATCGGCCTAAAATTATTTTTTTAGATATGGGGGGATATGTATATTACAAAAATATATATATATATATTTTTTTTTTTTTTTTAAATTGTTGGTCTTTTTTTGTTTATAGTGCAAAAAATAAAAACTGCAGATGTGATCAAATACCCCTAAAAGAAAGCTCTTTTTGTGCATAAAAAAGGACATTAATTTTGTTTGGGTACAGAGTTGTACGACCGCGCAATTGTCAGTTAAAGCGACTCAGTGCTGTATAAGTGAAGTGAACTCCTGCGCTGTCTAGGGTGAGGGGACAAGTGAAAAGTGGGGATACTGCTGCAAATAAAAAAGAGGTCTACCTCGATAGACAAAAAGTGATAATTGTAACAAGTGAAATATTTGCGCTGTAAAGTGTTATACAAATTAATGTGTGTGTGCATATAACCACATACATATACAAGTCAAAAAATGGGTGGGGAAAGTCCAGAAAAGGGGAGTGACACTAATATACCAGTAAACAATATTGTTGAATAGTCCTTAATCGAGGGCACAGTGCTGAAGAGGTCCAGGTACAACAAAATCCAACCATATATGGGTGCAGTTCATCAATACTTAATCCAATCAATAATGTTGTGAAGTGAAAAATGTTGAAAAACACAACAATAAAAATAAAATATAAAAATAGAAATAAAAATAAATATAAAAATAAAAATAAGGGTCAAAGTATTTCAGAAGAAGGAGGCCTTGTATCCAAAAAGGGTGAAAGATAGAGAGTGAGCCGTAACCAAGATCTCATATATGCACCTCTAGTGATCCCAGCAGCTCACCTCTAATCTGGCAAGCTAGATTGAATCAGCCTGATCCTGATGGGTGTGGTCCGTTGTTGGATATCACATACGGGTCTCCATAAAGTGTATTACATGAAAAAGTAAAAAGGGTAGAAACCAAATGGTGTGATAACGTCACAGAGAGGGGTAGCAATGTCTTCTGATTTAAACTAGTGGAGATGCACTCACATGTGGGTGAAAAAACTGGGGCTCTTATCCACGAACGCCGAGCTCGTCAGTCCCTCCTTCCTCTCCCTTACTGGTTCTCCAAGGTTAGGAGTCCCGTGTCCCCAATGGTTCACGAATCGGCTCTTGTTATGTATGAGGATCTCGGCAGTGTATGTGGGGTAAGAGAGAAGGACAAGCCTGATCGTGTGGTATCATCAACAATAAACAAAAACCCCCCAGGAATGCCCAGGTAGTAATGCACTCACATGAACAATATAACATACAAGACCTTCCTCCACGAGTGCGGACTCGCAATAAATCTGTGCCTCCAACACTACCCCTCTATCTGTGGCTCAGTCCGGACACTTAGATGTGGCAGTCATACATGGGGGGAAGTGGAATAGACAACCACAGCGTAGCCCAGTCAGACGTGAAAAGTTTATTTTAAAAGCACTTAAAAACTCACATTTAAAATCGAAATTGCTGCATCAATCCGACGAGTGGCGGACTCGTATGTCCAGTGGTCGGATGCTGGAGTGTGTCAAGCCCTCCAATCCCGACGCGTATCGTCAACATGTGACTTCATCAGGGGATGATGTGGGGGACACACTAACAGATATTTATAGTCTGTGAAATTGGGCGCCCGGCGGCCATTTTGTAGAAGCCCGTGTATCTCAATGGGGACAGAGATTATTTCTACCCACCTGCGCCATGTTGTTGGTTATATTCAATACTGTCCACATACGGGGAACCCGACGAATGCATCCACGGTATTGTCAGTCCCTACAGTGCAGACAGGCGGATGGTGTGCCAAAGGCACATAAAACCTCTTACCAATGAAATTTACAGAACGGGAAAGAGAATTAGGAACACGGAAAGATAAGGAGGGGGGGGAACGGAGGACGAGGGAATCCCCCTGGTGGCAGAGAATGATATTGGAAACTGAAAACACAGACTGGGACGTAAGAGGCACTCGTGACAGAGCAAGCTCTCTTCAGTGCATGTTGCCAATAATTAGAAGACCTGGAAGGAGCATCTGGGGGACATATAGATATATATAATCCTGGAAGTGAGACGGTATACCATAGACAAAGGGATCCAAGCGGAAATATCCACACGGCACAGGTGTCTATCTATAAGGTATAAAGAGGCAGACATCTCTCTTCTCATCTGTTGCCACAGCAGGGTAGATCAGTAATGGGGTATACATACTTGGGATGTAAAATACCCAGCAGTCTGGATAATGTTAGTCCACTGGTTAACTAAATCTATAGGTGAACTCACAAATGAAAAAAAATAAAAAAAAAAAATAAAAAAAAATAAATAAAAAAATATAAAATAATAAAAATAAAAAAATAAAAATAAAAATAAAGAGCAAACAAAAAATTAAAAGTGGGCATGGGTGGGGAGGGGGTGGGGGGAGGGGGGGGAAGGGGAACGGGGCCTAGGTGACTGAGCCCAATGGGCAATGTCAACTTGCCACACACAGATAGTGCAATGGGTCCCAACAGTCTGGAGGTATAAATGGATTTATCATGTGTCGCGGGGGATGATAACATATAGAGTGGCACACGGGAGCTAAGTCGCAGTAACCAAGCATAGGGGGTGGGGAAAAAAAAAAAAAGATGAGACGCGGAAACAGAGTTGCATAGAGAACAACAGAGAGCTGGTGACTGATTGAAAAAATGATAGGGTCTAACCCGAACACGATCGGGCATGGCGCACTAGAGCATCCAACGCACGGCCACACAGCATCTAGGTCATACATGCATCACAAGAAACAGGAGACAGCTTAAATCAGAAGTCACTAAGGAAACAATTCAGGTCGAATTCGATGTTTAAACCCTTGGGTGTGAAAGTGTCCATCGAGAAGATGTATTTGGACTCGATTTGACTAAGTGATCTCACTTTGTGGCCACCTCGCCAAGGTCTAGAGTATGGTACTATCCCCCAAAATCTCAAGTGTGTGGGGTCATTTTGGTGTACTTCGGCAAAGTGACGGGATACACTGTGTTTGGGAAAACCGCATTCTATGTTTTTGACATGCTCCTTAATGCGGATCCTCAAGAGCCTTTTAGTGCGCCCAATGTACTGAAGGCCGCAGCTGCATTCCAAACAGTATACCGCACCTTCCGTATTGCACCCAATAAATTCTCTGACCTCGTATTGGGTCCCATTACTGTTGGACTGGAACTTAGTTACTTTCTGATTGGGTTTATTGGTATGGATACATGAATAGCATCTTTTGCAAGGATAAAACCCTTTGCCGTAAAGAAGGAAAATGCTTTTCTAGGGGGATCAATCACGTTCTTAACCAGTTGGTCACGTAAAGTAGGTGCTCTGGTGTATATAAACCTCGGTCTATTAGGCAAGATCTCCTTAAGGCCCGGGTCTGACTTTAGGATGTGCCAATGGCGTGCGATGATCTTCTCTACTTTTCTATGCTGTACATTGAATCCTAGAATAATGGGGACCTGATCTTTCTTAATGATAGGCTTAGGAGTCTCCAAAAGCTGACTTCTCGGTAGCTCAGATACTTCTCTTATTTTATCTTGGATGAAGGTTACTTCATAACCCTTCTCTATGAACCTTTCACCTATTTTGTTGGCCTGGGTCTGGAATTCCTCAGTGGTCGTGCAGTTTCGTCGTAGGCGTACCATTTGGCCTTTGGGTATGTTAAAAAGCCAGTTCTTGTGATGGCAGCTGGTGATGGGGAGATAACTGTTACGATCTACGTTTTTGAAGAAAGTTCTAGTGGTGAACACATTGTTGGTCCGGCTGATTTCTAAATCTAGAAACGGTATCGTGTTCTCTTCAATTTGCCAGGTCAGTAAGATATTTTCGTAGTTGTCGTTTAATTTTTCAAAAAACAATATGAGTGACTGGCGGTCACCCTTCCATAAAACGAAAATATCGTCTATGTATCTTTTATACATTAGAAGATCTGGTGGAGCATCAGAAAAAACGGACTCTCCCTCCCACTTGGACATAAACAGTCCTGCTACGCTAGGTGCAAACTTTGCCCCCATTGCGACCCCGGTTCTTTGTAGGTAATATTGATTACTGTACCAGAAGTGACTATGCTTGAGGCAAAAGTCTAGGCATTTGATCAAATATTTCCTTTGGAGGCATGGGAGCTTGGTGTATTGGCGAAGACCCCATTTTGTGGCATCACAAGCTAGATGGTGAGGGATGATAGTATATAAGGAGGATACGTCCGCCGTCGCCATCAGAAGTGGTCCATTATTACCTCTACCATCTAGAAGTCTCAGCATTTCTTTCGTGTCTTTAAGGTACGCACGCGTTTTCTGCACGGCCGGCTGTAAGTATCGGTCGACATATTGGCCAAGTCTGGCTGTTAAAGACTCAATCCCGTTCACTATAGGGCGAAATGGGGGGGTAACTATGTCCTTATGAATTTTAGGCAGCGCGTAGATAATGGGGGTTCTACAGGCCTCTGGGACAAGGTATTTGGCCTCCCTTTTATCTAGAATATTCTTCCTAATACCTAATTGAACTACTTGTTCTAGCTCTTTTTTCCATTTAAAAATGGGATTTTTAGATAGCACACTGTATGTGTCAGGATCTTCTAGTAATTTCATCATCCCTATGTGATATTGTTCAGTGGTTAGAATGACAATTCCTCCTCCCTTGTCTGAGGGTCTGATCACAAGATCTTTCCTTTTAGTAAGTCTGCTAATGCCAGTTTTCATAGAAATCGGTTCTTCCACTTTGTTGATATTTAGATTCTTAATTTCCTCAGTTACCATTTGTTTAAAAACCTCAATATGTTTCCCATCTTTCAATTTAGGGTTGAAGGTCGATCTATTCCTCAAATGGCTGTGCACCACCTGCTGATTATCACTCGTCTGGGTCACAAAGGGTTTCTCTAACATATATTTCTTTATATTTAGTTTCCGAACATATTTCTGTATGCCAATGTAGGTTTGGAATTTATCCAAATCCTTCACTGGTGCATATTTCAGACCCTTGTCCAGTACTAGGATTTCTTCAGTGGTAAGTGGTGTGTCAGTGAGGTTAAAGATCCCTTCGCCCATTAGTCTCTTCTTCTGTTTTCTCTTCCCTGCTCGGCAGCCTCTTTTCTTATAGGACTTTTTTGCTTCGGTTCCTCCAGTTTCCTTGGGGGATGGTATACTGTCCCTCGATCTAAAAAAGTCGAAGGGTAATTGTATCCGTGTTCTTGACGTAGGTCTTGGTCTCTCCTTACGTCTCTGTGGGTATCGCGTATGTCCCTCAAGGGGGCATAATAATTTTGGGTGTACACCGGACTTCTCTCTCTTGGTCTCATCTGAGATTGTGGATCATGCCTATAGTAGGCCTCTGAAGTTGGGGTTCTCCTGTACGGTGGTTCTCCATGGTGTTGGTCTCTTCTATATTCTCTATTTTCGTGATATCCTCTAGGATAGTCCGGACTTCTTGTTTGGTAATAGGGTACATTTGGTGGTTCTCTATTGTCCCTTGGTCCCGGGTTTGCTTTATTCCAAATGTTATGTGGTTTTTTATTTTTGTTTTTCCTTTTCGGTTTTTTCCAACCTTGCTGTGGGGTATGTTCATACGATTGGTGTTGCCTCCAAGTGGTATGAGGAGAGGCATTACTTGCATATCTCTGTCTTTCTTCACCATGCAGGTCTCTTGGATAATCATCCCTCGACCTTTCTTCCCTCCTACCCCTATGGTCCCACCCCAGAAGTGGCGGGATAGAGGTCGCCTGTGTCCTCGTTAGAGGTGGGGCTCCCCTTTCTGGCGTGGAAAAAGTGGAGCTGGGGTTCCGGGGGGCCTGGAAGTTTAGCTTTATTTTGCCATTTGAAAACCAGGTCGTTCTTATAGTCGTTGATGTCTCTCGTGTATTTCTTACTTTTTCTCAGTTTAACTTCCGAGTCTTTGATCGCCAAATCTTTATTTAGTTGGGTGGTAAGACGTGTAAATTCCGCCGTATCTTTATGTGTATCTAATTGTGTTTTAAGAGTGGCTAGTATTGAGTCAATCTTGCGGAGCTTCTTCTGTTTCCTTTTAAGTAGGAGGTGTAAGAGCTCCATCCCTTTTAGATTGAAAAACCTGAACCATTCATCAATTGATTCCTGGTCACATAGGCCATCATTGGGGGGTACATCCCACCTAAGCCGTCTGGGTACAATGTTAGCTTTAATATACCGGTCAAAGGTGGTGATGTCCCACCAGGTGTTGATCTTCTTTTCTAGGCCGTGTCCTAATTTGCGTATTAAATGTTCAACATTACTGGTATTTTTAGGGGTATCTTCATCGTTGAACACGAGGTCTAGATCGACTTCTCGTTTTTCAACAAAGGTGAAAATATCCATGACTGCTGCTGGAGTGGTAAAGCAAGGTAAGTGAAATATAAGTGAAGTGAACTCCTGCGCTGTCTAGGGTGAGGGGACAAGTGAAAAGTGGGGATACTGCTGCAAATAAAAAAGAGGTCTACCTCGATAGACAAAAAGTGATAATTGTAACAAGTGAAATATTTGCGCTGTAAAGTGTTATACAAATTAATGTGTGTGTGCATATAACCACATACATATACAAGTCAAAAAATGGGTGGGGAAAGTCCAAAACAGGGGAGTGACACTAATATACCAGTAAACAATATTGTTGAATAGTCCTTAATCGAGGGCACAGTGCTGAAGAGGTCCAGGTACAACAAAATCCAACCATATATGGGTGCAGTTCATCAATACTTAATCCAATCAATAGCTCACCTCTAATCTGGCAAGCTAGATTGAATCAGCCTGATCCTGATGGGTGTGGTCCGTTGTTGGATATCACATACGGGTCTCCATAAAGTGTATTACATGAAAAAGTAAAAAGGGTAGAAACCAAATGGTGTGATAACGTCACAGAGAGGGGTAGCAATGTCTTCTGATTTAAACCAGTGGAGATGCACTCACATGTGGGTGAAAAAACTGGGGCTCTTATCCACGAACGCCGAGCTCGTCAGTCCCTCCTTCCTCTCCCTTACTGGTTCTCCAAGGTTAGGAGTCCCGTGTCCCCAATGGTTCACGAATCGGCTCTTGTTATGTATGAGGATCTCGGCAGTGTATCTCAGTGCTGTATCGCAAACAATGGCCTGGTCATTAAGGGGGCAAATCCTTCCAGGGCTAAAGGGGTTAATCATATAAATCTGCACTCAATAGCAAAAAGCTAGAGGCTCAAAACAGTTCCAAATGAGTGGTTGTGTATCTGGTTAGTAGGTAAATCCCTGGGCCTTGTTGGTTGTAATGTGCCTTGACTGGGTTGGGTAAAGAGGAGATTTTCTACCTGTCCTGGTGAACCGGGCTGTAACCAGCCAAAAGAGCAAGTCCCTGGGCCCAGTTGATGGCGGTATTAGACTCCAAACGGGGATCTATATTTATATATTAGATATTTCTATACACTTTATTACTGCCTCTGTTCCTGCCCACCAGGAACTTTTTTGTATACCTTCACATCATCTTTGTGTGTTCCACAGTACCTTCTGCTAAACAGTCCATAATTTACTCCTGATCTCTATTTTTAAACACTGGCACAACATACAAAAGAAACTACTAAATTGAGAATATAAGCATATGTATACAAAATACCATAAAAAAAATATGAAAATTAGGCAAGTAAAAAGTGGCATCATGAATGGTAAAACTGTTGGCATGGTAAAAAAAAGTGGCATCATGAATGGTACTGACCTTAAATTCTAATACGTTTAAAAATATATACCGTTGTTTCTTTTTATTCTATTACAGAGATTTTCTATCATGTAAAATCTGTGCAAGCAATAAAGAAACACTTCTGATGCTTGCATGTGTTTGTTAAAGCTTAGATGTTAATTTCTACACTGCTTGATTACTATTACCACAGGCGGTACTTGGATCCGTTTCATCATTTGTGACTATCAGGCTGTGCATGGGTGGCCTAAAACAACAGATGACAATTTCTTCTATGCAGATTAAAGAAGAAAATTATGCAATAACTAGAATTTTGCATTTGTATCATAAATCCCTCATTCTTATTTATTTCTTTATTTATTTTTACTGCATAGATGCAATTTACAGTATGGCTTTATTGCAGATTTAACTATTTATTAATCTGGAGTGACCCGTCATTGCTATTGGCACCAACTTGTGTTCCTGTTTTCTATATTTTATGGTGTTTAGACACCTAAGAAGGGCCAGAAAAGTCAGTTTAGACCATAGAGAGCCCATGAATTATTGTTCCTCTAATCTGCACAAGAGTAGAATTTAAAGTTTTCATTTTCCAAATACGGTTTCACAATAGAGAAAAAAATGTGGAAAACAAAATTAAATAAACCAAATTACAATAAATACACACAAAACCCCACACATCTAGAAAATAATAAAATGAGTGGATCTTTTTTTTAAACAAATTTAGCCTAAGCAGCTCAATGGGGTCCACTGACACTTTTCTACAACAGTATCAGACCAGGTGGGCTGCACTCAGGGGCATAGGTAAAGGAAAGAGCACTTAGCTTTTTTTGCTACTGCTCCATTCTATTAAAGTGGATGTAAACCCAATTCATGAAATTTGAGCTGTGCACATATATCTGCAGTATTTTGTTATCTCTCTTCAAAGCTCGGTCCTGTAGCTCTTTCCTGAACTGTTCCTCTGTTATCAGCCTGATAACTCCTGAATTTCTCAGACACATCAGATAAAAGCAGCCTGAAATTTCTGTCCGGGGAGGTTGCTATAAATAGATTAGCAGGCAGCTGGTCCTTTTACAAAACACCTCTGAGAGTCTCTGCCTATGATGAGAGGCATTTCCTCCAATCAGCAATTTTAGCTATCTTGACTGTTTTCCCAGACATTACACTCTGTGTTAAACAGGAAGAGAAAATTTCCTAACACAATCTGAACTTTCTAAACAGTATATCAATGTGAAGACAGCAGATATACATGTAAAACCTATGTAGGGAGATTTGGTTCATCTCTGTGTATCATCTGAGGCTGTTCACTTCACTGGGTGTATGGGGGGTTTACATCCACTTTAAGCCTCCAGGAGTTAAAGAAAAAATGCCCGGCACTTCCAGTATGGGTGAGCATGTGACTTGCTTTCCCACTCACATGTGACGGCAGTTGGTATTGTCACATGGGGTGGGGAAAGAGTCATTATCCTTGTGTGATCATAACAAGTTGGTTTGGAGCTAACACCAGCCTTTGTTTCTCTGATTCTTACATGGTTACCAAACCCACAATAGTAAAACCAGGCCCTATGTACAGTAAAATATAATAGTGCCGAGCTAAACAGAATACACACATAGAAATCAAAACTTCATAAAGAGAAAAGCACACAAGTTCCCATAGGGTGTCCAGATGTGCTTCTATATATTCTTAAAGTGAATCTGTGCAGAACCTCCACCGCAGACAACGCTAGCCACTTATCTCATCAAGTGGACCCCTGAGTTAACAGGTAAACGCTTTCCCATATGAGGGTATATATTGCAATATCACATGAAGTCCTCTCCAATAAGATCAATACACCTGGGAGCACCCATAGAGCAGCATAGGCAAGCATGATTCTAGCAATCTGTGTCCTCTCAATAACAATGAACCGGAGCACTGAGACAGCGGTGCATGGAATAAAGAGAATATATAGTGCTCTCTTTATAGAACTACATTTATTAAAAATAAGGAGTAAAACTTACAAACATGGCACTCTAACCCAATATAGAAGCACATGTGGATAGCCTGTGGGAACTTGTGTGCCCTTCTCTTTAAGAACTTTTGATTCCTATGTGTGTATTCTGTTTAGCGCTGCACTAATATATTTTAGAATTTATGCTGGGATTTGATAGATTGACTCTGAGTGTTCAGCTGATGTATGTGTACATAGGGTTTATTTACGCTGATTGATTTTTATACATGTATATGCAGTAAAACATGCTTGTTATTCTCACTGTGGAGCGGGTTAACCCTCTGCATTGTGTAAAAAGGCTGTTTGATCCTGTCTTCCCTGATTCTCCCCTTCTTCCACAGTCCCCAATCCATCTCAGGATAATACAGAGCCTTGAGGGCACTGTGCACATACTTAGTTTGGTGTGTATTGCTAGAGTTGTTTTTTTTTTTTGGGGGGGGGTGCATGTGATCAGCAGTCAAAGGAGAATGAAAACTCCTCCTACAAGCTTTAACCAGTGCTAACACTGATAGAAGTCATACAGCTGCTTTATACTGTTGATGAGAAAGGGTATTTAGCTATTTATATTCACTAAATACGGTAATTGCATTTCCATGGTCTGTATACTGTGGGAGACCAGATATAGTGAATGCGGGGTCCTGGGTTTTGTAACACTTTAAGGCTAAACAGAGTGCCACAGGGGCAAGTAAAGGTGACTATGTACTGTTGGATTAGGAGGAATTTAGGTAAAACACTGGACCCCCATACATTTAAAAAATTGCAGTGCAATACCTTTTTACTTAATTCCAGAAATATTTGTTGAGTCTTCCAGTGAAGTTCATCCAATACAGCTCACTGTGATGGTGTTACATACCTGATTGCGGAGCCCAAAATGATGAGGGTGGCCTCTTGCGCAATTCCTGTCAAAACACCCCTGGTAGTGGAGACAGGGACTGCTAGAGCAGTGGAAGGGTGCAGGTGCCAGGAAGCTGGGGTAGTTACCTGGATTTTGGAAACACAGGAGTCCTTCCAGTGGCAGTATGAAGTCTGGTCATAAGCTGCTGTGTTCAGCAGCAGCAACCAGGCAAAAAGGTGATGTGTTAGGATAAAGCACAAGGTCAGGAAAAAGCAGGAGTCAGTAAAATGCTGACAGCAAGGTAAGAAATCAGGAAGCAGAATCGTGGTCAGAAGTCCAGGACAAGGTCGGTAATACAAGCGAGCAGCAGGCATAACAGGAAGGGACGATCTAAGGCCTCGTACACACGATCAGTCCATCCGATGAGAACGGTCCGAAGGTTAACCGATGAAGCTGACTGATGGTCTGATGTGCCTACACACCATAGGTTAAATAACCGATCGTGTCAAAACGCAGTGACGTAAAACACAACGATGTGCTGAAAAAAACGAAGTTCAATGCTTCCAAGCATGCTTCCAAGCATGCGTCGACTTGATTCTGAGCATGCGTGGATTTTTAACCGATGCTTTTGCATACTAACGATCGGTTTTGACCTATCGGTTAGGCATCCATCGGTTCAATTTTAAAGCAAGTTCTCATTTTTTTGACCGAAGGTTAACTAACCGATGGGGCCCACACACGATCGGTTTGGACCGATGAAAACGGTCCATCAGACCATTCTCATCGGATGGACCGATCGTGTGTACGCGGCCTTAGAAAGATGTCAGGCATAGCCGGCTCAAAAACAAGGTAAGCAGAATTTCAGGAAGTAAGAAAATAGGAACCAGTGCTAAACAAAATCCAGCACTGAGGCCAAGCAGACCCTGTGTTTAAATATCCCACCAGCACCAAGACCTGTGGGCCTGCGCGCAATTATGCACCAATGCCCATGTGCATTCTTGTCCTTGCACATCTAGTTAGGCTTTTATGCTCACAACCCTTTATATGAGCAATGGAAATGAGCATTTGCTGCACAGAAATTAGTACTTGCTGTATGAGATCCCTGACAGATGGTGTGGCAATGATGCTGCACTGCTACTAAATTCAGTGCAGAGTTGCCACTCTCTTGTAGTCTGTGCCTGCTTGCACTACAATGGGGATGATAAAATATTGCAGAGTGCATAGCTATCAACTATAACGCTTTGATTCACAACCCTGTAGCTTGTCAGTGAGCACCTGGGCACACCTAGTCCCGCCCACTCCTTTTGACTGCATTGCCTCTGTTTTTAAAACCCTCCCACTGTAAGTTTTAATTTGTAAAGGAAGGCTTGGCTTAGTCAGGGAAATTAAAAGTTTTTTGTTTAATTTGAATAAAATAGTAATGGATTGATATTTTTTTAGACTGTCATTCAGGAGCCTTTGTACTTTAACCACTTTAGCCACAGAAGGATTTACCCCCTAATAACCAAACCATGTTTTGTGATATGGCACTGCATCACTTTAACTAACAATTGCGCTGTTGTGCAACACTGTTTTTCCCCACAAATAGAGCTTTCTTTTGGTGGTATTTGATCACCTCTGTGGTTTTTATTTTTTGCGCTATAAACAAAAAAATAAGTTTTGCTATAATAAGTGTAGCGCTACCCCCTTAGGAGCCGCTGATTTGTTATTGGGATCGGCATATTGAGTTACCTTAATGTGGCGTATGGGTGCAGTTGGAGAACAAAGCAGTGAGCGAAGGTCCCGACAGTGAATAAAGGTTTTTCGATGCTTTATTTCCAGGCCAAACATGGCCAACATCAACATCAAATGGGAAGAGCAGGTTGATGAAGAAAAGGGAGAACCTTGCAGTGTCAGGCCCGGATATTAATTGAGCAGTCCTTGCTCAATAGAGTACCAAATTATTATTCGTTGCCACTCTAGTTAGAGTGGGTAAAGTGCCCCCGGACAGACCCCTCTCACAAGCCTGGCAGCCGAAGTGTCACTTAGGATTTGCTGGGAGGAACAGATCTCTCTCATAGACCTGGCTCTAGGGCCTCTGCCACAGGCCAATTACTTTAGGTGAGCTAGATGGATAAATGGAGTGAATCCTCCCAGTAGGTTTTAGCATAGGTCACCAGATGACAGCAAAAGGTACCTGTCAACATTCCGGTCACCAGATCCCCGATTGGTTCGTTCAAGCCCTGTTGGACAACCTGCCTCCGGGTTCCCCTCAAGCCGACCCCCCAATCGAACGGCACCCAGCCTGGTATCCTCTCAATAGAATTGGGGACCCAGTAAGTCACTGAAGTCCCCTTTTACCTCCGGATGAGGGTTTGTGTAGACTGCAATTCTGGCCTGGTGGGCCGCGCTGGCGGGGTCCATGGATGCGCACACCCTGAAGGTAGATGCCGCACCTGGAACCGGGACCCCGCGAAACTTCCCTAGCACATGACACCTGTCACAGATATACCCTCCCCCAGCATGCCCCGCGAGGGAGAAGCTCCTCTAATTGGCTGCTGGGGGAAGTTGCTCTGCCAGAACCCCTCTGGTGCCAACTGCTGGCCAGGGATGGTATTGCATCCCTGGAGCACAGACTGACCCAGTGGACGTTTCTGGAGTGACAGAAGTCCCAATTTGAGCAGATTGTGAATGGGAGCAAAATAACTCTCCCATTCCCCACTAACTTTACCGTAGTGCCCATACTGAAATTAAGGGGGCGCTACATAAGTATCCCCAAAAAAAAAAATTTCATCAGTATTCTATATATTTTTGGTAAAAAAAATCGCAATAAGCGTATAAATTGATTGGTTTGCGCAAAAGTTATAGCATCCACAAAATAGGGGATATGTTTATTTATATTTATTATTATTTACTAGTAATGGTGGTGATCAGCGATTTTTAGTGGGACTGCGATATTGCGGCGGACAGATCCGACACTTTTGACACTTTTTTGGGACCAGTGAAATTTATACAGCGATCACTGCTATAAATAGCCACTGATTACTGTATAAAAGACACTGGGAGGGAAGGGGTTAACACTAGGAGGTGATCAAGGGGTTAAGTATTCCCTAGGGAGGTGTTTCTAACTGTGGAATAGTGATTTCTCAACAAAATAAATCAGACGATTTCTGAACAATTTCTCAACAAAATAAATCAGCGCTCCAGACATACATGGCACTGGATCGAGTGCTCAGGTAAGTAAAAGGGGGGGGGGATTGGGGAGGCTGACACCAAAATATTTTTTACCTTAATGCAAGGATGAGTGATCTTGATGCAAATATTAAAAATGAATTACATTTTCAGTTTGTGGTGCTCAGACTCATTTTGTTTTGCCCTGTGGGGGTTACTGAAGAGGTCACTTATATGTTCCACGCATAGGCAGTTTTAATAATTATATGTACATGCATTTGGGCTTACATTAGAGGGCTTTGTTTTGAAGCTGCTTTTCTTTACAATATAAATCTATTTGAATGCAAAAACAACTCTGAAGCAGCTTAAAGCGAGTTCTTGAGCAACTGAAATGCAAATCAAAGCAACTCGAACATAAATCTGAGTATCTCTGAAGCTCCTGGAGGAATACTGGATTTGACTTGCTTCAAAGTCTGAAGCCCATCTACACAAGTTCTTGTTATGTCCAGTGCCCCAGCAGGAGAAGTGCTGCCACTCGTGTGTCTGTAGTTTTTACTGGAGAAGTGAATGCAAGCTCTAATGCACAGGGCACAGGTCAATGCAAAGTGCATGATTACCATGTCTGTGCTGGGTACTACACTGGCTGGAACACACAGATTGTGGTTTAAATTTAAACTATCAGATCAAACTTACTAACAACTGTGTAGAGTGAGGCTCGTGTAGAGTGAGGCTCTTGTTAAAAATGTATTATTTGAATTCATTATTTAGGCAGAATTCAGGTTACACTGGTCTCTTCAACAGCCAAATCATCTTTTTTCTTGAAAATTGGGGCTATTACCTGGAGATAGGTACATTTCCCAGTGTGCCTTTTAAACCGGTGTTCTTGCAGATTCCAGCCTTTGTTTTGAGTGACAACATTTCCCAAGTGGCGTCCTTTGCCGGAGAAAGCCTCCTGATCGGGCTATTTGAATTCTGTGACACAGCAGTGCTGACTTACAGGGCATAGTGAATATGTGTCATAGACCCCAATGAAGTAAATCTGTAGGATTCTTTAAAAATAATGTTTTGCATCTTCAAGATTGTTCATATTATTAGGAGTAGGCTAGAAATACTTCAAATACAATGAGAAAATAAATACAGTAAAACCTTGGATTGAGAGCATTTTGCAAGACAAGCAACATTTTTTCATAAATTTGGACTTGATATACAAGCGATGTCTTGATATAAGATTAGCGTCATGTCACAACTGAGTATAAAAGAGAAGAGAGGCGCCCCTAAGTGTGGAAATATGCTTACATTTAATGAAGGTACAACATTTAGCAACTCACATCCTCTCAACTCATCATCCTCCACACCGCCATCTACGTCATCCCTTCCATGCTGCGCTTTATAAACTCGTCAAGCCTCACTTTCAGATCCCTTTACTGCAGACTAGTCTTCCCGGTCACGATTGCAGACTGACAGAGGTGAGAGCCGGTGGTGCGGAGGATGGTCTATGTGGACAGCTTTACCCCTGATGCCTGCATACTTAGATGTACCAGTTTTAATCATCAACCATGTGAGATGCTAAATGTTGGAACTTCATTAAATGTAACCACATTGCTACACTTATGCCTTATACACACGATCGGTTTTCCTGACGGGAAAACTGCCATGTTTGCTTTTGGTTGGGAAAACCGGCCGTGTGTATGCTTCATAGCAGTTTTCCCGACAGGAAAACTGTGAGCAAAAAAATGAGAACTTGTAAGTATGGACGTCGGGCCAGTGTCGAATTTTGCGTAGTTTACGTTGTTTTCGTAAGTCGTTCGCGAATAGGGCTTTGCGTAAGTTATGTTCACGTCGAAACCAATGAGGCTTTGCGGCGTAATTTGGAGCATGCGCACTGGGATATGTCCACGGACGGCGTATGCGCCGTTCTTTAGAAACATAATTTACGTGGGGGTCACACTTAATTTACATAAAACACGCCCACATCTTCCATATTTGAATTAGGCGGGCTTACGCCGGCCCATATACGCTACGCCGCCATAACTTCGGGCGCATAATCTTTCTGAATACCATACTCGCCTCTCAAAGTTACGGCGGCCTAGCGCTTAGGAGATACGCTACGCCCGCCAAAAGATACACAATTGTATCTGAATCCGGGCCTTAGTGTTTTGAGCTGTATGTATAGTATCATACAGAATCTTTAAGATAATAACATTTACCCGAGAATAAGCTACAATAGCACAATGTATTTTGGTGCTCTTTGAGACTTTTCATCCTCCTGTTATCTACAGTTTCTTATTTCCCAACTCTGCTGAGAAGCAAAAGCCTCAGATCTTGACTATTTTATTATCAGCTGCTATAAATTATACATCAAAATGAAGGCACCTTTTGTGACATTCACAATATTTTAAAAGACTGCTTGTAAAAAAGATTCAACGAAAAGACTGTGCACCATCCTGAGTGACCTCGGGAAATACTATGCAATCTATCAATTTATTTTTAGCTGGATTTTCTTTTGTAGCAGAATCATGAAGCACAATGAATGGGGTGCAGACAAAATAAAAAAGATCTGCTTTTAAGAAAAGCAATGTTCTTTAAAATACAAGGAATTCAGAGAATCTGCTTTTCACATTAAAAGCTGCACATAGAGCTCAATGTCTGATATATTTTAGAGTTCTGCCGAGTTCTGCATTTAATGGGGATTCTTTTTCAGCTTATTTTTTTGTTCAATTATATTTTCAGATTTCTAACTTACGGATAAAGAAGAGCATGTACTTCCTACTGTTAAATTGTAACCTGTAGCTTCGGTCTTTACATGAGAATAACAAGGTTCCTATTAAAGGATCAGTCCTTCCAAAACGTATTCATTAGTATAATTCAGATGCCAACATGTTCATTTGTATGGCAATTGCCTGTATTGGGGAGTCTTAAATCAGTGTCTCTCTAGCTGAAAATATAGATGTGCCCACAAGCCATTGCATTAATGGGATTGAAAAACAAGCATGTTATTCAATTTATTTATGTAACATTTAAATACCTGTAGTATTATAGAATCGCAGTATAATAGCAATGAAAATTCTGCCCTAAAAGGGTTCCTACATTGATGTAGTGGTGGGACTTGCATGATGATAAAATCCCATGAGCTATACAGGTGTCCAATCACGGCTGATCACAGTGTAAACAGAAAGAGATATTTTATCGGCTTTTCCTCACTTGCGTCTGACAGATGCCAGTAGAGGAGAGCCGATAGGCTGCTCTCCTGACAACATCCTTGCTTATTGTTTATCAGCAAACACCCCCCCCCTTGCGGATACCTACCCAGGACCACCAGGGATGCCGGTTTTGGCTAGTTCCAAATACCTGCCAGAGACCATTAGCTTGATTCACAAAGAGTTAAGCCGGCGTATCAGTAGATACGCCGTCGTAACTCTAAATCTAAGCCGTCGTACATTTAAGTGTATTCTCAAATTGAGATACACTTAAATGTAGCTAAGATACGACGTCGTATCTTAGCTGTCTAGTTCCGCCGGCCGCTAGGGGCGTGAACGCTGATTTACGCCTAGAATGCGTAAATCAGCGAGATACGCCTATTCACGAACGTACGCTTGCCTGTCGCAGTAGAGATACACCGTTTACGTAAGGCGTTTTCAGGCGTAAAGTTAGTCGAACAAAAAGCTGGCCTAGCCAATGTTAAGTATGGACGTTGTTCCCGCGTCGAATTTTGAAAATGTTTACGTCGTTTGCGTAAGTCGTCCGTGAATGGGGCTGGACGTAATTTACGTTCACGTCGAAACCAATAAGTCCTTGCGGCGTACTTTGGAGCAATGCACACTGGGATATGTCCACGGACAGCGCATGCGCCGTTCCTTAAAAATGTCAATCACGTCGGGTCATGGTTTATTTACATAAAACACACCCACCTCTTCACAATTTGAATTAGGCGCGCTTACGCCGGCCCATTTACGCTACGCCACCGTAACTTAGGAGGCAAGTGCTTTGTGAATACAGCACTTGCCTCTCTGACTTACGGCGGCGTATCGTAAATACGATACGCTACGCCGGCTCAAAAATACGCCGCCCTACGTGAATCCAGCTACATATCTGCGTATGCGTAGAAATAACGGGAAGTCACAGCAAGGAGCTGCAAGATGGCAGCATGGAAAGTGGGCATCCCATGGAGGACTTTGGATGCAAGGAAGACAACACTGGACTCCACAGACTAGTATGCTGTTTTATTATATTATAACACAATAATTATTGTGTGAATGTAAATTTATGTCCATAGGCTAAAGCTCCTCTTAACCAAAAGTAAGATAGAATAGTACACATACATTATCAGTCAGCATTGTAATGTTTGCATTGTTTATATAGCCTCAAAGGTATAAAAACAAACATGTAAAAAAGAAATGCACTTTATACCTTCTACCCTGGCAATGATTGAAGATAATATTGGACAGGTAATTGTGGGAAACAAAGAATCTAGTGGAAATAAATGATTCATGTACTGAGAATAATGTATAATGCACCGGAAATATCAGTGTGTAGGAACAGGATGAATGGAGAAAGGTTTGTTATAATGGCATCAATGGAA
Organism: Rana temporaria; assembly: GCF_905171775.1. Taxonomy (NCBI): domain Eukaryota; kingdom Metazoa; phylum Chordata; class Amphibia; order Anura; family Ranidae; genus Rana; species Rana temporaria. The sequence goes on from NC_053493.1 coordinate 329,479,227, forward strand.
AGGTATCAGTATGTACTGTATTACCAGGTAGATGAGATCACGAGAGTCATATAAAAAGTGGAAGCCGTGTATCCAGATGGGCAGTAAGAATATATAACAATCATATGAAAAGTAGAAACATTGGGATTAATTTACAAAATCCAAATACACTTCACTTTGCAAGTGCAGTTGCACTCTGCAAGGGAATATGCTCCAGAGCTTAGTAAATTAGGTAAAGCCCCGCTGACTTCCATCATCCAATCATGTGCAAGCAACATTTATTTTAATTTTTTGTTGTGCTTTTTATTGTCCTTGAATGTGATTGGGTATTCTTTGCAGAGTGAAGATTCACCACATTCACTAAGCTGTGGGGAAAATTTCCTTTTCAGAGTGCAACTGCACTTTTAAAGTAGTGAACAGGCAATTTCCGATTGGTAAATCAACCCCAATGTATCCAGATGAGTAGTAGCCGGGCCGATCTGCCCTATAGGCTCACTATGCAAGCCGCTTAGGGCCCCGCAAAGCTGCAGAGGGCCCCCCAAATTACTAGAGGCCCCGCCTGATGAGAAGTCATTTTCGGCCCCTCACCCCGCTTCTCAACTCGTTGGCTGCATGGGAGAAGAGGCAAGAAGTCAGTACCCCCCGCTTCTCACTTTAATGTGAGATGTAATTTCCGACAGCAGTACCCCCCGCGCTTCTCAACTTGAATCATCTTTAATGTGCCCCCCCCCCCCCGCTTCTCAACTTTAATGTGACATGTAATTTTGCTTAGGGCCCCAGGGAGGTCAGGATCGGCACTGAGTAGTAGGAATATCAAACGGTGTAGTAATACTGATATAAGTCGGCAGAGGTCAGGCTACAAATACTGCAGCTGCTGACTTTTAATAATCGGACACTTACCTGTCCTAGGGTCCAGCAATGCGGGCATACAAAGCCCCGCTTCTCTCCACCTCCTCTCCACAGTGCCAGCATTACTACTTTGGGTGCCCGGCTGTGGCTTCACAGCTGGGCACACACTGTGCATGCGGGAGTTGCACTGCGCACTGTGACTGGCCGGGCAATCATCTGGGACCTGTGAAGTTTCCCAGATGATTGCCGAGAGGGAGGGGGATAGGTGAACTTCCTTCCGGCGCCACGGTGCCCCAGGAGGAAGTGTGAGCTGAAACCCTCTAAAAAGTGGCATGTCAGGGGGTCACCTTCCCTTAAAGCTTAAGTTCCAGTTTTGGGTGGAACTCTGCTTTAAGCAGTTTGATTGATATCATGCAGGCACTCCTTTGTAAAGTTGATTTACTAAAACTGGAGAGTGCAAAATATGGTGCAGCTGTGCATGGTAGCCAATCAGCTTCTAACTATAGCTAAAAAAAAAAAACTGGAAGCTGCACCAGAATTTACATTCTTCAGTTTTAGGAAATCAACCCCTGTGTCCAATGTGAGAAGCTGGACTGGGATAAAAGTAGACAGCTGGAAGGTGTGAGATAAGAAGTGAATTGGAAAACAGTATTAGTTGTGGCACTAAAGCTGGCAATACACTATACAATCTGATTGTACAATTTCTGTACAATCTCCTTAAAGCCCCATACACACGGTAGGATTTCAAGCAAACTTTTCCGTGGATTTTTGTTTGAAGGGCATTGGCCAGGAACACCCATAGCATACACACGACTTTTTCTGCAAACTTTCCCAAAATCACGTGAATTTTCTGCTCTTTACTGCCACCCTTTGGTCAACTTCTGCTATTGTTGGTTGATTTTAACATTGGTTCTGAGCATGCGTGCTTGTACTTTGGACTAAAGTCCGATGGACTTCTATACAAATGATAGAACTTTGCACCGTAGGACTTTTGTTGCTGAAAAGTTTGTCCGTTTGCAGAGCGAACTTTTGTCTGGTGAAAACCGAAAAAGTTTGTCAGATGGAACGTACACATGGTCGGATTTTTTTGAAGACCTGCTCATTTTGAAGTTTGTTATCAAAAAGTCAGATTGTGTGTATGGGGCTTTAGACTTACCAAATGTATGTAATAGGAGAACAAGCTGTAAGAAGCCATTCAGTTTGTATCAAATCAGGCAGGCCCTTGTACTATATAGTTAATGGCTCTCGGTACCATGAGATTGTAAAATCAGATCACATAAGGTAGGGCAGGGCACAGACAGCGTGGCAATGATAAGTGGAATGCACTAAGAAAGGAAAAATATGAATGCGGAGCTATCATATACAATAGCTGTTACTATAAAAAAGAAAGAATGTGTAGGCAGTGATGGGGAGGGCATGATTGAGGATAGAACTAGTGGTTATGGTACAAAAATAAAAATAAAACTGTAGTCTTATACAGAAATGTATTGGAGAGAGGTGGAAAAGGTTAGGAAGCAAACGACTGGGTTGGGGTGTAATTTTGACCATATACAGGAGCATTGCAGGCAGAGTTATAACTACAGTGAAACGAACAGCAGGAAAGATGACAGAATGTAATAAGGGTGAGAGACAAAGATATTACTCCAGGATGTTAAGGGATATACAGTACATAGCTACCATGATATTAGTTGCGTGGGATATCTCTGTAATCATGTGCTTACCCTAAGACATAAAGTAAGAGTGAAAACATCTAGAGAGCTGATATAATTGTGCAGGGAAAAAACAGGACACAATAAAAAAAAAGCAGGTATATGAAAAGTGATATGAGTCTTATGCCGCGTACACACAACCGTTTTTCGGGTTGTAAAAAATTACGTTTTTTATTAATGTCATTAAAAACTATCGTGTGTGGGCTCCAGAGCATTTTTCACGATCTAAAAAATGGCCAATTTTTTTTTACGACGTTTTTAACGTTGTCGTTTTTAAGGTTGTAAAATATTGTCGTGTGTGGGCTTTAACAACGTGAAAAAAACGTGCATGCTCAGAAGCAAGTTATGAGACAGGAGCGCTCGTTCTGGTAAAACTACCGTTCGTAATGGAGTAAGCACATTCATCACGCTGTAACAGACATAAAAGGGCGAATCGTCTTTTACTAACACAAAATTAGCTAAAGCAGCCCAAAGGGTGGCACCATCCGAATGGAACTTCCCCTTTATAGTGCCATCGTACATGTTGTACGTCACCGCGCTTTGCTAGAGCATTTTTTTCACGATCGTGTGTAGGCATCATGGGGTATCTAAAATACTCTGCAGAAATCATCTGGGAACTAAAACCATTCGCTTCCACGCTTCCAGCAGTCACCGAAAAAGCTCTAAAGAGTGAGCAACTGTTAAGAATCAATCGACGATTGACAGTAAAAAAATGCACGCAGGTACACCAGCCCAAACGCATTTTATGCTCTTTGGTCAACACAAGATCGGCAGTAAAACATCCTCTAGAAATCCATGATTTCATCCTTCAACACGATCTAGACTGCCTCTTCATCACAGAAAGCTGGCTTACAGCAGACTGCAACACCATTCTAACAGAATTGGTGCCAGCAAATTATCGCATTCAAATGCAGAACAGAGTGGGGCAAAGAGGAGGGGCCTGGCGGTGATCCATAAGACTCACCTCTCGATCACCAAACCAGTCCTTCAAAACTCGCTTCCATTCATGGAAACCCTCACTCTGCAGCTGCAAACAAATCCCCAAGACAGGGTCCATATTCTACTCTGTTATAGACCACCAGGCCCAAAAACGCACCTTCTCACGTCGTTGACAGAATTTATCTCCTCATACACTCTAAGCATCAAACATCTTTTGGTGCTTGGGGATTTCAACCTCTGGGCCAACTCCTCGCTGGACCCCGTAGCCGACGCCTGCATCAACCATCTGGAAGGATTAGGTCTGCAGCAACTAATACAAGGCCCCACTCATGTCTCAGGTCATACCCTGGATCTCATTTTCAAACAAGATTTGGAAATTGACATCCTGAATAATGAGTCGCTACCATGGACCGATCACCATGTGATTAAATTCAAAATCACCAATAACGCCCCCCAAAAAAACGACAAAACCGGTGACAACTCACTGGACTAGATCTCAGAAGAAGCTCCACTCGGAACTCTTCAAAACAACACTAGGGAACAAAATAAAAACAATCCAACAAAAACAAACAGCTACACAAATACTTCACGCCATCAACAAGGCGCTGCTACAGTCAGCTGACTTGGTGGCACCAAAACGCAAAACTCACCCGGAAAAACAACTCCAGCTGGTTTAATGAGAAGAGCAGAAGCTGCGTGGAAAAGGAGTTCTTCAGAGGAAAACCACACCTTTTACAAGACAATAACAAAGAAATATCACAAAGAAATCTTTATGGCCAAAAAAAATCACTTCTCCAACATCATCGCTAATGCCCTAAACCACCCCCGCAAACTCTTCAAGCTGGTTTCGCAGACAATGAATCCAACTTGTTTAGAGGCCCCCAATTCTGATTCACAAGAATTTTGCAACAAATTATCGGATTATTTCATTAATAAAATTGAAAAAAATCTATGAAAGCATTCAGCAAAATGTAATCGTCACTAATTCTTCCCCAAATCCCAGACCAAATACCCACATAAATCCGCCGCACCTACCAAAATTCACTCTAAAACCCATCTCCATCAATGCCACCAAAAACATCATCGGGACGCTGCGTAATTGCACAGCGCCCAATGACATCATACCCACTAAACTGCTGAAAGAATGTGCCGATATACTGGCACCAGCTATCACGCAGCTCATAAACCAATCATTCAAGGAGGGCACGGTGCCCCCCTTGCTGAAACAAGGTACAATAAAACCGATCCTAAAAAATCCCACTCTTGGCCCCAAAGACCCAAACCACCTGGCGGTCCATAACAGGTCTAAATGTTTTCTCCAAGGTAATGGAGAAAGAAGTTGTACAACAGCTGCAACAGCACTTAGACACCCATAAATTACTCGATCCGTTTCAATCAGGTTTCCGTCCGGGTCACGGAACTGAAACGGCGCTGCTTAAAATATGGAATGATGCTCTAGAGGCCACAGACGAAGGAGAATCTTGTCTCCTGATCCTGCTGGACCTAAGCGCGGCTTTTGACACTGTAGACCACGGACTACTACTGGCTGGGCTAGCTGAAGTAGCCAGAGTCGCGGAAGGTGATCTATCTTGGTTCTCCTCCTTCTTGGAAAACCGATCACAAACAGTGAAACTGGGAGCGTTCAGGGATCTCCCTTGTCGCCCGTACTGTTCAATATCTATCTCCGCCCTCTCTTTGAAATCATCAGTAACCAGAAGCTACTGTACCACTCCTATGCAGACGACACTCAACTCTATTTCCGCATCTGCAACAAAGAGGATCATTCTCTTGGACTAAAGAAATCCCTCTCTCTAATAGATAACTGGATGACATCCAGTTATCTAAAACTCAACGGTTCAAAAACAGAACATCTCCTGTTTCATGCAAACCGAAAAAGTCACCCCGCGTCTACTTGGACACCCCCGCCCATTCTGGGGAAAACTATCACCCCCCAGCTCCAAAGTCAAAAGTCTTGGAGTCATTTTCGACTCCTGCATGACAATGGATGCACAAATAGGGTCAGTAGTCAGCGGATCCCATTATCTGCTGTGCCTACTATGCAGACTCATCCCCTTTATTCCGAAAGAGTACATTGCAGTCGTGGTGGGAACAATCATCAATTCCAGACTTGACTATGCAAATGCCCTCTACCTAGGACTCCCCAAATACCAAATCACTGGTCTGCAAGTCGTTCAAAATACGACCGCTCGATTAGTGACTGGGAAAAAACCATGGGAATCAATCTCACCTTTGTTGAGATCCCTTCATTGGTTGCCAGTAAAAGACAGAATCACTTTTTAAGGCACTTTGCCTAATGCATAAGTGTATTCAATGCAACGCCCCCCAATATCTATGCGAAAAAAATAAAAGCCCATAACCCAAATCGCATTCTGCGATCCACAAATCAAAACCTACTCCAAATACCCAAAGCCAGATACAAGTCCAAAGGAGATCGAAGATTTGCAGTCCAGGGACCTCGGCTGTGGAATGCGTTACCAACCACCATCCGACGGGAGTCGGACTACTTGGCCTTCAGGAGAAAGATTAAAACCCATCTCTTCTGAGGTTGAGGAGCTTCCTTACCCCTGGAATGGAAACAAGTTTTTCACTCACTCACTCACTCACTCACTAGGCAAGGCCGTTTTAATGATCGGGTTGAAAAAAACTTTGTTTTTTCTAGACCATTAAAAACATTTTTTAGAACCCGAAAACGGTCGTGTGTACTCACCATTAGATCTATGTAACAAATTAAATATGTATGAATAAAGTAACAAAATGTATTTTTCCAACAGGAAATGTGTGTTGTGATGTATTTTTTAGACTGATTGATTTCATAGACTACATTAGGCTGTCATAGAATTATTGGAATATTGAAAAAAATAAAAAAACGGTAACAAATGCTAAAAGTAAAATTTATAAGTGATGGTAATAATAGCACTAATAGAAACATGAAAGGGGACTATGGTACTCTTGCTTTTCTGGTTGGCATTTAAAATGTCTTAATGGTTCCATTCTAGTTGTCTAGGGTGAGAGTATTTATTTGAGAAATCCAGAATGTCTCCCTTTGACAGAGTTTTTTTTATACAAGTATATAGGATTAAAAAAGACACTTGCTCAATAATTGTAGCTCTAAATTGGTTAAAGTCATTCTCATTAGTCTTTGCAAAGTGGCGGGACGTACAGTACTGTGGTCTTTGTAGCCTGTTTTGATGTTGAACCAATATTTGTTGCACCAATTTATAAAGGTTTGTTATTTATGGTCTTTCAAATGCAATTTTTTAGGAAAAAATACACTTTAATGAATTTAAAAAAAAATTAACAGTAAAGTTAGCCCAACTTAACAGTAAAGTTAGCTCAATTTTTTTGTATAAATAAATAGATACCCAACATGTCATGCTTTGAAATTGCGCACAATCGTGGAAAGGCGACAAAGATCACCATAGGTGGCTCCTTCAGTATAACAGCCGAGCAGATTTTAGCCGTATCGGTTGTTATCTCTGAAGAGCCAAAAAACGCTCTAAAAAATGGTACCGGGATGACCCCTAAAAGCCGAGCCCACATATGTGCGTAAGATCGGCGGGAAGGAATTAATTAATCTACTTGAGAGGCCATCAGCAGTAGATAGGAGGAGAGTCCATAAGCAGGGCTATGACCAGTGCATTACAAAGAAGAAATACAGTATATTATTGCAAATAATACCTTAAGAGAAAACCTTCATAATATAAATGATAATGTAAGGATAAGAATTAAGAGGCATGGGAATGAAGAGCTTTTTTACCACTCATGCGTATTAAGGGGGATTTATCTTTATATATTTATTACAGGTATTTATATAACAGCAACACTTTACACAGTGCTATAAAAACATATTGTACATTCATATCAGTCCCTCTAAGGAGCTTACAATCCCAGGTGCCTAACTCACATTCATACATGCACACATACTAAGGCTAATTGAGACAGAAGCCAATTAACCTACCAGCATGTCTTTGGAGCATCAGAGGAATTTGCATTACCAAAAAATCTACAAGACATCCATATTTAAAAATGTATTATACATCTAGATCATCCAGTAAAACCATTTATGTTGTGAAAACCATATACATTTTATTTAAAAACACAAACATAATCTAAAATATTTTATCCAAAATTGTACACAGAGATACAAACATACAACAATGACCAATCCCACGCTCTCTGTCCCTGCTTCCCAAGACCATTCTTATATGAATATATGTATGTCTCATTAACTTCTGTAATCAATGGTATAATCAATTCTAATCATATGAATGGACATCGGATATTCCGACCATGTGTATGCACCATCGGACTTTATCCGTCGGAATTTCCGATGGACTTAGATAGAGAGCAGGTTCTCAAAATTCCTATTGGAAAATACGTTCATCTGTATGGAATTCTGCCGGGAAAAAAAACATGCATGCTCGGAAACAAAAAAATGTGACTTTTTTCATCGGAAATTCCAATCGTGTGTGGGCCCCATCTGAATTTTTTCTGTCGGTGTTTGGAAATAGAACATGTTATATTTTCTTCCGATGGAAAAAAAAACGATAAGAAATTCCTATCGTCTGTGTGCAACTCCGACGGATAAAAAACCCACGCATGCTCAGAATCAAGTCGACGCATGCTCGGAAGCATTGAACTTCATTTTTCTCGGCTCGTCGTAGTGTTTTACGTCACCGTGTTTTGAACGGTCGGAAATTGGTCTGACAGTGTGTATGCAAGACAGCTCAAACGGAATTCCAACTAAAAATTCCATCGGATTCAGGCCATCGGAAATTCCGATTGTGTGTACGGCGCATAAGGCTACATTTACACAGGCAATTAGAACCAATGCAAATTGTAGTTGCAATAATCTTTTGATTACTGCTGCAGTTCTCAGTGGCTTTCAACAGATCAGTGTGAAAGCTGGCCCCTTTCATAATAATGACAGTTTGCCAGCGGCCGCATCTATTTGCAGTTCTTTGAACAGCCAGGAGTTACTGCAGCTAATCAGCAGCCACTGTGTAATCAGCAGTGAATAGCTGTGGCCACTGGCAACCTGTCATTATTGTGCACAGGGCCAGCAATAGACACCTACCCGTTGAGAACTACAGCAGGAATTTCCTACTGCTACAATTTGCACTGGCTCTAATTGGCGGCGTGATTGCAGATTTAAAATTTCAATCATAGGCACATGGAAAGTAATATTAGGCATATAAAAATTATCTGGGGAATGCTTAGCAGTCCAGGTCTGAATCTTCCATTATTAAGAGAGTGGGCCAGGAGGCCAGCTAGGGCATGCCTGACCAGTTTTGCAGGTTAAAACCAGCTGCAGAGGCTAGACCCACCTGTATCCAGACAAGTAGCTATATGCTCTTTAAAACAGTTACCAAATGCCCAGAACCTAATGTGTCCCATAAAGACTCAGAAACAAGCAGAAGATATTTAATTATCTACTGAGCTATACCCGTCAAGTTGTGAAGTGTGCATTTGACATCTGCACTGCGAAGTGGCATATATTACTTTCATGCATGCAGTTGGATGTTGAAAATGCAATCAAAGTGGTGCTGGCCTGCTGTCTGCTACATCATTTCCTATTTGATAAGGAGAGAGGCTCCTATGAACCTATGGCCCCAAACCCTGCTCAGGATGTCCAGTTTATGGACTTATGTTCTACTGCATGAGTGATTAGCAGTAGAAATCAATCCACAGGTTTCTTTGTTTCCCAGGAGGTGAAGTGTTCTGGCAGGATCAATAGGTATAGGTGAATGTCATCTGATACCCGTATGGCTTTGTATTTTCTCAGCTGTCCTTGCCTTCAAAATAAATGAGAATAATTTCTCCATGAGAATGTTTGCATTTACTGTGGAAGGTAAATCTGACAGGGAATGAACACATTTACCCCAACAAAAGAAAAAATATAATTGCTATCTGTGGGAAGTAAAGCAGACATTCCTCATCAACAATTGTAGTATGTACTTTTATTGTGGGAGTCAAAGCAGCCATTCCACATGGGAATGAATACATTTAACCAACACACAAGAAAAGTGTAGTTTTCTTCAGGGGGAGGTAAAGCAGCCATTCTGCATGAGAATGGGCATATTTACCTCACACACAAGGAAAAGTGTAATGGTATTCTGTGTGAGGTAAAGCAGCCATTCCACATGGGAATGAATGCATTTAGCCAACACGCAGGAAAAGTGTAGTTTTCTTCAGGGGGAGGTAAAGCAGCCATTCTGCATGAGAATGGACATATTTACCTCACACACAAGGAAAAGTGTAATGGTATTCTGTGTGAGGTAAAGCAGCCATTCCACATGGGAATGAATACATTTAGCCAACACACAAGAAAAGTTTAGTTTTCTTCAGGGGGAGGTAAAGCAGCCATTCTGCATGAGAATGGACATACTTACCCTACAAACAAGGAATAGTGTAATGTTATTCTGTGTGAGGTAAAGCAGCCATTCCACATGGGAATGGATGCATTTATCACACACAAGAAAAAGTATGACTTTTTATTTTCTTATGTGGGAGGTAAAGCAGCCATTCACACACATACCCTGGTACAGGGCAAGACCTTGAGGAGAATCCATGAGCCTCCTCTCCTGCCGTACCTCCCCAAACAATTAGATAATTGGATAATTCTGCCTCTACACACTCTTGCCTCTAAATGTCTGTCAACCCCTATATGTGCATGGACATATAGGCTAACATAAAATCCCTGTAAAATTGGCGTTTTTGATACCCAGTGTGCATGAGGCCTTTATCTTTTATAATATAAAACTTGCATTATTTCTATACTGGTGTACATCGATATACTTATGGTTAAAGTGGTTCTAAAGGCACATTTTTATCCTAATGCATTATATGCAATAACATAAAAAACATTCAGTGTGCAGCAGCCCCCCTAACACTTGACTGAGCCCCATCTCGATCCAGCGATGTCGCACGAGAGCCGTAGCTGTCTGGGTCTTTCCCTCCATTGGCCCCGCTGCTGTCAATCAAAGTCAGTGAGCCAATAAGGAGAGAGAGGGGGCAGGGCCGAGCTGTAAGGCTGTCTGAATGGACACACAGAGTAGCAAATGGGCTGGGGTGCCCCATAGCAAGCTACTGGCTGTGAGGGCACTCAGCAGGAGGGAGGAGCCAGGAGCGCAGATGAGAGACCTGTTTTATTTATTTTAAACAAAGAACAACAAGACTTTAATATCACTTTAATGTTGTATGCAGGTTGCAGTGGTTCTTCTGTTTCCAATTACTTTGATTAGATTACTGATTAATTTCATAGGAAGCAAATCCCTTCTGTTCACTGAGGGGATTCACCCTGTCTTGGGTGGAGGCATTGCCAACCTTATTATCAAACCCCCTCTTCCACTTAGCAAAGATTCTGGTTCTCTTATTTACCTACGTGTTTAGTGCAATATCTTGTTTGAGGTAGGCCATTTCTCGAAATACTCCCCCTCCCCAAAAGAGGGCTACATGTATATATAAAAATAAACCCCTGTGATTGGACTTTAGCGGCAACAAGTTACATTTTAGGGATGTTGGCAACCATTCAGCCACTAGTCCTATTTCATAAGAGGGCTACAAGAGCAACCCAGCAATAGGACACAAAAAAAAAACACAAATGTTGCAAGATGTAGATCAACAAGGTTTCAGTATTGATCTGTTGCTTTTCCTTGTTTAACCTAAGAGAAGCATATATATATATATATATATATATATATATATATATATATATATATGTATATATATATGTATATATATGTATATATATATATATATATATATATATATATGTATATGTATGTATATATATATATATATGTATATATATATATATATATATATATATATATATATATATATATGTATATATATATATATACAGTATATATATATATATATATATATATGTATATATATGTATATATATATATATATATATATATATATATATATATATATATATGTATATATATATATATATACAGTATATATATATATATATATATATATATATATATATATATATATATATAGTTGTGCTTATAAGTTTAAATACCCTGGCCGAATTTATGATTTATTGGCCATTTTTCAGAGAATATGAGTGATGACATGGTTAGTGTTTGGCTATATATATACTGTGTGTATCTATATATATATATATATATATATATATATATATATATCATATATACATATATTTTTTCCTGACCCATATTTCAGGGCCTGAATTAGGTTCTGTAAAATGTAAACAAAGTTTACATAACATCCTATTCCTGCCATGCTGTACTACATCCGCAGCAGTGAAGCAGTTTATCGCGTATTCATTATTACAAAGCTGCATTAATTTGTGTCCTTCATATCTGCCTTTACCTTTACAGACTGTGATTTATTAACAGCATTTTGTTGATATTATAGATAATTATGAATAATACTTTGTTTCTAGATTTCATTTTATCAATGTTCAATCACACATTGAAATAATTTTCATTCGAAACACTTCACACTAGTAAACAAAGCAAAACATAATAAATTAAACTAGCACAATAAGAAGTGTGAGCTGAATGAAAAGAAGCAGTGAATTTGAGGAGTGTGTTGCTTATTGCCTATTTCTTCTCAATGATTAGATCATTGAGAAGAAATAGTCTATGCTTGGTGCTCTGGATGAATAGAATTGAGAATGATGGTAATTATACATATTTTATTCTCTTCTGTTTCTAGTGGATATTGAGTTTATTATCTATAGCAGGATTTAAGAAGAAACTTTACAAAAGTAATATAGAAGTATTTAAATAGTATTTGTGCTGTATAAGGAATGCAAAGCACCAGGATTTACATTATTCTAGTTTAGGATTTACTAAAGCTAGACCTACATATATAATAGAGTTCAGATATGAATCTGTCAAACCATTAATTTTTAATGGGAATCTGTAGAGTTTTAACATTTTATTTTTCTTTATTGTGTTCTGTACTAAAAAATGTAATTTTTAAATAGTTCTTAAAGCTCAATTGAATTCTCAGTTTACCCCTTCCCAGACTATGCATATTAAAGCTGGCCATAGATGGTTCGAATCCCAGCCAGTTCAGCAGGGACCAGCTGAGATTCAAACCATCTATGGGCAGGCTGATTGTACTCTAGTAAATCCATCATTCAACTTGGGTACAACCAGCATGTTAGATATTTACATGCAATTATTGGCAGTAAATTTAGTCAATATTAATAATCACTGTGTTCTCCCGGCAGGGATGGCTCCTCGTGCCCCTCCGCCGAGAGAACACAATAACTCCACCGGAGGGATTATCCCATCAACACAGCCAGTGGTTGCAGGAAAGAAAATCACATCATGTATGGCCTGCCTTAAGATTTTACCTACAATTTACTTAACAGGTAGTAAAAGCACTTTAAGGCTGGGTTCACACTTATGTGAATTGGATGCTGGTTTCCCTGCATCCAATTCACATGACAGGAGACTATAAGCGGCTCTCTATGGAACCGTATCACACATATCACACATTTCAGTCTGCACTGAAAAAGGATCCTGTGCGTCTTTGACTCTGTTTCATTTGCACCTGAAACGGTGTACAGGGACGCACTGAACACAATGCTGTGAGCCACAGCTAGTGTGAATCCAGTCTAAAACAAGGTTCTCATTTATCTTTGTAACTATAAGCTTTGTGGACAAATTCTTCTTACAACAGAGACACTGAAAACTTAGCTCTTTCATTATTGCTTTCTGTTACAACAGATTCTAGGCAGTCTTCAAGCCAATTTAAACACACAGCCAGTGTTCCTAAGCCTTAGGCCCCGTACACACGCCCGAGGAACTCGACGTGCCAAACACATCGAGTTCCTCGGCGAGTTCAGCCCTGAAGCCGCCGAGGAGCTCGGCGGGCCGAGTTCTCCCATAGAACAATGAGAAAATAGAGAACATGTTCTCTATTTTCTCGACGAGTTCCTCGGCGGCTCCATCGGGCCGAAAGTGTACACACGACAGAGTTTCTCGTCAGAATCCGGCTCTGACCGAGTTTCTCGCTGAATTCTGCCGAGAAACTCTGTCGTGTGTACGGGGCCTTAGACATATGGGCACATGGGATTGTATGCCAAAAAATTCTGCTCTATTTCCCCGCCTGGGAGCCACAAGTGCAGTGCGCTGCCTCCCATAGAAATCAGTTATGTTGTTGTGTAAGCACATGCATGCATCCGTGTGCAGACTGTTTATTCTAAGAAAAACTTTGCACAACTTATTTTGAAGCACCTGGAATATATTTAGTGGTTTTAAACTGAAAGTTGAGATGGCTATTAAAGTGCATGTATAACCAAAATATTTCTTTTTAGTTTTGGATAGAGAAGTGAAGGGTAAAAACCAGACAGTTTATTAATTTATGTTTTTTATCTACCGTATATTCTCGAGTATAAGCCGAGATTTTCAGCACATTTTCTTGTGCTGAAAATGCCCCCCTCGGCTTATATTTGAGTTGCCTTTTTGCACCTGATCTCCCAAACTTTGGTGACCCAGTACCAGTCACACATATAACCCCACTCGTCCTCTACAAGTGTGCAACATTTGTTGTCCGGGGGACAATACCGGGCACCCCATCTATATACTCCCATGTTAAACGTAAGTCTAGTCATGGACATAGTGAGGCATGGGCACAGTGAGGCATGGGCACAGTGAGGCATGGACACAGTGAGGCATGGACACAGTGAGGCATGGACACAGTGAGGCATGGACACAGTGAGGCATGGGCACAGTGAGGCATGGACACAGTGAGGCATGGACACAGTGAGGCATGGACACAGTGAGGCATGGACACAGTGAGGCATGGACACAGTAAGGCATGGACACAATGAGGCATGGACACAGTATGGCATGGACACAGTATGGCATGGACACAGTGAGGCATGGACACAGTGAGGCATGGACACAGTGGGGCATGCACATGAACACAGTGAGGCACAGTGAGGCATGCAGATGGACACCCTAGGCTTATACTCGAGTCAATACGTTTTCCCATTTTTTTTGTGGTAAAATTAGGTGTCTCGGCTTATATTCGGGTCGGCTTATATTCGAGTATATACAGTATTTATTTTTGCTGTCTGCATCCTGCTGAGGAGATTACCCTTCACTTTCTCCTCCAAAGAGGACGTGAGAAGAAATGTTGACATATTGAGGGGAATTCCCCTCTTAGACAGTTAGCAGTTGTCCTCATTGTAAGACTAACCCTCACTGTTCTTGTGATAACTGTAACAATATGGATTTCCCATCTCTTTCTGTCTTGGTGACAGAGGTCACCAGGACAAATAGAGAGGATGAATCTCCTCAGCAAGGACACCTAATGTTGCTTTTAACCATTCTTGAGTGCCTTCAACTCGGCCAAAGCTCACACATCTTGCTGTTCCTATCCTTGGGATTGGTATCCTATTCAAACTCAAACTCTTTTCCACAGGAAAAGTAATTTTCTGTAAACCACTAGTTCTTTAGATGGAGATGAAATTAAAGCCAAATTTCAGCTAATCCAATTTTAATCTAATCGAGTTTTTCCTTTTGAGATAAATGTTTTATTTGATATTTATATTTAAAAGCAGATTATTGTAAGTACCCCTGTAAGTGTTAAATTGTTTATCTCAACCCTTTAATTTCCACGTTTGCTGGACATCTTGGTCTGTGAAAGTGTTACTAAACCCACAACAGTAAAATCAGTCTGTATAAGCAGTAAAGCATGCTTGTTATACTCACTGTGGAACCTAAGGGGTTACACCTCTATATTGTGTAAAAAGGCTGTGTGATCCTGTCTTCTCTGATCCTCCTCTTCTTTAACTGACTCCAACCCATCTTGTGATAGAACACAGCATTAGGAGTCTGGCTGCACATGCTCAGTTTGGTGTGTATTGCTAGAGAGTTTTTTCTTCTTGGGAGAGTGAATATGATCAGTAAAGGGTCAATCAGCATTGTCCAGACAGAGAATCAGGGGGGGATGAAAACTCCTTCTTCAAGCTGTACGCAGAGGCCGATAGAAGTCACAAGATTGCTATATACTACTAAGGTATTTAGCAGTTTATATTTACTAAAATAATTACATCTCCATGTTCTGTGTACTGTGGGAGACCAGATACAGCGAATGCAGGTTCTGGGTTTAGTAACACGATCGCTCATGACAGAGCGAGAACCAGGATGTGTGTGTGAACACACAAATTTCGGTTCTTTCAAGGGAGAGGAGACTGATCGTGTGTTCATACAATGTATGAACACCGATCTCTCTCTTCCCCTAGTTAGTCCCACCCCCTTACAGTTAGAACACAGTGAGGGAACACTGTTAACCCATTGATCGCCCCCTAATGTTAACCCCTTCCCTGTCAGTGACATTTATACAGTAATCAGTGCATTTTTTATAGCACTAATTGCTGTATAATTGTTAATGGTCCCAAAAATGTGTCAAAAGTGTCCGATGTGTCAGCCGCAATATCGCAGTCCCCATAAAAATCGCAGATCGCCGCCATTACTGGTAGAAAAAATTATAAAAATTCTATAAATCTATCCCCTATTTTGTAGACGCTATAACTTTTGTGTAAACCAATCAATATATGCTGATTGCGATTTTCTTTTACCAAAAATATGTAGAAGACTACATATCAGCCTCAATAAGTAAAGTAATTTTTTATTTTTTTTTAAATTGGGTATATTTATTATAGCAAAAAGTAAAAGATATTGTGTTTTTTTCAGAATTGTAACTCTTTTTTTGTTTATAGCGCAAAAAAATAAAAACCGCAGAGGTGATCAAATACCACCAAAAGAAAGCTCTATTTGTGGGAAAAAAAGGACATCAATTTTGTTTGGGTCCAGCGTCACATGACCGCGCAATTATCAGTTAAAGCGAGCACCTCTATGGAACGACAGATGTCAGCGGTGGCATGTCTGCTGACATCCGACCCGCTCTGATCCGCTAAAGTGTGACGGATGCAAACCCTATTTTCCATCCATCTGGCGAATCAGATGAAAACAGACTCTACGGTCCATCTTCATCCGATCCCCCATAGAGGAGAGCAGCGCTCTCACAGGTCGTCACTGCACAGTGTGCAGAGAAAGACCTGTCATCTGCCTGCTCAGCTGGGATCGATAGAGTGATAACTCCACTCTTGTTGAAAAAAACAATCCCCTCTGGGTGATCTATGTGCATTGCAAGGATTTTAACAAACTTTGTTGCAGACTCCTACTGTTTGTTATTCTGTATTAGGTTTCCGAGCTTGACCCCTTAGCATGACACATTCTCTACAGTAACCTCCCTCTGTAGAAGGGGGAGCTCCCTCGGTTTCTCCATAGAATGCCTACTCTGTGATCAGCAGTGGGAAGTAGAGAGTGAGAGGATGCTCTGTTCTCCCTGGAGCAATTATGCAGATGTGATCGCTGTGGTTTGTGTTGCACTGTCCTGGGAGTTGCTGCCCCTAGTTCTCAGTCTCTAGCTTTGGTCACTCACCCTGTGGATAATCGGTACACACCAGGACTCGTGTGCACACCTCAGCTCCTGCGCTGTAAAGAGGAAGAGGTTTCTAGCGCAGTATGGTAAAAGCTGTTCCACCACTACCCTTCCTCCTCAATGTCCTATGGGAACTGTATTGTAAAGCTGGCCATAGACAGGGCAATTTTTCCTCACCAGGAGAAATTAGTTCATTACATTTTCTCTCCTAGTCTTTCAAGTTTCACTGATAATCGTGTTGCTGTATGCTTTCTGTTAAAACCCTTCTCAAATGTATCTCTTCTAACTTGTCTACAACCTTTTATAATATGTAAAGTAGAACTATATGAGATTGTTTAAAAAGTGCTTGCCAGAAAGGCAGTTGCCTAGACAGATAGTAA
The DNA here is from genome assembly GCF_905171775.1 of Rana temporaria. NCBI lineage: Eukaryota > Metazoa > Chordata > Amphibia > Anura > Ranidae > Rana > Rana temporaria. The sequence continues at coordinate 329,496,559 of NC_053493.1, forward strand.
TAATACACTGTATTTAAATTAATGAAGTGCTGCAGAAAAAACATCTAGTTCAGCTTTTTCAAAACATTTAGTGATCAATTCTTAATAAGAATGGCATTACCTTGCAAATAAATTAATAAAATAATTTCAGCCGAATATACCAACTGTGACTTGAGAGACCACTTCACTGTTGTGCATTTTTTGAGACAGGATATAAATCTCAGATAGCTTATGGGCAGATAAAGTAGGTTTTGGGGGGAAAAAAAGACCTGTAAAATATAATTTAGACCTTACTCAGCATGGTAATGAAACGTATAAATATTGTACAATTAGAAGCATGCTGACATCTTTACCTAACATCTACAGAATAAAGAAACATTCAGTTTGTTAAACCAAAAATGATATATTCCTGGTTGTGCAGTGTAGCAGTGTGTTTTGCTGTGTGACTAAAGTTTCACTTTAAATCAAACCCTTCTATATTATAACTGTAATGCAGTAAAACAGTAAGGCCTTGTACACACGATCAGTCCAATCCAATGAAAACGGACTGAAGGACCGTTTCATCAGTCCAAACTGACCATGTGTAGGCCCCATCAGTCCGTCATCCTTCGGTTGCAAAATTGAGAACTTGCTTTAAAATTGATCCGATGGACGCCTAACCGATTGGTCCAAACCGACGGTTAGTACGCAAAAGCATCGGTTCCAAACCCACGCATGCTCAGAATCAAGTCGACGCATGCTTAGAAGCATTGAACTTCGATTTTTTCAGCACGTCGTTGTGTTTTACGTCACCGTATTGGATTTGATCGGTTTTTGAACCGATGGTGTGTAGGCACATCAGACCATCAGACCTCAGCCTTCGGACCATTCTCATCGGATGGACTGATCGTGTGTACAGGGCCTAATGTATGTTGGCCTAATTTATTTACATTTTTAACAATATTGTTTCGAATTAATTCGTAATTTTTGGAAGTTATTTCAGATTCATTCATTATGTTGTTTGAAAAAATAAACAGCCCAGAATAGCTGGTTGTTAAGGAGCGAATGGCCGCTGCATCCTTAACAACTATGACTTATCTGCTGTCATCGGGAACCCCAATGACAGCAGATGAGTCATGGTTTATAAGGACACAGCAGCTGCCCACTCCTTAACAACCAGCTATTCACAAATCATTTCGGATCATTTGTTATTTCAGATGCTTCAAACATCCAAATGAAACAAATAAATGTTGTTGTTTTATTATAATTTATTTCAGATACCGTACATTGAAATTCTTTACTATTGTTATTCAGAGATTCTGATACATCTAAATCTCCAAATAATGAAAATTTGGTCCAAATTTCTATTTGTAATGAAATAAACCACACATGTCAAATAATAAGATGTATGTAGTTTTAGATCAAATGTCCACTGTAAGTGATGTATCTACACATCCCTATAAAAATAAAAAAACATCCCTTGCTATTCCATAAGTGGATGAATAAAGAGGTCTTACATCTGTATGCTTTGTGCTATAGAAGGCTTGCCATGCCTAAAATTATATTCATCCTATATAGTTTATTCTGTGAATCTAAGTTAAATAAAATACTTTATCTTCAGGATATTTACCTGAACTCACTTCAAGAATGTAATTTGTCTAGAGTTAATTTCTTTCCTAGGGTCCCAGAGGTTCTACCACAATCCAATGTTGCAGCAGTTTTATATCTGTTCGATATTGTCTTTAGTGCCTCTCCGGTCTGGTCACATAATCTCCCCTGTGTCACCCAGCACCAGCTGCAGAGGAGAGAGCACTCAAAAATGGCTAGTAAAGCCTTGAGTTGTGACATCACCCATTGGCTAATTATGACCCATTTATTGTCAGCATTCTTGCCTCTCAACCTGCAGCACTGCTGGCTGACACAGGGGAGAGGGATCAAATGAAAAGACCAGAGTGGTCTTAAAATGGGTAAGTACAGTTGCAATAAAAATTATGTGAACCCCTTTACAATGATATGGATTTCTGCACAAATTGGTCATTAAATGTGATCTGATCTTCATCTAAGTCACAACAAGACAATCACGGTCTGCTTAAACTAATAACACATAACAAATTAAATGTTACCATGTTTTTATTGAACACACCATGTAAACATTCACAGTGCACGTGGAAAAAGTATGTGAACCCCTAGACTAATGACATCTCCAAGAGCTAATTGGAGTGAGGTGTCAGCCAACTGGAGTCCAATCAATGAGATGAGATTGGAGGTGTTGGTTACAGCTGCCCTGCCCTATAAAAAACACACACCAGTTCTGGGTTTGCTTTTCACAAGAAGTATTGCCTGATGTGAATGATGCCTCGCACAAAAGAGCTCTCAGAAGACCTACTATTAAGAATTGTTGACTTGCATAAAAGTGGAAAGGGTTATAAAAGTATCTCTAAAAGCCTTGCTGTTCATCAGTCCATGGTAAGACAAATTGTCTATAAATGGAGAAAGTTCAGCCCTGCTGCTACTCTCCCTAGGAGTGGCCGTCCTGTAAAGATGACTGCAAGAGCACAGCGCAGACCTCTCAATGAGGTGAAGAAGAATCCTAGAGTGTCAGCTAAAGACTTACAAAAGTCTCTGGCATATGCTAACATCCCTGTTTGTGTGTTATCAGTTTAAGCAGACTGCGATTGTCTATTGTTGTGACTTAGATGAAGATCAGATCACATTTTATGATTATGACCAATTTGTGCAGAAATCCATATCATTCCAAAAGGGTTCACATACTTTTTATTGCAACTGTATATGCATTTTTCTTACACAGTTAGTAAGCATGGGTGTTAGGAGGGGAGAGGGGACAATTTTATGAATAGTTAGGGTTATACCAGAACTCCACTATGTTACAAATGGGTTAATACGAGTAATGTACAGGATAGGGGCCCATGTCCTGAAAATCATCCAGGGTGCAAGTTATTTTACCTACCAGTGTTCCTTAGCATCATCTTTCTGCTCTTCTTGTGCACGACACTTTCTCTGGTCATACCAAGAGTGAAAAGACCATAAGTGTCAGGGATCGGATGGGAGACTGATTTGATGAGGTCGGCCTCTCTTATATCTCCTGTCCTGGCTCCGCTGAAGATGAGACAGAGGAAGCCGAAGGACAAGAGGGACATGAGTGCCTGGAGCAGGAGGTCCCGGGAGAACAGCTTGGCAGGGTTCAGCAGCCTGGAGTAGACTGTGGTGAGCTGAGATAGAACAGGTAACAGCCAGGCAGGTAACCGCGAGTTAACAGCAACCAGGAACATAGACAGGAACAAGGTCTCAGGGATAGCCAGGTTCATCAGCAGGCGGGCAGTGAGGTACCAAGTCATAGACAGAGCCAGAGTCAGGAACGGAGCCGGGTCAGAGATGGGCATCAGTTCAGGAACAGAACACAGAGCCAAGGTCAAGAGCAAGCCGGGTCTAAATACTGGGAGGACACACAGGATCAGAGCACACAGCTGAAGATCAGTCAGCAAAGCGCGTGCTCGCGTCTGTGCGCATGCGTGCCCGCAATTGCGAGCTCTGGTGCGCAATCGCGTGCCTGTGTGCCATTCTATGGCAAAGGCTATGTGCTTGCGCACGGATGTGTGCAAAACGTCTCACAGGAGTTCCCTGACAATAAGTGACATGTTGTCTGTGGTAGCCCTCATTCTGGGACTCCTGGAATTCATGCAAATTCCAGGTCAGGGACAAGGCAGGGCAATATGAAAAGTGTTTTCTATTAGGATGAGTTTATACTAAATTGTCCTTAAGTTACATAGTTCGCCTGGCTGAAAAAAAGAAACAAGTCCATCTAGTTCAACCAAGTTTGATGCTTGCTTTTGATAATTGCTGCTTTATGTTTTCTTTTGATAATTGCACACATGCAACACTTAGGCCTCGTACACACGGCCGAGGAACTCGACGTGCCAAACACATCGAGTTCCTCGGCCAGTTCAGCCCTGAAGCCGACGAGGAGTTCGGGGGGACGAGAGCTCCCATAGAACAACGAGGAAATAGAGAACATGTTCTCTATTTCCTCGTCGAGCTCCTCGTCGGCTTCCTCGGCCGAAAGTGTACACACGACCAGTTTCCTCGGCAGAATTCAGCCAGAAACTCGGTCGGAAGCTGAATTCTGCCGAGGAAACTGGTCGTGTGTACGGGGCCTTATTGAAAATGGGAAAATAGCATATTATTGCAGTGAACACTAAAACACGGTAGGTTTTGCACTGAACTTAGGCAGAGTTGGCTTTGAACTGAACACTAATGGAACGTTGGAGTTTTGCACAACTGCAAAGGGGTACAATTTAAAATGTATTCTTTTATTTATCGTTATATCTACACATAACTTTTGTTATATCTAAGCTCATTGATCACACTAAAGATGTAGAGCAAACAATTATTTCAGGGGTTCCCTGGCATTAAAATGTTTTCAAAGGTTGAGAACGGTTGGTCTAAAGGTTGTGTTAGCAGATGGAGAGGCTATTCTGGTTATTTACAAAATAACAATAAAGGTAAGAAATGGAAGGGGGATTTCACTGAACTTTTCAGGTGCATTATAACAAGCAGCAACACTTCATTCAAAAATAATTAAAATATTGTGATTTTTAAGGAAGTTTTGCTACTAGTTATGAAGTCCTGTGAAATCCCCTATCCATTTATTACCAGTATTTAAGGGATGTGGTGCTTTAGTTAAATGACAATTCACCCTTACTAATCTATATCAGAATAATATGTGTCTCACATGCCCCACCTGCTGCCTGCTGATGATTAATATAAAATAACATTTTTATATAGGAAGTATTTTCTGAAGAAGGGCTCCCTGGTTATTTAGCAGTGAGTAGCAGTGACCCAATAAAGTTTTCCGATTTATTTACTGGGTGCAGTTAATTATTGGTAGAATATATTGCTTTCTGTTAAATTAGTGGGGTGCAGGGAGCCTGAACCCAAGAACAGGACTTTACTGTCCAAGTAAACTAATGAGGGTTTTAAAGAAACAATTTACTATAGTTCACTGCTCCCAGAGAAAATTTTGAATATCTGAACTTCACCCTGATATTATTCACCCATCACAATATTGTTTAATGTACATTTCAATAAATACTCCTTCTATTTATGGATTACATCTAGCAGTCAGCTCAAGATGGCCGATACTTGGGTATTAAAATAGTGCAATTTACTTTTAAAAATGTGTATATATAATAAAAGAAATGCATTGTGTTGTCTGAAATTAACCAAGAGGATAGATGTGATTTTACCATTAAACACTGCTGTTTTAGAAAAATGTAAAAATTAGGAGTTTTGCTCTGCTTTCATCTGGAAAGGAGAACAAATTAGTGATTAACATGATTACTTAGACACATTTGTGGGTATTATAATACTAATGGAAAGAAAGGAAAGCCTAAACATGTAGCAAAAGCCACTCACCAATATGAATTATCCATTACTCATTAATGTAGCAAATGTAAGGTGAAATATCACAATTAAATCCTTAGAAAAAAAAACACAGAATATACTTAAAGTAAAAAAGTAAATACATTGGGCCAGATTCACAGAGAGTGGCGTATCTCTGTGCGGGCGTAGCGCATCTCATATGCGCTACGCCGACGTAACATAGAGAGGCAAGTACAGTATTCACAAAGCACTTGCTCCCTAAGTTACGACGGCCGAGCGTAAATGGGCCGGCGTAAGCCCGCCTAATTCAAAGTAGGCTGGTAGTGGGCGTGTTGTATTAAAATGAATCTTGACCCCATGTAAATGAAGCGCCAAACGAACGGTGCATGCTCAGAATCACATTGAATTTACGCCCTAAGATACGACGGCTCAATGGCAACGACGTGAACCTAACCTACGCCCAGCCCCATTCACGTACGACTTACGTAAACTACGTAAAATCCGACGGCTGTTCCATCGCCCATACCTTTGCATTGGCTGCGCCACCTATAGAGGTGTTTTATCTTTACGCCGGACGTACGCCTTACGTAAACGGCGTAGCTTACTGCGACGGGCGCAAGTACGTTCGTGAATCGTTCGTGAATCGCGTATCTAGGTCATTTACATATTCAACGCTTAAATCAACGGAAGCGCCCCTTGCGGCCAGCATAAATATGCACCCAAGATACGACGGCGTAGGAGACTTACGTCGGTCGTATCTTGCCACAATTCAGGCGTATCTGATTTAGAGAATCAGCGCATAGATACGACGGCGCACATTTGGACTTACGACGACGTATCAGTAGATACGTCGGCGTAAGTCTCTGTGAATCCGGCCCATTTTTTTTTTTATTTGTGATTGGTCAAGAGAAGTTATGTGTAATACTTTGCCAAATACAACCAGGTGACAGCTGGGATAAAAGAAAAAGGGAGTTGAGACTTTAATTGAAACATGCAGCTGCAATATGGTAAAATGATGAATATAAAATATCACATTTATTATTTCATACTGTATATGTACATGTTTCATCATGGCATAATACAGTCATAATGTTGATTTGTAGCACATGTATTATTTCAAATATATACACATGTTCCATCATAGCACAATACAATTGTGTATAAACTGTTGGTTTGTATATCAAAAACTCTCTAATCCATATCAACATACTGACGTAAAGATGATCCACGATTGTAAAAAATGTATGTATGTGGTCTAAATGATAAGCACATGATTATGATAATGCAGCGTTATCATAATCATGTGCTTATCATTTAGACCACATATATGATTTTTTTGCAATTATGAATCATCTTTACGTCAGTATGTTGATGTGGATTACAGTTTTTAGTATACAAATCAACATTTTTTATACAATTGTTTTGTGGTATGATGGAACATGTGTACATACTGTATATGAATAAACAAATGTGTCACAAATCAGCATTACTGTTTATAACGTTATTATGCCATGATGAAACGTGTGTACATATATGAATGAACAAATGTGATATTTTATATTGATCATTTTACCATATTACATCGGCACATAAGTTCCAATTCCTTTTTTCTTTTATCTCGTACATAGGGATAGAGGCATATGACTCCAGCTGGGGCGGGGCTAAAATGTTAGTCCTGCATAATATAGGTGTCAGCTGTGAGCTTCCACCACTCAGACTGAGTACCAGCTAGTGTACATTGATGTTGTTTGCTCTTCCCCTTTCTCTCTCTTTATCCATTCACAAAAAGCCTTGTATTTTGTGACTGAATACAAGGCATCCTGTGATTGTATGAGAGGAGGGTAAACCAAAGGATTTCCTTGCATCCATTAACAGAACGCTTTGTATTCAGTGGAGGAATACTAAGTTGTTTGTGAATGGAGATCAAGAGAAGAGATTAATAGGAGGAGGCTTTAAATAAATGAAAAACAATGTGGACATGAATATGAAATTTTACATTATGACTGTATCCCTTCAAATATAACTAAAGGCATCATTTGTTTTGTTTGTTTTGATATGTGGAGCGGGATTAGAACACCTGTCTGGTTTTTATTGCTGTCTATGTCCCCATTTGGGAGATTTTCTCTCTCTGAGTTTACCAAGATTGCCAAGCGTGAAGTTAAAGAAAGTCCCAAATTTTGGGTTGTCATCAACACAGTAATAATGGGGAAATGGGGAACTATTCAAATGGAGACACTAGTTCTGATGAACCTGGTGACAACCAGTGATTCCTTCCCTTGGAAAGAATCTTCTCCCATTTCCTGTTTCAGGTATGAGACAGGAAGGACAGAAAGTGAATGGAAATCTCCCAAATTGAAAACAGATTGAATTTTTTTTTTTTTATAAATTGATGAGGGTGTAACCTTGCTCTATCCAAAACGAAAAAAAAAGTTATTTTAATAGTTCTACTTTAACCAGAAGTAATTCTCAAAGATCAAAACAGACACTCTGAAGTCCATTTTTAGAAGGTTTATATTACTTGCTGTTTGTTTGTGTTAGAGGGCTGAAAGGGAATTGTTACTTCAGTGTTACTGTTTTGACACGTGAAAATGTATTTCTCTATAGTGTCTGCAGCTACTGAGTTCATTGAGAGTGCGTGTCTCCACATTTGTGGTCAAATTTAAGATTAAAATTGTAATAATTTCCCATTTAGCAAAAGTGGTAATATACTTTAAAGCTGAAAAGAAACATGTTATTGGGTCTGAAATATGGTATGGGAGCAAGGGTATGGATCAGGTGTTCTGATTTCAATGGCTGCATGCTTGCTCTGCATCAGTGTCTGAGATAGTTTTAAAATCAAAGGCAACCAGGAAACTAGCAATTTGTACAAGCTTCTTTAAGGCCCCTTTCAAACGACAAGCCTGCTTGGATCCGCCTGTCTGTTTTTCAGGTGGATCCGAGTGGGCCATCCATTGACTGTGTCCGCTGACACCCGCCTGCCATCCGATCAACTTAAGACAGACATATGGCGATAAGTCTGCCATCCGTCTCTGCAAATCGAATCGGATGAGATCTGATGAAAACAGTCCGTTTTCGTCTGATCTCCCCATAGGAATCAGCAGGCTCTGACAGGTCCCTCCCTGCTTAGTGAGCAGATACGGACCTGTTATCTGGCGGTTCAGTGAAGATCAACGGATCAGTCTCCTGCTGAGCTGGTGGACTCCACTAAACGGATCCGCCACGTGTGGAAGGGGCCACAAAGAAAAAAAAAATCTTCAAAGTAAACAAATTTACATTCACACAGTTTTGCGTTTAAAGGTCTACTCACGCCCCAGAGGTCTACTCACACCCCAAACACATTTCATAAGAAATAATAAACAAGTGAAAGACGAAGCAGAAAAAATATTGTAAGGGTAGAGATGATTTTCAAATTAAAAAAAATTACAAATAGTAGGAACCAAAGAAAAAAGTAAGACAAAAACATCAATAAAGGAGAGAATTTTTATCAAAACAATATCACTAAAAAGGGGCATAACAACATTAGAAGAACAGTCCCCAGAGATACTTGAAAATCCCCACATAAATATCAGGCTTACCCAATTGAGGTTGATAATAAAGAATTGGTGGGCATTTAAAAAAAAGGAAAAATTAGGGGAACAATGACCCAAAACATTAAATATTTAAAGATATCCAGTCATACCTGATAGATAGATAGATAGATAGATAGATAGATAGATAGATAGATAGATAGATAGATAGATAGATAGATAGATAGATAGATACTCCAGAAAACACATAAAAACACTAAAATACCCATGGACACCCAACCACATGTGATGTACATTCTATAACTAGTATAGGAAAGTACACTGATACCTTTTTTTAACTTATGGTAAATGAGTTACCCTTGTATATAGAGGGCTCCCTTGACAAAATCATAAGAGTAGAAGATTTTTAATGGGAAGAAGACATTTTTCTTTGTACTGTTTGACATAAGATGCATTTACACAGTTATTGCATGGAATAAAGATAGAAAGGTGCTTTAAGAATTTTAAATTTATTATGAAGTAAATAATTATGAAGTAAAATTGTATTAGAAGGAGTTTATATTAACATTAATCAATGTCTCACTATGTAAATTTTTGGGTATAATGGGGCTTTGAACGGGAAGGTGGTTGGCTCCATTATTAGGGGGGGGGGGTCAGGGACCATGAACAAGGCAGAGACAGAAAATGCAGTAAAATCACACCTTTAATGAAATGGTAAAAATAATACAGATCAAAAACAGAAGGCAAAATTAGGACGCCAAAATAGGTAAACAGACCAGCCAGAGTTAGGGAGCCATGAGTCTGGTTGTCAGCAGCCAAAGATCAGGATCAGGAACCAGAAAAAACGTTAGCCAGGCAAAGCCAAAACAGGAACACAGCAGAGACACTGGATGTGTTAACCAGGTGAAGTCACGGAAGAAATGAGCAAGGCAGTTTAAATAGCAAAATGGGTCTGGCTGTAGGCTGGACTGACGAGGCAGGTAATGATAACCAGCTGAGTCACTGTGGAAACAATGAGTGACTGGTAATTAACTAGCTGAGCCTTGACCACTGAGACCACTGAGAAGAGAGTTGCTGGAAGCCAGCCCTGACAGAGGGTTACATTTTATAAACCTTTTGTAAGTGGAAAGAGGTCCATTTAACTGTTTTGATTTAGAGAAGAATCATATAGATAGATGTGTATCATAGATAGCTGTCTCTTTTTTTGGCAAGGAAACACAACAATTTTAAAGGAATTTATAAACTGCATTAATAAAAATTACCACTTTTTTTATTTAAACATACGTATATGTAGAGGAGCACACACTTCGTTTGTGCACCTTTTTTAAACCTACTGACTGAAACTGTTTTATTCATAAAAGGAGCTGCCATTACAAACCATGATTAAATGGTATTCTTAAAAGTCAACTATATAGGCTTAGAAGAAACTACTACAAATAAGATAAAAAATATCTAACTGAGAAAGATTATGAGGTAGAAGGATTAGAGAAGGAGGTGCAGGAAGTATTATAAGAAGGGAGGCATAGTAGACTGGTGGAAACTAATAAAAATACTAATACAAAAACACCATAAGTGTTTGATTTTGCTTTCATCACAGACTATATAAGAGATAGTGGAAGAGTGATTTTTTTGAGATTACAATGTTAAAATGTTGTATTAATCTCCCTGAGCAACCAAAATGCTTCTTTAGAAGACAAGGTTGGTTTATAGCTTTTTGTTGGGGTTAAAAACATCCACTGTAAAAAAAAGATTTACTTAAAAGGTTAATTTCCATGTTAAACAGAAGAGGATGTCAAGTTTGTAATATTCGACTATCAGAATTATAATAGTGTCCATTCTCATTCGACTGGGAAGGACTAAAATATTTATACACATTTAGATTGCATTTCTGTCATGGTGGTATATTTAGTAGAGTGACCTTGTGGGCTACAATATATTGATAGAACTGGAAGAAAGTTAAAAACCTCACACAGAAGGGGGGGGGGGGTCTATGAACTATTGCTGTAGATGAAGTCCATAAAGATCGGAAAGGGGCGAACATTGTTAAAAAAAACTCTCAGAAAAATAAATGGAATGGATTTTGCAAATGAGAACTGTACAATCAAAAGGTTAATATTGACATAGACCTAAAACTGTTTATTAGAGATGAATAAATTGTACGGGATATCACAATAGTTGACAGACTCCTAGTTGTTTAAACTTCATATTTTGAAGTGTTAATTGGTTATATATGTATATCATTTATATAGCTGTAAATGTTTTTAAGGATGGGTGGTTTGTATGGTATGTGATGTCCACTTGAGTGTCTGTAAAAAAATTGCCTTTTTTGGAGAAACCTGGGTTGGGATATAACATCTTTAATTGTAATCTGAATGTAAGTATATTCACATTTTTAGGTTCTAGACCCTGCTTTGATTCCACTTGCAGCTGAAGGACTTTGGACATGGCCAAAGAGGAAGCTTGAGAGTGGATGTGCTACTGAGAATGTGGCTGCACTGACAGTGTATGGATGCAGGAATCTTGGAATCCTCTGTGCAAGCCTGCACTGAGAGAGCAGTGGATCTGATTTATTATGCAGCAGGAAATTTCAGTTAATAGCAGAGCAGAGAAAACCTTATTTCTTAGGAGTAATAGACAACATCTTTGCTGCATAAAGAGATAGCAGGCTGTAATTAAAATCTACATTCCTGCAGACTTTTTTTTCTGTTTTTCCCAGTTGCTACAACAACTAGATACTTCTAATAAGGCACACATTTGTTATTGTTAGTAAGCCAATAATGTATTCATGAGGACTTCTTTGTCCTCTTAAAAATATTGGCCCAGATTCACATAGAATCGCGGCGGCATAACGTATCGTAGATACGTTACACCGCCGCAAGTTTTCATCGCAAGTGCCTGATTCACAAAGCACTTGCGAGAAAACTTCCGCCGGCGGCCTCCGGCGTAAGCCCACGTAACTCAAAGGGGCGTGTGCCATTTAAATTAGGCGCGCTCCCGCGCCGGACCTACTGCGCATGCTCCCTTTTGAATTTCCTGCCGTGCTTTGCGCGAAGTGACGTCATTTTTTCGAACGGCGACGTGCGTAGCGTACTTCCGTATTCCCGGACGTCTTACGCAAGAAGGAAACATTTTCAAATTTCGACGCGGGAACAACAGCCATACTTTATACAGCACATACGTGTGCTGTGTAAAGTTAGGGCACCAAAAATGATGACTAACTTTGCGACGGGAAACTAGACTAGCAGCGACGTAGCGAACGCGAAAAACCGTCGTGGATCGCCATAACTACTAATTTGCATACCCGACGCTGGTTTACGACGCGAACTCCCCCCAGCGGCGGCCGCGGTATTGCATCCTAAGATCCGACAGTGTAAAACAATTACACCTGTCGGATCTCAGGGCTATCTATGCGTAACTGATTCTATGAATCAGTCGCATAGATACTCTGAGGCCCCATACACACGATAGAATTTATCCGCGGATACGGTCCAGCGGACCGTTTCCGCGGATAAATCCTCTCGAGGATTTCAGCAGATTTCTCTGCGATGGAGTGTACTCACCATCGCATTGAAATCCGCGCTGAAATCCTCTGGCGATGACGTGTCGCGCCGTCGCCGCGATTATGACGCGGCGACGTGTGCGACGCTGTCATATAAGGAATTCCACGCATGCGTCGAATCATTACGACGCATGCGGGGGATCCCTTCGGACGGATGGATCCGGTGAGTCTGTACAGACCAGCGGATCCATCCGTTGGGATGGATTCCAGCAGATGGATATGTTGTGCATGTCAGCAAATATTCGATCTGCTGGAATCCATCCCAGGGGAGATATATCCGCGGAAAAAGATCCGCTGGCGTGTACACACCATAGGATCTATCCGCTGAAACCCATTTGCTGGGATTTATCTGCGGATGGATTCTATGGTGTGTACGGGGCCTTAGAGATACGACGGAGTATCTGAGATACTCCGTCGTATTTCGGCTGTGAATCTGGGCCCTTATTTTTTTTTTTTTTTTACACACTAGATTTAAATGTGCTCTGATTTCCATAAAGCAAGACTTTAATCCTGCACATGTGCACATCCAGACATGTAAACTGACTGGCAAGTTCCTCTGGGCGTGTACTGAAGCATGGCCACATGAATATTAATCAGCATTTTCTTTAATATATTTTTTGCGGCAAACTCCATAAAAACATATGGATCTAATTACAAATTAATTATATACTTCCATGATTCCAAACATATATTTGCCACAGCCAATGCAAAGTTGCCAGCTGTTCAATATGAACAATTACAAATTAATCAGTTTTTAAGCATCATAAAAGAATGCAAAAATTATCATAAACAGAGTTATTTACTGTATGTTATAAATACAATTATTGATACAAGGAAAGCCAATATACTGTATATTTCTAATATAACTTGTCAAATATAGACATGTTTAGGTCGAAATAATATACAGTAATCAGGAATAAAATTTCAGTGTTACAACTGCATTGAAACATTGCAAAAATGATTTTTCAATTATAAAAACATACAAACATGGGGATCTGCATCAACCTTACCAATAAACCTTTTTTTTTTCTTGACAAAGCAGTCAGATTATAAATATATAGGTGTAAAGACCGACTAAACCCAATAGGGGTGAAAAGCATCAGGTGGAATGGCTACAGGCAACTTGGCAGTTGGCCAAGGTCACTGCCTACTGCCAAGTTGGTCAAGGCCTCTTGGCAGTAGACAGATGGCTGGAGCGTTCTGGTACTATTTCAATTTAAAGACTTTTGAAACATTTATGTATAAAACAGTAAAGAGTAAAAACAAATTATAATTATCTCAGTTAAGTTGATCAAGCAGAATAAGTCCAGAATATTTATAAAGCAATAAAATATCCTTTAAACATGGCTGGTTGTTGGAATAAACATTACTGAAATTACATCATCAGTGTGCAATCTTTTCTTCGGATGACCGATGTGGATGCAAAACAGAGATGGGTTCTACAGACCTGTTCTGTTCCCACATGAAGATGAATGAAGGTATAACTGATAATAGCTGTGTAACTTCCTACCTTCGTATCCAAGCAGTGGGGAAGACCGGACCGGCAGATGCTCGGATTAGATGGATCCAGACTTAGACATGAGGATGAAATCAACGTGGGTTTATTCGATCCAGATAAAGCAATAAACGGTGATACAATACTGTTCTGTAGTAGTGGTATCAATGCTGTCTTGTTGGTATCTATCCTGAGGCCAACTGCTGGTCAAAAACTGATGCCTTCTCAAGCCCAAAAAATGTGCAGTGTCTAGTCACACAGCCATGAGGCACTGCGATGGCTGCCCCCACGTGATAAGGCCAGCTCTGCTTGAGTCCACGCCCCCGATGGAAAAAACTTTACTAACAAAAAACAGAGGCGTGCGGCATGCAAATTCTGGTCAGCAGATGGCAGCAGTACAAAAGATGCATGAAAACAACATGGTGAAAGAAAGATTAATAATGCAATATAAAAATAACTATGAGGAGAACAGCACAAGACCAGGCATCTGAATCACCAATAATCTGGAAAGGCAAAAGGGGTCTTGAGAGGCATAGGCATCAAGGACTTTTTACAGGGGTTTTTTAACCAACACAGGCAGAGAAGGCTAAAGATTGTGGGTGATAACTTTCACTGGCTTACAAGATTACATGCAAGCCCCATTTTTCAGCCATCAATAAAAGCTGAAGAGTAGAAAATACAGTATTTACAGCAGTGGTCTCAAAGTACCGGCCCGCGGGCCATTTGCGGCCCGCGGACCAGTTATAAATGGCCCGCAGGCAGGGTGGAAGTGAGGGGAGCAAAAAAAAATATATATATTTTTTTTTTTAGCTGGCGCCATCTGGTGGTGAGCCGTTGGTATTACAAGTTATTACCACCAGATGTGAGCTGGCGCCATCTGGTGGTGGCCGTTGGTATTACAAGTTAAGCATTACAAGTTAAACAGCAATTCTAATGTCATTTTACACTATTTTCACTGCCATATTCTTCCCTCTAATTAGAACCCCCAAACATTATATATATTTTTTATCCTAACACCCTAGAGAATAAAATAGCGATCGTTGCAATACTTTCTGTTACGCCGTATTTGCGCAGCGGT
This sequence comes from Rana temporaria, assembly GCF_905171775.1. NCBI lineage: Eukaryota > Metazoa > Chordata > Amphibia > Anura > Ranidae > Rana > Rana temporaria. The sequence continues at coordinate 329,511,576 of NC_053493.1, forward strand.
CTTACAAGTGCACTTTTTTGGGAAAAAATTACACTTTTTTTAATTAAAAAATAAGACAACAGTAAAGTTATCCCCATTTTTTTTAATATTATGAAAGATAATGTTACGCCGAGTAAATTCATACCCAACATGTCACACTTCAAAATTGCGTCCGCTTGTGGAATGCCGACAAACTTTTTTACCCTTTAAAATCTTCATAGGCGACGTTTAAAAAAATCTACAGGTTGCATGTTTTAAGCTACAGAGGAGCTAAAATTATTGCTCTCACTCTACCAATCGCGGCGATACCTCACATGTGTGGTTTGAACACCGTTTACATATGCGGGCGCTGCTCACGTATGTGTTCGCTTCTGCGCGCAAGCTCGTCGGGACGGGATGCGTTTTCTGGCTCCTAACTTTTTTAGCTGGCTCCTAGATTCCAAGCAAATTTGTCAAACCCTGACTTACACCAGTGCTGGTGGTAATAATGCGCTCGCTGACACCAGTGCTGGTGGTAATAATGCGCTCGCTGACACCAGTGCTGGGGGTTAATAATGTGTTCGCTGACACCAGTACTGTTGTTTTTGAAGTTTGAAAGTTTGCATGCGGCCCCCCATGGCATATGAAAACTTGTCTTGTGGCCCTCAGGTAATTTGAGTTTGAGACCCCTGATTTACAGGTTATGAACAAGAGACTAGGTTCAGATGTAGAGTCAAAAAATCTGAACAGAAGTACTACATGCAGTTACATTACATAAGGTGTCATAAATCTTGTCCCTAAATCTAATCCTTGTCATATAGTGAACATTCTATTGGGTTTGTACTCTCGGATTTCCCTCTCTCCTTTTAGTATAAGCACTTTCTTGTTTTCTTTAAGATGGCCCAGTATGCAGAAACAACGTCCTAACAAAGTGTCACATTGGTATTTTGTGCACAGTCATGTATACAGCATCTGAATATAGAGAAGAGAATTTATTTGAAATGTAACGGTACCATTGTGAGTTTGGCATTTCTATTTGATCTCTATCTTGTATATTTTTGGCCCAGTCAAAGTACTTCTGGCTACCTTCTTTCATAAACTGGCATGTTGTTTGCCAACAGGGGCAGATGTGGGAACATTTACTTCAGATGTCTGTCTTTGTGCAGTATGGGTTTCCTATGCCTCTTAGGACATTTAATTTAGGATTACAGATAACACTTGAGATTTTGTTGTTTCCAGGCTGCTGATTTTATTGCCGGAGATTGCCCCCGTGTATTTGAGTAACCTTGTGGATCTGATCTGCGGCTAAAAATATGACAAAATTAAAAGCTGTTTGGCTCTGTGCTCAGGGTGTGTAACATCTAGGAATATACCTGACAGCTTGGCTGTACACAATAGATATTTTGGTGTGTTTTGGGGGAGGCTGTTTCTTCAGACATAAGCTTATCAGCTCATAGGTATATGGTTAAAAAAAAGCAACTTTCCAGTAAATTGATATCACAAGAAAGCTTAAGCTCCTGAAAAAAAATATAAAATCAGATTTAAATAGAAAATTGTCATATAAATATAAAAAAAATTATAGCAAAGAAAAGGGAATTTCACTACATCAATGTTCTTTCCATTTCACCTTCGCCTTTTATTATCATTATTTTAAAATTTATTTTCCTAATGTATCTTTGTATCGCATAGAGACAAACCTTTTTTCTTTGTCTGAACATTGTGGGGCAGATCCAGAGAGAGAGTACGCCGGCGTATCTACTGATACGCCGGTGTACTTTCAAATTTCCCGCGTCGTATGTTTAGTTTGAATCCTCAAACCAAGATACGACGGCATCTGGGTTTGATCCGACAGGCATATGGCTTCATACGCCTTCGGATCGTAGAATCAATACTTCGGCATCCGCTGGGTGGAGTTCACGTCGTTTTCTGCGTCGTTTTCCGCGTCGGTATGCAAATTAGCTTTTTCCGACGATCCACGAACGTACGCACGGCCGTCGCATTCTCTTATGTCGTCTCTAGTCGGCTTTTTCCGGCGTATAGTTAAAGCTAGTATTTTGCGGTGTATAGATAGACTTGCCATGTTAAGTATGGCCGTCGTTCCCGCGTCGAAATTTGAATTATTATTTTGTTTTGCGTAAGTCGTCCGTGAATCGGGATGGACGTAAGTCACGTCTAAGTTTAAAAAATGACGTTGTTGCGATGTCATTTTGTGCATTGCACGGCGGGAAATTTCAAAACGGAGCATGCGCAGTTCATTCGGCGTGGGGACGCGCTTCATTTAAATGAATCACGCCCCCTAATCGCCGATTTTAATTCCACCACCAGAGACACTACGCCGCCATAACTTATGGCGCAAATTCGTTGCAGATTTGAAACAAAGCCAAGTAAGTTACGGCGGCGTAGCGTATCTTAGATACGCTGCGCCGGTGCCGATCTATGTGGATCTGGCCCTGTGTTCCTACTTTTTTTCTGAACACTGAAAGTTTTGGTGTGGATAAATGTGACAGCTTTCAATGATTGCTAAGGAAGCAGAAGCAACCTGCAGCTGCTGTATCCTTACTAGGGTTGTCCCGATACCAATACTAGTATCGGTATTGGGACCAATACTGAGCATTTGTGCTCCCAATGCCTAATCCGATACCTGCAACTGGAAGTCAGCGGGCGGAGGGCGGAGCGGAGATCGGGGTCTGGCAACAGTAGAACTAATGGGTAAGCTGGGCGGGGCAGGGATGCAGGGTGCTGCTGCATAATCTGTCCAAAACGGTGACCGGAGCCATCACTTTCACTAAAGAAAGCAGCGTTCTGTGTCGTTGGAAGGGAAACATCACAACGCCCATCTTGATAGCACCCAGCCCATATAGTTTGGGCTGGGTGTAACAAGATTTCTGCTGCTTCTTACTGCAGCCAAGTGCAAGGTATACCAATATGGGCATTGCAGCATAATTAGTAGATGATAAAAGTTAAATGATATGAACGATGAGAGGCAAGAAAGGATTTTGCAATGCTATATGCCATATAGCATTGCAAAATCCTTCCTTTCCTCTCATCATTCATGTCATTTATTATGCAATTATGCAATTGCCAATCAGTGCTGCATTTCAGTGCCCATCGGTGCCTTCCCATAAGTGCCACCTATCAGTGTCATCTATCAGTGCCCATAAATGCAGCCTATCAGTGCCCATCAGTCAGTGCCAGTCATCACTGCCAGCCACCTGTCAGTGCCACCTATCAGTGCCCATAAGTGCTGCCTATCAGTGCCATCTATCAGTGCCCATCAGTCAATGCCATCTATCAGTGCCCATCAGTCAGTGCCATCTATCAGTGCCAGCGCCCTGTCGGTATCACCTATCAGTGCCCATAAGTGCTGCCTATCAGTGCCAGCCATCAGTCAGTGCCACCGTATCTGTATTGTGCTTTGAAAACTGTCAAATGACATTAAAAAAAGTTGGTAAAAGTTGGTAATCGGTATCGGCGAGTACTTGAAAAAAAGGATCAGTACTTGTTCGCGGTCTTAAAAAAGTGGTATCAGCACAACCCTAAACCTTACCAACCACTGACTTCACTCAACCCCTTCAATAGCTGTTATTTCGCTAGTGTTACTACAGGAGAAAAAGCATTCAGAGGAGCTAAGCAAACACTCAAGTTCATGTGTTGTTGAAAAACTTCCAGTGCTTGATTAAATAATTATTTAGTTAATTAACTAACTAATTAAAGAAGCTACATTTTAAAACCTTTTCTCAATTTGGCACAGTCAAAAATGTTTACACTTGAAGATTTCTCTTCTGAGTGCCTTATAAATAGCATACTTTGAAAAAAGGGGAACGTGACTTTAGGAATAGGACCCTATTTGAATTTTCAGCAAGTAATGTATTGATAATGACATTTACACTAGAGGATCTGGCATAAATTCACGTTGAACCTTTAATCAGAAATTATGCATATGCAACAGCATATGGCTCTGTAAAATATATATGTGAAGTCAAAGTGAATAATTCTCCATAATTCCCCTTAAATATCACAAGTAGAGGGAACAGGTGAAGTGTGTAAATCTGGAAGGTTAATATTCTCCTATTTAAAGATGTGACACTTCATTATTCCCACAGGACCCACAACTTTTTACTTTCTCGCGTTCAGAGTGCATTATACTAGGATGGAAATTTATAAAGCTGACAGTCAATTGAACTTTTAAGCTCAGTATAAAAATCCATATTAAAGGACTAAATTTTACTGTGCATTTTTAGAAAAAAAAATCTCATTTGCACTGGAAGACATGGCATACAGTCTATAGGGATTACATTATTCTGTCTTGGAAGACAAGAAGTAGAACAGTTATGAGGATATAGCTGCAATCTTTAAAATCGTATCTACTCCCATATCTTATATCATCCATTCTAATGTGCAGCCTAGCCTTATCCAATCATAGGGGCTCCTCAGAATTATTTAAATCTGAACTCCAGGTGAATAACTAAATACACAGATGAAATACATATATTGGAGCTGTTATATCTACCTAAAGGCTTGTTCCCACAAGTTCTGGTCTCTGATGAGCAATCCGCATTCTAATCACTCTTCAGAAAGCATGTGACAGGTGGTGAGGAGGTGGTAAACTTTGGAACAAGAACATGGATCACATTTCCAAGAGTATTTGACAGGCAGGGAGGGGGAATTGGGGGAAATTTACTAAAACTGGTGCACACATAATCTGGTGCAGCTGTGCATAGTAACCAATCAGCTTCCATGTTTTATTGCCAAAGCTTAATTGAACAAGCGGAAGTTTGAAGCTGATTGGTTACTATGCACAGTTGCACCAGATTCTTAGAGAAATGAACATTCAATTCAAGGGCAACAGCTCTGGTGGACATTCCTGCAGTCAGCATGCAAATTGCATTCTCCCTCAAGACGTGTGACATCCAAGGCATTGTGCTACATAGTTACATAGTTAGTCAGGTTGAAAAAAGACACAAGTCCATCCAGTTCAACCACAAAAAAAAATAAAAAATAAAAAAAATAAACAAACAAAATAAAAAACACAATGCAATCCCATACACCCAACTCCATACCCACAGTTGATCCAGAGGAAGGCAAAAAAACCCCAGCAGAGCATGAGATCCAATTTGCTGCAGCAGGGGAAAAAATTCCTTCCTGATCCCCCGAGAGGCAATCGGATTTACCCTGGATCAACTATACCTATAAATGTGCTGCGTGATAAAACTGTACATTTCAGAGTGGCCTTTTATTGTGGCCAGCCTAAGGCACACCTGTGCAATAATCATGCTGTCTAATCAGCATCTGGATATGCCACACCTGTGAGGTAGATGGATTATCTCTGCAAAGGAGAAGTGCTCACTAACACAGATTTGGACAGATCTGTGAACAATATTTAAGAGAATTAGGCCTTTTGTGTACATAGATCGCGGTCCACCTATCAACTGGTGACAGGCGGACCATGAACAGGTTCCTGCACCGCCAACCCCCACCTTCTTAGTGTGCCGATCCTTGTCTTCTCAGGCTTCGCTTCCAACCTCCTGCCTCCTCCGCGGCAGCGCGGCGCCATAAATTTCCCTGGTGTTTCTCTCCCCCTCCCGCCTCCATCCTCCTCCACCTCTGTGATCAGTGAACAGTGAAGACCGGTAGGAAGCACAGTTCAGGACAGAGGGCGGGAGAAGGAGCTGGCCAAACACATTTTTTTATGTTAAACCACTGGTGATTGGTTGCTAGCACACAGGGTGATCCTAAGCAACCAATCACCAGCTTGCTAATGCAAAAAGTCTCTCTGCCAGCTCCCGCCCCTCTGTCCAGAACTCCTGAACCCTGCATTCTGACCGCAATGCACTCCTGATCTCTGCATTCTAACCGTAATGCACTCCTGAACCCTGCATTATGACTGCAATGCACTCCTGAACCCTGCATTCTGACCGCAACACACTCCTGATCCCTGCATTCTCTGCATAATGCACTCCTAAACCCTGCACTCTCTTGTAATACTTATTTTTGTTCTGAGTAAAAAAAGGTCGGTCTTACAGTATTTTTGTGCATGCCAAAGAAAAAAGTTTAATATGGTTTGCATTTTCAAGTGTATCTGGAAATAGTTCAACAAAAATGGCTTTATGCTGACCTACTGGGCTGCCCGGCATTGCTAAATGTGGTCATCCATAACAAGGATAGCTGGGTCTGACAGATATGGATGGCCAAACTGGAGCTAAATTTCCTCCGGTGTATGAGACAGTGACCGCCATCTAATCACCATATCTGACCTCAGAGTTGTTTAAAATGAAATTATTATCTGTCAGTTTCAGTCTATACACAATTATCATGAGATCTAACATGACCTTTTATCTGGGAGAAGCTATGTAGCCGGCTTCATTTGTTTTGAAATATAAAGAATTCAGTATTTGGACTAATTTGTTACTTTGACAAAAAAGAATGTCCTCATTTATCAACACAAGCAAAGTATGAGCTATTTTTTGTTGCCCACAGCTACTTATCAAATTCAGATTTTCATTCTCTAAATGTCATCTTCAAAAGCATTAATAGCTGCTGTGGGGCCAAACATTTTTTGAGCATACATTTCTTAGAGGGCAAAATGGTCAATTTTGCCTTTCCGCTTGTATGTAAATGCTTACTCAGTGGTTTTGTATGCTGTTTTAGTTTGTAAATTCATTGCTTTCAGATTCTGATCTTTATTAACTATTTTCAAAAAATTTACAGATTTTGCTGCATTTACATACTGGTAGCTCTGAAAGCACAAACTAGCTGCCAGTATGCCATCATACCACAAGACAGGGGAGCTTAACCACTTCAGCTGTGGATTTCACCCCCGTTATGACCAGACCGTTTTTTGCTATTTGGCACTGTGGTATTTTAACTGGCAATTGCGTGGTCATGCAACTCTGTACCCACACAAACGTTCTATAATTTTTTTTCCTCAGACATAGAGCTTTCTTTTGGTGGTACTTGATCACTGGGTTTTGATTTTTCGTGATATACAATTCCTTTAAAAAGCATTCAAACCCCTTGAAATTTTACACATTTTGTCATGTTACAACCAAAAACGTAAATGGATTTTATTGGTATTTTATGTGATAGACCAACACAAAGTGGCACATAATTGTGAAGAAGAAGGAAAAGAATAAATGGTTTTCAATTTTCTTTATGAATAAATATCTGAAAAGTGTGGCATGCATTTGTATTCAGCCCCCTTTACTCTGATACCTCTAACTAAAATCTAGTGAAACCAATTGCCTTCATAAGTCACCTAATTAGTAAATAGAGACCACCTGTGTGCAATTTAATCTCAGTATGAATGCAGCTGTCCTGTGAAACCCTCAAAGGTTTGTTGGAGAACCTAAGTGAACAAACAGCATCAAGGAACACACCAGACAGGTCACAGATAAAGTTGTGGAGAAGTTTAAAGCAGGGTTAGGTTATAAGAAAATATCCCATGAACATCTCATGAAATCTATCATCTCAATCCACCATTCAAAAATGGAAAGAGTATGGCACAACACCAAACCTTCCAAGACATGGCTGTTCACCTTAATCGACAGGCGGGCAAGGAGAACATTAATCAGAGAAGCTGCCAAAAGGCCCATGGTAACTTGTGCACTCGGAAAAGCTGGCCTTTATACAAGAGTGGCAAGAAGAAAGCCATAAGAATTCCTGTTTGCAGTTTGCGAGAAGCCAATGCGGGGGACACAGCAAACATGTGGAAGAAGGTGCTCTGGTCAGATGAGACCAAAATTTAACTTTTTGGCCTAAAAGCAAAACGATATGTGTGGCCGTGAAACATGGTGGTAGCAGCATCATGTGGCAATGCTTTTCTTTAGCAGGGACAGGAAAGCTGTCAGAGTTGATGGGAAGATGGATGGAGCAAATAAAGGCCTTCTTAGAAGAAAACCTGTCTGCAAAAGACTTGAAACTTGGGCGGAGGTTCACCTTCCAGCAGGACAACAACCTTAAACATACAGCCCAAGCTACAATGGAATGGTTTAGATGAAAGCATAATTATGTGTTAGAATTGCCAAGTCAAAGTCCAGACCCAAATCCAATTAAGAATCAGTGGCAAGACTTGAAAATTGCTCTTCACAGACACTCTCCATCAAATCTGACAGAGCTTGAGCTATTTTGCAAAGAACAATGGGCAAAAATTATGTGCAAAACTGGTAGACATCCCCAAAAAGACTTGCAGCTGTAATTGCAATGAAAGGTGGTTCTACGCAAGAATATCTATAGCCAAATGTTGGAGGTCCCCTACAATCCCTTTTTACCTGCTGATGGCTAAGCTATTATGGATAATGGTAAATGAACGCCTCTCTGCAATTTTAAATGATAAAGTTGCATGGTTCAACAAAATACGGGACCCCTGGTTTAGCTATCTCACAACTACATAACGAGATGAGATTGGCTCGGGAGTGTCTTCCTCCAGGGCCGGAGTGCACCCCCCTTTCCTATCCTCTATTCTTCTCTCTGATATCTCTGTTTCTCCTTATTTCCTCTCTCCATCTAAATGTGCCCTTCAATGGATCTTTAAACCAATTATGGTCCCTGAGATCAGGTGGAAGTTCAGATAGTGGGTCGCAAGTTTGGTTTAGGTTTGACCCTAATAGGTGAATGATGCTATATTAAGTCTCAAGTGCATATAGGTTTAACAGTCATGTAACTGAACCTTTAACGATTTGTTAATGTACAATTACTTCCCATTACAATGGAAAATGCTGACATTGTGTTTGTTAAAATTTTAATAAAAACATTGGAAAAGAAAGGTAGTTTTACAAAGTATTGACTCAGGGGGGGGCTGAATAGAAATGCACGCCACACTTTTCAGATATTTATTTGTAATAAATTTGAAAAAACATTTATCATTTTACTTCTACTTCACAATTATGTGCCACTTTGTGTGCCACATAAAATCCCAATAAAATACATTTACATTTACGTTTTTGGTTGTAATTTGACAAAAGGAGTATGAATACTTTTTCAAGGCACTGTAAACAAAGACAAATAACAAAACAATATTTTTTACTTTCTGGACATTTTTCACACTGTGGAGTTTTTATTTACTAATCACATTTTTTGGGAAGCAAGATATCTAGGACTCCTCTTCTAAATGGGGCTTCCAGGTTTTGATAAATCCTTGCCCACAGGTTCCCACATCCCTTATGCAGCACAGTAGGTGGCGATGAGGCCCTAGTCCCCATCTAAATGAAAGCTTTGCCTTCCCCTTGCAAGGTACCATCCTAATGCTGGGGGTGCGTTACTTTGTATGGTTTAGGAGAGAGGAGAACACATGATCACTGCCCCTCCCATACCTGGACAGCCAGGCTACATGTCTATATGAGGAACGTAATTTCATGTTATGGGGGTGTTTCTCTGCAGCAGGGACTGGAGCACTTCTTGGGATAGAAGAAGATATGTTGGGGAAAAATACTGTCAAATTCTTGAAGAAAATTTGCTGTCCCTTCCAGAAAGTTGTCAATGGGAAGAAGATTTACCTTCCAACATGACAATGACCCAAAGCACACAGCAAAAATGACCACACAGCGTTTGAAGGAGAAAAGGGTGAATGTCCTTGCAAGGCCTAGTCAGAGCCCAGACTTTGACCCCATTGAAAATCTGTGGAATGACTTGAAGACTGCATCCCACAAACGGTCACCATCAAATTGAACTGAACTTGACCAGTCCTGCAAAGAAGAATGGGCAAATATTGAAATGTCTAGATGTGCAAAGTTAGTAGAGTCGTATTCCAACAGACTAAAGGCCGTAATTAAAGCAAAAGATCGCTTAACAAAATATTAACACAAGGGGGTGATCTTTTTTCCAACTCAGTGATTCTGTTTTTGATAATTTTTTCTTTATTTCTAATGTTGGTGTTATATTTTTTACTTGGATGTTATAAATTGCACTCTGTCAATACGGGCGTATAAGACAAAACATGTGTATGTCTTTAAAGGAGGGTGATTTTTTTGTATACCCACTGTATTTATTTTGATTATTTTAACTGAAGATCATTTCATATCATCTTGTATTATAGAGCAGACTTGATTGAGTGCTAAGATTCCGTATTTTTTATTTATTCTGATATCCTCTAGTTACTACATTGTTAATATAAGCTGTGGATATAATTATTAGCAAGGAAAGTTTTTTCAACTGTTCTTCTTTGTTAAAAGGTTGAGAAAGTCTGTTCTAACCTTTCTCTGCAGTCTATTTTGAGAAAATGCTACATTCCATACAAGCATCAGCAAACACATCTGTGAAAGTGCAAATGTAACCTAATCACATTATTAATATGCATAGAGATAACAGGTGTAATCTGCATATTTAATGAGTATGCAGACAGACTGCCGTAGCCCGAACTAAGTTATGATGCACTGAGGAAGTAAACAACAGTACTATACAAGCAGGTTGCTAGAAATATTATTTCCTCATCAATCTAAAGGTGGCTTGGTTTGCACAATGATATCAATGTAAAAGAAGACCTGTCACAATAATGTACAATGTTGTCCGATCTGATGAAATGATATGTCGAGCTGGCTACATGAAAAACAGAAACTGAAGTCACATAAAAGGCTTTATTTCTAAAAAATGTGCACAGCTGTTCACCCATTGTAAATTTGTTCTGTACAAATGAGGAAAAAATCTAATGTTTTGGGAGTACATTTTTGTGCAGTTCGAATGTATGATTGTGGAAAATACAGTGAAGTAGATTTACTAAAATTGGTGCACTCAGAACCTAGTGCAGCTGTTTATGGTACCCAATCAGCTTCCAACTTCAGCTTGTTCAATTAAGCTCTGGCAATGAAACCTGAAAGCCGTTGCAGAGTTGCACCAGATTTTACACTCACCAGTTTTAGTAAAAAAAAAACAGTTATTAGCACTAGATGGTGCTGAACATCATAGGAAATAAGTATGCCCATTAGCACCATCTAGTGGTCAAACACAGTATTTTCCAAATTTGAATAGCAGAGAATTTAAAGGAGAAGTATGGGAATCCTGTTTTTTTACTTACCTAGGTGGATGAAGCATTGGTCCGATGCTGCATCTATCCCCTGGCGCCTCTTCACTGAGCAAAGAGCTGCTGCCTGTCAATCAGCAGCTCTCCTGCTCTGCTCCTCCACACTCACTGGAGAGCTGAGCTGTGGAGGGGCAAGGGGCCCCTCTCAGCAAGAGACTGAGACTGCCATCAGTCCAGGCACCAGGCAGATCCAGACTTCCAGAGTCAGGATGATGTGGTGCCTGGACTGACCTGTCTGACATCAGCAGAGAGCGGACTTCAGACTGCTCTCTGGGAACAGGAGTGCAAAAATAATTTGCACGCCTGTGATCCATAGGAGAAGCCCAGCCAAACAAGCTCAGCCTGGACTTCTCGTTTAAAAAAAGGAACAACAAATGTAAGTCCACACAATAAGAATAGTTAACTGGTTCCACAACTTGGGGTCATAGAGTAATACTTATCCTTTCTTGACATGTAGGCACTGTCATAGATAGAAACTAATATATGAAGGGGATCTGTGTCCCTCTCCCCCCTAACTTAGGATGGTCTGGTAAACAGTTCGGCAATCTCCTCCTATATGGGGCCCATATTTTTCCTCTTTGATAACACTGCCCCCCCCCCCACCTACACATTGTTCTACTTGTGGAACAAAACCTCACACAGATGATAAGCACAAACTTTATTTAGCGTGTTCAGCAGGAGCTGGACACATTTTGATAAATCTATGGGCAAGCTGGTTGTACTGAAGTCGATCTATTGACTTATTACAGCCAGTGTAACGGCTCTGGTGAACAGAGTGAACCACAACTGCGGTAGCAAGGATTTCAATGCTATTCTTTATGTGAGAATTCAGTATTAGACCCCAGGCGTCACTCCACACAAGCAGGAGTTTGGGGGTTCTCTACATCATCTCTCTCTCACATAAAGAAAGGCGTTGAGCTACTGAGCTTGGACGCATTACAACATGCGACCAAAGCTTAGCGTTTAAAATTATAGTATCCACGTAAAGATTCCAATGCACAACTGTATGTAAGCGATTATCAGTAATACATAGATTCGTGCATTAGGTCACTAAGGGAGAAAGTATGAAATACATCAACCCTTAGCATAGAAAAGTTTAGGCGAACATGTTCCGCAACTGAGGCCTTTTACACACGTCTGAGAATCTTGTCAGGAAAAACACGTTGTTTTCCCTGACGAGATTCTTGGCAAGAAACTCTTGCCGCTGGAGTGTACTGACTTTCATTTCAAAAGAACCACGGTTCTCTTGAAAGGAAAGAACGCGGTGACGTCATCGCGTATGACGAGTATGCACTCGTCAAATTCGATGCCATCGCCGCCATCTTGCTTCACCCTACCTATGCCGTGGAAGCTACAGCGCATGTGTCAAAGTCATTTTGAGCATGCACAGGTTTCCACGGCGACAGGTAAGTATACACACTCTCGGGTTTCTCGTCGGGAAACAGGCCGACAAGAATCTCAACGAGAAAATAGAGAGCAGGTTCTCTTTTTTTCTCGTCGAGATTCTGGCCAGATTTCCAGATGAGAAACCTGAATGCCTCGTACACACGAATGGGAATCTCGGCAAGAATCAGTTTTCTTGCTGGTTTTTGCAGAGAAACCCGGTCGTGTGTACGAGGCCTTAGGGCATGTGCCCATAAACAGGTAGCACGTATGTCAAGCGCGTAGTAAATAGGCGTTGTTGAGACAACTAATAGTTACATATGAAAGGCAATTATAGCTCAGGTACTTTGAGAGTACACGTAGTAAATAGGAGTTGTTACGACAACTAATGATTGCATATGAGACGCAAATATAGCTCAGGTAATTTGAGAGTACCCGTAGTAAATAGGAGTTGTAGGGTCAACTAATAGTTGCATATAAGAGGCAAATATAGCTCAGGTAATTTGAGTGTAGATGTCCCTTTAAAATATTCCTTAGCAAACTATCATAGGCACAACAGTTAATCCCAAGTAGTATGTTAATAGCCAAAAGCCATAATAAATAACAGCAATTGTTTTAGGTGGAAAGTATGCAGCAGATCTTTCTGTAGAACTACAGGTGACACAATTGCTACTTATTCATTTGCAGGGCTTCAGTGTTTAGCAGCAAGGGACTCCGTAGTGTAGGGCATCAGCAAGGAAGAACTTTCAGGTTGTCCACAGCGATGGCAGGCTGGACGCAGTGAATGTCTATTGTTAGCTGGCCATAATGTTGCCTGTCTTGTAGCGTGGCCGGTATGGCTGACAATTATAGAACAGGGCTTGACTGTAGCTTGAATGCCTTTATAGGCCGGTACCAGCTGCAGTGCATCAGCACTGAATTCAAGAGAACTGCCGTGAGTAGCGGCGCACTTCCGCGTTCCAAGCTGGAACGCACCACAGCGCCAGGCGATGACATCATCGGGAGAGCGCCGTATGCGTTCCACCACAAAACGCATTACGGCGCTGAAAGCGCCTGCTATAACAGAGAACAGGCGGCACAACAGCGCATGTTACAGCCAGCCTGTCGGGTTTTTCTCATGCGATCACTGCCAGAGGCTATAGCCACCAGCAGTGATCATTGTACTCTGAGGGCAGGGAAAGCTCCCATTTTCAGAATAAAATAGCACAGTGGGATGGATTCCCCCATCAAAGATGATGGAGGAATCAAGTGATCAAGTGATTGATTGAGAAAATTGCATAATCTATGGCTTGCTTAAGAGGTGAATTATCCCTTCTATCACCAGATCGGAAAGGGACCCCTACTGGCGATGTCTCAATGGCCAGTCCATCAGCAGATCAGACTTTTATTGAAATCTCACCCCCATTGCTTGGCATTCAAATCAACTTATTTTAATGACCTCCTCTTACAAGACTCCCTCAGCCTATGTAGTCTCTCAGTTATACAATATTCTTTTTTACCTCTCAAATTTTTCCCTGCCACACTACACAGAAGCATGGCCCAAGCAGTTGAAAAAAAAAACTGCAGACCCTACAAACTGGGAAAAGGTTTTTATACTCATGCAGAGTTTGTCTTTTGCTAGCAAAACCTAAAAAATTCTTAACAAGATGGTAGGAATACCCCACCATCCTCCACAACCTATTAATTTCTCCATGCGTCCAGGGGCATTTGCCCATATGCATATGCAAGGTTATGCTTAGAGTTGCATTTATCCAAATACAACCATATTAATTTGTACAGGCAGCTGTAAGCAACAGATGTGGTTCCTGGGCAACTAAATATGGATATATTTTTTATTACATGCCGCAATATACCTTTAAAGCATTAAAAAGTATTTTATATTTAAGATGTGTTGTAACAAGCAAAACCATTGAAGCAAGATTCAATAAATGGATTAATGGAATAATATTCAAGCTAATGTATGTTGTAGGCTAAATACTGTACACATCAGAGGTTATTCTAATAAATATGTGAACGCCAACATAATTATATACAACAAACAGGTACAAAAAAAAAAAAACAAGCAGTTCCTCGGCAAAGAAATTGCCTGTTAAAAGTCAGCCGGGAATAGAATAGCTAATACAATATTATGAATCACATTTATATACGGTACTTTTTTGATCAACTAATGTGATGGACTATAGAGGTGACCCTCATTAATTTCTATGCAGTTTTACAGAAGACACGCCGTGCTGTGCTAATGAAGAAAATCTGAGATAAAAGAAATGAATAGCCTTCCTCTCCTTGCTAGTTACCTGGCTGTTATGCTGATCCAATGGTTTCGGTATTTTAAAATGATCCTGTCTGTTTTACTCTGCATGGCTAAAGCACGGGTCACATACAGTCTCGCCTTTTCTTCACTCTCCGGATGCTATTTTCACCCAATGAGAGTAAAAAAAGACAGACCTCTGAGCATCTCACCTGGGAGCTTACACAGGGCTCCCATGTGACAGTGGTGGGTCAATCACCAACTATCAGCATTGTCACCTTGAGTCAATCTTATGTTACTACATACTTGGAAGTAATTTCTTTGCTTCTGCCAGCAGAGCAGCAGGGCATCGAAATAAAGGTGTCAGGAACGAGTATGGAGATCGAGATGCTAAGAGGGCTCCCCTTGTGGGTGTGTGCAGCGCGACCCTGGAGTTGGGAACAGGAAGTGCGGTGACCACAGAAGTACGGTAGGCCAGGTGCTTGCTTGCAGTCTGGTAAGCTCAGCCACTGATGAATGGCTGAGGCAGGCAGAACTGAGCTTGTTGTATTTAAATGAACGGAGATACCAGAAGCCAGGCCGGGGGTCAAACACAGGTAGGTCAATCCAGAGCATATACATGGGCGAGCCAAGGTCATACACAAGCAGGGTCCAGGTACAAGCCGAGGGTCAAGCCGGATGGTCAGGAAGCAGAAGCAGAGTCAAGAAGCAGGCCGAGGGTCAAACACAGAAGATCAGGAAGCAAGGTTAAGGCAAGCCGGGTCAGAATGGATAAGCACAGATCAGGAGACAAGGTCAAGGTACACAGGAGACTGAAGAGATAATCCAGCAATGAGGAGCTCCAGCAGCAGGCCTAAATAGACCAGGAAGTTAGTCATGTGATCTGTTCAGGTTACAAGGAGGAAGTACCGCCCACCTTAGTCACCATGGCGGCCATGATTGTCTTGGGCGGAATTGCCAGTCCTTCTTCGGTCATTTCTCTGACAAAAGGTAAGTATATGCTGGTTAGGTTGGAGGGCAAATAAAATAAACCTGTTGCTCTGCATTATTTTCTTTGATTCTTTAACCACATGTCGAACGCTCACTGTAGCGTTACTGCTACAGTGCAGGCAAGCTTGTTAAAACCACTAATATATATGTATATTTCTGCTCTATCGGGTAGGGGTGTACGTAGCACAAGCCAATCAGTGGGTGTTGGCCAATTAGCAGATAGCAAAAAAAACTGACAGGAGTTTACATTTTTCTGTATCAAAACTAACACAAAGGTATATATATATATGGTTGTGCTCATTAATTTACATACCCTGGCAGAATTTATGATTTCTTGGCCATTTTTCTGAGAATATGAATAACACAAAAACATTTCTTTCACTCATGGTTAGTGTTTGGCTGAAGCTGATTTATTATTAATCAACTGTGTTTACTAATAATGATAACAGAAATTACCCAAATGACCCTGATCAAAAGTTTACATACCTTGGAATGTTTGGTCTTGGTACAGACACAGAAGGTGGCACACACAGGTTAAAGGTTAATTTCACACATTTATAGCTTTTTAAATTATAATTAGTGTATGTGTATAAATAGTCAATGAGATTGTTAGCTCTCACGTGAATGCACTAAGCAGGCTAGACACTGAGGCGGTAGAAAACGGAAAATTTATTATCAGTACTTACCGTTTTTTTTCTTTTCCTGATGGACTCCATGGCAGCCTACGTGTGGGTTTACCCCGCCTCCCGCCTCCTCTCCAATGCTATAGGACCCCTACCCTATAAGTTTGAGCTCACCGGTAGAGACTGTGTTCCGTAACTAGCCTACTCTAGACCGATGGGGGGGAACTCCGGCTGCCATGGAGTCCATCAGGAGAGGAAAATTACGGTAAGTACTTATAATAAATTTTCTGTTTTCCTGACAGACTCCATAGCAGCCTACGTGTGGGAAATAACTAGCCAATCCACATGGGTGGGTATGATGAACAGAAATACATTTGATTTGACCTGTCAACCGACAAGTTTTACAAACAAAAGACCATAGAAGGTAACGGAGCAGGCTCACTACAGAAAGTGACAAAAGGTAATAATGGAGGCCCACGAGGCCATCCTACAGAAGACATCTGGAACCATAAGCTGGACTGTTGCCCATTAAACCGATATACACCTAGTGGAATGTGCCCTCGCCGACTCCTGAGGAACCGGGTCCTCGCCTTTATAAGCTTGTTGGACAGACTGGACAATCCCGGCCACAATCATTCCGCTCGAGGCTCAACTGCCAGCATGCAGGACGAACAACTACACAGTGTTTGAGACGGAGGAAGTAGCTCGCAAGCATACCCCCAAGATTTCATCTATGTCCAGAGGATGAATTCTAGTGGACTGGTAGGTCCAAAAGTTGAGGTAGGACGATTCACTGGCTCTTATGGGACCTTGAGGCAATCATAGATTTGAGTCGATCAAAGGAAAAAAGGCGTATGTCTTCTAGAAACCAATCGATCTGCCAGGGCATCCATTCCAGAGGCCTAGCTGCACGATCCAGAGTGTAATACCTCTTAGTAAAGCAGTGGTGAATTTGCGCTTCCCTTTAAATAAAATAATAAACACAACCCAAGACAAAAACTAATAGTGAAAGAACAAGGGGTTAATTACCAATAGGCAGGACAACACCTGCTAATTAGCCACAGTGGTGTTTAAAATAAAAAATGGGACAGAGAAAACTCTGATAAGGCGCTGCTATTTGTAAAAACTGTTGAATTAAGCAGAAATAGACAAGAAAAATAGGGACAAATATAGCGCAACCCCCAATGTGAATAAATAAAGGAAACAATGTATATTGTGGTATATCCTCCAAATGATGTGAAAAACAAACAAATGTGTGAAGTCCACTGAATGTGAAGGAAGTTCACTCGATCACTGTTCAAAGGGAAACTGGTTTTCCAACAGTAATCTTACACTGAGCAAAAGTGACAAAAAAATAAATAAAATAAATGAACAGTGGATGAGTCAAATTAGGACAAGCTATCAAAATGTTTTAAAACACATGTAGTCCACTGATAATGAGTGAGAGCGCTGAGTGACCCCTCAAAAGACATGGCTAGATTCTCCACACTTAGTACAGCTTGAATATGCAGAAATAGGGATATAATAATCTAGGCTGTGCGGCCCCTTACCAGAATGGATGGATCTCTATGACAAGAGATCATATAGGCATACGGTAAGGGTTTCTTTATACCGGAGGGACGGATCTCCTGTCACCTCCATCCCTCCGGTATAAAGAAACCCTTACCGTATGCCTATATGATCTGGCCCTCTATGTCTTTTTTTGTTTTGCACTGGGTGATAGCTTCCTCCCACAAGGGTTGGGCCTTTGTTTCCTATTATAAAAGGTATATAAGGTTTGCTTTAGAAGACACTTAGATTATTTGCTACTAACACTTTGAGTAGGCTAATTTTGTAGTAATTATTATTAATATTCAGACTTGGAATACTGTATTATTTTAAATTATTATTTAAATTATTATTTAAATATTAGGGAAATATTTTAAATTACAATTACACCCCAAATGAAGAGAAAATAAAGATCACAGGAAAATAAAGTCAGAATAACAACACAAAATATAGTCTGGGCTTTGAGGTCAGCAGAAGCCCAATGATCTGATTAAATAATAGATTTTATAGTCTATTTCCAGAACCAGAAATGTCAGGGTTAATTATAAAAGTAGTCATACAATGTGTTCTGCATCATTCAACATTTTCAGCTCAGAACCCCTAATACGGCCATGAAGCCGGGTGTAATACGGCTTTATCATGCTTCACAGCTTAGTAATTGACTAGAAGCAAAGCATTATAGTAAAAACAGAGAATCTTACACGGTGATTCATGTCTGCTCAGTGTGAGACAGGAAAATTGATTTGTGCATCACTACTTAGGGTACTGAATGGTGAGACCATTTTTTCTTTAAAAGTGAAGCCATTTATGTAAAGTGAAAGTTTAGATTTCATATACCCCCTAATCCAAAAAAATATATATATAGATAGATAGAGGAAGTGGTTTGAATGATGCTGGCTGTCATTCAATCTAAAAGACTGAAGACACCTAATGGTAGAAAATAAATACTGCAAGGGCAGCTCTGGATTGAAGGTAAGTATTATTGCAAAAGCTGCTTGTTTGTTTTTTTCAATTTAATCATCTATTGGGCTTTTCTCTTTTGTATTTTTGGCTGATTTAATCACTAGGTACAAAAATCATGTATGACAATTCTCATCAACCACCCATTCTTAGCTACTGGTTTTAGAAATAAATCATATATTTAAAAAATGCCATATAAGCAATGCATAGTTAAAGGATATGTAAACCTAAAAACGAACATGTCATATTTACCTCCTCTGTGCAGTTGGTTTTGCACAAAGTGGCCCCGATCCTCATCTTCTGGGGTCCCTCAGCAGTGCTCCTGGCTCCTCTTCTTCTAGAGTGCCCCATCGTAGAAACACTCTCCCTCAGGGCACCCCTGCGGCTCTCGAATTTGCCGCAAACACCCCATATATTTGATTCGTCTGCGAACAAACGAACACCCGATGTTCGAGTCAAACAGACGTTCGATTTGAACATCGGGAGTATCTCTAAGCAGGATTATCAAGTATTATTCTAAGTAAAGTAAAAAAAATGATTACAACAACTTTTAATATGGTATTAACATGTTAAAGCTTACATGAGATTTTAGGGCCAAATCCACAGCCCCCCAGCGCAACTTAACTTAAGTGATTTAAGTTACACTGCCGCAAATTTCCTAAGTTAGGTATCGATCCACAACACACTTACCTGAAAATTTGCGGCGGTGTAACTCAAATCCGTCCGGCGCAAGGCGTGCCGAATCTAATGGGACGAGTACCATTTAAATTAGGCGCGCTCCCGCGCCGGACGTACTGCGCATGCTCCGTCGGGTAACTTACCCGACGTGCATTGCGCTAACTGACGTCGCTCCGACGTCATTTGATTAGACGTTAACCTAAATGGCGTCCAGCGCCATTCACGAACGTCTTACGCAAACGACGTAGAGTTTAAAATTTCGACGCAGAAACGACAGCCATACTTAATAGGGCTTAGTCAAATAGGACTCAGCCCTATTTTTACGCGGCGTAACTCGACGTAAACGACGTAGATTTAGCGCAACGGGCCCGTCGGAACGTTCGTGGAACGCCGTATGTGTTGATTTGCATATTCTAGGCCGGCCGCAATGGCCTCGCCACCTAGCGGCCGGCCTAGAATTGCATCCTTAAGATCCGACAGTGTAATTCAATTACACATGTCGGATCTTCTGCCTATCTATGGTAAACTGATTCTGTGGATCAGTTCCATAGATAGAAACAGGGATACGACGGCGTATCAGTAGATACGCCGGCGTATCCCTTTTGTGGATTACCCCCTTTGTTTTTAGATTTGAATCTACTTTAGGAACTTGTATTAGGCCCCTTTCACACAGGCTTTCCGATCAGGTCTGCCTGTCAATTTTTCGGGTCGACCTGATCGGATGCTGCACGCACCTTTTTGGAGCGGAGGATATCAGTAGTGACATGTCCGCTGACATCCACCGCTATCCGATCTGATCCTGTCAGATGGAAACCCTATTTTTCATCCGTCTGGAAAATCAGATCGGATAGGATTGGATGAAAATAGACAGGCGGTCCATTTTCATCTGATCTCCATAGAGCAGTGTTTTTCAACCAGTGTGCCACGGCACACTGGTGTGCCGTGAAGAGTCCCCAGGTGTGCCGCGGCAAAATGACCCCCAATATAGGCAGCTATCTGATGGCCACTTGGTTAATATTTATTATTACAGTGGTGCCGGTCCACTGTGTAAAGCTCACTTCCCGCTGCCACAGGCACTCGGGAAGCTGTGCGGACCTTTCCGACCGCGTCTTGCCAACCGATTACGTCATCGGTTGCTATGGGAGGGTCGGGAGCACGCCGCACGCACTGATATCTGTGACGTGTGAGCCTCGGGAATAGATGCTGGCTGGCGCGCGTTTCCCTGAGGGGAGGAGAAGAAGAACACCACGAGTAGGAAACAAAACAGCGAGGAGACACAGGTACAGTACTTGTAGTAGATGAGCCATGGAGGTCATTGCATGGAGGAAGAGAGGGATCCTTTAATATCATGTCTCCCTCCTGACACCTCCATTGCCCACTCCGCTCTCCTCGTGTCACCCTGTCAGTCAGACTCCTCTGATGGAGAGAGAGATCCAGTACACGTTTTATCTGATAGAGCCAGCCAAGACAAAGAATCATCTGTAAACTCAAAATAGCAGGTTATGTCCACCTGGAGTGTGTCTGCCACCTTGGCATTCCCTACACCGGTCATTTTCAATGTATGATTAGTTTTTATTGCAGGCATGGTGTTTCTAAAAATAAAAAATAAACTATATAACACTTGTTGGCACTTTCATTGCCTCACTTTTCATTGCAAGCATGATGAATTTTTTAAATGCAATATAATATACATGGGCTATATGGGTTATTTTTGATGATGATAACTGTATACTTCAATCCTGCAGTTTGGCCGCAGCTCAGATGTAGCGAAGGGTACCTGCGGTTTTCATGTGTTTTTTTATTGACTTCTATTATGTCCCTTATTTTTGGTGTGCTTTCAGAAAATGTACCAAAAATGTACTACATAATAGAAGTTTATGAGAAACCACATGAAAACCGCAGGTATTCTGCGCTGCGGCCAAACTGCAGTATTGAAGTTATCATTATCAATAATAACCCACATAGCCCATGTATATTATATAAAAAAATAAATAAAATCACCATGCTTGCAATGGAATTAGTCAATGTGAAAGTGCCCTAAAATGAAAATATCAGCCATAACCTTGGTATTGATTTTTTACAACCAGTGGCTGGCTTTCTCATGAAAGCGTTCCGAGTGGTTTTTGAGCCACTGGAACGCTTTCAGAAGCGGCGGGAGGGGATGTCCCCCCTCTTCCACCGTCTTTCCTGAGAAACAATCCAAAAGGGACAGTGAAAAAAAAAAGTTTAATAAATAAGACAAGGTGTTTTAAAGTGTTGCTTATGGAGATTTTGAAGTACCAAAGTTTGTCATCATTCCACGAGTGTGCGCAATTTTAAAGCATGACATGTTAGGTATCTATTTACCCGCCATTAACATCATCTTTCACACTATACCCACAAATTGGGGTATTATATTGTGTTTTGTTTTAATTAATTGAACCACTGTGCAAATAGCAAGTGGCATAATTTTTTTTCCCCAAATTTTTGGTTTGGTGTGCCTCGAGATTCTGACAGATTTTAAAGGGTGCCTTGGTTGAAAAAAGGTTGAAAAACACTGCCATAGAGGACAGCGGGGCTTTGAAAGGTCCATCTCTGTACAGTGAACTGAGACAGACCTGTTATCCGCCTGCTCAGCGTGGATCAGCAAAGCATGTGAAAGGGGCCTTACAAATGTGCTAGTATCATAGAAATAAAAGGAATGGGGCATGTTTTTTTATAGATTTTCTTTCTATGCCTATTGCGCGGACCATAAAATGAAATTAAATACTGGAAATAATTTTTATTATATTAGCCTGCAGGTGTCGCTCTCTGATGATTTTTTTCACATGTTTTATGGTTTCTTCTTATTGTAAAAAGAAGCCTGATAACACAACTCAATAGCTCAGGGTAAAAAAATAAAAAGACATATATATATATATATATATATATATATATATATATATATATATATATATATATATATAGTGGAACCTCGGATTGCGAGTAACGTGGTTAACAAGTGTTTCGTAATACGAGCACTGTATTTAAAAATCCTGACTCGGGTTGTGAGTGTTGTCTCGCAAAACAAGCAGGATTCAAGCCAAAACGGTGTGCAATACCGTGTTTGGCCTGAGGTGGAGGGGCACCTGAGCCGAGCCGACCCGATTGGCACCGTTCAGAAATGCTTAGAAAATCTAGGAAATACTTTGTTCCCAAGGTTTTCCGAGTTCAGTCGAGGTGTCCTCGGCCCTTTTCGGGTTTTCCGAGGCTCTCTGGCACCCCCGTCTCTGGCCACATGCGGTATTGCATGCCATTGAAGTCAATGCAGAATAAATTATTTTTGTTTCCATTGACTTTAATGGGGAAACTCGCTTTGATATGCGAGTACTTTGGATTACGAGCATTCTCCTGTAACGGATTATGCTCGTAATCCAAGGTTCCACTGTATATATATATATATATATATATATATATATATATATATATATATACACACATATATATATATATATATATATATATATATATATATATATATATATATATATACACATATACACACACACTATATTACAAAAAGTATTAGGACGCCTGACCATTTTTTAAGAAGTATATTTGTGTAAGGTCCATAAAGACATGGTTGAGCGAATTTGGGGTGGAGGAACTTAACTGGTCTGCGCAGAGTCCTGACCTCCTGATAGAACACCTTTGGGTTGAATTTGAGCGGAAACTGTGAGCGAGGCCTTCTTGTCCATATCAGTGCCTAACCTCACAAATACGCTTCTGGATGTATGGTCAAAAATTCCCATAGACCTAGAGCTATGTATTGCTTTGAAGGACACTAGGAGGGAGTTCCAATTTCTGACATTTAGCACCCAAATGGGTACATGACCTGAAGTTGGGGGAATTGGTCTCCCCCAAAATTAACCAATATTGGGCAATTAATGAGAGATCTACCTCACAGGCATAGGTGTGCGCAGCCTATTGCATTAGGGTGTGCACCCTAACGCCCAAACACACACTACCGATCACTTACGGTGTTCATTCAGAAAGGGAAGGGGCCAGTAAATTACATGTTTACTGGCCTATTCCCCACTCCGAAAACATCCCAGCAGCAACAGGAGGGAACCTGGCAACGTTGCGGTGGGGAAAGATGGGAGCCAGGGCAGTAGAGGGAATCTGTGCTGCACAAGGTGATTAGGGTGTGCCTGGGCACACCTGGCACACCTTGTGCGCACGCCTATGTTTACAGGCTATGGTATGGGATGCCTATAAGGCACATATTCGGGGGGATATATATACCTGCCATTAAAGCAGATTTGTCATCACAAATACAACACCTTGAAGAATGTGAGGTGAAGGCAGCTGAAACCTTTTCTGGCTTGCTGACTGTGGACAACTTCGAGATACTTGAGCAGACAAGATGTGAATTGTCTTTACATATGGCTTTGACTAAGCTTTTAGATCTGCACTTTGTGACTGGCAGGGTGTTTGAGTTGTATCATCATACACAAATTCACCAATTATTTTAGTCAGTTGCATTCAGCAGTCGCTGGTCCATCCAAAACCACTATTCAGGAATTACTCAGTACCCTAGACCTCCCCACACCTTCACCAGACGAAGTAGTGCTTCTTGACAAACCTACTTCATTGGATGAAATTGAAACCACTATACACTCCTTTCCCAGTAAGAAAATACCGGGTCCAGATGGTATCCCGGGGAGTGGTACATGATGTATGCCTATACCTTGGCACCCAAACTGCAAAAAAAAAAGGAAAAAATAACCTTTACAATCACTTTAATTAATTTTAAAGGGGTTGTAAAGGTAAAAAAATGTTTTACCCTAAATAGCTTCCTTTACCTTAGTGCAGTCCTCCTTCACTTACCTCATCCTTCGATTTTGCTTTTAAATGTCCTTATTTCTTCTGAGAAATCCTCACTTCCTGTTCTTCTGTCTGTAACTCCACACAGTAATGAGAGGCTTTCTCCCTGGTGTGGAGTGTCGTGCTCGCCCCCCTTGAGGGGGGAGAGGGCGAGCAGGAGAGTCAGGATGCTCTCTACGTTGCAGATAGAGAAAGGAGTTGTGTGTTAGTGGGCGTCCTGACTCTCCTGTAGTCCAAGCGAGGGGGCAAGGAACGACACTCCACACCAGGGAGAAAGCCTTGCATTACTGTGTGGAGTTACAGACAGAAGAACTGGAAGTGAGGATTTCTCAGAAGAAATAAGGACATTTAAAAGCAAAATCGAAGGATGAGGTAAGTGAAGGAGGACTGCACTAAGGTAAAGGAAGCTATTTAGGGGAAAAAATGTTTTACCTTTACAACCCCTTTAATGTACAAGGCCACTTATTTAGCGAGAGGATGTCCTAAAAAAATCAACAAGGTTTGTGACATTTGGGTAGAGGACCTGTCTACTAATACTTACCCTGCATCTTCTAATTAGTGAATTACCTTTTAAATGACTAGGTTAACATGTATACGTAGTTGAACCCACATCCGATCCACATGCCTAATGCCGAGTACACACGACCGTTTTTAATGTCATGAGTTTTTCTCGACGGGATTCTAGTCAAGCCTGCCTTGCATACACACGATCATGAAAAAAAAATGCCTGAGCAAAGCGCGGTGACGTAAAACACATACGACAGCACTATAAAGGGGAAGTTCCATTCGGATGGCGCCACCCTTTGGGCTGCTTTTGCTAATTTCGTGTTAGTAAAAGTTTGGTGAGAGACGATTTGCGCTTTTCAGTCTTCGTGCTTTTCAGTCTGTTATAGTGTGACGAATGTGCTATCTCCATTACAAATGCTAGTTTTACCAGAACGAGTGCTCCCGTCTCATAACTTGCTTTTAAGTATGCACGTTTTTTTCCCGTTGTTAAAGCCGACACACGACCGTTTTTCACGATGTGAAAAACGACGATGTGAAAAACGACAAGAAAAATTAGAGCATGTTCTAAATTTTTAAACAGTCGTGTGTACGCGGAATTAGAGTTGTGACTTCCATCTTTGTTAAAGGTTGCTTAATACTACCCGTGAGTAGCTGATACCTACTGTACAATATACTAACAATTTCAGAAGTTTCTGGCACGTGTAGTCTTGTTCTAGTGCCAACAGCGGCACTAATGTTAAGGTTTTATTTTTTTATTTTATTTTAGTGTTTGTTTTATTGTGATGTATGTGGACCGAGCCTGGGTATACCGATAGGCTCTGTTTTGTATCTGAACTTGAAACCCAATAAAAAAATAAATAGAAAAAAAAGAAAAAAACATTCCCATAGACACACGTCTAACCCTTGTAGACGGCCTTCCCAGAAGAGCTGAAGCTGTTATAGCTGCAAAGGGTGTGCCAAATCAATATTGAACCCTAAAAGAAGGTATCCCAATACTTTTGACAATATAGTGTATATACAGTGATACCTTGGTTTGCGAGTAACGCGGTATACAAGACGAGTTACATTTATTTTTAAATCCTGACTTAAATCCTGGTTTGCAAGCGCTGTCTCACAAGACAAGCAGGACTTAAGCCACTGGTGTATGTATTACCATATGTGGCCAGAGGTCCCGGGGCGCTGGGGAACTTGGAGACACTCAGAGACTCCCTGAGACACTCCCAGCTGGGTGGGGTGGGAGTAATGTGCGTCTGAGCACCCGAATGTGTCAACAGTTCCCAAGCATCCCCGAGTGTCACCAGCCCCCCCAGCACCTCTGATCACATACAGTACTGCATACAACAGCAGTGGTTGTGGAACCAATCATCTGAGTTTCCATTATTTCTTATGGAGAAACTTGCTTATGGGGATATGGGATATATAAGTGCTTTGGATTACAAGCATGCTTCTGGAACAAATTATGCTCATAATCATAATAAGTTTTACTGTATGTCAGTGGCTCTCAACCTGGGGGTCGGGACCCCCTAGGGGTCGAATGATGATTTGTCAAGGGTCACCGAATCCTGGTCTGTTTCTGAAACCCACACCACTCTCCCAGTCTTTTTGCGGCCTCCCAGCAGGGCTGTCCCTGGAGCCCTTGGCCGCCCAGCTGGGATGTTCTTGAAGCCCATGGCCGTCCACTCAGCCTCTTCGGAGCCACCCATTCAGTTCACGACATGACTGGGGGGCATAGACTAGAGGTCAGCTGACTGGTGAGAAATGTGAAGTGGGAAGGGCTGTAGGATACCCTATCTCCTGATTTCGACATAGGTGTTACTGCTATGAGACACCACAAAGTCAGAGACACAGTGAAGCCGGAGACACAGTGAGTAACACTACCTGTGATTAGAGTTGCCATTAAAAGTCCCCACTACAGTTCTCAGATCAGCAGATGACCTTGATCAAGAGCGCCTAAGTTGGCTGATCAGAACTCCCCCAGCACTGCCACTCATCCCAGCTGCCCGCCAGCACTGCCACTCGTCCTATTTCCAATAATTAAAGTAAATCATTTTACTTTTAGTGGTCCCCACAACTTGGTAAATTTTATCAAGGGATCACGGCACTAGAAAGGTTGAGAACCACTGCTGTATGTATATATATTAGCATGCTTTCTAATAAAAGTTGTTGAAATACTGTACAAAAATATTAGCTTTTTTTTAATTGTATTTCTAGTTTTTCACATTTCAGCTAGGGCGTCTTACCAAATACCTGTTCTGTCATTCCTATTCCACCTATTGCACTGCAGACACTAGCTAGAGGCATAAAATAGAGGCATAGGAATTTTTCCATTGTGGTTAAAGTAAACATGGCAGAAGTCAGAGTGTTATACAATGTTTGTCATACTGCAAATTTTAAAAACTGCTCAATCACAGAACTGGTATGAAGAATGTGATGGGATCTCCATTCATTCCTAGAATGTTGTGGTCTGTGATGAGGCATATTTTTTTGATTATTTTAAAGAAGCAAATGCATATTTAACTTCAATACAATCTGTAATGCCCCATACACATGATCAGAAATTCCGACAGTAAAAGTCCGATGTCAGCTTTTAAACGGGAATTCCGACCGCGTGTATGTTCCATCGGACTTTTGCTGTCGAAATTTCCACCAACAAAAGATTGAGAGCTGGTTCTCAAATTTTCCGATGGAAAAAAATTCCTATTGGAAAATCCGTTCGTCTGTAGCAATTCCAACGCACACAATTTCGGCGCATGCTTGGAAACAATTTGACGCGCGCTCGGAAGCATTAAACGTAATTTTCTCGGCTTGTCGTAGTGTTGTACGTCACCGTGTTCTTGACAGACGAAGGTTCAGAGAACTTTTGTGTGACCGTGTGTATGCCAGCCAAGCTTGAGCGGAATTCGATTGGAAAAACCATCCAATCGTGTGTACGCGGCATAAGAATGATTATCCTTGCTCCTGTCCAAGCACTGCATACAATTGGATAATATTTGCCTTGAGTTTTAGCAAATCCTAGACATTGGGGCCCAGATTCTCAAAGGAGTTACGCCGGCATATCTCCAGATACGCCGTCGTAACTCTGAGTGTGAGGCGCCTTATCTATGCGCCTGATTCTTAGAATCAGTTACACATAGATTTGTCTTAGATCCGACCGGCGTAAGTCTCTTATGCCATCGTATATAAGTTGCATATTTACGCTGGCCGCTAGGTGGCGCTTCCGTCGATTTATGCGTTGAATATGGTAATGAGCTAGATACGCCGATTCTCAAACGTACGTGTGCCCGGCGAATTTTTTTACGTCGTTTACGTAAGTCTTTTTTGGGCGTAAAGTTACCCCCTGCTCTATGAGGCGTACATGTGGCGTATCAATGTTGGGTATGGACGTCGGAACAGCGTAAAATTTTTCACGTTTTACGTCGTTTGCGCAAGTCTGTGAATGGGGCTGTGCGTAAGTTACTTTCACGTCGAAAGCATTGAATAGTTGCGGCGTAATTTGGAGCATGCGCACTGGGATACGTCGTTCGTTAAAAGCTTCAATTACGTGAGGTCACAATTAATTTCCAGAAAACACGCCCACCACTTCCACATTTGAATTAGGCGGGCTTACGCCGGCCCAGTTACACTACGCCGGCGTAACTTAAAGCGCAAGTTTATTGAGAATACGGGACCTGCCGCTCTAAGTTACGGCGGCGTAGTGTATCTGAGATGCGCTACGCCCGCCTAAAGATAGGCAAATCTACGTGAATCTGGGCCTGGATGTGTAGGTTGTGCATGCATACGTGCAAAACTGTACTTTACAAGTTTCCTGTATAGATTCCTGCAAAGATACATATGTTTATTTATTTTTTTGTTTTATTTTTTGCTCCAGTGCTTGTATAATCTCAGATAAATGGCAGGGACATTTTAGATTGGACATTAAGGTTTTTCACCTATGAATGAGCTGCCAAGTTTGCAAAGTGCCCATAGACATCTTGATCATTGGATAATCCTGCTAAAATTTTTGGAATCAGCAACTGCCATCTACTGCTTATGCTTATATTTTTATGTGAATTTTAACTAAATGTTCATTGACATGATTTATTTCTGTTATTTACTATGTTTGCTGCTGCATGGACTGTCTAGCCAAAACCTATACTGCACTCATTACATTGGATTCTCAACAATGAATGCAGATTACCTCTTCAGCTAAAGCCACTTTCACAGATTATCAGAGAGAGGTTTATTACCAAGGAACACTACCGATTCACTTTTACAAGAATGTGTAATAGGCTAATAATACCTGATTTAAATTAACAATGCCAGCACACTACAGTTTTTAAATTCCATTTCATAATTGACCTATTAACTGAGATCTCTTTTGCTTTCTCTTGTGCAGCTCATCGGTTTTGTGTACGCTTGTTATGTGATCAGTGTTTTCACAGATGAAGAGGACAGCTGTAAGTACCAATGTATTCATCTATGGGCTTTGTATTTGACAGAAGAATGACCTGCCATAGTTAATTACAGACAAAGCAATATAATATGAAAAAGTTCTTGTGGGTGTAATGCAGCATAGAGGAGAAATTGAAACCTAATAAATTCAACTGAGAACCTTTATTAAACGCTCTTTAAGGTTCTACCCAATTGCTAGAAATACAGGCTGTTTGATTGACATCATCAGAGATAAAACTGACTACTGCTATCACTAATGAAATAGAACATTAAGGGTTATTTATGAAAGCCAAATCCACTTTGCACTTTACAAGTGCAAACTACAGGTGCAAAGTGCACTTGAAATTGCACTGAAAGTGCACTGGGAAGTGCAGTCTCTGTAAATCTGAGGGGTAAATCTGAATTGAGGGGAAGCTCTGCTGATTTTAGCATCCAATCATGTGCAAGCTAAAATGCTGTTTTTTATTTGATTGCATGTCCCACTCGGATCTACAGCGACTGAAATTCCAAGTGCACTTTGCACTTGTAGTGCAAAGTGGATTTGCTTTTCGTAAATAACCCCCATAGACTGTTTGTAATAACATGAAACATGGAACACTAGAAATAAAAATATGAAAAGTGCTTTCCATACACAATAAATCCAGGAAAACACAGTAGAGCAGTAGTTATTATTCTTTAATTTCACCTCATAATTTTTTTGTAATAGGCATCTATTAGCTTACAACTAGGGTTCCTAAACGCGTTAACTTTAATACCCAAATAAGACCATTATTATCATACTGGCACACCAAGTGATATTTTTTTTAAATGTCATGGCCATGTCACAATCAGGGGTCAGGCTCAAAGTCCAGTTGCTATAGCAGTAGCAGGATTACCACCGACCATCAGGATAGGTACACAGGTAGTTACCCTTGCGGATAACGCAGGTTCACCTGAGGTGCTGAGTCTAAGTATTAACCAGTGTTCACCAGAGCTCCTGACAGTGGAGATGGATTTTGCTGTGTGTTCGTACCAAGTCACAGTTCTCAGGATCACCCCATCAGGAGGTGAGCAAGGCAGGGTCCGGAAGCAGATAAGCAGGTAAGGATCAAACAGAAGCGTAGTCAGTAAAACAAGCCAAAGATCAGTAACAAATAATTGCAGGTTGGGATCAAGCAGAAGCATAAACAAGCGGAACAAACCCAGGGTCTATAATGAGTGGTACCACAATATGAATGGCAGAAGGGAAGATGAGAGTGAGATACCGGCTGAAAAGAGCATAATAATCTGGCAAAGGAACCGTGAATACTCTAGAGTTTAGTTTTGCTCCACGAAGTCCCCTCTCCCGCTCACAGTTTGATCCCTTTAGGGGTGGGTGGGTTTGGGGACCGCACACTCGGTTCCCGGGATTGTCAGTAGCAACGCGGTCCCTTCCACAACTCTGTAATTCATAGACTCCGTCCGGGGGCGGTTCGATACGTCTCGAATTCGAACTCTGAAGTTTCCTGCATTTGAGTCATGCATATTAAAGATTGCGAACACTAAAGATGTAATTTGTTTACCTTATGCTTACAGTTTCTGATGGTACTGTTACCACCTATTTCCGTAATTTTTCTGTAATAGCTGTATGTGACTTATGGAACTGCCTTGCCATTGTCATTGTACTTGTTCTTGTTACTGTATCCAAAACTTCCCAATAAAGTATCTTTAAAAAAAAAAAAAAAAATTGGCAAACAGGAAGTGCAGACGTGTGGCTTAATTTAGGAAGTTTATGGGAGGAACAAAGAGTTCAAGGTTCGGTCAAGGCATAAGGCAGGGTTGCCCAATGGATCAGACAGGGCACAGTCCAGCATCTCAGGTAGCTCAGCAAGAGTCATTACCAGACACAGCAGAAGTCCAGGCCCTGACAGGCCAGTATAGTTTAAAAAAAAAAAGCACAAACAGTAATTAAAACAGTTCTGTATTAAAACATTGTAAAAATGCATCAATAATAGGGGGTAATGCACATAAGAACTAGAACAATGTTACTTAACCTGGTGGTATGATGCCAACGGTAAGGAAAATCAGTTTTGCACTACCACTCTAGAAAATACAGCATTTAAGCAACACAAATAATAGGGTGTAAGTAAATAGAGACTTCTTCAAAAAAAGTATATTGTCATATATAGATAATCATAGCTACATTTACAGTAAGTCAGACTGTATCCCAAATTAGCCCTACTAATACTAGGCAGAAAGTAGCTGACTAAGGTATACATAATGCAGAGATCATAAAGAAGGCATAATTTAGGAGAACATCCAGCAAAGACATAAGGGGATATTTACTAAAACTGTTGTACACATCATCTGGTGCAGCTGTGCATAGTAACCACTAATCACTTGCAACTTTAGCTTGTTCAATTAAGCTTTGACAATAAAACCTAAAAGCTGATTGGCTACTATGCACAGCTGCACCAGATTCTGTGTGCTCCAGTTTTAATAAATCTTCTCCATATAATTTGCAAAAGCACAAGACAAAAAAAAAAAGGTTATAGCAGATTCAGGGTACCGGTGAAGGTTAGTCTACCATCCACATTGGTATCCTGAGCCTGTTGTTCCTTCTACAGTCAGCTACTTTCTGTTTAGGTAGGGCTAATTTGGGTACGATATGTACCGTAGCATGCTGATTCATTTTTGCAATGATGCTAGCAAACTACTTATGCCTGCAGTCTTACAAGCTGATTTTTCCTTAAACGACTTACCCTTCCTTGGTCAAAACACATTTTTTTCTGAAGATTTCTGCTTTACCATTAAATAATTAATTGAGTTTGTTTTCATGCTGTGAGTGTTTTGTTAACAATGCCTTCAAGTTAAATTTAAGTCTTTCATTACTAAAAACTTCTCCACAAAGAACACATTGTGGAGGCTCCTCTCCATTTCTGCAAGCGCTAGGAAAGCCAAGAGCAATAAAATATTCATTGTACTTTCTTTTAGTAATAGACATTTCAAGTAGCACTGGGTCTCTTCACTTCACAGTCTTTTCTCGATAATTGCCTCCCCATTTCACACACATACTAGCTCCCCATTTGTGTGCTGCCAATTATAGTCAGAGTGCTATCACTCACCAATGCTGATTTCGTGCTTGGACATAAAGTCAAGTGGTGACCCATTCAAAATATGGCTTCATTTTTGTCCTAGTATAGGAAGCACTGGGATTGATTTACTAAAACTGAAGATTGCAAAATCTGGTGTAGCCATGCATAGAGACCAGCTTACGTTTTTTTTTATTTTGTCAAGGCTTAATTAAACAAGCTGAAATTAAAAGCTGATTGGTTTCTATGCAGAGCTACATCAGATTTTGCACTCTTTAGTTTTAGAAAATCAACCTCACTGTTTTATAGTCCTGACTGACAATTTTAAAATTCCTGTTATCTACAAAAGTACCAAGCATTTTTCAGTGACTCACTTCTTTTAACTGACCTTGTTAAAATATATGTATAGACCAATTATGGATAGAGAAGACATTTGTTTTACCTGTTCGTGCTCTTGTTGAGGAGATTTCCTTTTATTCTAAGTGGAATTCTCTTTATAGAGGGCTGTTATGCCCCGTACACAGAGCTGGGATTTCTGACGGGAAAACTGCAATGAGAGCTTTTGCCCGGGAATCCCGGCCGCGTGTATGCTCCATCGCAGTTTTTCCGATGGGAAAACTGCCAAAAACGGGCGGCAAAAAAAAGAGAACTTGCTCTCTTTTTTCCCGTTAGGATTCCCGACTGACTTTTTCCCGTCGGAAATCCTGGCCGTGTGTACAGGGCATTACTCAAATTAGTTCGTAGCTATTTAGAGCTATGCGCTCACCTTTTGTTCAAGTGTCAATTCCAGAAATTTAGGATTTTCAATCACTTTATGTCTGACAGTGGTCATGAAGACAGAGAGAGGGTAAATCTACCTAGCAAGGCCACATACAGTAAAAAAAACATATTCTCTATTTGTCAAGTTGAGCAGCAAAGATTATTGCCGTTTACACCAAGGTCAAAAGGCAGACAAAGCAGGCAGAGCCCAGGTAGTCACTTGACACACACTGTGTGGCACATTAGGATTCCTGATATGCAAAGTTAAGCATACAAGGGTTATTATATTATATTATATTATATTTTATTAAAAGAGGAACTGAAATCTAGAAGCCTTGCCTAAAAAGAGGACGACAGAGTATACAAGTTCATGGTCAAAAGTAGCAGTCCCTTGGATCTCATACCAACATACCAAGAATTATACTGTTATTTTTCACAAGGAATTCAAGAAAAAAATTACATTTTGTTTAGAGTACTGCTTATGCACATTTACATTTTCCAAATGTTCCATATAATGTTTCTTACCTGCCTAAATCATGGTGTAGCAGAACAGAGTTGTCCTCTAGGTTTCTGGGCTTCTACACCCCATAAGATCTGCTATGGCTATTGTTCTACCCTTGATTACAGGATATGCAATAAAATGGGATGCCTCTTTCAATTGGCATTCATATCTTCTCTCACAGCAGAGAGAAACAGAATTACACTAAAGTGTTCTATGCGACCAACAGAAAAACCCCTTGATATGCAGTATAACGTGTCACGTGAAACAATCTTCCAAAGGTCTGTTTGTATCTGATCCTTCAGTGTATATTTAATTTAGCATTAAACTCAACCTTCTATAGAAACACATCTAAACTGAATTGACCTGACCTCAGATCCACGCCCTTGTAAATAAAACCTGGTACAAATAATACGATTATCGAATGAATGATCGCCTGTTTTTTTTTTGCATGCTAGCCTCCATATCAAAAACAAATAGGTTACTAAAGTATGAGAATTCTCACATGACAGAATGAAAATTTGGCTGTGGCACAATTTAGAATTTACAACTGTTATCGGAGCCAGTCTAGTATACCTAATGCCTGGTTGTATTTTTTTTATAAAGCAGCTATGCCATGGTGAGGCCATACCATTGCTTTATAAATGTTCTCCCTAAATCCTAGTACACACGATTAAAATCTGGTACAAAATATATCCTACAATAATCTGATCATTAGTATGCGGCTTTCATCTGAAATTATCTGAAGGGACAAACATGAATATTTTTCTGGTATGCTACCAAATCATATGATTTTAATTTAATCAGTACAGTTTTCATCTGAAATTACAATACAAATACAATACATTACACCAGTTCCGAAGTTGTGCTCTGTTGTACGAGAATTTCCGTACTTTAGTAACCTATTCGTTTTCGATATGAGACTAGCATGCAAAAAAAAAAAACGTAATTCGTCCGATAATCTTATTGTGTGTGTACTAGGCTTATAGGCAGATTCAGAGCGAGTTACACCAGCGTATCAGTAGATACGCCGTTGTAACTCTGAATCTGCGCCGTCGTAAATTTAAGCGTATTCTGGAAACCAGATACGCTTAAATTAGGCTAAGATATGAGCGACGTAAGTCTCCTACGCCGTCGTATCTTAGGGTGCAATTTTTCCGCTGGCCGCTAGGTGGCGCTTCCGTTGAGTTCGGCGTAGAATATGTAAATTACTAGATACGCAGATTTACAAACGTACGTGCGCCCATCGCAGTAAAGATACGCCGTTTCCGTAAGAGGTACGCCGGTGTAAAGATAAAGCTGCCCCTAGTTGGCCTAGTCAATATTAAGGATGACAGTCGTTCCCGCGTCGAAATTTGAAAATTTTACGTAGTTTGCGTAAGTCGCCCGTGAATGGGGCTGGACGTAATTTACGTTCATATTGAAACCAATACGTCCTTGCGGCGTAATTTGGAGCAATGCACACTGGGATATGTACACGGACGCCATTCGTAAAAAACTTCAATCACGTCGCGTCACCAATAATTTACATAAAACACGCCCCCCCTCCTCAGTTGAATTAGGCGCGCTTACGCCGCCCCATTTACGCTACGCCGCCGTAAGTTAGGAGGCAAGTGCTTTGTGAATACAGCACTTGCCTCTCTGACTTACGGCAGTGTAGCGTAAATACGATACGCTACGCCGCCGGAAAGATGCGCCCCCGTACCTGAATCTAGGTATTAAAGTTTTTTTTTGCACCCTATGCAGCCTATTCAGAAAGGTGAAAAAACACCTTGCAGTGTCCTATACACCCTATGCAGTAAGGTAAAAAAAAAAACCTTGCAGTGTCCTGCCCCCCGAGCCCCCGTTTTACTTACCTAAGCCCCAAATGTCTGTGGGCGCATCCCTGCCGTCCTTCTTTCCATGGAGTCCCAGCTTTGATTGGATAGATTGATAGCAGAGCAGCTATTGGCTCCCGCTGCTGTCAATCAAATCCAATGACGCAGGCCCCGAGGCAGGGCCGAATCATACACTCAATGTCTATGGACGCCGAGTGTCTGACTCAGGAGCCTGCCTGCAAAGTAACCCCCTCAGTAGAGAGCTTCCCAGAGGGGGTTATCTAATGTGGGGAAGAGCCGCCGTGGAACCACAGAACAGGTGAATCGGGGCCACTCTGTGCAAAATGAACTGCACAGTGGAGGTAAGTATGACATGTTTGTTATTTAACAAAAAAAACGTGAATCTTTAGTGTCACTTTAAGGCCGGGTACACACGGACAAACATGTATGGTGAAAGCGGTCCGTCGGACCGTTTTCACCATACATGTCTGCCAGAGGGCTTCTGTACGATGGTTGTACACACCATCGTACAGAAGTCCGCGCGTAAACAATACGCGGGGCGTGTCCGCGGTGTCGCCGCGTCGATGACGCGGTGTCGCCGCGACAATGACGCGGCGACGTGGGCGGCCCGCCTTTAAAATGCTTCCACGCATGCGTCGAAGTCATTCGACGCATGCGAGGGACGGCGGGCGCCTGGACATGTACGGTAGGTCTGTACTGACGACCGTACATGTCCGAGCGGGCAGAATTCCAGCGGGCTGTTTTAAAACAAGTCCAGGAATATTTGTCTGCTGGGAAAAGGCCCGGCGGGCAAATGTTTGCTGGAATTCGGCCCGCTCGCGCCCACACACGACCAAACATGTCTGCTGAAACTGGCCTGCGGGCCAGTTTCAGCAGACATGTTTGCTCGTGAGTATGGGGCCTAAGGTTCTTAAACCTTATGCTTATTCCTTATTCTTTATATTCTGGGGACTGGCAAAATAGGTGTGATAGCTTTAGCCTTAATGTACTTTGAATTACATCTTTAAATTCAGAAATTAGCATTTCAACTGATCACATACAAAATGGAAGCCATACATTTGAATATACAGAAATCTTTTTTGAAATTCATTTTATTGGATTAATTGTCACTAAGCTATTTCCAGCAAAATAGTGATGCTGCTGATCATAATAATAATAGCAATAATGTTAGTAATATTTAAATGTATTTGGTAATAAAAAATGTAATAATAAGCTAGCTACTAGTGGTATTAACAATATTGTTTTAATGTCCCATGAAGAAAGCTCATCTTTGCCTTTCATTATCTGCTGCTCTATCTGGAATGAATAAAATGAACAGCATAAGTACATAATTCATGTATAGCCAATCATACAGGAAGCTTACAAGATATTACAAAAATAATCTAAAAGTAATTTCCTATGGAATACTAAACAGCACATTTCAATTTTAAGGAAATTAATTTAAAAGGTAATATACTTTTAATATTGCTGTAAAGATGAAAAAAAGATTCACAGAACAGAATACAATAGTTTCTTACCGTAAAGAGCTGAATGCTGTTTTTTTAAAACACATGACTAAACAAATGGGCCATCTGATACTTTAAACTTTTTCATCTACAACTAGAAGATTTTTTTAAAAACACAAATAATGTTAGAAAAAAATTCCAGGTAAGGCAAATATTAGAAAAACAACTCTAATGCCGCATACACACGATCATTTTTCGGCTTGTAAAAAACAAAGTTTTTTAAAAATGTAATTTAAAATGATTGTGTGTAGGCTTCACATAATTTTTCGGCTTCTGAAAAACGACAAAGAAATTAATTCGAACATGCTACACGTTTTAAACTATGTCGTTTTTCGGGCTGTAAAAAATTATCGTGTGTGGGCTAAAACGATGTGAAAAACCAGCGCATGCAAGTTATGAGATGGGAGCGCTCGTTCTGGTAAAACTACTGTTCGTAATGGAGTAAGCACATTCATCACGCTGTAACAGACAGAATAGCGCGAATCGTCTTTTACTAACACGGAATCAGCTAAAGCAGCCCCAAGGGTGGCGTCATCCGCATGGAACTTCCCCTTTATAGTCGTACGTGTTGTACATCACCACACTTTGCTAGAGCATTTTTTTTAAATGATCGTGTGTGGGCAACGTCGTTTTAATGATGAAGTTGGAAAAACCTATGTTTTTTCTAGATGCTGAAAAACATAGTTTTTTACAAGCCGAAAAATGACCATGTGTACGCGCCATAAAACCCGGTTCACACTAGAATGTGGTGCGGAAACATGCGATCCATGCATGTGTCCCACACCATGTTCAAATTGCACTGACCTTGCGATCTGCAGCAGGTGTCAGTGCAATGTTATCCCCAAACACAGGTCTCAAACACTCAATTTCATGCACTAAATCACATGGTACAAAATGACCATGCGATCCAGTTGCAGTGCATTCATGATTATGGTGCAATACGTTGTGATTTGAGCCCATTCAAAATGAATGGGCTCAAATCGCACCACTCTGAATCGCATGTAAATTGCACAGAAATGCAATGCAATTCATACGTGATTCATGGAGTGAACCAGGGCTAAGTCTGTTTACTTGATCTATTCATTAAATAGCCAAATACTGTCAGTATATGTGCCCGCAAGGTGACTGCAGAGCAGATATCAGACTGTAAGTGGGAGGTTCACTATAGTGACCCAGTTGTGTCTCTATTATCTCTAATATTGTTCTAGCAATAAAACATTTATTGGGATTTTTTTGGTGGCTTACAATGGGGACTTCACCTCTGGTAATGTTCACTCATAGTCCAATGAGCAGGCGACAGAGGAAGCAGCAAAGTGGCAGTAAGAAATAATGGACTGCATCGGTCAATCAATTATTGGTTTTGCCAAATCCTTAAAGCATTTGTTAACCCCCCCAAAAAAATGATTCTGTTCCTTTAAAGCATGTTATATAGCACAGTGCTTGTGCTGTGTCATTTGGCCCCTTTATACTTTAAATAACCTGGCTGATCCTCCCTGACTATACGCTCCCCCCTGCAAACAGACCACGATAATCATGGCTGCTAAACCCCTGACATTGCAGACTATTTGCGTGATTCCGTCAGCCGCAGCTCTCCTGTCTGTGTCCTCTGTCCTCCTCCCCCCTCCCCTCCTTGCTCATAGCTTCACCCCCCGCCCCTGCTCCTCTCATATCTGTCATAAATCTTCTTATCCCCTCTGCATCATTAGAATATCTGTCCCTGCGTCTGTGTAATGTAAAAACACCACTGATCTGTACCTGTATAAACGGCTCCAGGCACCCAGCTGATCGTCAGCTCTCTCTCCTCTCTCCTCCGCCTCCCCAGCTGACGTCAGCAGGATGGCTCAGCCCTGCCTACTTTAGCAGTGAGCCGAGACAGAAGAGAGGAGAGCAATCAGCTATGCGCCTGGAGCAGGGCTTATATCGTTACGGATCGGCATATTTTTTATATGACACAAGCACAGTGACACATGTTCTTATGACAGAAAGATTTTATTACAGTGGATTAACAACCACTTTAAGTAGGTAGAACAGTTCACATAGATGTATTTCTTTTGCAGTAGGTTTTTATTGTTTTATGAGAAATTCAGCAAGGCACAATAACTTTCAGGTTACATTTCCTTTGGAAACAGACATAAAAGGTGACAACAGTTGGGTACATGAAGTATAAGCATAGCTTTAAGCATGGCTATACTCTAGGGTACAATGTACCAGCTCAAGAGAACTTTATAATTGGCCTTGACAGCCATCGGATGAATAGAACAGTGAACCACGGTCTCTCAGATCTGACCATTCATGTGGGTCCAGGTGTTTACTGTGATCTCTTTGCCATTGTTCCACATAGGTAAAGGAGTTGGCCCTCTAGCAAAGAAAAATACATTGCAGAGATAACACCCTTCCTCTGGAGGTCACAGAGACATAAATGTTAAAGAGGGTGAGCTGTTAGGGGAAGATAACTTGAGCTTGTGGAGGTACCATCATTTTTAAAGGGGTTGTAAAGGCAGAAGTTTTTTATATTAATGCATTCGATGCATTAAGATAAAAAGCCTTATGTGTGCAGCAGCCCCCCTCAGCCCCCCTAACACTTACCTGACGTCCCTCTCTGTCTAGCGATGTCCACGACTGTCTCAGCCATCCAAGATTTTTCTTCCTGATTGGCTGAGACACAGCAGTGGCACCAGTGGCTCCCACTGCTGTCAGTCAAAGTCAGCTAGCCTATCAGGAAAGAGAGGGGCGGGGCCGGGTCAGGGCTATGTATCTAACTGGACACAGGGAGCTGTGACTCGGTTCAGGTGCCCAAGCTGCTTGCTGTGGAGGCACTCAACAGGAATGATGGGCCAGGACAACAGAAGAGGGACCCAAGAAAAGGAAGCACCAGGCTTCCCTGTGCAAATTCACTGCAACAGAGCAGGTAAGTATTACATGTTGTTTATTTTTTAGAAAAAAAATGAATTTACAATCACATTAAGTTGTAAACACCAACAAATCTGAGGGGAAGGCAGTTTACCGACTTTTCTGTAAGGTATCAAAAGTTAAGCTTTCACGAGTATAAAAGTAAATTGTTTTTTCTCCATAGGCCACATACTGACCAAAGTCCAAATCTATTTGGTTCATGAAATCAAGGAAAAGGTGAAATAGTGTAGCATGGTCGCTAAATTTGTCAGTGCCGAATAGTTTTAAGGAACGTTTGAGAATAGGTTGTCTATGTGCTTGCTAGACATAAGAAATATCTCTTAAAAAGGCCAATATTTATTACATTTTGCCCATGGTGACCATGTGTATTTGTTTATGTGTTTCATAGACAATCCGCTGTTTCAGGACAATAAGAGCCTGTTCACACTACCGCGACCTGGGGGGACGACTTGTGTCGCCCCAAGTCGCGCGACATGACAAATTACATGCAAGTGAATGAGAGCCGTCTTAATGCACACTACTGAAGTCGCTCCGATTTCAGAGAAGGTTCTTGTACTACTTCAAGGCGACTTCTAGGCAACTTGTACCCATTGATTTCAATGGATGTCGCCTCCAAGTTGGATTCCCTGTCTTAACTGAAGCAACTTTACAGAAAGAGAAACTAGTTTTCTCAGGCAAATCCCTCCCTCCCAGAGAGCTGATTACTGTTTGATTGGCCACTGGCAAAGTCGCCTGTCCTGGAGGCGACGTGAAGTCGCCTTGTAAGTCGCCCCAAGTCGCGCAGAAGTCACGCTGAAGTCGCCTCGCAAAGTCATGCCCAGAGTCGTGTTTGCCCTGTGTGAACCGGTTCTAACAGTGTTTTAACACTGGAAAATATCAATTCAAAAACATTATACATCTAGGATGTGTAACAAATTAACAAACGTGTGTCATAAAGTGTCAAATACATCAGTAGTGATATACAACTTATCAGACAGAAAAAACTTGTGCGCCAAAAAAAACAAAAAAAAAACAAAGAAATTACCCAAACGATATGTGTGATGATGAACCCACTACATCATCCCAGGCTGTAGGCACATCAAGGAACTTCACTGAGGGAAGGAAATAAGGGGGAATAAATGTCCAACAAAAGGCCCACATGCAAAAGATTTGGCTATAACTGAATTACAAAGATGTTTTAGAAACATACTGTATATCCAAACTCACATAAGCATTTCTAAATAAACATCAAAAAAATATAAATCAGTCCGGCTATATCTAAAGTCCCCATTATAACACTTGCTATAAAAATCTCCCAGAGCACATTATTATTTTCTTCCATGAAATGCATAGACAAATATACGTGGAAACCATGGGCAATATGTATTTAATGTGATTTTAAGCTGCTGATAATGTCTTTTTAATAAATGATTTGTAATAAATATTGATCTTTTTATGAGATATATTTTTTATGTCTAGTGGTCAACATTAAACTCACATTTTTTCTGCAGTATATTCTGTTGAGTATATTCATACTTCATCCACATCCTCCACGTAGCTCTTTTTCTTTATAATTGTTGGTTATATGTTTGCACTGAGATGATAGGATACATAAAAAAGGACCAATTGGCAGAGTTGTCAGCTCCTTGTGGGGGGGGGGGGAGTTTGTTAAATTTCTGTAAGATCAAGGGTAGTTTTCTGTATTTGTGGCATTTTTGTGGAGACAAAGCATATGGGGATGTGCATGTGTTCCAAAGACATATGGGGCCAGATTCACAGAAGAAGTACGCCGGAGTATCTACTGATACTCCGGCGTACTTTCAAATTTGCCGCGTCGTATCTTTAGTTTGAATCCTCAAACCAAGATACGACGGCTTTTGGCTTCGATGCGACAGGCGTACGGCTTCGTACGCCTTCGGATCGTAGGTGTAATACTTCGGCGCCCGCTGGGTGGAGTTTGCATCGTTTTCCGCGTTGGGTATACTAATTAGCTTTTTCCGGCGATTCACGAAGGTACGCGTGGCCGTCGCATTCTCTTACGTCGTCGCTAGTCGGCTATTCCCGGCGTATAGTTAAAGCTGCTGTTTCGTGGCGTATAGATAGACTTGCCATGTTAAAGTATGGCCGTCGTTCCCGCGTCAAATTTTGATTTTTTTTGCTTAAGTCGTCCGTGAATAGGAAAGGACGTAACTCACGTCGACGTTCAAAAAATTACGTCGGTGCGACGTCATTTCGCGCAAAGCACGGCGGGAAATTTCAAAACGGAGCATGCGCAGTACGTTCGGTGCGGGAACGCGCCTAATTTAAATGATCCACGCCCCCTACCCGGATCATTTGAATTAGGCGAGCGTGCGCCGGAGGGATTTACGCTACGCCGCCGCAACTTTACAGGCAAGTGCTTTGTGAATCAAGCACTTGCCCGTAAAACTTGTGGCGGTGTAACGTAAATGCGATACGTTACGCCACCGCAAATGTCTCTGAATCTGGCCCATGGAGTATTTTTATTGTTTTTCCCAGACATACATTTTTACAATTAACTTACGAAATCAACGAAAAATAAAATAGTATTTAAGCAGGGCTCTCCAGTCCCTTGTTTTTTTTTTTTTTTGTATCTATCATGAACAAGTCCCCCATAATCTCAACAATAAGGAAATATACCTGGTGAAAACATACATGTGGACAGGGACCAGCTGTTAAAAAAAAAAACAATTGCAGCCACGTAAAAACTGGTAAATATACCCTATGGAAAACACATGCCGCCTGTTATGACGGATGTGGATAAGTTGTGGAAAAGCTACAAGAAATCAATAGCATTAAGAGGTAAAAATCGTCCTACCCCCTACCCAAAATTCCCCACATACACAGCACTGTGCTCACTTAAACAGTCAATAATAAGGGTTTATATCTAATACAAGGGAACAGTGCCTTCAAACCCCACACTAATCTGTCTCTATGCATTTTAGTAGAAGCAGTTTCCAATGCTTTCCCTAGCAAGGGTAAGGATGTTGTCAGTATGACTGCTGGGAACCATACATTTTTATAGTTAGGGAGCCGGCTTATACAATCACTCCTTAAGTCCCTTATTGGCCCCTCTAAACAACATTCGCTAGGCTCTCATGTTGCACCCATATTCAACTCGAACCAAATCGCTTCCCTTCTCCTAACCCTAATCTGTAAGCATTTTATCAGTATTAGACTAACATTACTATGCTAAGTAGTGTAGCCTGATTGGCTCAAAATGTTGACATTCCCTCTTCCATTATAAGCACTGCCATGATGTGATTTAAGAAAGCTAACGCTTGTGACATATTTAGCTACTTCTAAAAGTTGCATTTAAAGATACAAGTGGCTAAATATGTTTATTTAACAAGGTTAAAGGTTTAACACTAGGAAACACTTTTTGATAGATAAGTAGTGCATTTTATATACAACTATATAGATCAGACCAACATGAGGGACAAATGAGGAGGAAAGAGCGGGACTCGGGGGGAATCAGAGACAGTCCTTCAAAATCAGGGACATTTGG
Organism: Rana temporaria; assembly: GCF_905171775.1. NCBI lineage: Eukaryota > Metazoa > Chordata > Amphibia > Anura > Ranidae > Rana > Rana temporaria. The sequence goes on from NC_053493.1 coordinate 329,554,824, forward strand.
GAGCTATGTGAATATACTGTAACAGAGTAAATAAACTGGTTGTTAACCTCCTTAGCGGTATCCCCGAGCGTGACTCGGGGTGGTTTTTCCATGCTAGGATCGGTATCCCCGAGTCATGCTCAGGGTAGATATGCAGAGCGTGCAGCGGCGCGGCTTACCTTCTCGCTGAATCCACAGACAAAGTTATTTACCTTGTCCCTGGATCCTGCGATGCATCCCCGCTGTGTGAGCGAGCGGGTCCTCGCTTGATTCATACAGTGCCCGTGTGCCGCCGATCTCCGTTCCCTGCGACGTTACGACGCATGGGGGCGGAGAACGGCGCCAAATTCAAAAAAGTAAACAAACACATTACATACAATATACTGTAATCTTATAGATTACAGTACTGTATGTAAGAAATACACACCCCCCTTGTCCCTAGTGGTCTGCCCAGTGCCCTACATGTACTTTTATATAATAAAAACTGTTCTTTCTCCCTGCAAACTGTAGATTGTCCATAGCAACCAAAAGTGTCCCTTTATGTCAAAAGTGCATTTAGAGCAGCTAGAAAACAGCGATAATAAATTATAATCACTTGCAGAATTGTGCAATAGAAATTTGTGGGGAAATTCGTCATAAAAAAATAAAAAAATAAAAGTAATTACAACGACAATTCTGCAAATTAGCAAATTTCAGTGATTTTGAGTTGATTACATTATTGAATAATTTTTATTATAATTATATTATTATTTGTTATAATTATTTATAATTATTTATTATATTATAATTTATCATTTTGTTTTTTAAAAAAAATGTCATACCCGGGATGCCTACAAGACTCTTGTTTGGTCAGATTTAAGTGACTTATTCCTAAGAATTGCAGGCCTACAGTATAAAATGCCAAATTTCCTTGCAAAATAATTGTACCGCTTTTGGTACGTAATTTCAGACAGAATGATACCGCCAGGGAGGTTAAATGGTAACAACATTTTTCATTGCCTATCAAGTAAACCTTTGGACTCAACATGAAAGTTTGCAGTTTTTAAAAATAATCTGCACTACGCCCATAAAAGACAATGCAACAGATTTAGGGCCAGATTCACAGAAGAGATACGACGGCGTTTCTTCTGATACGCCGTCGTATCTCTGTGATCCGCCCGTCCTAACTATGCGGCTGATTCATAGAATCAGTCACGCATAGATAGCCCTAAGATCCGACAGGTGTAATTGACTTACACCGTCGGATCTTAGGATGCAATTCTAGGGCGGCCGCTAGGTGGCGATTCCATAGCGGTCGGCGTAGAATATGCAAATGGCTAGTTATGGCGATCCACGAAGATCCGCGCGTTCGTCGCAATCTCGTACGTAGTCGCTCGTCGGTTTTTCCCGTCGCAAAGTTACACCTGCTTTAACATAGCTTATCTTTAGATCAGCCATGTTAAAGTATGGCCGTCGTTCCCGCGTCGAATTTTCGAAAAAAAAAAATAGACGTCCGGGAACACGAAACGCCGTTACGCACGTCGCAGTAAAAAAAAAACGTTGGGGCGCCGTAATTTCGCGCAAAGCACATCGGGAAATTTGAACACGGAGCATGCGCAGAACTTTCGGCACGGGAACGCGCCTAATTTAAATGGTGCCCGCCCCATTTGAATTAGGCGGGCTTGCGCCGAGTGGAATTACGTTATACCACCGCAAGTTTACAGGTAAGAGCTTTGTGAATCATGCACTTACGCTGTAAACCTGCGGCGGTGTAACGTAAATGGGATACGTTACGCCGCCGCGGAGTAACGTATTTCTCTCTGAATCTAGCCCTTAGTTTATTAGCAGCCTGAGTAGGCATTCCATATTTTCGTCCCAGCACTTCTTCACCGCCAGTATAGCTGTGCCCTTATACCAGAATGTACTGGGTGTTTTTACTCTAAAAAGAGGTAAGTACAAGATGTTTGCTCTGTCTTCCATAGGCCTTTCACTTTAAACAGGAAAACTCAGCTTTAATGTATGATTGCAATATCTTACTGTATCAGCTGGTCATTGGCACAGCAGAACGTTTGAGCTAAACACACATCATTATTTAATGACTTGGTTTTGTAGAGCCGTGTGTAGATTAAAAATTTAATTGGTCCAGTAAAATAAAATCTTATGGTCTAGCAAAAAGCTGATGGAGCATAACATATTTGTAAATAGTTCTTCATTGTACGCCAGATGGTGTAAAATTGTACTCACTCTTCGTATCTTGCAAGCGTTTCCAAATGTGCCTCTAAAATTCTTAAGGGTTTTCTTAAAATGCTCTTGGAGCCAAAATTCAATTATTGTATAAATTAAGGCAATTTTATCCTTGTGCATGTAGTCTCATTAAATAAAGAGAGCTATAAATAATTTTGAATAGTGAAATATTAGAATGCATAGCAGCATAACATTAGCATATTAGAATGCACAAATATACTAAAGAAACTATAGTTATATATAACTATGATTTTCAGTTTACAACAATACACAACATAAAATGTATCTGGATTTGATTTTGTGAGAAGTGTATATTTCTAAGTAAATAATAGCAGAGAAAAAAAAGATCAAAATGTAAGTTGGGGCTTCACTGAATTATGTTGTAAATATTTTCTTATTTCCACAGAATAACTGTGGTACTACTGTACAGTACTCTTATTTATTCACTGGATATTTGGCCTGCTTCTGGACCCTGCTTGTGTATGACCTTGGCTCGCCCCTGTGTTTGCTCTGGACTGACTTATCTGTGTACGACCCCAGGCCTGGCTCCTGTTTTCTCCGTTTACCTGAACACAGCGGGGCAGATCCACATACATTTGCGTGGGCGCAGCGTATGTGAGATACGCTACGCCGCTGTAACTTACTTTGCAAATCTTTGAATCCTGAAAGAATTTGCGCCGTAAGTTACGGCGGCGTAGTGTATCTCTCGCGGCGTAAGGGGGCGGAATTCAAATGCGGCGAGTAGGGGGCGTGTTTCATTTAAATGAAGCGTGTCCCCGCGCCGAACGAACTGCGCATGCCCCGTCCGTCAAAACTCCCAGGGTGCATTGCTCCAAATGACGTCCAAGGACGTCATTGATTTCGACGTGAACGTAAATGGCATCCATCCCCATTCACGGACGACTTACGCAAACGACGTAAAATTTTCAAAATTATACGCGGGAATGACGGCCATACTTAACATTGAGTACGCCACCAGATAGCAGCTTTAACTATACGCCGTAAAAAGCCGAACGGAAATGACGTAAAAGAATGCGACGGCCACTCGTACGTTTGTGGATCGTCGGAAATAGCTAATTTGCATACTCGATGCGGATTACGACGTGAACGCCACCCAGCGGCCGGTGGAAAATTGCATCTTAGATCCGACGGCGTACTAAGGCGTACGCCTGTCGGATCTAACACAGATGCTGTCGTATCTTGTTTGGTGGATACCAAAACAAAGATACGACGCGCAAAATTTGAAATTACACGGCGTACCAACAGATACGCCGGCGTAATTTCTTTGAGGATCTGCCCCAGCAAGTTCAGCTCTGCCTGCTTCAGTCACCCCTCAGTGGCTAAGCTCATCTGACTGCAAACAAGCGAACCATGCTTCCTTGGGCACCGCTCTCCCTGTTCCCAACTCCAGGGGCGCGCTGCACTCAGCCGCAAGGGGAGCCCTCTTAGAATCTCAATCTCCATACACGCACCTGACAGCCCTGCACGCACTTTTATATTATATATACTGTTCTTTCTGCCTGAAAACTTGAGATTGTCCATAGCAACCAAAAAGTGTCCCTTTTACATTAAAAGTGGTTTTAGACCAGGTAGAAAACAGCGATAGAAAATTAGAACACTTGCAGGATTGGGTGATAGTGAATCGTGGGGAAATTCATTTTATTATTATTATATTATTATTTTTTATAATTATTTATACTTATTTATTATATTAAAATGTATGATTTCATGTTTCAAACTTTATCGTACCCGGGAACTTTATCATACCCGGGATGTTTACTTTACTCTTGTTTGGACAGATTAAAGTGTGTTATTACTAAGAATTACAGGCCTACAATATAAAACGCCAAATTTCTATGCAAAACAATTGTACCAATTTGAGTCTCAAAAATCTGACATAATCATACCGCCAGGGAGGTTAAAGTGACAATAAACCCAAAATAAATCATGTAAAATATTGCAGTTTAAAAAAACATTACATGTACGGGCTGCATTTGTTCTCTTTGTTTTTTGTTTGTTTTCTTTATTTTCACTGTAATCCAGCCAGTTAAAACCTTTCTTTCTTTTGATGTCTCCATTCTGGATGGAGGAGCAACATAGGCACTAGATATGTGCATTCCCGTTCGTACGAATGTTATTTTCGTACGAAAATGTTTATTTTCGTACCCGCAGAATAATGTGTACATACGAAAAAATTAAATCACCAAAATACAAAAACGACAGGATTACGAATGAGCCGCATAACGAACAACCGCAAATACGAATGAACGATCCGACGAAAATACGACAAAACGAAAACGGCAAAAGAACGGAAATGACATCTATAAAAAAAGATTTGCATTCTGTATCCTGTTTGAATCCCCTCTCTGTTCGTATCCTCAGCCGTATGTTCACACGACATCCACAACAAAAGATTGCATTCTGTATCCTGTTTGAATCCCCTCTCTGCTCGTATCCTCAGGCCCCGTACACACGACCGAGTTTCTCAGCAGAATTCAGCCAGAAACTCGGTCGGAGCTGAATTCTGCCGAGAAACCCGGCCGTGTGTACACTTTCGGCCGAGGAAGCCGACGAGGACCTCGGCAAGGAAATAGAGAACATGTTCTCTATTTCCTCATTGTTCAATGGGAAATTTCGGCTCGCCAAGATCCTCGGCGGCTTCACAAGGAACTCGACGGGCAAAACGATGTGTTTTGCCCGTCGAGTTCCTCGGACGTGTGTACGGGGCCTCAGCCGTATGTTCACACGACATCCACAACAAAAGATTTGCATTCTGTATCCTGTTTGAATCCCCTCTCTGTTCGTATCCTCAGCCGTATGTTCACACGACATCCACAACAAAAGATTTGCACTCTGTATCTTGTTTGAATCCCCTCTCTGTTCGCACCCTCAGTCGTATGCTCATATGACATCCACAACAAAAGACCCGCACTCTGCATTTTGTTTGAATCCTTTCCCTGTCCGCATCCCCAGTCGCATGCTCACACGACATCCACAACAAAAGACCCGCACCCTGTATTTTGAATTCCTTTTTTTTGTTCGTATTTTGGATTCAACAGAATGCAAATCTTTTGCCACAGATGTCACATGAACACACGACCGAAAACACCAAAAGAAAAAGGACCCAAAACACAGAATGCAAATCCCTTGCCACAGATGTAATTTTCGTTTTTTTGAATGGGCAGTGAGTGTAGTTAGCAGCTTCTCTTTTGTGCTGAGTAGTAAAGTAAAGCCAAATAAACTTTTCTGTGGATTTTCATCTGAAGGGAGATCAGTTGGCCAGACTTTTGAACACAAAAATGGTTTTCTGATGGAGTTTAAAAACGAACATATTTTCTGAGAACGAACGGAAAACGATCATTTTTATGTTTGTTGTTAAAAAAGTCTGACCAAGTGTATGGGACTTAACAATAGTTAATATGGATGAGCCGCGTGTTGAAAGTGCCGCGAATCCCGCAATATATTTACGAAAGTACAAAATGACGAAAATCCTTTTTCTGTTCGTATCTTCAGTCACATGCCCACATGACATCCACAACAAATTGTCATAGATGTCACACGAACACACGACCGAAAACACGAACAGAAAAAGGAATCCAAAACACAGAATGCAAATCATTGACGAAAATTCACGAAAATGATTGTCTAACAAGTAACGAACATGAATTAAAACAGAATAACGAACCATCCCGCATGTATGAAAATAAAACGGTAAGGAAAATACGAAACGATCGGAATACGAAAAAATCTTGTCGTACGAAAAACGAACGGGAATGAACAGGAAAACGGGCGTCTTACGAAAAACGAACGGAAACGAACCTACGGAACGATACGAAACGAAACAAAAAAAAATTAAAAAAAATTCTGTGCACATGTCTAATAGGCACATTTCGACAGCAGCATTGTCAATCTAGGGAGGGAGTAGTGTTAGATGTAGTAGCAAATTTAGATCGACTTGACAAACAAGTTAAAGTCAAACTTCTGCTAACACTTTTTAGGAAATCACGGCACCAGTTATTTTTCCTTTTGGGATAAAGGTTTTACATAAATTAATAAAAGCTAACCACTGTAAGCACCCATGTTAAATGGTTTTAAATGGTTTGTCTCAACCCTCTAATTGCTGACTTTGTCTGGACAGCTTGATCTGTAAAAGGGAGTTGAAAAATAACAGACTTACTGACTAAATTAACAGGTTTTTGAAAGTAAAGGAAAAAAGCCCAAGAAAATAAATTGGATAAAGCCACCACATTTGAGAAATAGTAAGCTGGAATATAGTAAGCTGGAATATAATACATATTTGTTTTGGGGTTTAATACTGTTTTAAGCTTTAATTTATTTTCTATTATGGAATTAATTTAAGCTTGACTTCATGTGTCACCTCTCTTTTACCTAGGGTTGTCTCGATACCGATACTAGTATCGGGACCGATACTAGGCATTTGCGCAAGTACTTGTACTCGCGCAAATGACCCAATACTTTTTTTTTTGTTGTGACAATTGGGCGGAGAGCAGGCTTGGAGGCCTGAGAACATGCTGAGGGCGGAGAGTGGGCGGAGAGCCGGCTGAGAACATGCTGGTGGGCGGAGAGCTTCACCTTTTAATTATTTTTTGCGACGAGCGGGCGGAGAACCGGGGCTGAGAGGGGGCGGAGAGCGGGCTTAGAGGAGGCGCGGAGAATGGCTTAAGAACGTGCTGAGGGGCGGAGAGTGGGATGAGAAACTGCTGAGAGGGGCGGAGAGCGGCCTGAGAACGTGCTGAGGGGTGGAGAGTGGGCGGAGAGCGGGAAGAGAGGGGTGGGGGGGCGGAGAGCAGAGCGAGTCCTCAGGCGGGTAAGTTAAATTGCAAGGAGGACCTGTAAGGAGCATCCTTCTCACTGATCACCAATGAAGGGGGCATTCTTCCCACTAAACACCAATGCAGGGGACATTTTTCCCACTGACCACCAATGCAGGGGACATTCTTCCCACTGACCACCAATGCAGGGGACATTCTTCCCACTGATCACCAATGGAGGGGACATTCTTCCCACTGACCACCAATGAAGGGGACTTTCTTCCCACTGACCACCAATGAAGGGGACATTCTTCCTACTGACCACCAATGAAGGGGACATTCTTCCCACTGACCACCAATGAAGGGGACATTCTTCCCACTGACCACCAATGAAGGGGACATTCTTCCCACTGACCACCAATGAAGGGAACATTCTTCCCACTGACCACCAATGCAGGGGACATTCTTCCCACTGACCACCAATGCAGGGGACATTCTTTCCACTGACCACCAATGCAGGGGACATTCTTCCCACTGACCACCAATGCAGGGGACATTCTTCCCACTGATCACCAATGGAGGGGACATTCTTCCCACTGACCACCAATGAAGGGGACTTTCTTCCCACTGACCACCAATGAAGGGGACATTCTTCCCACTGATCGCCAATGCAGGGGACATTCTTCCCACTGACCACCAATGAAGGGGACTTTCTTCCCACTGACCACTGAGAAGAATGTAGAAAGAATAGTACTGGTTGCATCATGTATCACCTTCTGAAGAAAAATATCTAAGGGGCTATCTAATTGTATAAGGTACACTATAGATGGGGTCTCCAAAATATGGCAGTCCAGTTGTTAAGGAACTACAATTCCCATAATGCCTAGTTATGTCTGTGAATGTGATTTACATTGCCTCATGGGACGTGTAGTTCCGCAACAGCTGGAGGGCCGTAATTTGGAGATCCCTGAGATCCCTGAATCGCCATTATATAAATGGCCTAGGGGTGGCCTATACTTTCAGATCAATCTCTTAATTCTCTCCAGAGTGATCACAAAGATAATGTGTTGCCTTTAATTCTTTAATTCTTCATTACCAAAAAAGATGACTAATCCCCAAGTTTATTTTAGGGTACTTTAACATTGGATGTTTCAGATAGTTTCATATATATTTATGTGGAGCAGATATTTAAAAAAAAAGATACAGATGTTGATTTTACAAATGTTTTTGTATAAATCAATATAAAATTGTATCTATAACTTTAAATTCCGTAAAATCAAATGTGTCAATTAACAATTAACGTGTACATTTTTTATTATGATTGCTCCAATTATAAATTTGACCTGCAGCAAAGTTCTATTTATTACACACAATTTAACCAGTTGTTGTTTCTTTGTCTTGCTTTAAAAAGGGATAATTTTTTTTCGAAATTTTAGCTTTTTACCTATTTTATCCTTTATTTACCTCTACCTTTGCACAACAGATGCATATTCCAAAAGTAAAAAAAGGCATTAGCATTTAACCTCCCTGGCGGTATGATCATTTCAGATTTTAGGTGCTGAAAGCGGTACCATTATTTTGCATGGAAATTTGTCGTTTTATATTGTAGGCCTGTAATTCTTAGGAATAACTCACTTAAGGGCCCTTTCAGACGTGTGGACCGTATGTCCGCTTTTTCATCCATCCGTTTGCGGATGAAAAAGGGACATACATTGGTCCCTATGTGATTGCGGGTGTCAGCGGATCAACATCCGCTGACACCCGTAATCACCCGCAAAGATCCATAATCACCCGTCTCTGCAAAAAAAACGATTTTGCAGACGGAAGAATGTCCTATTTTTTTCTTCCGTCTGCTGATCGGATCGGATGAACACGGACACACGGTCCGTGTTCATCCGATCCCCCCATAGGGGAGAGCGGAGAAAAGACAGGGCGGGCCCTGCACAGTGTGCGAAGACCACCCTGTCATCCGACGGCTCAGCGGGGATCTACAGAGCGATCCCCGCTGAGCTTACGGACACACGGAGGCGGATCATTACTGATCCGCCCCGTGTGAAAGGGCCCTAAGTCTGTCCAAACAAGAGTCTAGTAGACATCCCAGGTATGATAAAGTTTGAAACACAAAATCATAAATTATAATATAATAAATGACTAAAAATATTTATAACAAATAATAATATAATAATAATAAAAATTATTCAATAATGTAATCAAATCAAAAACACAGTGTCTGAAGACGAATTTCCCCACAAATCGCTATCGCTCAATTCTGCAAGTGATTATAATTTATTATCGCTGTTTTCTAGCTGGTCTAAAACCACTTTTGACATAAAGGGACACTTTTTGGTTGCTATGGACAATCTCCAGTTTCAAGGCAGAAAAAAGTCTTTATTATATAAAAGTGCATGCAGGACACTGGACAGACCACTAGGAACAAAGGGGATGTGTTATTATTTTATACAGTACTGTAATCTGTAAGATTACAGTATACTGTATGTATTATGTGTTTTTACTTTTTTGAATTTGGCGCCGATTCTTCACCCCGTGCGTCACAACGTCGCAGGAAACGGAGCTCGGCAGCACTTGGGCACTGTGTGAATCGAGCGAGGAGACAGCTCGCTCATACAGCGGAGAGACATCTCAGGATCCAGGGTACAAGGTAAGTAACTCTGCCTGGATCCTGCAATGCGATCCCGAGTCTGGCTCGGGGATACCGCTAATGGTACTGAAATTCCACCCAGAGCCAGACTCGGGAATACCACTAGGCAGGTTAAGAATGCCCAAAATGTGGGGTTTGCCATAATTCCACTAATATAAAGTAATCTACAAACTGAGACAACTTATTATATTAAACCACAAGCAAGAACTCTAATCGTTTAGTACTGTTGTTATAATGTATTGCCAATAATGACATCTTTATAAAATATATATATATATATATTCAAGATAAAACTGAATGAACTGATCTTGCAAAAAGTAGCTGTCAATCTGCTTTGCCAGACGGAAGGGATTTCACCCTCAAATATTATCATAATTGGTGATATGTCATGTTTGATGGATTCCGCCACTTCTGCCACATTAGTTACATGACTCATTGGAACTTTGCTATAATATACGGTAAATGTAACGCACAATTCAGTCTATTTCCATAGTAAAGAAGCTGGCATACAATAAGGTCCTTAATAATTTTAGGAAGAAAATTGTTTCTTAGCCAACCGTTTCACCTTTGTCTTGCCTCAGCTCTCAGCGCCAATTCATAACTGCCAATAGCTACATTCACGCGCTCACAGCTTTTTAGAAGTTGCTATAATTTATTCAAAAGCAATGTAGAAATGCGCAATAGAGTATCTCAATTTGAGCTCCTGGATGTTTATTACATCAGCATTTTCTCAAGAGGCCATCCATGGTCATCTGACTAATCCAATATCTACTGAAACCATAGCATTTCCCAAAGTTAGCTTTCCAGAAGTAGCTACCACCAGGGTGGAAACCCATTAAACCACCTAAGAGATTGAAAACATGATATGCCTAAGGGTTGTGTTTAAAGGAAACCTGTAGTGTGAATATATTGAGGAAGCCAGTTCCTTGGCTGTCATACTGACTCAACAGCTTGAGCTTAGAACACATATCAATTTTAAATGGTTGCTTTACTAAAAGCAAATATACCATTCACTTTATTTTGTTGGCTATACTTTTCACTTTGCTATGACATTTTCCCTTAGCTTAGTGAATGACTAACACCCGATATCCCATAGGGATACATGTATGTCCGTATTTCATCCGACATGATGGCTGTCAGCGGTCCGCATGTGTGAAAGGGCCCTAAGCCCAGGTTCACACTGGATACGATTTGCTTCGATTTGAGATGCGATTTCACATGTGAAATCGCATCTCAAATCGGCGGCATTTGCCGGCAATTGTCGGCAATGACACCGTCCTAATCGGTGCGACGCCGCATATGCGGCGCTGCACCGATTTCAAAAAGTAGTTCCTGTACTACTTTTTGCGATTTCGGGCTGCGATTTACATTGACATCTGTGCAGAAACCTGCACAGATGTCTCTTAAATCGCGGCCAAAATCGGGACTGCCAGCGGGAGTGAAGCCGTGCGAGTTCTGCTTAACTCGTACGGCTTCACTCCCGCAGCCCAGTGTGAACCAGGGCTAAATGACTATTAGATAATTGACAAATGTAGCAGGGTTTTTTTTTCAAATGCACAGAAGTCACATATTTATAGAAACTTCAATGTACCACATTGTTTGCTGCTACTGAAACTGAAATACTTGCTTGTCAGAGATTGATGTGATTTTAGAACCAATAATTCATCTATATATCCTACTGTCACCAATTGCTTAGCAGTATTACAGCTGACAAAGTTAAATCTGTACAGAAATCACATAGAATTTGTATAGCAACAAGAGTGCCCATTACTTTAGATTGGACAACTGCCAAATGTTCTTTGCAGGCAGTAGAAACAAGAATAAACACCATATGTCATGTGGAATTCCTCATGGCAGCTATGCAAGATATTCTGTATTCTTCCACTATACCTAGATGTACCGTATATAGTTTAATTCTAGTCATATCTAAAACCAACTGCACTGGTACATCTCGGCCATCCTATCATTCAGTTATTGTATTTTTCATTTTTAGAGTAATTTAATTATGAGTATTGGTGATTATTGTATTGCTAATGCATATTTTGTACATTTGGAAGTTTAATATTATTAATGCTAGCAAAAGCATACTAAAATGTATTTTACATTGCATGGTCAACAAAAACTGTTTGCCTGGAGATAAACACTGTTTATTTTCCTATATTTCACTGAAGTCCTCTCCAAGTGTGTCCTTGGATCGAAATTAACCACTTCAGCCCCGAACCATTTGGCTGCCCAAAGACCAGAGCACTTTTTGCGATTCGACACGGCGTCACTTTAACTGACAATTCCGCGGTCGTGCGACGTTGCACCCAAACAAAATTTACGTCCTTATTTCCCACAAAAAGAGCTTTCTTTTTCTTGTATTTGATCACCTCTGCGGTATTTATTTTTTGCGCTATAAACAAAAACAGAGCGACAATTTTGAAAAAAAAGCAATATTTTTTACTTTTTGCTATAATAAATATCCCCCCAAAAATATAAAAAAATAAACTTTTCCTCAGTTTAGACCAATACGAATTCTTCTACAAATTTTGGTAAAAAAAAATCACAATAGGCGTTGATTGGTTTGCACAAAGCTTATAGCGTCTACAAAATAGGGGATAGTTTTATGGCAAATTTCTTAATATATATTTTTTTCTACTAGTAATGGCGGCGATCAGCGATTTTTACTGTGACTGCGACATTATGGCGGACATATCAGACACTTTTGGTGCTATTTTGGGACATTCACAATTTTACAGTGATCAGTGCTATATATACGCCCATTTGTCTGTCCGTGCCCTTCTGCCGACGTAAATGTTCGTGCGCCGGTCGGCAAGTGGTTAGCAAACTCCAATGCAAAACAAAGCCACACCGTTGCTCTGATCAAGCATCTTCATAGCGAAAATGGAGGCCCATATCTATGTATTGTGGGTCGATACAGTCTTTGTTGTCTCCACCAGGGGCATTTGTGACAGGGTGATAACACAGAAGCACAAATTAAAGATGGCTGTCACCCCATAATAAGAAGTGTCTGAATAAGAAACTTTATAGCAGAATCATCAGGAATTATTTAATAAAGATTAAAAATGACTTTTTAACATGTTAAAGCCTAGCTGGGATTTTAGTGAATAGGTGTTTGCATTAACCCCCCTGGCAGTATTCCCGAGTCTGACTCGGGGTGAGATTTTTGGGCTACGATCGGTAACCCCGAGTCAGACTCGGGCTCGCCTCGCTGAATCCACAGGCTTGGTTTACTTACCTTGTCCCTGGATCCAGCGATGCCACCGCGCTGTGTGAGCGAGCGGGACCTCGCTCGATTCACACAGTGCCTCTGTGTGCCGCCGATCTCCGTTCCCTGCGACGTTACGACGCACGGGAGCGGAGAACGGCGCCAAATTCAAAAAGGTAAACAAACACAATACATACAGTATACTGTAATCTTATAGATTACAGTACTGTATGTAAAAAATACACCCCCCCCCTTGTCCCTAGTGGTCTGCCCAGTGCCCTACATCTTCTTTTATATAATAAAAACTGTTCTTTCTGCCTGCAAACTGTAGATTGTCCATAGCAACAAAAAGTGTCCCTTTATGTCAAAAATGGTTTTAGACCAGCTAAAAAAACAGCGATAATAAATTATAATCACTTTCAGAATTGTGCGATAGCGATTTGTGGGGAAATTCGTCATAAAAAAATAAAAGTAATGACAGCGACAATTCTGTAACTGAGCAAATTTCAGTGATTTTGAGTTGATTACATTATTGAATAATTGTTATTATAATTATATTATTATTTGTTATAATTATTTATTATATTATAATTTATAATTTTGTTTTTTTAAAAAAATCATCCCCAGGATGCCTACTAGACTCTTGTTTGGTCAGATTTAAGTGAGTTATTCCTAAGAATTACAGGCCTACAATATAAAACGCCAAATTTCCTTGCAAATAATGGTACCGCTTTCAGCACCTTTTTTCTGAAATAATCATACCGCCAGGGAGGTTAAAAAATCCAAATTGGGGCATCTTGCTTTTTTTGTTATTTATAGGGCTTCCTCCACTAAAGTTGTGCTAACCACATCTTTACCTTAGAGGTCACAGACCCCATGTGATTGCATCTAATAATAATTCATAGTATTAATAGCTAGGACTTGCCATAATGGCAGATTCAGCCTCCATGCATACATGGCTAATACATTAACTCATTTAATAGGTTTCTTTTGTAACAGCAATACTTATTTTTCTAGAAATTGACTGCTTTTCTATTCTCTGCCAGTTAACGCTACGTGAATGTATCTGGTCATCCTTGAAGTGTCGACTATTTGTTAATCTTTTGCCAGTTAACTCTAAGTGAATGTGACTGGCCATCCTTGAGGTATTGTTAAATTTTTTGGGGATTCAGTAAAAACGTACTGTCTTAGCTGGATATTACGGTTGATTTACTAAAGGCAAATAGGCTGTTCACTTTTACATTTTTGCAAAGTGAAACTTTACTACATTTTAAGTTCTGGGGCAGATTCTCGTGCATAATGCAACTCCACTTGCAAAATGAACAACCTATTTGCCTTTCGTAAATAAACCCAATAATCCACAAAAATCCGTCTCGGGTATTCAAATTTCCAATTCACAGTTGAGTACTGCCAGTTATTTTTTTTTATTTGCACTAACAGTTAAGTTTTCAGAACAAGCTTTTGGGGCTTTTCTACCCCCTTCTTCTCCATCCAAGCAGTACTTTTTTTTGCAAACACAATAACACACTAATATGCCTACAATAACAATATCCTTTATCAAGTATTCTACTGAATCCATGGTATTGTGTCATTTTGTATAATGAAGCAACAAATATTTGAACTCATAATTATGAACCAGTAAATGTACAAAACATGTACTTATTAAGATGACTGTACTCCAAAACCCAAACCCACATCTACTGGGTGGAACCAATAAGTAGAAATATAAATTCAAAAAACTTATGAAGTTAAATCAAAATACTGTGGTCTTTAGAAGCACTCAACATACCAGGATACCGTTGAGCATAACATTTAAAAACAGTTGCCAAAAATGATTAGCTGCTCATTAATTCCTCTCCAAATATATATATCACATAAATACTAATATATGTTATTTCTAATACCTCAAACACACGATCGGTTTTTCTGGCAGTCAAAAGTCCACAGAGAAAACCGGGAACCTGCTCGGTTGCTTTTCTCCTGTACACATGGTTGCTTTTCCCGACAGGAAAACTGCCATGACAGCTTTGGTTGGGAAAACCGGCCATGTGTATGCTCCCTCGCAGTGTTTCCCATAGGAAAACTGACGAGCAAAAAAACGCAGAGAATCGCGGCGGGAAAAAAGAGAACAAGTTCTAATTTTTTTGCTCGCAGATTTCCTATTGGGAAAACTGCTATGGAGCATACACACGGCCGGTTTTCCCAACCAAATGCAAACATGGCAGTGTTCCCGTCAGGAAAACCGATCATGTTTATGAGGCATTACACTATTGCCTTGGAGTCAAGGTGGTTCCCCTGTTTGTTATTTTTTTTTGTTTTTTTTGTGTGTATTTTAGTTTCTACCCCTCCTTTTTTTTCTGTGTTTTTTTTTGGGGGGGGGGGGTTTCTTTAGGGTTTTTTTTCTGTAGAGCTTTTTACCTCCTGACTTATATTGCATAATGGCACTGCATTTATACACTACTGACCCATCAAAATCAGGCATTGAAAAAAAAATCTTATTTCTACTTGGGATAAGAAAGGTAACAATAACACAAATCATAATAATTTCTTGGTAGATTTCAGTATATCAGCTTAGCTATAGCATTACATGGCAGACTTTCAATATTTCATTATATTTTGGATGAAGGTATACAGAGCCCTGTGAAATATTCTTCTTTGGTCCCTTGTTTCTTTAGATTGTAGCTCACAGTCATTTTCTAGATGAAAGGCTGGAAAATTGAAAGATGTTATTATAGCTCCCCTACAGTTTTCATGCTAGAAGATGTATCTGGTACCACAGGCAAAACAAATTCCTCAAGTGAATCAATAAATCAGTAAAAGTCCTTCACAGCATAATGTCCTAAATCAAGTGCATAAATCTGAGCAGACGTGAGTAGGGGTACTTCTCAGCTATAGTTTTTGATAGAGCAGAACTCGTTACGTGCTTGTCTATTCACAGAACCTAATTAATAGGAAGTGTACGCTGCATTTGAAGGCACATACTAAGTAGAATTCCAAATATATTTGTGTTAGCTGTGTGCTAATGGTCCTGTTTTCACCAGTCTAGTATCTATTGCTGTAGTACGTTAGTGGGTCTCCCACCATTTTGAGTCCATGTGGTACTGGTCTGTATACCCCTTCCCGACTCATGCAGTCGATTGGTCCTTTTATTGGCTTTTCTGAATCAAATAAACTCACAGTACATATCTTTAGTAAACATAGATAGGATCAGACAGAAGCATTCATCAAAGGTATTTGCCACATAGGCACATTGTCCTATTAACAGCACTGATTGTGTGCCTGCCCTTACTAAACTCACAAGAGGGTGTAAAGAGACTTGGAAAGATGCAGTCAAATTATAATTCTGCCCATGCTGTTGCATTGCATCTTCTATTGTAAGTAAATTTTGCAATTCACTTTGGGTATTTAAGTTTTTTTTTTTGTTTTGATTTTTAAACTCAGCAATGATATACTGTAACTCTTGTAGAAGATGCCAGAGATGTGTCCCGGACAGGAATATGCATCCTCATTATTTGAGTTGTGTTTCCTTTAAAGGAAATGATAAGAGGCAATTTTGGGTATCCAACCCTGATTACAGGGACTTGAAAGGGTTAACCCGCTTGCAGGGGAGGTTTTAAAAGAGGCAATGAATCAGTACCTGTCTGGAAATGGTTCACAGATATGAGGAAGTGTGGACTATCTGGAGACTGACACAGTTAGCTGAGCTCCTGAGGCCTTAGTGGTAAGCCCCCCCCCCCCCCCCCCCCGTGCAGGCAGAAACCCCCGAAACACAAGTGTTGGACTGGTATACTTGTGGTGAGCCATTAAGTTGTCTTTATTATACCAGGACTAAAAAGCTGTTTGTGTTTGTCTGTTTTGAGAGTCTAAAAAAAGGCTGTTTACATTTACAAGTGGCTGTCTGATGATCCCAGGCTCTTTCTATAACAGTAGAGATG
Source organism: Rana temporaria (assembly GCF_905171775.1). Taxonomy (NCBI): domain Eukaryota; kingdom Metazoa; phylum Chordata; class Amphibia; order Anura; family Ranidae; genus Rana; species Rana temporaria. Next base: position 329,571,603 of record NC_053493.1, read on the forward strand.
GCCCGAACACCCCCCTGTTCGGTGTGAAGCAGAACACCGGAACAGGGGAAAGGTTCTGACCTGAATGGCGAAGCCCATTGAGTTCTAAGGGAGCTGAACAGGAAAAATAAAAAGTGCCCATTTTGAAGGCTTATATGCAAGTAATTGGCCATAAAAAGGGGTATAGGGGTCCGGGTACTGCCCTGGAGAACATGTATCAATGCAATTATTTTTTCAAAGGAGCAGTAATTATAATAATGCTTAAAGTGCAACAATAAAAATAAAAAATTCCTTTACATATAGTGCATGGGGGTCCCCTTAGTCTGCCTGTAAAGTGGCGCATCTGTAGCATGTATAGAACATGCTGGAGCAAAAATGAAATTTCTAATAAAAAAAAAAAAGTCAAATCACATTTAAATTGACTCGCGCTTGCAATTTCTGGCACCCGACTATTAAAAAAAAAATAAAGAAAAAAAACGCATGGGCTTTCCCCTAGTCAAAATCAGACCCTTTGGGATACTCCAAAATGTGTTCTCTTCTGTTTACTTGTCACTCTATATAAATGCATTATATAATTTACTGCTGATTTGTTAAAGCTGAACTTCAGACAGAAGAAAGGCACAAGAATTAATATAGCTCTGTAATTATAAATATGTTATTAATTTTACTTTTTGAATGCAATTAGTGTAAGTACCTGAATTTGACCTGAGTCGTTTGCTTTCTACTGTATGGTCTGTGCAGCAGAGCTCAGAGAGGGGTAGGGAGTAGCAACACAAAGTCAGGTGTGCTGCAATGCAAGTAGAATGCTGATATGAGGAGAGAGCAGAGTGACAGAGAGATGAGCTCATTAGTGTGTTGCTCCTTATTTCACTGATCAGTCACAGGGTAAGTGATTCTTTAAGTCAGGCATGTCCAAAGTCCGGCCAATTATGGCCCCCCCGGTGATTTAATATGGCCCCCCTAGGGATTTGGATATATATAATCAATGCAGCCTCACATGTGCCCTGTGCCCTGGGGGCCATAAAAGATATATACCGTATTTATTGGCGCTGCCTCGGAGGGGACAGGACGTGCGCCATCAGATTGCATGAAGAGAATCTCCTGTTTACTCGGCGGTGTCTGTAATAGGAAGTCCCGTTTCCTGGGATGCCATTGGATGACTGTTCTGTTTATCATAGGAGGCGGGACTTTGTCCTATAGAGGCCACCGAGTAAACAAGAAATTCTCCTGTTTGTAATCTGACGGCACTCATCCCTCCCCCTCCCTGTCCCCTCCGAGGCTGCAGATGGGCATCGATCAGGCTGCACTGATTGCAATGGTAAGGCTGCATTCAGGGCACATGTGAGGCTGCATTGATTGCAATGCTGAGACTGCATTCATAGCAATGGTGAGGCTGCATTCATGGCAATGGTAAGCCTGTGATTGTTATACGCTGATAAATACAGTATATCCAAATAACACGCCCAAGTTCATCCTTAGTTCTGAGCAGCGCTCTGGGATTCGTTGGGGCCACAAAAGAGATATATATATACAGTAGATCCAAATAACACGCCCAAGCTCATCTTTTCACCACACACAGCCACAAAGGCAAGAGAATTCTTAGTTGCTCGGATGAACACAAATTTTAATGGTTCAAAGAATGTCAGGCAAAATGGTCGACCCTCACGCATGTTCACTTCATCAAATGTGGCCCTCTTTGAAAAAAGTTTGGACACCCCTACTTTAAGTGAAAGCAAAACTGCTGCAGAGAAAGATCAGGCCCCCTTCTCTGCTATGTAGGGCTTTGCTGTAAATCTCAGGACTGGATGGACATAAATACAAACCCTTTGGGAGGTGTTAATTTGCTAACAAAACTGGAGGTAATTAATTATTTTTTAATTTGGTTGAGTAATTAAGAATTACCTGAATCTGCTGCACGTGTTGGTAAAGCTACCAAAACAGGCAGGCAGGTCATTTTAGGAGCCATACTACCAGAAAAGGGTCATTAAGACTTTATTGGAGAAGGACAGAGAAGACGCCTGTAAGCGCAGAATGCCAGCAGTTTATTATGTAACGCAGTTTAAAAACACATACAGGACATAATTGTTTGGCAGGCTCATCATTAATGTATTCCTGGTGGGCTCCTGTCACCTTCTTGCCATCTCTCTGTGCCATCCAGCAGCTTGAGGGTGGATAGGATTGCCCAATCAAGATGGCCAGCGCACTTCTGGGACCATGGTGGAAAGCATGTTGTGCGTGTTAAATGCATGTGATGGAAGAGACATCAGAAAGGGGGCAGTGATGCATTTTGAAGCATGCACACTAAGTTTCTTCTGCAAAATCATAGGGTTTTAAAGAAGGAGCTTAGTGTGCATGCTTCAAAATGTGTCACTGCCCCTTTCCTGATGTCAATTCCGGCATGTGCATTCTACTGCGGTCCCAGAAAAGTGGCGGCCATCTTGACTGGGCAATCCTATCCACCCTCGAGCTGTTGGACGGCACAGAGAGATGGAAACATAGGCCCAGATTCTCGTACAATTGCGCAAAACTGGGCGGGCATAACGTATCTGATTTACGTTACGCCGCCGCAAGTTTTACAGGCAAGTGCTTTATTCTCAAAGAACTTGCCTGTAAAGTTGCTGCGGCGTAGCGTAAATCACCCAGTGCAAGCCCGCCTAATTCAAATTAGCCGGGTAGGGGGCGTGTAGTATTTAAATTAAGCGTGTTCCTGCGCCGAACGAAGAATATCCCAGGGTGCATTGCTCCAAATGACGTCGCAAGGACGTCATTGGTTTCGACGTGAACGTAAATGGCGTCCAGCCCCATTCACGGACGACTTACGCAAACAACGTAAATTTACAAATTTCGACGCGGGAACGACAGCCATACTTAACATTGATTGCGCCTCATATACCCAGGGGCAACTTTACGCCGGGACAAGCCTAACGTAAACGTCGTAACTTCACTGCGTCAGCCGCGCGTACGTTCGGGAATTCGCGAATCTAGCTAATTTGAATACTCGATGGGGAAAACGACGGAGGCGACATCTAGGGGGCAAAAAAAATATTGCATTTAAGATCCGACGGCGTAAGAGCCTTACGCCTGTCGGATCTAATGGTTATCTATGCGTAACTGATTCTAAGAATCAGTCGCATAGATACGACGGCCCAGATTAGGACTTACGACGGCGTACATGGCGTTGCGCCGTCGTAAGCCCTTTGAGAATCTGGGCCATAGTGACAGGAGTCCACTAGGTATACATTAATGATGAGCCTACCACACGCTTATGCCTTGAAAGTGTTTTAAAACTGCGTTAAAGGTGCATTCTCTGCCCTTCTCTTTTCATACCAGAGTAACTTCTACTCCTTGAAGAGCTGCCATAGTGCCATTTCCAGCTGTGAGAATATTCCTTGTCCAGACCCACACTTGAAAGATCCAGTAATGCCCTGTACACACGATCGGATATCTAATGGAATCTAATCCGATGGATTGCCTACACACCATCGGTTAAAAATCCGATCGTGTCCAACGTGGTGACGTAAAACACAACGACGTGCTGAGAAAAATGAAGTTCAATGCTTCCGAGCATGCGTCGACTTGATTCTGAGCATGCGTGGATTTTTGACCGATGGATTTCCCCACAGACGATCGTTTTTTTTTTATCGGTTTTTGATCCATAGGAAAAATTTAAAACAGGTTCTATTTTTTTTCACCGATGGGAAAGAAAAACGATGGGGCCCACACACGATCGGTTCGTCTGATTGAAAGCGGTCCATCGGTCCGTTTTCATCAGACTAACCGATCGTGTGTACAGGGCATAAGAAGAAGCGCCCTACTTTTTCCTGTTGGGACTTTATTGAACTCCCCAGACAATGTTTTTGTTTTAACATATGCTGTCTTTTTTTTGTTTTCTTTTCATCAGGTCGGCATAAATAAAGCTTCAGATAACCATCCAATCCGGTTCTGCAATATTTTAAAGAAACGACCAGAGAAGAGAAGGCAACGTGGATGAATTGTTACCAGTTTTTCATAGTCTGTGGGAACATTTTATGCAGGAGACTGACTTTGAATATGACAACTCTTACTGTCTTTAATAAGTGAATTCTGTTTGAAGTATCATTTCAGTTCAACGGACAGTGGGAAACACTTGTACATTTTCTTTCTATTGTTCTTTTTTAACATGTAGCATGAAACAAGTGGAAATGTGTTTTTGGTATGGACGGCGGATGTTTTTTCCTCTACAGACATACAAATACAATGTGAAACAAGAGTGTATTCAATTTAAAATTATTTCTGATTTTGACATGAAGGAAGATGTATGCTTCCAGAATGTAAAACCATAAAAAAAATAAATCTAGTGTACTGTACAAAGCTGCGCATAGTATACATCCAGTTATCTGTGTGCGGAGTCAAGTGGTGAGTTTTATTTTTTACACAGGTATACATGTTGGCTTTTAATAATTTATCACCTGTGAAATATACATATCTGTAGATAATAAAATGATTTCAAATTCACCCGGCTTTCACACATGCTTCTTTTGTGAGGAGATAATTATATACAATTACCTCTAGAAAGACTACAAAAAGACAAGTTACTGCTTTAGAGAATATTTTAAAAATGGGGCACATGAAAAAAAAAATTCTCTCTTTGTGGAAAAATGTACATATTTATAGAGCAAAGCAATAATAAAACATAACAAAACAACAGAGTTCTCAGCTATGTGATATAAATAGCGTTAACTTTGACAAAAGAAAATGTATTTAGAAAAAGCACAATCACATCAGAAACAAATGCATAGCACAAATAATTTTGAAAAAAAAAATGGGTAGTGGCGCTGCTAAAGAGTATGAGATTTAATACATTAGTCCATCAATAAGTCCTTAAAGTGGTTGTATAGGCAAATTTCTAACTTTTACCTACAGGTAAGCCTCTAATGAGGCCCCATACACACGAGAGAATTTATCCGCGGATACGGTCCAGCGGACCGTTTCCACGGATAAATCCTCTCAAAGATTTCCGCAGATTTCTATGCGATGGAGTGTACACACCATCGCATTGAAATCCGCGCGGAAATCCTTTGGCGATGACGTGTCGCGCCGTCGCCGCGATTATGACGCGGCGACGGGCGCGACGCTGTCATATAAGGAATTCCACGCATGCGTCAAATCATTACGACGCGTGCGGGGAATCCCTTTGGACGGATGGATCCGGTAAGTCTGTACAGACGAGCGGATCCATCCGTTGGAATGGATTCCAGCAGATGGATTTGTTGTGCATGTTAGCAAATATCCGATCTGCTGGAATCCATCCCAGAGGAGATTTCTCCGCGGAAACAGATCCGCTGGCGTGTACACACCATAGGATCTATCCGCAGAAACCCATTTGCTGGGATTTATCTGCGGATGGATTCTATCGTGTGTATGGGGCCTGAGGCTTACCTGTAGGTAAAAAAATATTGCCTAAACCTTTACGGTTTAGGAGATATTGCCCCTCGCAATAAGCCGCTGACTGCAGCGGTGCATGTGCACCGGGGATTCTCGGCTGAAGGCCCGGCAGACGCCGGAAAGAAGTCTCCCATGCGCATGCGCGGGAGTGACAACATCGCAGCTCCAGCCACTCACAGCGCTGGAGCCGCGATACCTGGAAGACACACAGAGGGAAAATGTCATCTCCCTCGGCGTGGACCGGCAGAGATACCGACACCTCGTTCTGAGGTAAGTATTTCATAATGTAATCCAATAGTGCAGCGCTCAAAATAAATGAAAATAGAAAATTAGTCCAAATAAACAATATGGGCCAGATTCAGGTACGGCGGCGCATCTTTGAGGCGGCGTAGCGTATCCTATTTACGCTACGCGGCCTTAAGTCAGAGAGGCAAGTGCTGTATTCTCAAAGCACTTGCCTCCTAAGTTACGGCGGCGTAGCGAAAATGGGGCCGGCGTAAGCGCGCGTAATTCAAATGAGGATAAGGGGGGCGTGTTTTATTTAAATGAATGGTGACCCGACGTGATTGACGTTTTTTACGAACGGCGCATGCGCCTTCCGTGTACATATCCCAGTGTGCATTGCGGCAAAGTACGCCGCAAGGACGTATTGGTTTCGACGTGAACGTAAATTACGTCCAGCCCCATTCACGGACGACTTACGCAAACAACGTAAAATTTCAAAATTTTGACGCGGGAACGACGGCCATACTTAACATTGGCTACGCCACCTAGGGGGTAGCTTTATCTTTACGCCGGCATACCTCTTACGGAAACGCTGTATCTTTACTGCGACGGGCAAGCGTACATTCGTGAATCGGCGTATCTACTCATTTGCATATCCTACGCCGAACTCAATTGAAGCGCCACCTAGCGGCCAGCGGAAATATTGCACCCTGAGATACGACGACGCAGGCCGTCGTATCTTAGGTAGGTTTAAGTGTATCTCAGTTTGAGCATACACTTAAACATACGACGAGCTTAGATTCCGAGTTATGTCTGCGTATCTACTGATACGCCGGCTTAACTCTTTGTGAATTTGGCCCTATGTGTATAAAGTCCACAAATTATATGTTCATCAATGAAGTTGAAGATATAGAACCTCCACCGAAAATTCAGTGTGTAGATACGGAAAAAACACACCACACAACCGTGCAAACAATCCGATTACCAGAACAAAAACGTTATGGGCATGTAATCAAATAACGTGCAGGTCAATGGCAATCACACTTCCAACAGAGTGTACAGGTGAAAACGGTTATCCGCAGGCAGCATCAATGATGAAATAACATCTCAAAAGGTCCAAAAGCATACATTGCATAATGCCTCTGAAGATATCCCCTTAGGATGAAACATGTAAGGCTGACCGACACAAGCACGCTATGAGCCGCGTTTTTTTATATTCCTTGATGCCTTTTTTACATGTCTGTTTGTAAGTACCACACAATAAATTGCTTATTGGTTTTATCAAACAGGCTTCACTATTGTCGTTTCCTCTCTGCATTTTATGACCACATATCTGCTGATGAACGCAATGTATGCTTTTGGACCTTTTGAGATGTTATTTCATCATTGATGCTGCCTGCGGATAACCGTTTTCACCTGTACACTCTGTTGGAAGTGCGATTGCCATTGACCTGCACGTTATTTGATTACATGCCCATAACGTTTTTGTTCTGGTAAGCGTATTGTTAGCACGGTGGTGTGGTGTGTTTTTTCCGTATCTACACACTGAAACTTCGGTGGAGGTTCTATATCTTCAACTTCATTGATGAACATATAATTTGTGGACTTTATACACATATAGCCAGATTCAGAGAGACTTACGACGGCGTATCAGTATATACGTCGTCGTAAGTCCGAATGAGCGCCGTCGTATCTTTGCGCGCATTCTTAAACTGAGATACGCCTCACTGTTGCTAAGATACGACCGACGTAAGTCTCCTACGCCGTCGGATCTTATGTGCATATTTACGCTGGCCGCTAGGGGCGTGTACGTAGATTTATGCGTTGAATATGTAAATGAGCAAGATACGCCGATTCACGAACGTACGTACGCCCGTCGCAGTAAGCTATGCCGTTTACGTAAGACATACGCCGGCATAAAGATAAACCACCAAAAAGATGGCGCAGCCCATGCAAGGTATGGACGATGGAACAGCCGTCGTATTTTACGTTGTTTGCGTAAGCGTACGTGAATGGGGCTGGGCGTAGGTTAAGTTCACGTTGAAAGCATTGAGTATTTGCGACGTGATTCTGAGCATGCGCGCGCATGCACCATACCAACAGCCCTCATTTACATGGGGTCACCGTTACTTTACATGTAGCACCCCCACTACCTGCCTAATTTGAATTAGGTGGGGTTACGCCGGGCCATTTGCGCTACGCCAACGTAACTTAGGGAGCAAGTGCTTTGTGAATACTGGCCTTGCCTCACTATGTTACGTAGGCGTAGTGCAAATGGGATGCGCTACCCCGAACTAAAGATGCGCCCCTATCTCTGAATCTGGCTAATACTGTTTATTTGGACTAATTTTCTATTTTCATTTACTTTGAGCGCTGCACTATTGGACTATATTGTTTTTGTTTGCTTATCGCTTTTCTATTTACTTTTAAGTTAGCGCAGATATTTGTTCACCCTTTTTTTTTTTCACAAGTATTTCATAATGAGCTAGTATGCGGTGCATACTAGCTCATTATGCCTTTTACCTTACAGGTGGGGGGGGGGAAATTGGACTATACAACCGCTTTAAAGTGGATACTCAGTATATGTGGAGAGGGAGAGATGAAGAGGGGAGACCTGTATAGATTAACTTTAGCAGTCCAACAACCCTGGCAGCCTTTGAGGGGGGAGTTAAAAGCAGACTACAGATATGCAAATGGAAAGAGAAACACAGGCACCTCTAGGTTAGAATTGTAAACATTTTAATGAGATACAGGTGCATTATCCACTTACATGGAGGTTAAGGAAGTAAGGCGCAAGTCCATCCACACTGGCATGGCGTTCACTGCATAGCGGAGTTCTGAAGAGCTGATTTTTCTGCCTGTGGGGGACAAATCATAGCCAGCAGCATCTTTGGGACCAAGGCGATGAAACCGAGGCTTGGATCCGGCCAATGGTGAGGGCTGGAACGTGCCGCCCGGTGTGATGACGTCACTGGTGGGTTGCAACAGCGTTTCGGAGCATGTGCACTGGTAGATGGAACTCAGGGCGCATTCCTTTGTCCTTTGTTTGAGCTTGACAAAGGAGCGCACCCTGAGTTCCATAATTTTGGCTTGTTTTCAGTTTTTCCTGGTTTAATAACATGTTCCCCTAATATGGGTGCCTAAACACAACACAGCCCTATTGGGCGTAACACGTTAGGGGGAGCAGTCATAAGGACTGTCATGGCTATGCTTGTAGTTTTCCTACACAATAAACATAGAGAGCCCTCTGGTGTGTGGCCCCTTTCTTTTCCTGCATGTATCCCAGTATATTACCAATGGGTGTACATTTCTGAAACATACAATAAGGCAGTGTTTCTAGTTTCTGATATTGAGCAATTAATAACAGCAGGTTTTTCATACTTTCTATTAGAATAATAGCTGTGTTACACAGTAATAACTTAAAGTCCCATTGAAGCTTAACTTTAAATCAGCTAAGTACAATCTAATTTCATAAAATACAAAGTCGTTCCTTGTCTTACAGATTGTGTACTGACATGACCGAGGGTAGTTTGAGTGTGACCTATGGGTGAACTAGCTTCATGCCATAGCACTGTTGAATTCTGGAAGCATGGTAACACTTGTGAGTACAAGGGTAGCTGGGGAGGTGGGCCCTGTAGCAAGGCCCCTAAGGGTGGTGTGCATACACAGGTACACCAGGAATAGGAGAGAAGATAGTCACCGCTCCAATTTGGTATGTGGATAAATCCGTATCCTCTAAGAAGAAACCCAGGTGCCGGCAATGCACGAAGCAAAATAAACAACAAGAATTACCCATTAGCACCAGTGACAACCACCATGGCATGTGGAAAAATTACCCATGAGATTGGGGTGGTACCTGACCTCATCCACACAATTATCAATGGCCCTTTGTTGAATGTTGGGTCTATATGAGTCAAAGATGGTAAAGTGATTCAATAATACCTTAAAAATGTTGTGCAACGAGATGGTAAAGATTGTTTGATGCACAGGTGAAGAAGAACATAGGGACTGCATGACTTAGTGAGAGAAACATGGGAAAATGTATCCTCTCCCCATAAGACAGTGGTAGAGCATATAAACCAGATGAGAGCGAGGATCTCCAAGGTAGTGCCCCAAGTAAAGAAACATGCAAAAAGCAAAGAAAGCGGAAATAAGGGTGTAAAACCAGTCCGCAAAACTTATTTCCAGATTGGGATTGGGTGGCTGTACTCATATCCACAGTAGAAAGCAAACTCCTGGCAAGGGCCTTTTGAGGTGGTAGAAAGCGTTGGAGAAGTCAACTATGAAGCCAAGCAGCGAATGCAGGAAGTAAAAGAGTTTTTTTACAGACGAATTGGAAGATGATTTCAGGACTTCCAGATCTTACCAGGGTAATAAACATTGTTTTAGAACCCAATGTGAAGGTCCAAGTGAAACCCTATCGCATTCCCGAGGCACATAGAAAGTGGAGGAAGTTCAAAAAATGCTTGAACTCAAGATCATTGAGGAATCGCAGAGTGAGTGGTCGAGCTCCATTGTGTTGGTACTGAAGCCCAACGGAACTGTGGTTTTGTAATGATTTCAGAAAACTCAATGAGGTATCAAAGTTCAATGCATATTCAATGCCCCAAGTAGATGAGCTGATAAAGAGGTTGGACCAGCTCGATACATTACCATGTAAGACCTCACTAAAGGCTACTGGGAGATAACGTTACCTAAGGAAGCCAGAGAAAAGACCACATTTTCTACTCCAGAAAGTAATTTCCAATATAAAAGATAGCTGTTTGGTTTTTAGTCTGCCCTGGCTACTTTTTACAGAGCGATGGATAAATCCTTACGTCCACATCAGAAATACACTTCAGTGTATTTAGATGAGATTGTCATCTTTAGTACTGACTGGGAATCCCATCCTCCCCAAGTGCAGGTGGTGGTAGACGCTCTAACGAAGGAGGAGTTTACTGTGAACCCAGAGAAATGTACATTGTGGGCAGGGGTTTGGTGAAACCTTTAGACAAATAAGGTAGCAGCTATTCAGGCTTGGCCCTGCCCAGTTATGAAGAAACAGGTCAGAGCCTTTTTGAGCATTGTGGTATACTACAGCAATTTTGTTCCCAACTTTGCCACTATTGCTGCACCTATCACTGACTTTTCCAAAGGTTGAGAAGTCAGTTATGGCAAAATGGAAAGACAAGGTTAAGAAGGCTCTCTGAGAGCTTAAAATAGCCTTATGCCAGTACCTAGTGCTGGTTGCTCCAGATTTTTAATATAATTTATTGTCCAAACACGTGTCCAGTGAAGGCTTAGGAGCCATTCTGTCCCAAGAGGTTAATGGGGAGGAACACCCTATAGTGTTTATTAATATAAAATTGACAGGACCCTGCGCCCCCTACCCCAAAGCACCTTGTCCCAATGTTGATGGGTACAAGGGCCTCTTCCCGACAACCCTGGCCATTGTCGGGGTCTGCGGGCGGGTTGCTTATTGGAAATTGGAAGACCCCTTTAAGAAGGGGCCCTCACCCTATGTGAATGAGTATGGGTTACATTGTACCCCTACCCATTCACCTATAAAAAAAAGCGTCAAAAATAAAACACAATACACAGGTTTTTAAAGTAATCTTCTGATTTCTACTCCCCTCTCCGGCTCTTCTCCCTCCTCCATTGACGTCTCCTGCCTTTGCCGGTTCTTCTCCCCTCTCCAGTTCTCCTCTGCTCTCCGCTGATGTCTTCTAGCCTTCTCTGGTTCTTCTCCCTCTGTCCACTGTCTTCTGCCTCTGCTGGGTTTCCTGTCTTCTCCCTCTGTTTGGGGCCTCCATATGACGTCACTGGATGGCCCCGCTCCATGTCTTTATAAGTCATAGCACACGGCGGACCGGGAGAGTACTTCGAGGCAGCATCAGAAGAAGAACAGAGGGAGAAGACAGCACAGAGAGGAGACCAGGCAGAGGCAAAAGACAGTGGACAGAGGGAGAAGAATTGGAGAGGGCTAGAAGACATCGGAGGAGGAGAACCGGAGAGGTAAGAAGAACCGGCAGAGGCAGAAGACATCAGCGGAGGAGGGAGAAGAGTCGTAAAGGGGTAAATAAATCGGAAGAGACGGAGCTGTGAATGAGTACCCATACTCATTCACATGGGGGGGCCGGGATCTGGGGGCCCCCATGTTAAAGGGAGATTCCAGATTCCGATAAGCCCCCCACCGGCAGACTCCGACAACCAACAGCCAGGGTTGTCGGAAAGAGGCCCTTGTCCCCATCAACATGGGGACAAGGTGCTTTGAGGGCATGTGGCCTGGCACGGTTCTGGAGGGGGAGGGGGCGCTCACTCGTCCCCACCAGTACATCTAACACTACCCTCTCCCCAGACTGAAAATTATGTTGTTCAAAGGTGTCTCTGTTGCCTCTCAAACTAGAGGGGAGACACCCTGAGACAGGGAATGTGTAATTGGCTGGATCTCTAGGTGAAAATATAGGGAACAAAAACCTAGAAAAAAGACAACTAATGTGGCCACCACATCTAAAGATTGGTAAGCTGCAATATATTACATTTTTGTTTTGATGTTTAAAACTGCCTTAAGTGCTTTTATTCAAGTGACATTTTTGCTATAAAGTCAAAGTTTGATATTTATTTACATTTTCTACTGAACACAGGTAAGCATAAAATGGGCATAAATCTGCACACATACGTCCACAGGCGATGCTTTACATTTTGTTTACAGATTACGGGCCAGATCCACGTACCTCCGCATAAATATAAGCGCAGGTTCCTTATCCACAAAGAATTTGCGCCGTAAGTTAAGACGGCGTAGTGTAAATGTGTCGGCGTAAGGGCGTGGAATTCAAATGATAAAGATGTGGGCGTGTTTTATGTTAATTCAACTTGACCCCACGTAAATTACGTTTTTTTTTTACGGCACATGCGCAGTCCGTGGGGGTATCCCAGTGCGCATGCTCGAAATCACGTCGCAAATAGTCAATGCTTTCTACGTGAACGTAATTTACGCAAAGCCCTATTCGCGAACGTTTTTTTTGCAAACAACATAAACAACGGAAAATTCGACGCTGGCCCGGCGTCCATACTTAACCTTGCGTACGCCTCATAGACCCAGGGGTAACGTTACGTCGAAAAAAGCCTTACGTAAACGACGTAAAAAAATGCGCCGGCCGGATGTACGTTCTGAGAATCGGCGTATCTAGCTAATTTGCATACTCTACGCGGAAATCAACGGAAGCGCCACCTAGCGGCCAGCGTAAATATGCACCTAAGATCCAACGGCGTACTAAGACGTACGTCAGTCGGATCTAGCCCCCATTCAGGCGTATCTTGTTTTGTGGATACAAAACAAAGATACCCCGGAGCATCCTAGAAGTTACGCGGCGTATCAATAGATACGCCGACGTAACTTCTTTGTGGATCTGGCCCTACATGTTTAGAGTTACAGAGGAGGTCCAGTGCTAGAATTATTGCTCTCGCTCTAACTATTGCGGTGTACGTAACCTGTGTGTATCTGGCTCTGATACTAGCCAGTGCTTCACCAGCCACTGACCTTACCACAAGTCCCTGCAGTATATACCTTGACTTAAAAATTATTTACAAAGTTAGAAGTAAAAGCACCCATACAGCAACAATGCACGACAAATGTTGATAGTTGACACCAATCAGACGTCATTTCTGTGCTCGAAGAGTAATTCCAATGACTCTCACATCTTAGCGGGGACAGGAAAATCCTGCAAAAAGCACAGCAGACAATGAGTACTGCTCTTTTCCAAAGCCCTCTTGGCAGCAGTAAATGGGATTCAAATTTCACCACCTATGGTCACACATTTCCACCCATGTAATTAAGGAATTTGAAGGAACACCGGTGGGATTGTATTGATAGGGTAAATTGGAGTCCGGCTGAGGGGCTTTGTTTTGCAGCAGCTATACTTAGGGAAATGTGTAGCCATTCACAAAAATGTCCTATCTCTGGATTATAAAGTTAGCCTTGTTGAAGGTTTGGTGAAACTGATGCATGATTTCAGGATAGCATGATAATGTGATTGTAAGAGGGCAACATAGAAACCTGGTACAGTATTTAATATACAGAATCAGCTTTGATAAAGATGTTGTTAGAGATGCTTTTGCTTCAGCAACTCTTTCTTCTTAGCAACATGTTATTGGATTTTCTCAGCCAATCTAAATAATTGATACTTTTGGTATGCTATGCAGTAAATAGACCTGGTAACACATTATGGGAGTGTATGAAGCTACATTGCCACCTGGTGTCCTGTGTGATCATTACATGTCTGTAGGACTTCTAATGGAAATCTATGATGTGTTTACAGTCAATGCTGGCAAAGCCATTTAGGAAATACAAATCATATGTTGGGCTGTAATTGATGTATGGCACTTGTGAGCAACTGCTAAAGGCACCAAGTTACAGGGAACATTCCAGCATTCATCATTTGAGCATAAAGCCCAACTCCAGGAAACTTAAAGTGATTGTAAAGATTTTTTTTTTTTTTTTTTTTTAAATAATAAACATGTCATACATGCCTGCTATGTGCAATGGTTTTAAGCTCCAATTCACCTCTTTTGGGGTCCTCTGCAGGTGCTCTTGGCATGAGCTAATGGCTCCCGCTGCTCTCAACCAAGCCTCTGAGAGCAGAAACAGGGGAGCTGCTGCCAACGTGCACATCGCTGGGTCCAGATCGAGTTCAGGTGAGTATGTAGAGAGCCTGTGCTACCAATATTTTTTTTTTTTACCTTAATGCAGAGAATGCAAACCTTTATAGCCACTTGTACTGGAACTGTGCCCGCACTCAAGGCCACTGATGAAGCAGTACAGCCAGCCCTCCCATACTGGGCCCGGGACCCATCAGTTCAATAGGGGGGTCCAGCTGTACTGTCTTATTGCAGACACTGATCCTCTTCTGCCTCCCCCTGTGTGGGGCCCTGTCAGGTAGGCTGTATGGGGCCATGTGATTTCTAACAGCAGACCTGCCCGCACTTCAAGGGTTAAATTCTGGTTTAGGTCTTGGGGACATATAAAGGAGAGGGACAAGTGACAGTTCACTGCAGGAGTGTGTGGGAGAACCATTGTCCCAATATTTTTGACAATATAGTGTTCATTGAATTTATATTTCTGCAGTTAATACAAGTGAGCACGTTGTTTGCCTATGGTTATCAAACATTTTAAGTATAAAAGAACTATTATTATAAAGCTGATTTATTTCTTTCTGTCTCATGGTTTTATTTTTATTCCTCTCAAATTTTGTCCTAATAACTTGATTTTTTATTTTTCAGACACAACTTACATCAGTCAGCACATCAAGTTATAATATATCTATGTGAAAAAAATATATACAACCTAAGGGTAGATGTTTGTACAGAAGAAAGTAAATGTAATACAAAACTGAAATACTATATAAAACATTTCTTCTGAAAATGTATCACCTGTTCACCTGTATTTCACATTCAAATTTATAAAAAGTTAAGCCGATACACACGATGCGATTGTTGGAAGGGGGTTGTCTGTTGGCAGAATGTTGTCCGTTAGTACGCTCCTTTTGACAATTGTTGTCCAACTTTCGGCCAACAAATGTTTGATGACAGGTTAGCAAATTTTTGGCTCCACGTCTGATTTTCGTATGGTGAGTACACAAATCTGTCACGCAAAAGTCAAAAGTACCAACATGAATGCTCGGAATCAATGCTCACCAAATACAAAATTAGCAGAAGGGGCCCAAAGGGTGGCGCTCAAGAGCTGAGATTCCTCGTAGTACGTCACTACGTTTGTGGCATGGCAATTATGCCAATTACTCCAAAGACATGCTGGTAGGTAAATTGGATCTCGTCCAAATTGGCCCAGTATATATATGTATATATGTGTGTATGACTGTGTGTCCCTAGCGTGTCATGATCCTACGGGTTAAAAATGACCGCACCAGCCAAGCAGATACTGTCTGGAAAAAGCGCCCAGAGGCGATTCAGTTCGCATGCGTTGCGCTATACAAGTCATTCATTCATTCAATTATGTACCATTAGTATGCAAGAAAAGATCCAGGGACACGCCCTTTTGACAAAAATCAGACGCTCGGTAGTACCATGTGAACGAGACTTTACTGTCTTAGCCACCAATAATGTGTCATTGACTCAGGGATCACGGAGCGCACCACGCGTACCCCGCAGGCAGCTCATGCATGTCATATGACGGCCTCCTGGGAAATTTAAGTCTGCTCTGTAGTGGTCATTCAGCTATAGCGTGGACGAGAAGCGTTTAAAAATGGTGTTTTGCTTGTTAGCGTAACTAAATCTGCTAGTGCATCTAACACTCCACTTCCCCAAGACTGACAATGCTGCTGTCCAAAGGTGTCTCTGTTGCTCCTTCAACCAGAGTGTAGACACCCTAATACAGTAACTGATCAGATCACCAGATAAGGAGAAAATAAGAGAAAAGAAAATGAATGCAGTCGCCGCATCTAATAATTGGTAAGCTGCAATATATTACATTTTGGGTTTTGGGTTTAATACCGCATTAATCTCAATCACATATTACATTAAACAAATTCTAAAAAGTACATAATAACCTACATAATTGTTTTTAAGCTCCATTCTAAAGGCCCAAACACACGATCCAATTTTATGGCTATAAATGTCTGATGGCTGAGTTAACGACAACAAAAGCTGGCTGTACATGCTCAACGACTGTCTGTTACATCGGTTAAGTCTGTTACGTCAGTTTATCCGATCGTGTGTACACAAGTCCGTCCAAGTAAAATCCAAAGTACAAACATGCATGCTCGGAACCAATGCTAAACATCAGACAACAATAGCAGAAGTTGCCCAAAGGGTGGCGGTAAAAAGCTGAAAAACCACGTGATTTGGTGAATGTTGGCTGAAAATGTTGGCCCGTGTGTATGCAGAACAAGTTCACGGCAAACGCCCTTTGGACCAAAATCCACGGAAAAGTCAGATGCAAGTCCGATCGTGTGTCTGAGGCTTAAGGTTGGTTCAATGGACATCACTGAGTGAATGCACATTGATCTCCAAGGGATATATAGCAATGACATACAAATAACAAAGGGGAAACAGTTGCTTTGTTCAATTTTTTTTGCCCTTGTGCTGGTCCTCTGACGTCAATTCAACAGCAGAACTATTTGGGTCTCCCTGGCTTAAATAAATAAATAAACAATAAGTCTGCATTCACATCTAGGCGGACGAAATCGCGGCGTTTTGTCGCCGCAAATCGCGGTAAAAATAGCGGCGTTTTGTAACGCGATTTGCGGCGACAAAACGTCGGTATTGTCCGCCTAGATGTGCCCCAAGATGACCCCCTCTATGGAGATGATTGCCATCTCCTAGCCGAACGCTCGAAGACGCCTGAAAGAAAGGTCCGGGACCTTTTTCACGCGGCAGGCGACAGGCGTCCGGCGTTCGGCGTGGAGATGTGAACCATCTCCATAGAGGGACATCTGTTTTCAGCCCTCTGGCGGCAGCGGCGTAGCGCTACAGGCGTAAAAACGCCTAGGTGTGAATGGGGTCTAAAGATAAATAAATAAAGTAGAATATTTTTATTTTTATCAAAGGCTTGGTTGAAGACATTCTGTAATGCTGCATGAATTTGTTCTGCTAAAACTTAAAAAATATGGGACAACTCATTCAGGTCCCAGAGTTTTATCACTCGTTAAGTTGGATAGCTGAACTATTGTTTTCATTTTTAATTGTTTCAAAAGGCAAAACTTTTATTTTTATTTTTATTTACTTTCACTTCCATTCTATTACTAGTGTCCCTATTGGACAATTTTCCCTGTATTAGGCCTCGTACACACGACCGAGGAACTCGTCGTAAATGAAACATCATTTTCCTTGACGAGTTCCTTGTCAGGCTTGTGGAGAAACTTGACAAGCTTTCTTTGCGTACACACGGTCAAGACCAAATCTCCTCGTTCTCAAACGCAGTGACGTACAACACACACAACGGCAGGGGAAGTTCGATTCCACTGGCACAACCCTGGGGGCTGCTTTTGCTAATCTCATGTTACTGCGTGTTAACCGGTTAACGCCCGCCGCATGTACATATACGTCCACAGAATGGCTCGTACAGGCAGATGGGCGTACATGTACGTCCCCTCCTTGCCGCGGGTTGGGGGTCCGATCGGGACCACCCCCCCGGTACATGCGGCAAGCACTAACCCGCGGGGAGCGATCCGGGACGACGCAATCGGTTCCTGGAGCTGAAGAACGGGGAGAGCCGTATGTAAACACGGCTTCCCCGTGCTTCACTGTGGCGGCTGCATCGATCGTGTGATCCCTTTTATAGGGAGACTCGATCGATGATGTCAGTCCTACAGCCACACCCCCCTACAGTTGTAAACACACACTAGGTGAACCCTAACTCCTACAGTGCCCCCTTGTGGTTAACTCCCAAACTGCAACTGTCATTTTCACAATAAACAATGCAATTTAAATGCATTTTTTGCTGTGAAAATGACAGTGGTCCCAAAAATGTGTCAAAATTGTCCGAAGTGTCCGCGATAATGTTGCAGTCATGACAAAAATCGCTCATCGCCGCCATTAGTAGTAAAAAAAAAATTATAAAACTATCCCCTATTTTGTAAACGCTATAAATTTTGCGTAAACCAATCGATAAACGCTTATTACGTATCGGCCTAAACTGAGGGAAAAAAAATTTATATATGTTTTTGGGGGATATTTATTACAGCAAAAAGTAAAAAATATTGCATTTTTTTCAAAATTGTCGCTCTATTTTTGTTTATAGCGCAAAAAATAAAAACCGCAGAGGTGATCAAATACCACCAAAAGAAAGCTCTATTTGTGGGGAAAAAAGGACGCCAATTTTGTTTGGGAGCCACGTCGCACGACCGCGCAATTGTCTGTTAAAGCGACGCAGTGCCGAATCGCAAAACCTGGCCTGGGCATTTAGCTGCAAAATGGTCCGGGGCTTAAGTGGTTAAGTAAAAGTTTGGTAAGAGACAATTTGCACTTTTCAGACTGTTATAGCGTGACAAATGTGCTATCTCCATTACAAACGCTACTTTTACCGAAGGTGCGCTCCCGTCTCATACTTTATTCTGAGCATGCGCGGGTTTCTTAGCATACACACAAACGTGTTTCTCGTTGAAAACCAGCTCGACGAGGAACACGACGAGGAAATTGAGACTCCCGTCGAGGAAAAAGAGAACTTGTTCTCTTTTTTTCTCGTCGAGTTCCTCGACAGTTTCCTCAATGAAAAACATACACACGACCGTTTTCCTCTGCAAAAAAGCTCTGCCACCAAGTTTCTTGATGGATTCTGTCGAGGAAAACGGTCGTGTGTACGAGGCCTTACAGTTTTTTTGAGACAGCCCAAAATTTGGGATTTTCATTCACTTCTTCTCCCAGTGATAACAGTAAACAGGGCACATTGAGAGGGTGAATCTCCGTAATGGGAGCGGCATAAAACAGTAATAAGAGCGTAATAGGTGACTCTATCCAAAACAAAAAAACAAAAACATTTTCCGTTTAGTTATACTTTAATTTTTGGAAAATGGAATTAACCATAGCAACATCTTCTCCGGGGGAATCATAGAAAGAAATATAAATGTCATGGAAAATTGCAATAATTTCCCAGCGCTTGTTATTCTTCTCTACCTAGCTATTTCTTGCAAAATGCACTTGTGAGTACTCTTGGTACTTTTGAATATATTAAATAACAATTTCCCCATCTTCCTACCCTTAAAATGTTGTTTTGATTAAACATTAATCCAGCTTGTGTTATGCAAGGATAAAACAAGTGCTTTGTACTTTATATAAATCTTTTTATTTTCCTTGGAGAAGTGCTTTTATTGTAAGTTGTAATACGATTCCTTGTATATTGCTCTAAACTCTAGAAGTTGATTATTAACATTATATTCATAATACGACAGGGATATACTGTATAACCCTCAAGTAACCACTTAAAAGGCATTCCGAAATATCAATGGATCTGAAACTAATGTTTTGTTTATCGTTTTCTGTTTACAATTTTCTCAGCTGATTCTACACTGGTAGAACGTTCATATGGAAAGTCATCATAAATGCCATCTGAAATTTCACAAATGTCGTTCAAAAATTACTTTGTTTGAATTTACCAATCAGTTTTGGAATAAAAAGAATTTACCAAACCGATACCATATTTACAGTTAGAACTTTGTTCTGATCCTCTTCCTTTTTCCGTCACTATGGTCGATGTGACCACCATTAACTATATCAAAATGGAAGCGTACTTTCTAAAAAAAAAA
Source organism: Rana temporaria (assembly GCF_905171775.1). Lineage (NCBI taxonomy): Eukaryota > Metazoa > Chordata > Amphibia > Anura > Ranidae > Rana > Rana temporaria. Next base: position 329,591,465 of record NC_053493.1, read on the forward strand.
AATTTAACAACACTCTTCAGGTATATGGCCAGCTTTACTTAGTTATTTTTTTAATTTTAATACAAGAATGCAAGTAACAAAAAAGCTGGCCATAAATGGTTTGGACCCCTGCAGAACCAGCCAATACTTGAACCATGTATGGGGAGGATGACTGTACCCAAGTCGATCCATCGATTGATTTGGGTAGAACCAGCATGTCAAATTTTTCATGTGATCATTGCCAGCAGCTAAAGCCGCTAGCAATAATCAATGTGTTCTCCCTGCAGGGATGGCTCCCCGCACCCCCCAACCCCCCACAGCCAGGGGAACAAAATAGCTCAGCGGGAGGGATTCCTCCATCCACGCAGTCAGTTGCTGTGTTTTGCTGTAAAGAAATTTGCACAACTATGGCCAGCTTTAAGGCTGATACACACAATCTGACTTTTTGACAACAAACCTCAGATGGACCAGACAATCCGACCGTGTGTATGCTCCATCGGACAAACTTTTTCACTTTTTCATCGGACAAATGTTCGCTGTGAGAACAGGAAAACTTTCCGGCAACAGATGTCCTACGTCGGCTAATCCGATCGTGTGTACACAAGTCCAATGGACTAAAGTCCAAAGTACAAACACGCATGCTCAGAATCAATGCTAAAGATCGGACAACAATAGCAGAAGTTGCCCAAAGGGTGGCGGTAAAGATCAGAAAAACCACGTAGTACGTCTATTATGTCTCTACGTTCGTGTTTATGCATTCCAAGTTCACTGACAACGCCCTTCGAAGCAAAATCCACGGAAAAGTCAGTTGGAAGTCCGATCATGTGTATGAGGCTTTAGAATGACTACAACATTTGGCCAATAAGGCAATTCAACAAAGACAATGTACAGAGTGTTAGTACAGGTTGAGTGTGAGATAACATTGCTGGGACTCAACATGAACATTAGGGACCAGTTGAATGGATGGTAGTCAGGCTAGTAGTTAGTGGATAAAAGGATGGGGAGGTTTCAGTTATTAGATTAAGATGAACATTGAGGACCAGTTGAATGGATGGTAGCTAGTTAGGCTAGAAGGCTAGGTAGTGGGCAAAAGGAAGGAAGTCTCGGTTATTAGATTAATAAGTGCAATTCAGTTTAAGTGAGCAGTGGAATGTCAACTGGAGGATCATTAGTTAAAAGTCAGAGTTGATACCATTGAGTATATTGGAGACATGAGTGGGCTATAGATTGTTGAGTTTATATGGGAAAGGTTTGAATGAAAGTCTCCCAAATAGGGATGAGCTTTGAGTTCGAGTCAAACTCATGTTCGACTCGAACATTGCCTGTTCGCCTGTTCGGCGAACAACGAACAATTAGGGGTGTTCGCGGCAAATTCGAAAAGCCACGGAACACCCTGTTAAAGTCTATGGGAGAAATCTAAAGTGTTAATTTTAAAGGCTAATATGCAATGTATTGTCCTAAAAAGTGTTTGGGGACCTGGGTCCTGTCCCAGGAAACATGTATCAATGCAAAAAAAAGTTTTAAAAACGGCTGTTTTTTCAGGAGCAGTGAATTTAATAATGCTAAAAGTGAAACAATAAAAGTGTAATATTACTTTAAATTTCATACCTAGGGGGGGTGTAAAGTCAGCATGTGAAAAAGCGCATGTTTCCCATACATAGAACTGTCCCTGCACAAAGTGTCATTTCTAAAAGAAAAAAAGGCATTTAAAACCGGCTTTGCGGCTCTAATGAATTGTCGGCTCTGGCAATTCAGAGATGATTTATTCATAAAAAATAAAAATAAAAAAGCTGGGGGTCCCCCCAAATTCCATTAACAGGCCCTTCAGGTCTGATATGGATATTAAGGGGAACCCCGCCGTCAATTTAAAAAAAAATGACGTGGGGTTCCCCCCAAATATCCATACCAGACCCTTCAGGTCGGGTGTGGATTTTAAGGGGAACTCCACCCCAAATTAAAAAAAAAATGGCGTGGAGTTCCCCCAAAAATCCACACCAGACCCTTATCCGAGCACGTTAACCTGGCCAGCCGCAGAAAAGAGGGGGGGACAGAGTGCGGCCCCCCTTCTCCTGAACCGCACCAGGCCACATGCCCTCAACATGGGGAGGATGTCCCCATGTTGATGGGGACAAGGGCCTCATCCCCACAACCCTTGCCCGGTAGTTGTGGGGGTCTGCGGGCGGGGGGCTTATCAGAATCTGGAAGACCCCTTTAACAAAGGTGACCCCCAGATCCTGCCCCTCCCATGTGAATTGGTAATGGGGTACACTGTACCTCTACCATTTCACGAAGGAAGTGTAAATAGTTAAAAAAAAAACACACAGACACCGTAGAAAAAAATCCTTTATTAATAAAAAAAAATAATTCAGCGATGTGAATCCACTCTCGGCCCGGCCGTCTTCTATCCAGCGACGGATGATCTCTCCAGCGACGAGTGATCAGTGGTCTGGTCCAGCGATGCAGAAGATCCATCCGTCCAGAGCGCAGCAGGCGAACTCCTCTCTCCGCTGGACACAGCCCAGCGGAATGAAGCGCTGGAGCTGTGACATTTCTTATATAGGGGAAGCGGCCACCCGTCACGTGACCCCGCCCCCTCTGACGCACCCTCGTACGTCACTGAGAAAGACCCGGAAAGACCGGGCTTTCCCAGTGACGAGGGCTGCTCTAAAGGGTAACTCTAGACTACCAACCTGCACTTATATAAATGTTGATATCGCTGGGTAAAAACTGACCGATAGCAACATACTAGTGCTTATCTAAATAAAGAGGTTTTTTAAAAGAAACATGCGTCAACTATAAATGGAAACTCTAGACTACCACCATACAATGTTTTAACGTTGGTATCGGTAAGAGGTGGAAAAATTATCTTAATATTATAAAGAGTGGAGAGGATCTGAGTGATTCTATAACAATACGCACCTCATCCCAGATTAATATAGGTACAGAAAAAAGAACAGTGGGGTTACAACGGTGCTGAAAACAATATAGTATAGACATGAATAATTATTTAAATCTTTTAATAAAATACCATATAGACATTATACAAAATACAAAAAAGAACGAGATTCAGTAAAAACAGTGTATTCAAGCAGATTTTTGGACTGTATGTGTAGCTGGAATCCCCAAGTTTTGTGGAGTAGAGGTCATGTGTAGTGTCACATCCCTATATATTTCGCCAATATGGCTTACTCAGGGGAGTGTACTGGGACCACCAGTTTCAACAGTCAGCTCTAACACAAAAATACAAGAACAGAGTATAAGATACATTTTCAAATAACATATACTTTCAAAATCCATTAATGTGTGCTGCTCAGCCATCAGCCTTTAAAGGGGGACCCGCCGTCAAACATGGAGGTGAAAACATTATGCTTTGGGGGTGTTTTTCTGCTAAGGTGACACAACAACTTCACAACATCAAAGGGATGATGGACAGGGCCATGTACCATCAAATCTTGGGTGAGAACCTCCTTCCTTCAGCCAGGGCATTGAAAAATGGGTTGTGGGTTGGTATTCCAGCGTGACAATGACCCAAAACACAAAGCCAAGGCAACAAAGGAGTGGCTCAAGTAGAAGCACATTAAGGTCCTGGCCTAGCCAGTCTCCAGACCTTAATCCCATAGAAAATATATGGAGGAAGCTGAAGGTTCCAGTTACCAAATGTCAGCCTCAAAACCTTAATGACTTGGAGAGGATCTGCAAAGAGGAGTTGGACAAAATCCCTCCTGAGCTGTGTCCAAATCTGGTGGCCAACTACAGTAACTGTATGACCTCTGTGATTGCCAAAAAGAGCTTTAAATCCTGCAGATGAATCAGTTCACAAGTCCATATTAAAATGACAGATGACCAATCACTGTGCTCTTCAAAAGAATATTGATAAATTGTGTCTAATCTACAAACATATAGTGCTCCACCAGGTAAGTGAAATAAATATGAGCTCACCACAATCATTTGGCCAACAGAGTGACCATCGGGTATGTAAAAACCCAAATCCACCTCTCATGGAACCAGAACAGAATCTTCCAGCAAACTCCTCTTTCCTTATACCACTGAAAAAAGCTCCAGGAAGGACCACAAGAAGAGAGTATATAGTGTAGTATGTCTTATTAAAAGTGACACTAAAAGAAAATATGATGTATGCACTCACATTTACATGAAGAAATACATGCATTCAACATGTATAGCTTTCCAGCTGTGACAGAGTGTCAGGCAACGCTGCTCGCGGCATCCTACAAGACCGCCGAATGTTCCACTGTTCAAAGGCGTTGAGGGGTAGACTCCGTAAATGGCGTATAGGCTTGTTCTTTAATGCATTTTGTGCATGCAGGCATCATCAGAAAGTAGAAAAAGAAATGTCCCCAATGTTTCAGATAAATTTTTTCAAGAATAGAGACAATGGCCCGGATTCACATACATTGGCGCATATTTATGCCGGCGTAGCGTATCTTTTTTAGGCTACGCCGGCGCAGCGCAGAGCGGCAAGCACAGTATTCACAAAGCACTCGCTCCCACTCGCTGTTAAAGATACGCTGGGTTTCCTCAGCATAAGCCAGCGTAGGTGGTAGTGGGCGTGAGCCATGCTAATGAGGCGTGACCCCATGCAAATGATGGGCCAAGCGTCATAGAAGTACTTAAAACAAACAGCGCATGCGCCGTCCCGTGGACGTATCCCAGTGCGCATGCTCAGAATCACGTCGAAACTACTCCCTAAGATGCGACGGATCACTGCCTACGACGTGAACGTAACCTACGCCCAGCTCTATTCACGTACTACTACGTAAACAACGTAAAATACGACGGCTGTTCCCTGGTCCATACCTTTGCTTGAGTTGCGCCTCATAGATGGGGAATAACTATACGCCGGACGTAAGCCTTACGCAAACCGTGTATATTATGTGCCGGGCGCAACTACGTTTGTGAATCGACGTATCTCCCTCATTTGCATATTTGCAATGAGACGGCCAGCGTAAATATGCACCCACGATACGCCGGCGTAGGAAAGTTACGTCGGTCGGATGAAGCCTATTTTCAGGCGTATCTAGTTCTGTGGGCACGGCGCACAGATACGACGGCGCATAGTTACACTTACGCAGCGTATATGGAGATACGTTGGCGTAAGTGCTTTGTGAATCCGGGCCATTGTATGAATTTAGTATTATGCCTCGTACACACGACCAGTTTTCCCGTCATGACAGCTTTTGGATGGGAAAACTGGCCGTGTGTATGCTCCATGGCAGTTTTCATGATAGGAAAACCGCCGGGAATCCCAGCAGGAAAAATTAAAACATGTTTCCATTTTTCCTGCCGGGATTCCCGGCGTTTTCTTTCACTGCAGTTTTCCTGAGGTAAACACTGCGGTGGAGCATACACACGGCCGGGATTCCCGGCCAAAGCTCTCATGGCAGTTTTCAGGATGGGAGTCTGGGATGTTTCATAGGGGAAGAAAAAGATGGCCAGCTTTATTTAGAATTTTTAGAAGTTGAAGCCTGCAAATGTCCTATGAACTTCCTGAAAGAATCAGCAGTTTTGGTATATAGCACCATAATAACAGGTGCACAATCTGAGTGGCATTTAATAAAAGTCTACTAAGTTTGTTTCTGCAATTAAATAAAGGAAATCATTTAAAAAAATCAAGCTTTGAAAAAGCATGACGAATATGACAGTATTATGTGTATGATTTATTTTCAGCTTGGCGCAATCTCAGAATATCTAAAAGATTATCACTTGCCAAAATTTAGTGAGTAGCCTGCCAATCTGATAAAAACTTCAAACAATTGATAATATGTCCAATGTGACATTTGGGTAGTCAGCCTATAAGATAATATTCTTAACTAGTAATTTGCTTACTTTTGTAAAAAGATTGAGAAAGAAGGATTTGCTATTTCTGTTCAGAACATGAACACTCTGAATTAAACAAATCTATTCATTATACATTATAGTCAGGAAAACATATGGTGCATTAGTTATGGATGAATGGCCTCCTATTGTGTCGGATCTCTCTAGAAAACTCTTCACTTATCATTGTTATTGAACTTTCAAAAAACAACTAATTTCTTTTCCTGAACTCTTTTAACACACACTTTTGTCTGCAACAGCCCAAAAAATAATGTGGAGTTGTCATTCTTGATCTAGCAGGTTGATTGGGGGTTTTAAATCCTATCCTGTGGGCCTATTCCTCAGTGGATCAAATGTGGCATGTAACTCAGATTGCTGTAATAACCCTTTAAGGGCCATGCAGAGCCATGGAGCTGAAACATGTTGTATAATACTACCGTGTTTCTCTGAAAATAAGCCTGGGTATTATATTAATTTTGGCAACAAAAGACCCAGTAGGGCTTATTTTCGGGGTAGGTCTTATAACGTGCTGTTTCTCTCCCTCCCTGCCTGTCAGGAAGCCTCAGTTTGAACAAAGTTAAAATACTTGTAAAATGCCAAAATCATGTTACAGTAGCACACAATACATTACACACTGTGTGTGCCCCTGCAATCCAATGGTACCAAACACCTCAGCTCTGCTCTCCTCCACCTCTCCCAGCCACCAGCCCCCCCCCCTCCGCAGCTCTCTGAGTGGGGAAGAGAGCACACCGGCATGTAACAAAAGAAAGATCTGTAGCATTTTAGTGCTTAAGTCTGTATGGATCGCGTGAGTTAAATACGGTACCTTGTGGAGACAGGAGTATCGTTATGCACACAGTGTGACATGTTGATTTAGTGCTGAGCCTCTGCTTTGAGATGACTGTACCTTCCGTGACTGCAGAGGAAGGAGGGGCCCCGAGATCCCCCGCCGACAGCCGGGAGGAGGAGGAGACCAGCAGGAAGATGAGCTGAGCGCTGCTCTGTAACAAAGGCACCTGACACTGCTACCGTAGATCAACGAGACACATACACACGCACCTTAAACTAGGGCTTATTTTCAGGGTAGGGCTTATATTGTAGCCCTCCTGGAAAATAGCACTAGGTCTTACTTTCGGGGTAGGTCTTATTTTCGGGGAAACACAGTATTAGCAATTCCTTCAAAATGTTATTGATTATTGACAATGTTTTTCAGGTCCTTATCCATTCCCCTATTTGCAGATTTTACTGTCTAAGTCCTAAATATTATTTTTATATCAAACACAGATTCTCAAATTGATCAAACATTCTCTTCAGGGTTTTGAAATAACTGTTAACTCGTAGTAGTAGTGGTTCATAGAGGTGTTGAATTGCTTGCCGGAACTTTATTACATATCTGGTGGTCATGCTCTTTATTAATACAGCCTTACTGGGAGAAAATATTATTCTTCCTATATCACAAATCACCACTATGACCCTCCCATGAGATTATAGGGTACTTATGTTTTACCTATATGTAGCGGTGCAGTTGCACGAGTTCAGAGGATCTACACATCACCCTGTTGTCTGACCATCTATTCATCCATTTTTTTAGACACAATGAAAAAAGTCACTTGCTTTACCTTGCAGTATTTTTATTGCAGGATTAACTTGGGTAGAGTTGGAAAGGATATAATGACATGGGATGCCCATAAAGTCTTGGCACATTGGTAGATTTAATTCTGAAGATAAGGCACTGAAGATAGACCTACAGTCTAGTGTGCTGCGTCACTGCAGACTATGCCTCCCTGACTGCTGCATTGACCCCGGCAGAATATTACTTTAATATTCCTGAGTAAAGCCTTTGCTGTAAACTGAAAGCTGAATTTCCCGCTTCCCTGTGAAGAGTCACTCTGAATAACTCTTCAGCACATGGACAGTTACTCAAATGCTGGCAGAAGTGTAGCCGCACACCTCCCCCGATGACCCAGTACCTTAACAGCATAAGGCAACTGGTGGAGTACTAGGCCCAGATAGTCCAATACTGCAGAAGCTGAGATCCCCGGCCACAGCCATCCGCACTAAATTACTAGATTCCTCAGATTCTATCACTTGCTGTAGTGTACCCACTGACCTTCTCCATGGTCCCCGGTCCACTGAAGAAACGTGGTTTAACCGCACAGTCCAGCAGTAACAGTTTCAATACTCCTTTCTCGTTATCCTGAATTTCTCCTCTGCGGTGTTGAAGAACGGTCCTCCACCAGGACTTTCTCCTCAGCATCTGGTAGGCCTCAGGCCCCGGGCAGGGGGCCTCCACACAGAAACACTACTGCTCTATCTTCTTTCCCCTAACAACTGCTCCCCAGTGGCAGCTTATATAGGAGCCCCCCCCTGTCAATCCTAGTTGGGGATTGGTCAGAGCTCCCACACAAGTTGCCTGCCATTCCAATCCCAGGCTGTGCCTCCTTCTCTGTACATTCTCCCCAGGGACAGGGGAGGGGCCTCAGAACTAGAGCACAGGTGGCCACACCCACTGCTGCACTAAAACACTCCCGATCCCAGATCAAAACAAGCAGGCCTAGCTTAATGCACAGGCCGGCCTAGATTTGCCTATACTAGACCCTGAGACACAAAAACCCAATTTTAGCACCTACCGAAAAGGTAGTGGGTGCTACATAGAGCGGCCCACAAATACAGAAATACCATGATACCCTATTTAAAGTGGAGTTCCACCCAAAAATGGAACTTCCACGTTAAGAGCAGGTGACCCCCTGACATGCCACATTTGGTATGTCATTTTTTTAGGGGGGGGGGGAACCCTCTTTTTAGAGGGTTCCACCTCCCACTTCCTCCCGGGCACTGCGGCGTTGGAAGGAAGTTCAACTCTGCCCCCTCCCTCTTGGCAATCACCTGGCACACGTCACAGGTCTCAGATGATTGCCCGGCCAATCACGGGGGCGGCTCACGCAATGCCAGTGGGTGCTGGTGCCCACACTTGCGATGCCGGCACTGCAGAGAGGAGGAGGAAGCAAGCGGGGCTTCTTACACACATCACTGGAACCTGGGACAGATGAGTGTCCGATTAACAAAAGTCAACAGCTACACTTTTTGTAGCTGCTGACTTTTATATGGGTGAAACTCTGCTTTAAATATATATATACATGTAGCTAAAATATGGGATGCAATTTAGAAACTAGTGAAAATAGTTCCAGATCCCATTATTCAATACCATGATATTAGTGAATGTGATATGCACAAACCCCCACAGGGTGTTATTCATGATACGGCTTTAACCGTCTTACTGACCTGCTTTTGTTGAATGGAGACACGACCCTCATGCCGCGTACACATGTTTTTCGGGTTCTAAAAAATTATGTTTTTAAGGTTCTAGAAAAAACGATCATTAAAACGGCCTTGCCTACATACAATCGTGAAAATAAAAAGGCTCTAGCAAAGCGCGGTGACGTACAACACGTACGATGGCACTATAAAGGGGAAGTTCCATGGGGATGGCGCCACCCTTGGGGCTGCTTTAGCTGATTCCGTGTTAGTAAAAGATGATTCGCGCTTTTCAGTCTGTTACAGCATGATGAATGTTCTTACTCCATTACGAACGCTAGTTTTACCAGAACGAGCGCTCCCGTCTCATAACTTGCTTCTGAGCATGCGCGTTTTTTTCACGTCGTTAAAGCCCACACACGACCATTGTAACGGTCAGGGGTTAACACCGTTTACGATATTCCCTTCCACCAACCCAAGACAGCTTACCGACACTCCACAATCCAGCAGACACGATCCATATGGATTTTGCCCCCCCCCAGAATAACGAGACACAAGCTCTGTTCTCTGGTTCCAAACAAATGAATACTTTAATGGTAAACTCAGGCTGGTTATATACAGTTACAAAGCATGCTGCAGTAAGAAAATTACACAATAGGTGCTCAATACATATTCCTTTAGATAGTGACATTCTGGCACCGAATCTACAGGAGTTAATTACTACAGCTGTCAAGTCAGACGTTATGACTCTCACCTGCTATTCAATACACATTCCTTTGTAGACGTAATTGACATGCTAATCCACTACACCTGAAAGGTCAGACATCTGACCTTTCAGACTGCTAACACATATCTATCATCAATAAAACTTTCACACAATACAGTGTCATTGAGAGGTCCTTCAGAAGCCAGACATAATTAGCACCTCAACAGTATGTGTCCCCACATGAATGAATACTGTCCTATTGACCTGTTGGGTTCAGAATAAACCACCTGTAATATTTCAAGATATCCTGCAATACATGAATTATCATTACTGTCCCATCTCATGTAATCCGAGATATAATTTCTCAGTCATCTTATGCCCCTATTGGACATTAGATTAGATATTAGACCCAAGAGTCATTAGTGAAGCTGGCACAGGAGTACCCCACTTCCTTCAAAAGTCTCTGGGTATCACGGGCCATTCCGTTACAACCAATTTTTACAATCCGAAAAACGACAATGTTAAAAACGTCGTAAAAAATAGAGCATGTTCGAAAAATATTTTGGCCATTTTTTAGAACCCGAAACATGCTCTGAAGCCCACACGATAGTTTTTAATGACATTAAAAAAAACAAAAAAATTTTAGAACCCGAAAAACGGTTGTGTGTACGCGGCATCATTCTCCTATTCCACTCCTCCACTTATATAAATTGTCTATGTAATGTTGGATGAACATGGAACTATTGTTGTTAATACTATACTGTGAAGGATAGTGCCACTGTTCATGTGATATCATATTCATGTGATACATCCTCTTCAGTCAACTGTGTACACAGTAGTTTGTTTAGTGTGAAAGAAATTTTATTTCTATTGTATTTTGCGTGATGTATTAAAATGGTTAAATAAATCTTTGTTGGAAAGAAAATAGATTATAATTGACTTAATTGATAACAGATAATAGGTGCCAAAGATAACAGTCCCAGGTCTTGCAGGCTCACCATTCTCCAGCAGGCCTTGACCTGAAGATATCTCGCTCTGCAAGTGGATGAGATTGTCTTCAAAGCATTTCTCCTATCATTAATCCTCTCTCACCAGACATAATGTGAATTCCTCATTTATACTACACAGATCAACAACTAAACAGTCTTCCAGCCTTCCAAATTTGGGACGCTCCTCCAGAAGCTTCATTTATCATGTCTACGTGATTCTCTGTGGTAGTCAAGACTGTTGCTCTGTCAATTCTATTCTTGGCGTTAGTAAAAATCCAAATGAATGACTTGACACAAAGATTAATCTAGCATTACGCTGTTTATGAGCTAAATCCATGGCTCTTAGTAAAACCACAGCCTGGTAAATTCCTACAAAACCAGCGGTAACAAAAAGTTTATACTCAGACAATAAAAGTATAGGAATGCAAAATATGTATTAAAATATTTTAAATAGGGAGTAATCGGTTGAAAATATGTGTTATGCCGCGTACAGACGATCGTAAATTCCGACAACAAATGTTCGATGTGAGCTTTTTGTCGGAAATTCCGACCGTGTGTAGGCTCCATCGGACATTTGATGTTGGAATTTTTGTTCCCCAAATTTTCGGACAACAAAAGTTCTTGTCGGGAATTCCGATAGTCTGTATGCAATTCCGATGCACAAAAATCCTACGCATGCTCGGAATCATTGAACTTAATGTCGTAGTAGTGTTGTATGTGACCACGTTCTTGACGTTCAGGATTTTCCGACAAAATTTGTGTGACCGTGTGTATGCAACACAAGTTTGAGCCGACATTCCGTCGGAAAAAAATCCACAGTTTTGTCGTCGGAATTTCCGATTGTGTGTACGTGGCATTACTGTCAGTGGATGCAATAATAGTAACAAACAATGGTGTCAAAGGTCACAATAGTAGCCACCAGCATTGGTATCAGTGGTTGCAATAATAACCTCCATCATTGGTGTCACTGGCATACTATTAAAGTGTTACTAAACCCAGGGCTCTGCATTCACTATATCTGGTCTCACACAGAACATGGAAATGCAATTATTTTAGCAAACATAAACTGCTAAATATCTTTTCTCATCAGCAGTATATAGCAGTCTTGTGACTTATGTTAGTATTCAGCTGAGCAGTGCACTGGTTAAAGCTTGTAGAATAAGTTTTCATTCTGCTCTGACTGTCCTATAAGGCTGCATATCTCCTGACCCTCTGCCTAGACAATGCTGATTGGCCCTGTGATGATCACATGCCCCCCCCCCCAAAAAAAAACTCTCTAGCAAAACACATCAAACTGAGCATGTGCAGAGTGCCCCCCAATCCATCAGGAGATGGATTGGGAACAGTGAAGACAGGATCAAACAGCTTTTTTTTACACAGTGCACAGGATTAACCCCTTAGGTTCCACAGTGGGTATAACAAGTATGCTTTACTGCATATGCACACTGATTTTACTGTTGTAGGTCTAGTAACACTTTAGCCTTCCTCTCTATAACTGGTGATCATTGGAAGTATTGTTTGAGCCCCCTCCCGAATTCCATTGCAGTGCTTTAACCCCCATCATCTTATATTGTTGGTCAGAGATGTTAACCCAAACTCCCCACTTTTAACCCATTAAACTTGACTATGTATTACTGGTTAATGCTGTAACACACACCTTTGCATTTCTGTTAACCCCCTTTCACCCTCCAAGCCCATTTCTGGTCAGGGCTCTTACCCCACTCCCCATTGCTGCTGGGCAGTGCTGCAAAACCCCTACTTTTCCTTCAAACTGGATCTTAAAATTTGACAAATGCAATCATTTAGAAGTTGGGTGAAAGGTTTAATTCAGTAAAACACTTATGTACTTAAATAATACATTCTTTTAGAGGTCTACACATCAAACCAAAGATTAAGATGACTGAGTAGGAAAGAGGGACAGAGGGGCTTTGTTCCAAAAGAGGGAGAGTCACTTAGCCAGGAACAGCTGAGAGCTATGGGTCTGTGTAGAGTGCCTTGCAGCACTGTCAGTTAGTCTAAACAGGGATAAGTATTCCTGTTTTTGAAGAAGTGACAGTTATCTCTCAATGGCCCAGATTCAAAGAGATTTGCTCTTTTTTTGCGGAGGCACAGGGCAACGATTTTGCCCTGCGCCCCCGCAAATTTGCGCCGCTGCCCTCGATTCACGGAGCTCCGTAAATTGAGAGGGCGCGCCGGCAAAATTGCCCGGCGTAAGCGCGCGCAATGTAAATGATCCCGCCGGGGGTGGGAATCATTTAAATTAGGCGCGTTCCCGCGACGATCGTAAAGTGCATGCTCCGTCGGGAAACTTTCCCGACATGCATTGCGGCAAATGACGTCGCAAGGACATCATTTGCTTCAAAGTGAACGTGAATGGCGTCCAGCGCCATTCACGATTCACTTACGCAAACGACGTAAAATTCGAACGTCGCGACGCGGGAACGACGGGTATCCTTAGCATTGGCTGCGCCTGCTATTAGCAGGAGCAGCCTTACGCTAAGCACGCCGTACGGAAACGACGTAACTTGCGTACGCAGGGCCCGCGCAAGCAATTTGCATACTATACGCTGATCACAATGGGAGCGCCCCCTAGCGGTCAACGCAAGAATGCAGCCTAAAATCTGCGTGGCATAAGAGCCTTATGCCACGCAGATTTTAGGCTGCAGTCGACGTTACGATGTTCCTGAATCAGGAGCATTCGTAACGCCGGAGCAAGTGAGCACTTGCGCTGCGTAACCTATGGTTACACAGGCGCAATTGCTTCTTGAATCTGGGCCAATGAGATTAAAAATGTAGCCTTGTGCACAAGGAAGCTTTCAGGCAGCCAACATAAATTGCAAACATATTTCTATGCATCGGTGTGACTTTTGCAATGTATGCTGCACACCATTTAAACTCACACACTGGTGTAAATATCTTGATGTGCAATAGGCACACTCAGGGTCACCTGTGCACATGCATGAGTTTATACAAGCATGATGTATACCTGCATACAACTAGTGTACAGCCAGTCATTGCAATGGGTAGCTGTTAGACACGTGCAATTCATTTTGTAACAAAATAAAATGCGGACAAATTTTGCATCTTTCGGACATTCAGATGCATCCAAATGTCCGAAGAAAAAAAAAAAAGGAATTTCAACTAATACGAAAGAAATTATAGCGAAAATAACAAATGAATTCGACATGATTTGTTCATTCGCTAAAGCTCTAATGAAACAAAAGATCAACTCAGAGTAAATCTTAGTGCTGGTTCACACAGGGGCGACCTGTCAGGTGACTTAGCCACCTGACAAGTTGCTCTCTATGCATTGCAATGGATCCATTCCAATGGGAGCGACTCAAGTCCCTGTACTACTTTACGGTGACTATACAGAAGTCATTTTGCAAACCGCGCTGAAGTCACGCTGTATGGGGCGGCTTCAGAGTTGGATGACTTTGAAGCCGCCCCTGTACAGTCCAATCAGCTGATTAATTTTGTGCTGGAGGTTGGTTTACCGGAAAAGTGTGAAAGAAGGGTGTTGTAATGTATTTGATATAGAAAGAATACTGCACATACTATAAAAATTACTATACAAGGTGTGAGCTGCGACTCAAAAATGTTATACAACATAAATAGCAAAATAAGAAAAAGAGGAATCGCGCTAATGTTTAACAATGTAGTGTGCCCAATACACTATGGGCCACTGTAATATACCCAATATACTGAAAACAAATAAGGTTAACCACCAGTGGAAAAATATAAACAAATACGGTAATAAGTGAATAACACAGTTATGAAGGGTCAGAATCAATGAAGAAAAAGTCCAATCATATGCATGTGAAAGTGATCAGTGATAGCCTCAGTGAGAAATTGATCCACAGACGAACCAGACACAGTGATGACAGAAGCACCTCTACCACGATAAACACGGACTCTTACCAGAAGAATTGATCTCAAATGAGATCAAAAACAGCATAAACACATGGACTCCTTAGGTAGTATCACCAAATTCGAGCGGATCACGCCAGTGGGATTTCCTAAGTATTTGAGCATAGGAGAAAGGGTATTGTCATTGTGTGTGTTAAAGGATTCAATGAACAAATTACTTTCCAAACTATGAATTGTTATCACGAATATATATACATAAAAAGCTAATCATATATATATATATATATATATATATATATATATATATATATATATATATATATATATATATATATATATATATTGTAATAGTGAGAGGCTCTGTCCCTATGAAATTGGAGGTAAAAGGGACACAGGGTTTGCATATCTGCGGACCGTAAGACTACAGAGTGTAGAGTTTAAATGGAGAAAACTGCTCTGTCAGTTTTCTCCAGGTTTTGCTAGTTTAGAATGGGCCTCTGTAGTTTGAAGTTCCTTTAGAGTTATGGGTGGGACGGGATCTCCAACCCTGTGTCCAGGTCTTATGAATAGCCAGCAGGTTGTGTTCCCAGGTGCACACAGCCCATATAACGAGGGGCTGGTGAGAGCATAGTGGAGGAAGGTGGAGTGTGTGCAGCTTGTCACTGCTGTGGTATGAAGACAGTCCTGGGTGTGGAAAGCTGTCTGTGTGAGACTACATCCCCGGTGTGGGGGGACTTTGTGCCTGACGGACTGGGAGGCTGGTAGAGCTGAGGTTACTAGCAAGTCCAAGGGGCAGTGCCGGCCCAAGACATTGTGCTGCCTGGGACCAAGAATGAAATGCTGCCCCCCCCCCCCAGAAAAAAAATCACGCCAACCAAAAGGCCCCCACATTCATTATTTTATATCATGATAACTAAAGGGGACCCATCATGGCTCTATACATGTATAAAGAGGACCTGTCATTGCTCTATACATGTATAGGAGTATAAAGAAGACCTGTCATTGCTCTATACATGTATAGGAGTATAAAGAAGACCTGTCATGGCTCTATACATGTATATAGAGGACCTGTCATTACTCTTTACATGTAAAGAAATATCAAGAGGACCTGTCATGGCTCTATAAATGTATATAGGACTATAAAGAGTACTTGACATGGCTCTATACATGTATAAAAAAGTATAAAGAGAACCTGTCATGGCTCTATACATGTATATAGAGGACCTGTCGAGACTCTTTATGTGTAAAGGAATATAAAGAGGACCTGCCATGGCTCTATAAATGTATATAGGAGTATAAAGAGGACCTGTCATGGCTCTATACATGTATAAAGGAGTATAATGATGGCCTCTCATGGCTCTATAGATGTATAAAGAGGGCCTGTCATGGCTCTATACATGCATATAGGCGTATAAAAGGACCTGCCATGGCTCTATACATGTATCCAGGAGTATAAAGGGACCTGTGAATTGCCGGCGGCCACAATATCTTTTGCGCAAACTAATCAATGTACGCTAATTGTGTTTTTTTAAATTTTGGGGATATTTATTATAGCAAAAAGTTAAAAAATATATATATTTATAGCACACAAAATAAAAACCGCAGAGGTGATCAAATATCACCAAAAGAAAGCTCTATTTGTGGGGAAAAAAGGACATCAATTTTATTTGGGTAGCGGAGCTGGCAGAACGGGCTGGCGGGCATCAGTATGCTGCCCCCCTAAAAGTGCTGCCTGGTACCCATGGTACCACCCGGTCCCATCATAGGGCCGGCCCTGCCAAGGGGGCTAAAGGAAGTCCTGAAGTCTGGGAGACAGTGGGCTGGAGAATCCTATTGAGGCCATGTTTAGCAGGTAACTGCAAGGCAAAGTAAGCCTAGGAGCCAGGAGAACTGGAGAAGAACCCCTGCATGGAAAATGTGTCAACTTTCAATTTGTTTCCTTTTAATAAAAATGGACTGCCATGCCCTCAAACCTGACAACTGACTGCTGTGGACTCGCTGAAAAATGCATTAACCACTTGAGTTAAACACCCCCATTTCACAATATATATATATATATACACAAATTAATAGATTCGGTATAACGAATATCGACACACTATGGAAATAACGAATTATCCAAAAACAAATTAACGTAACATAATGAATACTGTATTTATCGGTGTATAACACGCACAGGCGTATAACACGCACTCTAACTTTAAGAGGGAAGTTTCAGGAAAAAACTTTCCACAGCCCCCTGCGTATAACACGCAGGCACAGTTTACCCTCTATTTTCAGGGTAAAAATGTGAGTGTTATACGCCAATAAATACAGTATATTGGAACTAAATTATGTATTTTTCGAAAGAAAATTTAACTAAACTAAGTTTTCTGTTGTGCACAAGTCTAGCAGCTGTACATTGCAGTTTTCTTTCATGGACATCTAATGCCGGAAAGCATCCATATGCATGAGGCCTTACAGTCACACAGTGAAATGAAAGAGTCTAATCCTTCTGTTAAAGCTTTGGGAATTGAGCTTTCTGTATGACGTACAGAAGACTCCAAATCAATGTCCACACAGATGCCAAACCGGTAAGATTCATCGGGAGGCTGACCACTTTTGCATATGCAGTCATAAAAAATAAACGCTTTAATGCCCAATTTACAGAAACAGGTCAGTATGTGACTGACAGATTTGTCATTATCATATTGGGGTGCAGCTTGCGGAGATCTAGACCCCAATTCTTGAGCCAAGTTTGTATGAACAGTTAAAAAAAAATCCTAGGTAACATATCCCAGGTAACATAAATTCTGCTACATAAAACATATAATAGTTTAATTTTACATTAATAAACTTTTATTTTTTTGTTACCTCCAAACAGCCATATGAAGTTGAACAGCTTTCCTTTAACCACTTGACACCCGCCCGCCGTCAAATGACGGTGGGCGGAATGCTCTATTGTTCTGACAGGATGTCATATGACGTCCTGTCATTTAAAGCCTCTAGGGCACGCGCGCCCGTCGCATCACTGAGAACCCAGTGCCCGGCGGCCGCGATGGCCGCCGGGCACCCGCGATTGGCCAGTAACTGAGCAGGGACGTGGAGCTCTGTGTGTAAACACAGAGCTCCACGTCCTGTCAGGGAGAGAGGAGAGCGATCTGTGTCTTTTGTACATAGGGACACAGATCGGTCACCTCCCCCAGTCACCCCCCTCCCCCCACAGTTAGAACACACCCAGGATACACATTTAACCCCTTCCCCGCCCCCTAGTGGTTAACCCCTTCCCTGCCAGTCACATTTATACAGTAATCAATGCATATTTATAGCACTGTTCACTGTATAAATGTGAATGGTCCCAAAAATGTGTCAAAAGTGTCTGATGTGTCCGCTATAATGTCGCACTCCCGAAAAAAAACCGCAGATCACCGCCATTCCTAGTTAAAAAAAAAAAAAAATCATTATGTCCCCTATTTTGTAGGCAATATAACTTTTGCGCAAACCAGGTTATTGCAATTTTTTTTTTTTTTACCAAAAATATGTACAATAATACGTATCTGCCTAAACTGAGAAAAAAAATATATTTTTTTTTTAAAAATGGGATATTTATTACAGCAAAAAGTAAAAAATGTGTTTTTTTTTCAAAATTTACGCTCTTTTTTTGTTTATAGCCCAAAAAATAAAAATCGCACAGGCGATCAAATACCACCAAAAGAAAGCTCTATTTGTGGGGGGGAAAAAAGAACGTCAATTTTGTTTGGAAGCCACGTCGCACGACCGCGCAATTGTCAGTTAAAGCGACGCAGTGCCGGAAGCTAAAATCTCGTCTGGGCAGGAAGGGGGTGTATGTGCACAGTAGGCAAGTGGTTAATAGTTGATTATCTCCAAACATACACTTGTTATTGTTGATTTATGAAAATGTGCTTTGGCTTGATATTATTTATCTTACAAAATTTGGACAATTTATTTAAATGTAAAAACAATATCAAATAGTGTGTTTATTCCGTAATAGGTACATATTGAGGCATTCTTTACCCTATTATGTCCGGCATTCCTCAATGTATTCAGTAGGAGCACACATGGTTGCTTAGTGACTATTGGGGGCATTATTTAAAACCCACCATTATCAGTGGAGTCTTCACAGTACTTGTTCAAATAGCATGCTCCGACCTCACATACTGTAATGATGAGAATCACACTTACCCCACATACTGTACTCAGTTTCAAGATTACAGAGAGCAAATGTTACCTTATCGCCATACATGGATATTTGACCAGCTCATCCATCATAAACTTCCTCCGTTATCTTGCTCCAGCACATGTAATCTTCTGTTACTTCACCTTAACAGAACTGGATGATGAGGAAGAGTGAGCAAAATATATCTGGATTCAGTTTGAGGTGGGTTCAGTGAACATTACTGAAGTTCGGAAGGCAATTTTGAACCCTATTAAAAATCAATAGAAGCCAAATGTTAAAAAAAAAATGCCCATTTTTTAGGCTAAAGCCCTGTACACATGGCCCAGAATCTCGTCAGGGAAAAAAACTTTTAGCTAGATTCAGATAGACTTAGGCTGGCGTATCAGTAGATACGCCAGCCTAAGTCAGAATCTGCGCCAACGCAAATTTAAGCGTATTCTGGTAACCAGATACGCTTAAATTAGGCTCAGATACGAGCGGCGTAAGTGTCTTACACCGTCGTATCCTAAAGTGTACTTTTAAGGCTGACCGCTAGGTGGAGCTTCCATTGCGGTCGGCCTAGAATATGTAAATGAGTAGATACGCGAACGTACGCTTGCCCGACGCAGTAGAGATACGCCGTTTACGTAACGCACTTTCAGGCCTAAAGTTATTCCATTAAATAGCTGGAATAGTAATGTTAAGTATGGCCGTCGTTCCCGCGTCGAAATTTGAAAATTTTACGTCGTTTGCGTAAGTCCGTGAATAGGGATTTTTTGTCATTTATGTCCACGTCGAAATCAATAGGACCGTGCGGTGTACTTTGCCGCAATGCACACTGGGATATGTATACAGACGGCGCATGCGCCGTTCGTAAAATACGTCAATCACATCAGGCCACCCCCAATTAACATAAAACACGCCCCCTCAGCCGAATTTGAATTACCCGCGCTTTCGCCCGCCCGATTTATGCTACGCCACCGTAACTTAGCAGGCAAGTACTTTGTGAATCATGTACTTGCCTCGCTAACTTACGGCGGCGTAGTGTAAATGCCGTACGCTACGCCGCCGCAACTATGCGCCCGCCATCCTGAATCTAGCTATTTGTGTACAAAAACTCCATTCAAAAGAACCGCCGTTCTTTTGAATGGAACGAACGCGGTGACGCCATCTTGCTACACCCTACCTATGCCTAGGAAGCTACCGCGCATGCGTCAAAGTCATTTCGAGCATGCACGGGTTTCCACGGTGACAGGTAAGTATACACACGCTCGGGTTTCTCTGTAGGAAAACACTGCCGAGAATCACGATGATAAAAGCTCTGCCAGCAGTTTTCTTGCTGGTTCTTGCTGAGAAAATCATGCGTGTGTACAAGGCTTAATAAGCAGGGGATTGTCAAACGAATGACATGGTGACAGGGCACTGTCCTATGGAAAAAGTGTTAAAAAAAATCCATTTGGTGAAGCAGTGATTTAATAATGTAATGTTTTAAAGGCAACCTTATGCTAGATTCCTTTTATTAACATTCCTACAAGGAAAACAAATGGCCTTTAACTCTTTCGCTGCCAGAACCATTTTTGCATGTTTAAAAAAATCATTTTAGGCCTGAAGATTACATAAAACCCCCAAACATTTTATATTTTCTGAAAGCAGATGCCCAAGAGAAGACAATAGTGGTAGTTACAATTTTTTATGTCACTTGATATTAACGAAAAGGTCTAGGAAATTCAAAATTCCAGTAAAAAACACACTAACGTGAACTTTTGGGCAAACAAATGCTATAAACTACCAATTTTTTTTTTGTAAATATAAAGGACGAGGTTGCACCGAGTAAATAGATACCCAACATGTTAAACCCTTGAAACCATTGCACCATTGAAATGACAACCACTTTCAGTACGATAAAAAATTTCTATAGGCAATGCTTCAAAAGTCCCCTATAGGTGATTTGTTTAGTGTTACAGAGGTGGTCTTGTGCTAGAATTATTGCTCCCACTCCAGAGTGCTTGGTGATATGTAACTTGTGTATTGCAATCAGATTTTTGCTTGTTTTATGTTGATACATGCGTATATATGTGTAGGTGGGGGCCTATGTGCTCGGGTGTATTTTCTTTTATGGCTGTTTGTCAAACCTCCAAACAAGAAAAATTCAGTTTGGGACCAAATTGGCAGGTAATCCCTAATGATCAGCACTCCTGGAGTTGAAGATAAAATCTGAGACTTTGGGCCAGATCCACAGCCAGCCGCCGTAACTTAAAAATTCCCATTTAAGTTACACTGGCTGAAAATTTCTACCTAAGTGCCCGATCCACAAAGCACTTACCTAGAAATTTTCGGCTGTGTAACTTAAATCTGGCCGGCGTAAGGCGTTCCTATTCAAATGGGGCGAGTCCCATTTAAATTAGGCGCGCTCCCGCGCCGGACGTACTGCGCATGCTCGTGACGTCATTTTCCCGACGTGCATAGCGCGGAATTACGTTACGCCGAGCTTCGTGAATCGCGCCGGCTCAAAAAAGTTGCGTCGGGAAAAAAAACGAGTTGCGGCGGGAAAAAAATAAATAAAAAGACAGCGTCGCTGGAAAGAAGGGTCTGCTTTTACAAGGTGTAAACAGTTTACACTTTGTAAAAGCAGCCCTAATTTTACAGATGCAACTTAAAACTTACGGAGAAAAAACGAAGCTGAAAAGCTTTGTGGATCTCCGTAAGTGCTAATTTGCATACCCGAGGCGGCATTTCGACTCGAAATGCCCCCAGCGGCGGATGCGGTACTGCATCCTAAGATCCGGCAGTGTAAGTCCCTTACACATGTCGGATCTTCTGTCTATCTCTTGGAAACTGATTCTGTTGATCAGTTCCAAGGATAGAAACAGGGATACGCAGGCGGAACAGCAGATCCGCCTGCGTATCTCTTTTGAGGATCTGGCCCTTTATTCCTACCATAAAATCACCAAATACAGGTGCACAAACACTTGGTTCTTCTACAGACTGTACATGGATGCAGTGTTTGTGCACAAGTGTTTGCTGATCATCTTTGACAAGTTGAGCATCCTATCATCATCCCTACTACAGTGGAACCTCGGATTGCGAGTAACATGGTTAACGAGCATTTCGCAATACAAGCACTGTATTTGTAAAAATCCTAACTCGGTTTGCAAGTATTGTCTCACAAAACAAGCAGGATTCAGGCCAAAGCGGTGTGCAGTACAGCGTTTGGCCTTGAGGGGGCGCCTGAGCCGAGTGTAGCCGAACGGCGCTGATCCCAGCTGATCGGCACCGTTCAGAAATGCTTAGAAAGACACAGAAATACTCCATCACCGAGCCTTTCCGAGGTTTGCCGAGGTCAGCCTAGCTGTCCTCAGGCCTTTACGGCTGTTTCCGAGGCTCTCCGGTGCCCCCCACTTCTGGCCACATGCGGTATTGCATGCCATTAAAGTCAATGCGGAACAAATTGTTTTTTGAGTTGGGACCGGCGCCCGCAGCTTGCCGCGATCCTGGGAAAAGGCTGCGGCTTTGGCCAAGTCATTGCGGCCTTTTCGAGCCTTTGCGAGCTGTGGGCAGGATTTTTTAGGCGAGGCTTCAGCCAAGTCCACGGCCTTTTCCCATGATCGCGGCAAACTGCAGGCAGGATTTATTAGGCGAGGCCACGGCTTCGGCCTAGTCTGCGGAGCGCCGATCCTATGGAAAAAAATAAAGATTTGGTCAAAATCTGAATCGATTTGCCCTTGCAACTTGATTCAAGATTCAAATCGATTTTTTCCCCAGCCCTAGCCCCCATCTGAAAATATACTGTGACCCCCTATCCGAAAATATACCGTGACCCCATCTGAAAATATACTGTGCCCCATCTGAAAATATACAATGACCCCATCTGAAAATATACCGTGACCCCCATCTGAAAATATTCTGTGACCCCCTATCCGAACATATACTGTGACCCCCATCTGAAAATATACTGTGACCCCCCTATCTGAAAATATACTGTGACCCCCTATCTGAAAATATACTGTGACCCCCTATCCGAAAATATACATGTCTCCACACACATGTTTCCACATAGTAAAAACACCTGGTCCCCACATATGTAACAGTCCCAATGATCATTTGCACACATTTGTCGGTGATCTCCTGCGCACATCTGTACATAATCATTTGCGTACATATGTCCGTGATCACACAAACCAATTATACACTTAACGGGAATTTCTTTACCAAAAAGATGTAGCAGAATACACTTTGGCTTAAATTTATGACAAAATTAGATTTTATTGTATTTCTTTTAAAATAGAAAGAAGAAAATATTGTTTTTTTTCCAAAATTTCTGCTCTTTTTTCGCTTATATCGCAAAAAATAAAAAACAGAGTCATGAATAAATACCACCAAAATAAAACGGAAAATTGTATACTCACCTTTCCGTAATTTTCCTTTCCTGACGCATCTTCATGGCAGCACACACTGGGTTGTGACTCCGCCCCCACAACCTGACAGGATTGGTTAGCTATAAATTCGAAGAGGAGACACCCGGCATCATTCTCCGTAAATATCATCATCATTGAACAACAGGGTGGGCAGCTGTGTGCTGCCATGAAGATGCGTCAGGAAAGGAAAATTACGGAAAGGTGAGTATACAATTTTCCGTTTTCCTGACGCATTCATGGCAGCACACACTGGGAAATAACTCGCTAGTCGGGCGGGTTCAATGCAAAAAGTTTTTTATTTTCTTATAGAGCCGAAGAATTGGCCCTGAAGATAGATCTGCCAAACTCGGAAGTCGCCAACAGAACGGCGTCCACCCTATAGTGGGTGATGAAGGTATGCCTGGAGGACCAGGTTGCTGCTCTGCAGATGGTCTCTGAAGAAACTCCACAATATGCTGCCCAAGAGGTAGCCACTGCCCTGGTTGAATGCGCTTTGATGCCCTCTGGGATCTCCAGCTGTTGAGCGGAATATGCTTTCCCGATCGCTTTAACTAGCCAAGAGGCGATGGTTCGAGAGGAGGCTGCCTGACCTCGTCTGGCTCCGTGAGGTATAATCAGGAGGGCGTCCGTTGATCGAAGGTGGATAGTGGCCGACAGGTAGTTAGAAATTGCAGACTTAATGTCCAAGGCATGCGGTTCACCATCTTCGTTAGAAAGACATGGCAAGACGATGTCCTGGCCGTA
The DNA here is from genome assembly GCF_905171775.1 of Rana temporaria. Taxonomy (NCBI): domain Eukaryota; kingdom Metazoa; phylum Chordata; class Amphibia; order Anura; family Ranidae; genus Rana; species Rana temporaria. The sequence continues at coordinate 329,615,411 of NC_053493.1, forward strand.
ATGGAAGGCCGAAGTAACCTTGGGAAGGAAGCGATCCGAAGGCCTTAGTATTACCCTGTCGGGCAGGAAAACTAAGTATGGCTCTTTCGACATGAGAGCTTGCAACTCCGACACTCTCCTAGCCGAAGCAATGGCAATGAGGAAGGTCAATTTCAGGGTCAGGTCCCATAAGGAGATTGAGTTGAGTGGGAAGAAGGGAGGATTGGACAGCGCCTCCAGAACTACTGAAAGATCCCAAGCCGGAAAGGATGGTTTTCTGGGCGGCCTAATCTTAATACATGCCTTCATGAACTGTATTATCAACGGGTGTAGGGCCCATCTAGTGCCCGTTTTGGCCGACAGAGCGGAGATTTGTACTTTCAGGGTGCTTGAGCTCAGGCCTTTGTCAATTCCTGTTTGCAGGAATTCTAGGATTTGGTAAGGATCCGGAGAGGCGTGATTCCAACCTTTGAGTTGTGCCAAGTGGGCGAATCTTTCCCAAACTCTGGTGTAGACCGTGTTTGTGGTGATCTTCCTGGCCTGCATTAAGGTTGCTATACCTGCCTGGGAGCATCCTTGTTCTCTAAGCCTAGCCCTCTCAACCTCCAGGCTGTCAAGTGGAGTCTGTCCGGAGCCGGATGGAGGAGCTGACCTTGGTGAAGGAGGTCTGCTGAGACCGGTAGGTGGATTGGAGGTCGGGTATTGAGCTGCAGGAGAGTCGTGAACCACGGTCTCCTTGGCCAGAATGGTATTATTGCGATCACTGTGGCCGATGACCTTCGGAGCCGGGATAGGAACCTTGCTATCAAGGGAGTTGGGGGAAAGATGTACCCCAGATTGAAGTCCCATGGGTGAAGAAGGCAATCTGTCCCTTCTGCTGTCGGAAAGGGTACTCTGGCAAGAAACCTTGGACATTTGGCATTTACTGGTGTTGCCGCTAGGTCGATCTCTGGAGTCCCCCATGCCTTCGTCAGAATGGAAAACTCCCGTAGGTTTAGTGACCACTCGTTGTTTGAACGAAGTTCCCTGCTCAAGAAGTCGGCTAGCGTGTTCTGTGCCGCTGGAACGTAAACTGCTCTCAGGTCTAATAGGTGAGCCTGTGCCCATTCCATTATGGGGTGAACCACTTCTAGTAGAGTGTGGCTTCGGGTACCGCCCTGTCTCTGGACATACGCTACCGCTACTCTGTTGTCCATCTGGATTAAAACGGACTTCCCCTGTAGCAGAGGCGCGAAGGCTAAGAGGGCCTGGATCGCAGCTCGGAGCTCCAGTATGTTTGAAACTGTGCCCCGAGCAGGGAAGAGCCACGGTCCCTGGGCTGTCTGGTCCTGGTAGTGGGCCCCCCAGCCCTTCTCGCTGGCATCTGATGTCACAATCTCCGGGCTCGGAGGAGCTATAGGTCTGGATCTCCTGAGGTTGGAAGGATAAGTCCACCACAGAAGAGCGTGTTTCACTCGGCTGGGAATCCTGATGCGTTGGTGCATTGAAGCTCCGTCCCATTGTTTCAAAAAGATATTCTGGAAGGCTCTCATGTTCCATTGGGACCACTGTATCATGGGAATGGTTGAAGACATCGAGCCCAGTATGCGAAGGCAGGTTCTGGCTGACACGAGCTTGGAGGACAGTAGGTTCCGTACCTTCTGAACTAGAGGTTCCACCTTTTCTAGGGGAAGCTGTACCCTGTTCCGTTTTGTGTCCAATTCTGCCCACAGGAATATCATCACTTGTGAAGGTTGAAGGCTGCTCTTCCGCCAATTGATCAGCCAGCCGAAACCCTGAAGGGCAGAGATCAGGATCTCCCGCTGGAGGAGCAGAGTCTCCTGGCTCGCTGCTAAAAGCAGAATGTCATCCAGGTAGTGATGCACGCGAAGTCCCTTTTCCCTGAGGAGTGCTATGAGAGGTAGGAGGACCTTTGTGAATGTCCTGGGTGCCGAAGAGATGCCGAACGTTAGGCATCGGAATTGGAAGTGCTGTTGGCTGATGGAGAAGCGTAGAAACTTCTGGAACGCAGGATGAATTGGCACATGGAGGTAGGCGTCAGAAAGATCCACCGACAGCATCCAATCCCCTAGATTCACTGCCAGAAGGATAGATTGAAGACTTTCCATCTTGAAAGCTTCTATCTGGATACTCCTGTTGAGTCGCTTGAGGTCCAGAACGGGCCGAAGGTCCCCTGACTTTTTTCGGACCAAAAATAGAGGGGAATAGAATCCCCTGCCTCTTTGGTGCGAAGGAACTTCTATGACTGCTCCCTTTAGAATCAGCTCTGAAACATATTGGATGAGAAGCTTCCTTTTGTCCGGAGAAGATGGAATCTTGGTGGGTTGGAAGACGGTGTGGGGCAATGCCCCCATAAAATTCCACTTGTGACCCTGATCGATCGTGGAAAGAGTCCATGGGTCCTTTATGTGCTCTGACCAAACTTGCGCAAAAGCCCTGAGCCTGGCGCCCACCTGAGCTGGATGGGCAGGCAAAGCTTCAAAAAGACTTTGGTTGGTCCCCCCCCCCCCCGGTAATGGCCTTGTTCTTCTGGGCCTTTGCAAAGGGAGGGCGAGTAGTTCTCCAATCTCTCCTAAACTCCCTGCCGGGGCGATAGGTTCTGGCCTCCCTGTATCTCTCAGGCAGATTACGCCTGAAGGTAGGATTCCTCTGAGGCTTGGGCCTTCTGTCCGAGGGAATGAGCCCCGATTTTCCTCCAGTGACCTTGGAGATCGCTGAGTCCAACTTAGCGCCGAACAGGTTTGTGCCATCGTATGGAATTTTGCACCAATTTGACTTCGATGCTGTATCGGCGACCCAGGGCTTCAGCCATAAGGCTCTGCGGGCCATCACTGAGGCTAACATGGATCTAGCCGAGGAGCGAATGGCATCTACCGAAGCCCCTGCCACAAAGTCGCCAGCCAGTCTGATTTCCTGTAAAGTGGATATCACCTCCCCCTGATCGGTACCTTCCAGGATGGCCTTCTCAGCATTGGTTGCCCATGTGGAAATGGCTCTGGCGACAGCCGCCGTGGTAATGGCTGGTCTGCATGCTCCCCCTGCCGTAGAGTATGTCTTCTTTAGCTCCAAATCAATCTTGCGATCGAGGACATCTCGGAACGAGACCGCGTCTTCTATGGGCAGCGTGACATGCCTAGCAAGTCGCATTAGAGATGAATTAACGATTGGAGCGTTGATGAGGGAGGAAACCTTAGACTCCCTTAGAGGTTATAACTTAGCTAGTTTATTGGACAGACCAGGCCGCTTGTCTGGTTTTTCCCACTCGTCTTTGATGAGGTCCTCTAATTCCTCAATGAAGGGGAACAGCTCGGGGTCCCTCCTTAATTCTGGAAAGTATTTCCCCACCTTCGGGGGATCCGCTACAGGTTCTTCCCAGCCAATGGCATCCTTGACAGAGCGTGCAAAGGGTTCGACCAAGCTAAAATCGAACCCTGACATCATCTCCTGTTCCTCAAGATCGGGAGGGGCTCCTGTTAGCTGGGAATACGGACTAAAGGCCGAAGAGGTGCCCGGAGTGGGGTCATCGCAGGCTAGCGGGGCCACGGCCCAGGCTGCTTCCTGTGCCGGCTCTCTTGGACGGTCAGAAGCGACTCTAACATCCATCTCCCTTTCCTTCGTTGCTTCATTAAGGCAAGAGTGACAGGCTAGCTTCCCTGGCATTGCAGTAGCACCGCATACCCAGGACGGGCATGATAACGTTCACGGTGCGATGATGGAGACCGTCTGCGGTGGGACCGGCTGCGACGGGAACGGCTGTGGCGTGATCGGCTATGCCTTGATCGGTGGTAACGGGAGGATGATCTTGACCGACTCTTGTGAGACCTCCTGCTCGATACATGCCTGGATCTCTCCCTGCACGTGGGCTTGCGTCTCTAGGCCTGGTGGGACTGCAAAACAAAGCAGTGTTCAGTGGCCGGCTCTCTTTTTTCTCTTCAGTACTTACCCGTCAAATGATGGCCTCCATACCTCGTTTGCTGGTAGTGGTCTGCTAGGGCAGTGGGCTCCATGGAGAAAACAGCAGCAGATATGGGCAGCTGTAAAAGCAAAAGAATGGTTAAAAAGGGTAGAAAGGATAAGATGAGGTGAGCCTGGCAGAGGAGAAGAGCTAGGTACCTTGAGGAGAAATTTGAAGGAAAAATGGCAGAGCAGCAGCTTGGGAAAGGGAAAAAAACAAAAAAAGTCGCTTTTCAAATTTGGCGCCGCCGTCGCGGCGCTGATGACGTCATCACGCATGCGCAGTAGCGCCGCGCGCGTCCCGTCGCCATCTTGGATGAGGGCGAGTAGGAGACTGCCGCATCATCAGAGCGCTGCGCTCATGCACAGAGCAGACGGGAAGCGCTGAGAGCGGAGGGGAAGCATGGGACAACACAGCCCAGCAAGCCTCCGAGGGAAAAAAAAGGTAGAAATGTTTAAAAACTAATTGAAAGCATCCATACAATGCATTGAAGGCACATATACAGGCATATAGATAATGAAAAGGCATACAGGAAGAAGGCTAGGCACAAATACCTGAAAAATAGGGAGACCCACTGCCAGATTTCTAAGCTCATTTAGAGCTTGTGTGATGCCAGGAATTTTGCCGGGATTTAGCCCCTGAGACCACCAGAGCGGGGATCCCCCCATATAGCTCTATTAGAGACTGTACAGGGGGGACTTCCAAACAGGAGAGGCTGAACCTGCTGGGGCGATAGCGGTAGGAGGCAAGCTGTACGTCCACGTCCTTGTCAGGTGAGGATAAAAAAAGAGAATGATGCCGGGTGTCTCCTCTTCGAATTTATAGCTAACCAATCCTGTCAGGTTGTGGGGGCGGAGTCACAACCCAGTGTGTGCTGCCATGAATGCGTCAGGAAAACTATATTTGTGCAAACAAATTGATAACAAATGTATTTGGGTACAGTATATTAAAGTGTATTCGTACAGTTTGTACTCCTGCGCTGACCTTAAAATATAAATGAATATGTATATATCTGTAACATTCATACACCAGCTCTTGTGAATCGTTATCTCTAAATCTGTGATACATTCACATATATAGAAACAAAATGTAAAAATTATATAAAACACAAAATATATGAACCCCTACTCCCCTGCAAACTCTTCAGCGCGTCTGCGCTATTAATCAATAATAAAAAAATGAAAATACCGAACTATAAATACACTAAATAGTCCAGTGCAATCGTGCATTAATACAATGTCCTCAAAAAGCATGCCTCCAGTAAGTGCAGGAATTTGTGCCTTGCTGCAAAAAAAAAAATGTGTGACTTTGCCACCTTATAGTGTCACCATCACCTCCTATTGCGCTATGCTCTCACCAGATTCAAAAAGGTAAACTGCATATAATCATATGGTGTGCGGTTTCCTCTTCTGGTTCCCGAATCTCTGCGCTCCAACTCTCTATGGGTTCTCTTATACTCCCAAGAAGAAAAAAGGCCCATATGGTGTAGTACGTTTTAACAAGTTTTATTCATGAAACATTAAAAACGAATTTTACACTCACATGTTCCTGTGCTCAAGCCGGCACTAGCCTGTCCAGCGTCACTGCTACCTTCCCGCCGTGCGTTCCAAGCCTTAACCGTGGTGCGTTCCAGCGGACGAAAATGCCTGTGCGGTATCGTTCCAGGGGTCAAGGATCGTGTGGCGTGAAAAAGATGTGTGGTACCCCCGCGTCTCGACACGTTTCGAATACTTAGATTCGTCCTCAGGAAGCTACCGGTGTACCCCTTGAATGGCTATTTATGCCCTAAATCTTACTGTGTCCAATTGCTTGATTACTCGAGACCGGAAGTGATGTCGTCGAAACCGGAACCGGAAGTGATGTCGTCGAAAACGGAAGTGGTCAAAACTGGAACCGGAAGTGATGTCGTCGAAACCGGAAGTGCCGCTAGCGCCATTTTGCAAATGGTAAACAACAGCTGTAGTCTATGCCTGACTACTCGCGACCGGAAGTGATGTCATCAAAACCGGAAGTGCCGCTATCGCCATTTTACAAATGGTAAACAAGAGCTGTAGTCCAAGCCTGATTACTCACGGCCGGAAATGGCGTCGTCGTCACCGGAAATGCCGCCGGCGCCATTTTGGAACTGGTAAACCACAGCTCTAGTCCATCCAATACAGGAAGTGTCGCCCGCGCCATTTTTGTTGTGGTATGGCAAGTGACTGTGGACAAACCTTACATTCATATGTACCTTTGCTTGACTTAAAAATACTTAGTGTGGTGTGTGACCACCATAACTAAAATTAAATATAAATAAAAAATAAAATACAATAAAAATTGTTTTGTGGGTTAATAACTTCATGTGGATGTACTAGTATCGTTTATGCACCCCTGCATCAAACTTTTTAAAATTTGATTTTTTTATCATTTTGTTTATTACTATGTATGTATACATGTGTATCTGTTGGGATGAGAAACATTCATATAAAATAAAAATAAAAATAAAATAAAAATAAAATTAAAAATAAAATAAAAATAAAAATGAAAATAAAAATAAAATTAAAAATAAATAAAAATAAAAATGAAAATATAATATATAAAAATTCCCCAGATACGCATGTACACAAGATATCTCTCTAATAGTTTTCCAAGAAACAGTTAAAGGAGTAGTCTGAAGCTATCTTTTTCTGTGGGAAAAAGAGCATCACAAAAAGTTATAACACATTTAAATATACTCACGTTTTCCTTATGGTCTTCTTCCCGGTCTTCTCCTCGTTTTTGTCTCCGGCCGGAAGCTGGGTCTATTGATGACGCTCGACATCGATTTCCTCTTCATCCGTCGCCATCTTCGCCCGGTGACTCAGCGATCCCAGGAGTCACCGCGGGCTGCGCCTGCCTCCCCGCCCGGAGTCGAACACTCCCCCTGAATTAATTAATTCCTGTATGTGCTGAGCTGAGCTGCCATAGGCTCAGCTCAGCAAACGCCTATTGGAGCGCTGTCCTCCAATCAGCGGTTACGTACCGCGCATGCGCACGGCTGCCAATCGAAAATCGAGGGATATTCTATTTCTCAATGCGGGTGCCGAAATCTCATTGGATCTCGGCAATCCAATCCAAGAGGACGTTTTTTAAGAGGCGGGGATAGGGAAATAGGTGAGAGAGGAGGGGGCGTGAAATATTATAATTTAGGGAGGGGGCCGAGCGGGGGAGTTACAGGGGGAGGGAAGGAGATTACAGGAAGAGAGGGAGGGAGAGCCAGCGTGACCAGGAAGTATGTCAGTCGTGCGTGACCTGTACGCCTCGATGTACGTTTCGTGATTGCCACGTCATCAGGAAGCTCTTTGTTGTATTTATCATATTATTTATATTTATTCATCACCACTACGGTCACCTTTTTAATATTTATTTGTATTGTTATTTACACACATATGTGCTAGCGCCTCTTATTTCTCACTCAAGAGATGATCAAATACCACCAAAAGAAAGCTCTATTTGTGGGGAAAAAAATTATAAAAATATAAATTGGGTACAGTGTTGTATGACCGCGCAATTGTCATTCAAAATGCGTCAGCGCTGAAAGCTGAAAATTGGTCTGGGCACAAAGGGGGTGTACAGATAGAATGAGAACTTAAAAAGGTCTATCAAACTGCAGGTAGGATCAATATTCTTGGCAATGATCTCCAAAGCCCTGGAAGTTTGAATCGAAAATATTGAAGCAGCAGTATTGAACGATCTTGGTAAAACTGAGATTTTAATAGATGTGAGATACTTCTACTGCAGGTGATATGGGTGTTTATGTTAGCTCTATTGTGGCTGCAGCAGACACCAGTTAGGCCCCGTACACACGCTCGGACCAAACCGATGAGACTGGCCGTCGGACCGTTTTCATCGGTTCACCTCTGAAGTGGCCGTACGGCCTGATATGTGTACACACCGTCAGTCCAAAATCCGATCGGGTCAGAACGCGGTGACGTCAAACACACGAATCGCTGAATAAAACGAAGTTCAATGCTTCCAAGCATGCGTCGACTTGATTCTGAACATGTGCGGGTTTTGAACCAATGCTTTTCTGTACTAACCATCGGTTTGGTCCGATGGGGCAGCGGTCCATCGGTTCGCTTTTGAAGCATGTTTATAAATTTTGGACCGAAGGAAAACAGACCGATAGCCTATACACACGGTCAGTTTGGTCCAATGAAACTGAACTTCGGTTCATTCTCATCGGACCAAACCGACCGTGTGTACGGGGCCTAAGTGTTCCCACAACTACAAGTTTAACAGATAAGAGGTGAATGGTGCGGTGCTGCTTGCAACTAAAGTGGACAAATGTAATACACGTGCAATATAAAATGAAAACTCTGCAACCTCTGCAATAATGAATCAAAGTATTGTGCAAATAGAACAATAGTCTTCCAATATGTAAATGTAAATGTGAATGATGTTGCGCTGTTTACAAGTGAAATGGATCAACTCAATGTAATACACGTGCAATATTAAATAGAATATATGTGCAAATTCTGAAAAAAAAATGCAAACAAATCAATAAAAACTGTGCAAATGTAGCAATAAATTAAACTTGCAAACCAATGCTAATTTTACATATACATAAATATTCACTAATAAATCAAATAGTGTGACTTCCTTCAATCTATATTAGATTGGACAGTAAATGAAATCCGGTGTTCTGTGTTGAAGTTCATATAGATTGTTAAAAAGCCTCTTATATTCTTTCTCTCCTGTCACCTTTATATAAGTGATTGCTTCAACGTTGTCTGGGACTATACAACCACTGGCAAAAAGTATGGAATCACCACTCTTGGAAAATGATCATTCAATTAATTGTGTAGAATTTTTTTTTTATCACAGACACGCCTCAAAACTATTTTCATTTAACAATCCAACCTTCTGGCTTTAAAGGGGTTGTAACACCTTTTGTGATGAAGCAATCCCCCCCCCCCCATTTTCTGGCAGGTGTGATCGGAAAACATCAAAGATCATTGGGTCTTAAGCACTGTAGGGTTCTGACATTTTTGGAGATTTCTCAAGCACAAGGGAACATGCTTTGTTCCGACAAAGCTTCCGATTTGTGGAAAAAGAAATGGACATTCTCCAGACGTACGTGAACACCCTTTTGCAGCAGAAAGCAATAAGGACAGTTCCGTGTTCCACAAGAGTTTACTCATCTCTTTTTCTGGTTCAGAAAAAGTCAGGAGACTGGAGGCCATTAATGGACCCGAAAGTGCTGAACAAATATATTAAGAAAAAAACAGTTTAAAATGGAGTCTTTTCAGACAATCCTAACAGTGGTGTAGTCGGGGGATGGGCTCCTCTTGATAGACTAAAGCCCCATACACACTATCAGTTTTCCTTTTTACCAAAACCATGTAGTGCAAGGGCCTGCCTAATTGCATACAAATGAAAAAACTTCATTTTAAAAAACGACGTAGCATACACACCATCGTTTTTTTCCAAAAGCTCTAGCAAAGCGTGGTTACGTTCAGCACGTACGACGGCACTCTGTTCCATTCAAACTCGCGTTCTAACTTGCTTCTGGGCTTGCGCGGGATTAAAAACGTTGTTTTAAACGTTGATTTAGCTACACACGGTAATTTTTATGACACAAAAAACTACGTTTTAAAAAAAGACATAAAAAATTGAAGCATGCTCAAATTTTTTTTTTTTGTCGTTTTTCAGAAGACATAAAACAACGTTTTCCCCACACACGGTCATTTTAAATGACGTTTTTAACCACTTGCTTACTGGGCACATATACCCCCCTCCTGCCCAGGTGAAATTTCAGCTTCCAGCACTGCGTCGCTTTAACTGACAATTGCGCGGTCATGCGACGTGGCTCCCAAACAAAATTGACATCCTTTTTTCCCCACAAGTAGAGCTTTCTTTTGGGGGTATTTTATCACCTGTGCGGTTTTTATTTTTTGCGCTATAAACAAAAAAGAGAGACAATTTTGAAAAAAAATACAATATTTTTTACTTGTTGCTATAATAATTATGCCAATTTAAAAAAAAAACACATTTTTTCCTCAGTTTAGGCCGATACGTATTCTTCTACATATTTTTGGTAAAAAAAAAAAAAAAAAACGCAATAAGCGCAAAAGTTATAGCGCCTACAATATAGAGGACAGAATTATTATTTTTTATTATTTATTTATTTTTACTAGAAATTGCAGCGATCAATTTTTATTGGGACTGCGACGTTATGGCGGACACATCGGACACTTTTGACGCCATTAACATTTATACTGCGATCAGTGCTATAAATATGCACTAATTACTGTATAAATGTGACTGGCATTGAAGGGGTTAACACTAGGGGGTGAGAAAGGGGTTAAATGTATTCCCTGCATAGTGTTCTAACTGTGGGGGGAGGGGGGTGACCGATCTGTGTCCCTATGTACAAGGGACACAGATCGGTCTCCTCTCCAGAGACAGGACGCTGTCTCTGTGTGAGCCGGCAATGAGAGATGATCTCATATGTTTACATATGAGATCATCTCTCATTGGCCACACAGATCGCATCGCAAACGGCCACTCTGATTGGCCGTTCGCGGCGATCTGTAATTGGCTGTGTCCAAGGGACACGGCCAACACAGAGTTTCCCCGCTGCGCGCTCTGGAGCGCGCGCAGGGAACGCCCAAAGGGGCGGACGTCAATTGACGTCTAGTTGGATTTTCAGATCCGCGCTGTAGCCGTCATTCGGCTATAGCGCGGGTCTCAAGAAGTTAAAAACAATGTTTTTTTTCATCACAAAAAACGACCGTCTGTAAGCGGCATTAAGGTTTGACCTCATATTACATGGTTTTGGTAAACCTGAAGAGAAAAACCTGCAGGAAAACTGACAGTGTGTATGGGGCTTCACTGGATGAGTATTCTCATGTGCCAATCGATCTGCATTTCCAAAGATTCTTACTTTTAGTAATCTGCCTTCTCTTTGGTTTAACACAAGGCTCCATAACTATCAAGCAGTCCAAGTGGATGCTCTCAGGTTTAGAGTGGCCTTTTTAAACAGTCTATGCCTTCCCTCTGATGCTCATCTTCCTAAAGAGCTCGATGCGGGAGAATGTCCTGGTGTTAGCGGTGAACCAGGATTGGCCGAAGCACCCATGATTCCTTGAATACCTGAACATGAGGGCTACTCTACCATCACCTGTGAGGCAGGACCTTCCATCACAAGTGCCCATATTCCACCCAGCACAAGAGAAGATCAGAATGACTGCCGGGATCTTGAAAGGCAGAGGTTTGTAGATCTAGGTTGTTCGCGGAGAGTTGTGGATACTCTCATGAGGTCCCGTAGGAAGAGCACATATAGTGTGTATAACAGAGTATGGCTAAAATTTCTTGACTTTACCGCCTTTGAAAATTTCAAGTTTGCCATATCTTGCAGTTTCTTCAAAATGGTCTTGAGCGCAAGTAGTGGATAACCAACAAAGCTAACGCCTCCCAGAGCCAAATGGAATCTTTTGATAGTTCTGCCCTTCCTGTCTTCCACTAGGTTTACTCAAGAAGTTTTTCTATGGGATCTCATGTTGAAAACAGCATTTATAGTGGCAGTAACATCAGCTAAAAGTCTTTTAGAATTGGCTGCCTTGGGGTTTTATGTCCCGTACACACGATCGGAAATTCTGTCAGCAAAAGTACGATGTGAGCTTTTGAACGTGTGTATGCTCCATCTGACTTTTTCTGTCAGAATTTCCGCCAACAAAAGATTGAGAGCTGGTTCTCAAATTTTCCGACGGAAAACATTTCTATCAGAAAATTCGATCATCTGTAGCAATTCCGACGCATGCGCGGTAGCATTGAACTTAATTTTCTCGGCTCGTCGTAGTGTTGTACGTCACCGCGTTCTTGACGGTCGAAAGTTCAGAGAAATTTTGTGTGACCGTGTGTATACAAGCCAAGCTTGAGCGGCATTCCATTGGAAAAAACATCCAAGGTTTTTCCTACGGAAAATCCGATCGTGTGTACGCGGCATAAAGAACAATTTACACCTTTCCTGGCTGACAGTTTCCATTAATTTCCATTTGAGGCAAGGGATTGTTTAACTTTTTTTTTTTTACAGAAGATGGGCAGATCAGTCTGTTGGATGTGGGAAGACTATATCCAGTTTCAAATCACCAGACCATCGGTTTGTGATCTGGGGGGGGGGGGGTGCCAAAGCTTCAAGCAGAGTAATAGTGTCCTGGTTGGTGAAGGTTATCATGCTGGCGGACAAGGGGTTGGCGATCCTAAAAGAGATAACAGCGCACTCTACAAGAAGTGTTTTAACCACTTCCCGACGGCCATACGACTTTATACGGCCGCAGGGTGGTTGTAATTCTCTGACTCGCCGTCTTTTTATGGCCTCCGCTCTTCCTGGCCACTGGGGGGGCGTGCGAGCGCGCCGGCGGCGCGCGCGTGTGCCAGCCGCATCACTGAGATGCCGATGCGTGTGCCTGGCGGCCGCGATGTCCGCCAGGCACCCGCGATCGGCGGTTACAGAGACAAGGACGTGGATCTGTGTGTGTAAACACACAGATCCACGTCCTGTCAGGGAGAGAGGAGACCGATCTGTGTCTCTTGTACATAGGAGCACAGATCGGTCACCTCCCCCAGTCAGTCCCCTTCCCCACAGTTAGTAACACTAGGCAGGGTACACATTTAACCCCTCCCTCACCCCCTAGTGTTAACCCTTTCAATGTCAGTCACATTTATACAGTAATTAGTGCATATTTATCGCAGTATAAATGTGAATGGTGTCAAAAGTGTCCGATGTGTCCGCCATAATGTCGCAGTCCCAATATCGCAGTATAAATGTGAATGGTGTCAAAAGTGTCCGATGTGTCCGCCATAATGTCGCAGTCCCAATAAAAATTGCAGATCGCCGCCATTACTAGTAAAAAAAAATAATAATAAAAAATAATAATTCTGTCCCCTATTTTGTAGGCGCTATAACTTTTGCGCAAACCAGTCGCTTATTGCGATTTTTTTTTTTTTAACCAAAAATATGTAGAATACGTATCGGCCTAGACTGAGAAAAAAAAATAGAAAAAAAATTAAGCTATTTATTATAGCAACAAGTAAAAAAATGTTTTTTTTTTCAAAATTGTCGCTCTATTTTTGTTTATAGCGCAAAAAATAAAAACCGCAGAGGTGATCAAATACCACCAAAACAAAGCTCTATTTGTGGGGAAAAAAGGACGTTTGTTTTGGAGCCACGTCGCACGACCGCGCAATTGTCAGTTAAAGCGACGCATTGCAGAATCGCAAAAAGTCCTCTGGTCAGGAGGGGGGTATATGTGCCCAGTAAGCAAGTGGTTAAACTCACGAGCGGCAGCTTGAAGAGTCTCGCCAGCAAATATATGCTAGGAATAAACTTGATTCTACATACATTCGTTCATTTCTCATTATCAAATAGAACCAGCAGCGTTGACAACTGTCAAGTTGGGAAAATAGTTATTGCTTCAGCTACTGGCCATAATTAAAGTTTTTTTTTTTTTTTTTTTAGTTCTACATTATCCAACCCTTATACAAGTATTTCCCAGGTGTGTGCTGGTATGGAGCCCTCAGAGAAAATGGAAAATAGTTTTTCATACTTAACACAATTTTCTTGTCTTAAAGAGCTCTATATCAGGACAAACTCCCACTCAGTGTAGAAAAAACTAATTACATAATGTCGTGCTAGGTGGGGGGTTCAAATTTATGAGTCATGGTCTTGATTAGTGCAGGGAGTGAACGTGACTGTCAGGAAAGGAAAATTGCAGTAAGTATGAAAAACAATTTTCAGTTTTCTCTACAAAACTCAAACTTTAAAATTGTTAATCAAGTCTCAGCTGCAAAACCAAATCCATCCACTAGATGGCACTTTGTGACATTACCATAGCAAATAAAAACCTTTGTCTGTGAAGCTTTCTGAATTAAGTAGCAAAATGAGATCGGCAGAAAAATCTTTAAAAAAATAAAAATGTGTATCCCCTAGATGTGCAGAAATTACAATATTTATCACAGGTATGTATGTAGGGACCACAATATACTTAGGACTTCATATACTGTACAATCACATCAGTCTCTGCGAAACAGCTTACATTCTTAAGAATTCCTCCTATCTCATATTTATATACATACACACATATTGGGGTCAATTTAGACAGATTCCAATTACCCTACCAGCATGCATTTGGAATGTGACATGAAACTGGAGTACCTGGAGGAAACCTGTGTAAGCGCAACGGAAAGCATGCAGATAGTGTCCTGTGGGGGGATTCATACCAAGGACCCCAGTGCTGCATGGCAGAAGAGCCAACCCCTAAACCACTGTGCTGATCTTCATGGACTTCTGAAGAAGATGAAGATTGACCTAATTCTTGTAAAGTGTTACCCCACCACTCCTCTTGCTCATTGCACTTTTTTATTTTATTTTTACTTATCTATCATAATAAATGTGAGATATTTCATTACAATGCAGATGTCAGAGATTATGAGGCTAATTTACTTAAGAGATAAAACGTTAACCTCGCATTACAGATTTTTTTTTTTGCAAAATGAATGGCATTAAAGCGGAGCTCTACCCTAAAAGGGAACTTCCGCTCATCGGAACCTTCCCCCCTCCGGTGTTACATTTGGCACCTTTCAGGGGGAGGGGGTGCAGAAACCTGTCTAAGACCGGTATTTTCACCCATTTCAGGCCATACAGTCTACGGGTAGACTGCTGGCAGAAAGTCAGCTCCCGTTCCGCCCGTTGTGTTCTGGGAAACACGCGGCTCCCAGAACACAGCGGGGACCAGTGAGCATGGTGCAGTGCGACTCACGCATGTGCCGTAGGGAACCGGGCAGTGAAGCTGCAATGCTTCACTTCCTGGTTCCCTCACTAAGGATGGCGGTGGGGGCAGCAGAGTGACCAGCGATTGCTCATCTTCTGCTGCCAACGTCGCTGGACTCCAGGACAGGTAAGTGTCCATATATTAAAAGACTTTTAATTTTTTTTTTTACAGCGGTGCTCCGCTTTAAAGCTGCTCCCCTCAAAAGTGCAATGTGCTAGCTTTTTGTAATTGGGGTGATGTGTGGTAGGGGGCGCCATTGTAAAGTGCTAAACGAATGTACAATTATTATTTAGCATTTATGATTAGACAAATATAATAAAATATAATAAAGTGCATAGTGCTAATTAATGGTAAATCAAATATATACAATTCAACTATTTTGACAATTGATAATAATGGTGATAATAATAAACAAAAAAATTATCAAAAAACAAACAAAAAAAAGTAATAAAAAGGTGATAATAACAATTTACTAAAGACTTTGAGAATATTCACACAATAAATTGTTTTATGTTATTATGTGAAAAGCAAACTCCTGTGTACTTTTTTTCTGCAAATCATATTTGAAGTCATTTCTCAACTCTTTAATATTTGCTGATATTCGTTGCAACACTTATTACCATTCACTGTGCATAATGTACATGTAAGGACTCTCAGACCACGATAAACACAAATTCTCTGGTTTCAAGAAACAAAAATTGAACTCTTTGGTCTGCATATCAAGCATTATATCTGTAGGAAACCAGGCACCGCTCATCATCTGGCTAATACCATCCCTACAGTGAAACATGGTGGTGGCAGCGCCATGCTGTGGGGAAGTTTTTCAGCAGCAGGAACTGGGAGGCTAGTCAGGATCGATGGAAAGATGAATGTAGCAATGTACAGAGACATCGTTGATGAAAACCTTCTCCAGGGTGCTCTGGACCTCAGACTGGGGCAAAAGTTCATCTTCGAACAGGACAATGACCCTAAACACACAGCCAAGATAACAAAGGAGTGGCTACGGGACAATTCTGTGAATGACTTGAACTTGATTGAAAATCTCTATAGGGATCTGAAAATGGCCGTGGCAAGACGCTCCCCATCCAATCTGATGGAGCTTGAGAGGTCCTGCAAAGAAGAATGAGTGAAACTGCCCAAAAATAGGCATGCCAAGCTTGTAGCATCATACTCAAAAAGACTTGAGGCTGTAATTGGTGCCAATGGTACTTCAACAAAGTAGTGAGGAAAGGCTGTGAATACTGTACATGGGATTTTTTTATTTTACGTTTTTTTTATTCTAAACACATTTTCAAAGAAACGTATTTTACGTTGTCATTAGGGGGTATTGGGCCAAATCCACAAAAGAGATACTCCGGCGTAAGCCGTCGTATCTCTGGTTCTAACTTTGGAACTGATCCTCAGAAGCAGTTTTCCTAAGTTAGGCAGAAGATCCGACATCTGTAAGGGACTGAGGCCCCGTACACACGACAGAGTTTCTCGGCAGAATTCACAGAGAAACTCGGTCAAAACCCGGATTCTGCCGAGAAACTCTGTCGTCTGTACAGTTTTGGCTCGATGGAGCCGCCGAGGAGCTCGACGAGAAAATAGAGAACATGTTCTCTATTTTCTCGTTGTTCTATGGGAGAAGGCGTCCCGCCGAGCTCCTCGGCGGCTTCATCCCAGAACTCGACGAGGAACTCGACGTGCCAAGCACGTCGAGTTCCTCGGCCGTGTGTACGGGGCCTGACACTGCCGGATCTTAGGATGCAGTACCGCATCCGCCATTGGGGGCATTTCGAGTCGACCTTTTACATGGTCTAAAGTTAGTAACACCATGTAAAAGCCCATTCAAGCGACGGCATTTGGTATGCATTCCCGAGGGAGAACTCCACGGCAATTTGTAAAATCCAAACCGGCATGGGTTCCCCCCCAGGAGCATACCAGGCCCTTAGGTCTGTTATGGGTTGTAAGGAGACCCCCCCTCCGCCGAAAAATCGACGTAGGGGGTCCCCCTACAATCCATACCAGACCCGTATCCAAAGCACGCTACCCGGCCGGTCAGGAATGGGAGTGGGGACGAGCGAGCATGCTCCGGCAGGTACCCACGTGGTGGGTGCCTACCCACGTGCACCCACCACGTGGGTACCTACCGGAGCATGATGGGACGGTGATGCCTATATAAATGGGATGCAAGGCGCGCTTCCATCATTACAGTGACAAGATGCGACGAGTCAACATCGGAAGAGGGGAGGAGAAGAACAGAAGAGAAGAAGGTGACGTCACAGAAGACCGCGATGGCTGCCTGCTCGTAATTGAGCTAACACACAAAGATAGCAGGCAGCCAGCGCTGAAGAAGAAGGCACCGGACATCTGCAGAAGAACCGGGGTTCGCCGAGTCAACAGCGGAGAGCGGCGAAGATAGAAGAAGACCCCCGGAGAGCGGAGAAGCCCCCCCCCGGAGAGCGGAAGAAGAAACCCCCCCCCCCGGAGAGCGGAGAAGACCCCCGGAGAGTGGAAGAAGAAGCCCCCCCTGGTAATAGAGCTAATAAAGAAGACAGGGGGGGCCTCCGGAGCAGAATAATAAATTATTTTAAAAACACTTGTGTTGTGTGTTTAATAACTTTTACTTTTTGCCTCCAGGTGAATGGATAGGGGTACGATGTACCCCATATCCATTCACTTAGGGTGGGGGGCAGGTATCTGGGGGCCCCCTTATTAAAGGGGACTCCCAGATTCCGATAAGCCCCCGCCCGCATACCCCGACAGCCAACGGCAAGGGTTGTCGGGAAGAGGTCCTGTCCTCATCAACATGGGGACAGGGTGCTCTGGGGTGGGGGGGGCCCGCAGTGCGCCCCCCTGCCCCAGAGCACCCAACCCCCCCCATGTTGAGGGCATGTGGCCTGGCACGGCTCAGGAGGGGGGGGGGGCGCTCGCTCGTCCCCACTCCCTTCCTGACCGGCCGGGTAGCGTGCTTTGGATACGGGTCTGGTATGGATTGTAGGGGGACCCCCTACGTCGATTTTTCGGCGTGGGGGGGTCTCCTTACAACCCATACCAGACCTAAGGGCCTGGTATGCTCCTGGGGGGGGACCCATGCCGGTTTTTTCTTTGAAAATTGGCATGGAGTTCTCCCTCTCAGGAATGCATGCTGAGCGACGCTGTCATTTTTTTTTATAATTATTTGTTTACCCGGCGCGTATATTTTTTTTCACCCGTCGCAACTTTAGTGTCCCGTCGCAATCCACAAAGCCCGGTGTCAATTACGTTCGCGCGCTATGCACGTCGGGAAAATTACGTCACACGCATGCGCAGTACGGCCGGCGCGGGAGCGCGCCTCATTTAAATTTTACACGCCCCCCGGAGAGGAGGACCGCCTTGCGACGGCGGCACTTAAGTTACACGGCCTGAAATTTCTAGGTAAGTGCTTTGTGGATCAGGCACTTAGGTAGAAACTTTAAGTCAGTGTAACTTAACTGCTGAAAGTTAAGTTACGCCGCCTGGCTGAGGATTTGGCCCATTGTTTGTAGAATCTTGAAGAAAATAATTTTTTTTTAATGCATTTTTGAATAAGGCTGTAACATAACAAAATGTGGAAAAAGTGAAGCGCTGTGAATACTTTCCAGATGCACTGCATGTCAATTAAACGAAAAAAAAAAATATGAAATATGCACTTGAGTAGCCCGTTATTTTTTATCAACCCTCACAATGCAACATCCATCTATTACTATCCTTGCATGTGCCTGGGCTGTTCCTGTTTTAAATTTTTGTGGAGGATTGAAACCAAAAGGCAAAAAACTTAAAGCAAAATGTATAGCGTTTTATGGAGCGACCATAATGTGTTGCTAGGTGACACCGCTGTTTGGGTTCATTCACACTATGGGTGACCTGCATTTTTCTGCACTCTAAATGCAGGTTACATAGAAAGCAATTGTTTTCTACGTACCCCATTCAACCACAACACAACATTTTTCTGCAGTGCACTGGATGGTAGATATGTCACAGCAGTGTAATGCACTGTACAGTGACATTAACCACTTGCCTACTGGGTATATTTTCACCTCCTTCCTGCCCAGGCCAATATTTTCAGCTTTCAGAGCAGTAACACTTGACATGACAATTGTGCGGTCATGCAACTGTACCAAAATTAAATTTGTATCATTTTGGGACAGAGCTTTTGTTTTGGTGGTATTTAATCACCATTGTTATTTATGTTTAACAAAATGAAAAAAATATCAAAAATTTTGAAAATAAATAAAAATTTGTTCTAAAATTGTGCAAATTAGGGATTTTTCTAAACTGATGTGTGCTGATCAAGCAGCACTGGTGATTAGGGCCCCGATCATCAGTCTAATGCCTCGTTTCCACTGAGCGGATCGGTTCGGTACGGTATTTTGGGTGTTTCCATTATGAAAGTGTGCCATAAAACCGAACCTCACCATTCTGGGCCCTGCTTCAGATGTGGGGTCATAGAAAATGGAATGGTTTGGTTAGGGCGGACCTACAATACATTCCACTGATTGGTGGACACCCTAGGCATTTATTCTAAACCCTGCATGGCCCCCGACGGTCCGACTTCCAATGGAAACGCTCACCAGAATAGACCGGTCCATTCTAACCGTTCCAAATGTACTGACCCGAACCGTTCCGTTCAGTGGAAACGAGGCATAAATGTCCCCTGTCACAAGATAGCTGGTTATAGGCTTTCCTTTCCTCACACAGTGACAGCGGTGAAGAAAGGGAATTGTTTACATGTGATGAGCTGTGATTGGACACAGCTCATCACATGGTAAAGGGCCGCTGTAATTGGCCTTTTACCTCAATCTGTGAGCAGCTGTCCAACAGACACCATGATCACAGAGTTCGTCCAGAGGGAGAGCAAGGTTCTGGGGAGGACATCAATAGACGCCCTCCCAAAACTGGACGACCGTGCTGCAAGAAGTCTTTTGGTTATAGCGCGGTCAGCAAGTGGTTAATTAGGTGTCATGTGAAACTTCAATTGAAGTTAAAAATGAAAACAAGTAGTAGTGCGGCGACCAATAACCAACGTTCAAAGCTGCTCGGCTGTTGATTGGGTTGAGTCTCCAGTCATTTAGGATCTTCTACTGTCCAGATCACTCCCAGGAGGACCAGGGCTACTAAATCAAGCAGACTAAGCAGATTCCAGTGTTAGAACTAGTACACGATTCCCCCTCTTTAACACAACACTGGATCAGACATGTCAAGGAGGACTGCTCTTGACTAGGGTTGCCACCTGGCAAGTGGGATAGTGGTTGTAAACCTCCGAAATGAAAATTAAGAATCACATCCTATGTACATGCCTCAATTCAAAGCACTATAATAAATATAATAAGCAGTATAATTCGTGTCTGCTGTCTACTTTCTCTGCATAAGTCACTGCAGACAGGCTATCCAGACTCTAAGCAATCATAGGTGACAGGGGTTTCCAGCACACAGCCTGCGATTGACAGATAACACTGTGCAGGTTTCCTTATGGGAATGTTTGGGCGGGTCCATTCCCTCCACTCAGGTCCCAGTTTGCACAGCTCAGAGGGGACAGCTGAGTGTAATGTATAATGTCAGATCCTTGCCCCTGGAATGGTACAGAAATTCTGCACTTGGAACCGACGTACACAAGAGATTGCTGCAAATAAACAGGTACAACGTATATTAAAGGATTTGTTTCATCTCTGTATTGCTTGATGCTAGTCATTTTAGTGGGTGTATGCAAGGGTTTACAACCACTTTAAGAAGACTGAACAGACGTTTTATTGCAACAGAGTATACTTCGTAATCATGGGGTAGTTTCTCAGCATGCATAAAGGCTAACTAGCTCTCGAAATCCATGTGCAGTTTAATGAAAGCTGTAAAATTGTCACCATTCGTGAAATTAGAGCAATGCAACAGTTAAAAATCTAAATATTAAAAACTCCCTTTAATTATGTATGAATGAATGTATTTTTAAATATAACGAGCATACATAATTCAAATCAATCCTGATATACAAGTTCTGTCACCTGCAATCTGACTGGGGGTGGGTGGAGCAGCATCAAGTAGAGCTGCACAATTCATCGTTAAAAAATCGTGATCTCGATTCAACCCCCCTGACGATCGCCAATGCAGAGTTCGACGATTCTTTCATATAACAAGTGGAGAGACTTTATCTGCTCACTCAGCTAAGGGCAGTCTGCCAAGTTTGTAACAACATGAAATATTGTAACCAACCTCCTTCTTAGGCCTTGTACACACGGTCGGACCAAACCGATGTGACTGGTCCGTCGGACCGTTTTCATCGGTTCACCTCTGAAGTGGCCTGATGGTCTGATGTGCATACACACCATCAGTCCAAAATCCGATCGGGTCAGAACGCGGTGACGTCAAACACACGACAAGCTGAATAAAACGAAGTTCAATGCTTCCAAGCATGCGTCGACTTGATTCTGAGCATGCGCGGGTTTTGAACCAATGCTTTTCTGTACTAACCATGGGTTTGGTCCGATGGGGCAGCGGTCCATCGGTTCGGTTTTGAAGCATGTTTTAAAATTTTGGACCGAAGGAAAACAGGCATATACACACGGTCGGTTTGGTCCGATGAAACTGAACTTCGGTTCATTCTCATCGGTTCGGTCCGACCGTGTGTACGGGGCCTTAGAGCAAAACTTCTGTGTGTAAATGCAGGAAGTTTAACCACTTAGGCTCCATGCACACTGAAGCTGATAAAAGCTATAAAAAAAACGCCAGTAGCTTTGCAGGGAGCCTTGCAACGTTTTTTAGCTTTTTTGCAATAGCTTTAATCATCGTTTTTCAGTGTAGCTTTTTTTTTTTCTTTTTAATGGATTAAAAAAAGCTGGCACCGGTGTTTTTGAGCGTTTTTCAGTGTTTTTTTCCCGCAAAAAAACTGCACTTTGAATGCAAATTCCGGGCGTTCAGAAAAAAGCCGATAAACTCCAAAGCTCATTAACACTAAAAAACGCCCAGGTGTGTATGGGCACATAAGGCTAACAGAGTTCAGTTTATGGGCTTTAAAAAAAAATAAAAGCCAAAACGCCAATAAACTGCAGTTTATCAGCTTCAGTGTGCATGGAGCCTTAAAGTCCAAATATTTTTCTGACACTTGTTTCTTAAAGGAGTTGTAAAGGAAAAAAAAATGTTTTGGCGAAATGACCGTTTACAGGGTATAGAGACATATTAGTTAACTGATTCCTTTTAAAAATAGATACAAATCAGTCATATAATGTACCTACAGTTTCAGTTTAGTTTTTGCATGTTTCCTGCTTCTGTGCTGCACAGAGCCAATACAGGGCAGTGATGGTTTGGAAAACGAAACTGATTGGTTTTGAGGGGTTTTAGACACACAGGGGCAGATTCAGATAGAGATACGACGGCGTATCTTCTGATACGCTGTCGTATCTCTGAGATCCGAAGGTCGGATCAATGCGACCGATTCATAGAATCAGGTTACGCATAGATCTCCCTAAGATCCGCCAGGTGTAAGTGACTTACACCGTCGGATCTTAGGCTGCAATCTCCCGCTGGCCGCTAGGTGGCGTTTCGTGTTTTGCTCACAACGAATATGCAAATGAGGAGATCCGCTGATTCAGAACGAACGCCCACCCGTCGCTTTTTTTTTACGTCGTTTGCGTTCGGCTTTTTCCGGCGTATAGTTACCCCTGCTATGTGAGGGGTATCCTATGTTAAGTATGGCCGTCGTTCCCGCACCGAGTTTTGACTTTTTACGTCGTTTGCAAATACGGATGGACGTAATTTACGTTCACGCCGAAACCAATGACATCCTAGCGACGTCATTTGGAGCAATGCACGCTGGGAAATTTAGCCGGCGGCGCATGCGCAGTTAAATCGGCGCGGGGACGCGCCCGATTTAAATACTACACTCCCCCTAGCCGCGGAATTTGAATTCCGCCGGGGGATTTACGATCCGCCGGCGCAAGTTTTGAGGTAAGTGCTTTCTGAATACAGCACTAGCCTCTCAAACTTGCGCCGGCGGATCGTAAATCAGATAGATTACGCGGATCTAAAGATCCGCTAATCTATCTGAATCTACCCCACAGTAATCACACCTCCTTGATTAGTGACCACAGAGAGAAAGCTCCCATGACTTTTTTCATCAGGAAACAGACAACCAGGAAGTGTTCAGAACAGAGAAGGATTAGAACAAAAACGAACAATGAGGACATAAAACCAGGACTGCAGTAAGGTAAAGAAAGCTATTTAGCTAACAAAAATATAACAATTCCTTTAGTGACCCTTTAAGTTAAAAATCAATATTTTTTTTTGCTAGAAAATTACTTGGAACCCCCAAAACATTATATATATTTTAGCAGAGACCCTAGGGAATAAAATGGCAATTGCTGAAATATTTTATGTCACACTGCATTTGCCCAGCGGTCTTTCAAATGCAATTTTTTGGGGAAAAAAGCGCTTCAATTAATAAAAAAAACGAAACAAAAAAAGTTAGGCCATTTTTTTTGTTTTAATGTGAAAGACGATGTTACGCCATGAGAATCGTGATCTATCTTCTAAGCAAAAAAAGAGAGATTTGCATTTTAGCCAGAATCATGCAGCTCCATCAAGGTTATAATGAATTGCACAGAGATGTCAGTCTAGCACTGGTAACATGCATACAGGTCTGTATAGCAGAGAGATAACCCGATCAGTATGCTGCTGCTCATTCAATGTTCAACCAGCAGCCTGGGGGAAAGTTGTGTTCCTTGCAATGTAAAATCTTTTTCACCATCCTGGTTATGAACAGTAACTTTGCTTTTGCTCAATTTGTTGCAGTAATATTAAAAAATGCAATTAAATATCCCAAAATAGAAAAAAAAAACACAAGTCAGACTGAAGTGTCATCAGCATTTAATTTTATGCAACAGTCCCATCCAGGATTTAAAAAAAAAGTAACAGCGGACACAGGACTCTCCACGTAGTGCAGATATTAAACATAGGTTTACATTCATTCAGCGTTACCGATTGCTTACCAGTAACACAAGTGGCTTCACCAATCAATCACCGAAATGGTCAAAATTTTAAAAAACAGGATTGACTTGACAGCTCTTAGTTGGAAAGAAGTTTGTAAAAATTAAATAAAAGAATAAATTATATTGCTTTCCTGTGATAATGCATTGGCATCATAAAGTACAAAGTGCATAGCAAAAATATGTTCTCACCACAGGCTGCAGCACATTAAAGCAAGATTTAATAAGTTCAGAAAAAATACATTTGTTCAAAGACGGAGATATTTCCAGTGTATGCTGGGCAGTAATTATATATTAATGGGTATGCCGTTTCTGCGTCCTTAGAGTATTGGTGCCGACTTTTTCTAGCTGTAAGAAGAAAATACATAGCAATTAGTAAGTGTATCACTAATTATTTATAGCATAGACAAAAGATGACTGCAGGGGCTTTTCCCCCCTGGGAATCCAAGGTACATTTATTAACGGGGGTCAAATTCAGGCACATTCCCACTGGCCTAAATACCCAATTTTCTGCGGGTCCAATATGTGGCAAATGTATGCAGCGAGGGACTTTGTGGGAATCGGTAGGAAATCTTCAATAAAATCAGTCATTCACCATTTAAAAAACAGCAAATGCTTAAAGGGTAACTCACTTTCGTGGGCAAGATAAAATAGCAAAGAAAGAAAAAGTATTATAGAGTATACAATTTCAATACGACTTGTATCGCATGTTAATGCAATTTTCTATAAATGCAATGCAATATGGCTACCTGGAGGTGTTCTGTACACAGAATGTGAACTGACCACGCCCCAGAAACATAGGACCAGATTCTCAAAAGAGATACGACGGTGTATCTCCAGATACACCGTCGTGGCTCTGTTTCTGAGCCCGGGTATCTATGCGAGTGATTCTTAGAATCATTTACGCATAGATACGGTGTAGATCCGACTGGCGCAAGTCACTTACACCGTCGGATCTTAGATGTAATTCCACGCTGGCCGCTAGATGGCGTTTACGACGATTTCTCATTTGTCTATGCAAATGAGCCCGATACGCCGATTCCCGAACGTTTTTGCTCCGCCTCGTCGTCGTTTACGTTGTTTCCGTAAGCGTAAACTTACCCCTGCTATATGAGGGGTAAGTTTACGAAGGTCCATCGTATGCCATGTTAAGTATGGCGTCGGGACAGCGTCATCTTTTTCCGTCGTTTTACTAAGTCGTTCGCGAATAGGGCTTTACGTAAATGACGCTCACGTCGGCTTCATTGACGTTTTCCGTCGTGAGCTGGAGCATGCGCACTGGGCTATTTTTACGGCCGGCGCATGCGCAGTTCGATCGGCGCGGGGGCGCGCTTAATTTAAATACAAGCCGCCCCCTTTGAATTACGCGGCCTTACGCCAGGCCATTTACACTACGCCGCCGCAAATTACGGAGCAAGTGCTTTGAGAATACGGCACTTGCTCCAGTAAATTGCGGCGGCGTGGTGTAAATGGCTTACGGAACGCCGCCACGGATTCTACGAGAATCTGGCCCATAATTTCCTGCTTGTGTGATTGGCTCACCAATTTTCCGAGAAGACTGCTTAAAGCCTAGTACACACGATCAAACTTCCATTGGACTTTTCTGTAGATTTTTGTGCGAAGGGGCGTTGGCCGTGAACTTGTTCTGCATACACACGGCAGAACATTTTCAGCCAACATACACCAAACCATGTGGTTTTTCAGCTCTTTACTGCCACCCTTTGGGCAACTTCTGCTATTGTTGTCTGATGTTTATCATTGGTTCGGAGCATGCATGTTTGTACTTTGCATTTTAGTCCGATGGATTTGTGTCCACACGATCAGATGATCCGACGGAACACATTTGTTGTCGGACAATTTGAGAGCATGTACAGCCAACATTTGTTGTTGGAAATTCCGACAAGTGTCTGATGTAGCATACAGATGGTCAGAATTTCCGACAAAACACATCCATCAGACAATTGTTGTCGGAATATCCGATTGTGTGTACGGGCCTTAAGATACAAGTCAGATTTCAGACATCCCCTGCAACAAGCAAATGTCATTTTTGGTGAAGCACTCCCAGTAGTAACACGTCTAAACAGATGCAGGCCCAGCAGCTTTCCTCATTAGTGCCCTGCAGGTGCACACCTGATACATAATTATGAAACCACTCCCATTAGACCCACTCCACAATGAGGCTCCGAGGAACACACAGGGATTACTTCAGAATAACAAAAAGGTAGGACTCTGCAACAAAGGTTGTTATAATCCTTGCAATGTACATAGATCACCCAGCAGGAATTTTAACAAAAGTGGAGTTACTGTTTAAAGATCCCCATCATGAATAAAACGTATTTTTAAAAATTAGGGGAATAATACAGATAATTATAGTTTTAGTAAATCATTTTTGTTTTTAACCACATTTACATGCTGGCCAAATAATAACGGCTGGGACAAACCATAACACTGCCAGGGGGGCTGGGTTACATTTTAGGGATCATTCAGAGAGGTGCCAAGACCTATTCTCTGCGCTGAGCCACTTTTTGCTATGTGTGTGTATCCACCGCAGAGCTGTGCGCAAGCAGCCCATAGAAATAGTTGCAGATGCACAAACATAGTTGCATATTAAAATGTGTCACATGGGGAGGAGCACATGCAGATCAGAATGCAGGGTCAGCATTCAGACCCGTGCACGCTCTCCTGCCTGCAAACAGATCAGCACAAATGATGGGTCTCAGCTTCCATCTCAATAAACCCCAATTCAGGTTTAAGGCCCGGTTCACACTGATGCAGTGAGGGAACTGCAGCGATTCCTGTACGGTTCCCTCACCGCATCAGAATCGCAGGCAATTCACACTGTGCTCTGCGAACGACCATATAAAAAGTTAATGACACCCCCAGAATGCAGTCCGAACTGGGGAATCGAATCGCATGGGTTTGAACACCCATGCGATACGATTTTAGTGCCGGAAAAAGGGTTCTGCGTGTTTTCAGAGTGGATATAGTGCAAACTGAGCGTAAAGGTCCATGAACACTGGGCTTAAAATAAAAAATTCTGCTTCTACAGGAGTTTCGCTTTTTCTTTTCCTGCTGACTGTAGAAGCAGCTCTATATTATCCTATGTGTTCATGCACATTATGGCATTTAGAAGTATACAGTACAGAACAAAAGTTTGGACACACCTTCTCATTCAAAGAGTTTTCTTTATTTTCATGACTATGAAAATTGTAGATTCACACTGAAGGCATCAAAACTATGAATTAACACATGTGGAATTATACATAACAAAAAAGTGTGAAACAACTGAAAATATATTTCATATTCTAGGTTCTTCAAAGTAGCCACCTTTTGCTTTGATTACTGCTTGGCACACTCTTGGCATTCTCTTGATGAGCTTCAAGAGGTAGTCACCTGGCGCAGCACCCCATCACTCTCCTTCTTGGTCAAATAGCCCTTACACAGCCTGGAGGTGTGTTTGGGGTCATTGTCCTGTTGAAAAATAAATGATGGTCCAACTAAACGCAAACCAGATGGAATAGCATGCCGCTGCAAGATGCTGTGGTAGCCATGCTGGTTCAGTATGCCTTCAATTTTGAATAAATCCCCAACAGTGTCACCAGCAAAGCACCATCACACCTCCTCCTCCATGCTTCACGGTGGGAACCAGGCATGTAGAGTCCATCCGTTCACCTTTTCTGCGTCGCACAAAGACACGGTTGTTGGAACCAAAGATCTCAAGTTTGGACTCATCAGACCAAAGCACAGATTTCCACTGGTCTAATGTCCATTCCTTGTGTTCCTTAGCCCAAACAAGTCTCTTCTGCTTGTTGCCTTTCTTTAGCAGCGATTTCCTAGCAGATATTCTACCATGAAGGCCTGATTCACACAGTCTCCTCTTAACAGTTCTAGAGATGTGTCTGCTGCAAAAGGTGGCTACTTTGAAGAACCTAGAATATGAAATATATTTTCAGTTTCACACTTTTTTGTTATGTATAATTCCACATGTGTTAATTCATAGTTTTGATGCCTTCAGTGTGAATCTACAATTTTCATAGTCATAAAAAAAAAGAAAACTCTGTGAATGAGAAGGTGTGTCCAAACTTTTGGTCTGTACTGTATATCAAGAGAAAAGTTAAGGCAGGAAAAAAAAAATGTAGGTGCATTTGGCATTTTCAAGTGTGCATTGATTATAGTGAAAAATTAGAGGAAAATGTTTTGCCAGAAGATGCCTATAAAAGCAAATGCCCAAAAACTCTCCTAAACTCTTGTGCAATACTAGCCACTGTGAGCATTTTTATGCCACTTTTGCCACATTTTAGTCTGATCCTAGTGTACATGGACCCTAAAAAAAAATTAAGATACTACCCAGTACTAAACCCCTGGCACATATACAGAAAATCCAATCTCTAAGTATTAAATTTCCCTGATTAAATGGTACCCATCACCAGAAACATCCAATTCCAGCATTATCTGGCACAGTCCTGTAATGTGTGGGTAACCACATGGGCTAACAAGCCGTCACTTTTTTACATAAATTGGCCAATCTGTGTAAAGTACTGGAATCACTCTTCAGAGAAGTGGGAGGAATCCCTTCACAAGGAGTGTCTACGTATCCGAATGTTGGCCAAGTTTAGGAGAAATGTTGCAAGTCATGATCTTTGAAATGACGAGCATATTTTCTGTAACCTGTTATTCTCCATTAGAAAAAACCCTTATATTTTAGATTTGCAAAAAAGACAAATTTAACAGCTGCTTATCATAATCAGGTTATAAATGAGTTAAAGACAGAATAATAAAAAGGACTTCCAAGCTTCAAAAAGGCTCATTATGGATTACAGACGTTTCTTAGCAAACCGTAGTTAGCAGTGACAGGGAGATCTTCTACCACCTGTTGTTCCATGTAGCCATCTGTTGAAGTATGGGCACTTCACAGAAAGTGTTGCTGACAGCCATGTAATGTGACCACACACAACACTAACACCGTGACAATCGCTTGACAACTGTTTCTCATTCTAAAACACAAATATTCTGATAGTACCAATCACACTGACATTGGATAGGCAGAAGAGGTTTTCCTTCCATCACACTTTGACACGTCTATCAAAATTATTAATCAGTATTATAGAAAAAAGAAAAAAAATTGCAATATTTTTCACTAAAGCCTGCAAAGATGTGCACTAGCATTATTGATCTGTGTGCTGGCGGGGAGATGGAAAAAACCTCCTCTGACTGGCTCTGCCATAGGAGAAGTTCTTCCACACTTCTTTTTTTTTTTTTTTTTTACTGTGCTGGTGGGGAGATAGGAAGCATCTCTAAATGGCTCTGCTGTACATTCTATATTTATATATATATATATATATATATATATATATATATATATATATACACACACACACACACACACACATACATATATATATTACACATATATTCACACACACACACACAGTACAGACCAAAAGTTTGGACACACCTTCTCATTCAAAGAGTTTTCTTGATTTTCATGACTATGAAAATTGTAGATTCACACTGAAGGCATCAAAACTATGAATGAACACATGTGGAATTATACATAACAAAAAAGTGTGAAACAACTGAAAATATATTTCATATTCTAGGTTCTTCAGAGTAGCCACCTTTTGCAGCAGACACATCTCTAGAACTGTTAGGAGGAGACTGTGTGAATCAGGCCTTCATGGTAGAATATCTGCTAGGAAACCACTGCTAAAGAAAGGCAACAAGCATAAGAGACTTGTTTGGGCTAAAGAACACAAGGAATGGACATTAGACCAGTGGAAATCTGTGCTTTGGTCTGATGAGTCCAAACTTGAGATCTTTGGTTCCAACCCCCATGTCTTTGTGCGACGCAGAAAAGGTGAACGGATGGACTCTACATGCCTGGTTCCCACCGTGAAGCATGGAGGAGGAGGTGTGATGGTGTGGGGGTGCTTTGCTGGTGACACTGTTGGGGGTTTATTCAAAATTGAAGGCATACTGAACCAGCATGGCTACCACAGCATCTTGCAGCGGCATGCTATTCCATCCGGTTTGCGTTTAGTCGGACCATCATTTATTTTTCAACAGGACAATGACCCCAAACACACCTCCAGGCTGTGTAAGGGCTATTTGACGAAGGAGAGTGATGGGGTGCTGCGCCAGGTCACTACCTCTTGAAGCTCATCTAGAGAATGCCAAGAGTGTGCCAAGCAGTAATCAAAGCAAAAGGTGGCTACTTTGAAGAACCTAGAATATGAAATATATTTTCAGTTGTTTCACACTTTTTTGTTATGTATAATTCCACATGTGTTCATTCATAGTTTTGATGCCTTCAGTGTGAATCTACAATTTTCATAGTCATGAAAATAAAGAAAACTCTTTGAATGACGTGTGTCCAAACTTTTGGTCTGTACTAATTTTATATATATATATATACACACACACACACACGCACATGTGTGTTTGAGCTTTGGAGTGCACACCCTAATGCAATAGGCTGCGCACACCTATGGGTAGGGACCTAGCATTATGCAAGTGGAGAAAGCATTTAATGAGACATCACTGCACCTATAAATCATAGAACTTAAGTGTTCCTCTACCACGATGGTAGATGGGACTTATTATCTTCTGCAGCACACAAGTGGTTTCATACTGTCTGCACCAGTTCATTACATGTCAAGTTGGCAGATATAAGTGATAGTGGCAAATCAGTGGTCCTTTTTTTTAGGTTTGTCTACTTGTTTTGTGTTACATCACAAATATGGTGAAACATGGTCAGAAAGGTAGACTTAAGTTTGTTTTAAAAGCTGAAGGTTTTTCACCTTCACGCATTCTATGCATAAAAAGGTAAAAAAACTTCAGTATGCATCCCCACGCCCCCAATACTTAACTGAGTCTAATCTTGAGCCAGCGATGCGCACAAGAGCAGATGCTCTCCCGGCTCTCTGCCTCCTCATTGGGTCAGAGACATCAGCAGGAGCCATTGGCTACTACTGTCAATCACAGCCAGTGAGGAGGGAGCGAGGCATGGGAGTGAGTATGCATGAGTGCCCCCTATAGCAATCGTCTTGTTATGGGGGACACTCAGCAGAGGAGGGGAGCTAGGAGCGATGGCGGGGGGGACCTAAGAAAAAAATAAAAATAAAAAGGAGAATCGGGGCTGCTCTGTGAAAAATCATTGCACAGAGCAGGCAAGAACATGTTTGTTTTTTATTTTTACCTTTCGATCAGTGTGTGGCCAGCCTAAAGTCGAACTAAAGTCACATTTTTGGCAGTCACCCGCACAACAGAAGTTGATTATTTTTTATTTATCAACATCTATCAAGGCGACATGTTGGAAAAACTATTTATCAGTGACTGCAGCCGCCGATCAGTGTATTCTGATAGCTGTGGATGCAGCTGTGGGAATGCAACATCCCAGCAGTGAGATTGACTAATGTATGGCCAGTTTAAAGTGATTGTAAAGCCTTGTTTTCTTTTCAATAAAAATAATAAAAACCTTATACTTACTTAAATTTGCACAGAGCAGCCCAGATTCTCCTCTTCTCTGGTCCCTTTTCTGTGATCCTGGCCCCTTCCTCCCATTGAGTGCCCCCACAGCAAGCAGCTTGCTTTGGGGGCACCCGAGCCACAGCTCCCTGTGTCCATTCAGATGGGGCCCAGGTAAGTATTGGGGGGGGCAAGGGGGGGAATGATAAAAAAAAACTTCTGATTTTTGAAGGCCACCGCCGACTGTATCACTCGGCTCCGCCCCCCCGGCGCGCCGCGTCATCTGCTGTGATTGACAGCAGCGCCAGCCAATGGCTGCGCTGCTAGCAATCCGTCCAGCCTAGCCAATCAATGGCCAGGCTGAGAAACGAAGAGGATCACGTGGACGCGCGCGGGACTTTCGAGGGGGTCAGGTAAGTAAAACGGGGGTTCGGGGGGGGGGGCGGTACCGTCTGATGTTTTTTCACCTTAATGCATAGGATGCATTAAGGTGAAAAAACATTTACCTTTACAACCCCTTTAAGCTAGTGCATTGTTGGTTCACTTACCTTTTCCTTTGATTTCCCTTCTAAATGTTTTTTTTTTCTTTGTCTGAATTTTTCACTTCCTGTTCCTCCTCGGTAAGCTGTTCCGGCTGACTAAGGCTGGGTTCACACTACGATTTTCCCGTCCGTCAGCCGCATACGATTTCAGTATTGAAAACGTACGGGCGCGGACGGGAAAACGTATAGATAGACAATGCATTGCAAATCGTATGCACTCAGATGCATCCGGGTGCGTACGATTTGCTGGCAAAACGTTTTTTAAACGTACGCAAAACCGTGTTCAACCACGGTTTTGCGGCCGTTTTTAAAACAGTATGGCAAACGCATACGTTTTTCTTTAACATTAACGTCAATGGAAAACGCACATATGTGCGGTTCCATACGTTCCCGTCCGTTTCAGCCGCATACGGTTTTTCATATAAATCGTATGGGGCTGACGGACGGGAAAACCGTAGTGTGAACCCAGCCTAACTCCCAGCCAGAACGGCTCGGATGACGGGGGCAAGCTTACTGAGGAGGAACAGGAAGTGAGAAATTCAGACAAAAAAAAACATTTAGAAGGGAAATTTAAGGAAAAGGTAAGTGAACCAACAATGCACTAGCTTAAAGGAACCTATTTAGAAAATAAAAAACAAACCTTTACAACCCCTTTAAGATTGCAGGTACCCTTACTCTACCAATAATCTCATCATGTGTGGGGCACAACAGGTACTAGGTACTGCTACATGAATTGCCGATATTCCAAAGTTCTAAAGAATCACATTTATTTTTCAGTGTGAAGTTGTTACCTTCATTAACAAAAAACTCAGCCATGTAAAAAGCCACTTGTACGGCTTCAGCAGTATGGGAAATAGCAGAGGATGTCTTCCACTCGAATGGATTCTTTTCTGGGTGCCATATAACTCCATAAAATGGGTAATCATATGCTGGAAAATACAGAATACAGGCTGTCAGAACAGGAAACACTTCTGGTTATGCTTCTACAGACCAGCAGAGGTTACATTCATTGCAACAGAAACAAAGAAGCAAACTGTTGGCAGGGTGAAAAAATTATATTTTATCCAAACTTTACTACCATTATGATCTATGCCTTATCCAACTGCTACTTCAATTAATAACTCAGACAGCTGTCCTTATGGGATACAGATGGCAACTATGTTTAAAGCAATAGGTTTCTATCGGACCCATCGGAGCATCCACATCACTATTGGCTTTGGTGAGAATCCCCTTCTCTTCCAACATGCAATAAAGACCCCGTTTTGTTCAAAATGGCCATCAGCAGCTACCCGATATGATTAAGCACCAAGTATTAATGTGAAACGCGTCAGCTGTGTATCCTATTTTTGCTGAGGCTTGTAGTTTTTTTATCCCGTTTTACTATTAAAAGGCAACAAAGATTTTTCGGAGTGCGGCTGTCCAAATACATTTCTTTATTCTTAGCAGCTACCGGCAGTCAGTGTCTCACAAGGAAACGACAAGCCCATTGGCTTGGATGTACATAACAGAGGCTGTGAGGGCTCGTTTACACCTATGTCTCTTTGAAGAATGATTCATGGTGGATCGCTTTTCAGAGAACGATGGAGGCACAAATGACAGGTATTAGGGAGGAGATACTGCCATCTCCTCAATGCCTTTTTTTTTCCCTTAACAGCTGAATAGGGCATTTGAATAAAAATACCTGCACAAAAGCTTAGGGCCAGATTCACATAGAACTGCGGCGGCGTAACGTATCGTATCGTAGATACGTTACACCGCCGCAAGTTTTCATCGCAAGTGCCTGATTCACCAAGCACTTGCAATGAAAACCTACGCGGGCGGCCACCAGCGTAAGCCCGTGTAATTCAAAGGGGCGTGTGCCATTTAAATTAGGCGCGCTCCCGCGCCGGACCTACTGCGCATGCTCCGTTTTGAAATTTCCGCCGTGCTTTGTGCGAATTGACGTCATTTTTTCGTAGCGTACTTTCGTATTCCCGGACGTCTTACGCAAGACAAAAAAAAAAAATTACATTTTGAAGCGGGAACGACTGCCATACTTTATACAGCACATACGTGGGCTGTGTAAAGTTAGGGCAGGTAAAACGACGACTAAAATTGCGATGGGAAACTAGACTAGCGACGACGTAACGAACGCGAAAAACCGTCGTGGATCGCCGTAAGTACTAATTTGCATACCCGACGCTGGTTTACAACGCAAACTCCCCCCAGCGGCGGCCGAGGTATTGCATCCTAAGATCTGACAGTGTAATTTAATTACACCTGTCGGATCTTAGGGCAAACTATGCGTAACTGATTCTATGAATCAGTCGCATAGTTAGGAAGACCCTAAAACAGAGATACGACGGCGTATCAGGAGATACGCCGTCGTATCTCTTTTGTGAATCTGGCCCTGTGTGTTTGGTTCATGATTCCAGACCTTTTCACTTGAAAATGTTGCATTCGGTGGCAATACTGCCTCTGAAGAAGTAACAATTTAACAGATGTAATACGCCTACCCCAGTCCATCTGAAACATAAAAGTTTTTAGATGGAATTGTACTTTATGTGTAGATTTATTTAGTATTTTGGAGCGCCCCATTTGCCCACAAAGGCCTTTCCTGATGGGGAGGGCACATCCTGATACAGGCACATAAGCAGTGCCAACTACACTCCATATCTAGCACACCGAAGTCATACTCTACTTCGCCCTGCGCAAAATACATAAACCACAAGGATGACATGTTCTGTATCGCAACCTCAATTTTGGAGTAAAAACACAATTGTACTGAAGGGAATTGGACTCTTTTAGAAGATCTAATTAAAATCACAAGATCGCCATCTTAATGCCGTGTTTACAGAACAAATTCTCCCCCCCCGAGATCTTCCTAATGTGACTAAATCATTCTGGCATTCCCAATTTAGGGATGTAATATCTCATATTAACATTACATTCAAAACAAGAAGGGTATTTATTTATTATTTTTTAAACAAAACTGAACTTTCACTTTCCATTGGGGAAAAAAAAAAACTTATCTTCCATATTTACTTCTATACTTGAGTGCCTACAGTTTTTTTTTTTTATTATGAGAGTTACTACTTTTTAATAAAATGTTAGTTAAAAGTACTTTACTATGGTGATTTTTACTATTGCATGTTACATCCGCTGGAGAGAGAGGAGTTTCTGCCTAAAGTGATCTTTTGTGAAGGAGAACTGAGGATACCCTGTAGAGCTGCACGATTCTGATCAAAAGGAGAATCGCAATTCTTTTGCTTAGACTAAGAATGTGCAATAAAACAAACTAAAATGGAATTGTTAAATATCACAACATATAAATATTAACACACATTTGTTAAATAAAACATGCTTTTAGTAAACAAACTATTCCGGAGATGAATACCACGCGAGTTATTCTAATGTAAAAATTCATGCAGCATTTAACCCTTATCTTCCATAATACAGTAAGTATAGTCCAAGGCCTACCTTCCATAGTGGATACATATTCCAAATCGCCATAGAAGTTTGTTGAAAGAACATTATAGAACTTCCTTAGTGTCGCCGTTGCTGTATAATTCTACAAAATAAAACATTTACATGTAAACATATAAAAATATAAAATAGCTGCCTGTTGGATTCTTTAGACCAGGGGTGTCCAACCCATGGCCCAGGGCAGATTAGCATGCAGCCCTGCAAGCCATGGCGGCCGGCATGTACGGAGGGATGCAGGGAATGGTGTACACATATGCATAGTGGCCGAGGCAGAACAAAGTGCAGAACAGGCACAGCCAAAGGGATGCCAGGGTGCTGTTTTTTGTAAAAGTACAGCAGCGAATGCAGGAATTCCATATAGCGCCAGGTGAGTAAATGCCACATAGCTGTATCGGGGGATGCTGGCCCCCAGATTTCAGCTGTGCCCCCAAAGCCCCCCCAGCCCATTCCATGGTTCCCAACTGTTAAACTCAAGGACAGTTTCTAAAATCCATGATTTTTTACATCTGTCCATGAATGTTTGTTACGGACATGCAGTCTTCATGTCCGCGACAGATATTCAGAGAGATGTAAAAAAATCACGGATTTTATAAACGGTCCATAAATTTAAGCCTGGTTCAGACTACTGCAGGTGGTTGCGGGTATCACAGCTGTTCCAGCACCTACAACCACCCACAGCCAAAAACAAGCTGCTCTATAAAGACGTGCGGGGCTGCCATTCATTGCTAATGGCACCCCCATGTATGTAAAAAAACCAGCACATTTTCAGGTGCGGGCATTGCCGGGAAATGGCATGTTGCAAGAGCACCATGCCATATCCTTTCTGCTGCAATTCAAAAAGGGCGCAGGAACCTTTTGAATGGGTTGCCATGCCTGAGCAAAATGTGGCCTAAGGCAAATCCTTTTCTTCCAATGTGACTTAGGAAGGTCAAAAGGTTGGACACCCCTGCTTTATACTGTCAGTAAGTTGACAATGTAATTACCAAACAAACACAGAGTGTCATGGAGTATAACAAGGAATCGTTTATTAGATTAGTGTAGGTTAAGTGTATTTCTTTTAAACAATATAAGATTTTTACTCCTATCAGGAGATATTTATTCTCATTTCCTATTCTGCCAACAATGGCTCACAAGACAGGAAGGGAGGGGATCTCTCCTAATGGCAGCACAGGCAGAAATAAAAATAAGTTTTGTAATAGAGTTGTGGGAAGGTTAGAACCCCTGTCAGATTTGCATTTCTCTCTGTGTCCCTGTTGCACCTTCATACAAAATGTTCCTTTAGTTGGCTATACACATTACAGTAAGAGCCGGTTCACACTGGGGCGACTTGGGATCCAACTTGAAGTCGCCTCAAGTCGTCCCAAGTCGCGCTGTCGAGAAAAACAATGCAAGTGAATTGGAGCGGTGTTAATACACACGACTCGAGTCGCTCCGGCTTCAAAAGAAGTTCCTGTACTACTTCAATCCGACTTGTAGGCGATTTGTACCCATTGATTTCAATGGAAGTCTGATCCAAGTCTGATCCAAGTCTTAACTGAAGCGACTTTCCAGGAAGAAAACATACATTTCTCAGGCAAAGCTCTCCCTCCCCCTCCCTCCCCTAGAGCTGATTGTTGTTTGATTGGCCACTGGAAAGTCTCCTGTCCTGTAGACGACTTCAAGTCGTGTTGTAAATCGGCCCAGATCCCCTGTGGTTCATGCTCAAGTCGTGTCGGAGTCGCCTCTGAAAGTCGCGCTGGAAGTCGTGTCGCCCTAGTGTGAACCGACTCTTACATAGTGTATAGGGCCTAAACAAACCATTCAACCTAAATCCAGTCAGATAGGCCCACACAAAAAAGAAATTTGGATTGTAATGTGTGTGGACAGCTTTTAGGTATAGTTTGTAATTCAGTGTACATGTAATAGGAAAAAAAGGTTCATTAGGTTCAGATTTTGACCAATAAGCAACACACATGAACCAAGAGATAACCAGATGAATTAATAATTTGAGCCCTAGTATAAAAAAAAAAAAAAAAAGTGTTTTATTATTTCACCCACCTTCATTGACAGGCTCCAGGAATGATAATGTGAAGATAGTGGTTTCTTTGCCAGCGATTGATACAGAGACGGGGAGATGTTTTGGAACAATCTACTGCGTAATGCACCTACAAGAGACAGTACAATATAAGGCAGCTAGCTCAAATAAAAACATACAATTTATAATACAGGAAAAAAAAAAAGTATAATCTAAAAAAAAAAAATAAAAAAAAAAATCCACAATTGTACCACCATTAATGTAATGAATGAACAAACATATTCTCAAAACTGTTGGGGGGAAAAAGGGGGGGGGGGTGCCTCGTCACCAGACCACTAATTTCAGAAAAAGTCTTTCCATAAGATTATACTGTGTGTGCATTTAACATTTTACAAAATTTTATTTTCCTGTAAAATCCTACATTGTGCAGACATCCAAAAGCACGGAGAGTTCTGCTGGGTGCCATTTTGGATGTGAAATCAGCAGCTCCAGCGGACTCAGAGACACTCTTGTATTCATCTTTACTCCTCCCTCAGCAGCTACATGAAAAGGGTATGTAGGGAGAGGAGAGGAGGGGAGGGTTGAGAAGCTGGGCCAGCACAGTCAGCAATTAGATACTCCCAGGAGAAAAAAAAGAGAAGAGGGCTATGACCTGCAAGGAGGGAGAGGGCTGCGCTAGGAAAATCTCTTTCTGAAGTAGTCAACTCAACCCTTTAAATTAACTCTTAAAATCTTCCCCATCAGTTATCCCCTAACTCTTTACCTCTGTTTACCCCAACACTTAGGCCCCTTGCACACTGGGGCGTTTTTCATGCGGTACAGCGCTAAAAATAGCGCCGCTATACCACATGAAAAATCATGACCTGCAGTGTTCAATGTGAAAGCCCGAAGGCTTTCACATTGAAGCGGTGCGCTAGCAGGAGCGCACCAAAAGTCCTGCTAGCCGCATCTTTACCGCGGTATAGGAGCGGTGTGTTTCCCATTTAAATCAATGGGAAATCGCGGTAATACCGCAGTATTAACCCTTTTTCGCCCGCTAGCGGGGGTTAAAACCTCACCGCTAGCGCCCGAATATTGCGGTAAATACGACGGTATAGCCGCGCTACAAATAGAGCGGCTATACCGTCACCGGGGCTGCACGCCTCAGTGTGAAACCAGCCTTAAACTGCATATATAGCCAAAATATTTCTCTAAGTTTTGGATAGCAAAAAATTTAAAAAACATCAGGCTTTTTTTATTAATTTTTTTGGCTGTCTGTCCCATTGGTGAAATTCCCCCTTTCTTGAAAACTCAACAGGCAGCAGGGGGAAATCTCAAAAAATTACATTGACACTATAACTGGTGTTCCCAATGGAATACAACCACTCACCTCTTGTTCTGGCGAGGAGGCCTATTCACACCATTGCAGCATGGTGCTCGTGTCAGTGTGTGTTATGCCCCCCACTAACCTGCGTTGCATTAAGGCTTGTAATTCATTTGAATGGGCGTTTCCTGCCTCATTTTTTGCAACACATGGCACTACAGTGCGATAATATGCATTGAAATGTCATTCAAAATTAATTGATTCTCCCTCACTTTCTGTCTGGGCAGCAATGATTTCCAGGACAAATAGTACATTTTTAGAATGGGGACACAGGCAGCAATAAAAATGACATTAGGTTCAAAACCATCACCATTGTACTTAACCACTTCCATACCGGGCCTATTCTGGCACTCCTATCCTACATGTAAAAATCATAATTATTTTGCTAGAAAACTACTCAGAAACCCCAAACATATTATATATTTTTTAGCAGACACCCTAGGGAATAAAATGGCGTCCGTTGAAACTTTATCTTGCACGGTATTTGCGCAATAATGTTTTTATCACTTTAATTCCTATTACAAGGAATGTAAATAGTAACGATTCGTGACAGGTCCTCTTTATGGAGAGATCTCCTCCAGGCTGGAAAGCATGGGATCGAAAAAATAATAATTACAAACTGCTGCTTACCAGCCGCGATCGCGGCTTTGTTTACAACCGTGGGCCGGACATGATGTCATAACGTTGCACCCGGGCATCTGACGGTCATAGAGATAATCGTTGACCATCTGATCACCGGAAATCTCTATGGTCATCATCCGGCTGCGTCACATTCTTTCCCCGGAGGCCTGATGGCACGGGAGAGCCCGGAGAAGCAGCGGATGGCGGCAGGAGGGGATGTCCCCTCCCGTTACCTGTAAGAACTATCAAGTGGCGTAACTGCCGCTACAATCATTCCTATGGTGCACAGAATCACGTCTGAAAACAAGGCATTATTCAGATATTCCCACTGAAAGTTAAAGACGTCATATTAAAGACGTCATATATGACGTCCTTGGGCTGGAAGTGGTTAAAAGGAAAAAAAATAAAAAATAAAACCCCACAAATTTTGGCTACACTTGAAACCCAAAATCTATGAGATGATGGATGAAGACACAGGACTCTCTGAAGTTCAATTAAATTTACAAATTGCCTTCATCTTAGCCATCTCCACAGGCTCTTAAATCATTGGCGTGTAAAATCTAAATGCTAGCTCTGCATATAGCAAATGCTTTCTGGTTATAATTTTTTTTTTTTTAAAGTAATGTGACATGGCGAAGTACGAAAGAGGTGGAATCTGTACAAAAGTGGGCCACCGTGGTTGTTATGGTCATTAATTAAAACCACATGTAAATGAAGGTGTTAAAAAAAAAAAAAAAAGGCACACGTTTGAAAATAATGAAACAATTTTATGCAGAGCTTACAAAAGAATTTCAAATTATATAAACATTGAGTGCATCAAATCATATAAAAAAGGTGAAAATCAAATTACCACCAGAAACAAAATATGAAATAGTCCATCCAATATAGGAAATTACCCTAAAAATGTGTATAAACAATCCACCACAACGAGTGCATATATCTGTAATTGTTCTAAAAGTTAAGCGTGATAAATCCTTTAAAAAAATTTCCTCTGTTAGCCAAGAAAACAGGAATCACTTCACCAAAACGCCACACTGCACGTAGAACCACGTTACCAGATAATAAGACCACCGATAACACGCTCTTAATATCGTCAGTACCAGGACATCCCAGGGTCTCCAAAGGAACTCCCACATACACCTTGCTCAGAAGACGTCCACAAAAATCAAAGGTGGATAGAGAAATAGTGTAGTAAATAGTATTCCAATTTTATTCAAAATGTTTTAACATACTCAGAGTAAAAAGTAAAAGCAAAAAGCTAGCATGATCACAATCCCCTGTAATAAAAAGCATCCAATTCTCTCCTTGTGCTGTGAAAAAGCCCACTTCCCCTGATGACATCTGCTGTAAAGAAACAAGTTGGGCGGAGTCAACGGCGATCACACAAGCTGGGACCCGGAAGTGGGCTGTTTCGCAGCACGAGTTCCTGTTGCTGTTGTTGCAGCACAATTCCCTTCAGAGACCCTAGGATTTCCTAGTGCTGACAATATTAAGAGCGCGTTTGTTGAAAATCCTGTGTGTATGCATGAATAATTTCTGTTATGAATCCAGTATACAACCTATGTAATTTTAAAGTGACGTTAAAACGTAGTAAAAAAAATCAATAGAAAAAAAAAAAAAACACGTAACTTCAAAACCATTACAGATACAGTGAGGGGAAAAAAGTATTTTGTATTTCTGCCGATTTTGTACATTTGTCAACTGACAAAGAAATGATTCAGAAAATATCCAGAAAAATGCATTTAAAAAAATGTTATGAATTGATTTGCATTTTAATGAGTGAAATAAGTATTTGATCCCCTATCAATAAGCAAGATTTCTGGTTCTCAGGTGTCTTCTATACAGGTAAAGAGCTGAGATTAGAAGCACTTCTAAAAGGAGTCCTCCGTATCTCAGCTTGTTGCCTGTATAGAAGACACCTGTCTACAGAAGCAATCAGATTCCAATATCTCCACCATGGCCAAGATCAAAAAAACTGTCCAAGGATGTCAGGGACAAGATTGTAGACCTACACAAGGCTGGAATGGGCTACAAGACCACCGGCAAGCAGCTTGGTGAGAGGTTGACAACAGTTGGCGAGATTATTCACAAATGGAGGAATCACAAAATAAGTCAATCTCCCTCGGTCTGGGGCTCCATGTAAGATCTCACTTTGTGGAGTTTCAATGATCATGAGAACGGTGAGGAATCAGCCCAGAACTACACGAGAGAATCTTGTCATTGATCAAGGCAGCTGGGATCATAGTCACCACAAAAAAACAATTGAAAACACACTATGCTGTGAAGGACTGAAATCCTGCAGCAACCACAAGATCCCCCTGCTCAAGAAAGCAAATGTGCAGGCCCATCTGAAGTTTGCTAATTAACATCTGAATGATTCAGAGGAGAACTGGATGAAAGTGTTGTGGTCAGAGGAGACCATGGGAGGTGGAAAAATTATGCTTTGGGGGCGTTTTTCTGCTAAGGACAACTTCAACCTGCATCAAAAAGGGACGATGAACAGGGTCATGCACCATCAAATCTTGGGCGAGACCCTCCTTCCCTCAGCCAGGGCATTAAAAAAAATGGGTCGTGGATGAGTATTCCAGCATGACAATGACCCAAAACACACGGCCAAGGCAACAAAGGAGTGGCTCAAGAAGAAGCACATTAAGGTCCTGGAGTGGCCTAGCCAGGTTCCAGACCTTAATTCCATAAAAAATATGTGTAGAGAGCGGAATGTTCAAGTTACCAAACGTCAGCCTCGAAACCTTAATGACTTGGAGAGGATCAGCAGAGAGGAGTGGGACAAAATCCCTCCTGAGATGTGTGCAAACCGAGTGGCCAACTACAAGAAACGTCTGACCTCTGTAATTGCCAACAAGGGCTTTGCCACCAAGTACCAAGTCATGTTTTGCGAAGGGGTCAAATACTTATTTCACTCATTAAAATGCGAATCAATTTTTAACTTTTTTGAAATGCGTTTTTCTGTATTTTTTGTTGTCATTCTGTCTCTCAATGTTAAAATAAACCATTAAAATTATAGACTGGTCATTTGTCAGCGGGCAAAACGTACAAAATCAGCAGGGGATCAATCACATACCCCCCCCTGTATATGCACTCATTGTGGTGGACTGTTTATACACTTTTTTTTTTTTAGGGGGAATTTCTTAAAATGGACAGACTATTTCACATTATAGGTTTTGGTGGAAATTTGATTTGCACCTTTTATATGATTTAATGTCTACAGTCAATGTTTATGTAAATGATTTGCAATTGTTTATAGGCGCTGTACAAAATTGTATAATTTATATTTTGGGTTAGTATCAAAACCCTTGGCGTTAGCTGCTATATTTTCACATACATTTACACCCAAGCGTAGAGTTCCCCCTTCCATACTTCAAATCATTTTTATTCTTAAAGTGGATGTAAACCAGATTCATGAAATTTGAGCTGGGCACATATATCTGCAGTATTTTGTTATCTCTGTTCAATGAGCTAAGTCTTATAGCTCTCTTCTGAACGGTTCCTCTGTAATCAGCCTGAGAACTTCTGACATATTTTTTTGACTTTTTAGACAAAAGCAGCCTGAATCTTTTGTCAAAGAAGGTTGCTAAAATAGATTAGCAGAGAGCAGCTCCTATTACAAAACAGCTCTGAGAGTCTCTGCCTAGGATGAGAGGGGGTGTGTGCCTTTCCTCCAATCAGAAATGTTAGCTCTCTTGGCAGACATCACATTCTGTGTTAAAAAGGGAGAGAAAATCTCCTAACAGGATCTCAACTTTCTAAACAGTATATAAATGTGAACACAGCAGATATACAGTACAGACCAAAAGTTTGGACACACCTTCTCATTCAAAGAGTTTTCTTTATTTTCATGACTATGAAAATTGTAGATTCACACTGAAGGCATCAAAACTATGAATTAACACATGTGGAATTATACATAACAAAAAAGTGTGAAACAACTGAAAATATATTTCATATTCTAGGTTCTTCAAAGTAGCCACCTTTTGCTTTGATTACTGCTTGGCACACTCTTGGCATTCTCTTGATGAGCTTCAAGAGGTAGTCACTTGGCGCAGCACCCCATCACTCTCCTTCTTGGTCTAATAGCCCTTACACAGCCTGGAGGTGTGTTTGGGGTCATTGTCCTGTTGAAAAATAAATGATGGTCCAACTAAACGCAAACTGGATGGAATAGCATGCCGCTGCAAGATGCTGTGGTAGCCATGCTGGTTCAGTATGCCTTAAATTTTGAATAAATCCCCAACAGTGTCACCAGCAAAGCACCCCCACACCATCACACCTCCTCCATGCTTCACGGTGGGAACCAGGCATGTAGAGTCCATCCGTTCACCATTTCTGCGTCGCACAAAGACACGGGGGTTGGAACCAAAGATCTCAAGTTTGGACTCATCAGACCAAAGCACAGATTTCCACTGGTCTAATGTCCATTCCTTGTGTTCTTTAGCCCAAACAAGTCTCTTCTGCTTGTTGCCTTTCTTTAGCAGTGGTTTCCTAGCAGATATTCTACCATGAAGGCCTGATTCACACAGTCTCCTCTTACCAGTTCTAGAGATGTGTCTGCTGCAAAAGGTGGCTACTTTGAAGAACCTAGAACATGAAATATATTTTCAGGTGTTTCACACTTTTTTGTTATGTATAATTCCACATGTGTGAATTCATAGTTTTGATGCCTTCAGTGTGAATCTACAATTTTCATAGTCATGAAAATAAAGAAAACTCTTTGAATGAGAAGGTGTGTCCAAACTTTTGGTCTGTACTGTACATAAAAAAACCTATGTAGGGAGACTTGGTTAATCTCTGTGTATCATCTGAGGCTGTTCACTTCACTGGATATATGGAGGGATTGCATCCACTTTAATTGTATTTGGTAAAGGTCTGAAATAAAACTCCTTTAAAAAGAGAAAATGCAAAACAAAGTACTATAAAAATAGATATGACATTTAGCTACTACACAATACAAATAATATTAAAAATTACTCTTCTGTTTTACTACAAGGACATATTAAATATTTCAAAACACAATTCAATGTTTCTCATTTGCAAGGAAACATTAACCACTTCCCGACGGCCGTACGACTATTGACGGCCGCGGGGTGGTTCTAAATCTCTGAGCCGCCGTCAATTGACGGCAGCCCCTTTGCTCGTTCCCCGCGCGCGCTCCCGAGCGCGCAGCGGGGAACTGCTGTGCTGGCCGTGTCCCTTGGACACAGCCAATCACAGATCGCCGTGAACGGCCAATCGGAGCGGCCGTTTCCTAGGCGATCTGTGCGGCCAATGAGAGATGATCTCA
Organism: Rana temporaria; assembly: GCF_905171775.1. NCBI lineage: Eukaryota > Metazoa > Chordata > Amphibia > Anura > Ranidae > Rana > Rana temporaria. Next base: position 329,659,881 of record NC_053493.1, read on the forward strand.
TATGTTTACATATGAGATCATCTCTCATTCGCGGCTCTCGCAGACAGCGGTGCTGTCAGGGGAGAGAGGAGACGGATCTGTGTCTCTTGTACATAGAGACACAGATCGGTCACCCCCCCAGTCACCCCCCTTCCCCCACAGTTAGAACACTAATTAGGGTACACATTTAACCCCTTCCTCACCCCCTAGTGTTAACCCCTTCCCTGCCAGTCACATTTATACAGTAATTAGTGCATATTTATAGCACTGATTGCAGTATAAATATGAATGGCGCCAAAAATGTGTCAAAAGTGTCCGATGTGTCCGCCATAACGTCGCAGTCGCAATAAAAATCGCAGATCGCCGCCATTACTAGTAAAAAAAATTATAATAAAAAAATAATAATTCTGTCCCTTATTTTGTAGGCGCTCTAACTTTTGCGCAAACCAGTCGCTTATTGCGATTTTTTTTTTTTTTTTTACTAAAAATATGTAGAATACGTATCGGCCTAGACTGAGGATAAAATTTTTTTTTTTTTTTTAAAATTGAGCCATTTATTACAGCAACAAGTAAAAAATTTTTTTTTTTTTTTCAAAATTGTCGCTCTATTTTTGTTTATAGCGCAAAAAATAAAAACCGCAAAGGTGAGCAAATACCACCAAAAGAAAGCTCTATTTGTGGGAAAAAAAGGACGTCAATTTTGTTTGGGAGCCACGTCGCACGACCGCGCAATTGTCGGTTAAAGCGACGCAGTGCCGAATCGCAAAAAGTCCTCTGGGCAGGAAGGGGGTTTAAGTGCCCAGTAAGGAAGTGGTTAAAAGCTGCTCTCTGTTTGCATATATAAAATTACCAAAAATTGTATTTGTTTATGTGAATGTTTCACATTAGCTAATGTGATATAGCAGGCATACCTTCCACTTCAAGTGCAAGATAAAAGAATTGCACAAGACCCCTTAGTGTAGCATATAAAAATCATGTAAACATTTATTAAAGTTAAAATAACCTCACAAAACGTGCCACTGTGTAGGCAGATAAACGTGCATTTGAGGCCCAAAAAGTCCCGGCGGTGAAAGCCGCTGAAGCCGGGGCTTGAACCCAGAAGTTGAGTCGTTGGATAGAGTCACTCAGCCCTAACCTTCCATTTAACACTCAGACTCAGGGGTTCTGCATGGAATGCGTGCTCAGATATACACAGCAGAATCCACCCAATAGCATACAGATAAAGTGACACATTTTGTAAAAGTGACCCTCTGGGGACAAGTTAACTTTAACCTGAAAACTAATACTTTTTACCTAAATATAGTTTTCTTTTAGGTTACTCAAATTAGTAGAGGCCCACTTCTATAAAGAACTTACTTTCAGTGAAGTTTAGAGGCAATAAAACACCATTTGTATGAGTTGTTGTTAAGAGGAGTTGCCCACTTGTTAGAACTGTCATTTGTTCAAATCCTAAACACGTTCCCCAAAAGGGAAAATAGTCACCTCGATCATTTGCCTGTAGGAGAGACAATAATGAGAATGTTACACTAATCATATTTACTAGTTTGGAGCATGAAATGTGGGTGCAAGACAATTTTTGGAGGTCACTTTTAAAAGGTCTGTCTTTCTACAAGAAAACAAAACAACTCTGTGCCAAAAAAAGTATATGTAAATAAAATATTGTTTATGTGTACCCAGAGTCAGATAAGTCCATGAGGTGGCATGCACCTTGTTGGACTTAACACTTAGTATGCCTCAGGGGTCAAGTCCTGGGGAAAAAAGTGTGGGAACTCCCACCCAAGATCCACCCCCCCACAAAAAAAATAAAAAAATGATACGCTCATATGCACAATTACTAAACCGATCCATTGTACCTTAGTAATCCTTTATGTTACTGGCCGCTTCCTGTATATGGATTCATCAGGTAGTGTGCACGTATTCTGTCACTGCCTCAATGCCGTAATGTCTCCTGGGAGCTTTTGTCATTGTTCCCAGGAGACATTGCGGAGGTCTACCGCGAGTTATCGCGGGGTCTACCGCGAGTTATCGCGGGATTTAGAAAGAACTATAAGCAAGTTCTTTCTAAATCCCACGATAACTCGGATTACCAAGGTTTGCCTGCCCCTGACAGTGACTCGAGCTGGGCATCGCCGCTTAGTGAAGGATTGGTTTGGGCGGCTCGGCTACTCGAGGCTGCTCTAGTCCTGCAAAAGGAACTGCGTTCCTGCTGTGAAAAAAGTGCAGGGACTCCGTTCCCACGCGTTCCCGCAGTACTTGAGCCCTGGTATGCCCTGGTATTTCAATGTAGTTGAATTCCTGGAGTTCTGCTTTAAAAAGTGATTAAAAGCTTCCACTTTTTTTTAATTAAAACAACAAACATGTTATACTTACCTGCTCTGTGTAATGGTTTTGCAGAGTAGCCCCAACCTTCCTCTTCTGGGGCTGCCCACAGGCGCTCCTGGCTCCTCTTTTTCAGTGAGTACCTGCACAGAATGCCTCTATGAGGGTGCTCGTGTAGGTATGCCCCAAAGCCCCACTGCCTATGTCTATAGACCTAAACAGCAAGGATCAGCCTCGCCACCTGCCATACGATTTGATTGACAGCAGCTATAAATCTACCCAGTGAGGTGGGAGAGCTGCTGCTCTTGTGCACAGCGTCGGATTGAGATCAGGTAAGTATAAGAAGGGCTCGAAAGCTATCCGACTTCTCAAAACAGACAAAACAGATAATAAATTGTTAAAATGTAGATGTTTATTTTTAGGGAAAAAAAATATATAATTTAGTAATGAGTTACCTCAATGGCCAGGTCATAAAATATCTTGGACACTCTTGCATATTCTGAAGTTTGAAGGTCAACTCCACCACCTGGCAGAAGAACCCTAGGAAACAAAAGAAAAAAAAAAAAGAAAAAAAAAAGTGGTAAACTAAAGTCCCGTGATCTTGTTTAACGTAACTCGACTAGCACCAAATGCATGTAAGCTTACTCCCATTTGAGAAAGAGTCTACCAATATAGGATATTTGTACTCTCCTTAAAATTGCGGTATTTTCTTGGAATTCATTGAGGGACATAAGAAGTTCACCCTTTGGGTTATTTTGCTAATCACAGGAGGACTGGACCTTTCTTTCTCCCTTTTTGTTTTCTGCCAGGATCCCCCCCATCCATGAAGGGCAGCAAGGCCTCTGTCACCACTGTTTTTGACATTCGAGGATATCTGTATGCAGACTATTGACTTATCACTGAGGATCCCACTCGTGCGCAGGAGTCTGAGTTTTTTGTTTAAATTGTAGTCCAGCCCAGGACAACACCTCCCACTACCAGCATGCTTCACTATTGTAGTAAAGCAGTACGGAGGGCACAAATATATATTAAAAAAAAAAAAAAAAAAAAAAAAAAGGAACCCGTGTCCCTCAGTAGGCTTTTACAATGAGTACAAAAACTCTATTTTCTCATTCACTGAGGGACACAGGTAATCTTTCACCTTTGAGACCTCAAAGAGCAGTCCAGGGGTGGACAGCACAGTCAATCGCTATCAGGTCAAATGTGTAAAAAAACACAAGGGTAAGTCTATGTTCAAGGGCCACTTGAAGAAAAAAAAATCAAGTACACTCGCAACCAGTGAAGTAGCTCTTGACAAGAAAGAAGAAACTGATCCAAAAGACAGAACTTGGAAACCTGTTACTACTCGACCAGAAAAAAGGTGGAATAAGAAAACTGAAACCCTACAGTGTCCATCTGGGATGATTAAAATATTCGGTAGTTGATAGGTAGAGACTCACAGCCTGATCCATAGTCAAACAGAAATAAGCTCATCTCAGAGAGTGGCAAAGAACGGTGTCCTGATTGGCAAGGTATGAAACTGTCCTATGACAGGAAAAAGGTCTAGGTCTCAACTCACCTGATCCCATCACAGGCCCAATTGAAATAGAGTTTCCATGCATGAACTCCTTGAGGGTGAATTAAAGTGGTAGTAAACTCTCATTCATTATTTTACCCTACAGGTAAGCTTAGAATATATAAATCCTGTATAATAATAATAATAATAATAATAATAATAATAATAATAATAATAATACCTGTAGGTAAAATGAATATCTCCTAAACGTACACAGTTTAGGAGATATTCTAGCTTGTGATGTCACTGGCACATGCACTCTGAAGGAAGAGCATAATCATGACGTCATTGTGGCTTGGGCCAGTCAAGCGGCTGCAGCGGACGAACCTGAAAGGAAGACCGGGTAAAGGACAGAAGTCTTTCATAATGTCCTTCATAATGTGTCCTTCATAATGTGCTAGTATGCAATGCATACTAGCATATTATGGCTTTACCATGCAGGGGGAAACATTTATTTTTTTCCCTCAGAGTTTACTACCGCTTTAAAAGTACAAATACCTCCAAGGAGGCCGAATGGCGATTTCTGAAAATGCAGAGAGAACAAAAGTTTGATTCCGTGGAGTCACAAAGGACAAAAACGGGGGAAGGTATACGGGGGTTTCCCCACACAAGGTCTCATAGTCTGCAAAGCAAACAGGGAAGAAGTATTAACAGAGGAAAAGCCTACCACAGCGATCCCTTCAGAGCAGATACTGCTACCACTAGAGGATTGCTTCACTTGGAGATGGGCCCGTTTAGCAGGTACTGTAGTTGAACCAGGATTTCAGGGGGTCCACATCCTGTATCCTTCACCTGCAATACAGGTCCCAAAACACACTTGGGTGTAAGAATTGCTCCTCCATCTCCAGATGCAACCATTTGTGAAAACCTGTCCACACCCAAGATGTGCAAAGCAAACAGGATTAGAACATGAAATTCTGCCAAGATCAGAATCCTAATTTGTCACACCAAGAGCTCCTGTTCCTCCTTGATTGTTGAGGAACCCCAGTGCCATGACATTATCCAACTGGATATAGAGTAAATGACCTGTCAAGAAGATAAATCATATAGAAGGAACAGCCTCTCTTGAAACTTCAGGATGTAGACCAGAAGATGAGAATTCTCTGACGAGGGCCTTTGCATGCATCAGCAAGATGTCCATGCCTCCTCCCCTCCCCGAGAAAAGGACTTCCGATTACAGGGCCACCTAGAAGATGAAAATGGAAAAACTGCATGGCCTTGAAGCATTTTGCCATTACTGTTTGTGATGTAATCTTTTCAATAAAAATGTATGGACCACCGATTTCAGATCTGACCCTTCCAGACAACATACGATCTGAGCCATTTGCTCACACAAGACAACATGCAATGGCAGTTGCTACAGCACCCTCTCACCTCAGGCCTTGCCCAAGAATGTGTGAGATGGGAATATATAGCGCACAAAAAAACTTCAACTTGAGAGCTGGAAGATCATCTAGATACCAGAACTATTTGATCCTTTAAGAACCGATAAGTTGGTCTGCTCAGTAACTCACTTAACTTGTCCCACCTTTTGGGTTCTGCACATCCAAGGTTTTGCGACTTGCAGCACACAAAAGAGGCGGATGTTCCTTTCAGAAAAAAAAATTAAAATAAAATCAGCAACCAGGTCAGAATACAACTACTGAGACTGATCTGACACAAAAGAAGAACACCTTGGTTTAGGGGACCCAAAAGGGGTAGAGGTAGGGGTGCAGTGACACAGGAAGGTTGTAAGTGAAGAGTCGAACAGAGAGTTGAAGGTAAAGGTGAATCCCTGGAATAGCACTCTCTGCACCTAAAGGACCTCAAAAGGTAAACACTCCAGACGTCCCCAAAAATTATCCAATGCCTCCCCTATTTTGGACAGTGGATGTGCATCTTCATTCTGATAAAGCATGTTTCTTACTCCAGACTTTGCGGGCAGCCAAAGAACCACATCTGAGATTTCAAGCTGTCCATACTCCAGAATTAAAGCAGGTGGATTGGCGTCCATTGCCATTCTTTGATAATGATCTAAAAGGTCAGTCATAAGGAACATGTTAAAGAGTCCATGCAAGTCGGGTACTCCTTGGTGCAACGTCTGCAGACCAGCACTTTAGACAGAGTGCTCTGAGCATGTGCATTAAAAAAAAAAAAAAAAAAAAAAGGTCATCACAGCTGAAGGGTAAACCTGGTACACACAAGATTTTTTTTTTTTTTTTCGTTCAACCCAGTGGCCTGAACGAAAAAAAAAAACGACAGTTCACCGTACCAACACAAGCAATGTTAATGTGGATCTCCCCCACTGTGCCTTTGTGTTTTGACAGGGGGGACGCCATTGGTTGCCAGAACTGATCGAATGTGGGCAAGATGCCGCTTTTCCAGCATGCCCATTTGACAGAAGCCAGTTGTGAGACTGGCCTTTGTAGAACAGACAGCTGTATTACAGGCCAAAAAGTTGGCCAGTTCCTGCTGAACCGACTGATTTTCCACCCGCGTGTACAAGGCTTAAGGCTCCAGCCATCTGCACCATCAGTAAAGGAGCCACTGCCACGGTCTTTAAGGAGGTGTTTGACCATTCTGCTATGTATTGATAAAACTTAAATCACAGCCAGAAAAAGGACACAGAACAGGGCCCATCAACAAGAATAAAAAAAAAGGAAGGCTACCAACCATAGATCGCTGGGAACTTTAAAGCTTTTGATACACTTTACATTGTTTATTTGGGCCAGCTGGGCCCAAACTATGCCACTCACTAAAACGTGAGGCCACTGGATGTGCTGCCGCCACATACAGCATACCGCACTGTGTTCCGGGTGCAAGTCGAGATTTCCTGTCTCATACCCGGAACACAAGAGTATCTGATCGGCGCTGAGCCATTTAGAGAAAGTTATTTATTCTAGCAATGAATACAAAGTTTCCTCCAATTGGCAGAGTCAAAAAGGCAGACAAATGATGTTACAACCTCTGACTCAGTCAATCAGAAGAAGCTTTCTATTCATTACTAGAATACATTACTTTCTCTGAACGGCTGAGCGCCAATAAGATTAATGGAATTTCTTGCAATATGCGGATGTGTGGCCACTTATCCATTCCTCTTTTCTCATGGTTTCTTTAAGGGTTTAATCCCTTGGGACAGATCAAATTTCTTTGATTCTCCCTGGGTATTTGGTGTCTTTCTCAGACACAGAGTCAAGCAATGGTGGCAAAGTGAAATAAAGGAAATGCTTGGGTAAGGTTAGACAGGCTATGTGAACTGAATATCTAGCAGATTAAAATTAGAAAGTTCAATATATAATTCATTGCACATTCTTTTAGAGGGTACAAGCACCTTGAAGTATGCTGGTAAAGGATGAAGTCCTTTTTTAAGGAAAGATTAAATATTGATCGATCGATTTTCCAAAACTTCTTGAAATAAAAGGTTAGGTCTATGCCTTAATTAAGAGTCCTTGGCGATTCAAGTGGCAATAGTAATGTTCAATCCGGTTTATACAATTTTGCAGGTGTAACTATAGGGCAACTTTTTTTCCTTTTCACTTTTGTGGCACAGACGTCCCCCATTGGAACTCATGGTGCGTCTTGGGGAGTATCCGGAATCGTGACCATTTAAGAGGGTGTTAAAATACATTTATCAGGTGATCTATATGTGATATTGATTATGGAAATTATGTTTGAGTTAATAGGAACCTTAGGGGTTCCATAAATGGATGCGTTTGTTTTAAATTCAATTAAAATTAAATTGTATTATTTTTTCTGTTTTAGTGGTAAGGCTTTAAAATAAAGGTCCTACAAAAGCTCCAAAAAAAAAAATACATTACTACTTTTTCTATACATCTTAACATTAAGCATTTTTTTAAATTTCTAAAAAAAAAAAAAAGGGATTGTTTCACCCTGAAATCATTTCCTCAGAGCTAGTTTATGGTGAAACATGTAGAGGCAACCCTTCTTTTGTAATATGACCATTGGGCCATCTATAGACCTAACTGTATAAGTCGTTTTATACTGTTTATGTATCAATAAATGTAGTATTTTTTTTTATTCTTTTTATTCTTTGCACCTTAACTCCACTTACTGCCCCCTTGGGACCTATACACTTTTCTGTCTGCCAATAAAATTAGCGTTCCGGAACACAGTGCAGTATGCTGTATATAGCCTCAGCTACAACCAGCTTATACAGCACATCCAGCGGCCTCACATGTTAGGGAGGGACATCGTTCATTTAGGCCAAGCTGGCCCAAACAAACTATTTAAAGTGTATCAAAAGAGTTCAGCTTTAAATGCAGGAACACCCTTCATGGTTTACAATCAGATTTATTCACTGGGACAAACCATTCTATACTAAAACGCCAGGCGTTGGGTGAATTGGGCCATAAAGTCTTGTGTGACTGTTTCGTACAGTCCCTGCCACGTCCAGTTAAGCAGAATTCAGATGCGCCTCTTTTAAAGCCATACTGGGACAGATGGCTGCAAATTGTACAGAATAGCTCTAGCAATGTTTTAAACAACAGTCATGACTGAGGTCCAGCCACTCACAGTCATGATTGAGGTCCAGCCTTTGGACAGGGGTCTCTAATCTTTCAAAACAAAAAGGGTCAATTTACTTTCCTTCAGACTTTAGGGGGGCTGGACTTTGTCTAGTGGGAGTAGAAAATGGCCTGATGTCAGTGGATATAACAAATGCCCCGTCACTGGTATTATTGAGAGGAATAGGGTGCCACCGTTGGCATCAATTGGAGGATTAGTGCCTCATATCAGTGGGAGAAATAGTGTCCCATTGTTGGTGTCAGTGGGAAAAAGAGTGCTGGATAATGGCAAGCAAAGGGCCACAGTTTAGCCGTAGTTTGGAGACCACTGTCCTAGGAGCTGGCAAACAGCTGAGGAATGCATCAATTTATTTTGTGTCCAATTCTCCTACAGGAGGCACTATAACCTGATGGCGAAAACTTTCTATGTCCCTCAACAGATGAGAAAGAACATTTGTTTTGTTTCAGGTATATATACTGCCATCTCCATTCCTACTGGGAGATTCCTTTACTTCATGGCACAGTGAAAGTGGTCAACCAGGACAGGATGTGAGAAAAACCATTTTCCTAACAGGAATAACAGTTCCCTCACCTGTCCAAAAATAAAATACATTACTACTTTTTCTATACATCTTAACATTAAGCATTTTTTAAATTTCTAAAATCAAAAACCAAAAAGGGATTGTTTCACCCTGAAAACATTTCCTCAGAGCTATTAACACTACACTTAACAATCCACAAGGTAACAAAGTGGTTGTAAACCCTGATGTTTTTTTTTAATGTCATTAAAAACGATCATGTGTGGGCTTCAGAGCATTTTTCGGGTTCTAAAAAACGACCAAAAAAAAATAAATATTTCGAACATGCTCTATTTGTTCACTACGTTTTTAACATTGTCGTTTTTCGAGTTGTAAAAAAATGGTCGTGTGTGGGCTTTAACGACGTGAAAAAACCCACGCATGCTCAGAAGCAAGTTATGAGACGGGAGCACTCGTTCTGGTAAAACTACCGTTCGTAATGGAGTAAGCACATTCATCACGCTGTAACAGACAGAAAAGCTTGAATTGTCTTTTACTAACACGGAATCAGCTAAAACAGCCCAAAGGGTGGCGTCATCCGAATGGAACTTCCCCTTTATAGTGCAGTTGTACGTCACCACGCTTTGCTAGAGCATTTTTTTTTTCATGATCGTGTGCAGGCAAGACCGTTTTAATGCTCAAGTTGAAAAAAAAACGTATTTTTTTTTCTAGAGCCTTCTAGAGTTCGTTTTTTACAACCCGAAAAATGATTGTGTGTACGCGGCATTACACGCCACTTTTACCTACAGGTAAACCTAGAATACGGCTTACCTGTAGGTACTGTAAATATCTCCTAAACCTGCATGGTTTAGGAGATATTTACCATATACGCTTGCGCCGTTGTCATCGGCGCATACGCACCAAAGAAAGGGCATGATCGTGCAGTTTCTATAGGGCCTGTGCCGTGACAGTCAGCTCCTGCGCACGACTGATGTCACGGGACTCCAGCCACTCACAGAGTCGGAGTCCACGGCCCCAGGAGGAAGAGGGGTTAAGATGGACGCGGCCACCAGCGGGGACATCACGGGCTTCATTTGCAGTTAAGTGAAGAGAACATAATAACCCCCAAACGGTGGGACTTTATAAGTGACCATAAACGAAGTAACAATTGTATAAAAAGTAGCATATTTTATTGATTACACATAGTATACCAAGTGTATCAAAAATATGTACATCATGAATATAAATCATTCAAATACAGTAGGTGAACCCGATTTTGTGTCAATCTCGCTCTCTTTCTCGGCGAGATTGAGCACCTACGAGCCCCATCGCGGGAGCCAGCGCCGAGCTGGCTTGCCGCGATGGAGACAGAGCCGCCATAGAAGCGACGGGAGATCCGACTTGGATTCCCGCCAATTCTACACGTGTGCGGCGTTTGTTATGAATCCTGAGGGGGAAGTCCCCGCCGGATTTTAAATAAAAATTCGGCATGGGTTCCCCCCTCAGGAGCATACCGGGCCCTTAGGTCTGTTATGGGTTGTAAGGAGAGCCCCCCCTACGCCGAAAAAAACGGCGTAGGGGGTCCCCCTACAATCCATACCAGACCCGTATCCAAAGCACGCTACCCGGCCAGCCAGGAAGGGAGTGGGGACGAGCGAGCGCCCCCCCCCCTCCTGAGCCTACCAGGCTGCATGCCCTCAACATGGGGGGGTTGGGTGCTCTGGGGCAGGGGGGCGCACTGCGCCCCCCCCCCCCCCACCTCAGAGCACCCTGTCCCCATGTTGATGAGGACAGGGCCCCTTCCCGACAACCCTGGCCGTTGGTTGTCGGGGTATGCGGGCGGGAGGCTTATCGGAATCTGGGAGCCCCCTTTAATAAGGGGGCCCCCAGATACCGGCCCCCCACCCTAAGTGAATGAGTATGGGGTACATCGTACCCCTACCCATTCACCTGCAAGAAAAGTGGTAAAAACACAAATAAACCACACAGGGTATTAAAATATTTTATTAGTCTGCTCCGGAGGCCTCCCGTCTTCTTTATTAGCTCTTTTACCAGGGGAAGCTTCTTCTTTGACGTCTTTGGGTGGGTGGGGGCCGCCGTCTGGTTCTCTTCCACCGCCGGGGGGGGGGGTCGCTTTTAAAAAAGCCCCCACCCCCCGGCAGGTTTCCTCCGGCGTCTTCGGCGGGGGGGCTTCTTCTTCCGCTATCCCGACGGGTCTTCTCCGCTATCCGGGGGGTCTTCTCAACTCTCCGGGGGTCTCCTTCTATGTTCGCCGCTCTCCGCTGTTGACTCGGCGCACCCCGGTTCTTCGTCTCGCTGTCCGGTGTCTTCTTCCGTGCTGTACGTCTTCTTCTCCTTCCGTGCTGTGAGTTCTTCTTCCGTGCTGTGACGTCATGTTCTTCACTTCTCTTCTTCTCCCGATGTTGACACGCCGGCTCTTCTCGCTGAAATGACTGATGCGCGCCTTGCATCGGACCTATATAGGCCTCACAGTCCCATCATGCTCTGTACCTACCCATGTGATACCTACCCACGTGGGTAGGTATCACATGGGTAGGTACAGAGCATGATGGGACTGTGAGGCCTATATAGGTCCGATGCAAGGCGCGCATCAGTCATTTCAGCGAGAAGAGCCGGCGTGTCAACATCGGGAGAAGAAGAGAAGTGAAGAACATGACGTCACAGCACGGAAGAAGAACTCACAGCACGGAAGGAGAAGAAGACGTACAGCACGGAAGAAGACACCGGACAGCGAGACGAAGAACCGGGGTGCGCCGAGTCAACAGCGGAGAGCGGCGAACATAGAAGGAGACCCCCGGAGAGTTGAGAAGACCCCCCGGATAGCGGAGAAGACCCGTCGGGATAGCGGAAGAAGAAGCCCCCCCGCCGAAGACGCCGGAGGAAACCCGCCGGGGGGTGGGGGCTTTTTTAAAAGCGACCCCCCCCGGCGGTGGAAGAGAACCAGACGGCGGCCCCCACCCACCCGAAGACGTCAAAGAAGAAGCTTCCCCTGGTAAAAGAGCTAATAAAGAAGACAGGGGAGGCCTCCGGAACAGACTAATAAAATATTTTAATACCCTGTGTGGTTTATTTGTGTTTTTACCACTTTTCTTGCAGGTGAATGGGTAGGGGTACGATGTACCCCATACTCATTCACTTAGGGTGGGGGGCCGGTATCTGGGGGCCCCCTTATTAAAGGGGGCTCCCAGATTCCGATAAGCCTCCCGCCCGCATACCCCGACAACCAACGGCCAGGGTTGTCGGGAAGGGGCCCTGTCCTCATCAACATGGGGACAGGGTGCTCTGAGGTGGGGGGGGCCGCAGTGCGCCCCCCTGCCCCAGAGCACCCAACCCCCCCCATGTTGAGGGCATGCAGCCTGGTACGGCTCAGGAGGGGGGGGGGCGCTCGCTCGTCCCCACTCCCTTCCTGGCTGGCCGGGTAGCGTGCTTTGGATACGGGTCTGGTATGGATTGTAGGGGGACCCCCTACGCCGTTTTTTTCGGCGTAGGGGGGGCTCTCCTTACAACCCATAACAGACCTAAGGGCCCGGTATGCTCCTGAGGGGGGAACCCATGAATTTTATTTAAAATCCGGCGGGGACTTCCCCCTCAGGATTCATAACAAACGCCGCACACGTGTAGAATTGGCGGGAATCCAAGTCGGATCTCCCGTCGCTTCTATGACGCGCTTGCTGGGATGTGCTGTCACTATTCCAGTGAGTGCGAGATGTCGGCGAGATCTCGGCACCATGTCGCCGAGAATCAGCGCGATGCTGTCGTGCTAAAAACACAATATCACAAACACCTACTGTACGTAATTGAACAGGAAACTTTTGTATTGTAAATTGTGTATTTATCTTTTAGATATCTTTGATCTTATTGTCTATAAATCCCCTGAAGAAGGGAGAATTTCCGAAACAGCTGTTGGGTGTGACTCTAAGCAGTCTTGTGTTTCCTGTTCAATTACGTATTTGAATGATTTGTATTCATGATGTACATATTTTTGATACAATTGGTATACTTATACTGATACTGATATAATCAATAAAATGTACAACTTTTTATACAATTGTTACTTTGTTTATGGTCACTTAGAAAGTCCCACCCTTTGGGGGTTATTTTGTTCTTTCCTATATTTACAAGGGATGTGGAGACCTTTAAACGTACACAAATACGTGAACGACGGAGCTTTTCTTCTTTGCAGTTAAGTGCAACATAATGGACTAGTATTCAACGCATACTAGCCCATTGTGCTTTTACTTTGCAGGGGAATAAAGAGAAGGTAAAACCCATCAGGGTTTACTTCCTCTTTAAGTAGTCAGGTGAAGGCAGCAAGATGTATTCTACAAGCCATCCCCAGAGCTGTCTGCAGTGGTTGATCCTTGATTTGGACCTGCTCATCATCAGTGATACATTTACAAAAGGAGAAACACAAACAGGTTCTTTTAGTTTTAGATCTTGCATAACTAAACCACTGCTATAGCAATAGAGAGTCGTTTTCTCTCTAGGAAGGGTTGGTGGATTTATAAAACTACACTGTAGTGATTATGTTATATGGATAGATTCATTGGAAACAGAGCCGAGTATAGAGTGCTTCCTTAAGCGAAAGTAGCTGAAGACATACCCATTTATTGCATTGAAGATCTTCACATATTCTTCTTTAGGCAAATTGATTCTAGAAAGCAAATATATTTGTTAATATCAGACATACAACAGGTATTTGCCGATTTGAAATATGTGCCTAGACTGAAGGATGATGTGTGTTAAGGCATGCATTAACCCAAATTAGCCATAACATTAAGATCACTGACAGGTAAAGTTAAGAACATTGAGTATCTTGTTACAATGGCATCTCAAAATCAGTGGGATATATAAGGCAGCAAGTAAACATGTTGTCCATGAAGTTAGTTTGTTGAAAGCAGAAACATCGGCATTGCAGTTTGTTGTGTATCAGGCTATGTAGCCACAGACAGGTCAGGGTGCCCATGCTGAACCGTGTCCAAAGCCTAAAGTGCCTACAATGGGCACATGAGCATCAGAACTGGATCATGGAGCAATAGAAGAAGGTGGCCTGGTCTGGAAGATCACAGTTTCTTTTACAACATGGGGATGGCCTAGTGTGTTTCTTACCTGGGGGAGAGATGGCACCAGGATACAGTACGGGAAGAAGGCAAGGGAGAAGATCTAGTGTGATGCTTTGGGCAATGTTCTGCTGAGTAACCTTGGTCCTGCCATAAATGTGGGCATTACTTCGACCAGGTGCAACCCGTCATGGAAAAACTGTATTCCCTGATGGCAGAGGTCCCTTTAGCTGGATAATGCACCCTGCCACATGGCAAAAATAGTTCAAAAATGGTTTGTGGAACACGATTTTAAGGTGTTGAGCTGACCTCCAAATCTCATTCCAATCAAGCATCTGCAGGATGTGCTGGAAAAACAAAGTCCAATCCATGGAGGTCCCACCTCGCAGCTTACAGGACGTAAAAGATCTGATACTGACCGCTTGCTGTCAGATACCACAGCATACCTTCAGAGGTCTAGTGGCGTCCATAACGTGATGGGTCAGGACCGTTTTGGGGACCAAAAGGTGAACCTACTCAATATTAGGCGGGTGATCATGATGTTATGGCTGATAGGTGTATATCACAATTAAGATACATTACCGAGATGTTTTTGAAATTCTATGCAATATGATCAAATTACATAAGAGATCAACAGGCAGTATATAGTGGTTTATAGAACTAGACTATGTGTAATATGATCAGGACTAAACAATCAGATAAATATTACCAGGAAGCAGGAGGAACTTTAGGGCTCTTTAGGCCTCATGCACACTGCTGCTCCTGATCCAACGTAACTCAATAAAAGCCTGTGTCCATGCACACATAGGCCCCATACACACTATTAGATTGTATGCAGATTTTTGTCTTCAGAGTTACCAAAAACATAATATGAGGTCAAACCTTAAGAGTTTAAATCTGTATGCAATCAGGTAATCCCTTGCACTACATGGTTTTGGTAAATCTGAAGACAAAAATCTGCAGAAAATGTATGGGGCCTTAGGCTTTTACCAAAGTTTAGGAGCAGCAGAGTTTAAAGGCAAAGCGCCTATCCTGAACGCAGAAGAATTGCGTTCAGGAGAGGATCTTTTCGGCATTAAACACGCCAAGCGCGCATATACTCGTCTAAACACTAAACATTTAGGACTTCAGCATTGGTTTCAATGGCTAGAATAAATAAAAATTCTAGCCAATGAAACAAACTCCCAAACACCAAATGCTGCTAAACTCACTTAAACTGGTACCAAAAAAAAAAAAATGCAGCCCTACAGTTTCTACTTGCTTAAAAAATGTTAAAAATAAAATTGAAGAAAGAGCATGTGTGGACATAAAAAAAAAAAAAAAAATTCATCTATGTACACTATGCACATTTCCCACGTTTTGCCAAAAATAGTACTAAAAGCCTCAGCTTTAAGGGCCAGGTCACCCTGCCCTGGACAGTTGCAGCCAGGGCTCAAGTCCTGCGGGAACGCGTGGGAATGGAGTTCCTGCACTTTTTTCACAGCAGGAACTCAGTTCCCTTTGCAGGACTAGAGCAGCTGAACCGCCCCCGAGCCAATCCTTCATCAAGTGGCGATGCCCAGCTCGAGTCACTGTCAGGGGCAGGCGAACCTTAGTAATCCTTTATGTTACTGGTCGCTTCCTGTATATGGATTCATCAGGTAGTGTGCCGGTATTCCGTCACTTCCTCGATGCCGCAATGTCTCCTGGGAGCTTTTGTCATTGTTCCCAGGAGACATTGCGGAGGTCTGCCGCGAGTTATCGTGGGATTTAGAAAAAAAATGCGGTTTAGTAATTATGCATATGAGCGTATATCTTTTTTTTTTTTTTTTTTTGGTGGGGGAGTGGATCTTGGGTGGGAGTTCCCACACTTTTTTCCCCAGGACTTGACCCCTGGTTGCAGCACACTAAATCAAAGTGGGTAGTTAGTGACTAGGTAGGAAGCGGTGAAGTTTCAGCTCATTACATGGCTCCTTTTGTTTTGTACCAACTTTATTTGAAGTGCACACTTCATTCATGTCACTGTACATGATTGAGCAAAATGTCTGCATTTTATCACAGCTCACGAATAAGCAGAGAATAAGACACTTAGAAAACAATTGTTTTCCATGTGTCCTAGTGGTGACATGCATTCAGTGTGCTTAAAAACACAAGTCACAGCACTATGTGAGAACAGAAGCTTAGATATATATCCCTCTTGACATAATTATGGGACAATATTTATGAACAATGCCACTTAACACTCAATTTATTCACTTTTTAATTCACAGCCTCCGGCTTTCTCCATGTGGATATCCCAAGCATCAAGCTGGGAACAGTGCACTCTGAATATAAACTTAAGTCTCTGATTAGATTCCTCTGGACTACGTATCTCATCAATCCTAATGTCACCATACATCATGACATTGTTTTCTATTTTTCTGACTGCTTAAAGTGGAGTTCCACCCATTTTTTTATGTTTGTCTGTGCTGCATGCCCTAATCTCATAGTGTTCAGAATGGACAATCTTTATTTATTTTGTTGCTTGTAAATACCTTTATTTTGTAGTCCTTCATTACTTCCTCCTCCTTATTAGCCTAGGCTATTAAGTCACAAGGCTATTCGCAAGGGTTTCTGGGATAGGCATCATGTATCCCAGTAGTCCTTGCAAATAGCCTATTTGCATAGAGAAGGGGCGGCAACTTCCTCTGACACTCCCGTTGCTATGGAAACCTGACTGAAACCTATTACATCGCTTGTGCAGCACTGAGCATGTGCGAGATCTGCAAGGCTGAAATCCAGGAAGTCATACAGTCTGGCTTCATGATGCCCACACTTAAGATGGCCGCGGTCTATTTCTAGATTATAAACTAACTAAATGCTCTAACAACCTAACAAAACGGACCTTAGTTTACAGACTAACTTAACTAGACTACATTAAGCTTGTGTATTACAGGGGTATTTATATTTAAAAAGTTAAATTGTGGGTGGAACTCCGCTTTAGGCATGTCCAGTGTAGGCAGTGGCAGCACATAAGTGTGGTTCTAGTGGGGCTCCATATGACTCTGTAAGCCAACCATCCAATGGAAATTGGGGCCAGCGATCAGGATACAGGGTGATAAAAGCACAAAAAAAAAAAAATCTAGTGAGTGTCTTACTTCTCGTAGTGAGCTGACAATGCCTTTAAAAGTTGGCATGCGTTCTCCCTGCTGCACTAAAGAACACCCTCCTAATGTTATGAAAATTAGAAAAAAAGGTGCTCTATATAGTCTGGAAAAGAGAACTGGGCCGGGCCGACTTGGGTATTCAGTGTAGGCAAGACGGCAGCATAGCCATCAAGCATTGGAAGCGACCCATCAGCGACAAATGTGTAGACTTTACAAGTGGTAAGGGATGGAGCCAAGTACCAACATTTCATACAATGTGTAGATAAAGTCACCATTTTTATAACACAGCACCCTGGGTTTCAGGTGTGCGAAAAGCAAGAGGCACCTCTGGTATCCTAAATTTCACCTACAGGGACCTATTAAAAGCCACATGTTTAAAGGGGTTTATTCACCATTAGTCATCACCTTATAGGAAGGACTCTGGCTCCAGCGGATTCTAGAGTCTTTATGTAAGAAGCAGCGATGTATGACCTCCCATGTGACATCAGGTTTTCAAAGTGGATCTCCTGCGCCACTACTCCTGCAATGGAAAAAAGAAAGCAATGTGAGAAAAGGGCGTTTTAAAAAGAGAAACCATCCATGCACATCATTTTTAATTTTCATGTATTCATCATGCCAGGGTGACCGTGTGCTGAACAATTGTTGGTGCCGCACATAAGGCTTAGCTCACAAAGATAACACACGAGGATAAAATACTTATTTTCATAAAAGTTACAGTCCAACCGAATTTGAAAATTAGTCACATGACCAAAATAAAAGATACTTATTCCCATGTTAAAGCTTTGTGAATAGAGCCTGTGTGTACACCAACTTGGATGCCTTGCACACTGCAGTCTCCTCAACTTAGAGCATGCTAAATAAAACCTCCAGTAACCAAACATATGTGGGCAAAGATAAGGGGAATTTGTTACTCACTGTAAAATCCCTTTCTCCGAGTTAATTAACGGACACGGCTGACTATTCTCAAAAACAGGGTTTATAGTGCCACCTACAAGAGTGGGACTCTAGACAGAAAATAAATTAGGCACCATGTTATGGTCAGTCCTGGCTGGTATAAACCCCCTCTCTGCTACAGGCAAACCAATTAGTAACATAACTGTACAAACACAATCAAGAGGGTCGGGTATGGTGTTCATCAATGAACTCAGAGAAATGGAATTTTTACGGTGAGTAACATAAATCCTGTTTACACTTTCATTTATTGATGGGCAAAGCCGACTATTCTCGACCACAGGTACGTCCTCAAGGAGTGTCAAAAATAGGGTGGGAAAACAGGAGCCAAAACAGGCTAACAGGAGCTCAAACATGAGCCCAAGCAAAAAAATACTCTCCAAAAAGGAAACAGATCTCAAAACAACCGCTTGGGAAGACGCAAGAACTCTTATCCTGTAAATATTAGTAAAGGTATGCACAGACGACCGGGTAGCCACCTTACAAGCTTGAGACAGACATCTGATACCAAAAGGCCCAAGAGGCACCAAGTACCCAAGTGGAATACGGCGCAACAGCAAAAGGGAGGAAACCTAAGCCTTAATGGTATAAGCCTAAACTACTGTCTGCCGAATCCTCCAAGGAATGGTGGCAGAGGAGGCCACTATACCCTTCTTTGGCCCATTAGTTATCAAATAAAGGGAACCCAATTTGTAAAAGCACTCTGTCGGCAATAGATTCACCTGGACCACATCTAAGGCGTGCAACGCAAGCTCCTTGGGAAGTGGGCATAGGGAAGGCAAGACAATGTCCTCATTCAAAAAATAATCAGACACCACTCAAATAGGAAGACCTACAGGACAAGGCCGCCAGCTTCGACACCCTGCATGCATAAGTGATAGCCACCAAAAAGGCAACCTTCTGCGAGAGCGGAATATCCCTACTATTCTCAAAATATATATTTTTTTTATATAATTTTGTATAATGTGAAAGATGTTACTCCGAGAATTGTGATCTTTATTCTAAGCAAAAAAAAAAAAAATTAGGATTCTCATTTTATCCAGAATCGTGCAGCTCTAGCACCTGTCCACACTAGATCCCAGTTGTACAAGCAATGGCTGCTTTTGCAGTCCCCCATTTCTCTTTGCCAGCTCCGTGGAACTGATCTAGCAGCCTAGTTTTACTGAACGCCCCTTTTAGTAGAGTGCTAAAATAGAGGAAACAGTAAGGCCCACTTCATGTGCCCATTGCATTGCATGCATACACATTAGAAACCCAGTTATCACGACAGGATTTTAGTGCATTTTAGTGCATTTTTACTGAAAATATTGTTTTAGTAAACATTTGAGCAGAGCAGCTATCATGGGGCATACAAAATCAGCAGCACTATCTTTTAATTTTATAGGCTTTGCACTATAAAGGGTAAACAAAAAATGTAATAGCAAAACAATTCTCGCCACCTGAGGTGAAAATCAGGGGGCAGGGTCCGGCCGTGAAAGAGTGTGTAAAATATATACAATGCTGTGAAAAAAAAAAGTATTTGCCCCCTTTCTGTTTTTTTTTGCATATTTGTCACACTTAAATGACTCAGATCATCCAAAAAGATTATTATTACACAAAGATAACCCAAGTAATTACAAAATGCAATTTTTAAATGATGGTTTGATTTATTAAAAAGGCTGTCCAAACCTGCCTGGCTTTATGTGAAAACGTAATTGCCCCTAAACCTAATAACTGGTTATGCCACCCTTGGTGGAAACTGCAATCAAGCGTTTGCGATAACTGGCAATGAGTCTTTCACATTGCTGTGGAGCAATTTTGTCCCACTCTTCTTTGCAGAATTGTTTTAATTCAGCCACATTGGAGGGTTTTCCCACATTACGGCCTGTGTAAGGTCATGATACAGCATTTCAATTGGATTTAAGTCCGGGCTTTGACTAGGTCCCTCCAGAACCTACATTTTGCTGTGTTTGAACCATTTGGAGGTGGACTTGCTGTTGTGTTTTGGATCATTGTCCTGCTGCATAACCCAAGTGCACTTGAGTTTGAGGTCGCAAAGTGATGGCTGGACATTCTCCTTTAGGATTTTCCGATAGAGCTCAGAATTCATGGTTCCATCAATTATGGTAAGTCATCCAGGTCCTAAAGCTGCAAAGCGGCCTCAGACCATCACACTACCACCACCATGTCTGACTGTTGGTATGATGTTTTTGTTATGAAATGCTGTATTAGTTTTATGCCAGATGTAACGGGACGCATACCTTCCAAAAAGTTTAACTTTTGGCTCATTAGTCCACAGAATATTTGCCTAAAAGTCTTGGGAATAATCAAGATGTTTTTTGGTAGTGGCTTTGGAACTCTCCCATGGATGCCATTTTTGCCCAGTCTCTTTCTCATTGTTGAATCATGAACACAGGTCTTACCTGAGGCAAGTGAGGCCTGCAGATGTTGTGTTGTGTTTTAGATGTTGTTCTGGGTTCTTTTATGACCTCTGGATGAGTCATCGTCATGCTCTATCCTAGACGGATACATGTACATTACTTTGTTTCTAATCTGCTCTTAATTTGTTTTTGTTTTTTAAGATTGTGGCATGATGTGTGTCTTTTTGTGATCTGTTAGTGTACTTCACTTCTTCAGACAGCTTCCATTAATGCGATTTCTTGATCCAACAGGTCTGACAGTAATCAGGCCAGGGTGTGGCAAGTAACATTTAACTCAGCTTTCCAAAAAATTGTGATTAATCACAGTTCATTCAAGATTAGGCAAAGGGGGGCAATTATTTTTTCACAAAGGGTCAGGCAGGTTCAAACAGCTTTTTTCCCGTAATAAATAAAATAATTTAAAAACTGCATCTTGGATTTACTCGGGTTATCTTTGTTTAATTTTAAAATTTGTTTGATGATCTGAATCATTTAAGTGTGAGAAATATGCAAAAAAATAAAATAAAAAAATGAAATCTGGAAGGGGTTAAATACTTTTTCACAGCACTGATAGATAGAGATGTGTATATATATATATATATATATATATATATATATATATATATATATATATATATATATATATATATATATATATATATATATATATATATATATATATATATATAAAATGTGTGTGTATGTATGATGTTTAGCTCCTGCAGTAGATGTTTTTGAACGTCAGTCCAAACTTTGTTTAAGGGCCTAGTAGTCCACTTTTATTAACAAGGGAAACGCAGAGCAAAAGTGAAACACTAATGGGTTGCCCACGCAGGGGTCTCAGCTTCATACAAAACCGTATAAAAAAAAAAAATCCAAGGCCAGCTGGCTATTCAGTCAGCAACATCACTGCTTGCTCCGGTCTCCCCAACCTTGGGCTCCTCAGGCTCGCTCAGTCTGTGCTTGTAGTACCATACTGCTCAGGCCCCACTGAATAGATTTCTCCAAGCACCCCCAGCTCTCCCACTTCTTGGGAACACAGGACTCCTTTCAGCCCCCTTCTCAGGAACACAGGACCCCCTGCAGCCCCCTTCTCAGGAACACAGGACCCCCTGCTCAGGAACCCAGGACCCCCTTCTCAGGAACCCAGGACCCCCTGCAGCCCCCTTCTCAGGAACCCAAGACCCCCTGCAGCCCCCTTCTCAGGAACCCAGGACCCCTTGCAGCCCCCTTCTCAGGAACCCAGGACCCCTTGCAGCCCCCTTCTCAGGAACCCAAGACCCCCTGCAGCCCCCTTCTCAGAAACCCAGGACCCCCTGCAGCCCCCTTCTCAGAAACCCAGGACCCCCTGCAGCCCCCTTCTCAGAAACCCAGGACCCCCTCCAGCCCCCTTCTCAGAAACCCGGGACCCCCTGCAACCCCCTTCTCAGGAACACTTCTATCTGCACACACAGCCTTTGTCTCTGAATGGCAGCAACTGCTCTGGGCATATCTGTCTTAACCCGATCTTGACCACCTAGCAAAGCTCGGGCACTGGATTGAAGGTTCTGTCCCACCCAAGGCACTGCACTGTGGAACATTCAAGCTCCCATCCCTGATCAGGAACATCTAGAACAGCTTCCGCTGTTCACTATAAAAACATACCAGAGCCTCTCATATTGCACCTTTGAGAATCGGATGCCCTTTTTACGCAAATTCACTACATTCTCAGCCTTGCACTAGAATATATATCTGAAGCAGGACATATAACATTACATGATTCATGATTACATCAGCCTTTCGCAAACAATGTTTTTTCCAACAGCTTAGAAGAAAGTTGTACTAAGGCGTGTAAACCATGGAAAAACAAACACGTCCCTGCTGACCTATAACGTAATTACTTCAGCAAACTTCTTGTCTAATCTCAATAATTTAATTACCAAAGTATTGGGAGTCAGAGAAGACGACTTGCAGGTTTAGAAAACACAAAAGGGACCTTTTTTGATAAAATATCTCAAACGTTCATTGTCATTTATCCTCTCAGAGTGGCTCATAATCATTTCCATGAAGGCAGATAGAGCTCCATCATGATCACATCATACCTCACAACGCCAGTGGCAGCAAATCAGGAGAGTTGTCTGCGATTCTGATCCGATTATCTGCAGATTTTTGTCATACACATCCATGAAAGCACACACTGTCGGACCTATTTTTACCAACAATTGGCATTTATACAACACGTGCCCAGATTCCCATAGAAATGCCAACTGACAGAAAGGCCAGTCTTATGCCGCGTACAGACGGTCGTTTTTTTTGATAGAAAAATTACGTTTTATGTGATGAAAAGCGCAGTTACGTTGAGCACGTACAACGGCACTCTGTTCCATTCAAACTCACGTCCTAACTTGCTTCTGAGCATGCGCCGGTTTAAAAACGTCGTTTTAGCCTACACACGGTCATTTTTTATGACACAAAAAATTACGTTTTGAAAAACGACCCAAAAAATTGAAGCATGCTTCAATTTTTTTTTTTGTCGTTTTTCACAAGACATAAAACTACGTTTTCCACCACACACGGTCATTTTAATTGACGTTTTTAAAAACTTCGTTTTTTTTTCATCACATAAAGTGATGGTGTGTACGCGGCATTAGAATTGCAGTACTAGGACTATGGGGGTCATCATGCTATTTCCTTTACGCCCCAAGAACAGGAACACCATCAAATGATAAAGACCACCTTAACTCATTAAGCATATTCACAGCTGAATCTGTGAATAAAACAAGTTTTGTCACATCTAAGCCAGAGTGAGTTGGGAAGGCTGGTATACGACCATCATTAAAGTCTCATGCCGCGTACACACGATCATTTTTCAGCATGAAAGAAAAGGTTGTTTTTCAGCATGTCTAAAAAACAACGTTTTTCCAACTTCATCATTAAAACGACGTTGCCTACACACCATCGTTTTAAAAAAAAAATCTAGCAAAGCGTGGTGACGTACAACACGTAAAGGGGAAGTTCCATTTGCCTTGGGGCTGCTTAGCTCATTCCGTGTTGGTAAAAGACAATTTGCGCTTTTTTGCCTGTTACAGCGTGATTATTGTGCTTACTCCATTACGAACGGTAGTTTTACCAGAACGAGTGCTCCCGTCTCATAACTTGCTTCTAAACATGCGCAGGTTTTTTTCGTCGTTTTAGCCCACACGTGATCATTTTTTACAACCCAAAAAACGTCATAGTTTAAAACGACGTTAAAAAATGCAGCATGTGCGAATTAGTTTTTTGTTCATGTTCATTTTGTGCATGTTCCTGACCCGCAGGCAAGATGCGTTCTTTAGCAGTCATGCGGGGGGGCATTCTTAAAGTGATTGTAAAGGCAGAAGGTTTTTTATCTTAATGCAATCTATGCACTAGGATAAAGAGCATTCTGTGTGCAGCAGCCCCCCTAGAACTTACCTGAACCCCCTCTCTATGCAGCGATGTTGTCGGATTTTGTCGATGCGTAGCTGGACCTGAGCCCTGTGACATGTATACTTCACTTCCAAGGAACTGGAATTAGGTCAATACCATTTTTTTAATGCATACAATGTTTAATAAAACAAATCTTTATAGTTTCAGCGTGAAATGTGTAAATATGTTAAAGGTGTAAAACTAATAACGAACAAAGCAAGTAAAAAAGTTATTATTAATATTTTGGATATTTGTAGAGTATAACCCTTTACCTTCTGCCTACACGTTTGTATTGCTGTCTGCACCTTGTTAGAATGTAGGCAATGCAGGATGTGAAGTGCCTCCAGTGCACACTGAAGCTGATAAAAGCTATAAAAAAAAAAAACGCCAGTAGCTTTGAGCCTTCAATGGATTAAAAAACGTTGGCATCGGCGTTTGATCGTTTTTGAGCGTTTTTTCCCGCAAAAAAACTGCACTTTGAACACAAATTTTGGGCGTTCAGAAAAAAGCCAATAAACTCCAAAGCTCATTAACACTTAGGCTCCATGCACACTGGACTTAAAAAACGTTGATTCTACAGGCGTTTGACGTTTAGAAGCACTTCTATTGTGCTATATGTGTCTTTGCACATTATTGACTGCTACAGGTGTTTTCTGTCAGGGACGTTCAGAGGCAAGAAAAAAAAACCTTCTCTATCGCATTTCCTGGAGGAGTTTAGGAGCTGTAAAAACGTCAGTCTCTCCTAAACTCCTCCTATCTCCTCTGAACGTCAAGTGCCAAAGTTGTTTTCCTGACGCATTCATGGCAGCACACACTGGGTTGTGACTCCGCCCCCACAACCTGACAGGATTGGTTAGCTATAAATTTGAAGGGGAGACGCCCCGCACCATTCTCTTTTTTTATCCTCACCTGACAGATTGGACGAACAAGCAAGAAGCATGCCTCTTACCGCAGATCGCCCCAGCAGGTTCAGCCTCTCCTGTTTGGAAGTTTTATGGTGGGAACCCCGTTCTGGTGGTCTCAGGGGCTCTGGAATTATACTGGCATCTGTAGCAAGCTTTAAAGAAGCTTCAAATCTCGCAGTGGCCCCCACTTTCGCTCTGTCTTTCCTTCCAGTGCAGTGTGTGCTTCCACAAAGGTATTTGTATCATTACATTTGCCACCTAAGGTTAGTCCGTTTTGTACCTTTGCCTGCCTGTTGTTTTTTTCTCAGCTCTGCTGAGCCCTGTGGTTCCTCTGACACCCCATACTCTCGGGGTCACCACCGCGTACCCCTCAGCGCTCTGCGCATGCACGCAGCTCAGCGATGATGCCGCCGGTCTCCTCTGCCCTCTTCCAAATGGCGGCGCCGTTTAAAAAAAAAACAAAAAAAAAAAACAGTCCTATCGCTCTGTAGTTCTGGCTGCAGTCCTGCTGCTCTGCTCTACTCAGAGTGAAGATTGCACCAGGTGTGTGCAGGCACATCCCAGTTCAGCCTGGGCCAATTGATTACAAAAAAAAAATAGGAACAAATAGGATAGAAGATATAATACATTTATATATTAATTTATAACATATTATAGGAGAAAGTATATCCATAATTAAACAATTAATATAATCCAAAAAATAAAATAAGGATAGATATATGTATATAAAATTATTATATTTAATAAATAGAAATGTTGGGGGGGGACATATGGTAATGTTTTCCCTTCTCTCTTTTTTCCCACCTTTCCGGGCTGTCTCCCTGCTATCCCTCCCTGAGGAGTGTGAGCAGGCGTCGGACTGTCTCTTCTTTTAGTTGAACCATTTGCCCATTCAGTCGAGGAAGCGATCGGGTGGGAAGGGGTTATGGCAGAACCTCTGAAGGTTCAGAAATATTTACTGGTGCTGAAAAGGGGGTCCTGAATCATTTCCCTTCATCAAAGAGCTGGAAAACCTCATAAAGGATGAGTGGGGGAGATCGCATAAGCGGCCCAGTATGAGCAACAAGTTTGTAGATTGTACCCCTTGTGGGAGTCTAGGATCAATTCTTTGATCAATGCAACTACGGTCGATTCATCTTTAATGCGACTCGCTAGAGACGTTTCTCTACTGATTGAAGACGTAGTTACCTTCCGGGACGTTCTTGATCGTGAAATCAATATAGAACTGAAGAAAGCCTGCTCCACGACAGGAGACGCTAGTAGGCCGGCTATCACCACGGCGGCAGTAGCTAAAACTATCGCTGCATGGGCTGCTAACGTTGAGAATTCCATTCTAGAAGGAGCCGACCAGGGGAAGATATTCTCCTCCCTGCAGGGAAATTAAGTTGGCTTACGGCTCCTGAGGGGGCGACTTCATGACTGGGAAGAGCCTTATGGCTGAGGCAGCATCAAAATCAACTGGTGCAAAACTCCATATGGCGGCTCAAGTGTATTTGGCACAAAGTCCTTTTTGAGGGTCCGTCTGCCCACCCAGCTCAGGTGGGCACCAGACTCAAGAGATTCGCTCGGATATGGGCAACTCGTATAACAGATTCATGGACACTATCCTCTATCAAGACCGGTCACAATTGGAAATTCATGGGCACATTGCCAGGGAACACATTCCAGCCTACCAAGTACCTCCGCACCAGAAAGGGAGGGGGTTTTATTCCCCTTTATTTCTGGTACAAAAAGAAAACAGGGGATCTACGTCCAGTCCTGGACCTAAAAAGGTTCAACAGACGATCAAAATAGAGGCCCTCAAATTGGAAAAGCCTTCAGTCCATTTTGTTGACAGTGGACGTGGGAGACTGGATGCTATCTCCTCGATTTTTCGGACGTTTACCTTCACGTCCCGATCATCCCGCCTTCCAGAGGTCCCTTCGGTTCTCAATCTATCAATCTCATTTCCAATTTTGGTGCCCCCCATTCGGCATCGCCTCAGCACCCAGAGCATTCAGCAAGTCAGGGTGTTCCTAGGGGCAGAATAATATACCAGGTTGTACCGGGTGCAACTCCCTCAAGAGAGGCTGAAGCCCTTACTCCAGAAGGTACAGAATCTGCTATCATCCAGACGTCTACTGTCAGAGCCTGCCTCAGTACCCGGGGGTCCATGTCAGCATCCATACCTTTGATACAGTGGCCCCTGTGACACATGCAAGTCTTACAGAACTCCTTTCTCAGGCAGTGGAATGGAACGTCAATACTCCAAACCATTCACATCCCGAACTGGGTAAAGCAATTAGTATGGTGGTGGACACACCCGTCCAACCTCAGGGAGTCCATTCCAATAGTTCCCCCAAGTCCAGAAGTAGTAACATCGGACGCCAGCCAGGGGGGATGGGGTCCACACTATCTAGACCAAGTAGCCCAAGGACAGTGGCACTTTCGGGCTCAGGGCATAGTGTCAAATATTTTAGAGCTCAGAGCAGCCTTTCAGAGGGGAAGAGTGTCCTGATCGGGATGGACAACAAGTAGCGGTGTCATGTATCCAGATACAGGGGGGCATCAGGAGTCGCACGCTTCAAGAGGAAGTTTGCCCATATTGGAAAGGGCACAAGTGCACCTGTTAGATCTATGGGCAGTATACGTCCCGGCAACACAGAATTCGTTGGCCAACTACCTAAGCCGAGAGTCACTTTCAAACAACGAATGGTCCCTGAACCAACAGGTATTCTCCATTCTTACGAAAACTTGTGGAATACCAGAAGTTGACCTAGCGGCCACGCCAAAGAACTCCAAGTGTCAGAGGTTCCTGTCCAGAGCCCACTTTCCATCAGCTGAAGGGACAAACTGCCTAGTTCTTCCATGGAGCTTCGAGCTGGGGTACATTTTTCTTCCAACTTCTCGGATTACAAGATTCCTGTCCCGACTTCGGAGGTCCTCAGCCACGGTTATTGTACTAATACCGTTCCGACCGAGGAGGCCATGGTTTACGACCCTGCTACAACTAGGTACGCGGCCTCCAATACATCTTCCAGTAACCTGGGATCTCATACATCAGAGGCAATTCTTCCATCCAGCCCAGAGAACCTGCATTTGCCAGCTTGGAAGTTGAGAGGGCTAGGTTAGGGGAACTAGGATACTCTCAGGAGGTAATATCAACCTTATTACAAGCTCTAAGGAGCTCCACTGATGTCACCTATACTAGGATCTGGGAGAGGTTCGTGTCGTCGCAGCAAAGAGATTGGAATCCCATCTCAAATTCTTGAATTTCTTCAGTCAGGGCTTAACAAGGGCCCGGGTACCCTGAAGGTGCAAGTATCCGCCCTTTCAGCCATGACGGGTACTAGATGGGCTCTTCATCATCCGGTCACTCTGTTCCTCAGGGCCTGCGTAAGATCAGACCACCTAGGAGGCCAGCCTTTCCAACAGGGGATCTCTGTGTAGTACTCGAGGCCCTGTCCAATCCACCCTTTTCTCCATTCAACTTAGTCTCACCGTGGAACCTAGCTCTGAAGATGGCTTCCCGTATTGCCATCACCTCAGCTAAGAGGACGTCGGAGATACAAGCACTTATGGCTACGGAACCCCTATTTAGTGTTCTCCCCTGACAGAGTGGTTCTGAAGCCCTCAGACCATTTTTATCCAAGGGTAACTTCCTCCCTTCATTATAACCAGGACATCGTCCTTCCGTCTTTTACTAATGAGAGGGGCGAGTCCCATGCCTAGGATGTCAAACCTACCATCTCCAGTTACTTCACAGCTACATCTCAGGAAGACGGATTCTGTCTTAATTATCCCACACGGGAGCAGACGAGGTCAGCCAGCTACCTCCCGTACCATTACCTCTTGGTTGTTAGGGCTATCGCGGAGACCTATTCCATCCAGCAACTTACGACTCCTAAAGGGCATTAGGGCTCATTCGACAGGGGCAGTGGCCACTTCTTGGGCAGCATATTGCGGGACTTCACCGGAAACCATAGGCAGAGCAGCAACTTGGTCTTCCCAACACATCTTCATTTCTCACTACAGAGTGGATTCTGCTCTCCTGGCTACCGTCGACTTTGGCAGATCTGTTCTTAGAGCCAATTCCTCAGCGCTATAGAGAATAAATATTACTGTTTTCTTGCACCCTCCCGACTGGCGAGTTATTTCCCAGTGTGTGCTGCCATGAATGCGTCAGGAAAACGGAAAATTGTATACTCACCTTTCCGTAATTTTCCTTTCCTGACGCATCTTCATGGCAGCACACAGATGCCCGCCCTGCTGTTTTATGATGATATATACAGAGAATGGTGCGGGGCGTCTCCCCTTCAAATTTATAGCTAACCAATCCTGTCAGGTTGTGGGGGCGGAGTCACAACCCAGTGTGTGCTGCCATGAAGATGCGTCAGGAAAGGAAAATTACAGAAAGGTGAGTATACAATTTTCCGTTTTAAGTGTGTTGTGGGGAGTAAAAACTTTTGGAGAGGGGAGTGTAGTGCAAAAAACGCCTATAAACTTAAAACTCTCATAGACTCGCCTAAACTCTCATAGACTCGCCTAAACTTTGTGCAATATTCTTTCTTTTTGCGTCTTTTATGCCACGTTATTCAAGCCAAAAACGTTGACGTTTTTTCTGCTCCTAGTGTGCATGGAGCCTAAAAAACGCCCATGTGTACATGGGCACATAGGCTAACATAGAGTTCAGTTTATGGGCTTTAAAAAAAAAAAAGCCAAAAACGCCAATAAACTGCAGTTTATCAGCTTCAGTGTGCATGGAGCCTTAGTGTTTGTGCTGTACACATATAAATGTCAGCACAAATATTTACATGTGTACAATGTCTATAGTGCAAGACACACACACAGGGCAGATTTTTTTTCTTTACGCAGCTCCAGATTATGGAGCTTTGGACAGTTGCGTATATTTGCCCATTCAGAGCATTGTACGACCAGTTTTGCTTCATTTCAAGTGGAAGTGGCGTTTTGGGAGCACTATTTACAGCGCTCCCAAACCGCCCCAAAAAGATGCTGCTTGCAGGACTTTTTCTAACGCCCCGCAAGCGCATCACCCCAGTGAGAAAGCATTTATTGCAGCGAATAGGAGGTAGTTTCCAAGCGCTTTTCAGAGGCTATTTCTAGCGCTAAAACCCGTCTCAGTGTGAAAAGGCGTCTAACTGATAGCATGTAATCCCTCTTCTGGTGGTCTAGAACTGAAGAAAGGTAAAGCTTACAGCACTTTTCACATTGTGACCACCTAGAGACCGCTCATTATTCTACGCAGCCATCGACTGTGGATTGAGCACCCGAGAGCTCAGCTTTTCATGTGATGTATGGGTAGTAGCACTGACTTCTTTGTTTATATTCTAGACTGCTCAGTGTGCATTGTATCCAGGCTGGTTGGTGTGCAATGCATCTATGGAATGAGAGACAAGATCAGGGAAATGTCACAGAGATAGATATCTACTGCAGACAAAAAAACACCCTTTCACCTACATGTTTAAAGAGGAACTACAGTCAGCAGCTACAAATACTGACTGACTTCTAAGAAAACTCACCAGTCCACCGCCGTTTTCATCAGGGCCGGTTCTTTGACAGTCTTTCTGATCCACGGTGCCACCATCTTGACTGTTGGTGCCAGCTATGACCCCATGCACGTTTTCACAGCTGGCTCCCCGCTGCGCATGATTGCACTGCACTTTGATTGGTCCTGCAGCCTTGTAGTTTCCAATTGGAGGGGGGGGGGGGGCGCAAACTTGTGTTAAGCAAATAAGCGTGAGTGGATGCAAGTACCTGTCAGAAAAAGGTACCTACTTCCAAGAAAAAATAAATAAACACTTTCATAAATGTTGAGGGGGTGAAGCAAAGGGATTATTAGCGAAACTCTCACTTTTAAGTGAAGTCCCGCTTTAAAGGAGAAGTCCAGCCTGAGCTCCTTTGGCTGAACTTCTATGGATCACAGGAGTGCAACTCTCTGACGTCAATGGAATCAGTCCAGGCACCACGTCGTCCCGACAATAAAGTCTGGATCCGCCAGGTGCCTGAACTGATACCTGTCTAAGCCTTAAAGCGAGCCGCTGAGATCCTAAAACGGCCGCTCCCCACCCCCCACAGCTCAGCGCCCCTGTGAAGGTGGGGGGGGGGGCAGAGAGGAGAGCTGCCGATTGACAATCTGCAGCTCGTCGCTCGGGGAGGTGTCATCGGCGCATACGATCAGAAGGCCTGTGCCCTTCTTTAAGAGCGAGTACCATGACTGGGATTGATGCCACGCAGATCCAGCCAGTCACACAGCCGGAGTCCATGGGCCTAGAAGGAAGACATGCGAAGATGGATGCAGCCTGCAGCAGGGGTGGCGCAGGCTTCATTTGCAGGCAAGTGTCACAGAATGTGCTATTATGCGATGCTAACCAGGGTTTAGTGGGTCCTCCCAGCTAAAGGCACATACCCACGATCAGATATTCCGAAGGACGTGTTTTGTCGGATAATCCGACAGTCTGTATGCTCCATAGGACAATTGTTGTCGGAATTTCCGACAACAAATGTTGGATCTTCATGCTCTCAAATTGTCCAACAAATGTGTTCCGTCGGATTATCCAATCGTGTGGATTTTAGTCCGACGGACTTGTGTACAAAGTACAAACACGCATGCTCCAAACCAATGCTAACCATTAGACAACATTAGCAGAAGTTGCCCAAAGGGTGGCGCCAAAGAGCTGAAAAACCATGTAGTTTTATGCATGTTGGCTGAAAAAGTTCTGCCATCTGTAGGCAGAACAAGTTCACCGCCAACGCCCTTCGGACAAAAATCCACGGATTTGTCCGATGGAAGTCCGATGGTGTGTATGAGGCTTAAAACTGACCAAAGCCCTGTTGGTTCCATGGCACAGCACACCTGTACAGCATCAGGCACAGCCGTATACCCGTCATTACCAGCACTACATCTAGGAGTCATACTTCACAGCAACGTCACTAAGGCAAAACTTCAGTACACAGCGTCACTAATAACAGTTCACGCCTGGAGTATTAGTCAGAATAAATATCTAAAATATCTTAAATGTCTGACGACAGGTCTAGAAATAGTTTGTTGTAATAGGAGGTTAGGTTCTCCTCCCATTTCTTGGATTTAAACCAAATACATGAGAATATGACAAATACAGATTTTACATTGTTTACACACATTTTATATTTTCCCTCGTCTCCATCTTATTTTGACTTCTAGATCTGGAAAGAGAGGATTCAGGAGATCTGCCAATTCTGCCTTTTTGCGGTGGTGTACGGCGTCGTATCCTTCCCCACCTGTACCAACGTAAGGGCTCATTCACACCAGCAGTGGGCACCACATTACTGGTATGCGTTGGAAGGCAGTGGTGCCGATGTACTATACACACACACACCACACTTATTTTTTTGGTGAAAACTTAAAGGGGAGTTCCAGTCATTTGTATGTTTATTAAAAGTCAGCAGCAACAAAAAGTGTAGCTGCTGGCTTTTAATAAACAGACACTTACCTGCTCCAGCGCTCCAGCGACGCGCCGGCCGGGGCTCCGCTCCTCTCCCCCTCTCCCCCCCTCCCCGGCCGGCGTCTTCATTCTCAGTGTGGGCACCCGGCCGTGACAGCTTTCGGCTTCACGGCCGGGCACCCTCTGCGCATGCGCGAGCGGCACTGCGCATGCGCGAGCGGCGCGGCTTGGCGCCGTGTAATTGGCCAGGAGATCGCCTAGGACCTGTGACGTGTCCTAGGCGATCGCCTACAGCAGCCCCTTCCAGTAGGCGATTAAGCTTAGTCGCCTACAGGAAGGAGGAAGTGGGACAGGAAGTCCCACTCTTGCTGAAGCCCCCACTCCCCCCCCAAAAAAATTACATGCCAAATGTGGCATGTAAGGGGGAGAGGAGTGGGTTAAGAGGAAGTTCCAAATTTGGGTGGAACTCCTCTTTAAAGTAGTTGTATACCCCAATTTATCATTTTTACCTACAGGTAAGCCTATAATAAGGCTTACCTGTAGGTATAAAGAATATCTCCTAAACCTGTACGGTTTAGGAGATAATCCCCTCGCAATGCGCCGTTTATTGCAGCGGCGCATACACAGCGGGGATCCTCGGCTAAAGGGCCGGCAGCCGCCGGACCTTGCCGGTTTGCAGTCTCCCCGCGCACATGCGCAGGAGTGACATCGCCGCTCCAGCCAATCACAACGCTGAAGCGGCGATACCCGGAAGACACACCAGAGCAAGATGACATCTCGCTCGGCGTGGACCAGGTAAGTTCCCTACCTTGTTTTAAGGTAAGTATTTCATAATGAGCTAGTATGCGGTGCATACTAGCTCATTATGGCTTTTGCCTTACAGGTGTAAATAAAAAAAAAACAATGCGGGTATACAACCGCTTTAATCAATGCCTCCTATCAGTGCCACCTCATCAGCGCACATCAGTGAAGGAAAAAAAATAAAAAATTACCTGTTTACAAAATATAAAAACTATTTTTATTTTTTTCGGTCTATTTTTGTTTGTTTATCAAAAAATAAAAAAACAGAAGTTATTAAATACCACCAAATGAAAGCTCCATGATTCGTGTGAATTTTTTTTATATAATAATTTTATATGGGTACAGTGTTGCATGACCGTGCAATTGTCATTCACAGTGGGACAGCGCTGAAAACTGGAAATTGGCCTCATCAATAAGGGGGGGTATAAGTGATCACAAGTGGTTAAATAAAATAAATAAAAAAAAAAAAATTATATATATATATATATATATATATATATATATTTATATATATATATATATATATATATATATATATATATATATATATATATATATATATATACACACACACATACACACACACATATATATATATATATATATATATATATATATATATATATATATATATAGCCCCTGTCTCCCCTTGATCGCACACAAAGGCAAAAATCATACATATGTCACGCACACATATGTAAAGGACGTTCACACCACAGATGTGAGGTATAGCCGCAAACATCAGTGCGATCGCAATAACTTTAGCGCCAGACCTCACGTGTGACTCTAAACTGGTAACCTGTAGAGCAGTGGTTCTCAACTCCTGTCCTCAGGACCCACTAACAGGCCAGGTTTGCAAGATAACTGAATACATGACAGGTAATATTATTTGCTGCTCAGTGATTGCAGTATTTTAGTCTGCATCTCCTCAAGGTAATACATAAAACCTGGCCTGTTAGTGGGTCCTGAGGATAAGAGTTTAGAACCGCTGCTGTAAAGCCTTATAAAGCGTTGCCTGTGTAGGTTTTTAGGTCCCGTAGTTTGGTGCTGTTCAACGATTGTCTACAATTTTTTACAGTGTGACATGTTTGGTATCCCTTTACTTGGGGTAACATCATCTTTTATAATTTATCAAACAATTGGTTATTTTATTGTTTTTGTACGTTAAAATTCATTAAAAGTGTATTTTTTCCCCAAAAAAATTGGGATTTGAACCACTGCACAAATACTGTGCGACATATTGCAACACCCATCATTTTATTCTCTAGGGCAGGGGTCTCCAAACTACGGCCCGCGGGCCACATCCGGCCCGCCAGGCCATTTATTCCGGCCCGCAGTGTGAATCCTTAGTTCCCCTGTTAGTTGTGAAACCTGC
Source organism: Rana temporaria (assembly GCF_905171775.1). Classification (NCBI taxonomy): domain Eukaryota; kingdom Metazoa; phylum Chordata; class Amphibia; order Anura; family Ranidae; genus Rana; species Rana temporaria. Next base: position 329,694,238 of record NC_053493.1, read on the forward strand.
GCTGCATATTCGCCCCAGGCAATATGCAGCGCAGGTCCCGCAATCCCTCCCGGCGTCTCACTGTGTGTGTTGGCTGCTGGCTGGGACCACGGCATCCCAGCAGCCAATGAGGTGTTTAGGGCAGACCTGTTGCCGCCTCCCTGCTCCCGCCTCCCGCCTCGCTGTTAACCAGTAACGAGTGTGTAATACCAGCGGGGCGGGAGTCGGGAGATGCAGCAGGTCTGCAGTGCACAGCCAGTGATGGAGAGTGGAGACGCGCTGGACACATGCAAGGAGGGGGGCTGATACACTTGTGTGGGGGTGGGTTGAATGGCGCTGATGGGGCACAAACATCTGGGGGCTGATGACTCTGATGGGGACACACGTGGAGGGGGTTTTTCAGACTGATGGGGACACAAATTTTGGGGGACTGATGACTCTGCTGGGGACACACGTGGAGGGGGGGTTGTAGACTGATGGGGGCACAAATGTTGGGGGGCTGATGACTCTGATGGGGACACAAATGTGGGGGGGGCTGATGACTCTGATGGGGACATACATGTGGGGGGGGGGGGCTGATGACTGATGGGGACATAAATGGGGGGGGGCTGATGACTGATGGGACATAAATATGGGGGCGGTGATGACTCAGATGGGGACATAAATGTGGGGGGGGGGGGGGATGACTCTGATGGGGACACAAATATCTGTGGGGTTTGATGGGGACACAAATGTGGGGGTGCTGGTGGCTTTTATGGGGACACAAACATGTGAGGAGGGGGGCTGATGGCTCTAATGGTGACACAAATATGCAGGCGGGGGTGGGCTGTGATGGGGACACAAATGTGCAGGGAGACTCGGATAAATGATGGGGGGGCTCTAATGGGGACACCAATTTTTGGGGATAGCCTGATGAGTGATGGGGACACAGATGAATGGGGACACAGATGAATGGGGAGACTGATGAATGCGGAGACTGATGGGAACACAGATGAATGGGGACACAGATGATGGGGACACAGATGATGGGGACACAGATGATGGGGACACAGATGGATGGGGAGACTGATGGGGAAACAGATGAATGCGGAGACTGATGGGAACACAGATGAATGGGGACACAGATGATGGGGACACAGATGGATGGGGACACAGATGATGGGGACACAGATGATGGGGACACAGATGAATGGGGACACAGATGAATGGGAAGACTGATGGGGACACAGATGAATGGGGACACAGATGATGGGGACACAGATGAATGCGGAGACTGATGGGGACACAGATGAATGGGGACACAGATGAATGGGGACACAGATGATGGGGACACAGATGGATGGGGACACAGATGATGGGGACACAGATGATGGGGACACAGATGAATGGGGACACAGATGAATGGGGACACAGATGATGGGGACACAGATGAATGCGGAGACTGATGGGGACACAGATGAATGGGGACACAGATGAATGGGGACACAGATAAATGGGGACACAGATAAATGGGGACACAGATGAATGGGGACACAGATGATGGGGACACAGATGAATGGGAAGACTGATGGGGACACAGATGAATGGGCACACAGATGAATGGGGACACAGATGATGGGGACACAGATGAATGCGGAGACTGATGGGGACACAGATGAATGGGGACACAGATGAATGGGGACCCAGATGAATGGGAAGACTGATGGGGACACATATGAATGGGGACACAGATGAATGGGGACACAGATGAATGGGAAGACTAATGGGGACACAGATGAATGGGAAGACTGATGGGGACACAGATGAATGGGGACACAGGTGGATGGGGAAACTGATGGGGACACAGGTGGATGGGGACACAGATGAATGGGGACACAGATGAATGGGAAGACTGATGGGGACACAGATGAATGGGGACACAGGTGGATGGGGAAACTGATGGGGACACAGGTGGATGGGGACACAGATGAATGGGGACACAGATGGATGGGGAAACTGATGGATTGGGACACAGATGGATGGGGAAACTGATGGATGGGGGACACAGATGGATGGGGAAAATGATGGGGACACAGATGAATGGGGAGACTGATGGGGACACAGATGAATGGGAGACTGATGGGGACACAGATGAATGGGGAGACTGATGGGGACACAGATGATGGTGACACAGTTGGATGGGGAGACTGATGGGGACACAGATGAATGGGGACACAGATGAATGGGGACACTGATGGGGACACAGATGATGGTGACACAGTTGGATGGGGAGACTGATGGGGACACAGATGAATGGGGAGACTGATGGGGACACAGATGAATGGGGAGACTGATGGGGACACAGATGATGGTGACACAGTTGGATGGGGAGACTGATGGGGACACAGATGAATGGGGACACAGATGGGGACACAGATGATTGGAGAGACTGATGGGGACACAGATGAATGGGAAGACTGATGGGGACACAGATTATGGTGACACAGTTGGATGGGGAGACTGATGGGGACACAGATGAATGGAGAGACTGATGGGGACACAGATGAATGGGAAGACTGATGGGGACACAGATGATGGTGACACAGTTGGATGGGGAGACTGATGGGGACACAGATGAATGGGGACACAGATGAATGGAGAGACTGATGGGGACACAGATGAATGGGAAGACTGATGGGGACACAGATTATGGTGACACAGTTGGATGGGGAGACTGATGGGGACACAGATGAATGGGAAGACTGATGGGGACACAGATGATGGTGACACAGTTGGATGGGGAGACTGATGGGGACACAGATGAATGGGGACACAGATGGGGACACAGATGAATGGAGAGACTGATGGGGACACAGATGGATGGGGAGACTGATGGGGACACAGATTATGGTGACACAGTTGGATGGGGAGACTGATGGGGACACAGATGAATGGGGAGACTGATGGGGACACAGATGATGGTGACACAGTTGGATGGGGAGACTGATGGGGACACAGATGAATGGGGACACAGATGGGGACACAGATGAATGGAGAGACTGATGGGGACACAGATGATGGTGACACGGATGTAAAGCCTCATGCACGCTGGAAGTTTAGCCCCGCTGCATGATGCTCCAGCGTTTAGGTGCCAGCAAAGAATAGAGGAGCACCATTCAATCTTGCTGTCAGCAGTAAGTCAAATTCTATTCTATTCTTCTTCTACTGTGGATTTATTTATAAATTATGTTTCCGGCCCGCGAATATGTGTAAAATATAGAATGTGGCCCTCGAAGTAAAAAGTTTGGAGACCCCTGCTCTAGGGCTTCTGCTTAATAAATGATCCTATGTTTGTGGGGTGATTTTGTAGCATGTAAAGCTGATGTTTAGGTGAGAAGTCATGAGAAGGAGTGAGGACAATGATGAGCAGAGAAGAGGTTAATGATGGTCCCTGCCCCCCCCCCCCCCCCCCACTCACCGATCACCGGGCTGTCATTGATGGGAGGGTCGGCGCTGATCACAGACGAGCTCCAGGATCGGGAGAAGAGGAAGACAACAACCAGGATCATCATCAGTCCAGCCGAGCCCATAGTGACGGAGTGTCGGAGGATCTTCTCCTTCCTGACAGGCGGCAGCGGCCAGCACAGCCTCCCAGCAGGGAGAACACAGAGACTATACAGATCCGAGTCCTGAGGATACCGGGAGGGTACACATCCCTCCCACCCTCTCCTCCTCCACCGCCCGAATTCACAACTAAAAATCCCGCATTGCATCAGAGGGACCGTCCTGACAGCAATGGAGGCTAAAGGGCGTGTCCTCCTTGTCTGCTGAGCCCGCCCCGCTGTCATTCACCGACCTGTCCGCTCTGGGATCCGCCCACCATCACACTGGCTGAGGCGGGACGTGGAGGTGTGATAGGAAGGCGGGAGGAGGATGGATAGACAGGCGGACAATTCATATTTACTAAATCTATCGTAGTTCTGCATACTAACCAATCAGCTGCTATAGGCTTTGAAAGTGAAAGTTAGAAGCCGATTGGTTGCTATGCACAGCTGCGCCAGTCAAAAATAAACAAATCCCCCTTTTCCCCAGTCATTGGTCCTGCTGTTACCAGTTAGAGCCCATTCACAGCTCTGCCCACCATTCTAAATCATGGGGCAAAATGTGCAATGCGTGGTCACTATTTATTCTTAATGGCACCCCAAGCAAAGTGTGACTTTACAGTGATTGTCGTACAGCTAATCACACACCCGTTATGTTTCTGCGCAACAAACATACATAGCGCATCCCATTCAAGTTGGGGCACTATTCCTCTCATTGACACCAACCACGAGGAGCCATTCCTCCCACCGACACCAACCACGAGGAGCCATTCCTCCCACCGACACCAACCACGAGGAGCCATTCCTCCCGCCGACACCAACCAACGAGGAGCCATTCCTCCCGCCGACACCAACCACGAGGAACCCTTCCTCCCGCCAACACCAACCATGAGGAGCCCTTCCTCCCGCCGACACCAACCACGAGGAGCCATTCCTCCCACCGACACCAACCACGAGGAGCCATTCCTCCCACTGACACCAACCACAAGGAACCCTTCCTCCCGCCGACACCAACCACGAGGAGCCATTCCTCCCGCCGACACCAACCACGAGGAGCCATTCCTCCCACTGACACCAACCACGAGGAGCCATTCCTCCCACCGACACCAACCACGAGGAACCCTTCCTCCCGCCGACACCAACCACGAGGAGCCATTCCTCCCACTGACACCAACCACGAGGAGCCATTCCTCCCACCGACACCAACCACAAGGAGCCCTTCCTCCCACCGACACCAACCACGATGAGCCCTTCCTCCCGCCGACACCAACCACGAGGAGTCATTCCTCCCACCGACACCAACCACGAGGAGCCCTTCCTCCCACCGACACCAACCACGATGAGCCCTTCCTCCCGCCGACACCAACCACAAGGAGCCATTTCTCCCGCCGACACCAACTACGAGGAGCCCTTCCTCCCACCGACACCAACCACGAGGAGCCATTTCTCCCACCGAAACCACCCACAAAGGAACCATTCCTCCCGCCGACACCAACCACGAGGAGCCATTCCTCCCGCCGACACCAACCACGAGGAGCCCTTCCTCCCACCGACACCAACCACGAGGAGCCATTTCTCCCACCGAAACCAACCACAAAGGAACCATTCCTCCCGCCGACACCAACCATAAGGAACCATTCCTCCCACCGACACCAACCACGAGGAACCCTTCCTCCCGCCGACACCAACCACAAGGAGCCATTCCTCCCGCCGACACCAACCACGAGGAACCCTTCCTCCCGCCGACACCAACCACGAGGAGCCATTCCTCCCGGAGACACCAACCACGAGGAGCCATTCCTCCCGGAGACACCAACCACGAGGAGCCATTCCTCCCGGAGACACCAACCACGAGGAGCCATTCTTCCCAGAGACACCAACCACGAGGAACCCTTCCTCCCGCCGACACCAACCACAAGGAGCCATTCCTCCCGCCGACACCAACCACGAGGAGCCATTCCTCCCACCGACACCAACCACGAGGAGCCATTCCTCCCACCGACACCAACCATGAGGAGCCCTTCCTCCCACCGACACCAACCACGAGGAGCCATTCCTCCCACCGACACCAGCCACGAGGAACCCTTCCTCCCGCCGACACCAACCACGAGGAGCCATTCCTCCCACCGACACCAACCACGAGGAGCCATTCCTCCCACCGACACCAACCACAAGGAGCCATTCCTCCCGCCGACACCAACCACGAGGAGCCATTCCTCCCACCGACACCAACCACGAGGAGCCATTCCTCCCACCGACACCAACCACAAGGAGCCCTTCCTCCCACCGACACCAACCACGAGGAGCCCTTCCTCCCACCGACACCAACCACGAGGAGCCATTCCTCCCACCGACACCAACCACGACGAGCCTTTCCTCCCGGAGACACCAACCACGAGGAGCCATTCCTCCCAGAGACACCAACCACGAGGAGCCATTCCTCCCGGAGACACCAACCACGAGGAGCCCTTCTTCCCGCCGACACCAACCACAAGGGGCCAGATTCTCAGAAGAGTTACGCCCGAGTATCTACTGATACGACGGCGGGAAATTCGAATTACGCTGGTGTATCATTGTTTTGTATTCACAAAACAAGATACGACGGATTTAGGCGAGGATCCGACTGTTGTAAATCAATTACACCGTCGGATCCTAAATGCAATACAACGCCGAACGCTAGGTGGCGTTTACGTTCAGGTCTCATTTGTTTATGCAAATGAGCCTGATACGCCGATTCCCGAACGAATTCGCGTCGCGTAGCCGTCGTTTGCGTAAGCGTAAGGTTACCCCTGCTATATGAGGGCTAACCTTACGCCAGTCCGCCGTATGCCATGTTAAGTATGGTGTCGGTCGGGTCCGCGTCGTCTTTTCCCGTCGGGTACGTTGTTTTCCTAAGTCGTTCTTGAATACGACTTTACGTCAATGACGCACACGTCGGCGTCATTGACATTTTCCGTCGAGAACTGGAGCATGCGCACTGGGCTATTTTAAGCCCGGCGCATGCGCAGTTTGATCGGCACGGGGGCGCGCTTAATTTAAATACAAGCCGCCCCCTTTGAATTACGCGGGGATACGCCGGGCCTTTTACACTATGCCGCCGCAAACTACGGAGCAAGTGTTTGGGGAATACAGCACTTGCTCCTGTAAGTTGGGGCGGCGTAGTGTAAATAGCTTACGCGACGCCGCCGCAGGATCTTAGAGAATCTGGCCCAAGGAGCCATTCCTCCCGGAGACACCAACCACGAGGAGCCATTCCTCCTGGAGACACCAACCACGAGGAGCCCTTCCTCCCGCCGATACCAACCATGAGGAGCCATTCCTCCCGGAGACACCAACCACGAGGAACCCTTCCTCCCGCCGACACCAACCACGAGGAGCCATTCCTCCCACCGACACCAACCACGAGGAGCCATTCCTCCCACCGACACCAACCACGAGGAGCCATTCCTCCCGCCGACACCAACCACCAGGAGCCATTCCTCCCGCCGACACCAACCACGAGGAGCCATTCCTCCCGCCGACACCAACCACGAGGAGCCATTCCTGTCGGAGACACCAACCACGAGGAGCCCTTCCTCCCGCCGACACCAAGCACGAGGAGCCCTTCCTCCCGCCGACACCAACCACATGGAACCATTCCTCCAACCGACACCAACCACGAGGAGCCATTCCTCCTGCCGACACCAACCACGAGGAGCCATTCCTCCCGGAGACACCAACCACGAGGAGCCATTCCTCCCGCCGACACCAACCACGAGGAGTCATTCCTCTCGGAGACACCAACCACGAGGAGCCATTCCTCCCGGAGACACCAACCACGAGGAGCCATTCCTCCCGGAGACACCAACCACGTGGAGCCCTTCCTCCCGCCGATACTAACCACGAGGAGCCATTCCTCCCGCTGACACCAACCACGAGGAGCCATTTCTCCCACCGAAACCAACCACGAAGGAACCATTCCTCCCGCCGACACCAACCACGAGGAACCAATCCTCCCGCCGACACCAACCACGAGGAGCCATTTCTCCCACTGAAACCAACCACGAAGGAATCATTCCTCCCGCCGACACCAACCACGAGGAACCATTCCTCCCGCCGACACCAACCACGAGGAGCCATTTCTTCCACCGACCCCAACCACGAGGAGCCATTTCTCCCACCGACACAAACCACAAGGAGCCATTTCTCCCACCGACACCAACCACGAGGAGCTATTTCTCCCGCCAACACCAACAATGAGGAACCATTCCTCCCACCAACACCAACCATGAGGAGCTATTGCTCCCACTGACACAACCTACTGAGACAATTAATGGGACACTATTTCTCTCACTGGTACCAACAATAGGGCCCTATTCCTTCTACTGAAATCACCTATGACAGATAATTGCTCTCATTGACACCAATAATTGGGCATTATTCCTCCCAGTGACACCAACTATGGGAAATTAATCTTTCAACTGACACCGGCCACGAGGGAGCTATTCTTCCCACTGATGTCAATGATGGGGCACTCTTTTGCTTTTAATGAACACCAAACATGGTGCACTATTCCTTCCACAGCCACTATTGATAGGGATTGTTCTTCCTACTAACTCCAATAATGCAGCACTATTCCTTTCACTGATACCAGCCATGGGGAGTTATTCCTCCCACTGAAACCAATGATGGAGCCCTATTCCCTCCACTGACACCACCTATGGGGCACTATTTCTCCCACTGACACCAATGATGGGGCACTATTTCTCCCACTGACACCAATGATGAGACACTATTCCTTCCACTGACACCAACCGGGGGGGGGGGGGTACTCCTCCCACTGATACCAATTATAGGGCCCTATTCCTTTCACTGATACCAACAATGGGGCACTATTTCACATCAATGATGGACCACTATAAGTCCCACTGACACCAATGAGGGGGCACCATTTCTCCCATTTATAACAATTGGGCACTATTCCTCCCACTGACACCAATGATGGGCACTATTCTTTCCACTGACACCAACAATGGGGCGCAATTCCTTCCACTGACGCCAACCATGAGGGAATATTCTTTTTACTGTTACCAACAATAGGACACTATTCCTTCCACTGACATCACCCATGAGCGGCTTTTTCTCCGACTGACACAAATGATAGGGCACTTTTCTTTCCACTGTCAACAACAGGGCACTACAACTAATGATGAGGCACTATTAGTTCCACCGACACCAATAATGGGGCAGTATTTCTTCCAGTGACATCAACAATGGGGCACTAATCCTTCCACCCACACCAAGGAAGGGGCACTATTCCTTCCACTGACAGCAGTGACGGAACACTGTTCCCCCTCACTGACACCAATGGCAGTGCATTATTCATTTTGCCTCATTTTTTTTCCCGCTTTGCTCACCAACTTTGGGGCATTTTTTACTTCTACTGACTACCAAGTCTTGGCATTTTGTACATGAACTGGCCACAGTCACACGGTAGTAAATAGCTCAATAATGAAAAAAAAGGAAGAAGAAGGACCCTGCTCATACACGGCCGATTACATTGCATTTGTTCATAAAGGATTCATCAGTAGATAGCAACACTTTTAATAAAGATTTATAATCTGTATTTGTGTTTCAGCCAGAAGTGTGAAATCTGGAATAATGAAGATCAAATGTTTTACTTTCCCAAATTAATAAAACTTGATTGACTGTTATAGGCAACAACTTCAGTAGATAAAGAGACAAATAATAATAATTGTGCGCTGCCCAAAAAATGATACCTATTAGCGGCTGCAATCACTGAATGTGAAAGTGTCATATATAAAGCCAACAGTCAATGTGAATCATAGTAAGCCTGAACACTGTGAAAAAAAAAATGAATACAAATGTACCAAGCAGCCCCTGAACTCTCCCCTATGTTATTTTATTTGTACATGCACACTCAATCATTTATAGGAGTTTATCGTTTTTTTTTTTTTTTTAAAGCAGATAAATCGCGTTTAACCACTTGCCGAACGCCTTCCGCATATATACTGTATGTTGGTCCGTGCAGGAGGTAGTGTGGGCGCCCGCCCGCCGTGAGCCACGGGAGCGCAGCCACAGGTCCGGCGGACTTAATGTCCTCCTGCCAGCCACGATCACGGTACAGAGAGGCAGAACGGGGATCTGCCTATGTAAACAAGGCGGATCCCCATTCTAACAGCAGACAATACTGAGATCTGCTGTTCCTAGAGATCAGGAACAGCGATGTCTGAGTTGTCCCAGTAAGCCCATCCCCCACACAGTTATGTGTGAAATTCCGACAAGAAAACCGTGGATTTTTTCTGACGGAATGTTGGCTCAAACTTGTGTTGCATACACACGGTCACACAAATCTTGTCGGAAATTCCAACCGTCAAGAACGCGGTGACGTACAAGATATATGACAAGCCGAGATCAATGAAATTGAATAGGCAGTTCCGCTCTTCTGCTTGATTCTGAGCATGCGTGTTTTTTTTGCACGTTGGAATTGTATACAGACGAGCGGATTTTCCGATTGGAATTTTTCCATCGGAAAAATAGAGAACCTGCTCTCAATCTTTTGTTGGCGGAAATTCCGCCAGCAAAAGTCCGATGGAGCATACACACGGTCGGAATTTTCGACCAAAAGCTCACATCAGATTTTTCTTGTTGGAATTTCAGATCGTGTGTACGCGGCATAAGAACACACCCAGGGAACACATTTAACTGCCTTGATCGATAGTGTGTACCGCTTCCCTGCCAGTGTCATTTATACATTGATCAGTGCATTTTTTTTAGCACTGATCACGGTAATAATGTCGCTGGTCCCCAAAAAGTGTCACTTGGGGTCAGATTTGTCTGCCGCAATGTCGCAGTCCCACTAAAAATCGCAGATCGCCGCCATTGCCTGTAAAAACAATTAAAAATAAAGAACATAAATCTATCCCCTATTTTGTAGACACTATAACTTTTGCGTAGACCAATCAATGTATGCTTATTGCAATTTTTTTTATTAAAAAATATGTAGCAGAATACATATTGGCCTAAAGTAATGAATAAATATATTTTTTATTTTTTGGGGATATGTATTAAAATAGAAAGTGAAAGAAAAATTTTGTTTTCAAAATTATAATTTTTTTTGTTTATAGCGCAAAAAATAAAAAACACAGAGGTGATCAAATAACACCAAAAGAAAGCTCTATTATCGGGCATAAAAAGGAAATAAATTGTGGTTACAACGTCACTTAAAGCGACGCAGTGCCGTATCACAAAAAATGGCCTGGTCATTAAGGGGGTAAATCCTTCCGGGGATTTCAAGCATGTTTGACCTATATTGAGTTATGATATTGAGGTGGGTGATTAGATAGACTAGTGGAGGATCTCAGTTTGTCTGGTGGAACACAAAGTTTATGACGGTGAACGACTTCCAACTACGGCCCTCCGGTTGTTCAGGAACTACAATTCCCATCATGCCCAGTCATGTCTGTGAATGTCAGAGTTTTACAATGCCTCATGGGATGTGTAGTTCCACAACAGCTGGAGGACCATAGTTTGAGGATCCCTGCCCTACAACATCGGACAGACAGCGGGATGCAGTGACGGAGGAGAGACTTTTTTTAATTTTCAGCGGGTCGGCTGCGGAGAAAGAGGAAGACCGGACGAAGAAGACAGGAGAAAGGAGAAAGAAGAAGAAGACCGGAGAGAGAAGAAGACCAGAGAGAGATGAAGAAGAAGACCAGAGAGAGATGAAGAAGAAGAACAGAGAGAGATGAAGAAGACGACCAGAGAGAAATGAAGAAGACCAGAGAGATAAGAAGAAAAAGACCAGAGAGAGATGAAGAAAAAGACCAGAGAGAGATGAAGAAAAAGACCAGAGAGAGATGAAGAAGAAGACCAGAGAGAGATGAAGAAGAAGACCAGAGAGAGATGAAGAAGAAGACCAGAGAGAGAAGAAGAAGAAGACCAGAGAGAGAAGAAGAAGAAGACCAGAGAGAGAAGAAGAAGAAGAAGACCAGAGAGAGATGAAGAAGAAGACCAGAGAGAGATGAAGAAGAAGACCAGAGAGAGATGAAGAAGAAGACCAGAGAGAGAAGAAGAAAAAGACCAGAGAGAGATGAAGAAGAAGACCAGAGAGAGAAGAAGAAAACGACCAGAGAGAGATGAAGAAGAAGGCCAGAGAGAGAGAAGAAGAAAACGACCAGAGAGAGATGAAGAAGACCAGAGAGAGATGAAGAAGACCAGAGAGAGATGAAGAAGACCAGAGAGAGATGAAGAAGAAGACCAGAGAGAGATGAAGAAGAAGACCAGAGAGAGATGAAGAAGAAGACCAGAGAGAGATGAAGAAGAAGACCAGAGAGAGATGAAGAAGAAGACCAGAGAGAGATGAAGAAGAAGACCAGAGAGAGAAGAAGAAAAAGACCAGAGAGAGATGAAGAAGAAGACCAGAGAGAGAAGAAGAAGAAGAAGACCAGAGAGAGATGAAGAAGAAGACCAGAGAGAGATGAAGAAGAAGACCAGAGAGAGATGAAGAAGAAGAACAGAGAGAGATGAAGAAGACGACCAGAGAGAAATGAAGAAGACCAGAGAGATAAGAAGAAAAAAACCAGAGAGAGATGAAGAAAAAGACCAGAGAGAGATGAAGAAAAAGACCAGAGAGAGATGAAGAAGAAGACCAGAGAGAGAGAAGAAGAAAAAGACCAGAGAGAGATGAAGAAGACCAGAGAGAGATGAAGAAGAAGACCAGAGAGAGATGACGAAGAAGACCAGAGAGAGATGAAGAAGAAGACCAGAGAGAGAAGAAGAAAAAGACCAGAGGGAGATGAAGAAGAAGACCAGAGAGAGAAGAAGAAAAAGACCAGAGAGAGAAGAAGAAGAAGACCAGAGAGAGAAGAAGAAGAAGACCAGAGAGAGATGAAGAAGAAGACCAGAGAGAGATGAAGAAGAAGAACAGAGAGAGATGAAGAAGACGACCAGAGAGAAATGAAGAAGACCAGAGAGATAAGAAGAAAAAGACCAGAGAGAGATGAAGAAAAAGACCAGAGAGAGATGAAGAAAAAGACCAGAGAGAGATGAAGAAGAAGACCAGAGAGAGATGAAGAAGAAGACCAGAGAGAGATGAAGAAGAAGAACAGAGAGAGATGAAGAAGACGACCAGAGAGAGATGAAGAAGACCAGAGAGATAAGAAGAAAAAGACCAGAGAGAGATGAAGAAGACCAGAGAGAGATGAAGAAGAAGACCAGAGAGAGATGACGAAGAAGACCAGAGAGAGATGAAGAAGAAGACCAGAGAGAGAAGAAGAAAAAGACCAGAGGGAGATGAAGAAGAAGACCAGAGAGAGAAGAAGAAAAAGACCAGAGAGAGAAGAAGAAGAAGACCAGAGAGAGAAGAAGAAGAAGACCAGAGAGAGATGAAGAAGTAGACCAGAGAGAGATGAAGAAGAAGAACAGAGAGAGATGAAGAAGACGACCAGAGAGAAATGAAGAAGACCAGAGAGATAAGAAGAAAAAGACCAGAGAGAGATGAAGAAAAAGACCAGAGAGAGATGAAGAAAAAGACCAGAGAGAGATGAAGAAGAAGACCAGAGAGAGATGAAGAAGAAGACCAGAGAGAGATGAAGAAGAAGAACAGAGAGAGATGAAGAAGACGACCAGAGAGAGATGAAGAAGACCAGAGAGATAAGAAGAAAAAGACCAGAGAGAGATGAAGAAAAAAACCAGAGAGAGAGATGAAGAAGAAGACCAGAGAGAGAAGAAGAAAAAGACCAGAGAGAGAAGAAGACGAGCAGAGGAAGAAGCGAGGGAAGGAGAAGACCGGAGGAACAAACATTGGAAGAAGACCAAAGGAAGAAGCAGGGAAAGAAAAAAATTGTTAAGGGCATGCGGCCTGGTATGGTTCAGAAAGGGGGAGGGCACTCGCTCACTCGTTCCCTCCATTTTCCTGGCCTACCAGACTGCATGCTCAGGTAAGGGTCTGGTATGGATTTTGGGGGGACCCAACCCAACCGAATAATGTTGAGTAAAGGCAAAGAAAGTGTATGGTAGTGACAAGAACTAAATTGAAGATAGACAATCTGCCCACATCTTTAATAAATATGCACTAAAGTCTAAGTAAACCAATAATTATATCAAAAATAATATTTATTAGAATAATGTTAAAAATAATGATAATTGAATAAAAATGGAAACAAATTGAAAAAAACATATATTGAGACAGCAACAATGGTTACAGAAATGCAGGAAAAAACACTTAGTTCCGTCCTGGTATATGAAACAGGACAAGGAAGTGTCCAAGGCAAAGAAAGGTGCGTAAGCGTACAGCCAAGTTGAGTTGAGAGGTAGCTTAAAGGGGTTGTAAAGACAAAAATATTTTCCTCTTAAATTAAAGTCTGACAGTAGCTGATAAAGTTAAAAGTAATGTTTTGCATTATAACTAGTTTGATACCTGTTGAAATCGAGCTGTTTTATTCACCTCCGTCACTCCTGAATCATTATTCTCACTGACTTCCTGGTTTGCGGTGCACATTCATTCTTGCTACATCACAGCCTAATGGGAACTACAGTTCCCATTAGGCTTGGCCTCCATGCCTGTGAGGGATAAGAGAGCATCTTCACCCAGGGCTGTAGTCATAGGGAGGGGGTGAGCACATTCTTCTTTACACCATGCAAAACGGCTCAGATGCTGGTGGAAAGCAAGAAGAGGAGAGACAGGAAATGGCATTTTCAAACCTGGATTACTGTATTTTGGAGTTTAAAAGGAAAAACGAGGTAAGTGATATTTAAATGCTCTAGCTTACAGCAATCAATTGATCTAATAAAAAACGAACCTTTAGTGTTCCTTTAATATAGTGCGGTCTTCCCCCGAAGGGTCCCGACGCGCATAGCAGAGTTCCTGGGAAAAGAGGACCCAGGAACCAGCACAGAGCAGCAGAAAGGGTGGAGGAGAGAGGCTACGCAGGGAAGACTTGCGTGAAAAGCCAAGTCTTCAGTAACCCACGGAAGACCGGAATAGTAGGGGCCTCCTGGAGCTCGACAGGGAGGCTATTCCATAGAACGGCAACCTGGTGGGAGAAGGCCCGGCCACCACGCCGGATCTTCTTGGGCACCGATATGTAAAGGAGATCTCTGCCGGTAGATCTGAGTGATCTAACAAAAGCTTGTTTATGAAAACGAGAGCAGAGATAGCTTGGGGCCAGGCCTCTCATAATCTTAAACATAATACATCCAGCCTTAAATAAGGTATGATAGTGGACTGGCAGCCAGTGCAAGGCACGGAGGACAGGGGTGATATGATCCCTCAGCAGGACATCCATAAGTAACCTAGCCGCAGCATTTTGAATAAGTTGAAGCTTCTGCACCAACATCTTTGGCAATCCCAGATAAAGAGACATGCAGTAGTCTAGAGGCAGCTACCTATCGTGGCACAGATGATGTTTTTTTTGTACGAGAAATCCAGATATTTAAACAGCCCCCTCAGGAGTTTTAGCTGCCAGCGACATGCACTGACAACCTTTTTTACCTGAGGAGCCAAAGTTAAAGTGGTTGTGTAGGCGTTTTTTTAACCTTTACCTACAGGTAAGCCTATAATAAGGCTTACCTGTAGGTATAAAGAATATCTCCTAAACCTGTACGGTTTAGGAAATATTCCGCTCGCAATGCGCCGCTGATTGCAGCGGCGCATGCGCAGAGGGGATCCTCGGCTAAAGGGCCGGCAGCCGCCGGACCTTGCCGGATTGAAGTCTCCCGCGCGCATGCGCGAGAGTGATGAAATCGCCGCTCCAGCCAAGCACAACGCTGGAGCGGCGATACCCGGAAGACACGCCGAAGCAAGATGACATCTCGCTCGGCGTGGACCAGGTAAGTTCTCCTCACCTCTTTCCGAGGTAAGTATTTCATAATGAGCTAATATGCGGTGCATACTAGCTCATTATGGCTTTTGCCTGACGAGTAAGGCCTGTTGCACACAGAAGTATAAAGTGCTGATTTTTTCACTCACCTGAAATGAGATGCTTTGTTTTCTATGGGACATTGCACACCGCTGAGTAAAGATCAGTAATATAGCATTGAATACAGAGCAGCAAAACATTTTTCATTTGAGTGCAGTAACTTATCCGTGTGTTTACTCGTTTCATAATGTTTACTCATGTATAAATGAGCATTTTACAATACTGGCAACGAAGAAGAATTTTACTTGCCTATTTATACAGTTGCACACCTTTACTCACCTATACTCAACGTAACTCAGGTCTTACATCAGTAAACTGTGACACCCGCTTGCAAGGGGCCTAAATGCGCGCATGCAAGTAAATTTCTGCATTCAAATGAAATTTGTTCTATTTTTATTCTACTGCTCCATACTCAACGCTGTATTACTGTTTTTTTCTCAGCTTTGTGCAACGTCCCATAGACAACAATGCATCTCATGGCCTAAGGCTCGATTCACACCTATGCATGTTGCTTTTGAGCGTTTTTGCAGTGCTTTTTACCGCGATTTGTGTTTGTTTTTTTTAGCCATCAATTACATTTTTTTTACATTTCCTTTAACAACCAGCTATAAACAGGTTAAAAAAAACGCAAATCGCGGCAAAAACGCGGTACTTGTGTTTTGGATGCGGGTCTATTGAATTCTATTATATGCAAAACAATGCTTTTTGCGGGAAAAAAAGTCCCCGACCCTTTCCAAAAACGCAGAGGCACAAAAAAGCATTGATGTAAACATGTTCCATAGGAACCTATGTTAAAAAATGTCCCTGCTTTTCTGCAAAATGCACCAAAAAATGCATTAGCGTGAATGGAGCCTCAGAGAGGAGGTAGCTGTCAAAAATCTACCAGCCCCTGCCAACAGCCATGGGGCCAGATTTGTACCCTGTACAAATCAATGGCCTGCACTGCCATTGTTTAAATGTAATTATTTGTATGAGCAGTTACATGTCATTAGGGTCTCTGAGTTTGGATCCTAAGGTTAAGGTTAAATGTTTGGGTTAGATGTAGATGTAAAGTCTGAGACCCTTTCCAAAAAACGCACTGCCTCACAACACACAGATGTAAACTAGATCCATAGGAAAATATGTTAAATGGACTGTAGTGTGTTTCTGAAAAATGCACTTAAAAACACATGGGTGTGAACCAAGAGTAAAGCATACACACGTTCGGACTTTTTGCCATCAAACTTCAAAATTAGCAAGTTTTCCAAAAAATCAGACCGTGTGTACGCTCCATCGGACAAACATTTTCGGTTTTCATCGGACAAAAGTTTGCTCTGCAAACAGACAAACTTTTCGGCAACAAAAGTCCGATGGTGCAAAGTCCGACTGTGTGTACAGGAATCCATCTGACTTTTGTCCAAAAGTACAAATACGCATGCCCAGAACCAATGTTAAAATCAACCAACAATGGCAGAAGTTGACCAAAGGGTGGCGGTAAAGAGCAGAAAAACCATGTGATGTTGGGAAAGTTTTAGGAAAGTTTGCAGAAAAGTCAGAGCGTGTGTATGCTATGGGTGTGCCTGACCAACTCCCTTCAGACAAAAATCCACGGAAAAGTTTGTTTGAAGTCCGACCGTGTGTACGAGGCTTAACACTTGAGCTCCACCTATGTCATTGAGGAAATCTGTAGCTTTCTGCATACAAGAGGATGGTAAAGGCCTTGTATACACGATATGAAAATTGGATGGAAAAATTCGTATGAACTGTCTGACAATTTTCAGATCATTAGTATGGTGCTTTTGACACCTGATTTTGTTTTTTTTCATCTGACAAAAGCTGGACGTGCAGACTCTAAGGGGTAGATCCACAAAGAAATTACGCCGGCGTATCTACTGATACGCCGGCGTAATTTCAAAATTCCAGCGCCGTATCTTTGTTTTGAATCCTCAAAACAAGATACGACGGCATCTTGGCTAGATCCGACAGTACGTCTTTGTACGCCGTCGGATCTAAGATGCAATTTTTCGGCGTCCGCTAGGTGGCGTTCCTGTCCTAATCCGCGTCGAGTATGCAAATGAGCTATTTCCGACGATCCACGAACGTACGACCGGCCGTCGCATTTTTTTACGTAGTTTCCGTTCGGCTTTTTCCAGCGTATAGTTAAAGCTGCTATATGGTGGCGTACTCAATGTTAAGTATGGCTGTCGTTCCCGCGTATAATTTTAATAACAATTAAACGTCGTTTGCGTAAGTCGTCCGTGAATGGGGCTGGACGCCATTTACGTTCACGTCGAAACCAATGACGTCCTTGCGACATCATTTGGAGCAATGCACCCTGGGAATTTTTTTTACGGACGGCGCATGCGCAGTTCGTTCGGCGCGGGGACGCACTTCATTTAAATGAAACACGCCCCCTACCCGCCGAATTTGAATTCCGCGCCCTTACGCCGCGAGAGATACGCTACGCCGCCGTAACTTATGGCGCGGATTCGTTGAGGATTCAAACCAACTCAAAGTAAGTTACAGCGGCGTAGCGTATCTTAGATACGCTGCGCCCAGCGCAGATGTATGTGGATCTGCCCCTTAATTTTTTGTCGGGTTGTGAACGCAACGTCCGATTTTCGTATGAAAAATATCGTACACATTACGTCCCTTCTGACTTTGTATTCTGTCATACGAACATTTTTAAATTCTGAGTAACCTCTTCACTTTCGACATGAGACTAGCATGCCACAAAAAACAGACGTTTGGTCATCCGAAAATCTAAGTGTGTGTCCGAGGCTTTAGCAGTACTGTACTTGATATCATACCACCTGCTGGGATCGGATGGCCAGAAGGTTTATCCACAAACACTTTGGCCCCCTAGTAATGTTGGTCCAATGTATCTGGTGAGTGTGAAAACATACCTGTAAAGTAGCTTATAGTTAGGGTTGCCACCTCATCCCTTTGAAACCCAAACACATATTTATTACACAGGTTCTGAGGCTAATTTAATGTATATAAGGCACCAAGTGAGTTTAAATTACCACCTTAACCACTTCAGCCCCGGAAGGATTTGCCCCCTTAATGACCTGGCCATTTTTTGCGATACTGCACTGCACTGCGTCGCTTTAAGGCCTCATGCACACTGGATGTTAAAATAACGTTATAAAAACACCAGTAGCTTTACAGTGAGTTTTTCAAAGTTTTTTTCAATAGCGTCTTTTAGCGTTTTTCCGTGTTAGCGTTTTTTTTTTTGTTGAAGAAAGTAATTTTTTTTCTTCAATGGATAAAAACGCAAAAAAACACTGGTGAGTGAAGTTTTTGAGCGTTTATCAACGTTAGAGTGTTTTTACAGCTGAAAAACGTTTCTCAGAACCCACTATTTTTTTTTTTTTTTTTTTACTGCTCAAAAACGCCACTGCCCAAAACTGCTGATAACAGCCTATGTGTGCAAGGACACATAGGATAACATGATGGAGAGTTTATTGACTGTAGAAAAAAAACGTCTACTGCCAAAAACAGCTGATGTAAAAACGTCCAGCGTGCATGAGGCCTAACGGCGTGGTCGTGCGATGTGGTACCCAAACAAAATTTACGTCCTTTTTTTCCCCACAAATAGAGCTTTCTTTTGGTGGTATTTGATCACCTCTGCGTTTTTTATTTTTTGCACGATAAACAAAAAAAAGAGCGACAATTTTGAAAAAAAAAATAGTTTTTAGTTTTTGCTAACATAAATATCATATCAAAAAAAGAAAACATTTCTTCATCAGTTTAGGCCGATATTTTTCTACATATTTTTGAAAATAAAAAATCACAATAAGTGTATATTGATTGGTTCGCGCAAAAGTTATAGCGCGTCTACAAAATATTGGATAGATTTATGGCATTTTTATTATAATTTTTTTTTTTACTAGTAAGGGTGGCGAACAGCGATTTTTAATCAAGATTGCAACGGACAGATTGGACACTTTTTAACACATTTTTGAGACCATTAACATTTATACAGCGATCATAGTTATAACAATGCAAAAATTACTGTGTAAATGTCACTGGTAGGGAAGGGGTTAACACTAAGGGGCAATCAAGGGTTAAATGTGTTCCCTCGGTGTGTTTCTTACTGTATGGGGATGGGAGTGACTAGAGGAGAAGCCAGATCGTTGTTTCTAGCTAGTAGGAACAGACATTGTCTGGGTTCACATTGGTAGGACAAACGCTTTGACATTTGGGAGCTCATATCACATGAAGTGTGAAAATCAATATTTCCTGTTGGGAGCCGTCTTAACTGGTCCGACTTTGAAAATGCTCCCTGAACTACTTTGGTCTGACTTTGATCCTACTTTAGCTTATTGAATATCACTGAAGTCGAATCAAAGTCAGATCGCCATCTTGCCTGATCCGACTTTGGCATGCGACTTGTGCTCTGATGATCTGAGGGGGAACTCAACACCAAATAAAAAAAATGGCACGTGTTCCCCCCTTTAAGAGCATACCAGGCCCTTCGGTCTGGTGTGGATTTTAACCACTTCCCGACCGCCGCATGTATATGTACGTCCACAGAATGGCACGTACAGGCAAATGGGCGTACAGGTACGTCCTTGCCTTCTAGCGGGTGGGGGGTCCGCTACATGCGGCGGTCGGATTCCCGCGGGGAGCGATCCGGGACGACGGCGCGGCTATTCGTTTATAATCACTCCCCGGAGCTGAAGAACGGGGAGAGCCGTATGTAAACACGGCTTCCCCGTGCTTCACTATGGCGCTGCATCGATCGAGTGATCCCTTATATAGGGAGACTCGATCGATGACGTCAGTCCTACAGCCACACCCCCCTACAGTTGTAAACACACACTAAGTGAACACTAACCCCTTCAGCGCCCCCTGTGGTTAACTCCCAAACTGCAACTGTCATTTTCACAATAAACAATGCAATTTAAATGCATTTTTTGCTGTGAAAATGACAATGGTCCCAAAAATGTGTCAAAATTGGCCGAAGTGTCCGCCATAATGTCGCAGTCACGAAAAAAATCGCTGATCGCCGCCAATAGTAGTAAAAAAATAATTATTATTAAAAATGCAATAAAACTATCCCCTATTTTGTAAACGCTATAAATTTTGCGCAAACCAAACGATAAACGCCTATTGCGATTTTTTTTACCAAAAATAGGTAGAAGAATACGTCGGCCTAAACTGAGGAACAAAAAATGTTATATATGTTTTTGGGGGATATTTATTATAGCAAAAAGTAAAAAATATTGAATTTTTTTTCAAAATTGTCGCTCTATTTTTGTTTATAGCGCAAAAAATAAAAACCGCAGAGGTGATCAAATACCACCAAAAGAAAGCTCTATTTGTGGGGAAAAAAGGACACCAATTTTGTTTGGGAGCCACGTCACACGACCGCGCAATTGTCTGTTAAAGCGACGCAGTGCCGAATCGCAAAACCTGGCCTGGGCATTTAGCTGCCTAAAGGTCCGGGGCTTAAAGCGGTAGTAAACTCAGACATGTAATTACTAAATCGCCATATATAGCTTAAGTTAGGTATTTTCAATCAAAGTTACATATATAGTATGCCAAAAAAAACGTCTTACTTGTTTCAATATACGTTTTTGTGAACACTCCTGCTTGTACCTCCCCGCCGCCATTTCTACTGCTGTCTTCCATGCCTATACAGTGATATATTTCCGCCCTCAGTATGTAGCTGTGGCTATAATCCCGCGCGTGCGCATGATTTCCTGAAGCCGAGCCGCGTCTCCTCTCCACAACCCCTCCGACGTAGCGAGTCACATGGGGTCAAGGCTCAGCTTCTCAATAGGAGTATCGCGGGATGTCGGGGCTGACGTCACCATAAGGAAATGACGCAGCCCCGACATAAACAGATTTTTAGCCGGCAGAGGCTCTGCTTGCCGAAATTAACGGGGATCCGGCGCATGCGCGGTACGCGTCCCCACTCGTCAATCTAGCTGTAACTTCAGAAGCAGGCAGGTAAGGAAAAAAAATAAAATGTCAATCGGTTTACAAGGATGAAATGCACAATTACATTGAAAGTGAATATTTTGACTTTACAACCACTTTAAGTGGTTATAGGGAACCCCTATGCTTAAAAAGCAGCGTGGGTTCCCTAAAATCCATACCAGACACTTATCCGCGCACGCAGCCCGGCCGGTCAGGAAAAGGGGTGGTGATGAGGAAGCGCCCTCCCCCTCCTGAACTGTACCAGGCCACATGCCCTGTGCCCCCCACTCAAAAGCACCTTGTCCCCATATTGATGAGGAAGGACAAGATGTTTTCATTTTTGTTCTTGGTTTGTATTCCATACCTTTCTATTTCTATTGAAACCGCACCTTAAAAGCACTCTAAAGGCACCTATGGAATTTACAGTGAGTTTACAGTGCAGTTGCAAAACGTCAAGCGATTAATTCCATTTTAGCCTTGTGTGTGTTTTTTTTTTTTTTTTTTTTTTACAATACACAGGGCTTTCGAGAAGTGTTGCCTGGTGCAACATGAACGCCTGTACAACACATCCCAAATGCTCCTTAACGCTATAGGTGCGTTAATGAGCTTTTAGGCTGCTTTAAAATTTAATGCAAGTGTGAAAGATCCAGGATAGAGAGGAGTTTAGGGGATGTCCAAGCTTATCTCTATCTTCACACATTTTAGATTATGGGAGTATGGGATGGTTAGAACCCTTTGATTTGTTTGTTACCTGTGGCCTGTAGGGGAGTTTTCTTTTAAATTCATGAAGATACTGCAAGCAGCTTGCTATGGGGGGGACCCGAGCCGAGCCACAGCTCCCTGTGTCCATTCAGACACAGAACTGCGACCTGGCCCCACCCACTTTCTTTCATCATTGGCTCACTGACTTTAATAGACAGCAGCGGGAGCCAATGGCGATGCGCTGCTGTCTCAGACAATGAGGGGAGTCCCAGGCAGCCGGATGTCTCGCGCAACATTGCTGGATCTAGATGACCTAAGATAAGTATTAGGGGGGCTGCTGCATACAGAAGACTTTTTATCTCAATGCCTAGTGTCTTTACAATCACTTTAATTCAAGGCATGTTAGCAAGCGTGCGTTAATGGGTCCTGAGCATCAGGAAGTCAGTTGCCATTTTGTGTGAATATATGAAAGGAAAAGCACGTACAACACATTCTCCTAGGTTAGGAGAGTAAATAATTGATTCAAATTATTTATTTATTATTGGTACTTATATAGCGCTGTCAATTCATGCAGCGCTTTACATATATTGTATACTCACAGCAGTCCCTGCCCTCAAGGAGCTTACAATCTAAGGTCCCTAACTCACATTCATACATACACTAGGGATGAGCCGAACACCGCCCCATTCGGTTCGCATCAGAACCTTCAAACGGGCCGAACGTTCGCCCAAATTTTAGAACCCCATTGAAGTCTATGGGACTCGAACGTTCGAATTCAAAAGTGCTAATTTTAAAGGCTAATATGCAAGTTACAGGGAACATGTATCAATGGAAAAAAAAGTTTTAAAAAACGGTCGTTTTTTCGGGAGCAGTGATGCTTAAAGTGAAAAATTCCTTTAAAATATCGTACCTGCTGGGTGTCTATAGTATGCCTGTGAAGTGGCACATGTTTAGAACTGTCCCTGCACAAAATGACTATAAGAAAAAAGTCATTTAAAACTGCTTGCGGCTTTAATGTAATGTCTGGTTATGGATGAAAATCATTGAGAAAAATAGCATGGGTTCTCCCCCCTCCCCCCAGGTCATTATCTGCCCCTTTGGCCTTATATACTTTGAACAGCAGTATACAGGCAGTGCAAACAAGACAGGGACTGTAGGTTTGTTGTTAAGTAGAATCTGTTTGTAATTTTGAACTGGTACTTTTTTTAAAGTGTAGCTCCAGCCAAAAAAAATCTATTTTTAAGCTTTTTGGAAAACATAGAGAAGGGTTATCACCCCTGTAACATTTGTTTTGCTGTCTGTGCGCATCTGTTCAGAAGATTGCACCTCACTTTCTGTCCCAATGACAAATGATTTTTTGAAAATGTTTTTTTTTTTAGTGAAACAAGGATTGGTGATAAAGCATCAGTGGACAGGAGACACCTCTTACAGAAGAGAATTTCCCTTCCTAGGGGTAGATTTCCTCTCACTTCCTGTTGTCTCCTTCCGTTTGCAAGTAGGAGCCGTTTGTAAGTTGGATGTTTGAAAGTAGGGGCCTGCCGTCTATACTCTGCAGAAATCTGGGCCCTAGGTGTTGGTGTTGCCACAACACTGTAAGCCCTCACAGTTAGGCCGCGTACACACGATCGGTCCATCCGATGAGAACGGTCCAAAGGACCGTTCTCATCGGTTAACCGATGAACCTGACTGATGGTCCGTCGTGCCTACACACCATAAAAAAACGATCGTGTCAGAACGCGGTGACGTAAAACACAACGACATGCTGAAAAAAACGAAGTTCAAGGCTTCCAAGCATGCGTCGACTTGATTCTGAGCATGCGCGGGTTTTTAACCGATGCTTTTGCATACTAACGATCGGTTTTGACCTATCGGTTAGGCGTCCATCAGTTCAATTTTAAAGCAAGTTCTCATTTTTTTGACCGAAGGTTAAAGAACCTATGGGGCCTACACACGATCAGTTTGGACTGATGAAAACGGTCCTTCAGACCGTTCTCCTCTGGCGATCCTATCGTGTGTACGCGGCCTTAGTCTTGGTGCGCGTTGGAACGCCCTGCTGTGAATTATATCAAGAATTGTAATTACACCACGTGAAAATACTTGCAGAATGATCTGGCTTTGGCCAATTATGGCTGTTTTTTGAAAGCTGTGATTGGCCAAGCATGCGGGTCATAGTGCATGCTTGGCCAATCATCATGATGGACTTGTCTTTTTTTCAACCTCACCTACTATGGCCTAGATTCACGTAGGGCGGCGTAAGTGTGGGCGGGCGTAGCGTATCGTATTTACGCTACGCCGCCACAACTTAGAGAGGCAAGTGCTGTATTCACAAAGCACTTGCGTCCAAAGTTACGGCGGCGTAGCGTAAATGTGCCGGCGTAAGCGCGCCTAATTCAAATTGTGAAGAGGTGGGCGTGTTTTATGTAAATAAAGCATGACCCCACGTAAATGACGTTTTGAACGAACGGCGCATGCGCCGTCCGTGGACGTATCCCAGTGCGCATGCGTCGGATAGAATGCCTAAGATACGTCGAACACTGCCTACGACGTGAACGTAACTTACGCACAGCCCTATTCGCGTACGACTTACGCAAACGACGTATCAAGATACGCTTGTTCCGACGTCCATAGTTTGCATGGGCTGCGCCACCTAGAGACCTGCTTTATCTTTACGCCTGGGTATGTCTTACGTAAACGGCGTAACTAAATGCGACAGGCGCACGTACGTTCGTGAATCGGCATTTCTAGCTTATTTGCATATTCAACGCGGAAATCAAGGGAAGCGCCACCTAGCGGCCAGTGTAAATATGCACCCAAGATACGACGGTGTAGGAGACTTACGCCGCTCGTATCTTGGCAGAATGTATGCGTAACTGATTCTAGGAATCAGGCGCATACATATGACGGCGCTCTTTCGGACTTACGACGGCGTATCTGGAGATACGCCGTCGTAAGTCTTTGTGAATCTGGGCCTATGTAACTATGTAGAACATGCAATAGTTTTTACTGTTATTATTTGTATTTTATGTAAAAAGGCATGTTAAAACATTTATATGTGATCAAAAGAACTGAAACACTAAAGATTTTTGGGACTAAGCAAAAATTCCCATTTTACTGCAGTAAAACTCATGCATGTTGTGTAAAAGAAAAACAAATATCCACCCATTACATCTATAGTGTGTGCGCGTTTCCATGCGCACTGCACATACATGGAATTGTATCGAGCCTTCTTTTAGTTTTATGCCCGATTGTGCCATCTAGAGGTAAGGTTGCAGTAACACTATGGGCTGCACACCAAAAATCTTGCTACATGGTTTTTTTTTTTTTTGTCTTTCATAGATAACAGAATGGGGGCTTTTGTAACAAAAACTTAAAATTAAAAGAAGACCAAATGTTAAAATGTACCTTATTGGTAGCGCTTTACTTCTGCAGTTCTGATCATGCTTGTGGGTTTGGATGCATTGATCATTCAGATGTATTCCATGACTATTAAATTAGGAACTCCACCTACACCACCACATTTAACTCTAAACTGGTACTTTGCTTTGTTTAAATATTTGTCTTGGGTTTTACAGCAATCTGTAATAAGGTTTAGGCATTTCCACCAAAAAAAAAAAAAAAGAAGTCTAAAATATATCTTTACTGAATTAACCCCTTTAGCCCTGGTTCACACTGGTGCGTTTTGACAAGCCAAATCTCATGTCAAAACGACAGCATTTGCTGGCAATGGCACTAATCGGTGTGACGCCGTATCTGTGGCTCTGCACTGATTTCAAAAAGTAGTTTCTGTACTACTTTTTGTGATTTCAGCCCGCGATTTACATTGAAATCTAAGCAGAAAACCTGCACAGATGTCTCTGTAATCGTGGCCAAAAGCAGGACTGACCAGCGGGAGTGAAATTGTGTGAGTTTAGCCGAAATCGCATGGCTTCACTCCCGCATCTCAGTGTGAACCTTAACAACACCCCGCAATCAGTTTGCTAAATGCAGTGCGATTTGCATAATCGGATGGCATAGGTGTAAACACCCATACGATCCGATTCTGGTGCGAACGCAAAAAGGGTCCTGCAGGAGTTTGGTCCAAATGCGATGCAAATTCAGCCATGAAGTTTTTATGGGCGAATTCACATGTAATCTGCTCAGCAATGCGGTGCAAATCACATGCAAGGTCTGAGGCCTCGTACACACGACCGAGGAACTCGTCGGAAAAGACACATCGTTTTCCTCGACGAGTTCCTTGTCAGGCTTGTGGAGAAACTTGACAAGCTTGCTTTGCGTACACACTGTCAAGACCAAATCTCCTCGTTCTCAAACGCGGTGATGTACAACACATACAATGGCAGGGGAAGTTCGATTCCACTGGCACAACCCTTGGGGCTGCTTTTGCTAATCTCATGTTACTGTGCGTTAAGTAAAAGTATGATAAGAGACGATTTGCACTTTTCAGTCTGTTACAGCGTGACAAATGTGCTATCTCCATTACAAACGCTACTTTTACCGAAGGTGCGCTCCCGTCTCATACTTTATTCTGAGCATGCGCGGGTTTCTAAGCATACACACGATCGTGTTTCTCGTTGAAAACCAGCCCGACGAGACTCCCATCGAGGAAAAAGAGAACTTGTTCCTCGACAGTTTTCTCGATGAAAAGCACACACGACTGTTTTCCTCAGAAAAAAAGCTCTGCCACCAAGTTTCTGACATCTGACTAGTGTGAACCGGCCCTTTAATTGCAGGTGGCCGTACCATTTTTGCAATCTCTTACTTTATAAATTTTTCATTCACAGCTTTCACATTTTGTAAAAGATCCCCCCAAACCATAGATTTTCTCAAACCACATGACCAACTATTTTTAATAATTTTTTTTAAGGCCCTGCGATTGCTAATTATATGTTAAAAAGATACACTACAAATCACACTCTAATACAACATCCCTTTTAAATCTAAAAAAAAAAAATCAAAAAAAAACATTAATAGATATTAATAAATCATTCAAAATGAATAATAATTTTTGCAATGTGCCTTTTTGTGAAAAGATAATAGTCAAAGGAGCGCAAGACTGTAAATAAGCAAATATTGCGGTATAACATGTTAAACTGAGTTTTGAAAGAATGTTACTTCAGAACAAAAGTATAAATCCAGCCTAAAGCTCACTGCCAACAGGATTGCTTTACAGTAAATGTGAATAGATTCCTTTAAAGAAGAGGATGAGGCATTTTTATGTTTTATTCGCAAACATTTATTTTTTTAAACAAATTTATCAAATTTCAGCACAGTTTTATAAAAGGTTCAGTACAGTAATTAAAAATGAATTCTACATTTCAGAGAGATGAAAAAGGTTTATAATATAACTTCGCCCTTGCATATTTATATTACTTCTAAATACATTAGCAGCATCATTACATTACAAATCAGCAATAACAGATGCATAAGTAAGTGAAACCTTTCCTTTTTCTAACTTTTCCTGCTGACATCATGTCTCAGAATAAGATATATGTGAATGAGCAGTACTAGCATTCCACATATTTCTCTAAGTTGCTAATGATATGTAGGTCATTGTTCATTGAAAATAAAACCAATTACATCTCCATTTGCCTGTTGATATAATCACCTTCATAAAATCGGTACACTTAATAACATTGGCCTTTTTAAAACTAAATGTATTACTTCTATGGAGCCCAATACAGTGTTATCCACTGAACATTAGCAGCTCATTCAAATTTGACAATGTTTTAAAGATGCAGGGAGCTTCAGTGGACAGTGGCTCCAATGGTAAACAGATAAAATAATGGGTACACACAACAACATATACCACTGAACATAGTCAACAAGTGAAGGAACAATGGGCCAGATTCACAAATGAGATACGACGGCGTATCTCCTGATACGCCGTCGTATCTCTGTTTCTATCTATGCGACTGATTCATAGAATCAGTTACGCATAAATATACCTAAGATCCGACAGGTGTAATTGTTTTACACTGTCGGATCTTAGGATGCAGTACCGCGGCCGCCGCTGGGGGGAGTTTGCGTCGTAAACCAGCGTCGGGTATGCAAATTAGGAGTTACGGCGATCCACAACGGTTTTTCGCGTTCGCTACGTCGCCGCTAGTCTAGTTTCCCGTCGCAAAGTTAGTCGTTTTTTTTGGTGCCTTAACTTTACGCAGCAATCGTATTGCTGTATAAAGAATGGCGTCGTTCCCGCGTCAAAATTAAAAAAAATAACGTCGTTTGCGTAAGCCGTCCGGGAATACGGAATTACGCTACGCGCGTCGCCGTTCGAAAAAATGACATCACTTCGTGCAAAGCACAGCGGGAGTTAGGAAACGGAGCATGCGCGGTAGGTCCGGCGCGGGAGCGCGCCTAATTTAAATGGCACACGCCCATTTGAATTGGCCCGCCTTGCGCCGGAGGCCGCCGGCGTAGGTTTTCATCGCAAGTGCTTGGTGAATCAGGCACTTGCGATGAAAACTTGCGGCGGTGTAACGTATCTACGATACGTTACGCCGCCGCTCACCTACGTGAATCTGGCCCAATGTGCTCGGTGCAGTAATGGCAAACAATTAGAAATGAATTCACGTGTCTGACTTCAGTATAGTAAAATGTGGTTACTATGAATCATAGCACTTTACACAACAATTGCCTTAGAATTGCTTCACTAAATAAGAAAATATATTATTCTATTAGAGAATTCTTTCACATTTTATTCAAGGCCAAGTTCACTTTTCACAAAAAAATAACAAATGCACATATTTTGCAGAATAAAAAAAAGAAAATTACAACTGCACATTTTTATGACAGAAGCCTGCAATGTATTGCACCCGCGATCAGCAGATCTTGGGTGCAATGTCATGCTCCTGCACGTTCTCTTCAACTTTCAATTGGAAAGCTGGAGGAAGAGTTCAGGTAGTTAATTTACAGATTGCTAGATACAACCCCAAATACGGGTGTTCCATATTCAAAAGGTGAACTTATCCTTGTTGCACCCATGCACTAGCTAATGTTGTGTACCCATTTAAAACTCCCTCCTTATTTAAAAATTACTTTAATTTAAAATAATTTATCACCTTAAAATGGACAATATAGCACACATACCGCGATATTACAGTGTTTGGATGCGATTTCACATCAGTGTTTCATGTATCTATAAAAATATTTTTTTCTCTGTAAACTACAAAAAAATTTGCTCCAGTTACTACTCATAAAGCACCGATCAAAAAATGCCATCCGATCAAAGAAGGTACTGTAAAGTAGAATTCTTCATATTGCTTAGGTCTGTAGCATTTGTCAAACAGTTCCTGTTGCCAGACCATTCATTTCAACAAAAATAATTGCATAGGATGTTGTGTGCAATTACCACAATTTATGCATGTTCTATACATGCAAACACCTCCCTAGTGTAGACACCCAAAATGCCAGAGTCCGCCGCTAGGTGTAGCCATGTTGGATGTGATGTCAGCAGTCCCAGCAGACTCAGAGCTGTCACTCAAGTGACACTCTATAGCAGGGATATGCAATAAGCGGACCTCCAGCTGATGCAAAACTACAAGTCCCATCATGCCTCTGGGGCCTAGTACACACGAGAGGATTTGTGTACTAGGATCCTCTGGCGGATTTTGATCTCATGGTTGTACTAACCATGAGATCAAAATCCCCGCGGAATTCCGTCCGCGGTGACGTGTCGCGCCGTCGCCGCCATGATGACGCGGCGACGTGCGCGACGCTGTGATATAAGGACTTCCATGCATGCGTCGAATCATTACGACGCATGCGGGGGATGGATTTGGACGGATTGATCCGGTGAGTCTGTACAGACCAGCGGATCAATCCGTTGGACTGGATTACAGCGGATCGATCTCTTAGCATGTCAAGAAATTTTGATCCGCTGGAAATCCATCCCCGGGGACATAAATCCGTGGAAAAAGATCCGCTGGATCGTACACACCAGGGGATCTATCCGCTGAAACCGGTCCGCGGATCAATTTCAGCGGATCGATCCTCTCGTGTGTACGGGGCCTGGGTGTCATGGTTGTCTTGCTATGGCAAATGGGATTTGTAGTTCTGCAACAGCTGGAGGTCTGCTAATTGCATATCCCTGCTCTATAGGATTCTGGAAGGAATGGAGGACAGCACAGAGAGTAATAAGGCACTCCAGCATGGAGAATAATAAGGCACATGGCAAGTGAATAAAACATTTTTGGTAAGGAAAAGCACTGAAAAGTAAAAAACAAACATTAACTTTTTTTTCTGCCCTTTTAGGTTGGTGATAGGGTCTCTTTAAGGGAAAACTACAGTAAGAAATGTAACAACCAACTGTATAATCATTAGAATTATTAAACCGCAAAAAAAAGGACAGAAATTATCTTGCACAGAAAATTACAACTTACCAATAAATACTCAGTTTAACTAATTATAATCGTCCAACTGTTTCATTAATTCAGGAATGTATGGCATGGTCATGTAGTACACTACAGTAACTGAAACCCCTTTTCAGCTACAGCAGTTTATATACAAAACATATTGTAATAGGCAGTTTATCTGAACTGTATTATGGCTTTTCTAAAAAAGGTACACACCGGCTTTAAATGGCTATTGTCCATCAATTGTGGTTCTGAATAACCGAACAACATTTTGGCAGCATTTAAAAAAAACTCAAAAACAGGATGCCATATTTTAAAGAATAATTCCAGGCATCAGCATGTTATACATAGTTACATTGGTCCAGCTTGTATACGACATACCTAGCCGGTGCCACTGGAAGCTGGAAATCTCTGAAGTAGATGTCGCCAATTCATAGCTCCCAACTATACCTGATTTCTAGGGACTGTCCCTGATTTGGAGCAATGTCCCTCTGTCCCTCTTGCCTCCTCAGTTGTCCCTCATTTTGGTCTGATCTATATAGTTGTTTATAAAAAGCACTTTTTATCTATTAAAAAAGTGTTTCCCAGCGCTAAACCTTTCGTCTGATTTCTAAATGGCTGCATTTGTAAATTCCAAAAGCCAATATAAAGGAGTAAAATTGGGAACAACTGCGCTAGGTTGAAAAATCGGATTGACAAGCAGCAATTAAATTGTGTATAAACAAAGTAAATAACAGGAAAAAAAGAGTTAATTGCGCTAAACCAAACTGTGCACTTGTATCAAACGAACAATTAAGGCATGTGCCAAAGTGCATGTGCTAAACATCTGAATTAACACTCTAAAAATAAATACTTATATGTATCGCATGGAGTCAGGGGGCCTGGAGCCGCCTGGCCCTGCTGAGCAATAGTGTGTAAGCCCAGTGATCAATGACACAAATAAATGTGAAAAAACGTGACAACACTAATTGCTGATAAAAATAGACCACAAAAGTGATAAGTGAAGTCCATGAAATCCAAAATGAAAAATAAATAAATTTAGAAATCAATGTGCGATCAGTCCATATAGCAGAGAAGACACCGTGAAAGCTTTAAAAATTGCTGTTGCTAGGCACCAGACGTGAATCCACCACCAATCATGCAGCTGCTTACCAGAAATCAAGGTCCTGCCGGACCACTATCAACATATCTCTCAACCATAGATCTTTAAAGCAGCAGTAGATCCTCCACTTGCGCTAGAATCATGCCGTGCTCAACGATGGATATAAAAAGACAAAACAGAGCTCCACATAGCATAAAATCCGGGTAATTTATTTAAAACAGGAGTAGACAGATATACAACTCACATTTGGGTTGATAAAAACAGCATTTGGCCTGTAACGCCGGCCGGACGTATCCAGGAACAAAGCCACTCGTGGGAGTAATGAAAGGGATGGCGTCCACACGTCACTCACTCCACCCGACGCGTTTCGTGAATAGATCACTTCGAAGTGATCTATTCACGAAACGCGTCGGGTGGAGTGAGTGACGTGTGGACGCCATCCCTTTCATTACTCCCACGAGTGGCTTTGTTCCTGGATACGTCCGGCCGGCGTTACAGGCCAAATGCTGTTTTTATCAACCCAAATGTGAGTTGTATATCTGTCTACTCCTGTTTTAAATAAATTACCCGGATTTTATGCTATGTGGAGCTCTGTTTTGTCTTTTTATATCCATCGTTGAGCACGGCATGATTCTAGCGCAAGTGGAGGATCTACTGCTGCTTTAAAGATCTATGGTTGAGAGATATGTTGATAGTGGTCCGGCAGGACCTTGATTTCTGGTAAGCAGCTGCATGATTGGTGGTGGATTCACGTCTGGTGCCTAGCAACAGCAATTTTTGAAGCTTTCACGGTGTCTTCTCTGCTATATGGACTCATCACACATTGATTTCTAAATTTATTTATTTTTCATTTTGGATTTCATGGACTTCACTTATCACTTTTGTGGTCTATTTTTATCAGCAATTAGTGTTGTCACGTTTTTTCACATTTATTTGTGTCATTGATCACTGGGCTTACACACTATTGCTCAGCAGGGCCAGGCGGCTCCAGGCCCCCTGACTCCATGCGATACATATAAGTATTTATTTTTAGAGTGTTAATTCAGATGTTTAGCACATGCCTTAATTGTTCGTTTGATACAAGTGCACAGTTTGGTTTAGCGCAATTAACTCTTTTTTTCCTAATATAAAGGAGTAGTAGTGGTAAAAAAAAGCACTTGTGAGTTTAACCAATCTTGTTTTTTCGTACAATTCTCCTTTAAGGAGGTGTGGCAAGGGGCGTGTCCTATGCCTGAATACTTTTACTGATAGGTGTCCCTCATTCCCATCTCAAAAAGTTGGGAGGTATGCCAATTCAGTGATCTCCACTCGTTTCCAGGTCCTGCACTGAGCAGCTGCTTTTCTGCATTGTTAATACAGGAGACCGGACACTTGGCACGGGTGCCATTCAGAGAATGCTTTGGTTTGGGAGGTGATGTCACACTCTCCACCTCGTCCAGTTAGAGAAAGCTTTGATTCATTCAGAAAATACAAAGCATTCTCTCAATGGTGCCCGCACTGAGCAGCCAACCTCCTGTGTTCATCAAGCTGGTCACTCAACACGGGAATTGGAAGCAAGTGGAGATAACTGGAGTAGCAGTGTCTACTTCAGCGATTTCCACCTTTCAGGGGCATCGGCCACAGTGTTGGCAACCTACCAGATTGAAATTTACTGGCACGACACCCGAAATTTACTGGCGCAGCCACATTTTTACTGGCATTTCACAAAATTTACAAAATAATTTTTTTTAGGTGCAAATTTCAGTATTTAGGCTACAAACAAGTACGCTAGGCAAATAACAATGTGATTTAAGGTAGATATTAAGGTCAAATATTTTTTTTGTTATTTTTGGTATAATAAGGGCAAATTATTTAGTCACATCACCCCCTGCCTCCATCCCCCTCTGCCACCAACACCCCCTGCCTTCACCCCTTTCTGCGGTGCCACAATTTCCCCCTGCCTCCAATCTCCCCCAGGCCCCCTGCCTCCAATCACCCCCTGCCTCCATCCCCCGCTGCGGTGCCACCAACAACCCCTGTGGTGCCACCATCCCCCTCTGCGGTGCCACTAACACCCCCTGCCTCCAATCTCCCCCTCTGTGGTGCCATCGCAGCCACCATCACCCCTTGCCTCCAATCTCCATGCGCAGTTTCAAGCCGAACCGATCTTGGCTATTTTTACTGGCACATTTCCGCAACCACAGACATTTACGAACGGGGGAAAAAAGTGCCCGTTTTTACGAACTGTCCGGTTGGCAACACTGATCGGCCAGGTATGTCAAATACATAGTTACATTGTTCCAAGAACTCAAAAAGCATAAAAGGTCTGTCAGATTGTTTCTTAATGTGCCAATATACTGTTTATGTGTCATGGTTTAAAAATAAAAGAATCTCTGAACAAAAGAATCCCCACAACCTTAAAAAAACTAAATCAAGGTTTTTTCCTCAGTGGAAAATTAAGGACCATCGTAAAAGGAGGTTCTTTGTACTAACTAAAGACCCGGTAAGCAATTAACCTCAACCTCTCGTACAAATAATGACAAGCCGTGAAATCGTCACAACATACTCAAGTCAAAATGATCAAGAATGCATAAAATGGTGGAGAAGAAAAGATTGGGGGGTGACTTCCAATATTATAGGATTTAGAACTTCTGTATATTCCAACAGACACCCTTTTGCTTATAAATGATCTTATTATTTGATGTATACGATTCCTGCATTGTTTTGTCTTGGATTAAGCAATCCACTTTTACTATGGATCACTGTGATTCAGTAACAGACCCCCCCCCCCCACAAAAAAAAAAAAAAAAAAGACACACACACACACACAATTAGCTATCACATGCACATCCTGCCCACTCATGTACTCTATTGCCGCTGAATGGCTTCTGTGTGAGTGGTCAATATCTCCTCTTTCTTACCCCCATTATTAATCCACTTAGTTAACCATATTAAATAATACAGACTATCAGGCTTTACTAATTCCCCCCCCCCCCCCCATTTACATCTTTGGCATTATTAAAAAATATATGTTTTCTTTTTCTTGGTGACCTCTCCTCTTTTAAATATATATATGGAGGTGTGTCCAGAAAGTAATGAGAATGATATTTTAAAAATTATTTCAATTGAACAAGGTCTCCTTCAAAGTATGCACCTTGTGAGTGTACACAACGCTCCCAGCAATACTTCCATTCTTCATGGCATTCCTGGAAGTCTTCAGGTGGGATGGTGGTCAGAGCCTGCCTAGTGGCTCTTTGGAGGTTAACCACACTACCAAAATGGTGTCTTTTCTTTCTCATGTTCAAATCCTGAGTCACAATTTCATAAACAATTGACTTAGTAATTCCCGTTTCCTCTGCAATTATTCTGATAGAGAGCAGTCAGTCAAAAAGAACAGAATGTGGATGCAGTGAGGTCTGTTCTTAACCATGACCGATGGCTCATGATTGCAGAGGAAACGAGAAACGCCAAGTAAATTGTTCATGAAATCGTTACTCAGGATTTGAACATGAGAAAGGACACTATTGGTGTCATAGGGCAACATTTTGGAGTAGCCCTTAATAATTCCTCCCCTTTCCCTCAATGAGAAAGGACACCATTTTGGTAGTGTGGATAACCTCCAAAGAGCCACTAGGCAGGCTCTGAACATCATCCCACTTGAAGATTTCCAGGGATGCTTTTTTTAACCAAAAATATGTAGAAGTATACATATTGGTCTAAACTGAGAAAGAAATTTGTTTTTTTATTTTTACTTTGGGGGATATTCATTATAGCAAAAATTAAAAAATATATATATATTTTTTTTCAAAATGGCCGCTCTTTTTTTGTTTATAGCGCAAAAAATAAAAAAAATAGCAGAGGTGATCAAATACCACCAAAAGAAAGCTCTATTTGTGGGGAAAAAAGGACGTCAATTTTGTTTTTGTACAAAGTCGCGCGCCCGCACAATTGTCAGTTAAAACAACGTTGTGCCGAATCGCAAAAAATGGCCCAGTCATTAAGGGGGTAAATCTTCCGGGGCTGAAGTGGTTGAGGAGACAAATGTTCAATTGTAAAATGTTTCAATAAAAATCATTTTTTTTTTTAAATATTATTCTCATTACTTTCTGGACACACCTTGTATATCTACAGTTTATACGTCTATCAGTTGTTTGACTAATTTTCTCTTGCATGAACAGCAATATAAATCCTTATACTATTGGAACAGTTTAATATTATTACTATTCATTTTTTTTAATCGTGTATATTTATCTCCTTTCTTATGCATAGCATGCATAGCATTTTATGTTAAAAAGTGCAATTCTCAAAAACTTTCAGAGCTGCCCTACCAGTTTATATATATATATATATATATATATATATATATATATATATATATATATATATATATACACATACATATATACACATATACACATTATATATATATATATATATATATATATATATATATATATATATATATATATATATTTTTTTTTTTTTTATAAAAACATACAATTTTTACCTACCCCAATTTATTTGTCATAGAGCTTGCTCCACATCTGAAGAAGTCACTTGTCGCGTGACTGGTGCTCAATTAATTATCGTTTTCCTTTTTTTTTTTTTAAAAAAGAGGCCTACACTTTTTCAGAAATATTATTTCTACATTCTTGTCCTTTTGAAGACTCCACCCACCTACAGGCATCTCTGCTATCCCATGGGCGTTTTTGTTCCTATATATCCACTTAAGGAATAGGAATATTTGTGATCATTTGGTGCTACCCAGAATGTTCATCCAGGTAATCCTGGAATATACAGTACATACATGTTACTGAATTCTCTGTTCTGTTGAATTAGCTGCTGGATTACTATATTCCCGTACCATTCCATAACCATAGTTTAAGCTGGTTAAAAATTAAAAATCACAGTAAATATATAACTAGCTT
The DNA here is from genome assembly GCF_905171775.1 of Rana temporaria. Lineage (NCBI taxonomy): Eukaryota > Metazoa > Chordata > Amphibia > Anura > Ranidae > Rana > Rana temporaria. The sequence goes on from NC_053493.1 coordinate 329,730,694, forward strand.
ATTTCCCCACAGGGACTGTTATATACAAAGTGCATAATTTAGAGAAAGTTATACTTTCTCCGATATACTGAGCAGGTAATCCTCAGAATCCATGATGCAATCAGTCCATTCTTTGCAGAGATCCATGATTGGGGGTCCTGTTCCACCATATTCTGGAGGTAGGATATTCTCAGAAAAGTGCTGGTGTAGAGTTGGTATGTAATAGCTACCATGCATATGAATCTAAAAAAACAGAACAAAACAACTGGTCAGGCTTTATAATAAAGTTCTGGCTTCTTGTGAACTTGTGACCAATTGGAACGATGGTCTACATTACATTGTTCCTTTTATTTTTATAAATAGATGGATTTTATGGGGGAAAAGGCATGACGACGCATGATGTCCAACCCCTTCACACAAAATGCACATACCCATATGTCCTTTGGTTGAAGTGGTTATATTGGGGCCATGGCTGCAGTCATGACCCTGGTATGAAACTTTTCAACCGGAGATGCTCCAAAAAGTGCTGAAAGTTACGTAAAGAGTTAGAAAAACCTATAAAGGTCTTTAGCTTTCCTTCAGGTTAGCCCCAGACAAGTCACCACAACTGTTGCCTATTGGTTGATTTAGCCCTGGCACAGGTAAATTACAGCATCAAAAGAAGTCTATGGGGCTGTAATGCACCTGATTGGCCAGGAAAGGGAAGATTTGTGGCTTGGGATGTAAACAACAGAGGCTGCAGAAGTCAGATCTGGTTAAATATGCATCTGAGAACAGGGGTGGGTAGGATCGGGTAGCTGAGGGCAAAAACAATAAGTGCACTTATCCTTTTAAAGTCCTGGTACCCAACAAGTGGCTGTGAAAAAGCCAATTTGTGGGTTCACTTGGGGGATTTCTAGCAGATGGGGAGCACTGATGGGGGCTGCGACTCTGAGCAGGGCAGGTGTAACTGCTTGGCCAAGGAAGCTGCTGTGATGATTGGACACACTTAGTTTTCTTCTTGTCCAGCATGCAGAGTGAAAACCAATTTACCCCATCCCCACAAGCAAGGTGGATGGAGGATTTCTCCCTGCTGCATCATTGTATTCTGGGACTCTCCGCTAGTGGAATACACTGAGCATCGTCCGCAAGCACTAATCGATGAACGTTTTCCAGCCTTACTGATTGACTGCTGTCAAACAGATAGGGCCACACACAGGTTAAAATTCATCCGGACGCTGCTCTAGCCGTTTATACCCACCTTAAAGAATATGTAAGCCCAACATTTCATATTACTGATATGTGCCTGCTGTACCATGTTAAAGGTGCATCTCATTAAAATTAGAATATCAAAATGTTAATTTATTTCAGCAATTCAATTCAAAAAGTGAAATTCATATTTTATATAGGATGTTACACACAGAGTGATATATTTCAAGCATTTCTTTTTAATTTTGATGATTATGGCTTACAGCTAGTGAAAAAAAAAATCAGTATCTCAGAAAATTAGACCATTACATAGGACCAATAAAAAAAAGATTTATAATACAGAAATGTGGTCTTACTGAAAAGTATGTCCATGTACAGTATAGTATGCACTCAATACTTGGTCGGGGCTCCTTTTGCATGAATTACTGCATCAATGCAGCGTGGCATGGAGGCGATCAGCCTGTGGCACCGCTGAGTTACTATGGAAGCCCAGGTTGCTTTGATAGCGGCCTTCAGCTCATCTGCATTGTTGGCTCTGGTGTCTCATCTTCCTCTTGACAATACCCCACAGATTCTCCATGGGGTTTTAAAGTCAGGTGAGTTTTCCTGGCCAATCAAGCACAGCGACACCATGATCATTAAACCAGGTTTTTGGCAGTGTGGGCGGGTGCCAAGTCCTGTTGGAAAATAAAATCAACATCTCCATAAAGCTGGTCAGCAGAGGGAAGTGTGAAGTGCTCTAGAATTTCCTGGTAGAAGGCTGCGCTGACTTTGGACTTGATAAAACACAGCGGGCCAACACCAGCAGATAACATGGTTGCCCAAATCATCACCAACTGTGGAAAATGTTGCATTTTATTTGTAAATCAAGGTCCCAGAGTCTGGGGGGAGAGTGGAGAGGCACAGAATTCAAGTTGCATGAGGACCAGTGTGAAGTTTCCACAGTCAGTGATGATTTGGGGAGACATGTCACCTGCTGGTGTTGGTCCACTGTGTTTTATCAAATCCAAAGTTAGGGCAGCCTTCTACCAGGAAATTCTAGAGCACTTCACGATTCCCTCGGCTGACCAGCTTTATGGAGATGTTGATTTTATTTTCCAACAGGACTTGGCACCTGCCCACACTGCCGAATGTACCAATGTCTGGTTTAATGATCATGGTATCACTGTGCTTGATTGACCAGCAAACTCACCTGACCTAAACCCCATAGAGAATCTGTGGGGTTTTGTCAAGAAAAAGATGAGACACGCCAGACCCAACAATGCAGACAAGCTAAAGGTCGCTATCAAAGAAACCTGGGCTTCCATAACATCTCAGCAGTGCCACAGGCTGATTGCCTCCATGCCACGCCGCATTGATGCAATAATTCATGCAAAATGAGCCCCAACCAAGTGCTGAGTGCATACTATACTGTACATGGACACACTTTTCAGTAAGACAACATTTCTGTATTAAATTGCCTTTTTATTGGTCTCAAGGAATATTAAAATTTTCTGGATATACTGAATATTTGAGTTTCACTTTTTAAATTGAATTACTGAAATAAATTAACTTTTTGATGGTATTGTAATTTTATGAGATGCACCTCTACTTGTATGAGAAAGTATCCCATTGTCTTTGTATTGCTTCCTTTATGTAAAATCACTGGTGTTCTTGCCGGCCCCTCTGCTTTCCTATCAAGAACTGAACACACTTTGGTTAGTTCTGCAAGAATGCTGAAAACTCAGCCAGTTCTACTCCAAACCGCCTCAACCCTCAGCCATTCACCGGGAAGTTTAGTTATGGTTTAAGGTTTTGGTACCAAACCATAGTGAATATATACATAAATATTTTAGATTACTTACCCGTTCTTTGATCTTGTCAGGTAGGAACGGCCTGATTAAGGCATATACTGGGTAGAAGAATAAAGGCTCGTTTATGAAGTGTATTCCACGAACTTTAAGAGGGAAAGAGTCCTGAAAAAAAATAATTAAAAAACTTCTAATTATAATACACACAAATCCATGTACCCATGTGCTGGCCAAAGACCACCAAAAGATATTTTTTGTTTTACACTACAAACTAAAATGTTGTCCAAGTTAAAGAGGATCTTTACCCTAGAAAAAAATATATATATATGTTTTATATATATAGTACAGACCAAAAGTTTGGAAACACCTTCTCATTCAAAGAGTTTTCTTTATTTTCATGACTATGAAAATTGTAGATTCACACTGAAGGCATCAATACTATGAATGAACACATGTGGAATTATACATAACAAAAAAAGTGTGAAACAACTGAAAATATATTTTATATTCTAGGTTCTTCAAAGTAGCCACCTTTTGCAGCAGACACATCTCTAGAACTGTTAAGAGGAGACTGTGTGAATCAGGCCTTCATGGTAGAATATCTGCTAGGAAACCACTGCTAAAGAAAGGCAACAAGCAGAAGAGACTTGTTTTGGGCTAAAGAACACAAGGAATGGACATTAGACCAGTGGAAATCTGTGCTTTGGTCTGACGAGTCCAAACTTGAGATCTTTGGTTCCAACCCCCGTGTCTTTGTGCGATGCAGAAAAGGTGAACGGATGGACTCTACATGCCTGGTTCCCACCGTGAAGCATGGAGGAGGAGGTGTGATGGTGTGTGGGTGCTTTGCTGGAGACACTGTTGGGGATTTATTCAAAATTGAAGGCATACTGAACCAGCATGGCTACCACAGCATCTTGCAGCGGCATACTATTCCTTCCGGTTTGCGTTTAGTTGGACCATCATTTATTTTTCAGCAGGACAATGACCCAAAACACACCTCCAGGCTGTGTAAGGGCTATTTGACCAAGAAGGAGAGTGATGGGGTGCTGCGCCAGGTGACTACCTCTTGAAGCTTATCAAGAGAATGCCAAGAGTGTGCAAAGCAGTAATCAAAGCAAAAGGTGGCTACTTTAAAGAACCTAGAATATGAAATATATTTTCAGTTGTTTCACACTTTTTTGTTATGTATAATTTCCACATGTGTTACTTCATAGTTTTGATGCCTTCAGTGGAAATCTACAATTTTCATAGTCATGAAAATAAAAAAAACTCTTTGAATGAGAAGGTTTGTCCAAACTTTTGGTCTGTACTGATATATATATGTAGCACTGACCCCCGAAGGAGCTGCTGGTTTAATTTGGGCCTGCACTCTACCAATAAACCCCACTAACTTGGCTCAATCCCCTTGGCACAGCTGTGATGCAATGCAATACAATACAATGTAAGACAATACAAAATACCTGTATTATAACCCCAGGATCCACTGACTGCACTTGGAGTGAGAAAAACAGTACGCCACAACAACTGGATACTTAACCAGAGATATATTTTACTGTGAAATATGCAAAGAAGTGATTACAGTAATTGTGCTGTCATCCCAACGTAAGACGACAGCACAATTGATTTAAACATAAGCTATTTGAAAACAGTATACATAAATATTTTATACCTGGGAGCTCCCCCTACTTTATTAGCTATGCGTGAGATCTCACTTAAAGTACTTAGTCTTGGATCTTCTTTCTTCGCTAGCTAAAGTGATTTGTAATCCACAGTTTTGATGAGTCAAATTGAAGTGAAAATGCTCCTGGTGTAACTGCAACAACTATTTTAAAATCGCTTGAAACGTCAAATTAGATAGGCCTCAAGCCTTCTCAGTTTAAGTTCCTCTGTGGAACTATAAATCCCAGTGAGGCCTGTATATGAGTCTAACTGCGTGTAAACTTAGCAAACTGTGGGTCGTGACCCGCTCACCCACTGGATCGGAGCTCCGGGTAGTAACTTTTGTTCAGGGTCCTGTGACTGCAACTTTCTTCTCCGTCAGCTCTGTTCAGCTCCGCTGGATGGATCCGGTTCTCCGATGCTCGGATGAGTGTCTCTCGGTCTCTGCAATCCGGCCACTGTCCTCTAGCTCTCCGAGCTCAGCCTTCGCTCCCCAGCAGCTCGACATCAGCATCCAGAAGGCTTTTTGTTTACACTCCTGTCTCCCCTTGTCTCCAAGGCAACCAAAACCCTCAAACAAACATCTCTCTGCATTACCAGTATTTGGTCACTAGATGGCTCCAAATACTTAAACATAGCAATGTCCATAGACGTTGTATTAAAGTATGCAAACACACATCAATATACAAGAATGTCAGCGCTACACACTCCCCCTACTTTATCTCTTTGGTCCTCCAAAGAGGTTCAAATTGCTAACTCTATTCTGCATTTTAGCCTCTATACGGTTATACAATACAGACAGAGGAGCTTCCCACCAATTGTCATATGATGGGGAGCTATCCTGTGCACTCACAGATGATACTACTGTGTCTGGTACAGATGTGCCAAGGGGTGAGGTGGGGTTGTCCCTTACTGAATCAAAAGTAGAGGGACCAGACAGTTCAAGGTTTCTTTTGCTGACAAACTGAGATGCTTCAGAGCATTCGCCCAATGTATCATAAGTCAGTCTGCGTAGTGGGCGAATGTCTCTCTTTGCACTTTCGGGGTATCCATTCCTTTTTTACAAATGTCGTCATCCCTCCTCTCAGTGACTAAAAATGGAGAGTAAATAAGAGTACTCGGCTCTTCTGCAAGATGAGTTGCCGGCACAAATTCTGGGGCCTCTGCCCTGAGAGTTCCGTTATTATCCTCCTCTACTTCTGAAGAGATATCAGCATCTGTTTCTGAAGTTTCCGGAGGCCACAGCCAACTCATCTCCACTTCCTCATCTTCATCTGTAGAGGGTGCAAGCTGAGATCTGGTTATTGGCCTACACACATCGGTGGATGTGGATGGGAATTCCTCCTCTGTGCTTATCCTGACTGCCTCAGTGAGAGGTAAAAGGTGATTCCGATGCCAGGTTTTTATTGGCCCAGTGTTTCCTTCTGGCTTGATTTCATACACTGGGAGCCCTGGAAGCTTCCTACACACAACATAAGGCTGTGATCTCCAACGATCAGCCAACTTATGCTGGCCTGGGATGCCTAGATTCCTCAGCAAAACCCGGTCACCTGGTTGAAGATCCTGAACTCTTACTTTCAGGTCAAAGTTTCTCTTGTTCCTGTTGACTCTGGAGTTCGAGGTGGCTTGAGCCTGCTCGTAAGCTATCTTCAGGCTCCTCCGCAGCCTGTCCACATACCCTCTATGGGAGGTCTCTGATGTGTGATCCAAGGAGGAACCAAAAGCCAGGTCCACTGGTAATCGGGCTTCACGGCCGAACATCAATCTGTAAGGTGAATACCCAGTGACGTCACTTTTGGTACTGTTGTAGGCATGAACCAGTGCAGTAATGTGTTTACTCCAATGGGGTTTCTGTTCTGCAGTCAACGTCCCCAACATATTCAGGAGAGTCCTGTTGAACCTTTCCGGTTGAGGGTCCCCTTGTGGGTGATAAGGAGTAGTCCTGGACTTTTGTATGCCTAGTAGATCCAACAGTCTTTTTATTAATTTGCTCTCAAAGTCCCTTCCTTGGTCCGAATGTATCTGTTGAGGCAAGCCATAATGGACGAAGAACTTTTCCACGAGAGTCTTTGCTACTGTGGTTGCTTGCTGGTCTCTAGTAGGAAATGCTTGGGCATAACGGGTAAAGTGATCTGTTACCACCAAGATGTCCCCCTGCCCACTCAGATCGGATTCCAAACAAAGAAAGTCTATGCAGACCAGGTCCATTGGTCCCTGGCTCTCCAAATGGCCCATTGGGGCAGCCCTCTGGGGCAATGTCTTTTGTTGTATACACCTGAGGCAGGAATGACAGTAACTCTCCACTTCTTTCCTCATGTGAGGCCAGTAGAACCTGTCCCTTACTAGTTGGAAAGTCCTCTCGGCTCCCAAATGACCATGATGATCGTGTAAAGCAATCAGTACCCTCTCTCTGTGCTTTTCCGGCAGGAGCAGCTGCCACTTTGCTTCTGGATCATCAGAGGGGCCCCTTCGGTAGACCACCCCTTGTTGCAACTGCAACTGATCCCATTCTTTCAGTATCAGCCAGGCTTCCTTCTTGGGGCTCTTCTGCAGCACATCAGACTGTTGATGTTCCAATGCCTTCAGCACCAGCCCACACAGTGGATCTTCCTCCTGATCTCTCCTGAGATCCTTTCTGAATAGCTTGGGGAGATCCTCTTGTACAACCTGGGAGACGTTGCAATAGCACCTGGGTACTCCCGCTGAGGATACTCCCACTTCTTCAGCTCTGGCCCCACCTCTCCCGTGTAGACTTGTCCCTTCACAAAGGGCTCTTACCCCCTCTGGAGTAAGTTGAGTCCAGTCTTCTGATGGATTTCGGGGGTCATGAGGCCTTCTTGATAGAGCATCCGCATCTCGATTATCAACCCCTGGTCTGTACTTCAGGCTGAAGGTAAATGCCGAGAGAGCAGCTAGCCACCTGTGACCGGTGGCGTCCAGCTTTGCAGTGGTGAGCAGGTATGTGAGGGGGTTGTTGTCCGTCTTTACCACGAATTCAGCCCGTAAAGGTAATCCTTCAACTTGTCTACCACTGCCCACTTCAGAGCCAGAAATTCAAGCTTGTGAGTCGGATAGTTTCTTTCGGCAGGAATCAAACTTCTGCTCACATAGGCGATCGGCTGCAGATGCCCTTCATGCTCTTGATAGAGCACTCCTCCCAGTCCGTCACGGCTGGCATCCACATGCAACTCGTATGGTTTGGCAGGGTCTGCATAGGCCAAAACTGGAGCAGTGGTAAGGCTCCACTTCAATTGTCTGAAGGCTTCCTCACATCCTGGAGTCCACTGGTCCTGGATGGACTCTTTCTTCCTTCTGGGCCCTTCTTTTGGCTTCCTTGACTGATCTGGGCTTACACTAACTTCTTCCTGTTTCTTCAGGAGCTCAGTGAGTGGGTGGGCTATTTTAGCGAACCCCTCCACGAACCTTCTGTAGTACGAACAGAAGCCTAAGAATGACCTGAGTTCAGTCACGTTGGTGGGCCTTGGCCAAGAAGTGACAGCTTCTAACTTCTTGGGATCGGTTGCCACTCCCTCTTCAGACACAATGTGTCCCAGGTAATTCACTGAGGGCTGGTAGAACTGGCATTTTTCCATAGAGAGCTTCAGACCTTCATCATGAAGTCTCTTCAGGACCTTCTCCAGGCGTTCTTCGTGCTCTTCCAACGTTCTTCCAAATACTATGACGTCATCCAGGTAAACTAGTACTTCAAGTAGGTTCATGTCACCCACTGTTTTTTCCATCAACCTCTGGAACGTTGCTGGGGCCCCAGACAGGCCTTGCGGCATCCGGTTGAACTCAAAGAATCCGACTGGGGTGATAAAAGCGGTCTTCTCTTTGTCTTCAGGGCACATGGGGATCTGATAATACCCACTCTTTAAGTCTAGCACACTGAACCACTTCGCTCCCGACAGGCTCTGCAGAGCATCCTCTATCCGAGGTGTGGTGTACTGGTCAGGAATGGTCCTCCGGTTCAGGGTCCTGTAATCGATACATAGGCGTAGGGACCCATTCTTCTTCCTTACCACCACTATTGGGGAGGCATAAGGACTCCTGGACTCCCGGATAATGCCAGTACTCTTGAGTTCAGCCAGTTGTTCCCTCAAATCTTCCAGATCTCCCAATGGGATTCGCCTAACCCTTTCACGAAACGGCTTGTCTTCCTCCAGTCGAATTCGGTGGGTGGCACTCTTTGCCAAACCCACATCAAATTCACTTTTTGAGAAAGCTGCCCTCCATCTCAGAAGTTGGGCTTTAGCTCTTTCTCTCCATGCAGGAGTAAGAGGCGTATTCTTTGGGCAGAATTCTTCTACAGGGATTTCTGCTGCTGGTCCTTCCGTCGAACCACATGCTGTGACTGGAGTTGCTGGGCTGACCTGTCCTAACAGTAGTCTGGCTGGCACCCTCACTGGCACAGCTGCTGTGTTGCGGACACTGACTGGAACTTTGCCGTGAGTCCTCTTCAATGCCCTGGTGGGCAATACTTCAGGGATAAGTTCTAACCCCTTTTTTTCTTCCTGGCTTGTATTTTCAAGGACAATGAAAGGACCTGTTTTTTTCCAGCTTAACTTGACAGAGGCTCTCAAGCAGACTACTTCACCTGGCTGGACTAACCTCTTTTCCCTATCCAGGAGCCAGATTTTTCCCACTCCCTCTTCAGGAGCCTCTTCCTCCTGTCTAAGGTCTCGGTATGTCTGGGCCAACATTGGATGTATTTTAGTGGGGAGGGTCCCCTTCTGCAGCACAAGCGGTGCAAGTAGCCTCCTCACCAAGTCAGTGTTCGTCCCAATGATGAGGGAATTTTTGTCAGCCCCTGGGGGACGAGGGCACACTATGGCCAAGGTGTCGAAAGTCTCAGCCTCTCCTGCTGTACTTGGGTCGAAGGTGAGTCTGACCGGCAGGTAACCATCATATGGGAAGTTCTGGGTGCCTAATCCCCATATCTCTAGTTCCTCCAATTTCTGTAATGGCAGGTGCTTGAGATGTCTGTCATAGAAATCCCTGTAGAGCAAGGTTACTTGGGCTCCAGTGTCCAGCAGGGCTTTCGTATAAATCCCCTCTACTTGGATGGGAACAATTGGGGAGGGTCCCACTAGCTTGGGGGGAAATCCACTGATTGCAGTACCTTTGACCTGCCTGGTGGCTTGTACCTTCGCCTTTGGTTTTGGGGGTCTCTCTCTTTTCCATCCTGGCTTGTTGGTGACCTCAGTGGTCAGGGGTATATGAGTCGGTGTGGAGTTCGCTATTGCAACCGGGCGCCCAGTTGACTCCTTCACTGGGGCCCTCTGAAGTTTTTCCCCCAGTTGTTTGGATTTTGTTTCAGTTACTGGGCTTGGGCACACTCGCCTGAGATGTCCTACTCCTCCACATTTGAAGCAGACTCTCTTTGTTTATGGTCGGAGCCCTACGGCCGACACGGACATGGACACAGACTGACTAGGACTCACAACATACAATGGACCTGAAGTGTGCGCTGGCCCTAATGGACGGTACGCCAGAATAAGGGGGCATACCCTGTTAAATGATAAATGTTGTGGAGAGGAATGAACCTGGGAATTCCTGTGAAATGGGATGGGGAGGGTGGGCGAAGTGCGCCGGAAGTCTCGTGCTGAGACAGGAAGCCGACGGAGCCCGGAGGGAGGCGAGGAGATTATATAGGCTCCCCGGGCTCCTCCCATAAACACAGGCCGCTGCTCGGCCTTATTACTTATGGTCGGAGCCCTACGGCCGACACGGACATGGACACAGACTGACTAGGACTCACAACATACAATGGACCTGAAGTGTGCGCTGGCCCTAATGGACGGTACGCCAGAATAAGGGGGCAAAACATTCAGGTAGGGTTATAGTTTTATTGAGTCAGAACATTAGTGAGCAAGTATGGCGAAGGCTTGTGCCATCTCCGCCTGAGGGTCAGGAATGTACCTAGCGAAGCAGGCAGACTTCCACCTGCCTAGCTTCTTAATGATATGGTCGGGGACCCCGTGTCGCGAGGCGGTTGAGGCTGCTCCGATACGGAAGGAGTGGCCCGAATACTGGGTAGGATTGAGGTGCAGAGTCCGAAGGAGGATCCTCACGTGTTTAATGAACTGGCTGGTGTTCAGAGGTTTGTCCGGAAAAGGGAGTAGAGGAGCGGAGTCTGATTGGGCTGGCAAAAGTAAGAGTAGGCGGTCCAACACGGATACTGGGCACCAGGCGTTACCTGTCTTGTAAATGGCGATGTCTAAGCCGGGGCCTGATTGCTGTGTTTTGGTGGTAGTGAGGTGAAGCGTGAAGCGGTCTTGATGGCGGACCAAGTGTCGTCTGCGCAGGACTTGGCCGGCAGGGCTGTTGAAGGCAAACTCGCTGGGTCGGAGGAAACCATAATACGCTAGGTAGATGGCCGCTTGTATGACCAAGCTAGGCAGGAGGCCAAACGGGGATGTGGCGAGGATGGCGGACAGGTCTCTAAATATGGTGCTGGTAATGGGCAGGCGTTTGGCGTTGACAACTGGTTGTTGCTTCCGGACTGCGCGTAGGGCAGCTTTGACTGCGTGGGACGTAAACAGCGAAGGCTTTGCCGGATCGTGTAAGGCCAGAAAGTGCTGGACGCCAGCCAGGTAGAGACGGATGGTGTTGTATGAAAGGGACTGGCAAGTGTGACAGTAGGAGATGAAGGCCAATACGTGCTTGACACTCGGGGTGGTGTTAGCGGAGTGGCGCGTCAAGAAGTTGGTAAAGGTGTCCCAAGCCGTGTGATAGGCTTTGAGGGTATTGCGGGAGAGAGACTGGTTGATCAGCTGGGTAGCTTGCTGTAGGTGCTGTGTCAGTCCAGGGTCAGTTGAGACCAAGGAGGGATAGGGGCTGAAGATGGATCGGCTGCGGGTTTCTGCTGAAAAAAAGAGGCATAATTAAAGCGGGACAAGGCGTCTGCGGCGAGATTACACTTGCCGGGGAGGAAGGTACAATGCACATTGAATTGGTGTAGCAAGGACAGTTGCACTAGCCGACGTAGGAAGGACATTATAACAAGAGACCTGGACCTGCCCTTGTTAATAATGTCGGCTGTGGCCTGGTTGTCGGTGGTGAAGGTAACAGTTTGTCCAGCCCAGCTGTGGCCCCAGAGTTGGGCGGCTGCTACGATTGGGTACAACTCGAACAAGGAGGACGTCTGGGTGAAGCCCGGGATCGCTAGTATTTCTGGCGGCCACGGTCCTGCGAACCAGTGGTGGCCAAAAATAGCTGCAAAACCTGTGGAGGCTGCGGCGTCGGTCACTACTTGTGGGGAAAGGGGTGACACTGACGGTATAAACATTGATATACCGTTCCAGTTGGTGAGAAATTCTTCCCACATCGAGAGGTCCGCTAAGGCTGCGGTATCCAACCTGAGAATCTGATCAGGGTCCTGTGCATGGGAAAGGAAGACCAGAAGGCGTGACACGAAGGATCGGCCCTGAGGGATGATCCTTACTGCAAAGTTTAGCATTCCCAGGAGGGACTGCAGCTGCTTCCTGGTGCAGCCCTGCGTTTGGGTGAAACTATGGAGGACTGCCCTGATGCGGGTCAGTTTGTCGGGGGGGAGGCTGGCTTGCATGGAGGTGGTATCCAGATTAACTCCGAGGAAGGTAATGGAGTGAGCTGGGCCTTCTACTTTGTGTTCTGCGAGGGGGACGTTGAGATTTTTGAAGACGAGTCTCAACTTTTGGAGGTCTCCTGGAGGCGTGTCGGGTCGTTCAATTAGCAAAAAGTCATCCAAGTAGTGGATGACTTGTTGACAATGGGCTTGGTGCACGAGAATCCAGGTGAGAGTCTGTGCGAAGGTGTCGAAGAGCCAGGGACTAGACTTGGAGCCAAACGTCAGCTTGGTGGCGAAGTAGTATGACTCTCTCCATTTCATGCCATGCCAACACCAGAGGGACGGGTGGATAGGCAAGAGTTTAAAGGCGTCTGAGATGTCGGCCTTGGAGAGCCAGGTGCCCGTGCCAGTTTTAATTATGGCTTGGATTGCCATGTCTACAGACGCGTATTTTAGGGAGAACTCCTCCGAGGGGATCAAGGAGTTCAGGCTGGGGGTGGGGGAAGAATGAGGCGCAGACAGATCGTAAACTAAACGTGTTTTATTTGAAAACTTGCCCTTGACAAGCCCAATAGGGCTGACTCTCCAGGTGCTGAAGGGGGGTGTGGTGAAGGGGCCTATGATGAAGCCTCGCTCTAGCTCTGTCTGTAAGAGCTGGTCTATTCCCATAGAGGCGGTGGAGGGGAGGGGTGTGGCCGGATGTAGGTGTGTGGAGCGAGGAGTGTGGAGAGTGAGCGAGGCAGAGATGTGAGAAGCGGAGAGGTGTGTGCCTAAACCTCCCATGTATCTCTCCCCCCCTACAGGCATATGAAATGGCCATGCTGGAAGCGCTGCTTAAATTGCCTGAATAGCTGGAGTCTGGTCCCTATACCTGCTGAACTTATTTTATTTTATTTTTTTGCTACAACGTTGTATCTACACCATAGCCTTTTTGACAGAGGCGGTTTACCTGCACAGCTGGTCGGGAGCTTTTGAAGTCCTGTGCCCTGCGGGGGGGGCTTTTGCTTACCCGCTTGCTTCACTCGTCCCGTCTGGGGAGCCTCTGGAGCCGGGGAGAGAGCGGAGGAGACCCGGGGTGGAGACGTAACTGCAGCAGACGAGCCGGTCGCGTGATTGGACGACGGTGGTCAGCTGACCAGCCCATGTGATCGGCCGTGTCAGTCCCAGCGTGGATCGGCGTTTCCTGGCTGCTGGAGGCTCGGGGAGACACGGGAGATAGCCAGGGGGTCTGCCTTACTCTGCAGTGCTAACCGGGTTAATAAGGAGGACTCACTCCCCCCCTGTATTGTTACATTAAAAGCCTCACAGCCCTGTTTAAAGGAGGAGAAGCAGCGGGGAAATTCTGCAAAAACAGCATAAAAGTGAGTAAAATCTTGCACAAACAGTGACGTATGGATTACATTGTGCTTTGAACGGACCTGTACTGTGGTATGCTGTCTGGACTGGATATATGCCAAATGTACCAATAGTGCTGTGCTGTGCATTGAGACATGGTTTGGCTATATGCCTAATGAAGTAACTGCTCAGTGAAGTAAAATGAAGTAAAGTGAAGGGAGAGTATATACATTTTACACTGCATTGAGGAAAACTGAGACTTCTCCACTTTACACTCGTGAAGCAGGGCTATTGATCATTTACTATTTATGGCCCCTGGCACACAGCCGGTGTGACATGCTGTTTTTGGACTTGCTGTCTAGCACTTCCAAACAATTAAATACTGCGCCATTGATCAGCTTTACTGCTATCTATGGAGGCTCTACATGAGTTGCTGGACTTTCGCTGGTTTTAAATGAATTAATGGTGCTGTACTGTGCTGTGATGTGCATTGGGTCTGCCTTACACTGCAGTGCTGAAACGGGTTAATAAGGAGGACTCACTCCCCCCCTGTATCGCTACATTAAAAGCCTCACAGCCCTGTTTAAAGGAGGAGAAGCAGTGGGGAAACCCTGCAAAAACAGCATAAAAGTGAGTAAAATCTTGCACAAACAGTGACGTATGGATTACACTGTGCCTTGAATGGACCTGTACTGTCGCATGCTGTCTGGACTGGATATATGCCAAATGTACCAATAGTGCTGTGCTGTACTGTGCATTGAGACATGGTTGGGCTATACGCCTAATGAAGTAACTGCTCAGTGAAGTAAAATGAAGTAAAGTGAAGTGAGAGTATATACATTGTACACTGCATTGAGGAAAACTGAGACTTTTCCACTTTACACTCGTGAAGCAGGGCTATTGATCACTTACTACTTATGACCCCTGGCACACAGTTGGTGTGACATCCTGCTTTTGGACTTGTTGTCTAGCACTTCCAAACAATTAAATACTGCGCCATTAATTAGCTCTACTGCTATCTATGGAGGCTCTACATGAGTTGCTGGACTTTCGCTGGCTTTAAATGAATTAATGGTGCTGTACTATGCGGTGATGTGCATTGATGTATGGACTGATTATAATCCTAAATTTAAACGAATTCAGCTGCACAAGGAAGTAAAGTGTAGTAAAGTGAGAGCACGCATACTGCATATTGTATCGAGGATAAAAGGGACTTCTTCATTACACATTTGAAATACAGAGTTATTGATCTATTATCTACCACTGGTCTCAATGTGACTATATATTGCTCATCAGGATTAGGATCAGCTGGAGATTGACCATTAATGGTCAATTCATTTTGTTTTTCTTTTTTGTTTGTTCTTTCTCTTCTTTAAAGGAAAGGGAAGAAAGGGAAAAAACAGAAGTTTTTTTCTCTCTATAATGTCTGGGCCGCAAGCATTAAGGTCAGCAAAAGACAAGGTGGGGGTAGCTGCTGTAGCAGCAGCCAAATTAGAAAAATATGTTCTTTCATCAGAGCAGACCCCCATTAAAAATGGCTCAATATCCCAGGCCTCTGCCAAAATAAACACAGAGAGACGAAGCCAAGGCCAAACAGCGGCAGTGGCAAGTAAAACTTCAGTTAATAAGAGCGCAGCGCCCATAGTTATGGATCCAAAAGTAACCCCCAGGTCAGAAGATACTCCCACAATAAAAGACGTATTCCTAGTGGTGAATGAATGTAAAAAGGCACTGGGAGAACTGTGTGACCAAATGAAAAGTGTCAAGGAAGAACTGGTCTCAGTGGGACAGGAATTAAGGAAAACTAATGAAAGGATATCAGAAGCAGAGGGGAGGATCTCACAAATGGAAGATGAAATGCACCCTCTCAAACAAGATGTTAAGAACATGAAGTCCCAAGTGGAGACATTAGAAGAAAAAATGGATGAAATAGAAAATAGACTCCGGAGGGACAATGTTAGGCTGGTGGGGCTACCGGAGAAATGTGAGGGGGCTAGACCAATAGAATTTTTGGAAAACTGGTTTGTAAAACTATTTGGTAGAGAAAGCTTCTCACAAGCTTTTACAATAGAAAGAGCACATAGAGTCCCCTTTAAGCCTCCCCCCACCGGGGGGCGTCCAAGATCAATGCTACTAAAATTTTTGAATTATCGAGATAAAGAGTCCCTATTGAGAAAGAGTAGAGAAATGGGAGAGGTTTTTTTTGAAGGCTCTAAAGTTTCATTTTACCCTGATTTTTCTCCCCAGTTACAGAAGAGGAGGGCGGGGTTTCTGGAGGTTAAACGGAAAATGCAGAGGGTTAAACTTCCATATGCTTTATTATACCCAGCGCGGCTACGGGTGGTTGCGCTGGGAACGACATTATTTTTTGATAAACCTGAAGATGCAGCACTATGGATGGAAACGCAATTAAAGGAGGGAGGGGGAAGCTAGGAGTAAGGGGTTTAATTTGTAACTCGCACGGATAGGGGGGGGGGAGGTGGGAGGAAGGGTGCACACTTAAACGAATGAGAGGAATTGGTCAAGAGTTGAATAGAGAAGGGAGGATTGTGAATGAGGAGGGGTGGGAGAAGTGGGGAGGGGGGGGAAGGGGGGAGTGAATGAAGGTGGGTTAAGAGAGGAAAGGATGATATGGGAAACGGCCATAGGAAACCCCTTAGGGGAACACCTGGGTAGGTGCGGAGGGGGGGGGAAGGGAGGGAAGGGAGGGAGGGGGAGGGGAGGGAGGAAGGGTGGGAGGGGAAGGGAAGATAAGTACATGATACACAGGGAAAAAATGTTCACTGCAATAAGTAAAATATATATAAAACACGAACCAAAGAAAAGTATAGAAGGTAATGATAATGCACAAAGGAATGGGAAAAGGGGAAAATGGCAAAGCATTTCACAAGGGGTATAAATTTTTGTATGGGAAAATAAAGTTTGAAAACCTACATGGAAACAACACTAAAATAGCACATACATTTTTGGGGGATGTTAGTTCACAAGTTCTAATAGACACGGTAAAATTAGTAAGGACTATTTATACACAAAGATAATTAGGGTAATGAATAGCTATATAAATTATGTTTTGGGATGGATGCCTCTGTTCTCCTGTGGTATATCCTCGGTTGCTATATGTAAAGTAAAATGTTAAACTTAAGCTCATGGAATGTTAGAGGCTTGGGAACTGCAGCAAAAAGGGCTGCAGTCTTTGCCACGCTGGAAAAACATGGAATAGGGCTGATGTGTCTGCAGGAAACCCATCTAATGAAAAATACAAGTTACCTACTACAGAGTAAAAAATACCCTACCCAGTACCACTCAGTGCACTCTACATATTCTAGAGGAGTGAGTATTCTGGTGAGAGCTGGAGTGGGATTTTCCTGCAGACAAGTCAGCATAGACGAATATGGTCGATTTATTTTTCTGCATTGTATAATAAATAACAAAATGTATATAATAGCAAATATATATGTCCCCCCGCCCTTTAGGATTGATATTATGCTCAGATTAAATGAATTTATAATGGGGAAGGAAGAGATACCGGTGTTGGTGGTAGGAGATTTCAATGAGGTCTTGGACCGAAGAGTGGATAGGTTTCCCATACCGTTGGTCCCAGACCTCATGAAAAATAGCCGCCTGGGTCAATTTCTGGAAGAGGTTGGTCTGTTAGACTTGTGGAGAGTGAGGAATCAGGGGATTCAACAATATTCTTGTTACTCAAGTACGCACTCTACACTCTCCAGGATTGATATGGCCCTGGGGAATTATTTAGCACTACAGATAGTGGGAAAAGTAATATATTTGCCAAGAGGAGTGTCTGATCATTCTCCTATGGTTCTTACCCTAAATCAAGGTGGACAAAAAATTCAGAGAGATTGGAAAATTAATGCACACTGGTGTGAGTTAATAAAGAAGTCGGATGAAGTTCTGCCCAAACTGAAGGAATTTGTAGATATCAATGAAGGCACCACGGGCACTGGGATATTATGGGACACCCTGAAGGCGTACCTTCGAGGTGTCCTGATTCAGCAGATAGCAAAATTTAATAAAAAAGCAAGAGAGGCGGAGGAAAAATCCCGTAGAGAGGTATTAGAGGCAGAAAATAACTATGTGGGGGACCCAACGCCGAAGGGAAAGAAAATATGGCTTGAAAAACAACAAGCGTATAAATCCGTAATTACAAGGGAAGTAGAGACCAGACGACTATTTTTGCGACAATCCTCATTTGCAGAAGGGGAAGGTGTTGGAAGGATGCTGGCGCAGGTGGTAAAATCTAACTCTTCCTCCTCCGGCGTCCGGTCCATCAGATTAACAAGTGGCGCGATAACTTCGGACACCTCAGAGATAGTGCAGATTTTTTGGGCATACTATCAAAAATTGTACACTACACAAAAGAGGGGAATGGAGAAAGAAATGGAGGACTTCCTGGAGAGACTAGAAATCCCGCTTATAACCCAATTAGAAAGGGAAGAACTAGAAAACCCAATAACACTGGGGGAGTTACAGTTGGCAGTAGCAGGTATGGCGAACCAAAAGTCGCCAGGACCAGATGGGCTCCCAGTAGAAATGTATAAATATTATGGAGATATATTGTTACCCGAGCTTATAAAAACATTAAATGGAGCGGTGGTAGAAGGTAAACTCCCTGCTTCAATGCTGGAAGCAACGGTTATAATTATACCAAAAGATGGGAAAGATCCACTGGACCCTGTGGCATATAGACCTATATCCCTTCTGTGCTCTGACGCTAAAATTATAGCAAAGGTCTTGGCAGCAAGGCTTAACAGGGTTATTTCAAAATTAATTCACCCAGACCAGACGGGGTTTATAGCTAATAGATCTACCAGTATGAACATCAGGAGGACATTTCTAAACTTACAAACCCCAACACAGAATGAGGGAGCAAGGGCCGTATTGTCACTGGATGTGACCAAAGCCTTCGACAGCGTAGAATGGGGGTATATGTGGAAGGTGCTGGATAAATTTGGGTTCGGACCGATTTTTTCAGGGTGGATAAAAATGCTTTATGATAATCCTAGTGCTAAGTTAAAAATAAATAATGAAATCTCAAAAAAAATTGTCCTCGAGAGGGGGACGAGACAGGGGTGCCCTTTGTCACCCCTGCTCTTCGCCCTTGCGATGGAACCTCTGGCAATCGCTATTAGGTCAAATATTGAGATATCCGGATTCCAGAGAATGACGGGAGAAGAAAAAATTGCGCTTTATGCCGACGATATCCTGCTCTTCCTGGGAGACACGGAACAATCTCTGACAAAAGCAATGAGCTTGGTGGAGGAGTTTGGGAGTTTTTCGGGACTAGAAATAAACTGGGGGGAAGTCCGAGCTACTGCCGATAGATCCACTTGGAGAAACGGCGATACGAGGACTGCCACAGTTAACAGTGGTGGATACAATGAGATACCTGGGGATATTGGTGACGAAAAACCCTAATCAATACATTTATAAAAATCTCATCCCCCTACTTGCTAAGTTCAAACAAAAAATTTATATTTGGAAACGTCTCCATCTATCAGTGGCGGGTAGGTGTAGTTTAATCAAAATGATTTGGCAACCACAACTTTTATACATAATGCACAATTCCCCAATATGGATTGGTAAAAAATGGTTCAATAAAATTGAATCTCTCTTTAGGGAGTTAATTTGGAAAGGGGGACAGGCTAGGATACGTCTTCGCACACTGCAGCTCCCGGTGGGGGAGGGAGGACTTGCAGTGCCCCAACCCGAGATCTATTATTTATCTGCACAACTGCAACAAATAGGGGGAGGTAATATCCCAGGAGGAGGTACCCCTAACGGGATGATAATGATGAATGGGGTCTCTCACGACACTATCTTTGAAGCACTAGAGGCTGACTCCTTTAGATATAGGAATCCAACAACAAAAATGATAACCAAAATATGGAAATCGGTTAAAAAATTGATGGGCTATACCGGGTTTTCTGAACTCTCCCCACTGTGGAATAACAACAAACTGAAGGAAGTCCTCCAGATAGGAAAGGTCAGAGCATGGGAAATAAACGGTATTAAAAGGTTGAAACAACTATATAAAGAGGATAAATATAGGAAATTTCAGGATTTAAGAGAGGAATTCAAGATACCTCAATATTCATTTTTCACTTATATACAGGTGGGGCATGCCCTTGAGGCCCAGTTTAGGACACAAACGCTAGTGTGGTGTGAAATGCCCCTTCTCCAAGAACTAGGCAAGGTAGGACCAACTAAGGGACTCATCTCGGAATTATACAAACAGATGAGTAAAAAGGCTAATATGGGCCGGCATCTCCTAAAAACAAAAGAGAAATGGGAGGAGGATCTGGGGGAATTGACACAGGATCAATGGCGGAGGGTTTTGGAGATGGGGCCGAAAGTTTCGGTCTCACCCCCACAGAAGGTCTCCCATTTGATGCTGGTGAATCGAGCCTACTATACACCTAAACGTCTGTTCAACTTTGGGAGAAGAACTGATGACAAATGCCCTAGATGCCAGGGGACTGGAGACCTAGTACACATGGTGTGGCGATGCCCAAAATTGTTTCGCTATTGGGAAGGAATAGTAGATGTCATAGGGGAGACATTTGGTGTACCTCTGGAGGC
This sequence comes from Rana temporaria, assembly GCF_905171775.1. Lineage (NCBI taxonomy): Eukaryota > Metazoa > Chordata > Amphibia > Anura > Ranidae > Rana > Rana temporaria. The sequence goes on from NC_053493.1 coordinate 329,750,800, forward strand.
AGAGGCCACACTATGTGTACTGGGATATAGAAGGGAACGGAACGAGAAGAAAAGCACCACAGTGGTATTACTGAGATGTCTGTTCCAAGCAAGGAAATTAATAATGTTAAGATGGCAGGCGACAACACCTCCAACAATAAGGGAATGGGTGGGAGCAGTAAATGAGACGATATGTAAAGAAAGAGCAGTCTATACAAAAAGAGGTAACCTTAAGGAGTTTGAGGAGATGTGGAGACCTTGGTTGGAAGAGAAAGACCTGCCCCTCTAGTGGGTAAGAATTATAACTGGGAGGAGGTAGAAATAAAATAACTCTTAAAAATAAAGCCAGACATGTGTCATTTAGGAAAGGTGGGGCCGGCTTTGAAACCTCACCAGAGGAGAGAGAAAAATGGGGGGAGGGCCCAGGTATATAAAGTTAAGAACAAAATATTAGGTACCAACCACACCGTGAACAGGTATAAGAACAGTTCCCTGTAATGGGGATGATCTGAGCATTTTATCTTTTTCTCTCTTTTTTTCTTTTTTTTCTTTTCTTTTTCTCCCTTTCTACTGGATGGTGTTTCCCTTTCCCTTCATACAAATAAGATAATTAATGTATATTCTTAACTTTTATAGTAGTTGTATCGTACACTAAGATTAAGTAACAAATAAGAAATGATGTTGGTTCTTGGAACTTTTTTGATATGAAAGATTTGTTTAAATAATCAAATATGTATAAGGTAAAAAAAGACAAATAAAGAATGAAAAAAAAAAAAAAAAAAAAAGAGCTGGTCTATGGCCTGCTCGTCTGTGGCGGCTGAGCGCAGGTTTCTACATTCGTGCGTTGTGTGGGGGTAGTGAAATGAGGCCTGTGTGGAACCCTTCTGTGAAGCCTTGGACGAGGAAGGTGGTGAGGGAGGGGGTGGGGTGGGAGGTGAGGTAGAGTTCCAGCCAGGGGATGTTAATGCGGCCTAGTCAGGTCTTCTTTTGTTGCTTGACTAGGCATAGGGTCCTGGGGTGCGCTCTATGGCACGTAAGGCAGACATGGAGCAGACGGCATTGGCTGAAGTTGCAGGAGCCATGGTTAAAATTATTGCAGATGGCCGCGCCGCCTAGCGTCTGTACTGGGCGCCCGAACTTGTCGGCCTGGGACGTCTGCTGGGTGGCCGGTAGGCACGGAGCTGCCCTCGAGGTCGAGGGGAGTTCGAACGGGCGAGTGTTGGAGGTGGTGCTGGCGGTGTTGGCGCACCAGGTGGCGGTGTGAGTGGAGGACTGGCAAACAGCGCATAATGGTGAGCGCAGGCCAGCAAAGTGACGGCAGAACAGCTCGGTGTCCATGAGACTCCACTCTGTAGCTGTCTGGAACTGCAGCAGCCTGGCCGCTGCTTTGGCTGAGAAGGAGCGGTGGTAGTCATAGAATGAAAACCCTCCGTACTTGTAGCCCAGATCCACTATGGTGTGGAGATAAAGGTCCAGCTCTTCCCTCCTACTGGGGGAGGCGGAGCATAGGACGTCTCTGAGCATGCCAAAGGCCAAGGCGAATTCCGGGACCGATAGTTTACGGTTAAGCCTTGGGTCTTTGGCCTTGAGGACCACTGAGACGTCTCCCCAGGCGTAGGCCTTGTTCTCGGCTAGGTCGTGTACTGAGATGAGGAGGGAGGCTAGGTTGATGTCCTTGCCGTCCAGGATGTCCTTCCTGATGTTGGCAGGTACCAAGTGGGCTGGGAGGACTACGGAGCACTTGCCTGCGGGTGTAAGCGGGAGAGGTATTTGCGGTTGTACTGTGGACGGGGTGAGCGTGGATGGATCAGGGGTAGCTGTAGGTGGGCGAGCCTCCAGAAGCATCATTCTCGTCTGTACGTCTGTAATAGTGGTGGAGAGTGTTGCGACCATGTTGTGGAGTTGGGACACGGCGGCGGATATGGAGAGTAGCGAGGTTTGCTGGGTGCTTGGTCCGGGTGAGGCTGGCGGGACGCCGTTTGAAGCAGGAGGTGGGAACAGGAGCCTGAAAAGTTCTGCCTTCCTGGCTGTGGACAGAAAGGGCACATGCTTGCGCCTCAACTCCGCTGTTAACTTGGGGATGGTCCATCCCCTGAAGGAGCGTGCGCTGCCGCTCTCTGAAGCGGGGGGCGGTGAGGAAGGGGCAAAAAGGTCTTCGCTGCCGTCCTGAGACATGACTCAGGGTAAATCGTGCCCTGGGTACGGAGTCTTGTCTAGGAGGTCGGGGTGGGACGAGCAAGAACCTGCAGGGGTGAGATAAAACGGGTTGTTTCCGTGTCCTGCCGGGGATGGGGATTCCCTTTTTTTTTTTTTTTTTTACCTGTAGAAATGACTGAATCTGGCATGCGGGAGGAGCTGGTGAGGTTGACTGACCTGTGGAGAAATTACAATATATAAGGACGGGGGCTAGCCAAGCTCGAATGTTGTAAGCGACCGACGAAGGGGGTGAGGCGGCGACGGCTGGTGGCCGAAATGTCCCATGACAGAGGCCTGAAGCGGTGCGTTGCGGGTGTGGCTGACAACGCGGGGGCTCTGGAGCATGTGCTGAAATGGGGGTGACACTGTTTGGGGAACGTTCGAGGCGGGCCTGCCTGCGGGAACGTGCAAGGGTTGGGAGCTGGACGTGTGTCAAGGAAATGAGTGACAGAAATTCCCATGGCAGAGATACGCATCTCTGGAGCATGCGCTGAAATGGGGCCAAGAAGAGAGGGGTATGTTTAGGGTCAGGACTGTGTGTGGGGACCTGTGTGGACTGCTGGGGTGTGTTTGTGGTAGAGCGAGTAGCCGAAATGAGCCATGACAGAGGCATGAACCGGTGCACTGTAACTGACTACCGGGCTCTGGAGCATGTACTGGGACAGGGCCACAGGGATTTGGCCGTGTGGAATGGGGTGAAGCTGCAGCTGAGAAGGCGTTTGTGTGCGTCCGAGACGTACTGCAGCTGGGCGAGTGGGGGGGGACGTCCTAGGAGAGAAGCGCGAGAGTGGTTTGCCACGTGGTTGGCGACTGCCGGGCTGTGGAGCGTGACCTGGAAGTGAGGCCGCTGCTGGCAGGGGGGGGGGGTCGCCGCGGTTGGTGTGGGTGTGAGGAGCGCGGGCTGTGTGGTGGCATGCCTCGGAGGCAAGTGGGGCGTGTCTGGAATTGCTCTGGGGCAAGTGGAGGATGAATGGTGCACATCTTGATAAATAATGACGTGTGTGCCACATGTATAGTGGTGCAGCGAGAGGGGTGGATAGAGATGCTCATCCGCGTGCACATGTCGCTATGCAGAAGTGCGTGTTATGAAGCGGATGAACAGAACAACAACAGTAGAAATTCACAGTTTACAATGACATAATACATGTAGCAGGGAAAGCTGGTGAGTAAAATGTGCACATGTATGGCATGTGGCAGGCTACAGCGGACACAGTAGATCCAAGTAGATGGGCTGCCAAAGTGACAGTGAAAGGTGTGTGGCATGTGCCGTGTAATGCGACTGCCGAGCAGACAATTGCAAATATCGGGGCATCCTATACAAGCCAATGCGGTTATACATGTGTCTCATGGCTGGTCATGTGGGGCCGTTTGAGGAAGGGATGCTGCGCAGACAGATGAGTGACAGACAAATTGACAACAGATAGGGCAGGGGGGTTTAGAAGACGTGGGTAGAGGAACCAGGAGATAAGGGGGACAGAGGGAGCTGCAGATTTAGTGGACAGGGTGAAGGACAATTGGAACGGAAAGATTAGGAGATATAAGCAGGAGGAAATTACAGCAGTTTAAAAAATGAGCGCTTGGGGTTAGCACAAGGAGTGGGTGAGCTGGATGTGGGTGACAGGTAGAAATGTGAGCGATCGTGGACTGGATGCGGCAGGGACTGAAATGGCTGGCAAAACCTCTGGTGCGGGAGGGGGTCGGGTGCTGGGGGAGCAGGCCTACCTTGTCGCGATCGGGCGGAGGAACGTCTCGCTGTCTGCGGCGGTGTGTGTCGGCTGGATGGCGCGGATGCGACGGATGACGCAATCGAAGTGCGCCGGAAGTCTCGTGCTGAGACAGGAAGCCGACGGAGCCCGGAGGGAGGCGAGGAGATTATATAGGCTCCCCGGGCTCCTCCCATAAACACAGGCCGCTGCTCGGCCTTATTACTTGTTTCATAGGATGGTTAATGGTAGGAGTCTCTGGAGCCTTGAGTGGCAGGACTTCTTCTGTCTGGGGTTTCACCAGACGAGTCATCAACATGGTCATCATGTCCAGTATTTCTTTCTGGGTCTGGAACAGCTTCTCCAGTTCAGTCTGACCTACGGGTAGGTGGTGAATAGGTGAAAGCCATGATATCTGTTCAACGCTTGTTGCCAATACATTAAGTTCCTGAGTGTCTGAGGGGACACCTATCTGCTGTATTTTAGCACTTGTGGTGCTAGGAGGTTGAAGTTTCCCCTGTTTTTGGTCCCTCTCAATCTCCATTTTATCCGCTTCATTCACTTTCTCAATGAGGACCTCATCCGGAGTTGAGGGATCTTCCAAATACTGCTTCAGTTGTAGCTTGATATAGTCACTCCTCAATCCCGTAGTCACAGATCTCCTAAATTTCCTCTTAACCACTTGCTTACTGGGCACATATACCCCCCTCCTGCCCAGGTGAAATTTCAGCTTTCGGCACTGCATCGCTTTAACTAACAATTGCGCGGTCGTGCGACGTGGCTCCCAAACAAAATTGACGTCCTTTTTTCCCCACAAGTAGAGCTTTCTTTTGGTGGTATTTGATCGCCTGTGCGGTTTTTATTTTTTGCGCTATAAACAAAGAAGCGAGACAATTTTGAAAAAAAATACAATATTTTTTACTTCTTGCTATAATAAATATCCCAATTTAAAAAAAAAAAAACATTTTTTTTTCTCAGTTTAGGCCGATACGTATTCTTCTACATATTTTTGGTAAAAAAAAAAAAAAAAAATCGCAATAAGCGACTGGTTTGCGCAAAAGTTATAGCGCTTACAAAATAGGGGACAGAATTATTTTTTTTTAATTATTTTTTTTTACTAGAAATGGCGGCGATCTGCGATTTTTAATGGGACTGCGACGTTATGGCGGACACATCGGACACATTTTTGGCGCCATTCACATTTATACTGCGATCAGTGCTATAAATATGCACTAATTACAGTATAAATGTGACTGGCATTGAAGGGGTTAACATTAGGGGGTGAGGAAGGGGTTAAATGTATCCCTGCTTAGTGTTCTAACTGTAGGTGGAGGGGGGGGTGACTGGGGGGGTGACCGATCTGTGTCCCTATGTACAAGAGACACAGATCGGTCTCCTCTCCAGAGACAGCACCGCTGTCTCTGTGTAAAAGGGCAATGAGAGATGATCTCATATGTTTACATATGAGATCCTCTCTCATTGGCCGCACAGATCGCCTCGCGAACGGCCACTCTGATTGGCCGTTCGCGGCGATCTGTAATTGGCTGTGTCCGAGGGACACGGCCAACACAGATTTTCCCCGCAGCGCGCTCTGGAGCGCGCGCGGGGAACGCCCAAAGGGGCGGCCGTCAATTGACGGCAGTTTGGAAATTGGGATCCGCACTGCAGCCGTCAATTGACGGCAGGCGGATCCCAAGTGGTTAACTAGCTTGGCTCCAAAATGCTCTCCATTTCCTTCTTCCTTTGATGTGAACAGCAGGCGGTCCTTGAGCTCAATGGCCCGAAATAGGAAGTTCTGAGGAGTCTCTCTACTATCCTGTGTCATATTTATCAGTCGATGAAACAGCTCAGTGGCATCTTCCTCCTCATAATAGCTTTTCAGTATCCTTTTTAGCTGGTTCAAGTTCAATCCACTCTTCCTCTCCAACATGCCCCTAACACTTGAACCTGGGCTGATGGCATGGATTACAGCCTCTCTAATTTCCGATTCCAGATATCCTTTCTGTAGCCCCAACTCTATTTGGTGTAGGAGGCTGGTGTAGGACAGTTTGTCCTTCTGCCCTCTTTCTCCTATCTGGCCGTCAATGTGGAAATCCTTCCGGATGGTTACTTCCTGCAAGCGGCCCTGGGTGCGTTTCTTCAGTACCTTCCCAGTGTTGGGCGTTATCTGGCCATCTTTCTGGTCCTCCAAAACGACACGTAACCCATTAATGCGTTCAGCTATCATACTGGAGGTCTCCTGAAACCTCTCCTGTATGTTACAGTACTGTCGCTTCAGATCAGCCAGCTGTCGTTCTGCCAGTGATTTAACAGCAGCCTCTTCCTCCCTGTCTAAAGGTTCTAACTGCTTTTGACTGGGAGAGCGCCCTTCATGTTTGCTGGGGTGTGTCAGGTGGAACTCTGTCTTTTCGGACAATTTTATACTGGCACCGTGGAAGTTTTCAGGGACATCCCGTTCCCACTCTATCAGTGCATAGGTGCAGTCGGTCCCAGGATCGGGTTTCACTGCGACCACGCAAGCCTTTCTGTCCGGGGACAATGCTTGTACCACCTCTTTAATTTGTTTCTTTCCCCAGTCGCTCCATGGAAGTTCAATGACCACGCTTTCTTCTGAGCGTGTCCCTTCTGCTTCGCACCATTGGACTACTTTGATGGGGTCCATGATAGCGTGAAGGGGCGGGCTTGCTTGTAGAGTGACAGGAATCCCGGACGAGCCCCCACGTGTAGCACTGACCCCCGAAGGAGCTGCTGGTTTAATTTGGGCCTGCACTCTACCAATAAACCCCACTAACTTGGCTCAATCCCCTTGGCACAGCTGTGATGCAATGCAATACAATACAATGTAAGACAATACAAAATACCTGTATTATAACCCCAGGATCCACTGACTGCACTTGGAGTGAGAAAAACAGTACGCCACAACAACTGGATACTTAACCAGAGATATATTTTACTGTGAAATATGCAAAGAATTGATTACAGTAATTGTGCTGTCATCCCAACGTAAGACGACAGCACAATTGATTTAAACATAAGCTATTTGAAAACAGTATACATAAATATTTTATACCTGGGAGCTCCCCCTACTTTATTAGCTATGCGTGAGATCTCACTTAAAGTACTTAGTCTTGGATCTTCTTTCTTCGCTAGCTAAAGTGATTTGTAATCCACAGTTTTGATGAGTCAAATTGAAGTGAAAATGCTCCTGGTGTAACTGCAACAACTATTTTAAAATCGCTTGAAACGTCAAATTAGATAGGCCTCAAGCCTTCTCAGTTTAAGTTCCTCTGTGGAACTATAAATCCCAGTGAGGCCTGTATATGAGTCTAACTGCGTGTAAACTTAGCAAACTGTGGGTCGTGACCCGCTCACCCACTGGATCGGAGCTCCGGGTAGTAACTTTTGTTCAGGGTCCTGTGACTGCAACTTTCTTCTCCGTCAGCTCTGTTCAGCTCCGCTGGATGGATCCGGTTCTCCGATGCTCGGATGAGTGTCTCTCGGGTCTCTGCAATCCGGCCACTGTCCTCTAGCTCTCCGAGCTCAGCCTTCCTCAACCAAACATCTCTCTGCATTACCAGTATTTGGGTCTCTCCTCGTCTCCAAGGCAACCAAAATACTAAACAAAACATCTCTCTGCATTACCAGTATTTGGTCACTAGATGGCTCCAAATACTTAAACATAGCAATGTCCATAGACGTTGTATTAAAGTATGCAAACACACATCAATATACAAGAATGTCAGCGCTACACATATATATATATATATATATATATATATATATATATATATATATATATATATATATATATATATATATATATATATATATATAGCAGCTATAAATACTGTAGCTGCTGACTTTTAATAAAAGCACACTTACCTGTCCAGGGATCCAGTGCTATCCTCACCTGGCCCAGTTCTTCACCGGTCTTCGGGTTCCCACAGTATGTTTACTGTGGGAATCTGGCTGTAACTCCTTGCAGCTTTAAAGTCGGCTTTCCAATACACATGGGTGAATGGTTCCACAGGCTTCTGAGACATGCAACATGTCCCAAAAGGCTGCGGGCTAAGAGTGAGGGCCAAACTTCCTAGGTTAGCCAAGTGGAAGAGAGAGTGGTACCAAACCATTAATAAGCCAAATATGGTATGGTAGACATAAAGCAGAACTTCTCCTTCAGAGTGAAGTTCCACTTTAAGTTACATTTATCTATGGTAAGGGGAGAAAAAAAAAATAACAAACTAGATATCCCTGGTGCCACCTAGATCTATGGTGTTGAAACAAAAAAGCAGACATTGTTCTGCCTCCAGTAGGATATTATGTTTTGCCTGCAATATCAAAATTTGACCACAAGATGGAGCCACTGGTAGATTTACTGTTTTCTGCAGAAACTAGAAACTGCTCACCTTTAAAAGCGGAGTTCCAGCCATTTTTCCATGACCATTGCAAGACAATGCCCACCCGCAGAACAGTATGTAATGACAATCCTTTTTTTTTTCTTTTTTTTTCTGCCAAATACCTTATTTTTCTCTGTGTAGTCTGCACTTTCTGTCCTAGCTGTCATTAGGCAATTCCCTAGGACACCTGGGATATCAGTGTCATCTATCCCAGAAGTCCTAAGGAGGGCCAACAATGAAATCTCGTGGTATTTTGAGACAGGAAGTTCTGTGTCGATTGACAGGATGCCTTAACAATGGGGTGGGAAACTCTGCCGATGACGACATTGTTATGGCAACCTGTAAACACGCCGATGCCATGCCATTACTGCGCAGGCGTGAGCCAGCTGATTGGAACCCGAAAGCAAATAGGAATAAGCTTCAAATGCCTGCATCATGAATGCTCGCTGCCTGCCTTCTGGGATCCTGTGGATAATAACAAGTTGGCAAGTAAGAGCGGTTTTCCCATCGGATAAAAGACAGATGGTTTTCCCAATGGAATTCCTCTCAAGCCTACCTTGCATACATACGGTCACACAAAAGTCGGGTGAACTTTTGACTAACAAGAACGCAGTGACGTAAAAGACTACGACGAGCCGACAAAATGAACTTGGAGCAATGGAGCATACACACGGCCGGGATTCCCGATGAAAAGCTCTCATCGCAGTTTTTCTGATGGAAAATCCGTACGCGGCATAACAGACACACAGAATAAAAGAACTAAGAATAGAAACATTTAAACAAAATAGCAAAAAAAAAAAATAATAATAATTTACAACACTAACCCCATAAATTAAAAATAAATATATCAACATAGCACCTGTTACAATTTATTTATTTTTTAAATTGAACAGATGTAAACGGACAACATCTGTTTATGTCTGAAAAAATGGGAAGGGATGCAAACCTTTTATTTTATTTTGCGAGCATAAATAAACTCAAATGTACTGTAAGGTCTGTTTCCACCTGCTCATAGATATACATTGTGGTTGAGTCTGGGCCCGGGTGAAAACTGACAGACAGGTCCAGACTGAACACCCACGTGAAAGGCCCTTAGGTGACAGGATCGTCCCAAATAGTAAACCTTCAGTCAGGTTACAGCATGTAGATTCGTTTACATAACTTGGTAATCCTTTTTTTTCTCTGGTCAGCTCTGCTCGCTGTACTAATTACACAATTAATCATTTTTTTTGTTTGTGATTTGGGAGGGCTGTTTAAGCGTTTGTATTTTGGATAACCTTTACATAACTTGCTGATCTACTTTGGAGTCCCAAAACCAGGCATGCCCTTACCACACCTCGCTGTTGGTGCAACACTATGATGAGCGGCCTACCAATACACAATTAGAGATCCCTCAACCACTCCATACACCATAAATCGACAAATTTCCTGACACAGTCATTGCATTCTGGCAGCCGTCACAATACATGAACAGCGGCTCCATCAGACTGGATATATCCTCTTGTTTACTGTCACACTGACCATTTCACCAGACAGGACTTCAAACAGTACCACATTTGAAAACATGAAAGTCAAACAATTAAAAAATAAATAAAATAAGATAGACATTGCTATAACTCAAAGTGTAATTAAAAGGCAAAAAACTTTGTCTGAAGACCGAATAAAAAAAAAAAAAAAAAGGAGATGGGTATAACAATTTTGAAAACAGGTAATTTTTCTTTTTCACCGATGTGCACTGATGAGGCTGCACTGATGGGTGACACTGATGAGGAGGCACTGGTGGGCACAGATTGTCAGCACTGTTAATCGGGACCTTTTACACAAGTCGGTTTTTGGCCCTCTTCTCTTCATGCTGTCAGTGTGAGGAAAGGAGTGCCAATAACCAGATTCTGTGTTCAGCTGATTGCCACGTAATCAACTGTATCCAAAGAGCCACTGATTGGCTCTTTACCTCAATCTGTGATCACAGAGCAGTGGTCGTGATCACCAGAAGGCGACATATGACGGCGTTCCAGAACTGAACGACCGTGCTGTAGCCATCATTTGGCTATAGTGCAGTAGGCAAGTAGCTATTTTGCAGGGATTTCCTTTCACTTCCTTTTCTGGCTATGTGGCAGGAAGTGAAGGGAAATCTCCCCAATGGGCACAGATTGCAAAACAAATAAAAAATAAAAACACACACACACACACACCACAGAGTAAGGTTATAACCGACCTTACTCTATCCAAAAAAAAAGTGGCACTTTAAAATTTGTGCTCATTAAAAGCACATTATACTGTTCCTTTAAAGAGGGGGTCCCCAACCCCCAATCTGTGGCCTCTCGGCAGCTGGGCCACTAGTGCGGCAGGCCGGCAAGAGAGAGCGGGCAGACGAGACACCAAAGAGATAATATTATCCCTCACCACCCACCCTGTATCACCACAGTTCTGCCCTCACACTGTGCAGCAGAGAGATTACATAATGTCTCACTGCCCGCCCTCACTCTGGGACCCAGCCAATGCACATGTGCTGAAAAACTGGGGAGAGAAGCTGCTTTCTCTGCTGTCGCTATTGCCTGCCACCAAATAAAAAATTGGGGATGTGTAGGTAGGCATCCTTGATAACCACTGACACTAGAAAGTTCCCCAGAAGAAGAAAGGTGATCGCTGACCAGGTAGACTCCATCGTGTACCTTGCTTCTGGACACTGGCTTCATACATTAGTTGCCTCGACATTGGTACCATACACACCTGCCAACGCACACTGGGCTGCTTTTACACTGGCGTTAAACAAAAGGCTGCCAATTGTAGGAGATGTTTTATTGCAACCACTACCCTTTAATGCCCTCCCAGCACAAATAACATACAGTAGTGATAGGAAATAGCTCTACACTTTGCAGTTATATACATTTGAACTTACTGTCATAACTGAAGCTATTCTTCTAGCCAAAGTTGGGGAGACTTGAAATGCATGGGCAAGTCCAAATCCTTCCAAGTCAAATATAGCCTTAATGCCATTCCGTTGCGTCTCTGCATCTTTTACTAAAAGCTCAGAGGTTATCAAGCTTACTCGAAACACTTCATATGCAGTAAATTGCTTTGTGTCCCACTTATCTGGAGGAAAAATAAAAAATAAAAAGTATAAGAATACCATTTCATTGTAGTTATGTTAATTCAAGGCAGAAAAACAAAACTAGCACAGTTACTTGCTGCAGATCTCATCCTTTATTGTTGCTATTGCATTGTTGAATACTTGTTCATGATCTATGACTTCGACGTAAATGCATTCTCAGATGGAAAACAGAAATATCATCCCTTACATTTCTCATCGATGTTCTATAAAAAATCCAGTTCATATGATCAGGAGAATTGAAAGCGGCAAATCCCCAGAACTGATAATTTACTTGCCGTTGTGACAGTATGCGAGGTGCGATACATGATCATAGGTACATTTCACCTCGCATACGTTCCATTATGAGGGACTGAACCGGAATCCGGTCCGGGTTTTACAGCCTCTGGGCCTGGCTAGGGTTCCGGTCCGGATGTTTGGGTCCACTGGAGTCCACAATCAGCTGGACTTTAAAAGACCAGGAAGAGAGCACAACAGGGCTCTGGCTTGAAACTCAGGAAGGGACCTGAGTGAGGGGAGCGCTGAGTGCTGGACTGAAAAGGTTTGCTTTACTGCATGTTTTGTGGGTGTCAGGGACTAGCCCCACACTGTATAGAGAGGAGATCCTGTTTGTTTAGTTTAGCGCCGGACGGCAAGGATTTAATTTATTGTTTTGTTTATTTTAATCTGCAAACCGTTTATAAATAAAATCTGGCATCCGCCAGACTTAAAAGAAAGTGCCTGCTTACAGACTGATTTCAGAAAAGGTGATCCCCACAAGCTAATCCCTCACACCGTATTTGCCGGTGTATAAGGCGACCCCCTAATTTTACAGTTTCTTTAAGATTTTTTGCCTGTACTCACTGAATAAGACGAAATCAAGAAAGAGCCTTCGCGCTACTATAGACTCCTAAACAGTGATAACCCAAAACAGATACGGTGCTGCAAAACCTAATAGTGTTTACAATACACAAATCAGAAATCATACATAAAGGGGTTCTGCGCGAACCAACACAGTGGTAAAAAAGTAAATACTCTAGATATATAAATATATAAATATGGTGAATGTGAACAAAAAGTAAAAGGTGGGATAGTGAGTAATCACACTATGCAAAATAGAATATGTGTAAGTGTAACCTCAAAAAGAAATAATTAAATATATTAATTGATGGTTAAATAGTTGAGCGAAAAGTCCAAAAAGTAGAGGTGATCAAAAAATAAAAATAAAATAAAATATGGAAAATAAGGTGAAAAAGTGAGTAAAGAGTGTCCCAATAATGGTGTGCCAAGCTGTCAAATGGTGGTCGCAGTGTAGCTGGGTATCCACTAGGCAAGTTGTTGACAGATGTATAGTTCACTCCCTCACCAGGCTCCCAGAACTCTTACCTCAAACCATAAATTAATATGCATCCAATAGATACTGAATCACCATAGAGATCTTCTCTCTTGTTAATATCAGCTGGGGCGTCTCCTCGGCCAATTCATCAAAACATAAAAACGAGTGCAATGAATAAACATACGAGCGGCGTCTTCAGCGCCGGCTTACGTCACTCCAGGTGTACGCACTGACCAATCCCTACGCGTTACGACACGGGATCACGTGTCTTCATCTGGGTTCCCCAGATGAAGACACGTGATCCCGTGTCGTAACGCGTAGGGATTGGTCAGTGCGTACACCTGGAGTGACGTAAGCCGGCGCTGAAGACGCCGCTCGTATGTTTATTCATTGCACTCGTTTTTATGTTTTGATGAATTGGCCGAGGAGACGCCCCAGCTGATATTAACAAGAGAGAAGATCTCTATGGTGATTCAGTATCTATTGGATGCATATTAATTTATGGTTTGAGGTAAGAGTTCTGGGAGCCTGGTGAGGGAGTGAACTATACATCTGTCAACAACTTGCCTAGTGGATACCCAGCTACACTGCGACCACCATTTGACAGCTTGGCACACCATTATTGGGACACTCTTTACTCACTTTTTCACCTTATTTTCCATATTTTATTTTTATATCACCTCTACTTTTTGGACTTTTCGCTCAACTATTTAACCATCAATTAATATATTTAATTATTTCTTTTTGAGGTTACACTTACACATATTCTATTTTGCATAGTGTGATTACTCACTATCCCACCTTTTACTTTTTGTTCACATTCACCATATTTATATATTTATATATCTAGAGTATTTACTTTTTTACCACTGTGTTGGTTCGCGCAGAACCCCTTTATGTATGATTACTGAATAAGACGACCCCCCTTCCGAGGCTTCCGACGCTTCATATTTCTTCCTTCTGGAGCCATATTCTTCTTCATTCTTGATGGAGCTGGAGCCAATCACGACGAGCGATGTATTCTATTAATGGATACAAAGCCTGCTTGGATTGGCAGAGGCTGTAACATCATCAGCCCACGCTGTGCAGCTCTACTGTATGGTGACTTTTTGGTGAATGGGGGGGTTCAACAAGTTTATGAAACCACATGGACACTAGTCTATATAGACACTGCATGTGTTGTATCCAATAATGTAGGATCCTCATATGGACATTTTCACAATATTTTTGTGATTTGGCATAGAGGTTTGCCATTGCAACGTTCATACTCTGTTTAAATTACATACAATAAGCACTTGGACATCCATTTGAAGTACAGTGGAGGTTTTTTAGAAATTGGTTTCTAAAATACATTTGTGTACAATAAAGTGGATTTATACAGGGCTTTGGCTATCAAGATTGTTGTACATAAAAACACTTTCCATGTCTGGTTGAAAACACAACTAGTATTTATATTCTTGGCAATTCATCATATAGTTCATATTGTTAAACAAAAGGGGCTGAGAAAGAAAAAAAGAGGAAGCAAATCATTTACCAATCCTGTAAATAAGAACTTTACTGCCATACGCATCCCTTGACCTTAGGACACTATGGTAGCCAGCATTGTACAGGTTAAGGAGAAGAGATGGCTTCAGGTCTGCAGTAATCTCCGGACATTCCTTCCTCCACCTTTGGTAGTTTTTCAATAACTGTAATAAAAATAAAAAAAAACAGAAATCAAGGTATTGTGCATTGCAATATATTTTACATACAGTATAACGCAGGAATCAGGCTACACTTATCTCAAATTACGGTGCATAATTATTTATCTGTATTTTAGGAAATGTTTAGAGAGCTGTGAAAATATGATCATCGCAAAATAAAAAATAAACCAACTGCGTTTAAAACGTTGTTTTGTGTACTAATGTATGCCGTATATTGCCACAAAAAAAAAAAAAAAAGGATTTCAGGAGCGATAGATCTTTTTGCAGGAACTCACACATCACATAATTTGAGATTACTCCCATCTGACAAGAAGTCATGTCCTCTTCCATTGAGCTGCCAGATTGCAGAGCCTTTGTACAAAGTGAAGGTTTTAGCGCTTTAACATACACGGTCCATTTGAAGTTGCCACCTTTTCTTCAAGTCAAACCCAAACCCTTAAGACGATGCACGGCAATTTTTTATTTATTGTAATACATACTATTGGATTGTAAAAGACCTGGGACACCTTTGGGTGGCCCAAGGAGAGCAGTTATGCGGCACGCATTGCTTGCCAATAGTAAGACTTCTACAGACATGTATAAACCTCAGCACAATCATTTATAAAAAAAAAAAACCCTCTTCCATTACATACGATTTTAAATATATTGAAGAAAAAAAAAAAAAAAAAAAGACAGAAAGCCAACATTTTATTTGAGCCGACCTTAAAGAAAGTCTTGATTAAAATAGTCAGGGACTGTTTAAAGTGGTAGTAAACTCAGTTTTATCTTTCAGTGTGTACTGTATTCTTCTGGTAGGAGGGTATTCCCTCAGTAAGTACACTGCCCAGGGTTTGGTAGGTGCTCATGGTCCTGGTGGGCTGTACAGTGTTCACACGGAAATTATCCCTTTGCACCGCCAGTGTGTCTTTGCCCACTTCCGGGTGTCCCGCTGGATCTGTAGTACAACCCAGGTCAACTGCATATACCGGAGAGACGTGCACCTCCCAGTGGCAGGAAGGGGGAAGCACATATCTGGAGGGAAGCTGGGAGAATGCTGTGAGCTGTGCAGTAACAAACAAATGGAGTGACCGTAATTTCACACACACATTCTTGCCATCAATTTTGACCAAATTCCCTGTGCCTTTGTAGCTCACACATGCCCAAAACATCAGCGATCCACCTCTGTGTTTCACAGTAGGAATGGTGTACCTTTCTTCATAGGCCTTGCTGACTCCTCTCCAAATGTAGCGTTTATGGTTGTGGCCAAAAAGCTAAATTTTGGTCTCATCACTCCAAATGACTTTGTGCCAGAAGGTTTGAGGCTTGTCTCGATGTATTGTAAGTGGGATACTTTGCGGCATTTGCATAGTAATGGCTTTCTTCTGGAGACTCCACCATGCAGCCCATCTTTCTTCAAGTGCCTCCTTATTGTGCATCTTGAAAAACAGCGACGCCACATGTTTTCAGAGAGTCCTGTATTTCACCTGAAGTTTGTGGGTTTTTATTTGGTTTGATTTCAACAGAGCCCCTCATTTTCCACTACTTGATTAGAGTTGCACTGCAGATTGGCATTCACAATTCTTTGGATATCTTTTTATATATCTCTTCTGCATTTTATACAATTCAACTACCCTTTCCCGCAGATCCTTTGACAATTCTTTTGATTTCTCCATGACTCAGAATCCAGAAATGTCAGTGCAGCACTGGATGAAAGGTGCAAGGGTCTGTCAGGAGTCCAGAAACTCATTGACCTTTTATACACATACACACACACACACTACTTCAAAGAAAACAGATCACAGGTGAGGATGGTTACCTTTAATAGCCATTCAAACCACTTTGCGTCAACTAGTGTGCATGTTATCGGGCCAAAATCACCAGGGTATGTAAACTTTTGATCAGGGACATCTGTGTAGTTTCTGTTGTCATTATGATTTAAAAAGAGTAAACATAGTTTATTAATAAATGGCTTCAGCCAAACACTAGCCACGAGTGAAATAAAAGTTGTGTTATTCATATTCTCTGAAAAGAAATCCAATCCTGCCAGGGTATGTAAACTTATGAGCACAACTGTATGTGTCAGAGCTCAGGAATGGTTAAACAGGATGTCAAATATTTTGACAGGTAGAGAAGCTACCATCTACATATTACAAATGTGTATTTAGCCGTTTGCCTGGAGGGAGCTTTAGGTAAAAGAGTTTCGAAAATAAAAAAGCCAACACAATTAATATTACCTCTTTTGGTGAAATACTCCAAGATTTGTGTATGTTCTCTCTTGTCATTTAAAATAACTCAAGCCTTAAATTGCAAAGTAGGTCATCTTATTAGGGATCAGTACTGAAAATAATTATAACCTACAGATCACTAAATCCTGTCTGAATATTTTCCTTTCTCTTACCGGTGTCAACGAGGCTGTAGATAAGCATGATGGAAAATAAAAATAAAAGAAATCAAAGAAAAAGTTATTAAAATCCATCCCCCCCAGCTAAAGAACGATCTAGACCCATTTACCTAGGCAATTTATTAATAGTAGGGCCGAATCAACTAATCAGTTAATCGTCAACGAATCGATTATGAAATTAATCGATTACAATTTTCATAATCGATTAATTGGCCAGTAACATAATGGGGTTAAAAAAACTAAAATCAGCCCAAAAAAATAGTATATAGTACAAAAAAGCAAATCGCTAACTGTAAATATTACTTTTACTGTCCCACAGTATAAAAATTAACCCCTTACAGCAGGGGTCGTCAACCCCTGGTCCGCGGCCCAAAGCCGGGCCACACCGCCTCTCCAGCCGGGCCGCAACGCACAGGACACATTGGCGGGCCATACCGCCGCTATAAGATCCATTGGAAATTCAGCTGCTCGAGCAGAGAGATGACGCCATCTCTCTGCGCTACGCAGAGGCGCGCCGCTGTCCAGCCCTACATACGTGCAAGGCTACGCTACACAGAGAGAGATAATTACGTCATCTCTCCGCCCACCCGCTCTATGCATTCCCGCAAACGGCTCCCCCTCACATTCCCGCGCTGTGTAAGTACACTGCTGAGGGACATTTATATTGTTTAATACTGGGACATTTATTTTTATTTTTTTATACTGGGACATTTATAAAAAAAAATTATACTCGGACATTTAAGGACCATTTTTTTTTTGTCCGTAGCAGAAACGGATCGCATGGGTTTTCACACCCATGCGATCCGATTCCTGCCCAAATTTGCAGATCGCACTGTGTTATGCGAACTGATTTGGGGGTGTTGTTAACTTTTAACTGACACTCCCAGCAGTTCGCATAGGGCAATGTGAACTGCCGCCGGAAAACCTGCGATGCGGGAACCCGCAGTGGATTCGCAGGGTTCCTGCACCGCAGCAGTGTGAACCGCCCCTTAATAATATTTTTGTACTGGGGCTTTGATAATACTTTTATACTGGGACTTTTAATAAGGGGCGGTTCACACTGTTGCAATGCGAGAACCCTGCGAATGTGTGGCAGGTGATGTGGCAAGTGACATTCCGCATCTGGTGACAGGCAACGTGGCGAGTGACACACTCGGGGCTTCCATGGATTCTGCATTATGGTGAGTTGAACTATTTCATTTATTACTACAATGTAATAATAGAAATAATGCGCTGACAAATTGCCCGCGAAAAATCGCTTACCCCCCGCGTGCCAACCCCAACCCCGGGCCTTGGCACAATTTGTCAACGCAGCCGGTCCCCGGGGTCAAAAAGGTTGGGCACCACTGCCTTACAGTACCGATTATTTGCTCTTTTTGTACTTATTTTTGTTTTTTTAACCCCATTATGTTACTAAACATCTCAGGCCGGGGGTCACACCTATGTTGTTTGGTGCTTTTTGCAGAAACATGTTTTCCTATGGGACACATTCACATCCATGATTTTTTTTCAGCTGCTGCGAATTTGGAAAGGGCAAGGACTTTTTAACGCAAAACGGTGCCATTTTGTTTTTTTGGTTCAATATACTTCAATGGAGAAGCTGCAGAAAAGCATGTAATGTGTTTTTGCAGCAATTTGTGTTTTGTAATCTGCCCAACAACAAATTGACCTAATTTTTTTTTTTTTTAAGGCTATTATCCGATTAATCGAAACAATAAATCGGCCAACTAATCGATTATGAAAATAATCATTAGTTGCAGCCCGAATTAATAGAGTAAATACTTTGACCCATGCTTTTTCAAACAATTGGAGGTTTTCTGACCTCCAGAGCTGGAATGTGGGCAGGTGCTCCTATGTCATCAAGTACCATGCAGGACGAGCAACTATGTCATCAGGATAGAATGTTGCCTTTGGTCCTGCACTGCAAAACTGTGACAAAAACAAGAATAGCTCGAGTGAACAGCCATCACAACTGTAACCAGTGGGCAGAAAGATCGCAGGACTGTGTAGTAAGGTAAACATTACTCTAGCCCAGTGATGGCGAATTTTGGCATCCCAGATGTTTTGGAACTACATGCTCTAGACCAGCCTTTCAACCAGGGTGCCATCTGAAGTCGTCAGGAGTGCTGCAGCATCCTGGTTGAGAAAGGCTGCACTGTTCACCGATCAAGCTCCCACTGTGACGATGTACAGTTCGGATCTCTACCAGTCTCAGCCCTGGAGCTCTGAACTGTACATAAGCACAGCGAGAGCTCGGTCAGGAGAAAAAGTAGTGCAGAGCAGTGCATGGGGGCCTTAGACTGGGGTATCTCAAGAATGAAAATACTAGGGTTGTCCCGATACCGATACCAGTATCGGTACCGTTACCGAGTATTTGCACTAGTACTCGTACTGGCGCAAATACTCCCGATACCAAAATAGAATACTTTTTTTTTGTGACATCGAGAGGTGCATAGAGGCAGGGCCGGATTAACCGTGGGGCTGATGGAGCTGCAGCTCCAGGCCCCCATCATAATATAGGCCCAAACTTAATTCTCTCACCAGGGCCCGGCGGCCGGCCGACGACCGCTATATAATAAATCCACACGTCCAGGCAGCTGCAGCCTGCATTATGATATAGGCCCAATTGACGCAGTGAACAACATTTAACCACGGGCCGCGAGCCGCTGCTATGATTCACAGCAGAGCCGCGGCTATCCACAACAAAACAGCCTCTTGTAGCGCGGGCGGTGCCAGTGCGCCGAGGCTGAGTGTGCTCCTCCCCTTCAGTACTGAACACAGACACTGACTGTAGGCGGAGCTTGACGGCCCCCGGCGGCGTGCGTGACGTCATCCAGAGGCCGTCCCCGGCGTCCTAGGAGTCTCCATTGCCTTGCGAAAGGACCGCAAGTAAGCCATGAGCGCTGGGGAAGTCACTGTCATACAGATGAGATAATGTTTAATTGTGCAGAAGAAGTGTGGGTACAGTACTGGCTGCAACGAACCTGAAGTGGTTAACTTTTTTTGGGGGGGGGTGCTATATCAGTGCAGGGAGGCAGCTTATTAGTGCATCTCATCAGTGCCACATTTATGAGTGCCATCCAATCAATGCCAGTGCCACCTATCAGTGCCATTGGATGGCACTGATAGGTGGCACTGGCATTGATTGAATGTCACTCATAAATGGATGGCACTGATAGGTGGCACTGGCATTGATTGGGTGGCACTGATGAGATGCACTAATAAGCTGCCTCCCTGCACTGATGCACTAATGGGCACTGATAGGTGGCACTGGCTAGCTGCACTTTTGGGCACTGGCACCGATGAGCTGCACTGATAGGTGGCACTGGCAGTGATCACTCCTTCAATGATATGTAGTTTTCCAGTACCGTATGCTAAAAAACAGCCCCACACCATGATGTACCAGTTCTTCATAATTCTAAAGAAAATATCCTTAGTCTGTATTGTGGTTTGAAAACGGTCACATTAACATTTAAAAAAAGTATCGGTATTCGGTATCGGCGACTATTTGAAAAAAAAGTATCGGTGCTTGTACTCCGTCCTAAAAAAGTGGTATCGGGACAACCCTAGAAAATACTTTTAAAAGAGTGCCGTAACTAAAAAAAAAAAAAAAGGTTGGGAAACACTGTTCTAGACCAGGGATCTCCAAATTTCCTAAACAAATCAGCCAGTTTACTGTCCGTAAGATTTTAGGGGGACTGGACTGTGGCAATTGGGAGTAGAAAAGGTCTGGATGTCAGTGGTAAAAATAAATACCCCATTAGTGTTAGTGGGAGCCATCTTAGATGTGCCTACATCTCTGGGGTCAGTGGGAGGAATTTTGGGCCAAATTCCCAAAAAGCTGTGCAAATTTAGGATTATATATCAGACAGGAGGCTCATATCTTATGCATGATCTTTCTTTATTCATGCTCACAGCAGAAAACAAACTTTAGTAAAAATCTTATAGAAAAAAATGTTTCTTTAAACTGAAAACATCAGAAAAGCTACACCCCCGGCAGCCCTCTAGGCGGGCCTGCCAATCACGGTGTAGTCTAGTCAGTATATAAAGGCCTGTCTCTTTAGGAACTTCCTCTTTCTTTCTGCTCACAGATCAGAACTCAGATAAGTAGATTACTACAGATTGTTTTATTGTCATTACTGATTCAGCATTATATATATCTTGATTTCAGTAATATATATATATATTTTCTGTGATAGTGATTCGCCCCTCGGGGCGCTGGGTTTTTCCCCTCTTCCTATATATCTCTCTCTTTACAGAATCGTTATTCTTATCTATATCCGTTATTCTTATATATATGTAATTTATCCTATATTGCTCTAGCTACCGTTTTTCCCATAGATCCGGTCAGCGCGTCTCCTCTGAACGCTCTGATCGGTTTCCAGCCGTCTCGTCAACGCGTGTTGTTCCTAACATCGCGAGACTTCGGCGCCATTTTCCACGGCGCCTTCACTTCTTCTTACTCGCGCTTCTCCTATCTTCAGCGCGCGCCTGCAGAGAGGGGGGCGTGTTGCGACCTCTCGTCCTATCGCTTCAGGACGGGAGCTCTCGCGAGACTTCGCCCTCCCTCCCCGTGCTCCGTGCTCCGCGCCTCCACTAAGTCTATCAGTGGTGTACGAGCGGCGAGGAGCACGGAGCGGACCTACGGTACCTCTGGGAATTTATTCCCTATCAACCCCCTTTACAATTCCCCTCCTAGATAGAAGCAGGGGACATTACTCTCTTAGATAGATTCATTAATTCTGGCAATTAGATTCTGGGGACATTAATCTCCCTGGGGACATTACTGCAGCATTTGCCCTGGCACTTATATTTAGCTGCCAGCATTCCCAACCGATTTGAATTGTTGCTCTGTATCTACAGTAACACTGCAATATATTTAAATTCACTGTTCTTATACCCATAATGTCAGAGGACAGGGATCTCCCCCTGATGGACATGCCAGTAGGACTAATAGATCCTCCACAGGACACATCTGTCCTTATGTCTGCAGCGCAGATACAAGCACTGATCAACCAATCAGTTCAGGCTGCCATGGCCTCAGTGGTGTCTACCCCACCTATACCCCATCTGTCCGGAGCTGTCCCCTCCGTCATACCGATTTTAAAAAAGGGTAAGGCGCCTCAGAAGCGCCGCCACATTGAGGTGGCACACGACTCCCCGGCAGGGGAAGTAATACTTATGCCCCAGACAGTACCATCCCAGGACTGTCGACCCACTGTTCTCCCAGACTCTGCACGACCCCCGGGCCTCGGGGAGATAAATTTACAGAGGCAACGATCCGCCAGGCGGACAAAACCGGACTCCTTTGTGGACTCCTCTCCTGAGTCGTCCGCGGAGTCCGAGGCGTCCGACGCCTACGAGTCTGGAGAAGATGAGGATGATGATGATTATGAGAACGGTGGGCACTCGTCGTCTAAGAACGGCGCCAACCCTGTACCCCAGGGTGAGGTTTTGTTGGACTCCCACGGAGAGCCATTTTTCGACCCCGAAGCCATCAGTCACCCCCGATCCGGTGATTGGACACCCCTACCCGAGGTGGCTCAATACATTGAGTACTGGGCTAGGAGGTCAGTCGACAAGGCCAACAGAAATGAATTACGCGCGGAATGCCCCCGCCCATGTATCACCAAAAAGGTAGTAAGCACCCCAGAAGTAGATCCCATACTCCTGAGATATCTCACTAAGAGTGGGAAATATTCAAAAAAGGGGATAGAAAGATCATTCAAAATGATCCAGGATAGGGTCTTAGATCTATTTGGTCCCATCACTAAGATTCTAAATCTTAGCGAACAGGCTTCCTCCTCTGGACAACCTGTCGACTTGTCCCAGCTTAGGGGATGGGCCCAGAGAGCGGTTTGTCTCCTGGGTTCAGCGAACACTGCATGCTCCATGGAGCGTCGACGATCAATACTGATGAGACTTGATCCCCAACTTTCTCATCTGGCTGAATCTGAACCAGGTCCGTCAGCCGACGGCATGCTGTTCGGGGATTCACTTATAAAGGATATTAACAAGATGGTAGGACTTTATTCCAGTCTGGATAAAGCCCAGACATCCCTTAAGAAAACCAACAATAGGGTTTTTCACAAGGCCGGCAGATATAGAGGCCGCTCTGCCGGCCGGTTCTCCTCCTCCAGGCCATACCAAAGGGCTCCCACACAATACCAGACTCCGCCGCCCTACCCTATGCCGGTTGCACAACCGGCACCTTTCTTTCCCCCCCGGGGACGTCCATGGAGAGGCCGAGGAGCCAGAGGTTACCCCCGTTCCAGACCATCTTCCGGTGAGTACGACACCTCTGCATTTTTCCCACACACCTGTAGGGGGAAGGTTGAAACATTTTATCCACGCCTGGTCTGCGATTACAGCAGACTCGTGGATACTCAATACTGTGGCGGGATATCAAATAGAATTATATGCCCTTCCAGTGATGGACCGAACTCCGCACCCCATTCGGTTTTCTATCCCAAACGCCACTCTAGTGGACAACGAATTACGGGACCTCCAATCCAAACTAGCGGTAATAGAAGTGGACCCACTCTCCTCGGGTTTCCTCAGCAACCTATTTCTAGTCAGAAAAAAGGGCGGGGGTTTCCGGCCAGTCATAAATTTGAGAAACCTCAATCAACATGTCGTTTACCGACACTTCAAGATGGAGGGCATTCACTGCTTAAGGGACCTCTTACGCCCCGAGGATTGGTTAGTCAAAGTGGACCTGAAAGATGCTTACCTTACGGTTCCCATCCACCCGTCCTCCCAACATTTGCTCCGTTTCCTGTGGAGGGACAGGGTATGGCAGTTCACTTGTCTTCCCTTCAGTCTTTCCTCAGCCCCATGGTGTTTTACCAAAATACTCAAACCTGTGATAGCATCCCTGCGGAGCAGAGGGGTGAGGCTGATCGTCTACCTAGACGACATACTCATCATGGCACGCTCCCCCCACCAAGCAAACGCACACGCATCCTGGACAGTTACCCTACTCCAAGACCTGGGTTTTCTCGTAAACCACGAGAAGTCAATCCTTGTCCCATCCCAAGAGATGGAGTTTTTAGGATTCTTGGTAGACACCAACTTAGCGGTTCTCCGTCTGCCCAAAGCCAAACTACTTGCTATACGCAAGGAGATCAGCCTCGTGCTCCACAAGCGGAGAGTGTCCTTACGCGGACTGGCCCGCCTCGTCGGCCTGCTGGCAGCGTCTATCCAAGCCATCTTCCCTGCCCCCCTTCATTACCGAGCCCTTCAGAGGCTCAAAGCTCTTCACCTCCGCCAGGGTCTCCGCTATGCAGACGAGGTCCATTTGGACGCGGAAGCCATAGGGGAGCTTCGGTGGTGGCTGCGTCATGCCGTCGAATGGAACGGCAAGACCATATTCAGTTCCAACCCGGACTTCATTCTGGAGTCGGATGCCAGCCGCCATGGCTGGGGAGCTCGGTGCGGTTCAGCCTCCACAGGAGGGACGTGGTCTGCGGAAGAATCACTACTTCACATCAACGCGTTAGAACTCTTAGCGGCCTTCTTTGCCATCAGGAGTCTTCTACCTCACGCGTCCAACTGCTGTGTCTTGCTTCGCATGGACAACGTCTCCGCTGTCCAATACGTCAATCGCCTGGGGGGCTCCAAATCCAAGATTCTGGCGGAACTTGCAAAGGAATTCTGGCATTTCTGCCTGGAACGCAACATCATTCCGATCGCAGAATATATTCCGGGCGTTTCCAATATGGTAGCAGACTGGAACTCCCGTTACCTGTCCGATTCCAGCGATTGGCGACTGGATCGGTCAATATTCCTAGCCCTCACTCACCTGTGGGGTCCCTTTGCCTTAGACCTCTTCGCGTCCCGCCTCAATCGTCAGCTCCCGAGCTTTTACAGCTGGAGACCAGATCCGGAAGCGCAGGCAATAGACGCCCTGCGCCAAACCTGGCCCCCAGGGACGCACTATGCGTTTCCCCCCTTCTCACTAATCCTCAGGGTTCTCCTTCACGTTACACATCTGAAAGCGTCGGTTGTCCTGATCGCCCCGTGGTGGCCGACGCAACCATGGTTCCCTCTCCTCCTAGGGATGGCAGTGGATCTCCCCAGACTCCTCCCTCACTCCCCTCACCTCCTCACCGGGCCGAACGGGGATCTTCATCCGTTACTCACGGATCACTCCCTCCCTCTCCTCGCGTGGCTAGTCTCGGGGTGCCCGCTACGGGCAGCGTCCTTTCGGGAGCAGCTAAGAATCTCCTCGCCATGGCCTGGGCCCCCGGGACTAGATCGGCATACCGATCAGCTTGGCGACTCTGGGTTCGTTGGTGTGATCAACGACAGGTTGATCCCATTCAAGCACCTGTGCCCCTAGTGGTCAACTACCTAGCGGAAGCCTATGGATCCGGGAGGTCATACAATTCCCTCAATGTATATCGATCGGCTATATCAGCCTACCACTCACCTGTTGACTCTTTACCGGTGGGTAGACATCCTTTGGTGTGTCGCCTATTAAGAGGCGTTAGGTTCCAACGACCTCCACGACCCAAGTACCAACACACTTGGGACGTGACCAAGATTCTGTCCATGTTCTCAGACTGGGGCGATAATCAGGCCCTGTCTTTGAAATTATTATCATTCAAACTGACTGTTCTCCTATGTCTGATTTCGGTCAAACGAGTGTCAGACGTCAGAGCTCTGGACATCGCCAGACGCCAATTCTCACCTCACGGGGTGAGGTTTTCGGTCGTCCGCCGGACTAAGACCGGCCTTCAATCGGTTTTCTATCCTTTCTTCCCATCACACCCACACCTGTGTGTGGTTCGCTGCTTACAAGCTTATGAGGCTATGACGGCCCCATTACGGTCCTTGTCCTCTTCCCAACTTCTTATTTCTTACGTTAAGCCTCACCTTCCAGTTTCCTCGGCCACGTTAGCCAGGTGGGTGCGTTCTGTCATGGACATGGCAGGGATTGACACGACCCTATTTGGCGCTCATTCTTCCAGGGGGGCGATGGCTACTAAGATCATCACCTCGGGTGGCTCCCTGTCGGACCTATTACTGGCAGCAGATTGGTCTTCAGCGACCACATTCCGTCAGTTTTATTTCAGACCGGAGGAACACGTATCTATGTCAGTGTTGTAATTGTATAACTCATATATTTTTCATGTATGCTTTGTTATAGCTTTAAACTTGCATAAGATATGAGCCTCCTGTCTGATATATAATTCTAGATTTTCCTAGCTTGTGACGGAAAATATTGATTATATGAAGACAGGAGGCGAGTATCTTCCCTCCCGACCCGTCCCTTTCACGATATTATTTCTCATTTATTATAGGTTATTGAACTATTCAATTTCCAGTCCGGTGGCTGATTGTTCCAGCACGCCCTGTTGGTGTTCCTGTTGGGATAATTTTCCTGTTTTTCAACATTCGGACCGTTCGTCCTCGCAGAGCGGCGATGGAGGTTCCACTGCGTCCAGATGCCCGTCGACCGGTTGTCTGCGGTTCCAGAGATCCAGTTTCAAGGATTAGAGGTCGGCCTGTTATTGGTATCCGGTTTTGATTACAGTTCGCCTACAGAAAGAGGAAGTTCCTAAAGAGACAGGCCTTTATATACTGACTAGACTACACCGTGATTGGCAGGCCCGCCTAGAGGGCTGCCGGGGGTGTAGCTTTTCTGATGTTTTCAGTTTAAAGAAACATTTTTTTCTATAAGATTTTTACTAAAGTTTGTTTTCTGCTGTGAGCATGAATAAAGAAAGATCATGCATAAGATACTCGCCTCCTGTCTTCATATAATCAATATTTTCCGTCACAAGCTAGGAAAATCTAGAATTATCTAACTTATGTCATTTAAGTTACGGCGCCCTAAGTTGGTGTCGTAAGTACCGTATCCACAGCGCATTTGCGCACAAAATTGCGCCATCCTTAACTTAAGTTCCAATGCGTAAGGCGTGGTTATGGCAAGTGGGAATGAAGTGGGCGTGCTTCATTGTAATGAGCCGTGACCCCATGCAAATGAAGGGCCGGCCGTACTGCGCATGCGTGCGCGAATCTGGACCTCACTGCGCATGTGCAGAACTTTGGTCATCGCAATCAGTGAGATAGGTAAAAGGCCAAGCGTACTTAGTTTGAGGATCGCCCTGTGTCTAAATAGCCCCAGTCAAACACACTTCTATTGCAAAAGTATTTCCCTGTGTTCCCTTCCTAAAGCAAGTTGCTTCTGCTTTGAACGTTTGTCAGTGTTTGTTGGTAAGATTTGTTTGTGAGAAAAGTTTTTGTGGAGTTGGAGGGTATAGTTGGTGTTTGTTTTTGATAATTTGTTCTTTGTTTTGATTGTTTGCCTGTTTGTTTTTGATAAGTGTGTCTTTTTTGGTGTGTGATTGTTTTTTGTTTCCCTTTTTTGCCTGTTTGTTTTTGATAAGTGTGTCTTTTTTGGTGTGTGATTGTTTTTTGTTTCCCTTTTTTGCCTGTTTGTTTTTGAATTTATAGTAGCTGTCTGTTTTTTTTTTTTTGCTTGTTTTTATTTTCTTTGTTGTGTGTGTGTATTGTTGTTTGTTTTTTGGGTGAGTTCCCTGTTGCTGGGTCTTGTCTGTCATGGCTCCCAAGTGCAGGAAGCTAAATTTTACAGTGGCAGAGAAGCATATACTTGCTCAGGGCGTCATTAAATATGGGCGATTTCTCCATGGCCCTGAGAGCCACAACACCACCCCGGCCAGGAGGAAGGAGATCCTTAAAAATATTACCGATCGGATCAATGCGGCGGGGGGGGGGAGCCAGGACCATCGCTGGAGTTCAAAAAAAGATCAATGACTTGAGGAGCGTGTCCCGGAACAAGCTGGCAACGCTGCATGCCCATACCAGGGGCACTGGAGGAGGGGGACCCTGCCCAGTCAGGATGAGCGAGGAGGAATGGGCAGTGGCCCAGTGTTTCCACCCACAGCAGGTGGTGGGCCTGCCTGGCTTTGACTCTGATCCTCTTATGAGGACAGGTAATTTTTTTGAATTTCTATCTGGTGATTAGCATGTGTGGGTGGGGGAAGGGAAGATGTGCCAAGTGTGTGGATCCACCAACCTGTGATTGTTTTGTGTCCTCCCCAGATGGCCAGGAGGTTGCAGCCCCATCAGCCCAGGAGGTTGCTGGGTCATCAGCCCAGGAGGTGGCAGCCCCATCAGCCCAGGAGGTGGCAGCCCCATCAGGTCAGGAGGTGGCAGCCCCATCAGGTCAGGAGGTGGCAGCCCCATCAGGTCAGGAGGTGGCAGCCCCATCAGGGCAGGAGGTTGCTGGCCCATCAGGGCAGGAGGTTGCTGGCCCATCAGGGCAGGAGGTTGCTGGCCCATCAGGGCAGGCTGCTGCACCACCCCCAAGACAGGCTGATGCAGAGTCCCAAGAAGGGCAGGATTCGCCATGGGAGGGGAGTGCCTACAACTCCCCTAATTTGGATGTTGAGTGGGAGGAGGATGAGGGGGAGGAAGATGACAATATTGAGATTGGGCAGCAAATCATGATGGGCCAAGATATGACCTTTGAGTCATCCCCTGAGGGAACCCCAGAGGCGCCCAGCAGTCAGGCCACCATCATGGGTGGCCCCTCCCAACCCTCCTCCAACATGCAGCAGCACCCATGGCTCACTCCAACCCCTCCTCCAAGGCCACAAGCCTCAGGGGCAAGTAGGAGGCCGACCCCGGAAACCAGGGGGGGGTTTGTGCGTCTGCCGGTCAGTCTGTTGAGGGACAATGCCCGGCAGAACCGCAGTCTGGCTGAAATCAAAAAATCAATGACCAAGGTGGAGCACAGCCTGGGTGCAATGAGGGAGTCACTGGGTGACATGGCCACCAACTCAGTGGGGGTCATCACGTGTTTGTGGGACCTGAAATACGCAACAACAGGCGTGGCCCAGGAGGTGACTGCCCTCACCCAGGCTGTGCAGGCCAATACCCGGGCTGTGCAGGCCAATACCCGGGCTGGCCAGGCTAATACGGCTGACATTACTTCCTGTCTGACAAGGATAGCTGTTGCCTTGGAGGGAAGGCCAGCAGGAGGACAGACACCAGGGGAGGCTCCTTCGTCCCCTGCACAGACCCCCCCCCATGAAAGGTCAGGACATATCTCAACATGCAGGCCCCTTCTCAGAGCAAAATTATGGAGGATGCAACATGCCCCAATAATTTGGCAGGCAAAGTCTGGGGAATACAAGAGTGTACCCCCAGTCTTGTCAAGGCATCTGAATCTCGACTTGAGAAGGCCAAATGTCCGCTCTACTATTGACCGGGTCTGGATGTGCACCTCATTGAATTTGCGTTCTCCGGCTGTTTGGGGGTTCCTAAAGGGGGTCATCAGGTGGGGTCCCAAAGCATATCCAGAGTCACCTGTAAGGGAAAAGACAGGAGGATATTAGTCATGCATGTGCCCCTTGTGATGTCTGCATCATGGGGGGGGCATACCTGACACCAATGTCACTCACCAATCAGCCAGCTGTCTCCATACACATTCTGCTCCAAGTCTTGGTAGATCTTGGTCTGCCGTAGAATGTAACTGTCGTGGCACGACCCTGGAAACTTGGCACAAACGTGCCAGATGAGGCCATGGGCATCAACAATCATCTGGACGTTGATCGAATGCCAGCCTTTCCTGTTTCTGAACAGGTGTTCAGTTTCATGGGGGGGCTGTAGTGCCACATGGGTGCAGTCTATCGCCCCGATGGTCCTTGGGAAGCCAGCAATGCTGTAGAAGTCTGTCATGGCTTGCAGACGCTGCTCCTCCTGGGTGGGCATCACAAACTGGTTGGTCATGCGCCGCAATATGGCAGGGACCACCTGATGGACACATCGGCTCATTGTCGACTGCACCATCCCAGCCACTGGATAAAAAATGGAGGGTTGCCATCACTTTATGTAGAGGTGTCAGGGCATGGGAGCGTCTGGTTGGGGTGATAAGATCCTCATGAAGTAGTTGGGTGATCTCCAGGATGGCTTCCCTATCAAACCTGTAGTTGCCATACACCTCATAATCTGGCATTTGCAAAAGATCACGCCGTGGCCGATAAACTCTCGCCTGTGCCCTCATCCTCCTCCTCTGTGCCCTCCTCCTCCTTTGTGCCTGTAAGGCGGCAAGTGCCGTCAGAATCATAGCTGGCCCTGGCATTTTTCAACAAAGATCCTTCTCAACTATAGCTCTAAGCTCTAGTCACTACCTACAGCAAACCCTTCCACAGCATGTGTAAAATTAGGGCTGGTTTTATAATGTGGAAATTTAGTCAGGGAAACTAACAGGTGCGCACAGGGCGGAAAATACGGCGCACACACTTAATTTTGAGAATCGCCCTAACTCCCTCATTTGCATCTTTGCCTATCAAAAACAGCGGCGAGACTAGCGTAATTAGCGCCCGGGGATGCGCAGGTGTAACTAATTTAGGTACGGCTGAAAATACGGAAATCTGGGCTTAACTCGTTTTGAAGATCGTGCGCAAATATACGCGCCGTGTAAATTTAGAAAACTTGAGTTAAGTCTGCGTATCTCTTTTGGGAATTTGGCCCTTTGTTCCATCAGTAGTGTTATTAGGCCCCATTGTTGGTGTCAGTAGAAGACATTGTGTCCCATCATTGGACCCCATTGTTAGTGTAATTGGGCCCTATCATCGGTGTCATTGGGAGAAATCGTTCCCCTTCATTGGTGTCAGTGAGGAGGATAATGCCCCGTTGGACCGGATAAACAAAGGCAAAAGGGCCGAATCTGGCCCCCAGACCGCAGTTTGGAAACCACTGCTCTAGACCAAAAAAATAACTAGACCCTTTATCAGCTGAGAAAGGAGAGACAATTATTTTTTACTGCCCAAATAGGCTTTCATGGTTTCTTTTGACAAGATTTTTTTTTTAATTCACGAACACCAGCTCCAGTACTGGTAATGGAACGCTTAATGCTTCCTCGCTAGCCAGACGAGCAAGGTGCTACTCGCATGCAAGTCAGCAAGAAAGCAATTCCACAGGTAGGGAAGCGGTTCTCAGGTAATTCTTCTGCTCTATCCCAAATCTCTCAAATCCTAGGCCAATTTTGATTCTACCTATGCCACTTCCTTACAGCAGCTAGAGCTGTCATTCCCTAATACTGACAATCCCCGCTATTGTTAATGGGGGGGGGGGGGGTGCAACTAGACTTCATAATGGTTTGGAAACCAAAGTGCAGCATAGTATGATAGAATGGACCTTTTCATGTATATTTGGGCCACAGGAACAGTATTTGGACACTCTCCAGAGTTCCTGAAACATTATATCTAACTAGGAAACCACATTCTATCAATCTGGCAGTGAGGAAGGATTACCCTCCGGCCCACTTTTTGCCTTTATTTTGAAATTTCCTTTATTACATTTTGTTTACAATGAAAAACCCAATAAAATCAGATCGAACATAAAAGCCTGATGACATTGAAAACGGATAACACATCTTAGGCACCTTTAGCTGGGAAGGACATTCTATAGCTATGTCCCATATGATGTTTGTATTGGTTAATGGTTTAAAGACGGTTCAAAGAGCAGGCTAATTGCATGTTGTGAAATATAAATGATGCCACTCACATTTCCAAACCATTTGTTTGCGGAGTTTCATTCTACATTCTAGTGCACTCACCATGTCAACAGCTTGTATAACAAGAGTCTTAATTCGATCTCGGTGATTAGGTTAATATTTCAAACAGGTTATGTAACAAGTGCAATCATCAAGGAAGAAAGGACATATTGTATAGCGGAAAAGCTGAATGCTTTGGAAATAGGTACTGAAGACATATACAGATTTCAATATGCAGGTAAGGGGCGTCTGTGGATAAAACAAACTGTGCAGCGCTGACTAGTTGAATAATGCCCTTGCTTTAGGTGTAAGCCATTTAAGTACCTCATGAAGTGTGACTGGAAAACTCCCAGGAGTGGCCCAGTTGGGACTGTTTACCATCACAGGAGTGAATTCTCAAACTCTGAGCTCAGAGCTCTTGCATCAGAAGAGAACATGCATGTGAGGGGGACTTGAATTTGAGAAAACGCTCACTCCTGTGTTAGTGAAGGTGAACAGTAACAGCTAGGCATCTCTTAGCAATGTCCTGGGAGTTTTCCAGTCAGGCTTCATGAGCTACAAAAAGGGTCAACACCTATAGCAGGGGCATTATTACATTTTGGTCAAAGCTACAGACGTTCCTTATCTGCATAGGTAGCTTTTTGGTAAAGGTGAACTAGGCTTTTAAATTATATCTAATCTCATGAACAAACCATCTATATTATTGCAACTTACCATACAATTTCTTAGGTGTTGTGGCTACACCAATTAGCTTTTTTCAAGCAAAAGGACACACGGAGAGGAAAGCTGTACACACTGAAGTAGTGTTCAAGGGGATATATTTGCCCTTGTTTACATGGCACTATCTGCCTGGGTCTCACAATTTGGGATAAGTGTAATACTTATTCACTCAGATATGTCATCGATCTTTATAATTGAGGGGACTTTTTATCCAACATATTGGTACTGTCATTTTGGAGCCATACTTTGTACTTTTGATACTTTGTTTTAAACGTTGATAGTGAGAATCTTTTATAGCTTACCTCTGTGTGTGACCTACACCCTGATATTCTTAATCTATATGATTGTTCTATATAAGTGGTATCTACTATAGACCACATGATATGTGTGTAACTTGTCACTGCATACATATACATGAAACGTTGTCTTTCTGGATGTCCGTTTCGTTTTGTGAGGTGTCCCCATACCCTGAGTCACAGGTTTACCAGCACCTACCCAGTATCTGTCCTAAAGAAGCCAATATTCTAGTAAAACGCTTCAAGAACTTTTTCGTTGGAGTTCTTGGAGGCATCACTGGATCAATTATTTTTACTTTGATATACAGTGCCTTGCGAAAGTATTCGGCCCCCTTGAACTTTGCGACCTTTTGCCACATTTTAGGCTTCAAACATAAAGATATAAAACTGTAATTTTTTTTGAAGAACCAACAAGTGTCACACAATCATAAAATGTATTGGATATTTCAAACTTTTTTTAAAAATAAAAAAAAATGAAAAATTGGGCGTGCAAAATTATTCAGCCCCTTTACTTTCAGTGCACCAAACTCTCTCCAGAAGTTTAGTGAGGATCTCTGAATGATCCAATGTTGACCTAAATGACTAATGATGATAAATAGAATCCACCTGTGTGTAATCAAGTCTCCGTATAAATGCACCTGCACTGTGATAGTCTCAGAGGTCCGTTTAAAGCGCAGAGAGCATCATGAAGAACAAGGAACACGCCAGGCAGGTCCGAGATACGTGTGGAGAAGTTAAAAGCCGGATTTGGAAACAAAAAGACTTCCCAAGCTTTAAACATCCCAAGGAGCACTGTGCAAGCGATAATATTGAAATGGAAGGAGTATCAGACCACTGCAAATCTACGAAGACCTGGCCGTCCCTCTAAACTTTCAGCTCATACAAGGAGAAGACTGATCAGAGATGCAGCCAAGAGGCCCATGATCACTCTGGATGAACTGCAGAGATCTACAGCTGAGGTGGGAGACTCTGTCCATAGGACAACAATCAGTCGTATACTGCACAAATCTGGCCTTTATGGAAGAGTGGCAAGAAGAAAGACATTTCTTAAAGATATCCATAAAAAGTGTCGTTTAAAGTTTGCCACAAGCCACCTGGGAGACACACCAAACATGTGGAAGAAGGTTCTCTGGTCAGATTAAACCAAACTCGAACTTTTTAGCAACAATGCAAAACGTTATGTTTGGCATAAAAGCAACACAGCTCATCACCCTGAACACACCATCCCCACTGTCAAACATGGTGGTGGCAGCATCATGGTTTGGGCCTGCTTTTCTTCAGCAGGGACAGGGAAGATGGTTAAAATTGATGGGAAGATGGATGGAGCCAAATACAGGACCATTCTGGAAGAAAACCTGATGGAGTCTGCAAAAGACCTGAGACTGGGACGGAGACTTGTCTTCCAACAAGACAATAATCCAAAACATAAAGCAAAATCTACAATGGAATGGTTCACAAATAAACATATCCAGGTGTTAGAATGGCCAAGTCAAAGTCCAGACCTGAATCCAATCCAGAATCTGTGGAAAGAACTGGAAACTGCTGTTCACAAACGCTCTCCATCCAACCTCACTGAGCTCGAGCTGTTTTGCAAGGAGGAATGGGCAAAAATTTCAGTCTCTCGATGTGCAAAACTGATAGAGACATACCCCAAGCGACTTACAGCTGTAATCGCAGTAAAAGGTGGCGCTACAAAGTATTAACTTAAGGGGGCTGAATAATTTTGCACACCCAACTTTTCAGTTTTTTATTTGTTAAAAAGGTTTGAAATATCCAATAAATTTCGTTCCACTTCATAATTGTGTCCCACTTGTTGTTGATTCTTCAAAAAAAAAAAAAATTACAGTTTTATATCTTTATGTTTGAAGCCTGAAATGTGGCAAAAGGTCGCAAAGTTCATATGACGTCCAGTCAGGATTCTACAACCACTTTGACAACGTCAATATGTCATTGGCGGGCGGCAAGTGGTTAAGTGCCCATAAAGTCCATAAATGTTTTGAGTCTCTCAATCCTTACACATCTGCATAGGTAATTTTTTGGTAAAGGTGAACTATGCCACAAACAAACAAACAAACAAACTATATATTGCAACTTACCATTATATATTGTGTGAACCTACACTAAAGCGGACTTTCATTTGAAAGCAAAATTACTGCTAATCTGCCTCTCCTCCTCTAACATTTTGTAGGTTTTTGGTAGGCTCCCACTTCCGCCATTCTCGCCCAGTCGAGTATTATGGAATTCGGCCTCCCATTCCCCTTGCTTGCAACATCAGACATGTTACATGTCCCTGGAGGCTGCCAGACCAATCTCAAACAGCCCAGCGGGTGGGAAAAAAAAAGGGGGGGGGGGGGGGAGGAAGAAGGACTTGAATTTGTGGAATCCGTCACCACTGAGCTATTGAATTTCACAGTGGGGGAACGTACTTACTATCAGAAGACACTGACCAGTGCTGCTGGCTATAGTCTGCGGTGCTGATCAAGCAGGGAAAATTGACTTCTGTACAACTTTCCTGTCCATACATGGATCAAAATAAATTTGGTGCCTACTGAACTGGCCAAATTTCCATCTGTGAATGGCTGGCTTAACAGCACATGTGCAGTGGCGAGCCAGCTGTGAAACACCAGAAAGTCACAGCCAGCTCCCATAGCCAAGATGGTGGCATTGGGGATCCAAAGATTCAGCTCACATGAAGATAGTGCTGAACTCCTGGGATGGTGTCCAATAAAAGTCAGCGGCTAAAGTTTTCGTAGCTGCTGACTTTGATTTTGATTTTTTAAACTATTGCAGTTCCTTTTTACGTTCCAATAATTTTGACAGGAGTGAAAAGCCCCTATAATTTTTACAGTGACTATAAAGTGTTTCACAAGTCCTCTGACATACAGTGTAACTACAAGAACTGCGCAACAGCTCACAGTTCATGAGGTCATCAGGGTGACCATGACCCCAACTTCTCCTTATCGGTCAGCTGTACATATGCTGCACTGTCTCTGCTCTTTATCTGATCTTTCCTGTTCTGTTATCCTTGGTTAAAAATTGTCCATACATGGGTCAGTTTGTTTGTTCAGCCAGTGGGTTGAACGAAAATAACTGCACTGTGGATGCGGGGTACCTCCCTGTCGTTTCTGACCAAGGGACTCCTCTGACATTGAAAATTCAAATTTTATCAGTGTATTACAAATAATCTGGTTCACGAGAGGGCGATTAGATCAACTTTTTTAATGAATGGGAATGGCCATACATGGATCGAAACTTGGCCGGTTCAGCAAGAACTAAGGATGAGCTCCAGCGTGTTCGCGTAGTACACGTGCAGAGCCCGCCAGGAAGTCTGCACGGCGCTGCGGTAATCACAGCCAGGGAGACAATGTCCCGATGCTCGGCTGCAGAGATCGGGAAATGTCTCCCTGGTTGTGATTAGCGCAGCGCCGTGCAGACTTCCTGGCGGGCTCTGCACGTGTACTATGCGAACACGCTGGAGCTCATCCTTAGCAAGAACCAGACAATTTAGATCCATGTGTGGCCAGCTAAAGGCTTATAGCCACTGGAAGAGTAAAATGTTACCATAGAATGCATTAAAGAAAAAAAAATATTTGACTTCAGAACCACTTTTAAGTTTGCAGATCCGTAGACTTCTATGTATTGCATCACTGTCCCGATGGACAACTTACCAACTATTTTGTAAAATCTCAGTGGGAGACATGATATATACAGGCTACCTCTCTTCAGAAAATGCCATCTGCCTGGCAGTCTTGTTAGGTTTCCTATTTATTACTTTCTAAGAACTAAGAGACAGTCCACTGCCAGGCCATAGGGGAACGCCATATGTCAGGCGAGTGCAGGATCAGGTAAAGAAAAGTGATGCCTACATATGTTTGCTAGTAGGTGTCCCTCAATCCCATCTCAAAATGTTGGGTAGGGGTGCAACGGATCAAAAAAACTCACGGTTCGGATCGTTCCTCGGATCAGAGTCACGGATCGGATAATTTTTCGGATCAGCAAAAAAAAAAAAAAAAGAAGTCTAATAAGCATACGTTTTGTCTTTTTGTTTATTAACACTTTTAAAATTATTTTAAAGGGGTTGTAAAGTTAAAAAATGTTTCCCTAAATAGCTTCCTTTACCTTAGTGCAGTCCTCCTTCACTTACCTCATCCTTCCATTTTGCTTTTAAATGTCCTTATTTCTTCTGAGAAATCCTCACTTCCTGTTCTTCTGTCTGTAACTACACACCGTAATGCAAGGCTTTGTCCCTGGTGTGAAGAAAGCCTCTTGAGGGGGGAGGTGGCGAGCAGGAGTGTCAGGATGCCCACTAACACACAGCTTCTTTCTCTATCTGCAAAGTAGAGTGTCCTGACTTGCCTGCTCGCCCCCTCAAGAGACTTTCTCCACACCAGGGAGAAAGCCTTGCATTACTGTGTGTAGTTACACAGAAGAACAGGAAGTGAGGATTTCTCAGAAGAGATATCAGAAGTAATATATCCACATCACCCCCACTGTAATATATCCACATCTCCCCCACTGTATATAGGAAGTTTGTCTGCTTGCTTAGTCTTACCAGAATAGAACAACACAAGCAGGCAGACCCATCCGCCTGGATCCACGAGCAGTTGAGGCGGGTGATGATGACATCAGCGCGCCGCTCTAGGGGAGGGGAGCTCACCTAGGCCGCCACTGGGTGTACCAATAAGGCCCCCGCGCCAGGGCTAGGCTGAAGCCGTGGCCTTTCCTATGCTTGAGGCAGCGGGGCTCAATCCGCGGATCGCGTGGTGTGCCGATCCGAACATGTTGACCCATTCGGATCCCAGATCAATGACGATCCGTTGCACCACCAATGTTGGGAGGTATGAATTTCAGTATTAAAAATTATGATTTTTAATTATTTATTTTAAAAACAAAAGAT
The DNA here is from genome assembly GCF_905171775.1 of Rana temporaria. NCBI lineage: Eukaryota > Metazoa > Chordata > Amphibia > Anura > Ranidae > Rana > Rana temporaria. The sequence goes on from NC_053493.1 coordinate 329,788,028, forward strand.
CTAAAACTGATCAGAACAAATGCTTAGTTCTTGATATTCATGAAATAGCCTGGAAACCTGGTTATTAAAAAAAAAAATGTCAGGTTGCTTGAAACTATATAATATGGTTAACCACTTCCGGACCGTCGCACGACTATATACGTCGGCACTTTGAAGAGGGATATCTCTGTTATGGCATCAGCTAGCTGCCATAACTCAGATATCCTCGTCTTCAGGCGGTGGATCGGTTTACGATAATGGTGGTCTTTGTGGCGAATTCGCCGAAGGTTCATAGTTATCGGCAGCGGGAGAGGGCCCCCCTCCTGCATCCTCCGCCACTTACCAGAGGCGATCGGGTCCTCTCTGTGGCTGGGTATGGAGACGAGTGAGGGGGAAGATGGCCCCCCACTATCTCCATACCATAGCAGGGCGGAAGCGTTGTCAAAACGTCACTTCTGCCCATAGCTCTAAAAAAAAGGGACATTTTTTTTTTTTTATTATTATTATTATTGCATTTTAGTGTAAATATGAGTTTTTTTTTGACCCCAGATCTCATATTTAAGAGGACCTGACACGTTTTTTTCTATTACAAGGGATGTTTACATTCCTTGTAATAGAAATAAAGTGACCCAAAAAAAAAAAAAAAAACCAGTGTCAAAATAAAATAAATAAATAAATAAGAGCTTGTGTGCAGAAGCGAACGCATACGTGAGCAGCGCCCGCAAAAAAACACATGTGAGGTATCGCAGCGATCGTTAGAGCGAGAGCAATAATTCTAGGCCTAGACCTCCTCTAACTCAAAACATGTAACCTATAGAATTTTTTAAACGACACCTATGGAGATTTTTAAGGGTAAAAGTTTGTTGCCATTCCACGAGCGGGCGCAATTTTGAAGCGTGACATGTTGGGTATCAATTTACTCAATGTAACATTATCTTTCACAAAATTTTTATATATATATATATATATATATATATATATATATATATATATATATATATATATATATATATATATATACACACACACACACACACATACACACACAAAAATATATATATATAAAGATTATATATATATATATATATATATATATATATATATATAATCTTATTTATTTAAAATACGGTGTGACAAAGTATTGCAATGACCGCCATTTTATTATCTAGGGTGTTAGAAAAAAAAAAAAAAGTATAATGTTTGGGGATTTTAAGTAATTTTCTAGCAAAAAAAAAAAATAGTTTAACTTGTAAACAACATATCTGAAAAAGAGGCTCGGTCCCTAAGTGGTTAATATCTGCACAGTGTTGAAACTGAAAGTGAAGAAATATGACAGTTGCCTAAATGTGTCCGGACAGCTGAGGAGATGCCGTGATTTCCTACCACTTCCCCTAATGACAGCTCAGGGGTGTATGATGCAACTCATATACTATGGAAATCCTAAGCCGCTTCCTGACAGCAATACTGGTTTTTATAGCCACATGACACATGACACTTGAATGAATTTTCTTCTGAAATCTTTAAAGCTGAACTCCAGGCAAACTGTTAAAGCAGAACTATGCTGCATATGAGCACCACAAACCAAAAACAAAACTTAATTTATTTTTATCATTCAACGCAAACTTACCCATCCATCCATGTCTGTGCCGTATTATGCTGAGAAATCACTTTGAAAAACAAAACACAAAACCACCCACTAGCATTTCTGGTTGCAACCATTTTAAGTAAGGTCAGATGATTCATGTAGCATTTACTTCCTGGAATCCATCTGCCCTTAGTTCAGGCATGCAGAGGAAGGTGCGTTTATCTGAGAAAAATCACACTTGCAGACCGTACGTCCGTTTTTCATCCATCGCTGACATCCGATCTCATCGGTTTCCGCTATGCTCCGTTTCTGCAGATGGAGGAAAATCTTATTTTTCCATTCGTCTGCGGATCGGATGAACACGGACAGACGGTCCATGTTCTTCCGATCCTGCCATAAAGGAGAGCAGAGATCTGACAGGGCGGTCCCTGTAGTTTGTGCACGGACCGCCCTGTCATCTGCCGGCTCAGCACGGGATCAACGGAGCGATCCCCGCTGAGCAAGCGGATGTATAAGGAACAGATCCTCACGGGATCCGTGCGTGTGAAAGGGCCTTAGGCATGTCCGGGGAGGGGCCTGTCAGAGCACCGCTGATTCCTATGGAGAGATCGGACAGCAACAGCATGTCTGTTTTCATCAGATCTCATCCGATCCGCTAATACAGAAAAGCGGACGTAACGCCATAGAATAAAGTGGGGGTTGGTGCTGCGCTATTTCCAATGAATATAATGCCACTGAGGCTGATGTACATAAGTAGTGCAAACTTAGCTAATACAGAAAAGCTCATATATAGAAGTGAAAGAGAACATACATGCTAATCAAATAAATATGAACTAGAGACGGTAATTAGGGCAGTAAAGTGTATTATGGTGGCAGGCTATTATTATAATACAGTACAGGATTTATATAGCGCCAACAGTTTGCGCAGCGCTTTACAACATCAGGGCAGTATAGGGTATTATAGAGGCAGGTTAGAACAGTAAAGGGTATTATGGTGGCAGGCTAGGGAAGTATAGGGGCAGGCTAGGTTATTATGGTGGCAGGCTAGGGCTGTATAAGGCATTATGGTGGCAGGCTTGGGCTGTATGAGGCATTATGTTGGCAGGCTAGGGCTGTATAAAGCATTATGGTGGCAGGCTAGGGCTGTATAAGGCATTATGGTGGCAGGCTAGGGCTGTATAAGGCATTATGTTGGCAGGCTAGGGCTGTATAAGGCATTATGGTGGCAGGCTAGGGCTGTACAAGGCATTATGGTGGCAGGCTAGGGCTGTATAAGGCATTATGGTGGCAGGCTAGGGCTGTATAAGGCATTATGGTGGCAGGCTAGGGCTGTATAAGGCATTATGGTGGCAGGCTAGGGCTGTAGAATGCATTATAGTGGCAGGCTAGGGCTGTAGAAGGCATTATGGTGGCAGGCTAGGGCTGTAGAAGGCATTATGGTGGCAGGCTAGGGCTGTAGAAGGCATTATGGTGGCAGGCTAGGGCTGTAGAAGGCATTATGGTGGCAGGCTAGGGCTGTAGAAGGCATCACGTTGGCAGGCTAGGGCTGTAGAAGGCATCATGGTGGCAGGCTAGGGCTGTAAAGGGCATCATGGTGGCAGGCTAGGGCTGTGTACAGTGACGACGTGCTTACTTACAGCATAGCTGCAGATGCAGACACTTGTGGCTCCTGTGTGCTCTCCTCTTTCTCCTCCAGGATCAGCCAGTGAACGAGTCTTTGCCCAACAACTCCAGCTGCCTCGGGACTCAGAAGACATTGAAGAATGTCGAGGCACAGCCTGCCTGATTGGATGAATAGGGGAGACAGGCGGCCACCCTCCCCCATACCGCTGGGCCCCCCGCCGACCCGATGCACTTCTGATGCTTACAAAGCTGGGTTAGCTCCGGTGGCGCCCGCTCATTTTAACGGCCCTGCTGCGATCTCCTCTCACACTGCACATCCCCTGGACTGACACCCCCTCTAATGTGCGGCACCCAGGGTGGACCACCCCCCCCCCTCTTGGTACGCTGCCAATAGTTGTCCTGTGGACAGATTCCCCTACCTGAGCTGTGGATCTCTGGAGCTCCTCCAGAGTTACCATGGGCCTCTTGGTTGCTTCTCTGATTAATGTTCTCCTTGCCCGGCCTGCCATACTCTTCCCATTTTGGGATGTATTGAACAGTGCTCTGAGATGTTCAAAGCTTAGGATATTTTTATTTATTTTTTATAATCTAACCCTGACCAATGCATGCCACACTTTTCACATATTTGTAAAAAAAAAAAAAAAAATGATATTGAAAACCATTTATCATTTTCCTTCTACTTCACAATTATATGTCACTTTGTTGGTCTATCACATAAAATCCCAATAAAAAACATTTATGTTTTTGGTTGAAACATGACAAAAATGTGTAAAATGTCAAGTGGTAGGAATACTTTTTCAAGGCACTGTAAAATTTAATTAATGATTTAAAATACTTAAAATTACATTCACGCGTGTGTACAAAAACATTTTTTACAACTTTAATGGCTACCTTTCACACAAGCAGCTTTCTGAATGATCGGAGATATAGTGATGACATTTGTAGCGATAGGCTGGCATTATAAGATATTACAGAAGATCACATTTCTGCCTGTTCTACATATAAATTACTGTATTTGTTACAATTTTACTTTATGTCATAAGGCAGTAGTTCCAAAACATCTGGGGTGCCAAGGTTCGCCATCACTGTCAGAAGGTGTTCCTGGCAGGTTTTATATATTATTCCCTACAATGTTAACTTGCATCCAGGCTATGGATATTCAAATAGTTTATATTATTCTTAAAGGGGAGTTCCACCCACAATTTCACTTGTTAAATATAAATACCCCTGTAATACACAAGCTTAATGTATTCTAGTAAAGTTAGTCTGTAAACTAAGGTCCGTTTTGTTAGGTTGTTACAGCATTTAAATAGTTTATAATCTAGAAATAGACCGTGGCCATCTTAAGTGTGGGCATCATGAAGCCAGACTGTATGACTTCCTGGATTTCAGCTTTGCATATCTCGCACATGCTCAGTGCACAAGCAATGTAATAGGTTTCAGTCAGGTTTGCAAGGACTACTGGGAAACATGATGCCTATCCCAGAAACCCTTGCAAATAGCCTAGGCAAATAAGGAGGAGGAAGTAATGAAGGACTACAAAATAAAGGTATTTACAAGCAACAAATTAAATACAAATTGTCCATTCTGAACACTATGAGATAAGAGCATGCAGCACAGACAAACATAAAAAAATGGGTGGAACTCCACTTTAAGGCCTTATTTACACAGGTGTACTTAAAGTGTAAACCTGTTACTTACCTGCTCTGTGCAATGTTTTTACACAGGAGCAGCCCAGATCCTACTCTGCTTGAGTCCCCTGCCAGAGCTCCTGGCTCCTCCCTTCCCCTATGAGTGCCCACCATAGCAAGCCTCTTGGTCTGGGGACACTCGTGTGGCCTTGCTTCTGAGCCGCACTCTGTGTCTCCACCCTCCCCCTTGCTCCCTCCTCACTGGCCGTGATTGGCAGCAGTGGTTGCCAATGCTGTCTCTAAGCTTATGAGGAGGGACAGAGTGAAGGGAACCCCTACTCTGGTGCACATAACTGAATCAAAATCGGCCTCAGAAATATACAGGGGGTCCCCGACTTACGAACGCCTGACTTACGAACAACTCCTACTTACGAACGGGACGTATCTGCCATTCTGCGCATGTGCAGCCATTTTCGACGGCGGGCACAATCGACGGAACATCAGAAAACTATGTATATCCCATTCTGCACATGCACGGCCATTTGACGGAACATCGGAAAATTACGTAATTGCCATTCTGTGCATGCGGTTTTCGACTTACGAACATTTTCGACTTAACAAACCTAAAAGTCCCTAACTTGTTCGTAAGTCGGGGACCCCCTGTATAAGTATAAGGAGGTGTTCCTGGCTGCATTCAGAAGATTTGCAGAGAATGCATTAAGGTAAAGCCTTCAGTCTTTACAACCACTTTAAGTGCACTCCCGTGTGAGGGCAGTGCTTGCCCCCATGAGGATATACAGGTGTTCGATGGATCCCCATGCAGTTGCACTCATGTGTCAGTGTAGCCAATGCATCCCAATAAACACGAATGGAGCTGCCTGCATAGGGAAGCACGGAACACCTGTGCATCCCCAAGTGGGCAAACACCGCCCTCAGACGGGCATACACTTACAGAGGATCTTCACCCTAGTGTAGCAGAGCAAAAGTCGGGAAAAGTCCTGTTCGGGGGTTTACACATCTCCCAGGCTCCTCTCATATACGTTTAGAAATCTCTGATCCCCAGTCCAGTTTGGGTCTTGATCCTCACCCCTGGGTCAATTTATACTCACCCGAGACAGACAGACAGACAGAGCTCTCATACCTGGGGAATGGACAAGGCCTGTCAGAACTGCTGAGGTTGGTAAAAAAGCAAACAAGTTGTGTATACAAGCCCTGACAAGAAGTAGGCTTGTTCAGCCTTAGAGAAAGGGCTGCATTTGTATAGTTAGCGCCCGATACGGCTAGGGTTTAGTTTTTGGACTTTTTGCCTTATTCATTTTCTGGAACTTTGTACAGCACTTGTAAAAAAAAAAAAAAGTAACTAGCACCAATAAACACTGCACTGTTTAGACACTTCCTTACTGAACTGGTATCCCGCAGGTAATGCCTGCAGGTTTGCTCACCCCACATATATGTGCCCACTTTGCCACCCCCCCCCAAAAAAAAAAAAGTAACGCGCCAAAAGTTGTAGAGGAAGAGGCAGAAAAGCAGAACTTCCCCTTCCCCTTTGGGTAGATCAGGCCTTAAAAATCAGTAAGCGTACTATAAAACAAGCTCTCACTGTCTTCCGTTACTGTGAAACAATTCATCCTCAAAATTCACTGCAGAATCACGGAGGTCGCCCTGCGCCCCTACCAGCCTTCCAATCCCTAATGCCTCGTATACATGATCAGTTTTCCTGACAGGAAAAGTGCGATGTGAAGTTTTTGTTAGGAAAAATACGACCGTGTGTATGCTCCATCACACTTTTTCTGTCAGTTTTCCTGCCAAGAAAATATTAAGAGCAGGATCTCAATTTTTGTGACAGGAAAAAATCCTATCGTAAATCGCGCTCGTCTGTATGCAATTACGACGCGCAAAAAAAACGAGCATGTTCAGAATCAAGCAGAAGAGCCGAACTGCCTATTGAACTTCATTGATCTCGGCTGCTCGTACGTCACCGCGTTCTTGATGTTTGGAATTTCAGCCAAGATTTGAGTGACCGTGTGTATGAAAGACAAATTTCAACTGTTTTCCTGTCGGAAAAACTGATTGTGTGTATGAGGCATAATGGTCTACAGCTCTTCCAGTTTTTCAAAAAGCCCCCAATTTTACCTGCAGCATCTCATACTGTACGTTTCTTAGGCCTCGTTTAGACTTGCGCTCAACCATGCATTTTTGTCACTCACCAACCGATGGCTGTGGGGGGGGGTTGGTTCATTCTTTTCAAAAGTTGCACCTAAATCGCATATAATATTCATGCAACTTTTGAGGGTTTACATTGAGGTCCATGGACCCCAAGTTGCATAAAAGTGAGACCACAATAGTGCAGGAACTACTTTGAAGTCGCTGCCACTTGAAGTTGCACAGATATGAACAGTTATCATAGGGAAACATGTGGGAGTGACTTGTCATGTGACTTTAAAGTCCAAAGTCACATGACAAGTCGTATAAGTGTGAATGGAGCCTAAATCCACCCTTCTGATTCTGCAGGGATAGTGTGGCATGCTGGCAGTCAGTGAACATTGTGCACAGAATGACCCAAATACTTTTCCCCCACTGACTGCCATACGCTGGAACCGACAAATCACAGTTTAGAGGTTACAACATCTGAATTTCTGTCCAAATAAAAGCACAAAGGAATGTCAATACCACATGATGTTCCATTAATAGTGGGATCATTATTGTAAAAGTGATTCAGGAACCAAAACCGCATTTTACAAAATACGCTGCCTTGTTTTTGGCAATCTCAGTATTCTACGCTGTAACGAGGTGTAAGATTACACATCACATGCCGTCTCTGGTTTCACAGTCCTTGTGTGTAATGTATTATACAGAATTCTATACCAAGGAGTCATGTGCTTTGGTCTCATTCCGAAAAAAAAAAAGTCCATAGCAAATTTGCCTTACTATTGCCAAGCACTCCGCAGGCCCTGCGCCTGGAAGGGTATACAGAAAACTAAATACGCAGCATATTGCTGATTGAACCATGTCTGAAGTAGAATCTTATGGGTGCCAATCCAGATCTTTTAAAAGGATTTCCCGAATTGGTGAGTAAAACGTGCCCCGCGAGCTTAAAGGGGTTGTAAAGACAAAAATATTTTCCTCTTAAATTAAAGTCTGACAGTAGCTGATAAAGTAAAAAGTATTGTTTTGCATTATAACTAGTTTGATGCCTGTTGAAATCGAGCTGTTTTTTTCACCTCTGTCACTCCAGAATCGTTATTCTCACTGACTTCCTGGTTTGCGGTGCACATTCATTCTTGCTACATCACGGCCTAATGGGAACTACAGTTCCCATTGGGCATAGCCTCCATGCCTGTGAGGGATAAGAGAGCATCTTCACGCAGGGCTGTAGTCATAGGGAGGGGGTGAGCACATTCTGCTTTCCACCATGCAAAACTGCTCAGATGCTGGTGGAAAGCTAGAAGAGGAGAGACAGGAAATGGCATTTTCAAACCTGGATTACTGTATTTTGGAGGTCAAACGGAAAAACGAGGTAAGTGATATTTAAATGCTCTAGCTTACAGCAATCAATTGATCTAATAAAAAACAAACCTTTAGTGTTCATTTAATTTAAAAACCATTGCACAGTATGTATGGGTCATAATTTAATAGGCATGGCCACCATTACAATAAAGTCTGAAAGTGCTCAAAAGAGAGACATCTTCTCAGTCACTAGGTAGATAATACTGACAGTGACAGATCAACAAAAAGGGTAACCTATAGTGGAACAAGCATCCCCCGGTCCTCCAAGCGGGCATAATAATCTCACTGCTTAACCTCCGCCCTATGTGTTTCGTCCTATGGGACGTCTTTCTCCATAGACCCTAGGAAACATGTAGGAAGGAACTTAAGTGGTGACACCATGACAACCACTTGGAGGACTGGCAAATGCTTGTTCCATTCTTGTGTTTTATTTCTGCTTGTGAGTGCATGCCATTTTTTTCTTTTATAAATTCAGTTTGGAATGTATTTCACTATATGGATTCTCTTTGTTTTTCTTTATGTGAGAGAGGAATTGCGCGGTATAAGAGCCAGAGCCATCCTTTATCAAAAACTTGAGCAGTGCTTCCTGGAAGTATTGTGTACAACGCTATTAGTGCAACTGGGGATTAAATGTTGATGTCATCTATTCATTTGGGATTTGTCCCTCAAGCATTGTCAGTCCTCTTATATTGTTGTTTGTAGCATTGTTTATGACACAACACATGTTTTTAGTTTACTTGCATAGGAGATGCTGTCTGTCTAACTTGGCATCTAAAAGTGCAAAGCATTACGCCCCCAGAAATATGTACTCATGCAACTAGTATCATGTACAACAACCTTTCAGTTTTTTTTACTGACCCCTGACCGCTCATATAAAGTGAGCTTAAAGTGTTACTAAATCCACAAAAATAAAATCAGTCTGTATATGCAGTAAAGCAGGTTTGTTATACTCACTATGGAACCCAAGGGGTTAACCCTCTGCATTGTGTTAAAAAAGGCTGTGTGAGCCTTTCCTCTCTGATCCTCTCCTTCTTTTACTGTCCCTAATCCATCTGCTGATAGAACAGAGCCTTGCTAGAGAGTTTTTTATTTTTGGAGATTGCATGTGATCAGCAGAGGGCCAATCAGCAGTGTCCAGACAGAGGGTCAAGGGTCATGCAGCCTCATAGGACAATCAGAGGAGAATGAAAACTCCTCCTACAAGCTTTAATGAGTGCTCGACCGGACACTGATAGTCACAAGACTGCTTTATACTGCTGACAAGAAAAGGTATTTAGCAGCATATATTTACTAAAATAATAGATTTTTTTACTGTTATGTGTACTGTGGGAGACCAGATATAGTGATTGCAAGGTCCTGAGTTTAGAAACACTTTAAAAGGAGAAGTTTGCGGTGCTTTAAAAAACAAGCACACATACTTACCTCCAGGCTGCAGCATCGATCTTATGCTTCAGCTGCCCCCCACCACCTTTAAGAACTAAACAATCACATGACACAGATAGCCCAGTTCTTGGTATTCTCTAAGAAGAGAGCTGTGACTGTCAGTCACCACTCTCCTTTTCTGCCCCACCACTGGAATTCTGGGTTTGAGAGGCAACAGGAGTGACTGGCTTTGGCTCTAAACCGCGTGCCAAGAGCCAGAGCCAGCTGGGTGTATCCTGACAATATGGTTGGGATCCATCTAGAGCCCTGAAGCGACTGTGTCATCGGCCAACAATATGCTTTAACCATACTTCTCTAGATGAGCCTATTCAGACTATGATGTACATAAAAAAAAAATATATATAAAAATGCATCTCATTTGACCTGCGATAACGAGTTTGTGTTTTTTGGCTTCGTTGTGTTTTTTGGCTTTGTTTTTTTTTTTTTTAAGGAATATTTCCTGGTCCTGCTGTGGGTGAAAATTGTGGTGCAGGGTGTTATGGACTGGCCATAGATTGAATGAAATTTGTCCGGTTCAGCAGGGACCAGCTGCATTTCGACTCACCTATGGCTGTTCCTGTACGAGAGAGTCCTGCTGTCAGCATACAGTGATACATTAGAGTGAATTCCTCCATCCACCTTGTATGTGTGGATAAAAGGAACCCGTTTATTCTTTTATTGATCAGCCGCTGGCTAACCTGAAAAAAAAAAGTACCATCTATGGCCAGCCTAAAAGAGCCCTTTTTTTTTAGCAAATTTATGTTACACTTAAACTTAACTGCAAACGAAGCCCTTGCCGTCACCACTGGAGGCCGCATCCACCTTTGCCCGTCTTCTTTCTGGGTCCGCAGACTCCGGCTGTGTGACTGGCCGGAGCCGTGTGATGTGCGTGGGAGCTGGCCATCACGGCACAGGGTTCTGAAGAAACAGCACATTGCTTCAGAGCACATGTGCCAATGACGTAATTGGCTGCATATACAGTAAATATCTACTTAAAGGGTCACTAAAGGAAAAAAATTTTTTAGCTGAAATGACTGTTTACAGGGCACAGAGACATAATAGTTAACTGATTCCCTTTAAAAATGATTAAAAATAGATAAAAAAACAATCATATAATGTGCCTGCAGTGTAGTTTCGTTTTTGCTGTTGTTTCCTGGTTCTCTGATGTACAGAGAGCCACTAGAGGGCAGTCAGCCAATAGAGAGCAGTGATACTTTGTCTAAAACTCCTCAGCACCAATCCAGTTTCGTTTTACACACAGCTCCTTGATTAGTGACCACCGTGAGAAATCTCCCAGTACTGTGGTTATCAGGAAACAGGCAACCAGGAAGTGTCCAGAACAGAGAGGATTTACAGCAACATCAGAGCAAAAACTAACCATGAGCACATGAAACCAGGACTGCAGCAAGGTAAAGGAAGCTATTTAGCTAAAAAAAAAATTCCTTTAGTGACCCTTTAACTGCGCACATTTAGGAGATATTTACACTACCTATAACAGTGATGGAGAACATTGGCACCCCAGATGTTTTGGAACTACATTTCCCATGATGCTCCACTACACTGCAAAGTGCATGAGCATCATGGGAAATGTAGTTCCAAAACATCTTGAGTGCCAAGGTTCGCCATCACTGACCTATAGGTAAGCCTTATTATATGCTTACCTATAAGGTACAAACAATACATGGAAGTTTACTTCCTCTTTAAAACTTCTTTGCACCGACTGCACACACACACATAAGCGGCATCAGTCACTGGAAGCCAACCACTGGATTTCCTTCTGAATGAATGAAGAAATGAAGAGAAAGATACATAGTATCTTGATCTTCTTCCGGAAAGGGAATTGTAAACAAACCAATTGTTTTTAGAGGAAAAAACAAACAAACACACACACACACACACACACACACACACACACAACAAACAAACAAAAAAAAGGGATTGGCATCAGTTTTAAGCAGGATAAAAAAAATTGACCCTGCATTCAGCCACTGACGTTAGCGGCAATAGAAAAAAGCAAGGAGCGCCAGACTAAGTGCAGCATTACAGTGACTATGGACCCTCGTATGCTTATGTGCCCATTTGTGCCTTTGCCCTGTGAGTAGCCATTTGGCGGTTTGTATTGTCATAATAAATTATACTGTAATACTGCACTTAGTCTGGCGCTCCTTGCTTTTCTGTATCGTGTCGTTCAGAGCTTGCTTTTGCTTTTATGGTAGCTGCCGTCAGTGCATACTCTCATAGACTGGGCCATCTGCCCTATATATTATTAGCGGTGCACCGAAATGGAAATTTCAGAACCGAAACAAAACCGAAATAAAAATAAAATAAAAAATGTCAGGCTGAAACCAAAACCGAAAATGACTTTTCTTTTTTTTATAATTGTATGTTAAAACACCACCCCCACAATCACCTCCTGCCCCCACCACCATCACCTCCTGCCAGCTCTTGCCGCCATCACCTCCTGCTCCCACCACCACCTCCTGCCAGCTCTTGCCGCCATCACCTCCTGCTCTCACCACCCCCTCCTGCACCCACCACCCCCTGCCACAATCGGCTCTTGCCACCATCACCTCCTGCCCCACCACCTCCTGCCATGGTGCCACCATTACCTTTTCCACTATCACCTCATGACCCCACCACCTCCTGCCAACATCCAGCTTCATTATTACCTTAAAGCTGGACATGGCTGTGCTGTGCTATGACGGCTCCGTCCTCCGCCTATGGCGAGTGCACTGCACGAGCCAACGAGTGTCACTGCCAAAGTGTCCCTCCTGAGTCCTCCTGACTCGATCGGCTATTCAAAAATGGCGCCGAGTGGCACCATTAAATAACTGCGCACTCGCCGCCTGGCCCGAGCGGATACGAGCTTTCCCGAAGCCCGCCGGGCTCGGAAAAGCTCATATCCGCTCGGCTAATGTGCAGTTACGTAATGGCGCCACTTTTTAATAGCCGATCGAGTCAGGAGGACTCAGGAGGGACACTTTGGCAGTGACACTCGTTGGCTCGTGCAGTGCACTCGGACGGAGCCGTGACAGCCCAGCGGCCATCTTTGTTACAGGCACCCGATGCCCATTATCGGCAATTTTTAAGCTGTTGTTTCGGGCATTTTGCTAAAACAGCTGTTTTCGGCCGATATGTATCGGCACCGATATATCGGTGCATCCCTATTTATTATATTGGACTCATTATTTATAGAGAGTATGCCCGATCGATCTTTGCGCCACCCTACCTGTTCCCTACTGACATCAGCCGCGCATGTGCTCTGAAGGTCCGGCGTACCGTGATGGAACTTCAAAGCTTCTTGCCGGAAACCGAGGGCTCCTGCACAGATGCACATGAGTGACTTGCAGCGCCGGAGCCCGCGATCCTAAAAGAAAGGACGGGAGATGCTAGCCCTCTCCACGGTGACCAGGCGCTGCTGAGAGGGCTTCATAATGTGCTAGTATGCCACGCATACTAGCACATTATGCCTTTATCTTACAGGTTTTTTATCAGCAGGTTTACAACCACTTTAAAGCAATTGAGTCCTATTAAAATACAACCATCAGGACCCCCCTATAAAATATACAACCCCTGGGACATCGGTACAGAACATTGTGTCCTGATCCTCAGCCGGTCTTATCACAACTCTCACCTCTTCATAAGAGTTCACTGACTAAAGGTCCCCAGATTGTAATCTCATCATGTATGACGGGGAGATCAGAGACAGCCAACTCCACCAATACACAATAATGGGGTGTGTGTAGTATATAGGTGGGTGCAGGGTTAGCAGACCTGTAGATTGCAGTACAGAAGATTCATACACAGAGTGGCTGTGATCAGATGTACACACAATCCACCCTGAGCACACAGTATACCGATTACAGCACAGTATACACACACACACACACAACACAGTATACACACAACACAGCACACACAACACAGTATACACACACAATATACAGACAGTACACACACATGACAGTGCACAGTATACAAACATGACAGTACACAGCACAGACACACACACATGACAGTACACACAGTATACACACATGACAGTACACACAGTATACACACATGACAGTGCACAGTATACACACACATGACAGTGCACAGTATACACACACATGACAGTGCACAGTATACACAGGACACATTGGACTCCCAGCATACCTTGTACGCCAGCTCTATACAGAAGTCCCGGGCTCGGAGGAAGCGGATCAGGAACTCATCGGACAGTCCCTTGGACGAATGACCGCCGTCCTCCTCCACTCTGTTTCTCAGCAGCCCGAGGGCTTCTATCACCACCGCACTCCGCTCCGGGAGCGAGTTCAGCTCCGGGTTTCCCTTCACAAAGTCCTCCAGATCTTCCGACATCTTCCAGCACAACACTGACAACTCCACTGAAATATTTCTCCGCCTGCAGGGTGTGAGTCGAGAGCCAGTGTGTAGGCGGGGCCTGACAACATGTGTAGCGCCAAGGACACGCCTCCTCCGTACACACCAATAGTGCTATATGTGCGGAGGGAGGACTTGTATTAGGGTTGGTGATGTGATTATATAACATCTCTATAACCCAACTCCAGGAAAACTTTTATATTTAAAGAGGAACTTCAGTCTGCTCACATCATAATAAAAACATCTTTGGCATTCTGAAGCTTCCCTCCAACTAGGGGTGCACCGAAATGGAAATTTCAGAAAAAAAAATTAACTCGAAACCGATAACGAAAATTACTTTTCTTTCCACCTATTTCAATTTTTTTTTAATTAATTGTATGTATTACATGAGACATTTTAACTATTTTGTTAAAAAGACAGCAGCACAGTGTTAAGGCAGTTTGTAAGCGTCAATCAAAAATTAGCAAAATATCTGATGGGCACAGTGGCGACGACGTGTGTTGGCACAGTGGTGACGTGTGTTGGCACAGTGGCTGCATGTGATGGTCACAGTGGCTGCGTTTGATGGGCACAGTGGCGACGTGTGTTGGCACAGTGGCTGCATGTGATGGCACAGTGGCTGCGTTTGATGGGCACAGTGGCGACGTGTGATGGCACAGTGGCTGCATGTGATGGCACAGTGGCTGCATTTGATGGGCACAGTGGCTGCGTTTGATGGGCACAGTGGCTGCGTTTGATGGCACAGTGACTGCGTTTGATGGTCACAGTGGCTGCGTTTGATGGTCACAGTGGCTGCGTTTGATGGGCACAGTGGCTGCATGTGATGGCACAGTGAGGCTGCAATTGATGTTTTTTTTGGTAGTCAGAGAAGGCAAGCATGGCTCAATAACACACAAATGTTTAAACGTTTGTCTGTTATTGAGCCATGCTTGCCTTCTCTGACTACCAAAAAAAACATCAATTGCAGCCTCACTGTGCCACTGTGAAAAAAAAAACACAATAAGTGTATATCGATTGGTTTGCGCAAAATTTATAGCGTTTACAAAATATGGGATAGTTTTATGGCATTTTTATTAATATTTTTTTTTTACTACTAATGGCGGCGATCGGCAATTTTTTTCGTGACTGCGACATTATGGCAGACACATCGGACACTTTTGACACCATTGTCATTTTCACAGCGAAAAGTGCTATAAAAGTGCACTGATTACTGTGAAAATGACAATGGCAGTGAAGGGGTTAACCACTAGGTGGCGCTAAGGGGTTAAGTGTGCCCTAAGGGAGTGATTCTTACTGTAGGGGGGTGTGGCTGTAGGCGTGACGTCACTGATCGTTGTTCCCTATATCAGGGAACAGACGATCAGTGTCACTGCCACAGAGAAGAACAGGGAAGGTGTGTTTACGCACACCTCTCCCTGTTCTTCAGCTCCTGTGACCGATTGCGGTGGGGTCCCGTGGGCGCGGTCACGGAGCTTCGGACCGGGTCGCGCACGACCCACGGCTGGGCTCTCAAAGGCAACGTACAGGTACGTGCCTGTGCCCAGCCGTGCCATTCTGCCGACGTAAATGTGCAGGAGGCGGTCCTTAAGTGGTTAAACTTCCCTCATTTAGGGCCGGTTCACACTGCTGCGATGTCAGAGTTCGGATGTGATTTGCACCGTACTGCAGTGCAAATCACATGCGATCTCTGTGCGATGCGATTTCAGCCATACAAATCATATGTCTGAATTCGCATCAAACTCGCACAGGACCCTCCCAGCAGTTTGCATAGGGCAGTGTGAACTGCCGCCGAGAAACATGCAATGCGGGAACCTGCAGCAGATTCGCAGCGTTCCCGCATCGCAGCATTCATTGTGAACCGGCCCTAACAGATGAAGTTCATCCCTTTGATCTAAGAAGGAAGAGTTACAATGTTTCTAGTTATCTAGCAGCTCAGACAAAGTTGTTAAAACTTGACAGACTGCCCGTTTTTTTCTTTTGACAGCTGAGTGAGCAGAGAACTCTCTACACTTGTTATATGAATGAATCAGGAAATTCTGCATAGAGATCGTGAGAGGGGTTGGATCAAGATCACATTTTTTTTAACGATTAATTGTGCAGCTCTAATGTGAATGCAGCCTATTGATTATCTCCTTACAATGACATCTGAAAGTGGGCGGGACATATTAGGTAGCAAGTAAACATGTTGTCCCTGAAGTTGATGTGTTGAAAGCAGAAAAAATGTACCAGTCAGTTTGGTGTGTATGGGGCTGGGTATCTGCAGACTGATCACGGTTCCCATGCTGAAACTGTATTCACAGCCAAAAAGGCCTACAATGGGCACATGAGCATCAGAACTGGACCACAGTGCAATGGAAGAAGATGGCCTGGTCTGATGAATCATATTTTCTTTTACATCATGTGAATGGCCAGGTGTGTGTGTGTGTCACTTACCTGCATCACCAGGACAAAGGGTGGGCGGAAGGGACACGTGTCCTGGGCGCTGTGGTGAGGGGGCACGCAGGGAGCTTCTGCCACTTGCCAGCCTGACAGGAGAGACTATCATTTTCTGTTATAATGTTACTATAGATGTGCGGATTTCCCAACATTGCCTTTCCAGCCACTCCAACGTTGCCTTATCTCTCCTTCTAATGCCGCGTATACACGACCATTTTTTCATGATGATTGATTTCTCGTCGAGAAAACTGCTATGGAGCATACACACGACCGGTTTTCACGACCAAACTACCTGCAAAAAAATTTGAACCTGCTCTATTTTTTCTCGTCGTTTTTCCTGTCGTTCTTTTTCTGGTCGTGAAAACTGCTCGTGTGTATGCTTTTACCGAGGGGGAAAAAAACGTGCATGCTCAGAATCAAGTGTGAGATGGGAGTGCTTGTTCTAGTAAAACTAGCGTTTTCGTAATGGAGATAGCACATTCGTCACGCTGTAGCGGACTGAAAAGCATGAAGACTGAAAAGCGCTAATCGTCTCTTACCAAACTTTTACTAACACGAGGATCAGCAAAAGCAGCCCCAAGAGTGGCGCCATCCGAATGAAACTTCCCCTTTATAGTGCCGTCGTATGCGTTGTACGTCACCGCGCTTTGCTCAAGCGTTTTTTTTTTCATGAACATGTGTATGCAAGGCAGGCTTGAGAGGAACCACGACAAATCACATCAAGAAAAACTTCATTTTTTTGCATGACAGGAAAAACGGTTGTGCGTACGCGGCATTACTACAACTATAAGACCCCTTTCACACTGAGGAGTTTTTAAAGCAGTAGAGCGCTAAAAATAGCGCTGCTATACCACCTGAAAAACTCCTGCACTGCCTACTCAATGTGAAAGCCCGAGGGCTTTCACACTGAGGCGATGCGCTGGCGGGAGAGAAAAAAATCTCCTGCCAGCAGCATCTTTGGAGCGGTGAGAGGAACGACGTGTATACCGCTCCTTCACCGCTCCTTCACATTTAAAACAATGGGAAACCGCGGCAATACCGCCCGCAATGCGCCTCTGCAGAGGCGCATTGCGGGCGGTATTAACCCTTTATCGGCCGCTAGCGGGGGTTAATACCGCACCGCTAGCGGCCAAATACCGCCGCAAATCCGACGGTATAGCACCGCTATTTTTAGCGGCGCTATACCGCCACCGCGGCTCCCGCCCCAGTGTGAAAGGGGCTTTAATCAGTCCCCTCCTTCCAGCTCCACTTCTGCCCTCAACTTGTTCTTCTTCCCGGTCACCTGGCTCATCTCAGCCCCACCTAGCTGTCTTGTCTGCACATCTCTCTACCTTCCATAGACAATCATGCAGTAAGTCGGCTGCGATCTCCCCGCTCCTCTCTCCTGTTAACTTTACACCCTTCTCTTTCTGTCTCCTCTCCCCTCCATAAACCTTCACTGCAGTCTCCGGACATTCCACACACCAATCTATCTGATACCCTTTCTATTCCAGTTTACTTTTATCTCTACTAATCTCTTCTGTCCTGTCCCCATAATGCAGCCTTGCACATTCTCTTCACTCTTTTGCTCTGCTCTTCAATTACACATACTATTGTTCCTCAGACCCCCACCTATTCGCTCTTTTCTTATCCCTAATAATAGCGGGTTCACACTGCTTCTCTGCGGCTTGGCTGCAGAGCGATTGCACGGTTTACACGCATAGCGCCCAACTGTCCCTGATTTTGAGGGACTGTCCCTGATTTGGAACAAAGTCCCTCTGTCTCTCTTTCCTCCTCATTTCTCCCTTATTTTGGACTGATCTATATATTTAATCTATATACCGTCATACCTCCCAACATTTCAAAAATCCATAGCGGGACATTCTTGTTGAGCGGGGGGGTTATGATCATAGTTGTTGAGCGGGGGGGTACACACCCTAGGCTTATACTCGAGTCAATACGTTTTCCCAGTTTTTTTGTGGTAAAATTATGTGCCTCGGCTTATATTTGGGTGCCTCGGCCCCTTCCTATGCGGGATAATTAACCCCTTTGCGGGACTGCGGGAACATGCAGTCTGTGCGTAAAGTTCCTGCAGAATCCGGGCGGGTTGGGAGGTATGTACCATATATACTCTAGTATAAGCCGACCCGAATATAAGCCGAGGCACCTAATTTTACCACAAAAAAAATGGGAAAGCTTATTGACTCGAGTATAAGCCTAGGGTGTCCATCTGCATGCCTCACTGTGCCCACTTTGTCCATGTGCATGCCTCACTGTGTCCATGCTTTACTGTGCCCAAGCCTCACTGTGTCCATGACTAGACTGACGTTTAACATGGGAGTCTATGGAAGGGGTGCCCAGATTTGAAAAATCGGTGCTCCCCAACCGTAGGTCCCCCAGACAACAAACTTTGCACACTTGTAGAAATGGGGAAACATGTGTGCCAAGTTCCGGGTCCAGGGGACCTACGACCGGCCGTTACTGGGTCCCCAAAGTCACCAGAGAAATTACCGTTTAACAAGGGAGTCTATGGAAGGGGGGCCCGGCTTTGAAAAATCGGTGCTCCCCGGCCGTAGGTCCCCCGGTCAAAAAAATTTGCACACTTTCCTGGATGAGCTCTTGGATTCGGGTGATGTAGCAACAACCAGCTGGATACCGGTACAAGTTACAGTTAAGATATTTGCCAGCACACCATGGAACGATGAAAGTAGCGTCCAAGCGGATGATTTATTGCATGATCACAACACAAAGAGAGTGCAACGTTTCGGAGCCATGCAGGGCCCCGTGCCTGATGAAGGGGCCCTGCGTGGCTCCAAAACATTGCACTCTCTTTGTGTTGTGATCATGCAATAAATCATCCGCTTGGACGCTATTTTCGTCGTTCCATGGTTTGCTGGAAAGTTTGGTACGGTGTCCCCAAAGTCCGGGAGATCAGGCGCAAAAATGTGACTTGAGTACAACAAGCCGAGGGGGGGGGGGGGGCATTTTCAGCACAAAAAAATGTGCTGAACAACTCGTCTTATACTCGAGTATATACGATATATATATATAAAATGCACTTTTTATCTTTAGGAAAACTTTTCCAGTTCTAAATCTTTCATTCAAGTTCTAGATTGCTGCAGTTGTAAATTTCAAAAGCCAGTATAAATGAATAGTAGTGATAAAAAAAAAAAAAGCACTTGTGGGTTTAACTAATCTTTTTTTTTTTTGTATAACACCCCTTTAAGGGGGTGTGGCAGGGTGTGTCCTATGCCTACATACTTTTTTTAACCACTTGCCGTCCTCCATATAGCAAAATGACGTTGGCAAAGTGGTTTTGTTATCCTGACCGGACGTCATATGACGTTGGCAGGATAACAAGCCAGACGCTATAACTTTTGTGCAAACTAGGGCTGGGGAAATTAAAGATTAATTCCTTGATTAATCTTTCATTCTTTTGATCAATCACAATTCTTGACGTCACCGGACAGCCTGGACAGTGAGACTTACCCTGCTGGATGCGAGCAAACTGCACCCATTGGATTGTGGTACCTTTGCATCCATGGAGCAGGAGGATGAATCAGGCTCCATCAGGGGAAGGGGGCAAAAATAACCATCGTTTTCCTGTTCTAAACAGTTTTGTGCAGACAATTTTTTGTGTATTGGCAACATCTGTTCCGTGCGAAAGACTGTTCAGTTCTTCAGGGTATATTGTCAACAAAATGCAATCATGTCTGCTTCCAGAAAATGTAAACACTCTGGTATGTCTGTGTGACTGGCTAAAGTGATGCCTACTTGCCTACTATAAAGTGACTGACAGTCAATATGCTAGATAAGTTTTATAATTAAAGTTAAACTAACTTTCTACGTTTTTCTTAAAGTTTAATAAGAAAAAAAATTGTGTGAACTGTGAAGTTAATTTATGGATTGTGGAAACTAACTAGTGTGATTGTATATAGTGTATACCACATTTACCACTGACTAATGCAGAGTTGCAATGCAAGGAAATCAGCTAAAAGTAGTTGGATCTGTATGTGCGTTATAATTAATCGAAATTAGTCGATTAATCGATAAAAAAAAAAAAAAATAATCAATATACGTTTTACCAAAAATATGTAGAACAATAAATAGCATAAAATGGAGGGAAAAAATGTTTAAAAAAAACTAAAAAAACTTTGATATTTATTATAGCAAAAAGTAAAAAATATTGTGTTTTTTTTTTCAAACTTGTCACTCTTCTTTTGTTTATAGCACAAGAAATAAAAACCGCAGAGGTGATCAAGTACCACCAAAAAAAGAGTTAAGACAGTTAAAAGGGTTCAGAGCATTGGGCGGCCGCGGAAGTGACGATTTGATATCGCTTCCGCCCAGCAGTGGTATGGAGACATGGGGGCCATCTTCCCCTCACTCATTCAGAGCGGCGGCGGGAGGGCACTATCCTTCGCCGATAAAAGTGATCTTGCTGCAAACCTGCCTCAAAGACCACTTTTATCTTGAAGCAGACCGCCTGCTCTTGAAGAAGATACCGGGGTTATGGTAGCTAGCTGCTGCCATAACAACGGTATTCCTCTTCAAAGTAGCAACGTATAACGACGGCGGGCGGTCCGTAAGTGGTTAAAAAAAACGTTTCCCAGTTCTAAATCTTTCATCCAATTTCTAAATTGCTGCAGTTGTAAATTTCAAAAGCCAGTATAAAGGAATAGTAGTGGTAAAAAAACAGTAGAACAGTTTTAGTATAACGGATTAAAGTAGTAGACCTGATTACTCTGCCAGCGAGCAATGCAACCAATATAGTGAATATAACTCTAAACAGATAGTCCTTGGATGTTATGGCTATAACTAATTAGGATGGCCTGGCTTCCCAGGCCAAACTTCAAAACAGTCTCAAACTAACAGTTCGTGCACTTGTTCGTTGGCATGCGGTGGCGCGCTAAAAACAAATTGTATTCCAGTAACGCAAAAGCAAAATGGTAAAATCTCCTGGGCAGTCAAACTACCAACATGGATGTCAGCGATCCGCCCTTCCGCAAGACAAACAGTACTTTCAGGCAAGTGCCCGTCTCACCCAACCGGTTTGGGCCTTGTCCCTCTACGACACACTGTCCAGCCGATCAGCAGACTCCGCTCCTCAGACAAGTCGCAGGATTACGGGGATCTCGTCCGATGGCTCCGGTAGAAACTCTGGCTCAAAGCCGCTCCGCCCGGCATTTGTAGGCCTCAACTGCGGCCTACTCCCCGTGGAGACACTCCAGGCAGTGTCCTCCTGGGTTGAAGAGGCGGTCCTGAGAGAGCGTGCCAAACACGTCCTCTCCCTTAAATTACCTCCCTTTCCAGCCGGTGCGGAAGGCAAAGCATCTTGGGATTGCCCAGCTGCTCTCTGGGTAATGCAGTTCCTTACAGGTCAGGGCAAATGGAGTCTCTTCTCCTACTGAACTCAATCCCCCCAACATTTACTGCGGTACCAGAACAAAATGTAAACAACAGGTGGCTGTAACACAATTCGGCCACTGGAGGGATCTGAGATCCTTCATGATCAGCAATAGTAGTCTTTGTATTACATCAAAAGGGCAATACCCGCTACACATTTTTAATGCTTTTTGCATTGTGCCGATTTGCACTACAGTCCATTTAACATGGTTTCCTATGGAATACGTTCTGTAGTGCAAATCTGAAAAATACATAAAGCACTAAAAATGCATAGGTGTGAATTAGGCCTAAAAGTTGGGAGGTCCGTACATGCAGTTTTAGGCACACTCACACTGAATCCTATTAGGCCGTACGTTTTCATGAAAGTGCATCAAAGTCCGCCCTGCTGCATCTTTGATATGCTTTCAGAAAATGTACAGGCTAATAAACTTCAATGAGAACGCACTTAAAACCACAGGTAAACCGCACATACAATCACACTGGGGCTAAACCACAGCACACTGATGTGAGCCTACTATAAGGCTAGGTTTCCATTATTGCGACCTGAAAGCTGTGCGATTTTTTTAGCGATTTTTGCTGTGATTTTGATGCGACTTGAAGCAATGCCTGTGTATTCTAGAGGTCTATGGGCCTCAAGTCACATCAAAGTGGGACCAAAGTAGTGCAGGGACTACTTTAAAGTTGTACAGATATGAACGATACTCATTGGAAACCATGGGGTAAGACTTGTCATGCGACTTTGCAGTGCCAGGTCGCACTAGTGGAAATCGAGCCTAAGGCTTGGTTCACACCTTTGAATGTTGGGAATGTACACAAAATTGTGTTTTACCAAAACACACAGAAATGCACAGTAGATGTGCAAACACACATTTTCACATGCACTAAACCACATGTAAAAAGTAATTAAAAAAAATAATGAAAGTGTTTGTTAAGGCACAAGTATCAATGGCTGCCCCTCTATTAGAGCCTGGCATACCACACTGTATAAGTATTTTTTTAAAACAAGGGTTTAAATACCTATTTAGAGCGATTTTCATGACGGTCATGTGACTCTCAGCCGCTTTTCAGCTCCGATTCAGGGCCTCTGCAGGAGAGGCGGAGATCTGCCTCTGATGTCAGCCGGGGAGATCACATGGCCGCTCAGCCCCTCCTGCAGAAGCCCTGAATCGGAGCTGTAAAGCGGCTGCGAGTCACATGACCGGCCTGAAGATCGCTCTAAATAGGTATTTACAAGCCTCATTTTTAGAAAAGACTTATACAGTGTGGTGTGACTGAGTATCATAGAGGGGCTGGCAGTGACCATTTGAAAGTTTTGGATTTCTACTAATATTTTGAGAAAGACCTAACGGCAGTACTAGCCTTTCTCTATCCAATCTATCACTCTATTCTAAAATATATATATTTTTTTTTTTGGCTGGACATACACAAATCTGTACTGCTAGGTCATCTGTGAAACATTCTATTTACTCAGAACTTCGGACTGTGACCTTGATCATATTTACAGTACGCCACTTGTGAACCAGTGCCTAGCCAGCAGGGTATTTCTCTTTTTTAACCAAACAGAAACAAAGTAGACAAAAATGAACAAGGAATTGTTGAGAGTGCTTGCAGTAATACATTCTGGCTTTACCTCTTGCTTATAATAATAATGTGAATGTACAGTATGTAAAGCTCTGCATAAATTGTCTGTGCTATATACATACCTGTATATAGTACCTGTATAAATAAAATATCAATCTTATAACATGACTGGGTGCAAAAGTGAAGGTATTTGTACAATAACCATCAGGCTAAGTTTACACCGGATGCTGTGGGACCGCATTGGGCAGCTATTCCAGCGCACTTACACCGCCTGAGAAGGCAAAATGTCTTGTCTTCCTACCCTCCCAGTTTGTACCACCACGTTGCAGTGGTGTGCAGGCGGTGTGTGCTGGAAACCAAAAATCACTGCATGCCACCTGGCCAGCAATTGAACTAGATGAGATGTCTGTGTGATGTCTGTGACCAGTGGTTGTAAACCTCAGTCAAGGAATCTGAGCAAAGCGCATATATCTGTAATGTTTACTTGTTTCTCTCGAAAGCTCTAGATGTCATTTCTCTCTGGTGCTTTGTTCCTCTGTTATCAGCAGACAGCTTGTGTCACGTACCTAGTGGTAGAGCCCGATATGCAGGGAGCGGCTACTCTTACTCCTCTGACTCCGGAACCCCTGGTAGTGCAGACAGGGAGCTCGAAAGTGCAGAGTCGCACAATCGCCTGACAGGAACGCTGGTGCTGGAGTTGAGCTGGACTTCTGAGACTCCGGGGAGATGTTAGTGGTGCAGGTGTAGGCTGGAACAGCTGACAAGCTGGAGGCAAGGTGCAGGAAGCAGGAGGCAACAGCAGAGGGGAAGGTGTTCTGTAGTACAGACACAAGCAAGTCCAGACAGGCCGGGTCATACACAGGCAGATGGATCAGGTACAGGATCAAAGCAGAAGCAGAGTCGTGGTTCAGGCCGGGTCAGCAACAGGCGGGCAGCAGTCAGACCAGTGGGAGAATCAGAGATGTAGACAAACAAGCCGAGGTCAGGGCAGGCAGAAGTCAGGAATTAATCAGGAACAAGCCAGGTCACAGGAACGGGTAGGCAAACAGGTTAACAGGTGGCAGATGGGTCTCAGGAAACGCTGTAGACCGAACAGCAAGAAGCCCAGGCATCAGTCCCTTAAAATAGCCCAGTTCGGCACCAAAATGGCGTCAGCCCGATGCGCCGCTACCGCCATCTTGTGAGCTGGCTTGCCCTTCTTGACAGCTTGTCTATTTACAACACAATTCTCCTGCTGTGTGGAGGGAGGGGGTGTATTTCTTTCCTCTAATCAGCTCTCGCACACTGTAACTACAGCCTTTCCGCCCCCTCTGTGCTCCTGACAGATGCAGAAAGATTTTAACACTTTTGTGCCCTTTTGAAGGGTTGTAGATAAAAGAAGACCACAGATTAACAAGTTAAAGGGGTTGTAAATGAAAACATAAAAAAATGAAAATAAATAACAAACATGTTATACTACCTCCACTGTGCAGCTCGTTTTGCAAAGAGTGGCCCCGATCCACATCTTCTGGGGTCCCTCGGCGGCTGTCTCTGGTCCTCCCGCAAGAACTACACACATTAATGCGAGAGAGCTCGCATTGTGTGTAGTCCTTGCGGGCATGCTCCCGTGATACAGCGAGCGGCCATAGCCGCTCACTGTATCACCCAGGCTTGCCACATCACTGGATGTGATTGACAGCAGCACCAGCCAATGGCTGTGCTGCTTTCAATCCATCCGCTCTAGCCAATCAGCGGCCAGGTTGAGCGGCAAAGAGGATGTCGGGACCGAGCGCAGGACTTTCGAGGGGTCAGGTAAGTATAACGGGGGGCCAGGGGGGGGGGGGGCGGTATACTCTAAAGTTTTTTCACCTTAATGCATAGAATGCATTAAGGTGAAAAAACTTTTTGCTTTACAACTCCTTTAAACCTATATAGGAGGATTTTTTTTTTATCTCTGTGTACCATCTGAGGCTATTCACTGGGTATATGTGAGGGTTTACAACTACTTTAATATTCTTATTCAGTATAAAAAAAAAAGAGGAATGTATATGGGTTGAATAATATTAAAATCACTGAGCAGATATGCAAGACTCTTTAGTTTGGGACTACAACCCCTGGCAAAAAGTATGGAATCACCACTCAAGGAAAATGTTCATTCAATTGTATGTTTTAATTGCATAGAATAAAAACTAATGACAGACATGCCTCAAAACTTTTTCCATTTTCCATTCCAACCATCTGGCTTTAAAGCGGAGTTCCACCCTAAAAATGAACTTTCTATTAACAGCTTGCCTTTAAAGGATCACTAAAGGTATTTTTTTTAAATAACAAACATCTTATACTTACCTCTACTGTGCAGATCGTTTTGCACAGAGTGGCCCCTAACCTGGTCTTCTGGGGTCCCTCGGCGGCTGTCTCGGCTCCTCCCCACAAGGACTCAACAGCTTAATGCGAGCGAGCTCACATGGTGATGAGTTGTTGCGGGCGTGCTCCCGTGATGCAGTCGGCAGCCATCGCTGCTCACTGTATCACTCGGCCCTGCCCCCCGGCGTGCTGCGTCATTGGATGTGATTGACAGCAGCGCAAGCCAATGGCTGCGCTGCTTTCAATCAACCAATGAATGAGCCGGGAAGACAGCCCAGAAGCCTGCGCGTTCACGGCGAGGGATTTTCGAAGGGTTAGGTAAGTAAAGGGGGGGGGGGGGGGCGCTAATACACAGATGTTTTTTCACCTTAATACATAGAATGCATTAAGGTGAAAAAAACTTTATCTTTACAAACCCTTTAATGTAAAAAAATAATAATAAAAAAATAAAATCTAAATTATATCTGGCTGTTACTAGGCAGATTTTTAAATCTGCCTAGTTCTTGGTCCTAAGACCCCATTTCCTCCTGGGAAATGATGACACTCATTTCTCAGGAGTCTCTCCGCATACTGTGCATCCAGCATGCACCTCTCCCTGGAACTGGGCTTCACATGCCCACACTTATGATGGATACGGCCACAACATGAGCTGGAGGATATAAGGCAAGTGTTTGCAATGATTTCTGGAACGATTGGGGAGCTATTAATATATGTTTTAGGGACTATTTAATGTGATTAATTTTAGCTTGCAAAAAAAAATAAAAAATCATTCCCGGAACCCCCGGTTTAAAAAAAAGTTAAACAAAATAAAAAAAATAAAACTGTAGTCAGGTGCATCTGTTTTTGCAGATCAAGCAGAGGAAAAAAATATGGAATCACTCAATTCTGAGGAAAATATTATGGAATCACCATGTACATTGCAGTTCTAAAACAAACATCTGCATTAGATTACATCCTGAAAAATTGTGTCCTCATCACCAAACATCCTTTCAATTGAATAAGTAAAGTGTCCAAAATCTCAATATAAACTTGTGCATTTATTGAAGATTTAATGACTATCATCTCCCATCCCATCCCATATCATCAGGTATCTTTACCTGACATGCAACCCTATATCATCAATGATTGTGGAAATTTGCATGTTTTCTTCAGGCAGTTGTCTTCATACATTTCATTGGAACGGCACCCAACAAAAGTTCCAGCATCATCACCCTGCCCAATGCATATTCGTAATTCATCACTAAAAAAACTCACTTTCATCAAGTCATCTACGGTCCATTATTGTTTTTCTATAGTATTCTTTCTTTTTTCTTTTTTTAAGTGTTTCTTAAAGCGGAGGTTCACCCAAAAAACAAGTATCTAACATTACATTCAGAATACCTCAAACATGTACAGTATGCCGTTTTTTTTTGGGGGGGTGTACATAGGGTATTATCGGTATTTTCCTCCCGGCTTCCGGGTACTCGCTCCCGCGGGACTGGGCGTTCCTGTGCAGTGCCGCAATGTCATCTGGGACTTCGCCCATATGATTGACGTGCCTGAGAAAAACTCTCCCCGGCGGATAAGGCGCGTCACGACTTTCCGAAAGTAGCCGAACCACGAGTCGGCTCTATACGGCGCCTGCGCACCGACTAGGAGCCGTGTAGAGCTGACTGCGCAGGCGCCGTATAGAGCCGACTCGCGGTTCGGCTACTTTCGGAAAGTTGTGACGCGCCTTATCCGCCGGTGGGAGTTTTTCTCAGGCACGTCAATCATATGGGGGAAGTCCCAGATGCCATTGCGGCACTGCACAGGAACGCCCAGTCCCGCGGGAGCAAGTACCCGGAAGCCGGGAGGAAAATACAGACAATACCGTATGTACACCCCGCCCCCAAAAAAAAACGGCCTACTGTACATGTTTGAGGTATACTGAATGTAATGTTAGATACTTGTTTTTTTGGGTGAACCTCCACTTTAAAGCCAGTAGGTTGGAATGAATAAAAAAAGTTTTGCGGCATGTCTGTGATTATTTCATTTTTTTACACAATTAAATCATTGAAGAGTGGTGATTCTATACTTTTTGCCAGGGGTTGTATCACATGCAGAGCCTTGTAAGGTTACAGTACAAAATAAGCCATTGCATCATTTCACAGGAGGGACAAGTTTGACCTGTCAACCGGAACATGTCAAGGAATGAATTGCTTTTGACTCACAGCAAATGGGCTCAATACACAAAGCTGTTTTATTCCTATTCTGACACTATTTCCTTCATGAAACGTAGAGCTCATAGTTTTCCTCATACCATAACTTATATTGCTCATATCTATAAAAAATAATTTCTCAGTAAGGCTGGCTTCACACTGAAGCGTCCGCCGCGGTGACGGTATAGCCGCACTATTTGTAGCGCGGCTATACCATCGTGTTTACCGCGATATTCGGGCGCTAGCGGTGAGGTTTTAACCCCCGCTAGCGGCCGAAAAAGGGTTAATACCGCCCGCGTTGCGGCGGTATTACCACGCTTTCCCATTGATTTCAATGGGAAGGCGCGGTATAGGAGCGGTGAACACACCGCTCCTATACCGCGGTAAAGATGCGGCTAGCAGGACTTTTGGAGCGTTCCTGCTAGCGCATTGCTTCGATGTGAAAGCCTTCGGGCTTTCACATTGAAGAGTACAGGGCATGATTTTTCATGCGGTATAGCAGCGCTATTTTTAGCGCTGTACCGCATGAAAAACGTCCCAATGTGAAAGGGGCCTAATGCATAATACACGATATTTAGCCTGCTCTAGTCATCATATTTTACAACTAATGGAGCTATCAGAACACTGCCAATGTTATTTGAATGGCTAATAAGATTAAAGGGTCACTAAAGGATTTTTTGTTTTTAGCTAAATAGCTTCCTTTACCTTACTGCAGTCCTGGTTTCATGTCCTTGTTGTTTGTTTTTGCTTTGATGTTGCTGTAATTCCTCTCTGTTCTGGACACTTCCTGGTTGTCTGTTTCCTGATCACCACAGTACTGGGAGATTTCTCACTGTGGTGACTAATCAAGGAGGTGTGATTACTGTGTGTCAGCACCAATCCAGTTTCGTTTTTCAAAACCTTCACTGCCATCTATTGGCTCTCTGGCTCTGTACATCAGAGAACCAGGAAACAACAGCAAAAACGAAACTAAACTGCAGGCACATTATATGATTGGTTTTTATCTATTTCTAATCATTTTTAAAAGGAATCAGTTAACTATTATGTCTCTATACCCTGTAAACAGTCATTTCAGCAAAAAAAAAAAAAAAAATTCCTTTAGTGACCCTTTAAAGTAGAACTATATGCAAAACTTTTTTTTTCATTTTGGATAGAATAAGGGAGGGTTATAACCTCTGTCAGATTTATTGTTTTTTTTTTTCGCCATCTGTGTCCCATTGCATAGATTTACGGCATCCACTCCCCCTGGCCACTGGGGGGTACGCACGTGCCCGCCGCATCACTGAGATGCCTTTGCGCGTGCCTGGCGGCCGCGATGGCCGCCAGGCACCCGCGATCGGCGGTTACACAGACAAGGACATGAATCTGTGTGTGTAAACACACAGATCCACTTCCTGTCAGGGAGAGAGGAGACCGATCTGTGTCTCTTGTACATAGGGACACAGATCGGTCACCTCCCCCAGTCAGCCCCCTTCCCCCACAGTTAGTAACACTATGCAGGGTACACATTTAACCCCTCCCTCACCCCCTAGTGTTAACCCCTTCAATGCCAGTCACATTTATACAGTAACTAGTGCATATTTATAGCACTGATCGCAGTATAAATGTGAATGGTGCCAAAAATGTGTCAAAAGTGTCCGACGTGTCCGCCATAATGTCGCAGTCCCAATAAAAAAAATCGCAGATCGCCGCCATTACTAGTAAAAAAAATAATAAGTCTGTCCCCTATTTTGTAGGCGCTATAACTTTTGCGCAAACCAGTCGCTTATTGCAATTTATTTTTTTTACCAAAAATATGTAGAATACGTATCGGCCTAGTCTGAGAAAAAAATTATGTTTTTAAAAAATTGGGCTATTTATTATAGCAACAAGTAAAAAAAAATTTTTTTTTTTTTCAAAACTGTCGCTCTATTTTTGTTTATAGCGAAAAAAAAATAAAAAACGCAGAGGTGATCAAATACCACCAAAAGAAAGCTCTATTTGTGGGGAAAAAAAGAACGTCAATTTTGTTTGGGAGCCACATCGCACGACCGCGCAATTGTCAGTTAAAGCGACGGAGTGCCGGAAGCTGAAATTTCACCTGGGCAGGAGGGGGGTATATGTGCCCAGTAAGCAAGTGGTTAAAGTCCAGAAATTAATCCAATTGAGATTATGTGGCAACTGGCAAGACTTGAAAATTGCTCTTCACAGACCCTTCATCCAATCTGACAGAGCTTGAGCTATTTTGCAAAAAAGAATGGGAAACAATTTTACTCCTAGATGTGCAAAGCTGGTAGAGACATCCCCAAAAAGACTTGCAGCTGTAATTGCAGAGAAAGGAGGTTCTACAAAGTGATGACTCAGGGGGGCTGAATACAAATGCACGCCACACTTTTCACATATTTATTTGTAAAACATTTTTTGAAAACCGTTTATCATTTTCTTTCCACTTCACAATTATGTGCCACTTTGTGTTGGTCTATTACAAAAAATGTAAATAAAATACATTTATAATCTTGGTTATAACATGACAAAATGTGGAAAATTTCAAGGAATACTTTTTCAAGGCACTGTATTACATTTGGAAGAATTAGGATTACATACTTCAATGATACTTATGTTTGTGAACTGTACATTTTTAGGAGGAAGATAAAATCGGGAGTGCTGTTAAAGAGAAGCTGTGTCTGTTCATTCTGGACAAAGTCTTTGTAAATGTCTTCTCACCATGACCCACTGATATTCAGTTCTGCAGAAATCCCACACTGCTCCTTCCAATGCCTTAGGCCCTGTACACACGATCAGACATGTCCGATGAAAACGGTCCGCGGACCGTTTTCATCGGACATGTCTGCTGGGAGTATTTGGTCTGATGTGTGTACACACCATCAGACCAAATTCCCAGCGGACAGAAAATGCGGCGACAACGATGACGCGGCGACGTGCGCGAACCAGGAAGTTCAATGCTTCCACGCATGCGTCGAATCACTTGCATGCGGGGGATTTCGGTCCGATGGTTAGGTGTACTAACCATCGGACATGTCCGACGGACAGGTTTCCACCGGACAAGTTTCTTAGCATGCTAAGAAACTTTTGTCCGCTGGAAACCTGTCCGCTAGGCCTGGAAAACTGTCCGCTAGGCCCTACACACGGTCGGACATGTCCGCGGAAACTGTACAAGGCCATAGTGGTTACCCACATGCTCAGCGTAAGAGACTAGAGCAGGATTTCTCAACCATGGTGTCATGGAACCCTTGGGTTGCCTTTAGTAAATCAACCCCTTTGTCTTCAATAGTCCCAAAAAGGAATTGGAGTCCTAGGACAGACTGATTTGATTAGAAGAGAAGGATGGTAAAGCGAGAGGTATATTCAGCTTTTAAAATTGTCCTTCACATTTTAAATCTGCACAGTAAACCATATACACTATTTTCTGCAGATTTTGTCTTCAGATTTACCAAAACCATGTAGAGTAAGGGCCTGTCTGATAGTTTTGGTAAATCTGAAAACAAAAGTCTGCAGAAAATCTAATAGCGTGTATGGGGGTCTAACAGTGTGTCCATCAGACTAAAATGGCTTCTTGCATCTGGGTCCTCATAAGTGCCTGTAGTTCATCAACAGTGTAGCGCAGGAAAGCCCTCCACTACAGCACACTGCAATTCCTGCAGAGTTTATGGAACCTGTAGTGTGTAGAAAGTCTAACATATGCTTTGCCTGCAAATATAAATATGTATCTTTCCATTTGTTCCATGAGCCTGGGGAACTCAACCTGCAAATACAGTATGTTCAGCAATTGCAGAGATGGTGCCAGAGCTGGCAACAGTCCTTTGCAAATTTGGAGGTTCCAGCTAAGAGAAAAGAGGCAGAATCCATCGCTTTTATATATATTTTTTTTACACACTACAGGTTTGTTTCATTCAAATGCCAGTTTGTTGTATTTGGCTTAAAGTGGTTCTAAAATTATAAGTTATTTTTCCCCATAAAATGATTGTAAAGTCTCTCTCTTGTTTTTTTTTTGTTTTCTTAAATAACAAACACGTTATACTTACCTGCCCTGTTGCAGTTGGTTTTGCACAGAGCAGCCTGTATCCTCTTCTCGGGTCCCTCTTCGCTGCTCCTGGCCCCTCCCTCCTGCCCCCACAGCAAGAAGCTTGCTATGGGGGCACCTGAGCCGAGCTGCAGCTCCGTGTGTCCCCTGGTTGACTATCTGACTTTGATTGACAGCCGCGGGAGCTGTGTTTTAGCCAATCAGGAGGGAGAATCCCGGATGGCCGAGGGACTCGTGGTTGCTTTGTGTCTTGAACTTGTATTTAGTTACTCATAGCAACTACACTCCTACTTCTTGTCTTGTCAAGTTACCTCTTTTCATAGTGGTGTTACTTCATACCCAATTGTGCTATACAGACCCTAGTTCTTTAGATACGCCAGAACCCACATGCACCCCTTTGAATAAGTTCAGACCCGGCCAAGAACAGTTAATATAACTTTACTGCTGAAACTTCAACATTGCAGTTCAATATGAACAATGTCTGTTTCATAACCCTAACTACAGTTGTGTGGCTGCCCAGGCATACCTCCATGAGGTGATAGTACATGCTGGTGTTCTTCATGACTTGGATGTCTTCTAAAAATCCTGGTGCCTTTAGAAAACAAACTAAAAGACTTAGCAGTCCCATCCCGTTACCACTAGCCACAAGCAGGAACAGAACCAACCAACGAACCCTTGACCTGAGACTTTCCCCCTTTTTTTTTTTTTCCACAAAAGGTTTTTATTAAGGCAAAATCAAGGATACAATACAAACGTTTGTCAAATTGCATAGTTTCAAGACAGATATATAGAGGGCTTCATTGACAAACCCGTAACAATATATGCATCAGACATAACATTGAAGCATAAAATAAACAGAAAAGAACATTAGGAAGCAAAAGGGACCTAGAAAACAAAACACGGAGTACATCTGACATATAGTTTACGTAGGGCAGAGCTGCCCCGGATGTTGCAAAAGTTGTCCCATTGTAGGAGAAGAAGGTTAGTCTACCCATATCTGACTTAGAGATGCAGCAGGGATGGATAGGGGTAGGTAAACGTGCAAGTCCTGAATGAACGGGTGGTCAGAGTGGGACAGCAAGTTGGACACGAGTCCACTGCCAGACTGGGAACGAATTCCAGGGATGGGGTGGTGGACTAGAAAAGAAAGGAGAGGACAGGGACTAGAGCAGAAAGGAGAGGACAGGGAGAAAGAAAGAGGGAGAGGGGAAAGAGGGGAGAAGAGAAGAGAAAGAAAAAAAATAATAAAAAAAAAAAAAAAAAAAAGGGATGTGTGGATGGGAAAGAACAAAGGAGGGGGGGGAAAGAACGGAATGGGAGGGGGCCACTCCTCCGTCGCAACATTTCCAGATATAGCAGCCTGGGAGAGGGGTATATAACGTAAAGCGATTTCACAAAACCGTGGGGTGAATCACGTTTTAGGTGGGGAAATGGGATTTATAGCGGTCAGAGAATGTGAAATGGGTCCAACAAGCCCAGGTTTGTGTGAAAGTTTGTAGCCGTTCCTGAGAGATAGCGATTAACTCCTCTAATTCAGCTATTTTTGCTACTCTGGACAGCCATTCCCTAATGGTGGGTGTGGCCGATGAGCGCCAATGTGTTGGTATGCAGAGCCTAGCCGCGTTAACCATGTGCATGGCTAAAGATTTGAGATATTCACGTTTAGAGAGGGTTGTGTGATGGAGGAGGTACTGTGCCGGGCTGTAGTCCAACTCATACGTGGTAACGCTTTTAATGATGGAGTGTACCTCGGCCCAGAAAGGCTGGACGGACCTACACTCCCACCAGATGTGAATCATCGATCCCACATCATCATTGCACCTCCAGCAAATATTCGGGATGTCAGGCGAAAATTTGTGTAAGCGTGAAGGGGTCCTGTACCATTTGGTCACAATTTTGTATCCATTCTCTTGGATCGCCACATTCATGGAACCTTTATGAGCAAGAGTATAGATGTTTCCCCAGTCTTCATCATCAAGAGTTAGTTTTAGGTCCCTCTCCCAGGACTCGTGCAGTCGTTTAGACACCAGGGGAAGGGGATCTACCTGGAGGAGAGCGTAGAGGAAAGAAATGAGATGTCTTTGTGGTGGAGGGCGTAAGCACAAGGCTTCAAACGAGGTAGGTTGCCTAGACCACGTCGTGGTCGGGGTTTTGGTCGTAAGGTAGTGTCTCAGTTGTCTGTAAGACCAAAAGGGAAAGGTCTGAGTACGTGAATCGGCCACCAAGTCCTCGTAAGAACGGATGTTGCCTTTTTGGAAAAAGTGTTTCGCTAGAATGTCTGCGTGTTGCCATTCCTCTCGGAGGAATGTAGAGTCTCCTGGAGAGAAGTCCGGATTCCCTCTCAAGGGCGTCAACGGACTTAAGTGTGAGGAGATCTTATACTGAGCGACTGCTTTATTGAAGGCTGCAAGGGAGGGGTATATCAGCGGGTGGGCTTTAAGTGACTGGGGCCAGTGACGGGTTGGTAACCAAGGGAGTACGTGTGTGGGTGTATGAACAAAGTGTCTCTCTAAGGTGACCCAAGCTTTCTCCAAATGGTGTATCTTCCAGTCCACAATTCTTGTCAAGTGGCATGCGAGGTAATATCTGTGGAGATCTGGTAGGCCAATTCCACCCAGATCTTTGGGAAGAGTGAGACGTGAGTATTTGATGCGTGGAGGTTTGTCGTTCCACAGGAAAGCTGTACATGCTCTCCTATAAGACGCAAAGAAGGAGGGAGGGAGATGGATAGGGATTGACTGCATCAGATATAGTAATCGGGGAAGCACTATCATTTTGATCAAAGCCGCCCGGCCAAACCAAGAAATATTCAGGTTGGCCCAGTCTTTCAGGTCTTTCTGAGCCCTAGAGAGCGCCGCCAAGAAGTTCAAGTTATAAAGGTCTTCCATTTTTCTGGCGATCCGAATTCCAAGGTAAGTGATTGCAGTCTCCTTCCACTGAAACGGGAAAGATTCCTGGCAGTGAGTAACTTCCTGTGGGGGCAGAGAGACATTTAAAGCGTGCGACTTAGAGTAATTTATTTTTAGGTTCGAGAGTTCTCCAAATTGGTGTATGTCTTTTAATAGATTGGGCAGGGAGATTCTGGGGGCCTGTAGGGATAGCAGAATGTCATCCGCGAAAGCGGCTACCTTGAATTCTTTGCCTGCAATGGGCACACCCCTAATGTCCGGGTTGCTACGCAGTCTGTTCAAGAGGGGTTCCAGCGTCAAAACAAATATCAGGGGGGATAAGGGGCAGCCCTGCCGTGTTCCATTACCGATAGAGAAGGCGTTTGACAGGAGGCCATTGGTCTTCACCCTTGCCGAGGGATTGGAATATAGGGCGTTGATATACGTAGCCATGCGGGGCATGAGACCAATACCTTTTAATACCTCCCGCATATAGTCCCAGGCCACCCTGTCAAACGCCTTCTCAGCATCCAGGGATAGGAAAAATCCCTTGGAGCCCGAGGCACGTAGCCAGTGCTGTATGTTCAGAGCGCGTATGGAGTTGTCCCTAGCTTCTCTGCCAGGAACAAAGCCTACTTGGTCCAAAGTTACTAAGCCAGGAATGAGGGGGAGCAGCCTATTGGCCAAAATTTTTGCAAATAATTTAATGTCTACGTTGAGTAGAGAGATTGGCCTGTAGCTAGAGGCCGATAGAGGATCTTTGCCCTCCTTAGGGATAACTGTCACGTGTGCTTCTAAAAGCCTACCTGGATGGGCGTTCGGGTTTGACAACGAGTTAAACATGTTAAGCATCTCAGGGGATAAAGTATCTCGGAAAGACTTGTAGTATATTAAAGGGAGACCGTCTGGGCCCGGGCACTTACCCACTTTCATTTGCTTTATGGCTAGATGCAATTCTGCTTTGGACAAGGGGATTTCCAAGGCCTCAGCTTGTTGAGAAGAAATGGGTTTGGGACAGTACTCAGCTAGGAATTCACGCATCCGGGCTGTTCGTCCGGTCGCCCCCGTGTTTTCCGAGTCATCACGGGGTAAATTATAGAGGGTCGAGTAAAACTCCTCGAAGTGTCCCGCTATTTCTTCATTTCTAGAGAGGAGTGCACCATGTTTGTCTCGGATTTGGTGAATCCTGGAAGCGAGTTTAGCGTTCTGTATCGTGCGTGCCAGCATTCTGCCGCTTTTGTTGCCGTGTTCGTAGAACACTTTTTGCTGCAAGACGTAACGTCTTCTTGTGCGTTTCCCTAGTTCATCTAGGAGAGTACATCTAGCTTGTGTCAAGTCCTGTTGACAGTTTGCGAGGTTGACTGTTTGTGCGAGGCTTCCAATTTGTTAATAGTATGAACCAGTGTCCTGATAAGTTCCTGACTCTGTTTCTTGGCGGCTGACGCCAGGGCAATAAGTTTACCCCGGAGAACGCATTTATGCGCTTCCCAGAGTGTAACTGGCGTGATCTCCGGGTTGGAGTTTTCCTGGAAGTAGAGTTGGATATGGGATCTGATCTGCTCAATCG
The DNA here is from genome assembly GCF_905171775.1 of Rana temporaria. Classification (NCBI taxonomy): domain Eukaryota; kingdom Metazoa; phylum Chordata; class Amphibia; order Anura; family Ranidae; genus Rana; species Rana temporaria. The sequence goes on from NC_053493.1 coordinate 329,824,559, forward strand.
TTGCTGGGTCTTTCAACAGGGAGGGATTTAGGCGCCACGATTTAGTAGATTTGTTCACCTCAGGGAAAACAAGTGTTACGGTTATGGGATGGTGGTCGGATAAGTACATTGGTTCAATAGTGGCCTGAGATAAGAACGAGAGGTCGGTTTGAGAGACAAAGAAGTAATCGATCCTCGAGTACTTCTGATGTGGGGGGGAAAAGAAGGTATAATCCTTGTCTTGCGGAAACAAGGTACGCCAGGTGTCGTGAAGTGTCAAGGCCTGTAGTTGCAGTTTGATCTGCCGGATCGCACGGTATGGGAGTGCAGAGATTCCGGAAGAGGTATCCAGGGTCGGGTTCAGTGGGGTGTTAAAGTCCCCACCCAGGAGTAACAGACCTTCCTGAAAGGTAGAGAGGAGGTCACTCATTTTCCTGAAGAAGGTAACTTGGTGTTCATTTGGACAATAGATATTGGCCAGGGTGATTGGCTTGGATGCGTATGTGCCTTTAAGGAAAATGTATCTGCCGTCAGGGTCGATCAAAGTGTCACGTAGTTGGAAATCAGCATGCTTAGAGATAAGGATGGAGACGCCCTTGGTTTTGGAGACTGGGTTCGTGGAATGTAGTGCTTGCTTATAAACGTGGTTCGCCAGTTTAGGAATGGCGTCCGATCTAAAGTGAGTTTCCTGGAGTAGCAGGAAGTGCGCCCCATGCTTAGTCAACGCGGCTAAAACCTGAGATCTTTTTTCTGGAACGTTTAGGCCCTTAACGTTTAGCGAGAGGCATTTGAGATAGAGATGTTTTGATTTGTCCATTCGACTGGTTCGGGTGATAGGACACTAGGGTCTAGACGTTTTGGGTGAAGTAAGGGAGTAAACCCTCTCTGGGGTCAATGAGGCGATCGACGAGCGAGCCTGAGTGCGAGGAGGAGCGGCCTCCAGAGAGAGAAAAAGGGAAAAGGAGAAGAAGAAAAAAAAAAAAAAAAAAGGGGGGGGAGTAAGCAAGGGAGGAGTGGAGGAGTAAGGAAGGGGGGGGAAGTGGTGAGAGGAAAATAGGACGAAGGGAAGGCAAGTGTATCGGGGGAAGAGAAGGGGGTGTAAAGTTTGAGGTACGAGGATGTGTAAAGGAAGTGCGAATCAAGGAGGGGGGACCTAAGGGGGTTAGATCACGGAGGGGGAGGCCACTCGGCCAATGGAAAAGAAAAAGTACCGGAGGTAATTGCACGGATAACCGAGATACCTAGAGGGTGACTAAACAATGGACGTGAGGGGAAAGTCCGGAGTGTCAGCTGCAGTCCTGCTGAACAGCTGTGTGGGGTTTGTAAACCTGGAGGGGGAACATACGGGTCGGCACAAATGAGGACATAACGAGAATGAAGAGTTGCAACAATCGAGCAGTATGCTATGGAGCACAAATCAGGAAGTGTCCTGGTTGTATTGGGGGGGATTTCAGTAACTTAAGATGGGCGAAGCGGTCAACAAAGATATGTTGCATACAAGGGCGGGGGATTAGAGGGACGGCCCAAAACGGAATGACAGTGATCAATATTCTATGGAGATCATAGATCAGTTAACAAAGCATAGAAATAAACAGGTAAGGCATAATTATCCTAACACGACATCAAATCATATCCTACATCACATGAATAAACAGTGAGTAATAATTTTTTTCCCAGTGTACTCGAACCAAGCTTAAACAAAAGTGTTTGAAGAGGGGGAGGGGAGAGGGAAGGTGGAGGGGGAAGGGAGAGGAAGGGATGGGAGGGGGAGACACAAGGGGGCGTAACTGTGCATTCCTGACAAGGAGGCCCAGACTAACATTTTCGGTATTGTGACAACAAGACCCGGAGGGGTCATGGCTAGATACACACCCCATATGATGTCATGGTTCCCGTCCAGTGTCTGCGTAGAAGCTAGGTTAATGCAAGAGGCAAAGGATAACTCGGAAGCATTAAGGCTGCAAGGCCGATGCCTAACACTTCTCTGACCCCCTGCCGTATTGGACATTCTATTTGTTCCGATGCTCCGAACCTGGGGCCAACGCCGGGCGAGTCAGCAGAGTTTCATATCAGCAGCCCGACAAAGGGGACATTATGTTAGCTGTTGCCTATACCTTAGAGCAGGGATATGCAATTAGCGGACCTCCAGATGTTGCAGAACTACAAATCCCATGAGGCATAGCAAGATTCTGACAGCCACAAGCATAACACTCAGAGGCAGAAGCATGATGGGACTTGTAGTTTTGCAACAGCTGGAGGTCCGCTAATTGCATATCCCTGCCTTAGAGCAACAGAACAAGACACGTGTTAATCAAGCCCGCATAATCGAGGGTCAAAAAGGGTCAGCATCATCCTAGCTTAGGCCCAGGTCAGAGCATCAGAAGTATGTAGAGGGTACATGTAAGTTGGCAGGTTGGTCACAAGGTCTATCAAGTAACCCATGAACATCCTCCCCCTCCCCCCTAAAAAAAAAAAAAAAAAAAAAGGGGGGGGGGGTGTGGGGAAGGGTGGGAGAGCATCATTCCACACTGCAAGACAGTAAATCATTTAGGCTGAACAAAACTTTAAACAACAGGGCGATGGGCCCGAACTTTGTAGGAGACACAGTCCTAAGAATATTAGCCAATTTAAAAAAAAAAAAAAAAAAAACTAGGAGCATGGTGGAGGGCTGGAATACTGTCAGTGCATCATAAGAACGTACTTAGCCAACATGGCGGGATGCAGGCGGGGACATGAACTCAAGTGGGGAAGGGGAAAGAGAGAGAAAAAAAAAAAAAAGGAGGGGGATTTCTCTCCCCTTCCCCTATTCCTCTCAGAGCAGGTGGATGTCGAGGAGGAGATGTCTTAACTTACTGATCCATGAATCTCCGAACATCTGTAAGGGCACTCACATGTCTCGGTCCCCTCTGCGGGGAGTATCAGCATGGCCCAGCGGATGTAAGGGTTGATCTCGACGAGAAGGGCGGTCACCTGGGGAGGTGGGATCAAGTCTGCGGCGTCTGGATCTCTGTCGTTGCGCTTTAGGTGACGACGCATGCGAGGTCGGCTTCCATGGTTCCGTTGGGAAGTAGAACGAGTACCAGTCCGGTATGTCAACAGGCGGGATGTCAAGTTGTTCACAGAAGTTTGCCAGATCTTCCGGCGTGCGAAGTAGAGCGGTGCGCCCTCTAGCGGTGGCTGATAGGCAAAACGGGAACTTCCATCTGTAGGGAATGTTGCGTGCTCGCAACACGTCCAGCAGAGGGCGCAAGGTGCGTCTGGTTTGCAGGGTTATCTGTGATAAGTCCTGGAACAGCTTTATGTCAGCGCCATTGTACAGGATCCGTCCCCTGACCCTGGCCTTTCTGAGAATTTCCTCTTTCAAGGGAAAGTTTACAATGCAGCACACTATGTCTCTGGGAGGTTCAGTGTCCCTAGGAGGGGGTCGCAGAGCACGATGAATTCTCTCCATCTCAATCGGTGTCTCTGCAGGCCTTTCAAGCAGGTCATTAAAAATGGCGCAAACTGTCTGTGTTAGGGAAGCCTGTTCAATTCCTTCGGGGAGACCCCTTACTCTTATATTGTGTCTGCGGCCCCGATTGTCCAAATCTTCTACATGTCTATGTAGTTCAAACATATGGGGAAGGTGCATGTCATATGTCTTTTGGACTTGCCTGATCGCCGCAGCTTGGAGATGTGTGTCTTCCTCCACATCTTTCAGGCGGACGTTTATCGTCTGCAGGTCGGTCTTCAAGTCGGCTATCGCGGTCGTCAGGGTGTGTTTGATATCCAGGGCCACCGATTGCAGGTCTCTTTGTAAATCAAGCAGGCTTGGAGCCGCCGCTCTTCCGCCCTCTACAATCGATCCAGCAGACGATGACGGGGTTAGGGTGTGCGGATTATGTGAAGCCTGGGAGGCCAGTGATTCTGCATTGTGTGTCGAGGCCCGGGTCCGGAACATCTCCGGAATGTTGGAGCCAAGCTGGGTTCCGGGATCAGTCACGGATCGAGGGGTTGAGGTACTTCTGTGTGTTCTGCCCATTTTCGAGTCAAAAGGCCCCAATAAACTAGCTTAGTGTCCTCAGTGTGCCAGAATTTTCAAATCATGCGGTCATCTCGGGTACTCGAGCACCGTTTTATACAAGTCTCAGTAATGGGGACCCCGGGCCGAATCAGGCAAGTCTCTATGCCCTGGGGAGCTAATATGTCAGGGGTCAAGAGGTATTATGACTGCGCCGAGAGCTGCAGTGGATAGTGGTTGCGGGCGTGTATGCAGCCAGCCGTGGAAGGGATCGGGGGAAGGCAGGTGTACCTGATTATCAGAAGTCCTGGAGCGTCCCGGGTGTATCAGGAGGCAGGTAGTCCAGCTTAGGCCTCAAGATGGCAGCTGCTTTGTGTGAAGGGGAGCCGATCGGGAGCTAGCTGGGAACTGGGCAGGATCCTGGATGCGTCTGGGATCGATCGGCCAGAGTTCTGGTAAAGGCTGGGCAGGTTTCAGCGCAATCCGGAGGCGGGGGAGGCAGCAGGAAACCGTGGAGAATCCGTAGGCCGCAAGATGGCGGCCGTCCAACTGAGAACGGGGCCTATCGGGAGCAGGCAGGAGGCTAGATAGGAGCCCGATCGCATCTACGATCGATCGGTCAGGGATCCGATGTGGGCCGGGGGCTTTCCGGGGCAATCCGAAGGTGGGGCTTAACAGCAAGTCGCGGTAGGTCCGTAGGCCGCAAAATGGCGGATGCTCGGTGGAGGATTTTAAATTTAGGAGTCCGATGGGTGCGGATTTAGGCTGGGTTCGTGGAGCTCGCCCAGAGTATGTCCTTCTCCCTCGGCAGTTAGACACGCCCCCCGACTTTCCCCTTTTTATAGGTGGGCTGGCTGGGACCAAAAAGTTCAGGAACCGAACACACATAACTTAAAGCGGAGTTCCACCCAAAAATTTAATTTCTGCTTTTTCGGAACCCTACCCCCCCCCCTCCGGTGTCACATTTGGCACCTTTCAGGGGGGAGGGGGGGGTGCAGATACCTGTATAATACAGGTACTTGCACCCACTTCCAGGGAGAGACTCCCACGGGAGTCACTCCACTCCCTCCTCGCTGCTTTCTGGGAAACACACTGGTCCCAGGAGACAGCGGGGACCACTGGGAACGAGCCGCTCTACTCAGCTTCACTTCCTGATTCCCTCACAGAGGATGGCGGCGGGGCAGCAGAGAGACGAGCGATCGTTCGTCTTCTGCTGCCAACATCATCACAGGCACGCTGGACAGGTAAGTGTCCATTTATTAAAAGTCAGCAGCTGCACTATTTGTAGCTGCTGGCTTTTAATATATATTTTTCGCAGGACTTCTGCTTTAACCCTTTCCCCCAGCTTGGGCCAGCTGCTAACTTACTGAACTAACATAGACACAACCTGCTTACAGACATCTTATTGGAAGAGGTTCCTCAGACAGTTCAGCACTAAATGGAACATCTCACTGCATGTAGAAATATATTCACATCACCAATAGGGTACCAGGGCTCGCAGCATACTGTAATGCCGCGTACACACGACCGTTTTTCGGGTTGTAAATTACGTTTTTTTTTATGTCATTAAAAACGATTGTGTGTGGGCTCCAGAGCATTTTTCACGATACAACAAATGGCCATTAAAAATTTCGAAGATGCTCTAATTTTTCACAACGTTTTTAACGTTGTTGTTTTTAAAGTTGTAAAAAATTGTCGTGTGTGGGCTTTAACGACGTGAAAAAAAGAAGCAAGTTATGAGATGGGAGCGCTCGTTCTGGTAAAACGAGCGTTTGTAATGGAGTAAGCACATTCATCGCTGTAACAGACTGAAAAGCGCAAATCGTCTTTTACTAACACGAAATCAGCAAAAGCAGCCCAAAGGGTGGAACTTCTCGATCCAATTTTTAGGTGTTGACAAGGTCCTCCTGGACCTTCATGTAGTGTATATCTGCCCTAATTTGAAAACTGCTAGTCTGGTTAAATTTTGGGAGTGGGCTATGAATACACTTTGTAGACCCCACCCCGCAATCTTTTTAGGCGATTTTAACATTTGGTCTGAAGACCACAGTACCAAGGAAGTGAGAGATTGGGACTGTTTTTAACAACGTGGCCCACCCATCAGTCTGGCCATGCTTTAGACTTGATTCTCTTTAGAGAAATAAGTCTTAATTTCAAGGCCACTTTGACTATTCCATGGACAGACCATTGTGCTGTGTCATTTACTAGTTTTTACTTATTACAGGAAAAAATTTCCACCTCTATAATGAAGGACTGTTCCTTCAGAAATTTTAGGGAATTTCCACAAGAAAGGTTTAACTCTTTACTGGAGAGGGAGCTCGTCTCCACTCCGGAATCTGATGTAGAGACTGGGCTAGATTCAGTAAGGGCAGCGTATCTTTGTGTGGGCGTAGCATATGTTATTTACGCTACGCCTCCGCAACTTAGACGGGCAAGTGCATTATTCACAAAGCACTTGCTCCGTAAGTTGCGGCGGCGTAGAGTAAATGGGCCGGCGTAAGCCCGCCTAATTCAAATGTGGAAGGGGGGGCGTGTTTTATGTTAATGTATGATGACCTGACGTGATTGACGTGTTTTATGAACGGCGCATTTGCCGTCCGTGTACATATCCCAGTGTGCATTGCTCCCAAGTACGCCGCAACGACGTATTGGTTTCGACGTGAACATAAATTACGTCCAGCCCTATTCGCGAACGACTTACGCAAACTATGTAAAAAAAATGCATACTAGCTCATTATGCCTTTGTCTTGCATGTTTTTTTTTTCATTTTTGTTTATGGGTTTACTTCCTCTTTAATACCTTTGATCACGAGTATATGGACATTTCAGTGGGAATCTCATTCTCACAGTTATGGCAAATGTGCCTGGACTTCTTACCCCCTGGTTAATTAGTCCAATACATTTAAGCTCAATTACTATTACTATACAAGTGTGTCAAGAAAAATAGTTGTTTTTCATTAACTGATGTATTTAATTGCTTCTCCGGTATGGGCAGTTAGTATAAAAGAACCTTTATTGGAGGAGAGGACTGTACTTGGACTTCTCATCTCAATTACTCCAATTACTGTCCCGATTTCTATCTTTATAACCTGAAAGAGGGTTTTTTACCTGAGTTATTCGACTATACTGTTTGCGGATCCCATCTCGTATACATATAGTAAAAACACTTTTCCTCAAAGAAGGGATTTTAAGTGGACCACAAACCGTGATGTATAAAAAAAGTAAAAATGTTATTGACATATACAAAGAGCTAATACATATTGAAACATCAAACACAGAAGTGATTTAGATAAAAACAAACACATATAATTGGGGATATATAAAAACCAGCTAAGAACAGAAGCCCAAAAGCTGTCAAACGACAGACCATCCTGGATGGTTTTTATATATCCCCAATTATATGTGTTTGTTTTTTTATCTAAATCACTTCTGTGTCTGTTCTTTCTTTACGTATTAGCTCTTTGTATACGTCAATAAAATTGTAACTTTTTTCATACATCACTGTTTGTGGTCCACTTAAAATCCCTTCTTTGAGGAAAAGTGTTTTTACGATCCTTATAACCCAATTGTTTACAATAGCCACTACTCATCCAGTATGTCAAGAAAAAGTAGTTGCATTTTTTAATAGTAATATTTCATTGCTCCTCCTTGTAACTTTTGTATAATACAGTGGAACCTTGGATTATGAGCATAATCCGTTCCAGGAGAACTCTCGCAATCCAAAGTACTTGCATATCAAAGCGAGTTTCCCTAAAGAAGTCAATGGAAACTAATTTGTTCCGCATTGACTTCTATAGCACGCAATACCGCATGTGGCCTAGTGGTGGGGGGTGCCGGAGTTCCTCGGAAATACTCGGAAAGGCTCGGGGACACCTCGGCTGAACTCGGAAAACCTCAGAAAGGCTCGGGAATTAAGTTTTTCTGAACGGCTCTGCTCGGCTCCGGCGCCCGCCACCTCAGGCCAAAATGCAGTACTAAACACCGCTGTGGCTTGAATCCTGCTCGTTTACACTCGCAAACCGAGTCAGGATTTTTTTTTAAACAGTGCTCGTATTGTGAAACGCTCGTTAACTGTGTTGCTCGCAATCCGAGGTTTCACTGTAATGTGGTTTTTAACAAATTTCAAAAATGTATAAAGCCTTTAAAAAGAGATCTAAATGATCCCAGAAAGATTGCATCCTGAAAGTAGTATTTAGCCCAAAACTAAAAATCTAATATATTGCAGCTTACCAATCACTAGATGGTGGTGGGTGCATTCGTTTTCTCTTATCAGGCTTTTTCGCTCTGTTTTCACCTGGTGATCTGGCCAGTAACACAGAGAGTGTCCCCACTCTGGATGAATGAAAACAGGGAGCACCTTTGCACAGCAGCATTCTCATTCAGGGGAGAGTGGAGTGTTACATACTAGCAGATTCAAATACACTAGCAAATTGAAGCTCAACTCCGGCTCACACCTTAAAAACCGCATTCAGTTTTCTTTTGGGATAACGGAAAATGTTATCAAATATTTAAAGCGGAAGTAAACCCATCGATTTAACAGTTTCAAAAAGCAATTACATTTCCGGCATGCCAGTTGTGCTCTCAACCAAACTGTCAAACCATCCAATGGCTGGTGTTATAACTGATCACATGTGCAGCATCATGGCAGTTGAAGATTAAACATAGGCCAAGATGGCAGCTTCCTTGCCTGAAAATTAGGGATGTCCCCATATCGATGCTAGTATCGGTACTGATACCAAGCATTTCCCAAGTACTTGTATCAGGCGACACATCGGCCGACACACGGGAGTGCCTCGAAACGCATCGGGCGACACACAGGAGTGCCTCGAAACACATCAAAAGTACACCAGAGTGCCTCGAAACGCATCGGGCGACACACGGGAGTGCCTTTGAAATGCATCAAAAGTACACCAGAGTGCCTCTAAACGCATCAAAAGTACACCAGAGAGCACCACAAATACACCAGAGTGCCTCTAAACCCCATCAAAAACACACCAGAGTGCCTGTAACTGCATCAAATATAAACCAGAGACATCAAATAAACTAAAAATACACCAGAGTGCCTGTAACTGCATCAAATATAAACCAGGGACCGCAAATAAACGAAACCCACTGAAGTGCCTCAAAACGCATCAGGGCACACACAGGAGTGCCTCAAAATGCACCAGGGCACACACGGGAGTGCCTCGAAACGCATCTTCTGGCTGTGACCGCGTGGGTTTCACTGGCATCAGTGGTGACAATAGCCCAGTACAATCAATCGGACAGGATTGAGTGAGGATGCCCTGACATCACCCATCACCAGAGGCTCCTGCGCATCTGAGGAGAAGCACTTTAAATCAGCTTAAAGCGGAGGTTCATCCTAAAAAACATCTATATACCATTACATCCAGCATACTTCCGACATCTACAGTATGCTGTTTTTTTTTTTTGCCGTACATACCGTTTTATTGTTATTTTCTCCCCGGCTTCCGGGTTACGCGGGAGTGGGCGTTCCTACTCAGAGGTTAGATGATTGACGTCTGGTGAAAAACTTTGCCTGGCGCATAAGGCGTGTCACCAGTTTTTCGTAACTGGCCGACCAGCGAGACGGCTCTATATGGCGCCTGCGCAGTCAGCTCTACACGGCGGGCGCAGGCGCTGTATAGAGCCGACTCGCAGGTCGGCTAGTTACGGAAAACTGGCGATGTGCCTTATGCGCCAGGGGAAGTTTTTCACCAGACGTCAATGATCTAACCTCTGGATAGAAACGCCCACTCCCGCGGGAGCCAGAACCCGGGAGGAAAACAACAATAAAACGGTATGTACTGCAAAAAAAAAAAAACAGCATACTGTAGATGTCGGAAGTATGCTGGATGTAATGGTATATAATTATTTTAGGGTGAACCTCCGCTTTAAGTGCTGCCTTCTGCATTGCAAAAGGAAATCCTTTGGAATGTCCAGAGAATCCAGTGTGCCCAGGATAGCATACTGATCAGGGGTCAAGTCCTGGGGAAAAAAGTGTGGGAACTCCCACCCAAGATCCCCTCCCCCACCAAAAAAAAAATGACACGCTCATATGCATAATTACTAAACCGCATGTTTTTTTTAAGCAAGTTCTTTCTAAATCCCGCGACAACTTGCGGCAGACCTCCGCAATGTCTCCTGGGAACAATGATAAAAGCTTGCAGGAGACATTGCGGCATCGAGGAAGTGACAGAATACCCGCACACTACCTGATGGATCCATATACAGGAAGCGGCCAGTAACATAAAGGATTACTAAGGTTTGCCTGCCCCTGACAGTGACACAAGCTGGGCATCGCCGCTTAGTGAAGGATTGGCTCGGCTTCTCCAGTCCTGCAAAGGGAACTGCGTTCCTGCTGTGAACAAAAGTGCAGGAACTCCGTTCCCACGCGTCCCCGCAGGACTTGAGCCCTGATACTGATGCAAGACATCATCAAAACCCTTGCATTGGGAAACGGATCACTGCTAGGTCCATTCTAAGAAGGCGGAAAAAAGGACTTGCTTGAGCATTGAACTGGGCCTCCGTAATGATGAATAGTCTGGTCTGCTTCAACTGTCTTGACACCTCCTATCCGGCCAAAACTACTCAGGCTGGCCAGAAGAACCCCTTTTGAACTAGTAGGTCATCTAGACTGGCGACCCAGAGCAGGGTGGAGAGCCTTGAAAGGAAGACACACAAACTGAAAATGTCCATCTCCCACCAAGACTGAGTTTCTTTAACCACTTCCCGCCCGGCCTATGGCCGATTTACGTCCGGGAAGTGGTTACACAATCCTGACAGGACGTCCATGGACGTCCTGCAGGATTTCATGCCGCGCGCGCCCGTGGGGGCGCGCAGCGATCGGTGATGCGGGGTGTCAGTCTGACACCCTGCATCTCCGATCTCGGTAAAGAGTCGCTCACGGAGACTCTTTACCACGTGATCAGCCGTGTCGAATCACGGCTGATCACGATGTAAACAGGAAGAGCCGTTGATGGCTCTTCCTCACTCGCGTCTGACAGACGCGAGTATAGGAGAGCCGATCGGCGGCTCTCCTGACAGGGGGGGTTCACGCTGATTGTTTATCAGCGCAGCCCCCCCCTTGGATCGCCACATGGACCACCAGGGAAGCCCACCCTGGACCACCAGGGTGGGCAAAAAAAAAGTCTGAAAAATAAAAGAAAAAAGCATTAAAAAAAAAAAAAAAAGATGCCAATCAGTGCCCACAAATGGGCACTGACTGGCAATATGAGTAAATCAGTGCTGCCACCCCAGTGTCCATCAGTGCCACCCCAGTGCCCATCCATGCCCAGTGCCCATCTGTGCCACCCATAAGTATCCATCAGTGCCACCCATAAGTGCGGCCCATGAGTGCCCATCTGTGCTGCCTATGAGTGCCCAGTGCCGCCCATGAGTGCCCATCAGTGCCGCCTATGTGTGCCCATTAGTGCCGCCTATGTGTGCCCATCAGTGCCGCCTATGTGTGTCCATCAGTGCCGCCTATGAGTGCCCATCAGTGCCGCATACCAGTGCCACCAATAAGTGCCACCTCATCTGTGCCCATCAGTACCACCTCATCGATGTCCATCAGTGCCATCTCATCGGTGCCCATCAGTGCCGCCATATCAGTGCCCGTAATTGAAAGAGAAAACTTACTTATTTACAAAAAAATTAACAGAAACAAATAAAAACGTATTTTTTTTTCAAAATTTTCAGTCTTTTTTTAGTTGTTGCGCAAAAAAAAAAAATCGCAGAGGTGATCAAATACCACCAAAAGAAAGCTCTATTGGTGGGAAAAAAAGGACGCCAATTTTGTTTGGGAGCCACGTTGCACGACCGCGCAATTGCCATTCAAAATGCGACAGTGGTGAAAGCTGAAAATTGGCTTGGGCGGGAAGGTGCGTAAGTGCCTGGTATGGAAGTGGTTAAATTCAACACTTGTCTCCGGTCTTCTTTTTACGAGACAGAGGACAATAAAAGCCTGTAATTCTCTGTGGGAATCATTCCCCACAGCAGTTGAAAAATACTAATGTACTAAGAGAGGACATCCCCCTCCTGAGCGTAATCTGCTGTTATGGTCAAGGTGAAGAAATGTTTTGGAGGGTAATGTCTGAACCACCAAAACTAACTGAGTTTTACTGTAGAAGGCACCCATGGATCCACAAAAATGGGCTTTGCCACCTGTGCGCACAATTAGCCACCCTGGCCCCCGCCACACTAACCTGGGGGGAGGGGGGGGTGTCTCCCATCAACAAGACTCTTGTAGAGGATTGAAAAGGACCATATATCAGCATAGAGGGAGGCCTGCCAAACATGACAGACTGTGGCCCCCTGGCTTGATACGCCGGGACTAAGCCCTAAAAAGCTTGTTCAGATGAGGCTTCTGCAATGCACCGTTCCTGTGGGCACTGAAAATATAAAGGGTTTTATAGTGATAAGGGGAAATACACAAGGGGGTATAATTGCTTTTCATGGTACTGTCATAAGACCCCTTTTCACACTCAGCCTTCTCAATGTGAAAGCCCTCAGGCCCCGTACACACGACAGAGTTTCTCGGCAGAATTCAGCCAGAAACTCGATCGGAGCTGGATTCTACCGAGAAACTCGGTCGTGTGTACACTTTTCAGCGAGGAAGTCGACGAGGAACTCGTCGGGCCGAAAAGAGAACATGTTCTCTATTTCCTCGTTGTTCAATGAGGAAAGTCGGCCCGCCGAGATCTCGGCGGCTTCCACACTGAACTCGACGAGGAACTTGATGTGTTTGGCACGTCGAGTTCCTCGGAAATGGTGTACGGGGCCTCACACTGAGGCGATGCGCTGGCAGGAGAGAAAAAAAATCTCCTTCAAGCAGCATCTTTGGGGCGGTATGTATACCGCTCCTTCCCATTTAAAACAATGGGAAACCGTGGCAATACGCCTCTGCACAGGTGCATTGCGGGCGGTATTAACCCTTTATTGGCCGCTAGCGGGGGTTAAAACTGCACCGCTAGCGGCCGAATCCCGTGGCAAATCCGACGGTATAGCGCCGCTATTTTTAGCAGCGCTATACCGCCACCGCGCCTCCCGCCCCAGTGTGAAAGGGGCCTTAGACTGGAGGTATGCTATGCGGCTTTGGTGACCTGTTCATTTTCTTGTACTTGTAATTTTGTTCTGTGCTTGTTTGTAACGTGACAAACGGAAGTGTATTGTTGCACATTTGTTTTGCTTTAATGTAAAATAAAAACCTTTTGATTTAAGAAAAAAGAAAAAGAAAAAGGACCATGGTGGTGCGTCCTTTAGAAAGATGCACTTGCATGCACACCCTTTAATAGGCTCCGGAAGTTTTCCATTCTGGCCCATCTTTATTCCCAGCTCTGAGGGCACCTTTATGCAAGCCATTTAACCCTTGCCTTAAACCTAGCTTCACCAAAGGTAGGAGGAAGATTGTCCTCCTTGAAGAGGCTAAGCAGGTTTTGAGTGCCTCTTGGGTTCAATCATTCATTAGGGTGGTTAAGCAGGCCCGGAATGGGATGACCCAGAGGACTGGCTTCGAAGTCCAAACATACTTAAAGTTTCCAAGCCACAGCTTTCCATATTCCACCATGAATGCAAAGGGGAAGAGGTTGATTCAAGAGGAGTGGCAGTAGTGATAATGAAGTTTTACATAAGTAAGGCGCTGATGCTTCCCACTGAGCTATCTAGGTTTAAGGCAAGGGTTAAATGGCTTGCATAAAGGTGCCCTCAGAGCTGGGAATAAAGATGGGACAGAATGGAAAACTTCAGGAGCCTATGGAAGGGTGTGCATCCCCCTCCTAGTCACTGTATACATGGGGCCCCTCCATCCTCCTAGTCACTGTATACACGGGGCCCTCCATCCTCCTAGTCACTGTATACACGGGGCCCCTCCATCCTCCTAGTCACTGTATACACGGGCCCCTCCATCCTCCTAGTCACTGTATACACGGGGCCCTCCATCCTCCTCCTAGTCACTGTATACACGGGCCTCTCCATCCCCCTCCTAGTCACTGTATACATGGGGCCCTCCATCCTCCTAGTCACTGTATACACGGGGCCTCTCCATCCCCCTCCTAGTCACTGTATACACGGGGCCTCTCCATCCCCCTCCTAGTCACTGTATACACGGGCCCCTCCATCCCCCTCCTAGTCACGGTATACACGGGGCCCTCCATCCTCCTCCTAGTCACTGTATACACGGGCCTCTCCATCCCCCTCCTAGTCACTGTATACATGGGGCCCTCCATCCTCCTAGTCACTGTATACATGGGGCCTCTCCATCCCCCTCCTAGTCACTGTATACACGGGCCCCTTCATCCTCCTAGTCACTGTATACACGGGCCTCTCCATCCCCCTCCTAGTCACTGTATACAAGGGGCCCCTTCATCCTCCTAGTCACTGTATACACAGGGCCTCTCCATCCTTCTAGTCACTGTATACACGGGGCCTCTCCATCCCTCTCCTAGTCACTGTATACAAGGGGCCCCTTCATCCTCCTAGTCACTGTATACACAGGGCCTCTCCATCCCCCTCCTAGTCACTGTATACACGGGCCCCTCCATCCCCCTCCTAGTCACTGTATACATGGGCCTCTCCATCCCCCTCCTAGTCACTGTATACATGGGGCCTCTCCACCCCCCTCCTAGTCACTGTATACACGGGGCCCTCCATTCTCCTAGTCACTGTATACACGGGCCCCTCCATCCCCCTCCTAGTCACTGTATACATGGGCCTCTCCATCCCCCTCCTAGTCACTGTATACATGGGGCCTCTCCATCCCCCTCCTAGTCACTGTATACACGGGGCCCTCCATTCTCCTAGTCACTGTATACACGGGGCCACATCCTGCTTCTAGTCACTGTATACAATGGGCCCCTTCATCCTCCTAGTCACTGTATACACGGGCCCCTCCATCCTCCTAGTCACTGTATACACGGGGCCACATCCTGCTCCTAGTCACTGTATACAATGGGCCCCTTCATCCTCCTAGTCACTGTATACACGGGGCCCCTCCATCCTCCTAGTCACTGTATACACGGGGCCACATCCTGCTCCTAGTCACTGTATACACGTGGCCCTCCATCCTCCTAGTCACTGTATACACGGGGCCACATCCTGCTCCTAGTCACTGTATACACGGGGCCCTCCATCCTCCTAGTCACTGTATACACGGGGCCACATCCTGCTCCTAGTCACTGTATACAATGGGCCCTCCATCCTTCTAGTCACTGTATACAAGGGGCCCCTCCATCCTCCTAGTGACTGTATACAAGGGGCCCCTCCATCCTTCTAGTCACTGTATACATGGGGCCACATCCTGCTCCTAGTCACTGTATACATGGGGCCACATCCCTTTCCTAGTCACTGTATATACACGGGGCCCTCCATCCTTCTAGTCACTGTATACACGGGCCTCTCCATCCCCCTCCTAGTCACTGTATACAAGGGGCCCCTCCATCCTCCTAGTCACTGTATACAATGGGCCCCTCCATCCTCCTAGTCACTGTATACACGGGGCCCTCCATCCTTCTAGTCACTGTATACATGGGGCCACATCCCTTTCCTAGTCACTGTATATACACGGGGCCCTCCATCCTCCTAGTCACTGTATACATGGGCCTCTCCATCCCCCTCCTAGTCACTGTATACATGGGGCCTCTCCACCCCCCTCCTAGTCACTGTATACACGGGGCCCTCCATTCTCCTAGTCACTGTATACACGGGCCCCTCCATCCCCCTCCTAGTCACTGTATACATGGGCCTCTCCATCCCCCTCCTAGTCACTGTATACATGGGGCCTCTCCATCCCCCTCCTAGTCACTGTATACACGGGGCCCTCCATTCTCCTAGTCACTGTATACACGGGGCCACATCCTGCTTCTAGTCACTGTATACAATGGGCCCCTTCATCCTCCTAGTCACTGTATACACGGGCCCCTCCATCCTCCTAGTCACTGTATACACGGGGCCACATCCTGCTCCTAGTCACTGTATACAATGGGCCCCTTCATCCTCCTAGTCACTGTATACACGGGGCCCCTCCATCCTCCTAGTCACTGTATACACGGGGCCACATCCTGCTCCTAGTCACTGTATACACGTGGCCCTCCATCCTCCTAGTCACTGTATACACGGGGCCACATCCTGCTCCTAGTCACTGTATACACGGGGCCCTCCATCCTCCTAGTCACTGTATACACGGGGCCACATCCTGCTCCTAGTCACTGTATACAATGGGCCCTCCATCCTTCTAGTCACTGTATACAAGGGGCCCCTCCATCCTCCTAGTGACTGTATACAAGGGGCCCCTCCATCCTTCTAGTCACTGTATACATGGGGCCACATCCTGCTCCTAGTCACTGTATACATGGGGCCACATCCCTTTCCTAGTCACTGTATATACACGGGGCCCTCCATCCTTCTAGTCACTGTATACACGGGCCTCTCCATCCCCCTCCTAGTCACTGTATACAAGGGGCCCCTCCATCCTCCTAGTCACTGTATACAATGGGCCCCTCCATCCTCCTAGTCACTGTATACACGGGGCCCTCCATCCTTCTAGTCACTGTATACATGGGGCCACATCCCTTTCCTAGTCACTGTATATACACGGGGCCCTCCATCCTCCTAGTCACTGTATACACGGGGCCTCTCCATCCCCCTCCTAGTCACTGTATACAAGGGGCCCCTCCATCCTCCTAGTCACTGTATACAATGGGCCCCTCCATCCTCCTAGTCACTGTATACACGGGGCCCTCCATCCTTCTAGTCACTGTATACATGGGGCCACATCCCTTTCCCAGTCACTGTATATACACGGGCCCCTTCATCCTCCTAGTCACTGTATACACGGGGCCCTCCATCCTCCTAGTCACTGTATACACGGGGCCCTCCATCCTCCTAGTCACTGTATACACGGGGCCCCTCCATCCTCCTAGTCACTGTATACAAGGGGCCCCTCCATCCTCCTAGTCACTGTATATATATATACGGGGCCCTCCATCCTCACAACAACTCGAGCCCCACCCCCTTCCCCGCGATCACATGACAGGGAAGTGGTTGAGTATTGACGTCACGGCGGAAGGTCAGAGAGGCTGGGAGAGGAAGTGAGAGTGCGAGGCCTCGTCCGCCATTGTGGAGAAGAGAGATCCTGTCCGGAGAAGAAGAAGAAGGCGAGCCGGGGCCGAGGAGCGCCAGAGACAGGAGGCGGAGCCCCTCCCCCCCCATCCCCGCTCCCCGTATACAGAACCCGGGACGTGTCCAAGGAGCCCCATCTATAGACTACGGATGTGTGCGATCCCCCTCTACATGAACGATCAGCCCTCTGCGGGCCTATAGACGCTGCGATACCCCCACCCCCTCTGTGCACACCCCCCCCCCCCCCCCCCCACATACACACCGACATCGTACGGAGCACAGGCCGCTCCGCGGGAGAATGTCTGCCACCAGCGTGGATCAGGTAACCCCGGGAGGAGGAGGCCGGGGGGATGGGGGAGATCATCACACAACCTTCCATAGGGGATCACATCTGTCTTATCATACACCTTACAATCTGATTGGGCAATCACACACAGCTTCCCATACACCTCACAATCTGATTGGGCAATTTCACACAGGTTCCCCATACACCTCACAATCTGATTGGACAATCACACACAAGTTCCCCAAACACCTCACAATCTGATTGGACAATCTCCCACAGGTTCCCCATACACCTTACAATCTGATTGGGCAATCACACACAGCTTCCCCATACACCTCACAATCTGATTGGACAATCACACACAGGTTCCCCATACACCTCACAATCTGATTGGGCAATTTCACACAGGTTCCCCATACACCTTTATACCGGTAATCTGATTGGACAATCTCACACAGGTTCCCCATACACCTTTATACCGGTAATCTGATTGGACAATCTCACGCAGGTTCCCCATACACCTTTATAATCTGATTGGACAATCTCCCACAGGTTCCCCATACACCTTTATAATCTGATTGGACAATCTCACGCAGGTTCCCCATACACCTTTTAGTCACAATTACTCCCAGAGGCATGATGGGACTTGTAGTTCTGCAACAGCTGCAGGGCCCCAGGTTGCCTGCCCCTGCTTTATAGCATAAAGTAGTATTTTTTTTTTCATAATTGTAGATCTTTTTATTTTTTATTTATAGCACAAAAAATAAAAACGCAGAGGTGATGAAAAACCACCAAAATCTCTATTTGTGGGAAGAACATGGCATACGTTTTTACTTGGGTACAGCGTTGCATGACCGCGCAATTGCCAGTTAAATTATTGAAGTGCCGTATTGCAAAAGTGGACCTGGTTATGAAAGGAGGTAAATCTTCCCGGAGGGCATGTGGATATAACAAACATTTATACTCTCCTAGGTGACTGCTGCATCTTTCCCCCTCAGACCAAGAACTGAGCGATCAAACAACACGGATTGCTCAGTTCCTGGTCTCCAGTGAGTCTGTGACTGTTGGTTGCAGGCACTCTGCTCCAACATTCATGTTCCCAGCGGCTCGATGAGAGGCTGAGCCAGCTGCCAGTCCTGGCATATGGGTGGCTCAGTGACGTCAGCCGACAGCAGGCTTTAGTCACAGGGGATGCTGCCAGTCCTGGCATCTGGGTGGCTCAGTGACATCAGCCGACAGCAGGCTTTAGTCACAGGGGATGCTGCCAGTCCTGACATCTGGGTGGCTCAGTGACATCAGCCGACAGCAGGCTTTAGTCACAGGGGATGCTGCCAGTCCTGGCATCTGGGTGGCTCAGTGACGTCAGCCGACAGCAGGCTTTAGTCACAGGGGATGCTGCCAGTCCTGGCATCTGGGTGGCTCAGTGACATCAGCCGACAGCAGGCTTTAGTCACAGGGAATGCTGCCGGCCCTGGCATCTAGATGGCTCAGTGACGTCAGCCGACAGCAGGCTTTAGTCACAGGGGATGCTGCCAGTCCTGGCATATGGGTGGCTCAGTGACGTCAGCCGACAGCAGGCTTTAGTCACAGGGGATGCTGCCAGTCCTGGCATCTGGGTGGCTCAGTGACATCAGCCGACAGCAGGCTTTAGTCACAGGGGATGCTGCCAGTCCTGGCATCTGGGTGGCTCAGTGACATCAGCCGACAGCAGGCTTTAGTCACAGGGGATGCTGCCAGTCCTGGCATCTGGGTGGCTCAGTGACATCAGCCGACAGCAGGCTTTAGTCACAGGGGATGCTGCCAGTCCTGACATCTGGGTGGCTCAGTGACATCAGCCGACAGCAGGCTTTAGTCACAGGGGATGCTGCCAGTCCTGGCATCTGGGTGGCTCAGTGACGTCAGCCGACAGCAGGCTTTAGTCACAGGGGATGCTGCCAGTCCTGGCATCTGGGTGGCTCAGTGACATCAGCCGACAGCAGGCTTTAGTCACAGGGAATGCTGCCGGCCCTGGCATCTAGATGGCTCAGTGACGTCAGCCGACAGCAGGCTTTAGTCACAGGGGATGCTGCCAGTCCTGGCATATGGGTGGCTCAGTGACGTCAGCCGACAGCAGGCTTTAGTCACAGGGGATGCTGCCAGTCCTGGCATATGGGTGGCTCAGTGATGTCAGCCGACAGCAGGCTTTAGTCACTTAGGTCTGGGGGGGTCCAGCATATCTCTCTAGGACCCCTGCTATAGCCACGTCATGGGTCTGGGGCTTAGAAATCCCCTCGGTTTTTACTCTTCTTCCCCGCTGACAGGACGCGGGTTCTGATTAGTCAGCGCTGTCCAATTAGAATGCTTCTAAACATGCCTCCTGATGGAGTACCTTTTGGAGATTAACCACTTTAGCCCCGGAAGATTTTCCCCATGAATGACCAGGCCATTTTTGCGTCGCTGTAACTGACAATTGCGCGGTCATGTGACGCTGTATGCAGACAAAATTGACATCCTTTTTCCCCACAAATTGAACTTTTGGTGGTATTTGATCACCTCTGTGTATAAACAAAAAGACCAACAATTTTTGCTATAATAAATATCCCCCCCAAAAAAAAAAAATTCTTCATCAGTTTAGGCCAATGTGTATTCTTCTACATATTTAAAAAAATATATATATATATCACAATAAACGTATATTGGCAGACAGATTAGACACTTTTGATGCATTTTTGGGACCAGTGACATTCATACAGCAATTGGTGCTATAAAAATGCCCTGATTACTGTATAAATGTCACGGGCAGGGAACACTAGGGGCAATGTGTTCCCTGGGAGGTGTTTCTAACTTTGGGGGGAGGGGACTGACTGGGAGTAGAGAGATCGCTGTTCCTGATCACTAGGAACAGACGATCTCTCTCTCTCCTCCCCTGACAAAACGGGGATCTGTTAGTTTACATTGGCAGGTCCCCGTTTTGGCTCTCTGCGGATGGGTGGTGGACATCGCGTCTGTCGGATAAAAACCAGTAGTGTGCTGTCTTCAGTGCCCACCACCTTCATATATACACACAGCTTACTGGAGACTATAGGTGGTCTGACAGCACTTTTACCAACACCTGGCTATGATCTTGGCATCCTCAATAGATCTCCCCCTCTTCAGTCATCCAACAACAGTATCCAATATATAGAGAATAAGGAAGAAGCTCCACAGTGCACCTTTTATTACATAAGGGGAAGGTACTGACATCATACAAAGAACAGGCATGTAAAGGGCGGCACTGCCCAAGTAAGCGAGTGATGATGTCTAGAGGCCTGCCTGATGGGATAGAGATGATTGGATAAGATCCTCCAATGGGAACAAACGGCCTTCACAAAGCTTTATTATTCCAGGACAAGAACACAAGAGTCCACCCAGACCAAGCCTCACATGTTTCACCCAAACGGGGTTATTCACAGAGAGATCCATGATTGTAGGATAAGTTCACCTTCTTTCTGGAGCATTTTACATGTTACACCCATAGCTAGGGTGTAGTGTAACGTGCTCCAGACCCCCCCCCAAACCCTTTCTGTGACAGCAAGCAGTCCTCTCCTTGCAACCGCTGTCACATTTAGAAAGGGCTCCGCTCTCACAGAGCCACTCCTTTTATTCACAGGGATCTGCCAATGAGAAAGCTACAAGTGCCATCTGCCATCACCACACAGGAACTTGTTTGATTGGACCACAAGCATATGGATTTGCTCGCTCATAGTTTATTCACACTCCTAGCTTGCACGCTGACAGTACGTACAGAGGTAGAGGGCTGAAATTGTACCTGTGACCTGCTGATCGTTGGTACAAAACTTTGCTGGCCCATTTAAAAAACAGTGAACATTGCCTTTTTAAAGTGAAGTTCTGCCAAAGTATATATATATTATTTAAAAGCCAGCAGCTACAAATACTGCAGCTAATGACTTTTAAAATATGGACACTTTCCTGTCTAGAGCGCCTGCGATGTCGGCGCCCAAAGCCGATCTATCACTCGGCTGTCAGATGCTGCTGCTGCCATCTTCGGTAAGGGAATCAGGACGTGAAGCCTTGCGGCTTCACTTCTTGGTTCACTACTGCGCATGCACGAGTCGCGCTGCACGATCTAAATAGTCCCTGCTGTCTTCTGGGACCTGTGCGTCTCCCAGAAGACAGCAGGGGGGGGGGGCGCCGGACGCGGCGTAGATATCCACGGGCATCTATGCCTGGAGAAAAAGAGACCGCCGCTCCAGGCAAATGCAATAAGCAATCAATGTCCTCCTCAAAGACTATGGATGCTGGCAATGCACAAGGCAAAAAATCAATGAAAGGAATTCATGGACAGCCGCACACCAAAATAAACCTAAAAAGGTAGCCTTTACTGGTGTAAAAAGGATAAAAAGCACTACAGTGCACAGCAAGCAGTGGGGTAAAAAACTGACGCGTTTTGCACAATCAGTGCTTAGTCATAGCTCATGACTAAGCACTGATTGTGCGAAACATGTCAGATTTTTTTACCCCACTGCTTGCTGTGCTGTGTTCTGTAGTGCTTTTTATCCTTTTTACACCAGTAAAGGCTACCTTTTTAGGTTTATTTTGGTGTGCGGCTGTCCATGAATTCCTTTTCATTGATTTTTTTCATCTATACCTGGAAGTGGGCGTAAATGCCTGTATCTGCTACCCCCTCCCCCAAATGTGACACCGGAGGGGAGGGAGGATTCCAAAAAGTGGACATTACATTTTCGGGTGGAACTCCATTTTAAGCTCTTTTTGGCTGAGTCTTGGTTTGGGTGGACCCCTTGTTTCAGGTCAAGCAAGTGGATAAGCATGACAGCCAGGCAATGAACATTTTCAGGAGAGGTAAACCATGGAATCCTCAGTGGTGTACCCGTGAAAGTATTATGTTAAGGTATAACTGAAACAGGGCTGGACAAGTTAAGGAACGCTACCTTCTAAAGCCAATTTGTTTTTCTTTGGTGGTGGGGGCGGGCGGTATAGGCAAAAGGTTTCTGTAGTTAAAAATTTAAATGATACATACTGGTCTATATAGTGCAGCATTGTCCTTCCATCCACAATTCTTCTTTATCGCACTTCTCCCATACTGCCTGCCATCTTAGACTGATATCCTGCACATACAGGCACATCACGAGTCTCTTCGGGACCTGCGAAAGATCTGAGGTGTGTCTGCACGTGCACAAAATCGTGTAAACCAGAGCTTGGCCAGACACTGATAGAAGTCACAAGACTGCCATATACTGCTGATGAGAGAAGGTATTTGGCAGCTTATATTTACTAAAATAATTACATTTCCACGTTCCGTGGAAAACCAGATATAGTGAATGCAGAGTTCTGGGTTTAGTAACACTTTAATTTGCAGGGATTTACTCTCACTTCCTGTTTTGGCTAAGAGACAAGAATTGAAGGGAAAATCTCCCCAATGGGACACAGATGACAAAAATAAGCAAACCGGTATAATAACTAGGGATCGGTAATAATATACTAGTATCGGTACTTGTACTCGGGGAAATGCTCCGGTGCTTCACCCGATACCTGGGCAGTCTGGGTGATCGGTGCGGCAGGGGAGTTGCAAGCCCCCTTTTCAGCTGTGTTGGTTAAAGTTATACAGCGGTGATCGGTGCTTGTAACTCCCCCCCCCCCCCCCCCCTCCATGTTCCCTTCCCCCCTCAATTTGTCAGGATGGAGAGTGGCGGTAGGAGCCGCTAAACCCGGCTCTTACCTTTTTCTGAATGAACAGTCAGTGATCACTGACTGTCCATTCACATAACTGAACATCGTAACCTGTGTTTACGATGCTTCAGTTTATGAATGGAGACAAGCTTCTCTCCATTCATTTTAGCTGAGGCTGCAGAGAAAGGGACTGGGGAATCTGTGTCCTTATTCCCTTTCTCTGTCTTAAAGGGGAGATTTCAGAGGTCTGTTAAGAACAGGGCTGATTAAAAATTGTAATAAATATATATATTTTTTTTAAATAATAAAAATGTAAATAAAAATTAAAAAACTGGCTCTCCGTAGAGAGCCAGTCTCATTCTCCTGCTATACAAATTGAATGCGCGTTCAATTTGCATATGTGTGAACCCGGCCTTTTAGCTAGCGATACTGGCCTCGATTCAGAGAGAAATTGCGCCTGCGTAACCATAGTAACGCCGACTGCAGCCTAAAATCTGCGTGGCATAAGGCTCTTATGCCACGCATATTTTAGGCTGCATTCTTGCGATGCCTGCTAGGGGGCGCTCCCATTGTGCTCAGTGTATAGTATGAAAATTGCATACTAACACCGATTCACAATGTTGCGCGAGCCCTGCATACGCAAATTACGTCGTTTCCGTACGGCGTCTTTAGCGTAAGGCTGCCCCTTCTAATAGTAGGGGCAGCCAATGCTAAAGGATACCCGTCGTTCCCGCGTCGCGATATTTGAATGTTACGTCGTTTGCGTAAGTGATTCGTGAATGGCGCTGGACGCCATTCACGTTCACTCTGAAGAAAATGACGTCCTTGCGACGTCATTTGCCGCAATGCACGTCGGGAAAGTTTCCCGACGGAGCATGCGCTGTACGCTCGGCGCGGGAGCTCGCCTAATTTAAATGATTCCCGCCCCCTACGGGATCATTTAAATTGCGTGCTCTAGCGCCGGGAAATTTTGCCGGCGCGCCCTCGCAATTTACGGAGCTACTGCTCCGTGAATCGAGGGCAGTGGAGCAAATTTGCGGGGGAGCAGGGCAAAATCGTTGCCCTGCGCCTCCGCAAAAAAGCGCAATTCTCTTTGAATCCGGGCCATTGTTTTTAGATTTCTGTCTATTGAGAGCCTCACAGGCTAAATTAGAGAAATCAATGGGCCAGATTCAGGTAGATCCGCGCAATATTTGCGTGGGCAAAGGGCAACGATTTTTGCTCTGCGCCCACGCAAATATTTTGATATGCCCGCGATTCACGGAGCAGTAGCTCCGTAAATTGCGCGGGCGCTATGCTAAATAGCCCGGCGTAAGGGCGCCTAATGTAAATGATCCCTGCCGGGGGCGGGAATCATTTAAATTAGGCGCGCTCCCGCGCCGAGCAAACAGCGCATGCTCCGTCGGGAAACTTTCCCGACGTGCATTGCGGCAAATGACGTCGCAAGGACGTCATTTGCTTCTAAGTGAACGTAAACGACGTGAAATTTAAATTTCACGAGCGGGAAGGGCGGCTATACTTTAGCATTGGTTGCAATGGTTGCCCCTGCTATAGCAGGAGCAACCTTGCGCTAAAGTCGCCGTACGGAAACTCCGTACCTTGCGTGCGCAGGGCCCGCGCAACTTTTGTGAATCGGTGGTAGTATGCAATTTGCATACTATACGCCGATCACAATGGCCGCGCCCCCTAGCGGACAACGCAAGAATGCAGCCTGGGATATGAAGGCATAAGGAGGCTTATGCCTGTCATATCCTAGGCTGCAGTCCGCGTAGCGATGTTCCTGAATCAGGGGCATTCGCTACGCGGGAGCAAAACAGCTATTGCGCCGCGCAACCGCTTCTTGAATCTGGGCCAATGAGTTTTGTCCAGCCAGGTAGTGCTTATGGGGGCAGCTTCCGCTCAAATTAACCAAAATCTGAGCAGTATATGGCCAGTTTAAGGGGGATTTTCATCACATTGTAAATACAGTGGGGAAACAAAGTATTTGATCCCCTCCAAATGTTGTAAGTTTACCCTCTTACAAAGAAATTAAAGGTCTATAATTGTTTATCATAGGTGTATTTTAAATGATGGAGACAGAATTTCAACCAAAAAACAAAAGCGTATGATAAAAATTGTTATAAGTTTAGTTACAGTTCAGTGAGTAAAATAAGTATTTGATTTCCCAACCAACCAACCATAATTCTGACTCCCACAGACCGGCTACGGTATGTGCTCATGTGGTACACAGATTGGTCCTGTCAATTTAAGAAGGTGCCCCTAACGACAACTCGTTATGTGTATAAAAGAGATTCTATGGACAGGTATTTCTTCCATTCAGACCTCACCATCATGGGCAAGACCAAAGAGCTGTCAAAGCACCTCGGGGGCAGGATTGTAGACCTTCTCATGGCTGGCATGGGCTACAAGGCCATCAGCAAGAAGTTTGGTGAGAAGGAAACAACTGTTGGAATGATTATTCGCAAATGGAAGAAATGCAAAATAACCATCAATTGCCCTCTGTCAGGCACTTCGTGCTAAATTTCACCTCATGGGGTAAGGATGAACATGAGAAAAGTGAGGGATCAGCCCAGAGCTACACGGGAGGAGCTTGTGAATGAAGTTGGGACCACAGTCGCCAAATAAATCATTATAACGCAATACGCCACCATGGATTAAAACCACCCGCAAGATCCCCCTCCTCAAGAAGGCACATGGTGTACATGCCTGTCTGAAGTCTGCCAATTAACATTTAAATCAGAAAAGGATTGGGAGAAAGTGCTGTGGTCAGATAAGATCAAAATTGTGCCTTTTGGCATTAAAGGGTCACTAAAGGAAAACATATTTTTTTTAGCTAAATAGCTTCCTTAACCTTACTGAAGTCCTGGTTTCATGTCCTCATTGTTCGTTTTTGCTCTGATGTTGCTGTAATTCTTCTCTGTTCTGGACACTTCCTGGTTGTCTGTTTCCTGAGGACCACAGTACTAAGAGATTCTAGTTTCATTTTCCAAACCATCACTGCTCTATGGCTCTGTCTAGCACAGAGGCAGGATAACGTGCAAAAACGAAACTAGATGCAAAAACGAAACTAGAGGTACATTATGATTGATTTTTTATCTATTTTTAATCAATTTTAAAAAGAAACAGTTAACTATTATGTCTCTATACCCTGTAAACAGTCATTTCAGCAAAAACATTTTTTTTCCTTTACAACTCCTTTAACTCGACTTGCCGTGTTTGAAGGAAGAAACATGCTGACTAGGGATGCATACTCGGTGCCGATTCTAGGCATTTTCACGAGTGTCGCTACTCGCGAAAATGCTCAGATACCAGAAGTGACGTCAGTTGGGGCGGGAAACCTTCTGTAGGGCTAGGAAGTCAGGCCGGGTTACACGGGCATGGCGGCTGGTGTAGCAGTATTGGTATCCCGCGTGAAGCCGAGCACAGAGCTGCTGCAGCCAAACACAACTGTGGTGAATTAACCCCCTTACATGCCGAGGGATTGGCTGGATTTTAAAGCCACAGGCTGGATCTGGATGCAAGTGGGACACGGCGAGACACAGGCTGGTATCTGTGAGACACACCCTAAATGAAGGGGTGACACAGGCTGGATGAGGTGTTACACACAGGAACACAGGCTGGATGAGGGGTTACACAGGGAGACAGAGGCTAGATGAGGGGTTACACAAGGGGAAAACAGGCTGGATAAGGTGGGACACACTGTGGATGAGGGGTGACACAGGGACAGACTGGATGAGGGGGGGGCACAGGCTGGATGAGGAGTGATACAGGAGGACACAGGCTGGATGAGGGGGGACACAGGCTGGATGAGGGGAGACAGACTGGATGAGGGGGGGACACAGGCTGGATGAGGAGTGATACAGGAGGACACAGGCTGGATGAGGGGGGACACAGGCTGGATGAGGGGAGACAGACTGGATGAGGGGGGACACAGGCTGGATGAGGGGAGACAGACTGGATGAGGGGGGACACAGGCTGGATGAGGGGAGACAGACTGGATGAGGGGGGACACAGGCTGGATGAGGGGAGACAGATTGGATGAGGGGGGGACACTGGCTGGATGAGGAGTGATACAGGGGGACACAGACTGGATGAGGGGTTACAGGGGGACACAGGCTGGATGAGGGGGGACACAGGCTGGGTGAGGGATTACAGGGGGACACAGGCTGGATGAGGGGGGACACAGGCTGCCCTCACTTGCCCCTCTACTTCCCACCCTGCCATCATCATCACAGCCTCTCCCTAACAACTCCCTGCCAAACCACCCTCCTACCTACACGATAGGTATCAGTAATACTATAGACGAATACCTGAGGTAAAGTTTCGGCACTAGTACTCAGTGTTAAAAAAAAAAATGGCATCGGTTCATCCCTACTAAGAACAGATCCCTACAGTCAAGCACAGAGGTGGAAACATTATGCTTTGGGGCTGTTTCTCTGCTAAAGGTACAGGCTGACTTTGCCGCATTGAGGGGCCAATGGACGAGGCCAGAACACTGAAGATGGGTCGTGGATGGGTCTTCCAGCATGACAATGTTTGCCATGGCAACAAATGAGTGGAAGCACATTAAGCTCATTGAGTGGCCTAGCCAGTGTCCAGACCTTAATCCTATAGAAAATGTATGGAAGGAGGTGAAGCTTTGAGTTACCAAGAAACCTTAAAGGGGTTGTAAAGGTTTGTTTTTTAATATCTAAATAGGTTCATTTTAAACTAGTGCATTGTTGGTTCACTTACCTTTTCCTTCGATTTCCCTTCTAAATGTTTTGTCTGAACTTCTCACTTCCTGTTCCTCCTCAGTAAGCCTTTCTGGCTGACTTAACACCGCTCAGATGATGGTGGAAAGCTTACGGAGGAGAAACAGGAAGTGAGAAATTCAGACAGAAAAATAAACATTTAGAAGGGAAATCGAAGGAAAAGGTAAGTGAACCAACAATGCACTAGCTTAAAGGAAAATAAAAAACAAACCTTTACAACCCCTTTAAAGATTTAAACCCTTTTGACACTGAAGTGTTTTTACAGCGATTTAGTGTTAAAAAAAGCGCTCATAAAACACTCTCCATGCATCTCGATGGACCCTTTCACACTGAGTCCTGCTTTGGAGCAGCTTTTGGGCGCTGTAAAAAATGCTCCAAAAATGCCCCTCTTCATTGAAATTAATTAAAAGCGCTGTAAAAAACGCCTTTGCCCTTTCACACTGAGGTACTGCAAAAACGCCCTAAAACATTAGGGTCTTAGCGGTGCTTTACCAGTGTTTTTCGGGCGCTGGCAGTGTGAAAGGGCTCTGAAAGCTTTCACATTGGGATTGTAGATGAGGCTTCGCTCGAATAATGCCCCAGTGTGAAAGGGGCCTTAGAGAAGAGTTATAAATCTGCGTGTACCAAAATCCCTCCTGAGATGTTTGAAAACCTGGTCACTAACTACAAGAAATGTCTTACCTCTGTGCTTGCCAACAAGGGTTTCCCCACCAAGTACCAAGTCCTGTTTTGCTTGGGGATGAAATACTTAATCTACTCGCTGAACTGCAACTCAATTTATAACTTTTGTATTGTATGTTTTTTCAGGATTTTCGGTTGATATTCCGTCTCAGTTAAAATACACCTATAGAAAAAATGTAGTTGCACTTTAAAAACTATATAAACTAAACAAGTGACAAGAAATATTAAATGAATGACAGCTGTGTTAATCATGTGTTCAGTGAAGTCCCAAAGATAAAAACACAATTGAAGTAAATTCTTCAGTGGTTCAAAGTATAATTCAAAATGTTGAAAAAATCCACCACCAAAAGTGAAGACCCCACAAGAAATGCAGGCTTACCAGATGGCAAGCAAAGATGGCTTGCGGCTGTAAACCCCAGCCCGGGCCTTTAGACCTCTTTCACATTGAGGCGTGGAGTCGCGGTGACGGTATAGCCGCGCTATTTGTAGCGTGGCTATACCGTTGTATTTACCGCGATATTCGGGTGCTAGCGGTGAGGTTTTAACCCCCGCTACTGGCCGAAAAAGGGTTAATACTGCGCTATTACCGCACTTTCCCATTGATTTCAATGGGAAGGCGCGGTATAGGAGCGGTGAACACACCGCTCCTATACCGCGGTAAAGATGCGGCTAGCAGGACTTTTGGAGCGCTCCTGCTAGCGCACCGCTTCAGTGTGAAAGCCTTCGGGCTTTCACATTGAACACTACAGGGCAGTGCTATTTTTAGCGCTGTACCGCATGAAAAAAACGCCTCAATGTGAAAGGGGCCTTAGTCATGGACTGCAGCACACACCAGTGGAAATGGATCCTCAGGGCACAGATGTCACCAGATGCATAGGATACCCAAAAAAATAATGGGACTCACAATAGTGAAATACCGTAGTATAAAGTGTAAAATTTAATGAGATAAAACACTTACAAAAGATCGATCACATAGAAGCATTAAATAAAGCCGGCCGGCTTAAACGAACGCCCGTCCGCTCGGACTGTCACGTCGGACAGTCAGCACCTCTCCCGACGCGCGTTTCGTCACACAAATGACGTCGTCTGGGGCACGAAAATACACCTATTATAAAAATTATGGACCATTTCTTTGTAATGGGGCAAACTTACAAAATCTGCAGGGGATCAAGTAATTATTTGCCCCGCTGTATGTCTTTCATTGCCTGTTTAGTCCACAGGGCAGGAAGAGAGTGCAAATCTCCCTAAAAGTGCCCTGCTAGTGGACAAAAAGGACTGCAAAAACTAGCGGCGCTTTACCGCTAACGCAACGCAGCCCCGCCCCGGTGTGAAAGGGATCTTAAAGAATGGGCTTTAGACTTACTTTTAACCTTTCTATGGGCACCCTTGTAAAGTGACAGCAGTCATAGGAGAACATATTTGTTTTTTGCAGCTAATGCAGAGTTCTTTGGGGTGACTTCCCTTCAGAAGATGGACCTGACAAAGTCTTTATCTTGGGATGTTCTACATTGAGTTCCATTAAATCTGTGTTTTGTCTTTGTGTGTCATCAGTGTTTTGCTTCCCAAGGAGATTGGTTTGTTATCCACATGGGATCATTGTGTCCAGAGTTATTCTCATATTACTCAAATTGCACAATGTAAGAATCCTAAACAAAGTATAGAAGAACTGCTAGAATAACAGACTTGGGTAACCGCAGTCAGCCCGATGTTTTGGACTTAGAAAAATCTTTATTTTGCTGCAACCACAGGGGAAGGAGGGAGCTGTCTCTGCCAGGAGAGATAATGGCCACCAGCAGTAATCTCATATAAAACCGGACACACTGGTTGTACCGAAGTTGATCGATCAACAGGTACATTCAGCCTGCCCGTGTAGGGTTAGAATCTGCCCGTGTAGGGTTAGAATCTCAGCTGGTCCCTGCTGAACCGGCTGAAATTCTAACCATCTATGGCCAGCTTTAGTCTAAAGCCTCATACATGCCATCGGATTTTCCAAAGGGAATTGCGTGATGGCAGGCTGTTGGCGGAGAATCCGACCGTTTGTATGCTCCATCAGACAATTGTCGGGTTTTCCGCAGACAAATGTTGGATGGCATGCTTTAAAATTTTCTTGGACAATTGTCTTTTGTGGGATTTTCCGAGCGTGTCCGTCGGACAAACGTCGAAAGTACAAACACGCATGCTCGGAATCAATACTCGCCAAACATGACATTAGCAGAAGGTGCCCGAAGGGTGGCACTAAAGAGCTAAAAAATGTAGATTCGTGTTTGTTGGCCGGCAATTGTGTGCTGTTTGTAATCAAGAAAAATTCCTGGCCAACGCCCTTCGGACAAAAGTCCTACGCTTTGTCTGCAGAAAATCCAATCGTGTGTATGAGGCTTAACTTGCATTTTTCTGTTGCCTAGTTGTGCCTTCTGAATCAGACCTCCTGTACACGGGCATTAGCTGCTGTGTCCAGCGCGTATGATGGATTTTCTTAAAGTGGAGGTTCACCCTAAAAAAAAAATCCAACATTACATCCAGCATACTAACGACATGTAAAGTATGCTGGTATTTATTTTTTCTCCGTACATACCGTTTAATTGTTGTTTTCGCCCAGGCTTCCGGGTTCTGATTCCCGTGGGACTGGGCATTCCTATTGAAAGCTTAGCTGATTGATGTCTGGTGAAAATCTTCCCATGGCGCACGAAGCGCGTCACCAGTTTTCCGTTAATAGCCTACCTGCGAGTCGGAGCTATACGGCGCCTGCGCCCGCCATGTAGAGCTGACTGCGCAGGCGCTGTATAGCGCCGACTCGCAGGTCGGCTATTTACGGAAAACTGGTGACACGCTTTATGCGACATGGGAAGATTTTCACCAGACGTCAATCAGCTAAGCTTTCAATAGGAACGCCCAGTCCCACGGGAATCAGAACCTGGAAGCCTGGGAGAAAAAACAATTAAACGGTATGTACGGAGAAAAAAAAAAATACCAGCATACTTTACATGTCGTTAGTATGTTGGATGTAATGTTAAAAAAATTTTTTTAGGGTGAACCCCGCTTTAAATGTGCAACTTTTTTTTTAGGAAAAATACGGCGTGTGCATATGTGGGTAAATGCTTATGCAGAAGTTTGGCTGTGTACAGTTATTTGTGTTGTCGGCTATATGCAACACCTGCAGCTTCCTGGGTGCGACAAAGCCTTGGGGATTTTACACTTGTCACATAAGAGACATTTCACATTCTACCAACATTTGCACTCATTTTATAAATGGCCACCTAAAATACACATATAACCATTTAGGGCCCATTCACACTGTATGCAGTGGGCTGTGTATTCCTAATGTATAGACAAGGCAGTTTGCCATGAGTCGTATGAGTTCACACCATTGTGCTGCAGTCGTTTGTACTGAAAAAAGTAGGACATGCTCTTCTTTTTTCAGCACAGAATGACGTGACGCACTATGCTTTATTGTGACAAAAAGTGGTGCATAAAGATGAAGAAAAATCATTTTGTGACATTGTAATAAAGGCGAAAAAGAAAAGTAAATATTGCAGTCCATCCTTCCAATGCATTGGCATTGCTCCCGTTACAGCACACATCATCTGGCACTGTATAAGCATCTGCTGGTGTGAATGAGCCCTAAAGCCCATCCTGAAGACCCACCAGCAGTGCATGTTTGAAGGTAATCTCAGATGTAGGGTCGGGGGGGAGTAATTTGTGTCTTGGTATTGTGGTTTTACTGTCTGCATGAGCTGTTGGTGGGACTTAAAAGGGTTTGAAAAGTACTCTAGAATTAATTTCTTGCTTTCATTATTAGATCTATTCACTGTCCATGTGTTGAACCAAATTAGGATTGACAGCGCCCTTCAAGGATAGGCAGAACTTCTTATGGATAAGGTTTGCCTATTACAACAGCTAAAACCCAACTTAAGATATTGTTTAATTTTTTTTTTAAAGATTGGGGGAAAATGAGTCATTGTCGGGTGTTTATTGCTGTTAGTGTAGCAGTTTTCTGATTTTGTTTCTATATTCCTGTAGTGTGAAATTAAGAAAAAGATTTCCAACAGAGACACACATCCCACTGCCCCCCACAGTGCCCACAGCTTATAAATCTTATTTTTACATTAAAATGTTGCCACTATATACCTTTTTGTCTGATCTGCATACCACGGTCATTGATAAACTGCACAGTTTCTCCAGTACTTGGAGTTCAGGAAGGAGGAGATTTTTACTTCAGCCTGTATACACGCCCACATGTGTGATGTCAATATCATGTGACCTGGCTAGCTCTGAGAACAAGGAAATGTTCTCTCTAGCATAAAAGTCACAACTGAGCATGTGCAGGTTGGCTACCCTGCCTGTGTTAGCCAGCCTTCCCAAGATAGACAGTGCAGGAGGGGGAGGATCTGTGCATACAGGATAAAACTGCCTTTTTACACAATGCCGAGGATTAACCCCTTAAAGCGGTAGTTCCCCCTCCAAATTTTTTTTACCCTTAGTCTGATGCTCATTTTGTCTAGGGGAATCGGCTAGTTGTTTTAAAATTGAGGCTGTACTTACCGTTGTAGAGAGCGATCTTCTCCGCCACTTCCGGGATTGGTCTTCGGGGATGGGCGTTCCTTCTTGATTGACAGGCTTCCGACGGTCGCATCCATCGCGTCACGAGTAGCCGAAAGAAGCCGAACGTCGGCGCGGCTCTATACGGCGCCTGCGCACCGACGTTCGGCTACTTTCGGAAAATCGGGACGTGATGGATGCGACCGTCGGAAGCCTGTCAAACAAGAAGGAACGCCCATCCCCGAAGACCAAACCCGGAAGTGGCGGAGAAGATCGCTCTCTACAACGGTAAGTACAGCGTTGATTTTAAAACAACTAGCCGATTCCCCTAGACAAAATGAGCATCAGACTAAGGGTAAACATTTTTTGGAGGGGGAACTACCGCTTTAAGTTTCACAGTGAGTATAACAAGCATGCTATGCTGCATATACAGATTTATTTTACTCTTGTGAGTTTAGTAACACTTTAGGGAAAGGTTAGAAGCCTGTCACATTGGGGAGAATCTCCTCACATTTATCCCGGCAAAACCCTGTGCTGAGTTTTTAACCCTTCACACTTTGAAGCCAGAAAAATGAAGAAAAACATGGCAGGCATTTAAGATTAAAAGTGCACGTTCAGCAAAAAAAATGTTTTCTTTTTAGTTTTGGAAAGAGTGGGAAATGAGTATAACCCCTGTTGGATCCCAATTGCAGATATTAATCTACTAAAATATTAATTTTGTCTGATTTGTGATTTAGATTTTTCTAAATCTACTAAAATATTAATTTTGTCTCATTTGTGATTTAGATTTTTCTAATTAAGCCGGAGATGGCAGTTAAAACCTTACAGGGTTTCTAACTCTTCAATACTCCCCCCCCCCCCCAGGCACACATACAGACTAAGGTATTGACTGGCTCATGAACAGTATTGCTTGTTAGAGCCGTTCTCTGCATATACTGTATATACTGTATAGTTATTAAGGTTCCTATGTGTGTGTTTTGAATTTTTAAAGTGGCGCTCCAGGAAAAAAGTACTTTAGTGATGGGTCCAGAGAAGATATGTGAAATGCGTTGAATGTATTATAGGTGAGGAGGGGCCATGGGATCTCATTCCATCTGTTTACAGAGCACCTTGTTTTCAGTGAAAAGAATACAGGATATTTTGTTAATGGTAAATTTAGGCCGGTTTGTTGCATGCTTTTTATACCCGCTGTGGAACCTAAGGGGTTAATCCTCTGCATTGTGTAAAAAGGCAGTTTTATCCTGTATGCACAGATTCCCCTCCTCCTCCACTGTCCATTTGGGGAAGGCTGGCTAACACAGGCATGGTAGCCAACCTGCACATGCTCAGTTGTCTTTTTTGCTGGAGAGAACATTTCCTTGTTCTCGGAACTAGACGGGTCACATGATCTTGACATCACATGTGGGTGTGTATATAGTCTGTAGTGGAAATCTCCTCCTACCTGACCTCTCAGCACTGGAGAAACTGTGCAGTTTATCATGTAACCGTGGTATACAGGTCATCCAAAAAGGTATATAGTGGCAATATTTTAATGTAAAAGGATTTATAAACTGGCGGGTGGCGGATGAACTATTTTCTTATTACTGGGTTTAGTAACACTTTAAGGGTGGCGGTTAGCGAGCTGCTAAAACGTGGCTCAACTGCACATTTTTGCTGCAATCCAATTGCTTTTTTGAACGAGGCCTAATGGTCAAGGTGTAGAGCACGTGACCCACTGTTGTCACCATACAAGACCCAGAACTTTAAGTCGAAGCAGCCAAAGCCTACAGCTGGTGCTAGTATCTGGCAGAATATAATTAAAAGAGAAGTGTAGCCAAAGCTTTTTTTGGCCATGCTTCAATTTTCAGGTCATAGGAGTGCACTTGTATCTGCCTGCATGTCCAGGCTCTGCAGGGATCTTGACAATAATGTTTGGGATCCATGCAAATACCTGACCAGTAGCTGGCGGGGCCTCTGTGCACCACTGGGAGCCTCAGACTGCCACTCCCGTCCCTTCACTGCCCAGCACTCCAGTGAGCGCTGGAGGGGCAGAGCAGAGAGCCAGTTACTGACAGCGAAGACTGAGAGCTGAGCGGTCATGTGATTAGAGCTGATGGGGGACAGCTGCAGCCATCCTAGATGAGTATATGTATGGTAATTGCTTTCCAATCCCACACTCCTCCTTCAACATCTGGATGTAGCTGGCAAACCAATACACATCACACAAAAAATTATTTATATATATATATATATATATATATATATATATATATATATAAAAAATTCCCACTTGGAGTTCCACTTTAAGAATTTCTCATAGCCCGGTGTATTGTATATAAAATTTGTCATGTTTTTATTTTTTTAATGTAAAAATTGTAGCGTCAGAAAGTTAGTTTTATTTTAGCATGGCCTAGAAAAATATTTTATTTGGGTTTTTGGAATAATGTAAGTGTTTTTTGTATAGATGAATACTTTTAGGTTTATTTTAACTTTAAATTTGTTCTTCTAGAATTAGAACTTTTCTGGTCATAACTGCATTTTTTTTTTTTTTTAATTTAACACATTTGTGTGTTTTGTGGTCCATAATGTTAATAAATTGTGCTATAGACTCTGTGCCCTAAAAACGGGGTTATCACAATATTCTGTTGATGATGCTTGTAAGTGTAGGATTGATTGTTCTAACTTCTAAAGAATTCTCTGTGTATTTAATTCCAGTGACCTTTTTCTTTCTTTTTCTACGTTGTTGCAGAGACCTAAAGGACAGGGAAACAAAGGTACGTCTGCCTTTTTATTTATGTTTTGTATTACAGTATTTTTGACAAACAGGACTAAAAAAAAAAAAGAACTTTAGTGATTGATCTTGGCTTATTTTGTGACTTTTCCTTAGGATTGAGTTTACTGAAATGGTTCAATTATAAACCTGTCATAAACCTGATTTATTTCACTTGGGGAAAAGCAGGTACATTGGATACAAATTTAAACTTCTTCTCTAGTCCGATCCTCCCTATTAGAACAATACATTGAGGGAGGCAAGGGGGACTTCAGAGCCCTGAACTGAGTTGCAAGCCATCGTTTGCAGGCTTTACAATACCCAATGAAGGGACTGGCCTCTGGTGATGCACAGAAATGAAAGAAATCCTCCTACATACGTTGTACCTGTTAATCTACAGCTCTCTTTTTCTCTACATCTGTTCAAAGTCCAGAATTTATAAAGCTTGTCTGAGCTGACAGAAAAAAGGTGGCAGAGAGCTGAAGTCACACTCTGCAGAGCTCAGTAAGGAGAGCTCTAAGAGCTGATTGGAGGGAAGAGCGACACCTCCCTTTTACACGTCTCACAGGGACAAAGCAGATGCTATCAATCAGCTGGAGGTCCCTCCCCTGTCACCTTTTTTCTCTTGGCGTCAGGAAAACTGGTCAGCAGATGGCAGAGGAATGAAGCAGCATAAATGACATTTGGTTCTCCTAAATGTGACAAGTACACGCTACAGAGGCTTTGTTTGTAATTTCCTGTGTGGGGTTTACAAACCACTTTAACCACTTGCCTACTGTGCATCTACACCCCCTTCCTGCCCAGACAAAATTTTAGCTTCCGGCACTGCGTCGCTTTAACTGACAATTGTGCGACGTGGCTCCCAAACAAATTTGACGTCCTTTTTTTCCCCACAAATAGAGCTTTCTTTTGGTGGTATTTGTTTGCCTGTACGGTTTTTATTTTTTGGGCTATAAACAAAAAAAGGAGCATAAGTTTTGAAAAAAAACACAGTATTTGTGCTTTTTGCTATAATAAATATCCCATTTAAAAAAAAAAAATAAAAATTTTTTATCTCAGTTTAGGCCGATACGTATTCTTCTACATATTTTTGGTAAAAAAAATAAAATAAATAATAAATGAAATCGCAATAACCGTATAGTGACTGGTTTGCGCAAAAGTTATATTGCCTACAAAATAGGGGGCATAATTATGATTTTTTAAAAAAATAAATATTTTTTATTTATTTATTTTATTTTTTTTCGGGACTGCGACATTATAGCGGACACTTTTGACACATTTTTGGGACCATTCACATTTATACAGTGAACACTGCTATAAATATGCATTGATTACTGTATAAATGTGACTGGCAGGGAAGGGGTTAACCACTGGGGGGCAGGGAAGGGGCTAAATGTGTAGC
Organism: Rana temporaria; assembly: GCF_905171775.1. NCBI lineage: Eukaryota > Metazoa > Chordata > Amphibia > Anura > Ranidae > Rana > Rana temporaria. The sequence continues at coordinate 329,861,728 of NC_053493.1, forward strand.
CTTGGAGTGTTCTAACTGTAGGGGGAGGGGGGTGACTGGGGGAGGTGACCGATCTGTGTCCCTATGTACAAGGGACACAGCATCGGTCTCCTATCCCTGACAGGATGTGGAGCTCTGTGTTTATACACAGAGCTCCACGTCCCTGCTCAGCTACTGTGCAATCGCGGGTGCCTGGCGGCCATCGGGCACGCGCATTGTGTTCCCAGTGACGCGACGGGCGGCGCACGCGCGCGCCCCCTAGAGGCTTTAAATGACAGGACGTCAAATGACGTCCTGTCAGAACAATAGGGTATTCCGCCCGCCGTCATTTGATGGCGTGCGGTACCCTAGTGGTTAAAGTCGATAGTAGTTTGTTTTACATGCCCCTTTTTTCCTACTGCTTGTATTCTTGGTTTCCTGTACTGAATAGCAGGAATGGGTGATTATCCTGCTTATCTCCTTTTTATGTTGCTTTCTTGACGAGAAATTCTGATTATCTCAGACATTTCTTCATCAAATTGTTCCGTATCTCCCAGATACATGGTGTTCTTGTGTTGCAGCTATGGGGAAATAGTCTTCTTTGTCTATGAGTGTTCCCAGCTGCAAGCCTTTGTTTTCACATGGTCTTTCTGATTCAAGTTCCCGTGTTGCAATAGTAAACAATATTTACTCAGTACAAAATGAATAAGACAAATGTAGGTGGTGTAAGCCATAGTTCAATATGAGAATCTGCCAAAACTGCTTCAGCGACCAACATGTTTCTAAGCACACTGTTATGTAAAGGAGGTACTAGTAGCCTTTTTTTTGTCCGGTTTTACTTAAAGCAAACATATTTTCTTCAGTGTTATACAATAAACGTGTGAGAGGATTCTGTTTGACATAAAAAAAAATATGACACTGTACAAAGAAGCCTGGTTCTATGCAGACATTTGCAAAGTTCAGAAATGTATTTCTACACAGAGGCAGCCATTTTTGCCTGGGGTAGGTAGGCCCTGCTTCCTGTTTTGCAGTGCTATCAGTTCTTTACGGCTTATTTGCACAATGCCAGACTAGGTTTTCTGACCAAATAAAAATGGTAAAAATCACTTTGTGTCTAAAAGGGTTAATATTTGTAAGAGATCCCATGTATTCAATAGTACAGGCAGCCCCTTAGTTACAAACATCTGACTTACAAACAAAGGGAGACAACAGGAAGTGAGAGGAAATCTACACCCTAAGAATGCTTAAAGTGGTTGTAAACCCCCCTTGCACCTACAGGGTGCACCTGCAAGGTGAAAGAAATATCTCCTTAACCTACACGGTTAAGGAGATATTTGCAATAAGGAATGCACCGATGTCTACGGTGCAGGCGCACTGACCGTGCTGTTTTTTCTGAATGGCATTACAGTGTTGATGCCGTATTCCCGCGCGCATGCACGGCAGTGGCGTCCTCGCCGATCACAGGGCCGGAGCGGCGATAACCAGAAGAAGCTCCGAGGGGACATGGCGGTGGACGGGACCGAGGAGGACTTCGGGGGCTTCGTTCTCAGGTAAGTGCCACATAATGAGCTAGTTTGCTGTGCATACTAGCTCATTATGCCTTTCTATTGCAAGGGTTTATTTAAAAAAAAAAAAAATTGAGAGGGTTTACTTCCTCTTTAAAGAGGAGGTCCTGCAGCAAATTGTTTTTTTTGGTGTTCAATAGGTTTTCGCATTATAAATACTTACTCGTTTGTCATGAAATATCCCACATAATAGAGTGAAAATAATGCGCAACCTAAAAAAAATCGCATTAACAGGCGAGTATAAAAGTGTGTGTGTGTGTGTATATATGTATATGTATATATGTGTGTGTGTGTGTGTGTGTGTATATATAATATATATATATATATATATATATATATATACACACATACATACACACACACACACACACACAGTGCCTTGCGAAAGTATTCGCCCCCCTTGAACTTTGCGACCTTTCTTTATCGTTACATCACGGGACACAGAGCGGCATTCATTACTATATGGGTTATATGGAGTACCTTCAGGTGTAGACACTGGCAATCTTCAAACAGGAAATGCCCCTCCCTATATAACCCCCTCCCATAGGAGGAGTACCTCAGTTTTTACGCCAGTGTCTTAGGTGTTAGTCATGGTTTAGCTTGCCTCCGCATCCTTGGGATTAGGTGAGCTACCGGTTCTGTCCAAAAAAGCCTGCGCGCTAAAGTGGTCAGTAACCGGACCCCAAACCCTTGGGGTATAGCCCATAATGCTTTCTTTTTAAGAGAGCTGGACCCTGGGCCCAGAACTTAGAAACCTTTGGGGCGCCTAATGTTTTCTGTTTGCCAGGGTGCTGTATGGGCCCAGGACAGTGGATCCTTCATGGAAGAAGAAGGTTCCCAGGGCCTGAAGGTCTAGACATCCCCACGGAGACAGTTTTCATTTGAACCAGGATTTGGTATTACCATCCTTCTTCCCTAAACCTACTTCCAGAAAGGAAGGGTTGCTGCATACCTTGGATATTGTCAGGGCCATGAAGGCCTATCTTAAAGCTACAAAGAAGATCCGGAAGACAGATGTGCTGTTCATTCTACCGGATGGGCCCAAGAAGGGGCAGGCAGCTGCAAAGTCCACCATTTCTAGGTGGATTAAGCAATTAATCACTCAGGCCTACGGCTTGAAAGGGTTGCCTCCTCCAGTATCATTAAAGGCTCATTCTATAGAGCCATGGGCGCCTCCTGGGCAGCACACCACCAGATCTCTATGGCTCAAGTTTGCAAGGCGGCAACCTGGTCTTCTGTCCACACGTTTACAAAATTCTACAAGTTGGACGTAAGAAGGAATACTGATACTGCCTTCGGGCAGGCAGTGCTGCAGGCTGCAGTTTGAGACCCTCGGATTCCGGGGGCTCCTCTTTTTTTGAGTTAAATTTAAAATTTAAGATTATTTTTCTCAAATAAGTTGGATTTATTATGATTTGAGTATATCTCTAAATTAAATCCTTTTGTCTTGGAGATGTTCTCCCTCCCCTCATTGTAAGCATTGCTTTGGGACATCCCATATAGTAATGAATGCCGCTCTGTGTCCCGTGATGTAACGATAAAGAAAAAGAGATTTTTAATACAGCTTACCTGTAAAATCTTTTTCTTGGAGTACATCACGGGACACAGAGCTCCCACCCCTCTTTTGAGGACCATTTTGGGAGGCATACTGCTTGCTACAAAACTGAGGTACTCCTCCTATGGGAGGGGGTTATATAGGGAGGGGCATTTCCTGTTTGAAGATTGCCAGTGTCTACACCTGAAGGTACTCCATATAACCCATATAGTAATGAATGCCGCTCTGTGTCCCGTGATGTACTCCAAGAAAAAGATTTTACAGGTAAGCTGTATTAAAAATCTCTTTTTTGCCACATTTCAGGCTTCAAACATGAAGATATAAAACTATTTTTTTTTTTTTTTTTTTGAAGAATCAACAACAAGTGGGACACAATCATGAAGTGGAATGTATTTTATTGGATATTTCAAACTTTTTTAACTAATAAAAAACTGAAAAATTGGGCGTGCAAAACTATTCAGCCCCTTTACTTTCAGTGCAGCAAACTCTCTTCAGAAGTTCAGTGAGGATCTCTGAATGATCCAATGTTGACCTAAATGACTAATGATGATAAATAGAATCCCCATGTGTGTAATCAAGTCTCTGTATAAATGCACCTGCACTGTAATAGTCTCAGAGGTCCGTTTAAAGCGCAGAGAGCATGGGTGCTCAACCTGTGGCTCTCCAGCTGTTGCGGAACTACAATTCACATGAGGCATTGCAAGCCGCTGACAGGTACAAGCATGTCTCCCAAAGGCTGAGGCATTATGGGAATTGTAGTTTTGCAACAGCTGGAGAGCAACAGGTTGAGCACCCATGGCAGAGAGCATCATGAAGAACAAGGAACACACCAGGCAGGTCCGAGATACTGTTGTGGAGAAGTTTAAAGCCGGATTTGGATACAAAAAGATTTCCCAAGCTTTAAACATCCCAAGGAGCACTGTGCAAGCGATAATATTGAAATGGAAGGAGTATCAGACCGCTGCAAATCTACGAAGACCTGGCCGTCCCTCTAAACTTTCAGCTCATACAAGGAGAAGACTCAGAGATGCAGCCAAGAGGCCCATGATCACTCTGGATGAACTGCAGAGATCTACAGCTGAGGTGGGAGACTCTGTCCATAGGACAACAATCAGTCCCTGTATACTGCACAAATCTGGCCTTTATGGAAGAGTGGCAAGAAGAAAGCCATTTCTTAAAGATATCCATAAAAAGTGTTGTTTAACCACTTGCCGTCGCCGCACCGTCATAATACGTCCACAAGGTGGCTCTCCTAGGCGAGATCACGTATTATGACGTCCTACCTTTTAGCCGCCACTAGGGGCGTACGCGCGCCGCCGGAGGCGCGCGCGCGCGCCCCCCGCTCGCCCCCGACTCCCGTGCGTGTGCCCGGCGGGCGCGATCGCCGCCGGGCACACGCGATCGCTCGGTACAGAGCGGGGAACGGGAGCTGTGTGTGTAAACACACAGCTCTCGTTCCTGTCAGCAGGGGAAATGCTTTTCTTCGGTTCATACACTGTATGAACCGAGGATCAGTGTTTCCCCTAGTGAGGCCACCCCCCCCCCACAGTAAGAACACACCCAGGCATACTTAACCCCTTCCCCGCCCCCTAGTGTTAACCCCTTCACTGCCAGTGGCATTTTTATAGTAATCAAATGCATTTTTATAGCACTGATCGCTATAAAAATGCCAATGGTCCCAAAAATGTGTCAAAAATGTCCAAAGTGTCCGCCATAATGTCGCAATACCGAAAAAAAAATAGCTGATCGCCGCCATTACTAGTAAAAAAAATATTAATAAAAATGCCATAAAAATACCCCCTATTTTGTAAACGCTATAACTTTTGCGCAAACCAATCAATAAACGCTTATTGCGATTTTTTTTTACGAAAAATATGTAGAAGAATACGTATCGGCCTAAACTGAGGAAAAAAAATGTTTTTTTATATATTTTTGGGGGATATTTATTACAGCAAAAAGTAAAAAATATTCATTTTTTTCAAAATTGTCGTTCTATTTTTGTTTATAGCGCAAAAAATAAAAAACGCAGAGGTGATCAAATACCACCAAAAGAAAGCTCTATTTGTGGGAAAAAAAGGACGCCAATTTTGTTTGGGAGCCACGTCGCACGACCGCGCAATTGTCTGTTAAAGCGACGCAGTCCCGAATCGCAAAAAGTACTCTGGTCTTTGGGCAGCAATATGGTCCGGGGGGTAAGTGGTTAAAGTTTGCCACAAGCCACCTGGGAGACACACCAAGCATGTGGAAGAAGGTGCTCTGGTCAGATGAAACAAAAATTGAACTTTTTGGCAACAATGCAAAACGTTATGTTTGGCGTAAAAGCAACACCCTAAACACACCATCCCCACTGTCAAACATGGTGGTGGTGGCAGCATCATGGTTTGGGCCTGCTTTTCTTCAGCAGGGACAGGGAAGATGGTTAAAATTGATGGGAAGATGGATTGGTCCTGTATTTGGCTCCTTCTGGAAGAAAACCTGATGGGGTCTGCAAAAGACCTGAGACTGGGACGGAGATTTGTCTTCAAACAAGACAATGTTGCCAAATCTACAATGGAATGGTTCACAAAAAAACATATCCAGGTGTTAGAATGGCCAAGTCAAAGTCCAGACCTGAATCCAATCGAGAATCTGTGGAAAGAACTGAAAACTGCTGTTCACAAACGCTCTCCATCCAACCTCACTGAGCTCGAGCTGTTTTGCAAGGAGGAATGGGCAAAAATTTCAGTCTCTCGATGTGCAAAACTGATAGAGACATACCCCAAGCGACTTACAGCTGTAATCGCAGCAAAAGGTGGCGCTACAAAGTATTTACTTAAGGGGGCTGAATAATTTTGCACGCCCAATTTTTCAGTTTTTTATTTGTTAAAAAGGTTTGAAATATCCAATAAATTTTGTTCCACCTCATGATTGTGTCCCACTTGTTGTTGATTCTTCAAAAAAAATTTGTTTTATATCTTTGTTTGAAGCCTGAAATGTGGCAAAAGGTCGCAAAGTTCAAGGGGGCCGAATACTTTCGCAAGGCACTGTATATACCATATGGAAAAAACTGCAAAGATTCGATTAAACACAGGAGCAGGGGTACAAATCTTCAGTTTATGCTTCCATCAGGTAAAGGTAGATAAATTGTCCGCTTACCGACTCAGGTGGATCTCTGCTACGGAGATCAAATGGGCTCAGCACATAGGTGTTAATTCACCAGGCTCTTCGCGATCTTTTTTCACCTCTCCATGGGATACCAAACAACCTTAGGATCAGCTGGATGTTTCTCCCAGGACATATACACTTATCTCCTCCAGGGATATTTATAGGTAAAGGCGTTCAAAGAGCAGGTTTGAGCATATTAAAAATGAAAAAGAGAGGAAAACGTCATGGTGCAGTATATCAAAAAACACACCCTTTATTAAAATACCGGGTTACTGACATCCAGATAAAAATGAATACAAAAAACAGACTGCCAGCGGCGGCTCACACCGAACCAGCTGGAGTGTGATGACGTCGGAGTCCTTAGCTCCAGAGCTATCTTGAAACGGCAGTAATACGGTATTTACAGAGCAAAAAAATCTGGGTGGAACCCTGCTTTAAAATATTGATTACTTGTGGCTCCTCGTTTAATAGCCATTGCGGACGGCTCACGCGGGAGTGACATCTTCGCTGCTCCTGCTCATCACAGCGCTGGAGCCAAGATATGCAGGAGTAAGTCCTGGAGAGATTGCGCAGACTGAGGAGGGCAAGAAGCACCGCTGCGGGGGCTTCGATCTCAGGTAAGTACTTCATAATGAGTTAGTATGCTATGCATACTAGCTCATCATGCTTTTGTCTTGCAGGGTGCTTGGAGGGGAAAAAAAAAGGGATTTACTTTCTCTTTAAGTGAGGAGAGCCTGTATAAAAAAAAAAAAAAAAAACACAAAATGACTTCAAACCTAATTCTAGCTAGAACCTTTTAGATTGGGGTAGTGGGGAAGGTCTTTATTCCTTTTGCATGTAATCGACTATCGAAAGCCTTTAATTTTTATGAACCAGTATTTTTTTTGTGTTTTAACCTTTGCTGCTCTCCTCAATAGACACCCAATAGAAAGTTGCGGTCAATCACAAGTGAACAGTATTTTAATAAATCACCGATGCAATAGACGCACAATAATTTTTCGTGTATGTATATGTGTGTATATATGTGTGTGTGTGTGTGTGTATGCCCCTTTAGGAGATATTAATTTTACATACAGATACGTTTTATTATAAGCTTACTTGTATGTAAAATCAGAGGGGAGTTTACTAGCTTGGGTTTAGTTTTAGAGTCCTGTTAAAGTGATTGGGCCTGGATTACTTTTGCCTGAAAGCCGAGAGTTGGCTGTAAAAATCAGTATCAAGCTCACTGCTGTAGCAGCCGTTACCAGTTTAACCACTTCAGTACTGACACTTTCACCACCTTCCTGCCCAGGCCAATTGTCTGATTTCAGTGCTGTTACACTTTGAATGACAATTACTCGGGCAACACTGTACTTTGAATAAAACATTTTTTATAAAAAAAAATGTTTTAGCAGATAGAGCTTTCCTTTGGTGGTATATAAAAACAAGTGGCGATTATTTTTTTATACAAATGACCAGAGATATCACATGGTACAGATGCACTGTGATTGGCCATATATGTACCATGTGATCATTGTGGCCAATCGGAGATCAACACAATAATACACAATGAATGGCTATGATTGAAAGCCGTTTATTGTGTACAGCTGTCATGTGATCGCTGTGATTACTTTGTATCGTCAGAGGCTGGTACAAGGATTTGTCATCTGCTGACCTGCAGATCATGCCACTGCAGGTCCCATCCTGGGAGGATGTCATGTGACAATAGGCTTGGTGGAAAGCATTTAAACTCCTTGAATACCAGGAGGGAAAGGGGAAACGGGGACCAGTTTTTGACATGTCCCTTTCCCCATATCTGGGAGACTGGCCACAGCCTGTCTCCTCCTTCCCTCGCCCGCCGGGCCACTTGGAAAGCGCAGCTCACTTCGCATGTGCAGTAGGGAACTATCAGTAAAGCCGAAAGGCTTCACTGCCTGGTTCCCTCACCAGGAATGGTGGTGGAAGCACCCGATGATTGGCCTTTGGGGCCGAGATCGCCCTGATTCCCTGGTAAGTGCCCTAATATTAACCACTTCCCTACCGTAGGACGTCATATGACGTCCTGGACTTTAGTGGGGGATATCTGAATGATGCCTGCAGCTACAGGCATCATTCAGATATTCTCCTTTTCAGGCAGCGATCCTGCGCACCATAAGAATGATCATGGCGCCGGTTCCACCGCTTGATCGTTCTTATAGGCGGCGGAAAGGGGACGAACCCCCCCCTCCCTGCTTGCGGAGGATAGAGATTTGTCTTTTTTTTCCTCGTCTCATGCTTTCCAGCCTGAAGGAGAGATGTGGGGTCTTATTGACATTGACCCCGCATCTCTCCATAAAGAGGTCCTGTCGCACACTATTCCTATTACAACGGATGTTTACATTCCTTGTGATTGGGAATAAAAGTGATCAAAAAAATAAAAATGTAAAAAAAAAATGTAAGTAAAAAATAAAATATATATATTTTAAAACGCCCCTGTCCCCAGTAGCTCGCGCTCAGAAGCGAACACGCACGTAAGTCCCGCCCACATATGTAAACAGCATTCAAACCACACATGAGCTATCGCCGCATGCGTTGGAGCAATAATTCTAGCACTAGACCTACTCTGTAACTCTAAAATGGTAACCTGTAAAAAAAATTAATGCATCGCCTATGGAGATTTTTAAGTTTGGAGCCATTCCATGAGTGTGCGCAATTCTAGAGCGTGACAAGTTGGGCATCTATTTACTTGTCATAACATCATCTTTCACATTATACAAAAAAATTGGGCTAACTTTTTACTGTTTTTTTATTCATGAAACCGTGTGTGTGTGTGTGTGTGTAATATATGTAATTATATATATAATGTTTAGGGGTTCTGAGTAATTTTCTAGCAAAAAAATTGTTATTTTTTTTATTTTTATTTTTTACATGAAGTGCCAGAATAGGCCTGGTATGGAAGTGGTTAAAAATCGCCAGCTACAGCTTTTTCTCTCATTGAGCAGTTAGTGTTCTGAGCAAGTTAGTTTTTGCTAAGTTTACAGACTAGACTTGTTAAGTTGATGGGCCGAATTAAAAATGTGTTTAGCGATGTTTATTGCGAAATATACATTGTGACCGGTTTCAGTTGGCTTGTACAGTATGTCTATCTGCGAAGGTGTCCATTAGCACATTCACAAGTGCAGGTATTGTAAAAACAGACGGTCTGTCGGGTTTGATGATCCTGCTAAAAGGTTTTTCCTAAGAGGTAACACATTTGTCACTGTTTTGGTTGCCTCCTATTGAATTATAGATGTGTATAAATGAACACTTTGTGCTGCTTTATGATTTTAACTTCTTTTTTTTTTTTTCAGTTGCAGTGCAGAACGGTTCAATGCATCAGAAAGATGCAGTAAACGATGACGACTTTGAGCCATATCTAACTAGCCAGACGAATCAGGTTGGTTAACATTGCAGCTTGTGAAGTTGAACGCATTAAATTTGTTGCTGTTAGTGACTTCTAGGATTCAGCTTATTAATGTTTAGGAATATGGGAGCTACCAGGGCTTTATCAATGCTAATTCCATTCCTTGGGTCAAAGGTGCCGAGGCAAACCAGTTATTAGGGTAATACATTTTTTAGTCCTGAAACCACCTTTTGGTAGCATGGCTTACTCCAAAAGGGCTCAGAGTTTACATAGCGCTGTCCTGTTCTGAAGGTGAGACCTGTAAATCTCTGATTAACCTCCTAAGTAATTGCTTTACTTTCCTTTAACGCAGTATTGACCCTAAAATCCTAATGTATTGCAGCTTACCAATCATTAGAACTGGTCACTGCATTCTTCTTCCCTTTTTGTATATATTTTATATATATATATTTTTTTAGCCTTTTTCCCTCTGTTATTACCTGGTGATCTGGCCATTAACACAGCTCTGGATGAAGGAGAATGGGGGGCACAGTAGACAGTTGCATTGTTAATCTGGGGAGAAGGGTGTATAAAGCCCTGACGGCAGGAACTGGACAACTTTTGACGACTTCTGGTACGTGTGTACAGTTGTCTGTCGGCTTCTGTTGAAAGGTTATGCTGGAAAACCAGCATTCGATCAGTGCTTGCAGCTAGGAGGTTGAGCCTCCCTACGGTCACCAACATAACTTCTGTTGGTACAGTAATCCTTCAATCCACTTTTCCAGTGGTCCATTGAAAGCATCTTCTCTGTGCCAGCTTTCAGCCATCTTCATTGGCTGGCACAGGATGACGTCACTCCTGTGCAGTAGGCAGTCAGTCTGGCACTCGGAGACTTGCCCGAAGCTGTAAGCTAAGCTGCGTATGCTCGGCTCTGTTTACAGCGCCAGAGACGACAGCGAGCAGGTAGGGGAAATTTTTAGTGCAGAAGATACATTGCAGGTCTCTCCTGCAATAAAAACCTGCCTGCTCGCCATTTGTTAGAAAAATAAAATGGGGTTGGGACTTTGTATGAGGCATGTGGTATGCACCACCACAGGCCTCCATCCCTGTAAGGGTATAAAAAATGAAGGGTTGGGACTTTAAATGAGATGTGATTATAGCAGTATGCGATATATATATATATATATATATATATATATATATATATATATATATATATATATATATATATATATATATATATATATATATATATATATATATAAAAATTGTTTCCATAATAAGTCCCAACCCTCCATTTTTTATGCTCGCCATTTGTTACAGCGGAAATTCAGTTCTGCTTTAATTAACAGATGTGCCTGTAGCTAAGCATATGAGAGTAGATAAAGCTCCTGCTGCCCATGCCACTAAACTACTTTTTCAACTGGAGGAATTGCTGCCTGTAGTCTGCTCAGAGATCGACACTCCTGGAAGTGTCGATCTTCTGTGCCCCACGCCCCACACACACTGGACTTGTTGGTTCTTCCCACCAAACCCTGAATTATTAGACGCAGTGGTGATGTAAAGATGGGTAGGAGGAACCACTTAGTGCTGGGGAGGGGGGGCACAGTAGAGTGACACTCCCAGAGTGTTGGTTTCTGAACTGACTTGTGACAGTGATTTCTCAAAGCAATGTCCAGTAGAGAGGTATTTACTGTCGTCTTTACAGGTACAACTGTGTATCTATAAGAATTAAAGCCCTGGTACCTGCACCCTCAAAACTGAGTCAGCCTAAAAAGCAGCCATGTTTTAATTCTGTAAAATCTAGAATACTTAACATTGGCTGCGCCTCATATAGCAGGGGTAACTTCACGCCGGAAAAAGCCTTACGTAAACGGCGTATCTGTACTGCGACGGCCGGGCGTACGTTCGTGAATAGGCGTATCTAGCTGATTTACATATTCTAGGCGTAAATCGGCGTACACGCCCCTAGCGGCCAGCGTAAATATGCATTTAAGATACGACGGCGTAGGAGACTTACGCCGGTCATATCTTAGCAACATTTAAGCGTATTTCAGTTTGAGCATACGCTTAAAGTTGCAACGGCGCGGATTCGGACTTACGACGGCATATCTACTAATAAGCCCGTCGTAAGTCTTTCTGAATCCGGCCCATAGAAAATAAAGAAAATATGGAAAAAAAATTGCATACATTTTGAGATACAATGTTTAGTGACTACCAAGAGTATACTTTGCATAAGTTATCTTTGGCTAAAGCCCTGTCGTTTAGTAGGTCTGGAGATGATGGCAGCTAAAGGAATGTCTGGACCCTTCCAATGCCCAAATTTTTGCTGAAGTTGAAATAATACATATGTATGGTTTTCTAGAGCATTGGTCTCCAAATTTTCTAAACAAAGGGCCAGGTTATTTTCCTTCAGACTTTAAGGAGGGCCAGACTGTGGCCATTGGGAGTATAAAGTGTCCTGGCATCAGTGGGAGTAAGCAATGTATCTTTGGTATTGAGGGAGGAATGGCACCCTGTTGGTGTTCGTGGGAGAAATGGTGCCCCATTGTTGCTATCAGTGGGAGAAATGGTGCTCCATCATTGGTGTCGGTGGGGAGGAATATAGTGCCCTATTATTGGTGTCACTAGTTGCCGCAGTTTGGAGACCACTGTTCTAGAGACTATGGCCTCATTCACACGAGGCGGACTCCATTGCTACGCCTGCTCCCGCCAGCTCAGCGGGAGATTAGTCCGCAGATCTCCGCTGAGCCGACGGATGACAAGCTCCTCTCTGCTCACTGAGCGGGGAGGGGCTTGTCGGGCACTGCTGTCTCCTATGGAGCGATCTGACGAAAACGGACAGCATGTCCGTTTTCATCAGATCTTATCCGATCCGCCATGGACGGATGGGGACATCTGTTTTTAGCGGGTCGGATGTCAGCGGACATGTCTCCGCTGACATCCGACGCTCCATAGGGATGCATGGAGCGGCCGTTCAGGTCCACCGTCAAAACTGACAGGCGGATCCGCTGAGCAGGCAGATGACAGGTCCGTCCCCGCTCACTGTGCTTAGACGGATCTGTCAGAGTCCCGCTCTCCTCTATGGGGAAATCTGATGAAAATGGACTGCCTGTCTGTTTTTTCATTTGATCCCTTCTGATACGCCAGATGGATGGAAAATAGGGCCACAATCTGTCTGGATTTGGCAGACTGGATCGGATAGCAGTGGGTGTCGGCAGATATTTCACCGCTGACATCCACTGCCCTATAGGGGTGAATGGATCGTCCGATCGGGTCTGCCTGAAAAACTGACAGGCAGACCTGATCCGCAAGCCTGTGTGAAAGGGGTCTTAATGAGTAGAGTCCTTTTTGCTGCATTTCAAAATCAACACATGATGCTGGTATGATTGGGATTCGATTGGCAATCAGTGTTTAGTTTCCAGGCCCCACTGAATTCTCTCTAATGGAGAGCACTTTAGTCCAGGCATACCGGGACATCCTGCTAAACGAGATGTGATTTTTGTTTTAAAACTTTATTTTGTTTATATGACCAAAACTGTCTAAAACCCTTTATAATATTTAATAGGTTTTGGTGCTTGTTTGCTGCTATTTACTGTTTTATACGCATGCCTTAATTTTGTCCAATGAACTTTAAACCTACCTTTTTTGTTTTCTGTTGCAGAGTAATAGCTATCCACCAATGTCAGACCCATATATGCCTAGTTATTATGCTCCATCCATTGGATTTCCTTATTCCCTTGGTGAGGCAGCATGGTCAACTGCTGGAGACCCACCAATGCCGTACTTGTATGGACAGATGAGCAATGGAGAACACCACTACATACCGGATGGAGTGTTTAGTCAGCCTGGAGCTTTGGGGAACACTCCTCCTTTCCTTAGCCAGCATGGGTTTAATTTTTTTCCTGGGAATGCAGATTTCTCCACATGGGGGACTAGTGGATCTCAGGGACAATCAACACAAAGTTCTGCATATAGCAGCAGCTATGGATATCCTCCTAGTTCCCTTGGTAGAGCCATCGCTGACGGACAAGCTGGTTTTGGCAGCGATACTCTGAGCAAAGTGCCGGGCATTAACAGCATTGAGCAAGGAATGACGGGACTGAAAATCGGTGGAGACATGACAGCTGCTGTGACAAAAACGGTTGGGTCAGCATTGACTAGTGCAGGGATGACTAGTATAGCTGCAAACAACGTGCCCCCAGTTAGCAGTTCAGCACCGAAGCCAACCTCATGGGCTGCCATTGCTCGAAAACCAGCGAAACCTCAGCCTAAACTAAAACCCAAGGGCAATGTGGGTGTTGGTAGTACTGCAGTTCCTCCTCCGCCTATAAAACACAACATTAATATTGGAACTTGGGATGATAAGGGGGCTGTTGTAAAGGCCCCACTATCTCAACCAGTTATGCCACCTCAGCCTGTAATTCAACAGCCTCAGCCATTAAATCAACCTCTACCAATGGTGCAAAACCAACTGCCTCAACAGCAGCTACAGCAGCAACCACAGCAGCAACAAGGACCTCAGCAGCAGGCCCCAACACATCAGGTGCAGCAACAGCTTCAAAACCGCTGGGTGGCACCTAGGAACAGGGGAGTGGGCTTCAATCAGAACAATGTCTCTGGGAATGAGAACTTTAGCTTAGGTGTTGTGCCTGTTAGCTCCTCACCTTCTGGTGTTGAGGTTCACCCTGTACTGGAGAAACTGAAGGCCATAAACAACTATAATCCCAAAGACTTTGATTGGAGTCTGAAAAACGGGCGAGTGTTTATAATCAAAAGCTACTCTGAGGATGACATTCACCGTTCTATCAAGTACTCAATTTGGTGCAGTACTGAACATGGCAATAAGCGTTTGGATGCTGCTTATCGATCTTTGAATGGGAAAGGCCCGCTTTATTTACTCTTCAGCGTAAATGGAAGTGGACATTTTTGTGGAGTTGCAGAAATGAAGTCTGTAGTGGACTACAATGCATATGCTGGAGTTTGGTCCCAAGACAAATGGAAGGGAAAGTTTGAAGTCAAATGGGTCTTTGTGAAAGACGTTCCCAATAACCAACTGCGACACATTCGTTTGGAAAACAACGATAATAAGCCTGTTACCAACTCAAGGGACACTCAAGAGGTACCCCTAGAAAAAGCCAAGCAAGTTCTTAAAATTATTGCAACTTTCAAGCATACAACCTCTATCTTTGATGACTTTGCACATTATGAGAAGCGTCAAGAAGAGGAGGAAGCCATGCGTAGGGTAAGTGACTGACCGGTTTTGACTACATCACGTGGCTGTGTGCTTCCAGATTATCTTATATTTTGGGACCACATATTGAGCTATTTGACACGCCATTCTCATCATAAATGCTGTTGGCATATGTCCCCCCAAGCCATTGAATGTCACTGATCTATAGACAATTGTTCTTTTTAAAGTAGAAATTCACCTTAAAACTAAAATCTGTTAGGTAGATTCAGTAAGAGTTAGGCTGACTTATCAGTAGATAAGTCGACCTAACTCAGAATCTACGCCGACCTATGTTTAAGCGTATGCTCAAACAGAGATACGCTTAAACATATCTAAGATACGACGGCTTGCGCCGTCCTATCTTAGGTTGCAATATTTTGGATGGCCGCTAGGTGGCGCTTCCATTGCGGCCGGCGTAGAATATGTAAATGAGTTTATACGCCGATTCACGAATGTACGCCCGGCCGCCGCAGTCGATTTACGCCGTTTCCGTAGCGCATTACAGGCCTAAAGTTATTCCATCTATTAGGTGGAATAACAATGTTAAAGTATGGCCGCCGTTCCCGCTGCGAGATTCGAATTTTTAACGTCGTTTGCGTAAGTCGTCCGCGAATCGGGATTTACGTCGCTTACGTCCACGTCGAAATCAATATGCCCGTGTGGCGTACGTAACCGCAATGCACACTGGGAAATGTAGTCGCCCGGCGCATGTGCAGTGAAAAAAAACGTGAGCTCAAGCCTCATTACCATCAAACACGCCCCCCTCCAAGTCATTTGAATTCGGCACCCTTACGCCCGCCCGCTTTAGGCTACGCCGCCGTATATTAGCAGGCAAGTATATTGAGAATCATTACTAGCCTAGCTAATTTACGGCGGCGTAGCCTAAACAGGCTAAGCTACGCCGCCGTAATTTTGCACTATTTTACCTGAATCTACCTATGTAATTTTACTGGCATCCGTAATCTAAGGCCGCGTACACACGGTCGGTCAAAACCGATGGAAACGGACTGAAGGACCGTTTTATCGGTTCAAACCGATGGTGTATGGGCCCCATCGGTCAGTTATCCTTTGGTCAAAAATTGTAGAACTTGCTTTAAAATTGAACCGATGGACGCCTAACCGATGGGTAAAAACCGACGGTTAGTATGCAAAAGCATCGGTTAAAAACCCGCGCATGCTCAGAATCAAGTCGACGCATGCATGGAAGCATTGAACTTCCATTTTTCTCAGCACGTCGTTGTGTTTGACGTCACCACGTTGGACTCGATCGGTTTTTTAACTGATGGTGTGTACGCACATCAGACCATCAGTCCGCTTCATCGGATGGACCGACCGTGTGTACGCGGCCTCAGACTAACCTATCCTAGCCCTGTAAAGAAGAAATTGCTGTACCCTTTTTTATTTATTTTTTGAAGCCTTCAGTCTCCAGCGGCGGAAGCTCTGTGCAGGAGACAGCTCGCAACGGTTGTGAAATGCCTGGGAAGTGACGTCACCCAGTTACCATGGGGCTTTCGTTGTTGGCTGCCTCCTCTGCACCCGCCTCCACAGTGAAGTCGCAGCTGACAGCTCAGCGTGGGACTGGCCCAAAACGGCTTCAGAAAAGGTATGTATAGCTTTTACAGGGCTAGATAGGTTAGTCTTAGATTGTGGATGCTTTTTTAGATTTACAGATTTTAGTGTTGGGGTGAACTTCTACTTTACTTTACTGTTTAAAAAAAAAAAAAAAATGCATAGTTTACCAAGTTATGAACAGATAGTCAAGTGTCTCTTGATTGCTTAAGCATTGTAATTTAATTTTTTTTGTGCATATTATTGCAGTCAGGAGTAATAATTGGAGTCCAAGGGCCAGATCCACAAAAGGGATACGCAGGCGTATCTACTGATACGCCGTCGTATCCCTGTTTCTATCTATGCGACTGATTCATAGAATCAGTTACGCATAGATATTCCTAAGATCCGGCAGGTGTAATAGTTTTACACTGTCGGATCTTAGGATACAGTACCTCGGCCGCCGCTGGGGGCATTTCTTGTTGAAATTCCGCGTCGGGTATGCAAATTAGCACTTACGGAGATCCACGAAGCGGTTTCCCTTCGTGAAGTCTCCGTAAGTTATTAGTTTGCAAACGCAAAATTAGGGCTACTTTTACAAAGTGTAAAGTTAGTACACCATGTAAAAGTACACCCTTCTTTCCCGCGACGCTGTCAATTTTTCTTTTATTTATTTTTTTTTTCCGCCGCATCTCTTTTTTTCCCCGACGCAACTTTTTTTACCCAGCGCGATTCACAAAACTCGGCGCAACGTAACTTCACGCAAAGCATGTCGGGAAAATCGCGTCGGGAGCATGCGCAGTACGTCCAGCGCGGGAGCGCGCCTAATTTAAATTTAAATCTTTTTGCCTGACGAAGAGGTCCTGCGTGGCCTCGAAACGTTGCTCTTTTTGGATCAATAGATATGCATTAAATCTTTGGACGTTGTTTTAAGATGATCCCTGGTGTGCTGGCGAATATATATATATATATATATGATTTGCTTTCCGGTTCCCAGCCGGTGATCGTTTCAGCACCCTTTTACTACTTGGCTATTTTGCCGGAAGGTGTGCAATCGGAATATTTTTGAGATAATTTAAATGGGACTCGCCCCATTAGATTGGGCACACCTTGCGCCGGACGGATTTAAGTTACACCGCTGAAAATTTCTAGGTAAGTGCTTTGTGGATCGGGCACTTGGGTAGAAATTTTGCGGCGGTGTAACTTAAATCCCAAAAATTAAGTTGCGCCCGCTGTACGTGGATCTGGCCCCAAATGTGTGCATTTTAAAAAGCTATGGGCACATTTTTTATTTTCCCATGCAGGGGTTAACTTCTCGTTTTGTCTAGGGGCACAAGGAGAAGCTATACATACCCAATCCTTCGATCCCCTGGAAAACCGCGCTCCCCGCATACAGCAGTGGACTGTTCCTGCCATCCTCGCATCGTGAGCCGGTGTCAGGAACAGTCCATTGAAAAGACTGCTAGTGTGTGAAGGTAAGAGCGGCAGGGACCGGTCCTGTGCTCAGATGATTGGCAGATTAGGTAAGTATATCTCCGCCCTACAATCCCCTAGAAGCACAACCCCACTGCATGGGGAAATAACATTTTTTTTCCCCCCAAGAGTTCATCTTTAAATTAAGTTGAATTCTTTGGAGAACATTTCTGAACAAATTGCATCATGAGGACCTATGAGCTATCAAAACAAGTCCAAGATAAATGACTATAAAAGAACCAGTCAGTGTTGTTTTTTGTTTTCTACCCTCTGAATCACAAACTTTGCTACCACAGAGACATGTCCAACAACTGAGAACAGTTTATTGACCTCTACAAAGTACACGACACAAAAGCGGTTTATAGCCACCAGTCTAATGGCTAAATACAAGGTTGAAAAAACATTTAAACTATTACTTGCTAAAGGATTTGTAATTCTGTTCAGCAGTCTTGTGATTCACATGTCTGCGACTCACTACAGATAAGCAGGTGACAATATTATTTACTATTTCAGCTTCCTATTTGCTTGCTCACAGGGCAACGATTCAACTGTGATATTGAGAGACCGCATAAGTTTTGCCAACCTGGTTCTGGCAAAGTTGGGTAAAAGCTTAGGTTTACCTACAGAAAAAAAAATACGAAATAAACATAAGGGTAATTACTTAAGCCGGCTATAGGTTATGCAATTTTCTTGCAACCTGAGGTTGCAAGAAAGAGAAAATCACTAAATTCTCCCATTAACAATCAATGATGATGGGGGAATCCCTCCCACAAAGCTTTTGCGTTCTGCCAGTGCGGGAAGCCGTCCTTGCTGTGAGAACACAATGATTGCTAGTCGCTATAGCTGCTGGCAATGTTCACATGCTAGAAAGCCAACATGCTGGTTTTACCAGCTCAATCGATGGGTCAACTTGGGTACATTTAACTTGCCCATAGATGGTCCTAAACTCAGTCGGTCCCTGCTGAACCAGCCGGGTCTGCCGCTGTGTAATCCATATGCAGCGGTACCTTTTCATTAGTAAAACAGCGGGTGTCTGCCGCTGTATAATCCGTCCTTTGTAAGAAAGCCCCGCCTGCTTGCATTTTGCGAATACATTTTGAGGGCTGGCGAGTGGGCTGCCTGGGAGCAGAGGGGGCGAGCAAGGAGAGGAGCCGCCGCCGCCTGGTTGTTCAAAGCGCAGCGAACAGAACAGCTTTCAATTCAATAGCTGTGTTCCCCCCCCCCCGCAAGCCGCCATATACAGCCCCTCCCCCTTGTCCAAGCACTTTGATAGACAGATCACCCATCCCAGGATTGGACGGGTGATCTGTCTATCAAAGTTTCCCAGACAAGGGGGGGAGGGGCTGTATTTGGCGGCTCGCGGCGGGGAACACAGCTATTGAATTGAAAGCTGTTCTGTTCCCTGCGCTTTGAAAAACCAGGCCGAGGCGGCAGCGGCTCCTCTCCTCTCTCTTACCCAGCACATGTAGGCTGCAATGTGGGGAACTCTGGCTGCAATGGGGACATTTTGCTGCATTGGTAGACACATGCTGCATTGGTAGACATGGGCAGGCTGCATTTTTGGGCATGGATAAAGTTGTTGTTAATATTTATTTTTATAACTTAATTCTGCATAAAACATTTAAGTAATATTTCATGAGATTTATGAGGGTGGGATTAGGGGGCGGGACATGGTAGCGATTGGGCGGGGCAACTGGTGGCGAGTACGCCTTGAGGCCTGGCTAGTAGCTCAGGACTTGACATTGTGAGCCCTGCCTAATGCGATGTGTAGTTCTGCAACAGCTGGAGGGCCGTAGTTTGAGGATCCCTGATATACAGTATATAATATTTTCCCCGTGCATTCGGGGGAATAAACATTTTTTTGCTTGGCTTTTAGTAAGCGCAAAAAATTTTTTTTTAATGCACACAAAACTGTTTTTGTGTTGCTTTCACCCAACTGTCTATGAATGGTCATTGCATAAACACAGAAGAAAAATGCTCCACAGGCAGCCCTTGCTTTTGCAAGGTGTAAATGCTTAAGATGTTTTGAATTGCACAATTCTTATATGGCTTTGTGCAGATAAATCTGGTTGGTGAATAATGGCCTTCCCTTTTTTTTTTTTTTCTGAGCTGAAATGCAACCCTATTTTGTGGCACAGTGAAGGGTTCACCACCTTAAGGAATGGACCAACATTTAGAAATCTTGTTGTTGGAATACTTATACTGCTATTTTTATTATATACCAGCAGGTGGCTCTCAAC
Source organism: Rana temporaria (assembly GCF_905171775.1). NCBI lineage: Eukaryota > Metazoa > Chordata > Amphibia > Anura > Ranidae > Rana > Rana temporaria. Next base: position 329,881,784 of record NC_053493.1, read on the forward strand.
TCCGCTCCTTTCAGCTGTATTCATGTTTAAATATGCGTGGTTTTCTGGGAATGTTATGGGGCCGATTGTCTGCTGGCAGACCTTTTGCATGAAATTCATTGTAGGTCTGCAAATAAAATGAAAATGAGGGGAAAAACTGCCATGTGTTCTCTATTTGCAGTATTCTATTTCTGAAAGTGTTTCCTAGAACTGACTGTTTTCTGAACTTAACGTGTATAAAGGTATCCTTACCTAAGCACTTTATAATCGGTCCAAGAAGATACTTTTTATAACACAATGTGCATAGCATACTAGCTCATTATGATTTTCCTACCTGAGATTGAAGCCCTCGTTTGCCTCCTCTGACGCCGCCATGATACCTGGAGTGACTTCCGGGTATCGTCGCTTCCGCACTGTGACTGGCCGGCGCAGCGATGACGTGATTCCCGCACATGCACGCGGGAGCCGCCACTAACAGGGCATGATGCCATTAGTAGTGACACGCTCGGTGCGCCTGTCTGTTTGCAAATATCTCCTAAACCTTTTAGGTTTGGGACATATTTCTTGCACCTACAGGTAAGCCTTAATCATCTAGGCTTACCTATAGGTTAAAGTGGTTGTAAAATGTTTATAGCCACTTTAAAGGGGTTGCAAAGGTACAATTTTTTTTTCCCTAAATAGCTTCCTTTACCTTAGTGCAGTCCTCCTTCACTTACCTCATCCTTCCATTTTGCTTTTACATGTCCTTATTTCTTCTGAGAAATCTTCACTTCCTGTTCTTCTGTCTGTAACTACACACAGTAATGCAAGGCTTTATCCCTGGTGTGGAGTGTCGTGCTCGCCCCCTCCCTTGGACTACAGAAGAGTCGGGATGCCCATAACACACAGTTCCTTCCTCTATCTGCAACGTAGAGAGCGTCCTGACTCTCCTGTAGTCCAAGAGAAGGGACGAGCACAACACTCCACACCAGGGAGAAAGCTTTGCATTACGGTGTGGAGTTACAAACAGAAGAACAGGAAGTGAGAATTTCTCAGAAGAAATAAGGACATTTAAAAGCAAAATGGAAGGATGAGGTAAGTGAAGGAGGACTGCACTAAGGTAAAGGAAGCTATTTAGGAAAAAAATTTTTTACTTTTACAACCCCTTTAAAGTTGCGACAACTTCAAAGTAGTTTATGCACTACGTTGGTCTGACTTTAATGCAACTTTAAGCGGCGTTCCACCCAAAAGTGGAACTTCCGCTTTAAGCACTGCTCGCCCCCTGACATGCCGGGGTGTAACCTCTTTTTAGTGGGACTTCCTGTCCCATTTCCTCCTTCCTTTTTTTTCGTCCGCCTAGGCGGCGACTCCTCTCGCCCTAGGTGGCCCCTCCCTGCCAGCGATCTTCTGGCACACGGCTCAGGTCCCAGAAGATCGGCTGGCCAATAGGAGAGCGCAGAGTGACATGCACAGTGCGTGCCTAGCCGTAAGCTGTCATGGCCAGGTGCCCACAGTTACGAAGACGGCCCAGAGGAGAGGAGCGAGTGGCCGCATCGCTGGATTGTGGGGCAGGTAAGTGTTTATTAAAAGTCAGCAGCTATGCTTTTTGTAGCTACTGACTTTTAATAAACTAAAACATGGCTGGAACTCTGCTTTAACCACTTAAGATCCGGACCTAAATGCAGGTAAAGGACCCGGCCAGTTTTTGTGATTTGGCACTACGTCGCTTTAACTGACAATTGCGTGGTCGTGCGACGTGGCTCCCAAACAAAATTTGCGTCCTTTTTTTTTTTTCCACACAGAGCTTTCTTTTGGTGGTATTTGATCACCTCTGTGGGTTTTTTTTTTTTGCGTTATGAACAAAAATAGAGCGACAATTTTGAAACAAATGCAATATTTTTTTCCTTTTTTGCTATAATAAATATCCCCCAAAAATATATATAAAAAAAAAGTTTTTTTCCCCTCAGTTTAGGCCGATACGTATTCTTCTACATATTTTTGGTAAAAAAAATCGCAATAAGGGTTTATCGATTGGTTTGCACAAAATTTATAGTGTTTACAAAATAGGGGATAGTTTTATTGCATTTTTTTTTTACTACTAATGGCGGCGATCAGCGATTTTGTTTTTATTTATTTTTTATTTATTTTTTTATTTTTTTGTGACCGCGACATTATGGCGGACACATCGGACAATTTTGACACATTTTTGGGACACTTGTCATTTTCACAGCAAAAAATGCTATAAAAATGCATTGTTTACTGTGAAAATTACAATTGCAGTTTAGGAGTTAACCACTAGGGGGCGCTGAAGGGATTATGTGTGACCTCATATGTGTTTCTAACTGTAGGGGGGCGGAACTGGACATGCTTCCCTATATCAGGGAAACACACGATCAATGACAGCGCCACAGTGAAAAACGGGGAAGCTGTTTTTACACACGGCTCTCCTCGTTCTTCAGCTCCGGGGACTGATTGCGGGACTCCAGCGGCGATTGGGTCACGGAGCTTCGGACTGGCGCGCCCTCGTGACCCATGGCTGGGCACTTAAAGAGGACGTACAGGTATGTGCTTGTGCCCAGCCGTGCCATTCTGCCGATGTATATGTGCAGGAGGCGGTCCTTAAGTGGTTAAGTACCATGGAGTTCAATCTTGACCATCAAAAGTTTCATGAATCGTACCTGAATGTTATACAGTGCAACAGTTGTCCATTTTTACTGGTCAAAGCAAAAGTAGTATCCAAGTTGCACCCATCCAAAGTTGCGTCAAAGTTGCACTCCAAAGTAGGCGCAACTTTGGAGTCGTACAAGTGTGAATGGAGGCTTAGGACATGGCTCGACAAAATCCGGGCACCCGGTCGCAATTGCGACTAGAATTCGTGACCTGGTGCCCGGGGAAACTTAGGCCTGCAGAAAGCCGCAAAGCAGCGGCCTCAATTACCAGCCCGCGCATCCCGACGCGATCGTGCGGCAGGGGAGGTGGGGGCGCACGGAGACACAGGATGGGGTATCCTGTGATACCCCATCCTGTGTCTCCGTGCGCCCCCACCTCCCTGCAGCAGGCCGCGCCGGCCGGTAATTGAGGCCGCTGCCTTCTGCAGGCCTAAGCTTCCTTCTGTGATCTGGCGCCATTTTGTGGTGGCCGTTGGCATGACAAGTAAATCAGCAATTCTAATGAAGCTTCCACCGTGTTTTCATTGCCATCTCCTTCCTTCTAACTAGAACCCCCAAACGTTATTATTGTTATACAGGATTTATATAGCGCCAACAGTTTGCGCAGCGCTTTACATCAGGGAAGACAGTACAGCCACAATACAAATGAATGAATGAATGAAAAACTTATTTAGCGCGGCACATGCGAACTGAATCGCTTCTGGGCGCTTGATTGTTCCTGTCTCTTGACATCAAAAGAGCAGAGTTTTAATCTGTCTTCTGAATGCTAAGTGGTTTTCCTCCAACCGAATGCTGGTTGGTAAAGCGTTCCATAGTCTTGGACCTTGGAATGCAAACCTTCTTTCTCCTTTGGACTTGTATCTGGTTTTGGGTACCTTGACCAGGTTTTGGTTAGTGGATCGCAGGAGGCGATTGGAATTGTGGGGTTCTATCTTGTCGCAAAGATATTGCGGAGCCTTCCCATGGATGCACTTATGTGTCAGACAGAGTGCTTTAAAAGCAATTCTGTCCTTTACTGGCAACCAGTGAAGGGTTCTCAGCGAAGGTGAGATTGATTCCCATGTTTTTTTCCCAGTCACAAGTCTGGCGGCCGTATTCTGAACGACTTGCAGACGAGTGATTTGGTATTTTGGCAATTCGAGGTAAAGGGCATTTGCATAATCCAGTCTGGAGTTCACAATTGTTCCTACCACGACTGCTACGTCTTCCTTAGGGATACATGGAATAAGTCTGCGTAGTAGGCGCAAATCAATACAGGAGGGATCAGAGAGCCCTGCTCGTTAGAGCTTAGAATAAAAAATATATATTTCTAGATTGTAACACCCTAGAGAATAAAATGGCGGTCATTGCAATACTTTCTGTCACACCGTATTTGCACAGCGGTCTTACAAGCGCACTTTTTTTGGGAAAAAATACACTATTTTTAATTAAATAAGACAACAGTAAAGTTAGCCCAATTTTTTTTAAATATTGTGAAAGATAATGTTACGCCGAGTAAATTGATACCCAACATGTCATGCTTCAAAATTGCGTCCGCCCATGGAATGGCGACAAACTTTTACCCTTTAAAATCTCCATAGGCCACGTTTAAAAAATTCTACAGGTTGCATGTTTTGCGTTACAGAGGAGGTCTAGGGCTAGAATTATTGCTCCCGCTCTACCAATTGCGGCGATACCTCACATGTGTTGGTTTGAATACCGTTTACATATGCGGGCACTACTCACGTATGCGTTCGCTTCTGCGCGCGAGCTCGGCAGGACGGGCGCGTTTTTTGGCTCCTAACTTTTTTAGCTGGCTCCTAGATTCCAAGCAAATTTGTCAAACCCTGCCTTAGGATAAAGTTGAATTTATTTCCTTTATACAATATTGCATACAAGCGCATGGGATTATCATGAAGAAGGATGATGACCAATGCGGCAGAGTGCTGGGAAGGCATGGTTTCTAGTGATATTTCCTTCATATGCCTATATTACTAGGCCCCAACCTGCTAAATACGGACTCTGGTGAAAATGACCAACTCATGGCACCTCACATATTTAGAAGAAGCACCTCAACCGTATTCTCACTCTTAGGCTGTTTAAAAAAAAAAGTTGGGACACTGAAAAATCTACGTAATCAAAATGCAATGATTTGCAAACCTCATAAACCCATATTTTATTCACAATAGAAAAGCTACAAACTGTTTAAACTAAGCAAATGTACAATTTTAAGAAAAAAAATGTGGTAATTTTGAAATTGATGACAGAAACATGTCTCAAAGTTGGCAAAGTAAGTGGTACGAACAAAGCGCTATACAGTGAGGGGGGGGGGGGAGTATTTGATTTTGACCCCTTTGCGAAACATGACTTAGTACCTTGCTGCCAGTCAGAGGTCAGACATTTCTTGTAGCTGACTACCAAGTTTGCACACATCTCGGGAGGGATTTTGTCCCGCTTCTCTTTGCAGATCTTCTCCAAGTTCATTAAGGTTTTTGAGGCTGACGTTTGGTAACTCGAACCTTCAGCTTCCTCCAAATATTTTCTATGGGATTAAGGTCTGGAGACTGGCTAGACCACTCCAGGACCTTTTTTAATGTGATTCTTCTTGAGCCACGCCTTTGTTGACTTGTCCGTGTATTTTGGGTTATTGTCATGCTGGAATACCCATCCACTACCCATTTTCAATGCCCTGGCTGAGGGAAGGAGGTTCCCGTCCACGATTTGATGGTACACAGCCCGTCCATTGTCCCCTTTGGCAGAAAGACACCCCCAAAGCATGTGTGACGGTGGGGATGGTGTTTTTGGGGTCATAGGCAGCATTCCTCCTCCAAACATGGCTAGTTGAGTTGATACCAGAGAGCTCAAATTTGGTCTCATCTGAGGTTCATTAGCATACTTCTGATGTGCCTGTACTTGTGCTTTTCTTGAGCAGGGGGGCCTTGGTGGGTCCTTCACGGCATAGTGTGTTACCAATTGTTTTCTTGTTGACTATGTTCCCAGCTGCCTTGAGATCATTGACAAGATTCTCCCGTGTAGTTCTGAGCGGATTCCTCACCGTTCTCATGATCATTGAAACCTCACGAGGTGAGATCTTGCATGGAGCCCCAGACCGAGGGAGATTGAGGCCGGATTCACACTAGTGTGGTGCAAATTTCAGCTCTCTTATCTCTGCAGAGAGATAAGAGAACTGTTCAGCAGATCCACTGCATTTTAGCTGCAGATTAGCTGCGAATTTGGAGACATGGGAGAGGGGAGGGGGGGGAAGTGTATTGAGTTGAATAAGACAAATACTGAAGAGAAATGAACACATCTGCGAATCAGCTGCGTACCCATAGAAGATAATGGGCCTGAATTCACACCTGAGCCGCACCGCAATGCCTAAAATACGCACACGTTTTTTCGGCAATGCGCAGTGCGAATGCATCGCACATATGTGAACCAGCCTCATTGAAAACAATGTATTTAGAAATGTTCTGCCTATTGGATGCGGTTTAAGCCGCACTCAATTCGCATAGGTGTGAACCCGGCCTGACTGTGTTTTTATGTTTCCTAAATTTGCGAATAATCGCACCAACTGTTGTCAACCTCTCACCAAGCTGCTTGGTCTTGTAGCCCATTCCAGCCTTGTGTGGGTCTACAATCTTGTTCATGACCTACTTGGAAAGCTCTTTGGTCTGGGCAATGGTGGTGAGATTGGAATCTGATTGCTTCTGTGGACAGGTGTCTTATGCAGGTAACAAGCTGAGATTATAGGAGCAACGCTCTATTAGATGGTGCTTCTAATCTCGGCTTGTTACCTCTATAAAAGACACCTGGGAGCCAGAAATCTTGCTGATAGGGGATCAAATATTATTTGATATTTTACTAATTTAAAATGCAAATCAATTTATAACTTTTTTGAAATGCGTTTTTCTGGATATTTTTGTTCTTCTGTCTCTCACTGTTAAAATATACCTACCATTAAAATTTATAGATTGATCATTTCTTTGTCAGTGGGCAAATGTGCAAAATCAGCAGGGGATCAAATACTTTTTTCTCCTCACTGTAAAAACATTTTGCAACTAATTGGGTTAATCTCTTAACGCTGGTGCCTCCTGGCCCTTTGAGGTTTCTGTAATATAGAAAGCAGGTGGTGGCGCCAACCTAAAGTGTAGACTAAATGTCAAATAATAATTAATGTTGTATGGGTGATACAATAAAAAATGTTGTATGGGTGATACAATAAAAACAAAAAACCAAAAATGTTGCGTGGTGATCCAAATAACAACCAGAGTAATTCAAAATACAAATAAACTCAAAAAGTGTTCCAGTGCTAAAATCTCATTCCATCTCTGCTTCATGCAAAAATTAAGTGAATCAATGAAATTAAATATATATATAGTGCAGTGTGCTTTCAACAAACAGTTTTCATACTGTAAGTAAAAAAGTCTTTATGCAAAAGAGTTCCATGCAGTAAATAAATAAATAAATAATTGAAAGTGCTGTGTGCTTCTTCCACGTGAGAACAACGTAGATATAAATCTTCTGTGCAAAAATCGTGCTCACTCCCTGTGGTCCCGCACTCACCAGATACTTGAACCCCTGCAGGGGTAACAGGCGTTCACAGTATAATATACTGACAAATCCCTGGATCTTCCCAGAATCTAAAAAACTCCACCGCTCAGAAGAGGAGACAAATAGATTGCCCAATAGCGTGATACCGTTTAAAAATGATGAACAATTTTATTCACATTTAACAGGGTACTCACATTTGGTAGAAAGGTTAATACACATAAAACATAAAAACGTGCTGTAGCTTAGAGTAGCGTCTGCTCTACCGGTTTCGTCGATCTGACGTCATCTGGGCGCGCTCCAGATGACGTCAGATCGACGAAACCGGTAGAGCAGACGCTACTCTAAGCTACAGCACGTTTTTATGTTTTATGTGTATTAACCTTTCTACCAAATGTGAGTACCCTGTTAAATGTGAATAAAATTGTTCATCATTTTTAAACGGTATCACGCTATTGGGCAATCTATTTGTCTCCTCTTCTGAGCGGTGGAGTTTTTTAGATTCTGGGAAGATCCAGGGATTTGTCAGTATATTATACTGTGAACGCCTGTTACCCCTGCAGGGGTTCAAGTATCTGGTGAGTGCGGGACCACAGGGAGTGAGCACGATTTTTGCACAGAAGATTTATATCTACGTTGTTCTCACGTGGAAGAAGCACACAGCACTTTCAATTATTTATTTATTTATTTACTGCATGGAACTCTTTTGCATAAAGACTTTTTTACTTACAGTATGAAAACTGTTTGTTGAAAGCACACTGCACTATATATATATTTAATTTCATTGATTCACTTAATTTTTGCATGAAGCAGAGATGGAATGAGATTTTAGCACTGGAACACTTTTTGAGTTTATTTGTATTTTGAATTACTCTGGTTGTTATTTGGATCACCACGCAACATTTTTGGTTTTTTGTTTTTATTGTATCACCCATACAACATTTTTTATTGTATCACCCATACAACATTAATTATTATTTGACATTTAGTCTACACTTTAGGTTGGCGCCACCACCTGCTTTAAATATTATTTCACACCTTTCTCCATTTTGTGGGGATTTTTCTGCAGGGGCAGCCCCTCATACTCATTATACTATATACCTTTCAAACCTGAGAGCGTAATTATTATATTTAAATATTCTGTAGCGCAGATTCACATTTTTCTTTTCCCTTTGAGGTTTCTGATCCCTGGAGGCAGGGTGGAGTTTCTAAACATGTGACCACTATTATTGGCAGTCACATGATCGGATAGCTCCCGATCGCAAGTAGAGATCGACAGCTGTCCGTTGGCCGCCAGTAACTGTGCCGGGAGTGCGCTGGGTGCATGCTCCTGACAGCTCTGCTTACATTCTGGTATGCATTAATGTGGCCCCCTAGCTGGCGCAAAGAGGTTAATTGGCAAAAGGGTAGTAACATGATTGGGTATAAAAACCTTAGAGCGTTCGTGTCTCAGAAGAAAGATTTTTAGAGTTTCGTTAATGGGAAATGGTACATCTAAAAAATTGTCAAAGGTTCAGAATAATGTTCAACGTAAAATTGTAAAGACTTTAAATATATAATCATCTACAATATATAATATCAAAAGATTTCGGGAATCTGGAGAAATCTGTGCGCCAAGGGACAAGGCCAAAACACAAGAAGGCAAGTTAAAGGGTCACTAAAGGAAAACATTTTTTTGCTGAAATGACTGTTTACAGGGTATGGAGACATAATAGTTAACTGATTCCTTTAAAAAATGATTAAAAATAGATAAAATTCAATCATATAATGTACCTACAGTTTAGTTTAATTTTTGCTGTTTCCTGGTTCTCTGATGTACAGAGCCAGAGAGCCAATAGAGGGCAGTGAAGGTTTTGCAAAACGAAACTGAATTGGTGCTGTGGGGTTATAGACACACAGTAATCACACCTCCTGGATTATTCACCACAGTGAGAAATCTCCCAGTACTGTGGTGATCAGGAAACAGACAACCAGGAAGTGTCCAGAACAGAGAGGAATTACAGCAACATCAGAGCTAAAACGAACAATGAGGACATGAAACCAGGACTGCAGTAAGGTAAAGGAAGCTATTTAGCGAAAAAAATAAATTCCTTTAGTGACCCTTTAAGAACCTGGATTCTTCTACTATGAAGCAGTGTTGTGATAATAGATGCAGTATGCAGTTTAGCATTGTTCTGCTGAAATAGGCAAGGCCTTTTCTGAGGCAGATGCCATCTGGATAGAAGCATATGCTGCTCTAAAACCTGGATATATCATTCAGCATTGATGGTGCCTTTCCAGCTGTGCAAGCTGCCCATTCCATATGCACTACTATTGCACCATCAGAGATGCAGGCTTTTTAATGGAGTGCCAATAACAAGCTGGAAGGTCCTTTAGTCCGGAGGACACAGCACCCATGGTTTCCGAAAAGAATGTCAAATTTAGATTTGTCTAACCACATACGTTTTTCCACTTTGCAACATACCATTTTAAATGAGCTTTGGCCCAGAGACTGCAGCATTTTTGGATGATGTTCAGATTTGGCCTCTTCTTTGCATGATGGAGCTTTACTTTGCATTCTTGGATGGCACGTGGTGAACTGTGTTTTGGAAGTATTCTTGAGCCCATGCAGTGATGTAGTTTTTCTGTTTTCGATGCAGCGCCATCTGAGGACCCGAAGATCATGGGCATCCAATATTGTGCTTTTGGCCTTGTCCCCTGCACACAGAGATCCCGCCAAATTCTTGGAATCTCTTGATATTATGTACTGTACGATTTCAAGTCTTTGCAAATTTACATTAAGGAACATTCTAAAACTGTTTTAAGACGCATGTTTTTAGATTGGGAACCTCTGTCCATTACTTCTGGGACGTGCTGACCCTCCAAGATGTATATGAGAGAATTTCATTGCGTAAATCCACTCCATTAATGATGTGAGGCTTGGTCATCATTCCCCACATACAAACAAAAGCTGTTTTATACCAGGTGCCAGGTTTTAAGACACTAGAAGTGAGTGTAATTCTGTATTTTATTATTAAATGTTATGGAGTGGTTTAACCCCATGAAATTCTCTTTGTCATCCTTCCCCTTGAATGAGAATATTGTGTATGCGGATTACAATCATGACTCAAACCACATAAAAATGTAACACTGGTGTGTTTGTTCTTCCTGCATTTTCAAGTGCATTTTTGGTGCCTTTTTTTTTTTCTACCAAAAATGCAGCAAGCAAGATTTTTAACACCACAACGGAAGCGCAATGGCACCTTTATTGGCGCTAAAGGTGCCAATAATAGCCGCTAACAAATTCATAATTATTTAGATTCATGATATTAAGAATATAATCGTAATGTGTGTATATATATATTAAAAAAAAAAAATTAATACCTGACGTTTTCAGTTTCGGCCAAGTGCGTCCTGCTGTTTTGGTTTCAAAACCAAAATTTCCTTTCTGTGCACCTCTAGTAAAATGTAATTCTTTAAACTCTAGAAAAACATTTCTGCAGTTGTGTATTGAAAATAAAAGTAGCTAGTGTAAGCATCAGAGTCGGCCTTGATATTCAGCTCCAGTAATCTCATCAGCATCAAAAAGTGAAGGGATGCATTTGAAGTCAGACATGTGTGAATGTGTTGACATGGAACATGACAGTAGGAGGGAGCAATGATAGAGACAGCTCAGCGGTACCCTGTGAGGCATTGTCAAAACACTACCCCAGCCTACTGAATAGAGCTAGTACTTGCTAATTAAACTGTGCTACTGCAACTGAAGTCAAGGACCAGGCCATGCCATTTGGCGGAAGTACCTTCAGTGCGAAACAGGCAGCATAGAATTATAAATTCTTTGTCAGATGGCAGTCCTGTTACATCTGGGTGTTTTTAGCTCCTTGCCCTGAAATTCAGGATTTACTCTCGATAAATAAAAGTGAGCATGATCCATACTTTTTAGACCTCTGAGCTAATTTTTGCTACATTGGGTGAGATTTTACAATATGATGCTTGAATCGTTAAGATGTGGAAAAATAGTGGCTAGGCGTCGCTTTCAGTCCCCTGGCAGATGGTCCCCCTTTACCCCGTTGTGGGGTAACCCCAACCTCAAACACTTCCGTACCATACCGGATCCGCAGGTGTGGGCGCGCTCGGGTATGAAGGTCCTGCGCGATATTGTCAGTGGAGGATCCCTTCTCGACCCTGTCCAGTCGATTTGGTCTGGCGCCCTGGATGCTGTTCCGCTATCATCAGCTGCGGCATGCTTTCAGGGCCCAGTTCCCTGCCCCCCCTGACCTTCAGGCTGACCTGGTTGAGGACTTGCTGGCCCAGAGCTCTCTTAAGAAAGCACTCTCCACTCTGTACTTGACGATCCTCAGCAAGAAATCCCCTAAGATAGATGCCCTGTGGAGCAAGTGGGTGGTGGATGTCCCGTCCCTGGACAGAGGGGTGTGGGAGGAGTGCTTTGACGACGGGTATAAGCTGGTGATCTCCTCTAGGGATAAATTGATTCAGGCTAAGTTCCTGCACAGGGTGTACTTCACCCCTCAGAGACTGCATGGGATATATCCGCAGTGTTCCCCTAATTGCCCGAGGTGCCGCACCTCGGAGGGAACATATATGCATATGTTCTGGACCTGTTCTAGACTGTTGGACTTTTGGTCCGCTGTCTTTGAGACTGTCAATGTTCGTCTCCACCTGAGTCTTCCGATCTCCCCGGAGCTGGCGCTCCTGGGGGTGCAGGATGATGAGCAGAGACCTCGGTATGTTAAGCTGTTGATGTCGTTACTATTTTTCTATGCAAAGAAGGCGATTCTACTGAAATGGACCTCTAGGGCCCCCCCTACGGTGGGTGGGTGGATGGATGCGGTCAATGCAGTTCTCCCACTATATAAAATGACTTGCATGAACAGGGGCTGCCCGTTAAAATTTAAGCAGGTGTGGGGGCCGTGGATAAATCCTCTCTGATCGAGCCTGACTATTGCATTGCTGCCCTCTGCTGGTTGTCTCCCCCTCCCGCCCCCCCCCCCCCCCCCCCTCCCTGTTCCCGGCCTACTATGATTGGTAATTCTCATGATTGGCATGCTTAGCTGTTCTCTTGTCGTAGTTTGACCTACGGAATGTTCATCCTCGGCTGTGATTCCTGTATTTCATGTCTGCCTACGATGCTGTTATGTATTTTTGACTAATGTACCTTATACTGTACCGCTTTTGCCTTAATAAAGACCAACCTTGTTGTTAAAAAAAAAAAAAAAAAAGATGTGGAAAAATAATGCTAATGTTCTTAATGGTCTCGTCGCACATGGAGCACATGATGGCATCCCTAGTAAGACGGGTGTGGATTTTTTTTTTTTTTTTTTTACAAAAATCTACTTGTCCGAGGGACTAAATAAGGGTCCCAATCCACTTGTTCAGATCTTTATTTATTTTTTTCTCCCAGAATGGAAAATAAGTAGGATTGATGTTTTGTATTGGCACGCGCACACACACGGACACTTTTAGTTTTTTCAGGCATTTACCAAAACATATTCAAGCTATAGTTATACAATGGATATGGGCTGAAAGTGCACACAGGGTTTAATTTGAGGGTATGTACATCTAAATCGAAGAAACGGGTTTAGGAATTGCAGCTTGTGAGTAGAGGTCGACCGATATGGGTTTTTCTCTGGCCGGTGCCGATATTTAGAAATCGGACCGGCCAATGGCTGATATTTTAGGCCGATTTATTTATTTTTTTCTTCATTTTAGCAAATCTAGGGTGAAAAGGTGGGGAGGTTGTTATTGTTTAGGGTGGCGCGGTGGTGTGCAGCCTATTAGTGCCCACCAGTTCAGCCTGTCGGTACCCACCAGTGCAGCCTATCAGTATCCATTAGTGCCCACCAATGCAACATTAGTGTCCATTGGTGCAACCCACAGTGCTACCTTTTCAGTGCCCACCAGTAGAGCCTATCAGTGCTCACCAGTGCTACCTCATTAGTGCCCACCAGTGCAACCTATCAGTGTCCATCAGTGCCACCTCACCAGTGCATCTCAGTAAATGCCAACCAGTGCATCACATCGGTGCCCATCTCCTCAGTGCCCACCAGTACAGCGCTCCTCAGTGCCCACCAGTAAAGCGCTCCTCAGTGCCCACAGTACAGCTCAAGAACGTCATTAATATATGTCAGTGCTCACCACCAGAGCGCTTGGCGCTGTTCCATCCCCTCGCCTGGCCATTTGTCCCCTAACGTGCTGCGCGCCCCGCCTCTACACTACAAACCCCAGAATGCAGTGCGGCCAGTAACAGCCAATCAGCGGCCGCAGCTGCAGACTTCCTCCACTGGGGAAATAAAAATCAGCAAACAGCGGCCGTGATAGCCATTTAGAATAGACGGTGGGCGGCCGGGGGGGGGGGGTGGAGTTTCCACCCAGAACGCCACTGCTTCTGATCCCTCACAATCGGCCCGTTTTGACACAATAATCGGCCAATGCCGATATCTTTAAAAAAGCGATTCGTCGTGCGACGCTAAACCCAAGCAAAATTGCGCAAAATTTTTTGGTGGTGTTTGATCACCTCTGCAGTTTATTTTTTGCGCTATAAACAAAAGAGCGTCAAAATTAACTTTTTGCTATAATAAATATCCCACATTTCTTCAGTTTAGGCCGATATGTATTCTACATATTTTCGGTAAAAATAAACAAACACGATAAGCATGTATATAGATTGGTTTGCGCAAAAGTTATGGTCTGTCTATAGGCAATACCAGGTACGGGAAAAGATGTGGGAAATGAATAAGGGGATTCATGCAAAACCAAAAGCCAGGCAGAAAGGTAAAAAAAAGGCAGTGGGGTGAGGCAATCTGGGTCTAGAGCATTTTAATTATAGGGGAGTGGGGGGAAAGAGAAAAGGGGATCAGAGTATTCTTCTCACCTACTCCATGGTTTAACCACTTCAGCCCCGGAAGATTTGGCTGCTCATTGACCAGGCCATTTTTGCCATACGGCACTGCATTTTCCCACAAATATAGCTTTCTTTTGGTGGTATTTGATCATCTCTGCATGTGTGTTTGTTTTTTTTATCATCTCTGCGTTTTTTTTTTTTTTTTTTTTTTCGTTACACGTAAACTGGTGGCAAAATAAAAAAAATTGTCCACCATATTCACTCACAGTATATATCTGTTACCATTCAATGAGTTCTGTGGTGGTATACATAAGATGCTCCAAGAAAGATGTAGCCAGCAACTCGAATAAACACGTTGTGTGACAAATTAAAACCGTTGTCCTCAACATTCACTTGGTATCCACCAAGTGAATCTTCTAATCGCCACGCTGCTGTAGTGTTACCTGTAGTGTTACCACTCCCGTCTGTTTTAAGCACTCGCTAATGCAATATTACTCTCGCGTTACTGATCACCATAAATCGTTTCTCTAATTGTGGGGTCCCCCACCACTCAAGTTCACAGGCTGCCAATTCTTTTCACATTGTTCCAAAGACAAGGAAAAGGAAAGGAACTTCCATACCATAATACTGTAAAAGCACTTAACGATTAAACTCACTCACAAGCATAATTAAAACAACCCTCAATAAGCATTTCCTTTTTCAATGTTCTAAAGTTCTGGTTTTTATGTAGCAATGCCCCAACGTGTTTCGTCCTTCCGAATTAGTCACAGGGACTGGCTGCACGGCAATGCATCCTCTCCTAAATAGCCGCCCTCTAGGTATTATGAACCTTATGTGGTTCAATATCTTATGTATACCACCTAGGAAGGCAAAGCACAAAGACAGCGCTTCGGAGAAAGTCAAAAGGAAGAATATTTCAGAGTGCAAAAAAATGTATGTAGTTTTAAAGACGTGCTTACAGAAAATATTGTATAGTTGTATACATAACCAGTTTAGGATTTAGAGCCTTAGAGATGCATCTTAATAAAATTCAACTGTTTTTAGGTTGGATCTCTAATGTTCAGCTCCTCGCCTTCTCTTGCTGCTAATATTGCCAACAATTGCCAGCTGTCAAAATTACAGCTGGCAGCCACTTTGTATTACACCACAAGTAAAATAACACTTGCAAATAGTAATAATGAAATCAAGAACTTTAACGATACCACATCAAGTATGATCAAATATCAAGTGTTTATACAAATGTCAAAAACATTCAAACCTCCATTTTCAAGTTGTGCCTGTAGGTAAGCCTATAATAAGGTACCGTAAATATCTCCTAAACATGCGCAGTTTAGGAGATATTTACTTTTACTGCACCGATCATGTCATCGGTGCATGTGCTGTTTCTTCACTAGCATGTGCCGTGATTAGCGGCTCATGAGCGGGAGTGATGTCACGCAACTTCGGCCAGTCACAGAGCCTGAGTCCGCGGCCCCCGGAAGGAAGAGCATGGATGCAGCCTCCAGCGGGGACAGCGCAGGCTTTGTTTGCAGGTGTTGCATAATGTGCTAGTGTGCGATGCATACTAGCACGTTATGCTTTTACTTTGCAGGGAACAAAAAAGAAGTAAAACCCATGAGCGTTTACTTCCTCTTTTACGAACAAGAATATAATATAGTAATCATGTGTACACAAGACTGTATTATGAATCGTATGGTAGTTTCCTCCTTGTCATTGCCAGAATTGGGTAATGGGCTGCTTGCTCTGACTTTAACACATTTTTCGGGTCAATGCCCGCTTCATCAGGAAGATGACTACAGGCATGCTCTAAAAAAATTAAGAAAATATTTGTCAGACTAGATTTGTACAAATCTATTTGTAGATACATCTTGCGCTTGACAAAACACATGCTCTATGTATCTGTCTACCATATATGAGACAATCCTGATAAACATATGACCAATAATTGTAATCTTCTGAAAACGATAGATCAGTCCATCTTGTATTGGTCCAGTATAGAACCTTTAAACTTGACATCTGAATTTCTAAGGCCTCATGTACACTGCTGCTGGTAAACGGACGTTTAGGAGCAGTTGGGCATTTTTTTTTCCAACTGCTCCTGAACTCTCCTCTGTGTTATCTTATCAGAACATGTACAGAGGGTAGTTTTTAGGCAGTTGAGTTTAGAGGCTTTTTCTGGAACCCAAAAAACTGTTCAGAAGTTGTGTTTTAGAGCCAACATGCGTTTAGCAACTTTTTGTTTACAGACTTTTTTCATTTGAAAAAAATATATATATATATATTTTAAATACTTCTAGACGCAAGCGCAGCATGTAAACGCGGCTAAACGTTTTTAGATGCTGGTTTCTAGCTGTCAAGTTAAATCGTTCAGGAGAGGTTGAACAACGTCCAGTGTACATGAAGCCTTTGAAGCATCTAAAGCAGGGTTTGACAAATTTGCTTGGAATCTAGGAGCCAGCTAAAAGTTAGTAGCCAGAAAACGCGCCCTGTCCCGACGAGCTTGCGCGCAGAATCGAACACATACGTGAGCAGCTCCCGCATATGTAAACGGTGTTCAATCCACACATGTAAGGTATCGCCGCGATTGGTAGAGCGAGAGCAATAATTCTAGCCCTAGACCTCCTCTGTAACTCAAAACATGCAACCTGTAGATTTTTTTTAAACGTCGCCTATGAAGATTTTAAAGGGTAAAAGTTTGTCGGCATTCCACGAGTGGACGCAATTTTGAAGCGTGGCATGTAGAGTATGAATTTACTCGGCGTAACATTATCTTTCATAATATTAAAAAAAATGGAGATAACTTTGCTGTTGTCTTATTTTTTTATTAAAAAAAGTGTAATTTTCTCCCAAAAAAGTGCGCTTGTAAGACCACTGCGCAAATACGGCGTGACAGAAAGTATTGCAACGATCGCCATTTTATTCTCTAGGGTGTTAGGATAAAAAATATATATAATGTTTGGGGGTTCTAATTAGAGGGAAGAAGATGGCAGTGAAAATAGTGAAACATGTCATTAGAATTGCTGTTTAACTTGTAATGCTTAACTTGTAATACCAACGGCCACCACCAGGAAGAGCTGGGGACTTCACAAGGCCGCAAAGCCGCGGCTTCAATTATCGGACATCACGGGCCCCCCGCGATCGAGAGGTAAGGGCCTAGTCCGCCGCGATCCTGAGGAAAAGGCGCTCCGCGAACTAGGCCGAAGCCGCGGCCTCACCTAAAAGCCGCTCGCGGCCTTTTTCCAGGATGGCTGCGGGCAGGATGTTTTAGGCGAAGGCCGCGGCTTCGGCCTAGTCCGCGGAGCAC
Organism: Rana temporaria; assembly: GCF_905171775.1. Taxonomy (NCBI): domain Eukaryota; kingdom Metazoa; phylum Chordata; class Amphibia; order Anura; family Ranidae; genus Rana; species Rana temporaria. The sequence goes on from NC_053493.1 coordinate 329,899,086, forward strand.
CCGTCCTATGGAACAAATTTTATTTATTTTTTTGCCCACCTTCCAAGCCAAGTCGCCAGGACGCTATTTCTAGTCGCCATGGCGCCCAGGATTTGTCGAGCCCTGATCTAAAGGGTGCTGGATGTGAAAAAATACATATTAGTAATGGGTGTTCTCTTGGATATCCATATACCGTAGTAATAGCAGATGTATAATGACATTGGAAAAACTATATATTCGCAGATTTAAGCTGGGGCCTTAAAATTTCCAAACTGCACCCCTACTCCCCAAAGAGTAATGGTGGTAGTGAAACCAATTTTGATTTAGATTTTTCTTCTGTTCACTCACATTGCATTATGTAAATTGATAAAAATGATATAATGTATATGTGTGTATATGTATATAATTAAAAAATAAAAATCCTTTTCATAAAATGTATTCCTATTTACCTCTTATTACTCCTTTGCTTTAATTTAATCCCCTGAACCCATGGCTATGATTTTTATTTTATTTTTTCCTATTTAGTTTGTTCTCATTCCTTTAAAAAAAAGTTTTTTTTCAGATTATATAATTTAAAAATGTGTGCTCTTTTTACAATAAAACTACTTTTTTAATTTGTACTTTGGTCAAAATGGAAAAAAAAATACATTTTTTATTTAATTTTTTTAAGCAACACCGTATTTCCAAAATCAAACCAGATTTTTACCAAATAAGAGTTCTGTCGCCCAAAACGTGAGAATGTTTGTTAGGAGACAATACAAACCTCTTTTGAAGAATTACTGCGTTGTGTCTTTAGATCATGTCCTGTGGAGGATTTTGGCATAATCTAATAGTCGTTTTTTCTTTTTGCAGGAGAGAAATCGAAACAAACAATAATTGTGTGGAGTAAATCCTCTAAAAACAACACTAATGATGCAGACTCTGGAATTCGCCTACTTTGTTGAAGAACACATAATTAATGCTTTTTATTTCTGCTTAAGGCATCATCTTTGAACACGTTAACATAAATTTGACTTTTATTTTTTATTTTTTTTCGCATAATTGTTTTCATCAGTGCATCTGCCGTTTGTATCTCACCAAACACACCTGAGAACTTTAACTTTGTCAAGCACTTTCTGTCCTGAAGCTTTTACCAGTATCTGCTGTCTTTTTGTAATCCAGCATTCTAGCAAAGACGCAGGAGACTTGTTCTAAACGCAAGGATCCTTCCCTTGTTTTGGTTTGTTCAATACTAACAACTATTAGAAAATTGGTTAGTCACTGATGTGAGTTTCACATGTCTTCTTTTATTCTATTTTTTTTATTGTCTCTTTTTTCTTAGTTTAAAAATTGAATCATGCCATATTTAATTCAGGAGTACACTCTAGTTGTCTATTAAGATTATTATAGTGGCATTGATATGGCAAACCAAGTTTTAAGACTGCAGATTTAGTAGAGATTTATGTATCGGCTGTTTTGGTGTAAGAATGTTTAAATTCAGCTTTGTGGCCACCTCCCTTTTAATGCACATGTAAGCTTCTTTAACATTGTTTGATATAGCATAGGACTCATATCCACAAGCATGGATACTTCTGTGTGATTTGGAATGTGTTTTTATTTACCTGCTCTCAGACACAGTGATTGTCACATGAAATTGTTGGTCTTGCCAACCCAGTTTATCAATATACAGGACTCTTTCCAGTGCAGAGACCTGAATGAGATGTTGCATGACACTTTGTTCATGTCTGCCCCCCCAGCACACCTCTTTTGTGTATAGTCAGGGGCTGCCGTAGTGGCACTGCGCTCTTCAATGTACTTGAGATGTCAAACTATATTTTATGAATGTAAGAAACTCCCATTGCTGTGGAGATAATACCCTTAGTGCAAATATATCCCATTTCCCTTATGTGTCACAAGTAGAGACAGATGCTGTACACCTACATCCATGATGTTTAAAAAGTAAATTCAGGGGGGGGGGGGGGGTGGGGGAGCAAACCTACCAAAAAAACAACACATACACATGTTAATGTCAGCCTAACCTTTAAATTTTTCAGTTATGCAGTCAAATTTAGGAAAATTCCACTAAGTTTTTTTTATGTTACTTTTTACACAGCATACCAAAAAATTACTTTTATTATTATTATACAGGATTTATATAGCGCCAACAATTTGCGCAACACTTTACAACACAAGGGCAGACAGTACAGTTACAATTACCGGCGAGAGCTTTGCAACATTTAAATCAGCCAAAGACGTTTCCAATCTCGGCAAGTTAACCAGTTAAGCCCCGGACCAATATGCGGCCTAAAGACCCAAGGTGTTTTTACAGTTCGGGACTGCGTCGCTTTAACAGACAATTGCGCGGTCGTGCGACGTGGCTCCCAAACAAAATTGGCGTCCTTTTTCCCCCCACAAATAGAGCTTTCTTTTGGTGGTATTTGATCACATCTGCGGTTTTAAGTTTTTGCGCTATAAACAAAAATAGAGCGACAATTTTGAAAAAAATGCAATATTTTTTACTTTTTGCTGTAATAAATATCCCCCAAAAACATATATAAAAACATTTTTTTTCCTCAGTTTAGGCCGATACGTATTCTTCTACCTATTTTTAGTAAAAAAAATCGCAATAAGCGTTTATCGATTGGTTTGCGCAAAATTTATAGCGTTTACAAAATAGGGGATAGTTTTATTGCATTTTTATTAATTTTTTTTTTTTTACTACTAATGGCGGCGATCAGCAATTTTTTTCGTGACTGCGACATTATGGCGGACACTTCGGACAATTTTGACACATTTTTGGGACCATTGTCATTTTCACAGCAAAAAATGCATTTAAATTGCATTCTTTATTGTGAAAATGACAGTTGCAGTTTGGGAGTTAACCACAGGTGGCGCTGTAGGAGTTAGGGTGCACCTAGTATGTGTTTACAACTGTAGGGGGGTGTGGCTGTAGGAATGACGTCATCGATTGTGTCTTCTCTATAAAGGGAATGACGCGATCGATGCGCTGACACAGTGAAGCACGGGGAAGCCGTGTTTACACACGGCTCTCCCCGTTCTTCAGCTCCGGGGAGCGATCGCGACGGAGCGGCTATAAACAAATAGCCGCGCCGTGGTCCCGGATCGCTCCCCGAGCGGACCCGACCTCCGCATGTAGCGGGGGGGGGTCCCGATCGGACCCCCCACCCGCTAATAGGCGAGGACGTACATGTACGCCCATGTGCCTGTACGTGCCATATTGTGGACGTATATGTACATGCGGGGGTCGGGAACTGGTTAAGCAGGACCCGCCTGAGATTCAAACCATGTATGGGAATGCTGAATGTACACAAATTAATGGATCAATTTTGGTACAACCAGCTGGATTTTACATGCGATAATCGCTAGTGGCTGTTATCGTGGCCCCCACCCCACCGCCGGGAGAACACAATGGCTTGATGGGAGGGATTCCCCTGTCAACATTGTAATTGCACACCCGTGGTTGCAGGAAGGAAATTTTGCTCCATCTTTGGCCAGCCTTGGATGTTTCTCAGGGTTGACTGCAAGGGTTTTTGAGCAATGTCTGAGTGAACGTGTTCTGAAAACAGGCTGAGTTTTCTCTCATTCACATACAATGCCAAAAGCCCAGCTTATAAACTTTTAACCCTACAAGTGATAATAAAGATCTGCTTGCACGGTATAAAGATTAATTATGACAAATGCAGCCCTCTGGCCCCTTCATAAACAAAGAGAATTAATGAATACATACTATTTTTTAGAGCTGGAGTTTTATTTAAAGGGTATCTAAAAAGATAAGCTGCATTTCTTTTTTTGCTATGTAAAGGAGAGAATACGTAACAAGTATAAAGTAGGTGTTATCCCAATTTGGAAGCAAAAGTGGAGATATACTTTAAAACTTATTTACATAATTCTAAAGGGCATCTTGGCAGTAAAAACCGTACCCTTTTTCTTGCTGTAATTTAAGTTCTACTCCTGCTACAAGCTACCGCGAGAGTTGCGATTGTTTGACATCAGTAGAGATTACAGTGCCCATATAGGAGGATCAGCAAGACTCTGATTTTGTAATGATCAAAATGTCTGCTCCCGCATATTTGAATAATCACAAACTAAAAAAACAAACCCCTAACTTTCAGTTGTAAACATGCAAACACCTTTTAAACTTAAGTACAACTTTTTGTAGAAAATATCAAAAAGGCTATAGATTTTTTATTAAAAGTATGTTAACACCAATAGAAGGACTTCACTTCCTTGACAAAATGCTGATGTTGGGGTTGTCTAGTGCTGTGCACATGAGCAAAGGCTCTAGGTTTTGTAACCTCTACTAAAGGGGAGAATATCCGTTCACATTGGCTGATCCTTCATTCTAGCAGAATTGTTATCAAAAACTTTTTCCCAGTGCTGGTCCTCACAAGTACTGCCAGAAGCTCTATATAGTATGTTGTCCAGCAAAGGTTGCCCTTTTGTTTCCCTTTTTATGCATCCAAACAAGTTAAAGAACTCCAGAAAGAAAAACCTTTTGTAGAAACTTCCTGGGTTACAAATAGTTATATTGCAGGTGGAGTGTGCGACCTTCTTTATCGCTGCCTGTTCTTTATAATTTAATTGAAGCCGGGAAATATACATTTACTTGTGGTGCTCAGACAGCAGACTTGGGGCTTTCTTGTGCACACGCCTATCCTTTTGTCCATTCACAGAATAGGGCCTATTTTGAGAACGGTTTACAGAATACAAAGCCTTGTGTGAAGGGGCAGAAAGAACAGCTTGGTTGTAGGAGAGCCACAAGTCTCCTGTTGGAGTGCAGGACGTATAGTGAAAAAAATATCAGCCTTCCTTGAGGTCGCATGCATCTCTTGAGATTTAACTATTTCTAACCCAGTAGTTTTTTGGGGGGATGGATTCACATTAAACAAAATGGGAAAAGGGAACATCAGTTCTTTTGTGTGCCCTATAGTGTTTACTATATTGTTGGCTGATTTCTAAAAATGATGATGTTATCAGTAATCATAAACACTTTGCTGACCACTAGATAGATATGATTAAATGCATGTAGCAAATTGCCATTGAGTACTGATACCTATTTCCACCATGAACCGTGGTGGTTTCTATAGTGAACTACGTGTTACTGGGAGCTGGTAAATTGCGACATTCTTAGACGGTGGCAGATGCATGCTGGTGGAAGCACTCTGGTGGTTATGAGACCTTACTGTCAAAAGTAATAACTCTACTTACACAGCTGTAATGAAGAGCCATAAAGAAGTTCTTGTTTGATACCACTCAGTGTCACAGATCTCAGTTTTGAGAACAGGTACCTTGGTCCAGTTAAGACCTTATTATAATTGCATTTAAATTCATATTCCTGGGTGTTTGCAAGCCTGACCAAGTGCTCTCATGAGATATTAATCAATTTCTCTAACTAATTTACTAGCTTAATAAACATTTTTGATTAGAAACATATTCATGAAGTTTGGCACTTTTCTATTTTGTAGCCCCGAGTAATTCTTTCAGCTTTCCTACTCCAGCTCTTTACTCTTGTGGGCCCTGTCTAAATACAGTCTTGATTTACTTTAATTGCCCGCTTTGATTTATTTTAAGTGCCTCTTTCATTTCATTTCATTTCTATTTTTTTTTTTTTTAGTTTTCATCCTAGTTTAGATAATAAAAAAAAAAACTTGGTAATGTATTGCAGATACAAATGTATTAATGTAAAGTATATGAGCCTCACTAAAATGGCAGTAATTGTGCATTCTCTCGAAAGCTGCTTTCTAGCGTATCCTAATGTAGTGCAAACTTGGGGTCACCATGCCGTAGAAATGTTTTTTATGCTAAACATGTCTGTCCATCATAAATACTAAAGATTATTTGCTGTCATACAGTTATTTTTGTCCTCTGGTTTCTTAGTTAAGAAAAAAGAAAAAATGGTTAACACATCTAAACTTCGGAAACAAATTTTAATGACCTAGAATGATTTCACATAATTGTAGTTGATGCTTCTTTATTGAATGGAGAGAAAAAAGTATATATGTATTTCCATATAAAAAATAAATTTAAGATCAAAAAGCATTACACCAAAAGATTTCACTGCAGCTGTTTTACCGCTTCCTATTTCCATTGTTTTCGGTGTAATGTGTGGGTTTTTTCTCTTTTTTTGGTAAGTATATGCTTGGTACATAAGCCTTGGAACCCTATACACACCATTTGATTTGCTGCAAATTTTTGTCTTCAGATTTACCAATACCATGTAGTGCAAGGGCCTGCCCGATTGCATACAAATTGAAACTCTAAACACACATCAAATTTTCATCGAACAAAGCCGTGGAAACTTTGTCCGAAGGGCGTGAACTTCTGGGTACAGACGGCAAAACTTTGTCAGCCAACAAATTCAAAACTACGTGTTTTTTCAGCTCTTTAGCGCCACCCTTTGGGCAATTTCTGCTAATGTTGTGCTATGGTTAGCATTGCTTCTGAGCATGCGTGTTTGTACTTTGGATTTTTTTTTTACTGACTTGTGTACACACGACCGGATAATCCAACATCACACATTGGTTGTCGGAAAATTCAACAACAATTGTACAATGGAGCATACAAACGGTTGGATTTTCCAACAAAACCCTGCCATCACACATTTGTTGTAGGAAAATCAAATCGTGTGTATGGGCCTTCATATTATATGATTTTGGTAAATCTGAAGTTAAAAATTTGCAGAAAATCTAAGGCGTATGGGGCTTTAGTCTACCCACAAGACTTACTTTCAGTGAATGATCTTTTGTCTTTGTTCTCACTTTTTCTGCTGCATTAGCTTAACAGAACGTAGGAGCCTTCTTCAAGGAGGAGCTTCATCCTCTAATCAAAATGTCCCCCTTTTTCACAATTACCTTTACTGCTCTTTTTTTATGTTACTAACACTTTGAATGGATCCAGAATTGTTCTCTTTTTTCCGACTTGCTGTCCTGTACAGCTCCCGTCCTGCACCACCATATTTCATTTTTATGTCAGGGAGTTGGCCATCTACTGTATTTTTGGTTCTTGATGCTGGCCTCTAATGATGTAGCACCAGATAAAGATTTGGCGTTGTTTTAGTTTACATATTTTATTAATGGAGGCTAGCAATGCCTCCTGGATATCTGATGTCAATATTCCAAGAGGCATTACTTTCTTATTGGGATATGTGATGGACGTTGCATATCCCAGAAGGCATTACTTTTCACCATTCATGGACTAGTATATTAATTGGCTAGCTCCGTCTGTACATGTGTGAGATCTGCAGATGTCTCTGTTTAAATGAATGGTAAATAATATCTCCTGAAAATGGTACCCCAGGAGGTTGTAGGAGAAAAGTGAAATGTTCTTTTTGATAAGGCAATAATGAAGACAGGGAGTAGTGGGTCCAGCAGGAAAAGAAGAAATGGTAAATAAAAAATATTGGAAGAATAATGAAGGGGGGATTAGAATACTGAAATTTTTTTTTGTATTTTAATTAATGTGGCAGATGTGCAGACCAGCAGAAGCGTGAGTATAAAAAATATTGGTGATTTTACTCTTCCGTTAAACACTTTTGGGCGGACAGACCATTTTAAAGAAAAAGAAGCCTGGCATTTTGTTGGCCAAATCAGTACAGCTAACAATACAATACATCCGCTATTGCTACAGTAAACTCGCAGGTTCAGGTGTGCTTAACTTTGCACTGGGCTTTTGGTGCAGGACCATTTACAAACATTAGGAGAAAATTCACAAAGCTTTAGCACAGCAGAAAATAATCATTTTTATTTTTAACATGGAACAATCACACTCAACTTTCACTTTAAAATAAAGCACCTTATTTTTGTAAGCTTCATGAATTGAGCCTGTTGTATCATTTTATATTGTAGTTGGCATACATGATGCAAAATGTGAGGTCATTTTAGATTCATTGGCAAACTTTTGTTTTAGAAATTGGACTTTCTGCCCAAAAGTGAATGATAAACCCACCAAAGATTCTTGGACCTTTTGAGTATGATAAATTATCATAGAGGCTCCTTTCACACTGTGCGCTGGCGGTATACCGGTGGTTTTAACCCCTGCTAGCGGGCGAAAAATGTTAAAACCGCCCACAAACCAGCAGTTTGCAGGTGGTATAGCCGCGCTTTTCCATTGATTTTAATGGGCAGCAGCATTAGTAAACACACTGCTCCAAAGATGTGGCTAGCAGGACTTTTGGAGCGCACTCCAAAACTTTTGGACTTTCAGGCGTTATTTAGGCGCTATTTTTAGCACTAAAATGCCTTGGTGTGAGCTGTCTCCGAGCTTTAGATTCTTGTCAATGACATCAGTTTGGGAGACTTCTGATTTTATTCAGAATTAATTTGCTAGCATATGCTTGCAGACAACCAAGAGTAGTGGATGCATAAGCAGAACTGGACACCACTGCTTGTCAAATTTCATGACATGCGTTTTTCTCCATGCAGACGCTACTTGTGCATCCACTTGTATAAGCTGCATGCATGGAGTTCTAAGATGGATGCACACACATCTGCCAGTGGTTCTGCATAAAGAATGGCCTTAATATTGCATGAGTTGCAGGAGGGGGGTTGTTTTGTATTATGGAGTGGTCAATCACAAACAAGATTTCTAGTTTACCTGGAAAACTTTACATTTGCTGGCTGTGCTGACAGTTTGAAATCTAAGTTTGGCTTGCTAATGAGCTTCCTGTTTAGGACCAATTTATTGGGCTTGGAGATGAATTTAGCAATTGGTCCACTGAAAAAGGATAATGAATCCCATTTTTTTTTCCTGTTATAGTACTTTTCCACAATCATTTGCAGCAGTCGTGCTTTAAGTTTGTGACTTCTGTATATTTATTTTTAGTTTTATGGTGGTTGTTCCTGACAAACCTATTGAATAGTTTAATCTTCCAATATTCGCAGATGGAGGCAGCAGATTTCTGGAAATACAGCATTTTTACTAGTCATATTTTAAATTTCTAGCACAACAATATCGTTTTTCTAATAGTATACAGTGTATTATTAGTAGCACAAATTCTATTCATTTTTTAATACTATATGTGCTTTATTTAAAGCTTATGGCCCGGATTCATGTACGAGAGCGCATCTTTGTGCGGGCGTAACGTATCCTATTTACGTTACGCCTCCGCAACTTTTGACAGGCAAGTGCAATATTCTCTAAGCAAAGTTGCGGCGGCGTAGCGTAAATAGGTCGGCGTAAGCCCGCCTAATTCAAATGTGGAAGATGTGGGCGTGTATTATGTAAATGTATTGTGACCCCACGTAAAGCCAATGCTTTCGACGTGAACGTGAATTACGCACAGCCCTATTCGCGAACGACTTATGCAAACGACGTAATCGACGGAAAATTCGACGCTGGCCCGACGTCCATGCCTAACATTGGTACGCCTCATATAGTAGGGGTAACTTTACGCCGGAAAAAGCATAACGTAAACGGCGTATCTGTACTGCGTCATCCGGGCGTACGTTCGTGAATTGGCGTATCTAGCTGATTTACATATTTCTAGGTGTAAATCAGCGTACACGCCCCTAGCGGCCAGCGTACATATGCAGTTAAGATACGACGGCGTAGGAGACTTACGCTGGTCGTATCTTAGAGACATTTTGGCGTATCTGATTCTTTGAATCAGGCGCCAAGATATGACGCCGCAGACTCAGAGATACGCCGTCGTATCTCCTACGTGAATCCGGGCCTATGTGTTTTTTCCATTTTGAGTGAAGAGTCCGCTTTATTGTAGAGTCTGGTGGTTTTAGTGCACTAGCATGTATGATGATTCACGTCTAGACTTGCAGTATAGTGGTTGGCCTTGTTGGGATTTGTGATGCCTTGCATGCCCACTGAGTGCACATTCAATTTATTTTTAAAAAAGCTATTCAGAGCAAGTGCAGAATGCAAGACAATAAGATTAATTCATATTGGTACTGACTCTCCACTTTCTCGCTTAGTTTTCCCCTTAATCATTTTTTTTAACTGTAGTGTTAAAGCTCCTTTATTAAATTGGCATTCACATTGGCACCCCCCAATCTGATGCTGCAGCATTCTAAAGATGCTACGTAGATATATGAGCAATGGGGGAAACTAATGCGCAAACCACACTAATAACTGAGAATAGCTACTAAAAATATTAAATAATAAATATAAATGCACCAGAATATGGTGAACTAATGATTTAAACTAGGCAGCCGCCACAACTAAGTAATGTTCGCACACTAATAGTATATGAGGAATGGGGGGGGGGGGGGGGGGCGCTTACCAATAATTACAAAAATAAATAACCTAGCAAATAAAGTGCAATGTGCTCACTGATGATATATATAAAATTAATGACCAATGAATATACCAGTGATAACATCAATAAAAATATACAATAAATAAATATGTGCAGCAATAAATATATAAAGTGATGGGTGCTATTAAAGTGCAACAAAGCTGATTTCATCCAATAATTTATTCAATATAACTGAAGTCCAAACATAATTAAAAAAATATAATGAAAAAAAGTCTTCATGCAATTGTGACATAATAATGTGCAGGATAACAATCCAGGGAAAAAATCCAAAACGTGCAGCCCGAAGGTAGTAAATGTCCACAGAATTATTATTAAAGTGCAGTGCTCAAGGATAATCCTTATGAAGACTTTTTTTCATTATATTTTTTTAATTATGTTTGGACTTCAATGATATTGAATTAATTATTGGATGAAATCAGCTTTGTTGCACTTTAATAGCACCTATCACTTTATGCACTTTATATATTTATTGCTGCACATATTTATTTATTGTATATTTAGTGGGAATGCTTTAATAAGCATTCCCAGTATTGATATTCGTTTTTTATTAGTGGGAATGCTTTAATAAGCATTCCCAGTATTGATATTCGTTTTTTATTATTCTTCTTCTTAATTTTAATTTTAATTTTATTCCGTACGTTTTTTGGCTCTGCGTAACTTCTGCATACTTTCAGCTATTGAGACCATTTAACTTTTAAAATGTTCGTCTCATTCAGCTAACGATGGGACTTCTTCAAGTTTTTTTGTACTATTTATACTTTTTAAAATATTAAGCTTTTAGACACTTTTTTTTAACATTGAAGTCAATGAGAACATCCTTTTTCCTGCTTCAAAACACACGTTCTGCCAAAAGTTTCAGCTCCTTCATACTTTCACTTACAGACACCAAACAAACTTTAAAGCGGTCACAAAATATTCAGCTATCCAATCATGACTTTTCAGATTGATATCTTTTACGGTTTTTGTGAAAACGCAATTTACGTTTAGCGATTTTTTCAGAAAATGGAATCGGTTATAATGTAACCCTATGGAAGGGATTTAGAGTGTGTCATGTGACCTTTACAGTGGAGATCTTTGAAAACAAAAATTATCTTTAAAAAAGGGGCGAACAAATTGCTCTCACGCCCACAAGATCTACTTGTCATACACAATTTATATATCAAAACGTAGGTATGCTTGTCTGGTTTCAGGCAATGTGATCAGTTTTGTGATACGTATTTTAGTTTTAGTTCCAGGAGCTTCTAAAGGACAAGAGCGACAAAACCACTCTCATTGACCGTCCATGTTAAAAATTTTAAAAATTTTCCTGCAAAACACACAAAGACGCTCTTTTCTAAATCGCTGGCATGGCCACAATTTTAAGTTTATCAACATAAATTTCATATCGATGCGTTCACAAGGGCCGTGTCTTTCAAACGGTGAAGTCGCTGTATCGATCGCATGTACGGTTGTGGATTTATTACGTTTTGTTTGGAGGCGTAATTAATGTATTGGTCTGTGAATTAAAAGGCGTTTGTAATGGAATTTCTTTCCATAAATAGCTTTCTACCTCAGTGCAATATTCCTCCTCACTGACCTGGGGGGAGGGGAAACCTCTTGAGGGGGGAGGGGCGACCAGGAAGTCAGGATACTCTCTACTTTGCAGATAGAGAAAGGAGCTGTGTGTCCTAAAGATAGTGTAGTGGTTATGGTGAATGGCTTTGGTGCGGGCTCAGCAATTCAGCATTCCCACTCGCATTTTCCTCAGGGAATGCATTTTCTAGTTATTCTTCTTCTTCTTAATTTTAATTTTAATTTTATTATTCCGTACGTTTTTTGGCTCTGCGTAACTTCTGCATACTTTGAGCTATTGAGACCATTCAACTATTAAAATGTTCGTCTCGTTCAGCTAACGATGGGACTTCTTCAAGTTTTTTTGTACTATTTATACTTTTTAAAATATTAAGCTTTTAGACACTTTTTTTTAACATTGAAGTCAATGAGAACATCCTTTTTCCTGCTTCAAAACACACGTTCTGCCAAAAGTTTCAGCTCCTTCATACTTTCACTTACAGACACCAAACAAACTTTAAAGCGGTCACAAAATATTCAGCTATCCAAACATGACTTTTTAGATTGATATCTTATACGGTTTTTGTGAAAACGCAATTTACGTTTAGTGATTTTTTTATCGGTTATAATGTAATCCTATGGAGCAGGTTTAGAGTGTGTCATGTGACCTTTAGAGTGGAGATCTTTGAAAACAAAAATTATTTTTAAAAAAAGGGCGAACAAATTGCTCTCACGCCCACAAGATCTACTTGTCATACACAATTTATATATCAAAACGTAGGTATGCTTGTCTGGTTTCAGGCAATGTGATCAGTTTTGCGATAGGCATTTGACTTTTAGTTCCAGGAGCTTCTAAAGGACAAGTGCCTCAAACGCCCTCCCATTGACCGTCATGTTAAAAAGTCTAAAAAAAATTCCTGCAAACACACAAAGACGCTCTTTTCTAAATCGCTGGCATGGCCACAATTTTAAGTTTATCAACATAAATTTCATATCGATGCGTTCACAAGGGCCGTGTCTTTCAAACGGTGAAGTCGCTGTATCGATCGCATGTACGGTTGTGGATTTATTACGTTTTGTTTGGAGGCGTAATTAATGTATTGGTCTGTGAATTAAAAGGCGTTTGTAATGGAATTTCTTTCCATAAATAGCTTTCCTTACCTCAGTGCAATATTCCTCCTCACTGACCTGGGGGAGGGGAAACCTCTTGAGGGGGGAGGGGCGACCAGGAAGTCAGGATACTCTCTACTTTGCAGATAGAGAAAGGAGCTGTGTGTCCTAAAGATAGTGTAGTGGTTATGGTGAATGGCTTTGGTGCGGGCTCAGCAATTCAGCATTCCCACTCGCATTTTCCTCAGGGAATGCATTTTCTAGTTTTATTGATGTTATCACTGGTATATTCATTGGTCATTAATTTTATATATATCACCAGTGAGCACATTGCACTTTATTTGCTAGGTTATTTATTTTTGTAATTATTGGTAAGCACCCCAACACCCCCCATTCCTCATATACGTAGATATATGGCCTTCTGAAAAATTGTACTTCTATACAGCTAGAGTGTATATTTTTGCACCATATCTGGAATTTGGGGTATTTTAGGTGACTGCCGATGAAAAATTATACATCGGATAGGAATCTTTCAGTGGAAGGTGTGGCATTGGAGGGTGTCTGCTATGCAGCTAGGGGAATTACTTAAATTCTTATTTCCATATCACAAATGTGCTACAGAAAACATAACAATTATTAAAAATATGGAACAATATATAGTTGCATGTTTTTTTCTTTCTGCTTCACACTATAGCTGTCTATTATCATTTTACTGCATGTGTTCCATTATAGCAGTCCATTTATTTAGATGGAGCTATATTTAAAGAACCTATTGTGGTTGCGTGTTGAGGTGCCATTCTTAATGAATGACACTGCAACACTTAAAGTGCCCTGACTTACCCTGTATTGCAGTAAACCACAGGGGCGGACTGACCATTGAGTCACTCGGGCACTGCCCGAGGGCCCCATGCCACTAGGGGGCCCCATCCGGGTTGCCAGGCTCAGTAAAACCAGGGACAGTATGTAAAAATCTGTGTTTTTTTTTTTAGATCTGTCCCTGATATGTCCGAAAATGACATGCTTTTAATGTGAATATCCCAAGATTTTAGCTGCCCGCCTCTGCACTACCTCCTGGCGTGGTGGCCATCTGTAAGCCAGAGGGGCCCCATAATCTTCTATTGCCCGGGGGCCCCATGAGTTGTCAGTCCGCCCCTGGTAAACCATGCTCATTTTACCCCGTGTTTCCACTATGTATAGTTGTGAAGTCAGCCTAAAAGTATGAAGGAATACACTGACTGTATCTCCTATCCTGAATTTAATCTTTGTCTTTGCATGAAATGTAACATCACTTTAGAAATGCCATAAACAGCCAAATCAAACACTAGGTGTACAGTGTATCCAACACCTCTACTTAAACTGCAAGTGCCCATCTGTTGAGTCGCTGAAAGGGAAACATTCAAGCATTAATAAAGTTATAATGTAGGTATATAATTTTGCCATAGCACAAGAGTTAAGTGTATTCTTCCTGATCCACCTGTTTATATTAAACCAATTTGCAAATTATAGTGCCCTCAAGCACTATACGAGACCCATCTTCTATGTACTTTGCACTTCAGCTTACTCCTGTAAAAATATAATCAAATAGAACAGGGTATACTGAAAATAAAAAAGTATTGTGTATTTTCAGTGAGCACTTTTTTGTTGTGTAGAGATATATGTAAATTGCATGTATCACGTAGGTTATATTATTCACTACAAAACGGCCTTACTACCTAAACATTTAAATGGGATACCCACCATATAGGGGGTATGTCGAATTTAACTCATCTGTTACATGATGGCCCTCTGCTTTTCCACTATTTTATGCTTGACCACCAAGAATGAAGAAAAATACCTAGTAATTTTAGGGTAGGGGAGCATGTGACACATACCCCCTCTTTCCCCATGATGTTAGTGATTTGATGTTCGAGCACCCAGCACTCCCACTTATAAGGGCAGTGCGATTCCTCAGCCCTGTGTGCAACACAAAACAGTGGAGGAGCAAAGAAATGGTAAGTATGTGCAGCTTTTGGACCAGCATTGGCGTAAACCTGCTTCGCTATATCAGGGGTCTCCAAACTTTCTAAACAAAGGGCTAGTTTACTATCTTTCCGACTTTAAAAGGGTCGGACAGTGGCCATTGGGAGTATAAAGTGTCCTGGCGTCGGTAGCAATGCCCCATCATTGGTGTCAGTGGGTGGAATAGTGTCCCATTGTTGCTGTCAGTGTACGGAATCGTGTCCCATCGTTGCTGTCGGTGGGTGGAATAGTACCAAGGGCCGGATAAAGGCAAGCAAAAGTCCACAGTTTGGAAACCACTACCCTATATGAACAAGCTGACTTTTAAGTAAGGTTACAGAAAACATATTTCTCTATACCCTAAAGGCAGTTCTCTGACAACCAGAACACTAAACAACTTCACAACAAAGAAACCGTGCGTGATCATGTGCCCAGAGTATTTTTCAGAGTTTGAATAGTGTATTGTTTTATAGTTTGAGATACGCAGTGGTGAGTTGCTGGGAAAAAACCTTGATTCAAAGATGCACCAACTTTTTATTTTATTTGATTTTTAGTAAAATCCCCAAGTGCTATTCTAGTATTAACTGCAGCTTTAAAACTGCTTGTCCGTTCTCTTAAAGGTATATTTTTAATGATTGTATAAATATCCTGTTTATTACAGTAATTATTGTTAAACACTTCTCTGTCCAAAGTATAAAATCTAGCTATGCTACTGATTAACAGTTATAATCTTTCTAAACATATTTGGTCAGGTTGAATAAAAACAGAAATTTATACCGAAATTAAAAGCATTAATGCATATATAAACTGACATTTGGGTTGAAATCAATCTGGATATGTCATTTAGGTAAAGAAATGTGTAGCAGAATTCTTTAGTGTCATGCAGTAAGGCAGTGTTTCCCAACTCCAGTCCTCAAGGCACACCAACAGGTCGTGTTTTCAGGCTTTCCATTATTTTGCACAGGTGATTTGATCAGTTTCACTGCCTTAGTAATTACCACAGCCGTTTCATCTGAGGGAAATCCTGAAAACATGACCTGTTGGTGTGCCTTGAGGACTGGAGTTGGGAAACACTGCAGTAAGGAATCTTGTTTGGCTGGTGGGGATATAAAACCTATCACTACAAGTAACATTTCACATCAGGGGGGGGGGGGCTAGATTTTTGCCCCTAGGGCAGTGGTCATCAACCCTGTCCTGCAGGGCCCACTAACAGGCCAGGTTTGCAAGATAACTGAAATACATCACAGCTGATATCATTTGCTCCCCAGTGATTGCAGTATTCTAGACTGCATCTCCCCAAGGTAATACATAAAACCTGGCCTGTTAGTGGGCCCTGCAGGACAGGGTTGATCACCACTGCCCTAGGGTACAGAAGAACATATCTAGTTGCACTGCACGAAATGGAATAAAACCTTTTTTTCTCTTTGTAACAATGTATGTTTTGAAGCTCAGATTACAGGAAATACCCAGATGTATTACACATTTGTGCCTCTGCAGTCACTCTGCCTCTTGTGAGAACTGTGCCGACCCAGTCTTGTAAACTGAATTTTATGTATGCAATTTAAAAATTAGAAATCCCATATACTGTATGCAAATATCGCAGAGAAAAGCAGTACTTACAGAGATGGAAAATACTAAAATCTAATAGTGGCCATTCTTTTATTTACTGAATGTCTGTGGTCAGCAGGAGGTAATAATTACCATAAACATTTGGTGCTTCAACGTCGCATGTAGTTAGAGATGATCAAATTGATCTGAAAAAAAAAAGGAAAAAGTCTGGTACAACACAAATTTGAACACATTGGGAATCTTCCACCATGCTAAAGTTTTTACGTGATTGGTATGCAAAAATCTTTTGTAAAAGTGGAGATTAGCACAATTATGGTTTCAATGTACAATTTAAGTGAATCAATAAATATAAATCCCTCTCCAAACCATATTACATTCTGGAGTTTTGGCTTGTCTGTAAATTCCATATCTTGGGAGTACAGTTCAGGATACAAGTAGTCATAGACCCTGGGTTATAAGCTTGTATCTTCAAGTGATTGGACACTGGCAAGCTTTTGCTGATATGCCCATTTTGGGGGCTTCCTTATAACCCTACCTCATTCTGTGAGTCCTCAGTTTGGTATTGAGCAATGTAGAGTAAGCAAGGAATGGAAAGGTGGCCTGTATCTGTACTGTACTCTAAGATAGGAATTTTTCAGGTAAGTCAAAATTCATCTTATCTAAATTGTACAGTACAGGACACAGGAAAAGTATTCATAGATCCAGGAATGTCCCCAAGCAGTGAATGAGAAGGATAGGAAAAAATGTGGCAAACAACTGTGCCAAAAGGCCCAATAAGAGGGGTCAACAGACCCAACTTCAGAGTGTCGCTGCAAGTATCTTGCAGCTGCAGAAGATTGGACATCCAGCTGGTAGAACTTTGATAAAGTATGAACAGAGGACCAGGGTGTGGCCTTACACACCTCGGCTACAGAGGCCTGGTGCCAAAACCCCCAGGAAACTCCCACTGATCTTTTGGAATGGGCACATAAAAGTACAGGAGGATATTTGTCCTTTAGACTATAAGCTCTAGTGATCAGATTTTTGGTGGACTTGGAAGTAGGGTGTTCCTGTTCTGTACCCTTGAACAGAAAAAAAAAATCCAACGCAAAGAGCTCATTGTGTAGTAGATCAAATATTCAAATTTTAATAAATAAAAATGCACTCATAAACAAGGTGGAAGAAGCATGTAGTAGTCCTAAAGCGAAGCAGCCAAAGGTCACTCGATCTGCATCAAGGCACAGCCAAGCTGGATGGAATGCTGCAGCTTGCTGGGGAAACACTGGTTCTTTGCTGGAGGAAGAGAGACCAGCTGCTTTCAGTGCAGACACACCTCCCAAGTGACATTATACATTGGGGATGCCAATATGGAGAGACACGTTTCTGGAGGAGTTCCCCTTTCATCAGTCACTGTCACTGAACCTTTGTCTGACTGCTAGCAGCGAAACATGAATCTATTGCAGGACAGCTTCCATGTTGTCTACTCTAGTGGCAACATATATAACCAAATGGGAAACCAAGGGTGCCAAAGGAGAGTCAGACTGTCACCAATTGCCTCCCTGGGGACATAAAAGCTAATTTTAACCACATATAAAAACAGCAAAAAACAACACAGACTACTGTTAAAAATGGGATAAATAACAATGATAATAGTAATAGCACCCACCTAGTGCAAGAATAATGATCATGCAAACCCTTGCTATCCTATCCTACAGTACATCAGGGGAAAATGTAATAGACATGTAATGGTTAGTGCGTGAATTAATATAAAAAAACTGTATATAATGATCATATCAAACAATTGGGCTAGTAATGCTTAAAAGGTTAGTAAATGAATTGGATAACTGAATGTAAATCTGCATGTAACAGAGGCCCCAGAATTTATACAAAAATGTTAACTGTTTATCAGGGCCATTTGGGTGATTTCTGTTATCATTATGATTTAAAAAGGATCCCAAAAAACTATGTGATAATAAATGGCTTCATGTGATTGCTATCCTTAAATATATATATATTTTTTGGCATGATCAGTCATATTTTCAATGTTAACTACTTCTGCCCCCGAAGAATTGGCTGCTCAATGACCAAGCCATTTTTTGCGTTTCGGCACTGCATCGATTTAACTGAAAATTGCGTGGTCGTGTGATGATGTACCCAAACAAAAATGATGTCCTTTTTTTCCCTACAAATAGAGCTTTCTTTTGGTGGTATTTGATCATCTCTGCAATTTTTATTTCTCTTTCGTTCATGGACGGACACAGCCTTAATCTTGACTTAGTGCCTATTAACCTTCCTTTAGGAGTTGACTAGGCAGAAACTTATATAAAAGGTTAACTTATCATACACACCCTATAGCCCCGCCCAGGTGTAACCCCTCTCTCTGCATTTTGCATATCAGTTTTTGATCTGATGCTGTATTCTCACTGGCGGCCATCTTCTTGTAAGCCGCTTTTTGGTGATTTCTGCTGAGGTGTACTGACTGCTGCATTACTCTGCTGCACTGTGGTTTTCTGCCCTGTTGGCCTCTAGTGTCAGATCAGCGGCCATTGTACCATGGATCAGACCATTTTAAAAACGGCAGATGAACAGATACACGCTGCGACTGAGCAGTCTGAAAGACTGACAAAAATCGCAGCCTCACAAACAGCCTTTGATCCCAGCTTTGGAGAGCACAGATTGACAGACACACTCTGCAGGCAGCAGCTCTGCTAGCTAAACCATCTGTTACGGTTCCTGGGTGGTGAGTCCTCAGGGGGGGGGACCCCTCGTCTCTGCTGCAGCCAGGAGTGGTGGGTTACTTGTTTGGGGGTCCCTGTGTCAGGTGTGTGGACAACATGGCATCAGAAGCAGACGCTTTTTCCCCTGAGACACCTGAGCTGGAAATTCATGCCCCTGCACCCGATTTATCGGTGGGCACTAGGCGGCAATCCTAGATGCCTTCGTAGCCAAGGTGGAAGCAGCGCGTGGGAGAATAGGGGCTAGAAAGCGCCCCCTCCCTCCGCCATCTGCTGGGGACAACTCAGATGCGTTGCCAGGTCCAGCTAGCACTCATGACCCAGGCCCTGAGGTATCTGAAGATGGTGGACCCTCCTGTTTCCAGATTAAACAAGCTCCACCATACCAGTGGAGGGGGCTCCGGCCTTCAAAGACTCTGCAGACGAGAAGGCTGAGGCGATCACCCGCAACCTGTACATAGTAGTGTGTTGACGGTATGCTCAACCATAATTGGGGCCCTGGTGTCTCAGACACGCACGGAAGGGGCAAAGATGCTGCTCTATGGTTTACAAGCATCAGGCTTCTTCGAACGAGGTAGCCCTAGCTGACCTACTAGTACAAGGCCTAAAAATCATTTGTGAACCAGCCTTGATCACTATTCCTCTGCTGGCCAGAGCTTCAGGTCAGGCTGTGGCGTTACGCCGTCTACTTTGGTTAAGATTTGGTCCGCCAACCAATCTTCCAAGAAAGCCCTGATGGACTTGCCTTTTAAGGGCGACAGACTTTTTGGAACTCCCCTGGATGACATAATTAAAGATGCTACAGGAGGTAGAGCACACTGCTCCCACAGTCCAAAAAGGGGGAAGAAGCCAAGCCATAGGCAAGGGCCCTTCTTTACCGCACACAAATGTTTTTTTTCGTCCGCCCAGTACGGCGGGTAAAAGACCACAGGCTCCCTATCTGATCTTCCACAAGGATAAGGTGGTGCTGCATCCGCAGCCTTTTTTCTTCCTAAGGTCATTCGACCTTCCATCTCAAGGAAGACATTGTACTGCCATACTTGTGTCCTCATTTGTCAAATCCTAAGGAGACGACGTGGCATTCCTTGGCCGCTGTCCGAGCTCCGAGAAGATACCTGTCTGTTACGGCTCCGTTCCGGAGTTCAGACTCAGTGTTTGTTTCGGTGGCTGGTCCCAAGGAGGGTCCAGTGGTCTCATCGGCCACCATTTCGAGGTGGAGCCGACAGATCAACAACGTTTTCCCAACTTCATCATTAAAACGACGTTGCCCACATACCATCGTTTTAAAAAAATTATCTAGCAAAGCGCGGTGACGTACAACACGTACGATGGCACTTTAAAGGGGAAGTTCCATTCGCCTTTGGGCTGCTTTAGCTGATTCCGTGTTAGTAAAAGACGATTTGCGCTTTTTTGTCTGTTAGAGCGTGATGAATGTGCTTACTCCATTATGAACGGTAGTTTTACCAGAACGCGCGCTCCTGTCTCAGAACTTGCTTCTGAGCATGCGCAGGTTTTTTTCGTCGTTTTAGTCCACACACGATCATTTTTTACAACCCGAAAAACGACATATAGTTTAAAACGACGTTAAAAAATGCAGCATGTTCGAAAAAAAAAAAATTGTCGTTTTTCAGAAAACGACGTTTTCTTCATGCTGAAAAATGATCGTGTGTACGCGACATAAGGCTGTGTCCGTCCATGGACGAAAGAGAAAATAGGATTTTATGCTCACCGTAAAATCTCTTTCTCTGAGTTCATGGACGGACACAGCACCCTCCCCTCCTTTTTATGTTTGTACTACTTTTTGACGAACTGATCTGGGAGATGCAGAAAGAGGGGTTACACCCAGAGCGCCCGCCCCCTGGGCGGGGCTATAGGGTGTGTATGGTAAGTTAACCTTTTATATAAGTTTCTGCCTAGTCAACTCCTAAAGGAAGGCTAATACCCACTAAGTCAAGATTAAGGCTGTGTCCGTCCATGAACTCAAAGAAAGAGATTTTACGGTGAGCATAAAATCCTATTTTTTTGCGCTATCGACGAAAAAAAGAGCGATAATTTAAAAATATATATATATATTTTGTACTTTTTACTATAATAAATATCCCAATTTTTTTTTTAAAAAGGTATTTTTTTCTCAGCTTAGGTCGATGTGTATTATTTTACATATTTGGTAATAAAAATCGCAATACGCGTATATTGATTGGTTTGCGCAAAAGTTATAGCATCTACAAATAGGGGATAGATTTATGTGCATGTCTGAGATCTCTGTTACATCCAGATTTACAAATAGTTATGCAATTCATTTACTTACGTACCTTTTAAGCATTACTAACCCAACTGTTTGATATGATCATGATTGTTATATACAGTGGGCTAGATTCAGGTAGCTGCGCTTGATCTTACGGCGGCGCAGCGTATCGTATTTACGCTACGCCGCCGCAACTTACAGGAGCAAGTGCAGTATTCACAAAGCACTTGCTCCGTAAGTTGCGGCGGCGTAGCGTAAATGGGGCCGGCGTAAGCGCGCGTAATTCAAATGTGGAAGGGGGGCGTGTTTTATGTAAATCTATAATGACCTGACGTGATTGACGTTTTGTACGAACGGCGCATGCGCCGTCCGTGTACATATCCCAGTGTGCATTGCTCCCAAGTACGCCGCAACAACGTATTGGTTTCTTTTTTTTTTTTTTTGTGTATTTTGTGCGTGTACTCGAGAGAGGAGCCGGACTGCAGGAGTTGGGAGTAGGCAGGCCTCCCCCAGAGGCAATCTGCCACCTTTCTCCATGCCCCGGGTGGCAATGGCAGGTGTGTGAGGGGGTCCTCCCACACAGCCCGCCCTACCTGCTCCGCTTTGAAGCCCAACGGGGCAGAGGGACTCCCTATAAGGGAGTGAGAGGATTAGCCCGCTCAACCAGCCCCGTTAGTCCTTCGCCTCTCTTTTTAGAGACCGCGTGGTCAAAGTGCGTGATGTTAACCCAATTTCGAGTGCGTGTAAGTGTGGTGGTTTTTGTGGGAGGGGGGTGGGCGTACTAAGCGCAGGCTTACCTCGCATAGCACACCCACCGGGAGCCGGGCTGAGACCACCAAACTCAATTCACATGTAGCCGAGACCGGGATCCGAACCCCTAGCTGCAGAGGTGAATGGCTTGTCAGCGCAGTGCCAATCGCGTTGAGCCACCGCAGCTCCACAACGTATTGGTTTCGACGTGAACGTAAATTACGTCCAGCCCTATTCGCGAACGACTTACGCAAACGACGTAAAAAATTCAAAAATCGAAGTGGGAACGACGTCCATACTTAACATTGCGTGCGCCTCATAGAAGCAGGAGCAACGTTACGCCGGAAAAAGCCTTACGCAAACGACGTAACAAACTACCGCCGGGCGCACGTACGTTTGTGAATCGCGTATCTGGGTAATTTGCATACTCTACGCCAAAAACGGCGGAAGCGCCACCTAGCGGCCAGCGTGAGAATGTACCCTAAGATACGACGGCGTAAGAGAATTACGCCAGTCGGATCTTAGGCTAATGTCGGCGTATCTTGCTTTCTGAATACAGAAAGAAGATACGCCGGCGCAGATTTGAATTTACGCGGCGTATCAGTAGATACGCCGGCGTAAATTCTTTCTGAATCTACCCCAGTGTTTTATAGTTATTCACCCACTAACCATTACAGGGAGTGCAGAATTATTAGGCAAATTAGTATTTTGACCACATCATCCTCTTTATGCATGTTGTCTTACTCCAAGCTGTATAGGCTCGAAAGCCTACTACCAATTAAGCATATTAGGTGATGTGCATCTCTGTAATGAGAAGGTGAGTGGTCTAATGACATCAACACCCTATATCAGGTGTGCATAATTATTAGTCAACTTCCTTTCCTTTGGCAAAATGGGTCAAAAGAAGGACTTGACAGGCTCAGAAAAGTCAAAAATAGTGAGATATCTTGCAGAGGGATGCAGCACTCTTAAAATTGCAAAGCTTCTGAAGCGTGATCATCGAACAATCAAGCGTTTCATTCAAAATAGTCAACAGGGTCGCAAGAAGCGTGTGGAAAAACCAAGGCGCAAAATAACTGCCCATAAACTGAGAAAAGTCAAGCGTGCAGCTGCCAAGATGCCACTTGCCACCAGTTTGGCCATATTTCAGAGCTGCAAAGCACAAGGTGTACAATACTCAGAGACATGGCCAAGGTAAGAAAGGCTGAAAGACGACCACCACTGAACAAGACACACAAGCTGAAACGTCAAGACTGGGCCAAGAAATAACTCAAGACTGATTTTTCTAAGGTTTTATGGACTGATGAAATGAGAGTGAGTCTGGATGGGCCCGTGGCTGGATTGGTAAAGGGCAGAGAGCTCCAGTCCGACTCAGACGCCAGCAAGGTGGAGGTGGAGTACTGGTTTGGGCTGGTATCATCAAAGATGAGCTTGTGGGGCCTTTTCGGGTTGAGGATGGAGTCAAGCTCAACTCCCAGTCCTACTGCCAGTTTCTGGAAGACACCTTTTTCAAGCAGTGGTACAGGAAGAAGTCTGCATCCTTCAAGAAAAACATGATTTTCATGCAGGACAATGCTCCATCACACGCGTCCAAGTACTCCACAGCGTGGCTGGCAAGAAAGGGTATAAAAGAAGAAAAACTAATGACATGGCCTCCTTGTTCACCTGATCTGAACCCCATTGAGAACCTGTGGTCCATCATCAAATGTGAGATTTACAAGGAGGGAAAACAGTACACCTCTCTGAACAGTGTCTGGGAGGCTGTGGTTGCTGCTGCACGCAATGTTGATGGTGAACAGATCAAAACACTGACAGAATCCATGGATGGCAGGCCTTTGAGTGTCCTTGCAAAGAAAGGTGGCTATATTGGTCACTGATTTGTTTTTGTTTTGTTTTTGAATGTCAGAAATGTATATTTGTGAATGTTGAGATGTTATATTGGTTTCACTGGTAAAAATAAATAATTGAAATGGGTATATATATTTGTTTTTTGTTAAGTTGCCTAATAATTATGCACAGTAATAGTCACCTGCACACACAGATATCCCCCTAAAATAGCTAAAACTAAAAACAAACTAAAAACTACTTCCAAAAATATTCAGCTTTGATATTAATGAGTTTTTTGGGTTCATTGAGAACATGGTTCTTGTTCAATAATAAAATTAATCCTCAAAAATACAACTTGCCTAATAATTCTGCACTCCCTGTATATGTATATAACATTTTTCTCTGTTCTACTCTGTAGGATAGGTAGGATATCAGGAGTGTGAATGATTAATTATTCTTGCACTAGATGGGTGCTATTACTGTTAATATTATCATTAATATCATTATGTATCCCATTTTTAAAACACTAGTCTGTGTTATCTTAGGTGTTTTTCAATGTGGTTAAGTCTTATTAGGTTTTTTTTTTTTTTAAAGTGTATTTTGTGCGTGTACTCGAGAGAGGAGCCGGACTGCAGGAGTTGGGAGTAGGCAGGCCTCCCCCAGAGGCAATCTGCCACCTTTCTACCTGCTCCGCTTTGAAGCCCAACGGGGCAGAGGGACTCCCTATAAGGGAGTGAGAGGATTAGCCCGCTCAACCAGCCCCGTTAGTCCTTCGCCTCTCTTTTTAGAGACCGCGTGGTCAAAGTGCGTGATGTTAACCCAATTTCGAGTGCGTGTAAGTGTGGTGGTTTTTGTGGGAGGGGGGTGGGCGTACTAAGCGCAGGCTTACCTCGCATAGCACACCCACCGGGAGCCGGGCTGAGACCACCAAACTCAATTCACATGTAGCCGAGACCGTGATCCGAACCCCTAGCTGCAGAGGTGAATGGCTTGTCAGCGCAGTGCCAATCGCGTTGAGCCACCGCAGCTCCACTTAGTCTTATTAGGTTTAATGTCCCCAGGGAGGTAGTTGGTGACAGTTTGACTGCACCTTTGGGTTCCTGTTAAGCCATATATGTTGTCGCTAGAGTAGATAACATGGCTGCTTTGCAGCTGTCCCCGATGAATTAATGTTTGGAGCACTGCTAGCACAGTTGGGTATAAGTACAGTCATTAGTAATCCTGAGTGAGACTAAGCTTGATGAAAGGGGAGCTCCCCCAGAAACATGTCTCTTTGTATTGGCATTTCCAACATATGATGTCACTCTGTCTTTTAAGATCTGGACTTTGACAGTCATGCCTTTAAAGCCAGACACTGAGAAACAGGATGGAATAGAGGGTCCTGAGATTGCAGATCTGGCCTGTTGGGAAGAGGCAAAGAATCATCTGCTAGACATCCGAGTATGTCTGTGCACCAGATTCTTTTGAGCCAGTTCAGTTCAATGAGAATTACTATTTTCCTCTTTTGCTCTTTCGTTTTGAACAGACAAGGAAGAATTGACACTGAACGTGTAGATTAGCCTGAACAAGGTTAGCGCTAGAGGATCATTGGTCCTAGCTACAAACAGAGTTGTTGTTAAATTTGGAGGCTATGATATCTACATTTTGGATCACCCATTGGGGACCCATTCCTCCTGATCTAGGCAGAGGTAGTCAACTTCTCAGGTTTTCACTCCTGGGATGTGGACTGCAGAGATCGCTGGACAGTGAGTTTCCATACATCAGATTATCTGGTTTGCTTCCTTCCCTTCAAGGCTCCTAGTGCCCCCTTGGTGGTTGATGTAAGCCACAACTGTGGCATTGTCTGACGGCACCCAAATTGGGCATCCCTGCAGAATGGAGGGTTCAGTGTTACAGAACCATCCAAACGGCTCTAAGCTCCAGGATGTTCATGGGGAGCTTACCTTCCACAGGTTACCATGTTACCTTGACTGTAAGGGAATGGAACACTCCTTCCTAGCCCAATAGACTGGCACCTGTTGGTATCACTTTCCAAGACTTCCCTATTGTTAAGGCTGGGCTTAAGATCCACCAAGACAGGTAATTCCTGACTTGGCTGGAGAGGAGCATGAGTAGGTCAAAAGATGGACCATGCTTGTTGCAGGTTGACAAGATGTTTTTTTTTTAGAGTTCTTGAATGAAATTGGTCCAGTGGTGCAGCCTCAAGCAGGCTACTCTGGGGCCTAGAACTATTAAGGAGAATATAATTGTGTTATGTCTCCTTTTCTTAAGCATAGGCTGCGAGAGAGAATTTTTTTCCCCAAAGGAAAATCTTTGATTAGGACACATCCAGGACCAGACTTAGGTAATCTAGATAAAGAGAAGGCTGGAGAGCAGATTTTATTAATCTTGTATATGTTTCCCGACAGCTGAAAGTGAGAAGAGTTCTTAAGCAGAAAGTTGTCTGGATAACCTATATATTCTTTCTAGTATAAGAAGAGATGATAGGACCATTGTTAATACTTTGGGAGCAGAGGCTAAGCCAAAGAGGATTGCAAAAACCTGGAAGTGATTGCCACTGTCCAACCAGAAATCGCTAATGAGGTGGTTAAATGGGAACATGCAGATAAGCATCTTTGATGTCAACAGATGCCATTTATTCCCCCTTCAAGAAAGGCAATTACCAACCCTATGGATTCCATGTGAATTTTTTTAGTTTGAAGGTATTTGTTGTGGGGATTTAAGTCCAGAATAAGATGAATACTCCAATTTGGCTTTAGTACTGTGAACAAATTGGAGGCTAATGGCACAACAATTGCACCAGGAGGATGTGGTACTTATACTTACCCAAACCAGATGCTCTCTTGGCCCTTCCAGATTGTCTGGACTTTTTGTCCCAAGGGCCAGTGTCCCATCCTGCTTCTTGATCACTGTTTGAGGGCATGTTGAAGCCATGATCCTGAGGTGTAGGGGCCTTTCAGACTCAGTCAACCCCTTCTATAATATTCATCCTAGAAAATACTCTGTGGGATGTATTCTGTCTTTCCTTCCATCAATGTACAAATGTCGAAGTTTATCATTCTGAGACCTTTGGCCTCTCATTCTTTGGGTAAGTCCTTTGTTTTGGGTGTAAGACATGTTTCTCTCTCTCTCTTTCTCTCTCCTGTCCCCTTGGGACCTAATCTGGTTTTCTCTGTTCTTACGAAACTTTATTTTGAAGCTTAATGATAAGGAAAAAAAGGGAAGCACTCACGATGCCACATCTGTATAAATGAGAGGAAAACATAGAGGATTACTCAGAAGGGGTAACCAACGGTCGGACTTTAAAGGCAAGACAACAATAGAAATAGCAAAAAATATATTTATTACAAAAAGTACAAACAAATAAACACAGTGTTCATGAATAAAAACCATACAAGATATTGAAATATATGAATTAAGTCCCTTGTACATCAATGCATTTCTCTGTGCGTATTCTTTAGGACGAACAACAAGAGGGAACAAGAACAAAGAACAAATCTCACTATCTTGGGATGGAAAAAGCCCGATATATATACATATCCGAATATCGGAAATTCTACATATACAGAAGATGTTCCATAGGAAGAATAGTAGAATAGGAAGAATAGTAGAAGTGATATATGTGAATATATCAAAAGCTCTGCAAACAGATGAAGTAGAGATAATTATAAGGCAAAAAACTCCCTCTACAGGGAATATCCAGTAAAAGAAATGCCATATACTAAACGCACACAAATATATGATCCGTGGTTTTGATCAATGACAAGCGAGACTTTTGTCATTGATCAAAACCACGGATCATATATTCGTGCATTAAGATAAAAAACTTCTGACTTTGCAACCCTTTTAAGGATAATACCTTATCTAACCTTACAGTGCTCACAAGGTATAGTTTTTTGTTGCTAGTACCTCTGAACATGTGGCCTCTGAATTAGCAGCCTAACCATAAAGATGAATAAATAAAGTGCTAAGGCATAGGGAGAAACATGTAAAAATATTTTTACCTTGTTGTATCACATGGAGTTAAGGAGCCAAGCATAAGTGAGAGCTTGCATATGAAGGTGTTGCCAGAGAGACAGCTAGACACCAAGTGAGGGGAATTTAAATGCTCCCAGCTGAACCAATGTGTCCCGCCCAGCGTCACGTGGGCGTGGCAGGGACGGGGAGGCATCTGTGCCTGAACGAGTGAATCCACCCTTACAGGCCCAGTCATCTACCCAATGTCAGCCTAGATGGAAAGAAAAACCTGCTTGTGCGGTGCGACATAAAACATGTATTGTCGCACACACCAAGCAGTAACGTGGTGCCGATGCGGTAAGGAGCACCCCCTCAGATGGAGTTGGTGGGTCTGGGCGGGTGCTCCTTACCGCATCGGCGCCACGTTACTGCTTGATGTGTGTGACAATACATTTTTTATGCCACACCGCACAAGCAGGTTTTTCTTTCCATCTAGGCTGACATTGGGTAGATGACTGGGCCTGTAAGGGTGGATTCACTCGTTCATGCACAGATGCCTCCCCTTCCCTGCCACGCCCACGTGACGCTGGGCGGGACACATTGGTTCAGCTGGGAGCATTTAAATTCCCCTCACTTGGTGTCTAGCTGTCTCTCTGGCAACACCTTCATATGCAAGCTCTTACTTATGCTTGGCTCCTTAACTCCATGTGATCCAACAAGGTAAAAATATTTTTACAGGTTTCTCCCTATACCTTAGCACTTTATTTATTCATCTTTATGGTTTCTTCATCATCCTTTCTCTTTTTTGTCACTCACCTCATACTTGGTGTTTGCTCAGCCCTTTCATCTGACCTGGTGCATGTTTTTTTTTCACACTTCTTAATAATACCATACATTCATTATATACCACTGATCTCAATCCACAGAAGTGTCGGCCCACTGTCTTCCACATGCACACATTGGGGAATCCACAGTGCTCCCTGTTTGTCCACATGTCCCTACCTCAGCTCCCATGCCAGACAATCTTAACGGCTCTGGTCCCGTGCTCACATCTATACAGTTGACGTGAGTATTTATAGGTTTAGTTATCTTGTTCTGTATATTTTTATTATTCTACTACACAATTATACCACACGGTTATGTCTCTTTATAGATCACCACTGCATTCGCCCCTGAAGAGTTGGTATATCCCAATGAAACGCGTCGGGAATACATAGATGCATGATGTTCATACAGATGATTTTATGTTTTTTATACTGTTTTACTCCCAGATTCTCATTATACTATCAAGCCCCTCCAGTGGTTCATTTTGTGCAGGACTTGTCCTTACTCCACGATATGCCAAGTACCATGGTGTTATTATGCATATGTAATTTGTAGCATGTTTATGCGATTTTGTGGATGCAATTTTTGTCATTCAGTATGCTTTATATTATATCACAAGGCATAATAAAATGCTCTTTGCCAAGACTTATTTTTGTTATACACCTCTCATTGTAAGTCCTCAACCAACTCCCCCTTTTTGTGTTGGAACCTAATTAAGCAATACTGTATACCTTATATGCTTACTCCACATGGTGATTGGCCTTATTTAAAGTCCTGCTGACCAAACTCTCTTTTTCCACTGCTTTTGGATGTTTCAGTTGTAATGATTAAAAAGCCAGTGTCCTGTGCTATACAACTAGGAAAGTAGGATTTTCGATTTACCAGTAAAAAACATTTCCTGGAGTAAAGTACAGGACACAGGTCCCTCCCACTGTGCTTATCATATCCCTGTTGCTTGCTACATAACAGAAGCAAGCTGGGAGTGGGGGGGGGGGGGGTTATATAGGGAGATGTTTCTACAGCCTTATTTTTTACAGTGTCTTATAACCTCAAGGGCGTAGATAAGGGGGGGTCAGTAGTGTTCAACCCCCCCAGGGCCAAAATGAGCATGTCCCTGCTCTGCAGTTGCACATGGCACCAGGGACAGGCAGCACTGCAGTCAGTGGCACACAGAGTGTAATAATTCTGCTGCAGCAAGTGTAATAAATTATTAGGCATATCCGCACGCATCTTGTGGTACACTGCCAGGCCGGTCTATTGGGTTTAGTGAGAAGGCTGACAGATCTATCACTAAGTAGCACAGTGGGAGCTGGTAGTGTGTGTAGTCCTGCCCACTGCACACCATGTATTCCCGTTGGCTTGCAGTGCCACTCCCACCTTGGGCTTGGGAGAGGAGCTTTGCCTGGGCCACGGAGTGCATAGTGCTTGTAAAGTGCTGTTTAACCGCCAGCCCCTCACATGGATCAACTGCTGCTGTCCTGTCTAGGTATGTCCCTCTTTCTCTTATGGCCTAGTCTCAGAGAGTTTCCTCAGACTTACCACTGCTCAGACTGCTGTGAAGCTGCCGACATTGTGCTGTTCATACTAGGTAATCGTGAGTCAGTGAGAGACTGTCTGTTACTCTGTGTGGCAATTGGCAAAGTATGTGATTGAGGCTGGCTGGGCTAAATTTTGCATTGCTTGTGTTACTGACAGTTGACTGAGTTTTCTATTGCTTGTGTTACTGACAGGCCAGCTTGTTGTGGTGCTCACTGGCTTACTTTTTTTTTTTTTAAAGATATTTTTATTAGGTTTAAGACAAACCAACAAACAGAAAGAAACATACAAAAAAAAAACACCAGACAACCTGGTCATAAACGTTAGGCAATACACTCAAACATAGAAAAATAAACTGACATCAGTGCAAAATATAAAGTAGGCACAGTGGTAAAACGATCAGGTATAATACCAGGATATAGCAAAGGCAGAGGTCCAGACATTAGAGATCCGTGAGGCACAGCCCATCAATGGTCAAGCAAGAGTAGTACAATCAGTGCTGGGAGAGGGTTAGCCGACTAGCCAACCATCTACCCCAAATTTTGTGGAAGGTTTTGTTCCGTTTCCAGAGTTCAAAAGTAAGTTTATACAGTGGGAATAGCGTCATTAATAAGTTTTAACCAGAGGAATTTCAGAGAGGTCTGTGCGCCCTTCCAGGACAGTAAAATAGCTTTTTTAACATAGAAGAAGAGTATAAGGAGCAGTCTCTTGGCATGTGATGATAGGTGTAATTCGCCAAAAATGCCTAATAGGCAGTTCTTGGGGTGGATTATGTTTGGGAGGCCTAGCGCCGATGAGATGAAAGCACCCACTTCTTCCCAGAAGTCCTGGACTACCGGGCATGTCCAGAGGCAAGAAATCGGGCATGTCCAGTGTAAGAAATCAGCCTCCTGGCCACAGCCGCGGGAAACAGACAGCTAAGGGCAGGAGACCCATCTTGTGTAACCTAGCCGGAGTGAGATGGGTTTGATGGAAAAATTTGACCTGTATGATGTGGTCCCGGGAAGCAATAACAGAGGTTTTATACGTATCACAAAATTCTGACCAGTCCTCGTCTATCAGGGATATGTACAGAGAGGTCCATTTTACCTGAGCTTTGTGAAATCTGGGGTTAAAGTCAGTCATTAGGGCTGCATAATCGGTGGAGACAAGTTTACTGGGATCTGGCTGTCTGAGCAGTTTTTCCAATGGGGGCAGGTCAGTGGGATCATCCAGGGAGCCAAACTGGGCACGAATAGCGTGCCTGAGCTGGTAGTAATAAAATAGGTACGATCTTGGTAGATCGAAGTCTAAACGTAGCTAAGAAAAAGATTTAAAGCTTTGAGCGTTGTACAGGTGACATAAATATTTAACCCCCCTGGAGTATCAGCGATTGGGATCAGGAAGGGAGTATAGTTCCTGCAGATTAGGAATAAACCACAGGGGGTTGTTGGGAGATTTCAGCCAGGTGTGCCTTGATATTTTTGTGACAATATAACGGAAAGAGGAAAGGGAAGTGGCAAGAAGGGAGGTTCTGGGGCGATCGGGGACCCGGCATCTGTAGATAATATTATGTAGGGTTTTCAGAGAAGATGCAATGGCTCTCTCAGTGGAGGTACAGGCATTGGCCGGAACCGGGCACAGCCAATCATGGATGTGCACCAACTGGGATGCCAAATAATATAGAAAGAAGTTGGGAAATGCCAGGCCTGCCAAGTGCGCTGGCAACCGTAGTGTTTCAAGTGCTACCCTGGGGGAGCCACCCTTCCACAGGAAAGTAGTACATATTGAATCTATGCGTTTAAAAATAGATTTAGGTATTTTGCAAGGGGAATTGGCAAGGATATAGTAATCTCGGTAGGTAGATCATTTTGAGGACGTTGGCTCCCCATAAGATCCAGAGTCAGATCCATCCACTGCTTGGTCTGCTCCTGAAGGCGGACCAATAGAGGATCTAAGTTATTGGCGACATATAAAGATAAAGGGGTCTGCACCAGAACCCCAAGGTACCTAAAGGAGGATACCACTTGAAGCTAGGAATCCGGGTGAATCAGGGGAGGCTCAGCCACATCTAGGAGTAAAAGACTAGACTTATCCCAATTCACCCAGAAACAAGAATAGTCTCAAATGGTATTAATCTCCACCAACAGGGCCTGAAGTGATTCATTAGTATCAGCCAGATACACCAATGTGTCATCCGCATGAAGTGAAATGCGCTTCTCTATATTGGCAATTGGGAGTCCTTTAATCGAGGGGGAGGAGCGAATGCGAACCGCAAGCGGCTCCATGGCCAGGGCAAACAAGGGGGGTGACATCGGGCACCCCTGTCGTGTGCCTCTAGTAATCGGAAAGGGGCCAGTGATAGAGGAATTGACTCACACCGAGCTACTGGGGAGGTGTAAAGGAGTTTTATCCATGCTACAGTACGGGGGCCAAAGCCATACATCTGTAACACCTGAAGCAGATATGGCCATTCCACACTGTCGAATGCCTTGCAAGTGTCCAAAGACACAATAGCACGAGTGGGAGGACAGTCGTGTAGATATTGCAGGTTTTGAAACAGCCTGCGAATATTCATTCTGGTGGACCTGCCGGGGATAAAGCACCCTTGGTCACTATTGACCAAGGACGTGACTACAGTATTCAAACGGTTTGCCAATATTTTGGCCAGAATCTTAATGTCCACATTAATAAGAGAAATTGGACGGTAAGATTCGCATTTAAGTGGGTCCTTACAGGGTTTTAATAGAAGTACAATCAAAGCCTCTCGCATCATTGGGGGGAGGATCCCGACATCTAGAGCTTTGTTATAGGTTCGCAACAGAAAGGGGCACAAAAGGTCTTTAAATTGTGAAACCGTCTAAGCCCGGAGTCTTATGTGCAGGCATTTGTGGAATGGCTGCAGCAATTTCCTCAACCAAGATAGGTGCATTCAGCACTTCACGCTCCTCCGTTGACAAGAAGGGGAGAGATATGTCAGCCAAGTAGTCAACCCTAGAGGTATACAGGTCTTTGCAAAAGCATAAAAAGGAGTCTAGGATATCCCCTGGGTTGTCACTGATGGGGCCTTGAGCAGTAAGGATACGTGGGATGGAAATAGGAGAAGGGTCAGGTCTAGTCAGATATGCCAAGAGACGTCCGGCTTTATTATCATGTTCAAACGATTTTTGTGTGGCATGCAACATGCGTTTTTGCGTGAGATCTAACAGACAGAGTTCATACTCCCTACGGCTCTGTAACCATGCCTCCTTTGTGTCGGAGGCAGGGTTAGAGGCATAAGCAGACTAAGCGCATACCATAACAGTCTCAAGTTCTTCTGTAAGCATCCGGTTATTTTTGCGCAAGACCCCTGTGATGGACATGAAAGTGCCCCTCAGAGTTGTCTTAAACGCGTCCCATTCAGTGGAAGGGTCTGCTTTTCCCAGATTATCCCTCCAATAGTTTGTGATGCCTGACCTGCATTCTCCCCGCACTACCTCGTCCTCCAACCAGTATGAGTTCAGGCGCCAAATAGCAGGTCCCGAACCTGGGAGGAGGAGGAGGAGGTCCACTAAGAGAAGGGCATGATCAGAAACCCCTCTAGGCAGATATGAAAGGCTAGAGACAACAGGGAGGGTCTCAGCTGGAGCAAACGCCATATCCAGTCTGGACATGGTGTGGAAAGAATCCGAGTGGCAGGAAAAGTGGCGTACATCCTGATGTTTCCATCGCCACACCTCTGTAAGGCCACAAACCTGTGCCCAGTCTAGAAAAGAGGGAAAGGGTCTACCTCCACCACCCAGGCGGTCCATAGTTGGATCTAATATAGCATTAAAGTCCCCCACATAAAGTAAGGGGCCAGGGGGTCTAGTCAGCAGCTGAATTGACAGTCTAGAGAGTACCTCCACCGAAAACGGGGGGGGGGGACGACATAAATGTTCACCAGGGTAAAGGTCACAGTAGAAATTTGCAAAGTAAGAACAATAAACCGCCTGTCAGGGTCGGTTTTAACTTGTACTGTGTCAGCCGGGAGAGATTTGGCTAGAAGGATGGAAACCCCCCTGGAGTAATTAGTATGAGTGGCATGATAGGAGTTAGACAACCACGGGCGTTTTAGGGCCCTTGTTTTAGAGCCTGTAAGGTGAGTCTCTTGGAGGCAGATGATGTGAGGGAGAAATTTTTTTAATACTGAAAAGACCAGGCATCTCTTCTGGGACGCATTCAGACCTCTAGAATTCCAGGAGACTATCCTTAGGGGCTTTGCCATTGTAAAACATACAGTAGTAAATAAGCACAAAGTAACATGCATACAAGAATATAAATGACCAGACAGGCCACGCCACCCGAAGCACATACATGCACATGAGTAAAAAAAAAGTGCATGGATCCGCCATCAGGATATCATGAGCCAGCAATGAAATAATAAAAAACATTAAAAGTCCGCCATAGGCAGCAACCTGAGAAAATTATATAGGAGTCAAAAAGTGCAAAAAGAAACATAGAAAAAAAAAGAGAAAAAAACACCAACAAAGTCCCAGAAAGTCTAGATAAAATCCCTTGCCCCCCTCCCCGCTCGGCCAACCCCAACATAGCGAGCCTTGGATCCTAAACTATAAAACGAAAACCCCCCTCCTTAAACTGAGGTAAAGCTATACCGTGGCCTCGCCACTAACTGGTATGGGGGTGTAGTGTAGTCCAGAGTGACTTCCGAGCAGCATTGTAGGGGTGAAAAGCATCACTGTCCAATAGCGGATGCAGTAGATTGCAGAGTAAACAACTGGCAGAAGTTGTAGGGGGACAGACCTGTTAATAAGGAGGAAGTTCAGTCTATTAGGATTAAAGATGGCAGGGTAATTGTTCTCAGGCTTATTGCAGGGAGGCGTACCATACCTTCATTTAAATATGGATCAGAAAGTGCAGTCAAGGCAAATGAGTTCTCCAAAATGGAAGTATGGACATATCCATAATCAGTTCAAGGCAAACATAGAGGAGAATGCAGGGGCCTAGGACCACAGATATTAGGCAACCCTGTGCCTAGGAGGAACTCTGTATCGATCATTGAGCCAGGCCATAGCCTCCTTGGGGTTGTTGTAGAAGTGCGCTTTACCCTCATAAATTATGCGCATCTTGGCCGGAAAAAGCATGGCGTAGGAGAGGCCCTCCGTACGCAGGCAGGCCTTCACTGCCGCAAAGGAGGTGCGTTGTCGCTGGACATCTGCCAAAAAATCGGGGTATACTGAGATGGTGTTGCCATTGTATTTAAGTGGACCCTTCTCCCGGGCCAGGTGCAGAATAGCAACTTTGTCTTGGAAGTTGAGGATCCTTGCTATAATGGATCATGGGGGTGCTCCAGAAGGTGGGGGATGCAGAGGGGTGCAGTGGTCACGCTTAATGACATGTGAAAAGGATGGTGCGTCAGTCCCAAAAATGTCTCTCAGCCAATTATATATGGATTTTTCTGGGTGGGAGCCCTCCGCCCTTTCAGGGAAACCAACAAAGTGGAGGTTGTTCCTCCTCGAACGATTTTCCAAATCGTCGATTTTGGCGCGGAGGGCCGCCATTTCCCCCATTAGGTCCCTCGCTGTAACAGCTAAGGGGTGGACAACATCCTTAAGGGAGCTGATACGTTCTTCAGCCTCCCCAACTCTGTCCCTTAAATTTTGCACATCTTGCTTCAGGAGAGAAAAGTCCATGCGGACTGATGCAATCTGTGCAGTGAGAGAGGCCTTGCAGTCCTGTATAGCATGCATGATGGTGGCCAGGGTGGATTCAGCAGGAGGGGAATCAGGGCCTGAGCCATCCTCACTGCCTATGGGGAAGTCCTGAGACTGCAGGGGGTCTGGTTGTGCACCGTGGGGAACATGGGCGGATTCACTCACCAGAGCCTGTGATTTATTGTGAGGAGTGGAGATGGGTGGCTGCAGCAGCATGCCATGCTGCTCTGCCTGTGTCCTGGAGCCATCTTGCCATCTGAATCGGGCTGGCTGTTCCACCGCGGATGCTGGCACAGGTGGCCCGTATTTCACCATGGATGCCAGCCTGGAATGTTCCCACTACCGTGGGGAGTATTTAGAAGTTAGTCCGGAGCAAATCGGACTTAGGATGCCTGTAGGATGCCACTCGGAAGACAGAGCTAAAGTCTCACACGTCTGCTCCCTCTGCCATCCAGACACGCCCCCCCTCACTGGCTTACTGATTCAGCAGTTGACACCACAACATGTCTGCCAATGCCAGAGCCAGGCTGTTTTCTGCTACCCTCAGTGGCATGCCTTTGCCCTGTTTAACTCCTGGTTCATACATATATGGTACAGGAAACGCTGTGATCCATGTGCGTTTCCTGCACTGCATTGCATTCACAATGTGTTTTTGATCTGCTGCAGCTGTCAAGTCAAAGTTAACAACTCCCCAAAAGAAGGTCGCAAATGCAGTGTTTATTTGAACCAGATCGCATGGTTGGTTTTCAAAAAAAGGTGCCTGCACTTCTTTGGTGCGATGTGGTGCGATCAGCCCATTCAAAATGGTCTCAAATGCCACCACACAGAATCGCATATGAATTGCACAGGAAAAAACAGGCTTACTGGGGTAGATTCAGATAGATCAGCGGATCTTTATCCGCGTAATCTATCTTATTTACGATCCGCCAGCGCATGTTTTTGAGGCAAGTGCTGTATTCAGAAAGCACTTGCCTCTAAAGTTGCGCCGGCGGATCGTAAATCCCCCGGCGGAATTCAAATTCCGCGGCTAGAGGGAGTTTACTATTTAAATCAGGCGCGTCCCCGTGCCGATCGTACTGCGCATGTGCCGCCGGCTAAATTTCCCAGCGTGCATTGCTCCAAATGACGTCGCTAGGACATCATTGGTTTCGGCGTGAGCGTAAATTGCGTCCGGCCGTATTCTGAATCGACTTACGCAAACAACGTAAAAATTCAAAACTCGGCGCGGGAACGACGGCCATACTTAACATAGGATACGCCTCACATAGCAGGGGTAACTATACGCTGGAAAAAGCCGAACACAAGCGACGTAAAAAAAAAGCGACGGGCGGGCGTTCGTTTCTGAATCGGCGGATCTCCTCATTTGCATATTCGTCGCGTAGACAAACAGAACCGCCACCTAGCGGCCAGCGGGAGATTGCAGCCTAAGATCCGACGGTGTAAGTCACTTCTATGAATCAGGCGCATAGATCCGACCATCGGATCTCAGAGATACGACTGCTTATCAGGAGATACGCCGTCGTATCTCTATCTAAATCTGCCCCACTGTGTTGATTGCGGTGCAATCAAAGCCAATTCATTTTGAATGAGCTCAAATCGCACCAAAGTCATGCATTCACTAATTTTGGAACCACACTGGAACCAGTTCGCATGGTCGTTTTGCGAATGCGACCTGGTGATGGCAAACACACTATGTTTTGCAACCTTTGGGGTGTTGTTAAGATTTTTAAGATAGCACTGACACCCACTGCAGATTGCAATGAGGTGCATGACACATGCATGGATTGAGGGTTTGCCGCATTGTAATGTACCTCCGCATATCTCCTAAGCAGTAGTGTGTTTTTCCTCTGCCAGCGCAGGAAGGTGTGCAATTACACACCTTCTCTCACCCGCTTAGATGTGAACCTAGCCCAAAAAAAAGTCAGTGTATTCAAGGCTGGTAATTTTCAAGTTGAATTTTTTTATTTTTTTATCCTGTGATTATTTGAAAATGAAGCTAATGTGAACACAGTGAGTGTGCTGTTTTCCACAAGATGGTGCCCTTTCCTGCCCAGTAAGATTGGCTATTACAGTGCACCATCCTGTGGTAGGCATTATATCACCCCCCCTTTTTTTAAATCTGTAAAAGTCAGTGAGTGTTCTGTCTGACATAACATGGCGCATTTTACACCATAATAGCCAACCTTACTGAGGAGGTGCAAAGAGTACAATCTCCTTGTAGTTAGGCAGCACACTCACTTTGCACCTATTCAGTTTGGACACTAATACTGGACAATAGCCAACAGCATTCATAAAAACTGGAAGACACATTGTTTTTCCTTTTTTTTTTTTCAGTCTTTATAATTTTGATGGTTAGTACTCAGTACCCCAAAACAACAAATTATCTATGGCCCTGTATTACCTTAAAGGGGTTGTAAAGGTACAATTTTTTTTTCCTAAATAGCTTTGTTTACCTTAGTGCAGTCCTCCTTCACTTACCTCATCCTTCGATTTTGCTTTTAAATGTCCTTATTTCTTCTGAGAAATCCTCACTTCCTGTTCTTCTGTCTGTAAGGCCCCTTTCACATTGAGGAGTTTTTCAGGCAGTACAGCGCTAAAAATAGCGCTGCTATCCCGCCTGAAAAACTCCTTCACTGCAGACTCAATGTGAAAGCCCGAGGGCTTTCACACTGAGGCGATGCGCTGGCGGGAGACAAAAAAATCTCCTGTCAGCAGCATCTTTGGAGCGGTGAGAGGAGCGGCATGTATACCGCTCCTTCACCGCTCCTTCCCATTGAAAACAATGGGAAACCGCGGCAATACCGTATTAACCCTTTATCGGCCGCTAGCGGGGGTTAATACCGCACCGCTAGCGGCCGAATCCCGCGGCAATCCCGGCGGTATAGCGCCGCTCTTTTTAGCGGCGTTATACCGCCACCGCAGCTCCTGCCTCAGTCTGAAAGGGGCCTAACTCCACACAGTAATTCAAGGCTTTCTCCCTGGTGTGGAGTGTCGTGCTCGCCCCCTCCCTTGGACTACAGGAGAGTCAGGACACTCTCTACGTTGCAGATAGAGAAAGGAGCTGTGTGTTAGCGGGCGTCCTGACTCTCCTGTGGTCCAAGGGAGGGGGGCGAGCACGACACGACACACCAGGGAGAAAGCCTTGCATTACTATGTGGAGTTACAGACAGAAGAACAGGAAGTGAGGATTTCTCAGAAGAAATAAGGACATTTAAAAGAAAACTTGAAGGATGAGGTAAGTGAAGGAGGACTGCACTAAGGTAAAGGAAGCTATTTAGGATTTTTTTTTTTTTACCTTTACAACCCCTTTAAGATAGTTGCTTATAGCTTATTTATAAGAGGCTGTGCCCTTTACTGTAGTTTAGGAATATGGGTTTTAGTGGTAAGTCAAAAAGCTATGTTTACAATCTTGCTAAGGTGGATAAACATTGAGTAACAGAAGGTCTAAAGTAAGTTATTTGTCCCATGAAAACCTATTAGCTATCTCATTGTTGTGCCTTTTCACAGTTTATATGCTTTCCGATAAGCTGAAGGCTAAAGCCTCGTACACACGACCTGTTTTCCTGCCAGGAAAACTGCCAAGAGAGCTTTTGGCTGGGAAAACCGGACGTGTGTATGCTTCCTAGCAGTTTTCCCATCAGGAAAATGGATGGGAATCCCGACAGGAAAATAGAGAACCTGCTCTCTATTTTCCCGTCGGGATTCCTGGCTGCTTTTTTGCCGCCAGATTTTCTAATACTCTATGGGAAACACTGCGAGGCAGTGCCCATGGAGCAGTTTTCCTGCCGGGTTCTCGGCTTTCCCCTCGGTTTTCACGGCAGACTTTTTACCGCCGTGAAAACCGAGCGTGTGTACAGGGCTTAAAAGTGTTTGAGTAGACCTGTCTGACTTACCAATAACAAGCCTCAGTGCAATAGTTTTTGTGGCACATAGGTGAAGCTAGTATATTTCACTTGGCACACCTTTCACCCAAAATCAACCACTGTGTATATAAAGCAACAAAACAGCTGACACTATTTATCTTCAATATATCTATTGCACTTATAATAAATGTATTGGATTGCAGACTCTGTTCTGGTTTCTTCCTAGATGTTTGCATAGATGAATCTGCCACTGCCCACACTGTAAGCCTTCTATCCAGGACTTGCAAGTGCTTATATTGGTAAGGGCTGTCTAAACTTTAACAGTACCTGCTCTCATAGCCCACCGATGCTGTAAAAGCTTAAAAAACACTGGAAGCTATGGGAGTATCAGAGCACTCCAAAGGGATTGATCCATGAGGCTAAAAATGTAGGCCACCCTCGCCCCATCTTACTAGTTTTCTCATGTCCTGTCATCACATTTTTGCACCAATTAAATGTACTT
Source organism: Rana temporaria (assembly GCF_905171775.1). NCBI lineage: Eukaryota > Metazoa > Chordata > Amphibia > Anura > Ranidae > Rana > Rana temporaria. The sequence goes on from NC_053493.1 coordinate 329,939,451, forward strand.
AAATAAACATTCAAATGTCAGGATAGTGGTAATGGAAAATATAAAATATGGAGCTAGAATAATTCCCTAATATTTTTTTATGTAAGTATAATTAGAAACAAAAGCTCATAAGTGACCAGTAACTCAAACATACTTCTCAGGGAAAAAAAATATGAAAAATACCAATTATAAACTAAAAATGTGTCCATACTAATACTAGTATATCACAAGAATGCCATCAAGACTCACATTCTACAAACACACTGTGGTTACATGAAGAAAGTAATTAATAATGGCTTGCAAAGAGTGTTTCTGTTCCCTTCTAAAGAAGGGTGCCCTTTTTTTATTTTTTTTTATTTTGCTCAGCAATTATTCTGGCATTGCTTTGAAATTTCAAAACTGTTCCTTTTTACACATTAATTTATGGAGCGATCCTAAGTCAGAGACAAGCTAATTGAAGAAGCATGCATTCTTTATCATTCTCTTTCTCCAGTTTCACTTTGTATGGATGAATATAGAGCCGCTAACACTATAAATAAGTATAATCACAAATGCCTCCTCTAAATTGCTAGTTGTTGTTACTGTGCTGCGACATCATAAAAGAATCTAATAAAAGAGAATGAGACTTAACAATGACCCGCACATTGCATTCTTCTTTGCTGTCTCGTCTTCCCACTCTTCTCTTCTCACCTCTCATGTTTCCCTATTGTAACACTCAATTGTGTAAGGCCCCATACACACGATAGAATCCATCCGCTGAAATTTATCCGCGGATCGGTTTCAGCGGATCGACGGATTTATCTGTTGATCCGCTGGAACGTACACACTAGCGCCCAAAAATCTCCGCGAACCAGAACGTATGCAACGTAAACCACGTAAGACGTCACTATAAAGGGGAAGACCAAAGTCAACGGCGCCGCCCTCTGTTCCGCTTTTGCTAGTTCCGTGTGACCGCGTGCTAGTGAAGGTTTGGTTAGAGCCGATTCGTGCTTTTCATTCTCCGCGTTTTGACAGTAGGTATTCTCGGGTTCAGTGCGTTTGCTTGCGGGTTTGCAGTTGGCATTCGGGCACAGGCTTTCAGCACGTTTCCGCGTACTGTGCGCTCGTATCTGTGTGTCGTGCGGGCTTAGCAGGTTGTGCTGGATTTGCGAGTGCTTTCTGTTGGAGTGTGTTCTTGACTGACCAGCCGGCCGGTTTGAATCCATGATGGAGCAGCAGCGTCGATTCTCGCGAATTGGTGCTGGTTATGGGATTGCTTATGGACAGGCTCAGCGAATCAGTTGTTTGGCCAGGAACAGTGGGAGGAGGCGTTTCTGGGCCAAGAATTGGTTGCGCCAGCGTGACCAGTTTTCTCATATGCCTCTGCTTAGGGAACTCCAGGAGAATAATCCGGATGATTTTCGGAATTTTCTCCGCATGACGGACCCCGTATTCAACCGTCTGCTGGATCTTCTGTCCCCCTATATCACGAGGCAGGACACTGTGATGCGCGATGCCATCACGGCCGAGCAGAGGCTTATTGCCACGTTGCGGTACCTGGCGACTGGGAGGAGCCTGCAGGACCTCAAGTTCTCGACAGGCATCTCTCCCCAGTCACTTGGGGTCATCATACCGGAGACGTGTACTGCCATCATACATGTTCTGCAGGAGGAGTATCTTAAGGTAAGTTCCCTAATTTGAACAACACAATTGTTTTTTTTTAAATGTGTGAGAAAGTCATTTTTTTTTTCTTCCCTAATAACCATGAGATTGTAATCTGCTGTGTGTGGGATGTTCCCTTTTCTCCCCAGGCATGTTGTTAACCTTTACATGTTTGTTTTGGGCCTAGCTGCATATTTTGTCCTTACCCACCATAAACCTGTCCAGCATGCTTTCCTAGGCCCAAACCCACCTAGCCTAAATTGTTGGTTATTTTTTGGATAATCAATTGTAGCTCTGCCCCTCCCCCCCCCCCAAAATAGTTTCTTGCTCTATCATCAGAGGGATGTGGAGTCTGATAATTAAGTGGGTCTATATTTTGACAAAAAATAAATCACTTCACAATGCTTGTGTGAAATGTGAATCCTGTTGTTGATGTTGCACAATGATGGATTTTCGATTATGTTTGCAATGTTTATGTGCCAAAGTAGTAAATCTCATTTTTTGTTTGTCCCCACAGCTACCCTCCACCCCACAGGAATGGCAGTCTGTGGCTTCCCAATTTGCCCAGCGGTGGGATTTTCCTAACTGCGGTGGAGCAATAGATGGGAAACACGTCCGCATTGTGCCCCCACGCCACTCGGGGTCCTACTATTTTAACTACAAGGGTTATCATAGTATTGTGTTGATGGCGGTGGTGTCGGCACAGTATGAGTTTCTATATGTGGACGTGGGGAAGAATGGCCGGATGTCAGATGGGGGAGTGTTCTCACGGACTGAATTCTACGATCGTCTCCAAACTGGTGATCTGGCACTGCCACCAGATGAAGACAATGTGGAAGGACTTCCGTTTGTGTTCCTAGCGGACGAGGCTTTCGGGCTTGGACCTCACCTAATGCGGCCTTTTCCCCAGAGGACCCTCACCTCAGAGAGGAGTGTGTTTAATTATCGGTTGTCCAGGGCTCGGAGGGTAGTCGAGAATGCCTTTGGGATCCTCAGCAACCGGTTCCGCCTGTTCCTGACATCGATACATTTGGCGGAATATAAATTGAACACCGTTGTATTTGCCTGCTGCATTTTGCACAACTTTTTACGCAGGCATTCCCAGACGTACCTATCCGACAGCGTTTCTGAGGCAAGACTACTCTCAGATCCTCTCCCTGGGCTGGTCACTGGTCGCGCTGGCATTGGCACCCAATCTGCTCGTGAGGTACGCGACAAATATGTTGAGTACTTCATGGGTCGGGGGGCCATTGCTATGCCAGATCATATTTCTTTCTAATTTGGCCCCCCAAAGAAAGGAATATTCACAGAAATAATAAATAATTAGACCATTGGACTTTATACAGTTGTTTGTCATTACTGCTTTTTGTATTTTTTTCTGTCTTCCTGGTTAGCCCAAAAAATAGTGCACTTCTAGTGCCAAATGTAGGGTTCAGGTTTTAGTAAATAAACACAATTGCACATTATTCACTCATCTCCAAACTGGGTATTCAGCATCTTAAATAATCAAGCCACTCCTTGTAATGTTTTTAAACCAACTTTTTTTATTGTCAGCTTTTTCCTGGTTTTTTGCAAAAAGGTTTTTTTTTGCTCTTAAACATGCCAACATTTTTAATTTTCACGTTTATTTTTTTTTTTTTTTTTTTTATTAAGTATCCATTTTTGATTTTTTTTGGTTCCAAACAATTTCTTCAATATTTTTTGGCGTAATTTTGTCTAAAAATATTTTACACATTTGTTAAACATATTTGTTCACCAAATAATCTTTTTTTTTTTTTTTTGGGAAATATTTTAAAACAATATTTTTGGTTTTTTTATTTATTTTTTTATTTTTTGGGTGTTGTGTTTTTTGGAAATCAATTAAAAAGATTGATCAGATTTTTGGGATCGATGTGTTAACCAATCTTTTTTTTTTTTTTTTTGTTTTTTTTTGTTTACTTTTTCTGTTTTGTATGGCTTGTTGAATGGAAGCCATTTTTAAACTATACAATAGAAAACATGTCCCAAAAAATACAACCCCAAATGTGTCACTTTTGCATTCCCAAAAACAGTCATGGTGTGAGGTCACACCGGAACACGCCAAAATTTGAAGATGCACACATTCAGTGCTTTTCGCCAAATGTCAGTTATACCACACCAAAAGACTTTAAAATGGCGACATGTGCTATCTGCCATCATGGGTGAACAATGTCTGGGTTTTGTGGGAGCAAACCTTTCCTCGAAAAATATTTAATAATCGAGGAGGGGGTTGTACCCACAAAGCACAGATATTCTATATTCTGTGATGGCAGATAGCACATGTTGACACACTGTGTGTGCATCTTCAAATTTTGGCGTGTTGCTGAGTCAGACATAAAAACAGGTTGGGGGATGGGCGGGGGGGGTTGGTTTAGTCTTTCACACGGCCCATCATGTCAATGATGTTCTTATAGTTTTGCTCTATAACCACCATTCTTTGCCGCATAGTGTCCAGCTCGGCACAGCAGTCGACTATTATATTGCGCACATTCTGTTCCATCTGAACCATCTGTTGACGCATATTTGCCATTTCGCTGCTGCACTCCATTACTTGCTGGATTATAATTCCCGCACTTGCCCGAGAAAAATGGGGAACAGCATCTTCATCCCCTACAAAATTAGTAAAAAATATAAAATTAGACATTTGACCGGCCGAGATACATCTAGGGTTGCCACCTCATCACTTTAAACCAGAACACATATTAATTACACAGGTTCTGTGGCTGATTTAAAGGTGGTAATTTTACTCACCTGGTGCCATATCTGCATTACATTAGCCACAGAACATGTGTAATCCATATGTGTTCTGGATTAAAGGGATGAGGTGGCAACCCTATCTACATCTGTTTTGCCCTATCAAGCTGGGATGACACTGACCTGATGTCGTGTTGATTTCCTCCTCCTCCACCACTTCTCCATCTTCAATAACTCCTCCTTCTTCTTCTTCCACCAATCCACCATCTTCAAAATCAGCAAAATCTTCTTCTTCAATTTCATCTTCCTCCTCAACAACTACCAGATCTAAAATTACGCCATCATCCTCTCTTCCTTCCTCCTCCTCCTCCACATCCTCCTCTCTTCCTTCCACCTCCTCCTCAACATCCTCATCTCTTCCTTCCACCTCCTCCTCAACATCCTCATCTCTTCCTTCCACCTCCTCCTCAACATCCTCATCTATTCCTTCCTCCTCCTCCACATGGCCAGATGGCAGATCCCGGGCATGTCTGGCCCTCTCTGCCTCCTCAAATTGCTGGCGTCTTCTTTCCCCTAGAAAAAATAACAAAACAAAAGATATTGTAGAGCATAAATCGCACACATTGCATAGAAGTTTAGAGGCTTTTTTTTTAAAATATTTAGTTGTCTTATCAACACAAACCTATATTTTAGGATGACTTCTAGGCCAAGCTCTGATTAATTCCATTTTTAGCAAAGTGACACACATGGATGTCCCCCCCTTCTAATTTAGAGCTGAGACCATCCAAATTTTCGTGTAAGATTTTGGGGGAGACACAGGTGCTATGGATTACAGATATGGAAACACCTGCTTAGTAGCACTGTTTGCATTTCCCATTCTTGGATTTAATTGTTCGATTAATAAATTTGACCACAATGTTTACAAACAATGTTTTTGGCAAGAGAGGCATGTCCAGGTGTGTTGTTCCTGGGCCAACATCGTATTTTTGAGAAGCAACCTGATGTGAACAAGGTTTCCTATTAACAGTCGTTGGCCAAGCAAATGAGATTTTGAGAAATACAATTATTTAAACAGATTTTCAGAAGTACAACCAGGCCAAGGATACAGATGTAGAAATGTACCTGACCAAACATTCAAAGAATAAAATTGTCCCCACCCCTCAAACCAAAAAATAACTTACGTTTTTTGAGTATTTTTTTGATTTTCTTGAGTTGATGTGGCTCACGAAGCTTTAAGTCGGACCACCGCTTCCGTAGCTGCTCCTTGGACCTTGCGATGCCAAACATCCTCTGCATTTTACGTGCCACCTTCTCCATAATTTTCCCCTTCCTGCGGTTGGGGGTCTTGTATGGGCCATATTGCCCATTATAGTCCTTCCTCCGCATAATCTCTACCAGCTCCACCATTTCGTCAAAAGACATATTAGTTGCCTTATAACGTTTAGGCCGGGATCGGGACGTTCCTGCCTCTGTCCCCTCACTTCTGGCCTGAGAGCTCCGTGCATGCTCGCCTGTCATCGCCATCTTTCATCCCCACAGAGATTAGGGGCGTGGAAATCTGGAAATGTCCCGTCATGGGCGGGGACCAGGGCGGCGGGTACTACATACGCGGAGTCTAGAGAATGAATAAGACGTGATTACGTAGGTTACGCGGAGATTATGCGCCCGTTTCTGCTCAGTTGCTTACGCGGAGATTAGTAAAACATTTGACTGCAGTAACACAGTTAACGCCAGATTTACAGAATTAACATTGAGTAGGGGGCATGGCAATGTGTCACGCACACGCGGAGTCTATAAAAGGGAACCGACGTGATTACGTAGGTTACGCGGAGATTATGCGCCCGTTTCTGCTCAGTTGCTTACGCGGAGATTAGTAAAACATTTGACTGCAGTAACACAGTTAACGCCAGATTTACAGAATTAACATTGAGTAGGGGGCATGACGATGTGTCACGCACACGCGGAGTCTTTTAAAGGGAACCTACGTGATTACGTTGCTTACGCGGAGATTTGTAGAACATTTGACAGCAGTAACACAGTTAACGCCAGATTTTAAAAATTAACATTGATTAGGGGGCATGGCAATGGTGACGATGTGTCACGCACACGCGGAGTCTATAAAAGGGAACCGACGTGATTACGTTGCTTACGCGGAGATTATTTCATTGAGCTGCACGAGGAGCTAGAGATAAGGTACAAACTTGAAACATGGGATCAGCAGAGGCCTAGAAACTTGAGAGCCATGGGATTGTGGTTTTGTCTGTTGTTTGCAGCCTTTTAACGCAACTTAGTATGTTTATTGTGTCCCCCAAACTGAATTAAATTCTCACAATGCTTTTACACATCACTTAAATCTAGATGTGAAGAATGCTCTACCTAGTTTTAGTTTTTGCCAGGTGTATTGTGATCATGCAAGTATTGTTCTGTGTTGGTTGGCCAGAGGTTATTAGGAAGTGTATTTAGATCTCCGGAATGATGAGTGGCAGGCTAAGTACACATTAAATACTGCCTTCATGAAAGGTCTCAATCTGTAAATTTGTGGATGGGTCTAGATTACACGTATTTAGCAAAATGATTTTAAAAAGGGTCTGCATGTGAACTAATTTTGGGTCACAACAATGGGGCAGAGCTGGCCAGCATTTTGGCTGCAGGAGACACTGTGTTTGCATAGTACAAGATCAATCTGGGGCCACATATGAATACAATGTGAATGATGGGCATTTTTTTTTTTTTGGTTTAACAGTGTTCATCAGAAATTTACATTCTAAAACTCCCAAATGGAAAATATCGTGGGAAAGGAGATAATTTCTCGTCTCATAGAGAAGTTTAGGGAAATGCCCCTACTTTGGGATTCAAAACATCCTCATTATTCAAACCGGGACCAACGAAAGGCAGCACTTGCTGAAATAGCTAGATATATGCAGACATGGGTTCCCGGCTGCACAGGCAACATGGTGAAGAACAAAATGAATAACCTGAGGGCCGCATACCGAGCAAAAAGAAGAGAACTTCGGGAGCAAAGATCAGGAGCAGCAGCAAGACAGTCCACGTTGCCAAGTCTGTGGTACTACCAGGAGATGGAGTTTTTGGGGGATCAAATGGAGGGCCGGCAATCAATGTCAAGCCTTCCACCCAGACAGCAGGGCAGCAGACCTTCCACAGATCACCCCAGCCAGGAGGAGGACGGTGAGGGGCTGGCTGGCAGGCAGGAAAATCTGCGATTCTCCACTTCTGATGAGGTAGAGTATTTTAAAAAATGTTTTTGGCCTGCTAATTCTTGTTTGTTTATTGAGTTGATATTGTAATCCCAAACAAAAAAATGGACTAGAAAAGTCATGGTCATAAAAATAGGGGTGATGGATGCCAAGTACAGGGATCAGAAGGAGAGTCTATTCAAGTTTAAAGTAAGATAAAACAAACCAGTCTAGAGCATGAAAATGTGTGTGATTTGCTTGTGCCAAATTTTTAAACATGTGACTTTATTTTACACAGGAAGAAGGGAGCAACCAGGAAAGATTGGCTAATGATGCTGAGCTGCCTGCCAGCCAGGAGGAAGGGGTCATTGTCAGCCAGGAGGAGGAGGCCGGGCCCAGCACCAGCCAGGAGGGCCCCAGGCCCACGGTCAGCCCCACCAGGCAACTCCCTCCCCCCAGGGTCAGGCAAACTGGCCTAATGAGGCGCAGGAGGCAGGTGGAGGATGAGAGCCTCCGAATGATTAGGGAAGCTAGCGCCTTAATGAGGGCCCCCCTCAACCCCACTGAGGCCTACAGTGCCTATGTGGCCCATGAATTGTCCCAAGCGGGGGAGGACGGTCAGAGGCGTGCCAGGAACCTCATGAACCAGGTGCTTTTATGGCTGCACCAGGGCTGGCTGACCGATGACACTGAGCTGAGTGACCCGGCCTATCCTGCACAACACCTGCTAACTCCTCCTGCTGCCACATCATCCCGACCTGCAAGGGGCCGTGGACGGGTCCGTGGAAGATCTGCTGCAAGGAGTGTTCCAAGGAACAGGAGAAGATGATTGCCGGCCTTCCATTTGATCCCCCAAAAACTTCATGTTTTTTGGAGTACCACAGCCTGGGCTCCATTGGCTCACTTGCTGCTGCTCCTGGTTTTTGTTTTTGTTGTTCTTTTTTAGTTCTCGGTATGCGGTCCTCAAGGTTCTTCATTTTGTCCTTGACTATGTTGCCTGTGCAGTCTGGAACACAAGTCTGCATGTATGTTGCTATCTCAGCAAGTGCTGCCCTTCTTGGTAATTTAATTTTGTTTATGTACCAAATAAATGGTTATTTGATTTACTGAAAGACCTTGTCTATTGTGTTTTAATACTGTGGTGATTAGGCATGAAACATTTTAGCAAATAATATGTGTCATTTAGAAAGGACACCAACTCCTTGGGGGGGGGGGGGGAAATTTGGCGTACCAACTTGGGAAAACAAAAGAGGAAAAACACACGCCTACATAAAATGGTGACATAACTTTACCAAAACGAAACAAAAAAAAAAGGTTAAAAAAATGGCCAAGAAAAAAGAATGGGGACATAATTAGCTAAACCAAAAAAAAAGGGTAAAAAAATGGCCAAGAAAAAAGAATGGGGACATAATTAGCTAAACCAAAAAAAAAGGGTAAAAAAATGGCCAAGAAAAAAGAATGGGGACATAATTAGCTAAACCAAAAAAAAAGGGTAAAAAAATGGCCAAGAAAAAAGAATGGGGACATAATTAGCTAAACCAAAAAAAAAGGGTAAAAAAATGGCCAAGAAAAAATAATGGGGACATAATTAGCTAAACCAAAAAAAAAGGGTAAAAAAAATGGCCAAGAAAAAAGAATGGGGAAAATAATTTACTAAACCAAAAAAAAAGGGTAAAAAAATGGCCAAGAAAAAAGAATGGGGAAAATAATTTACTAAACAAAAAAAAAAGGGTAAAAAAATGGCCAAGAAAAAAGAATGGGGACATAATTAGCTAAACCAAAAAAAAAGGGTAAAAAAATGGCCAAGAAAAAAGAATGGGGACATAATTAGCTAAACCAAAAAAAAAGGGTAAAAAAATGGCCAAGAAAAAAGAATGGGGACATAATTAGCTAAACAAAAAAAAAAGGGTAAAAAAATGGCCAAGAAAAAAGAATGGGGACATAATTAGCTAAACAAAAAAAAAAGGGTAAAAAAATGGCCAAGAAAAAAGAATGGGGACATAATTAGCTAAACAAAAAAAAAAGGGTAAAAAAATGGCCAAGAAAAAAGAATGGGGACATAATTAGCTAAACCAAAAAAAAAGGGTAAAAAAATGGCCAAGAAAAAAGAATGGGGACATAATTAGCTAAACCAAAAAAAAAGGGTAAAAAAATGGCCAAGAAAAAAGAATGGGGACATAATTAGCTAAACAAAAAAAAAAGGGTAAAAAAATGGCCAAGAAAAAAGAATGGGGACATAATTAGCTAAACCAAAAAAAAAGGGTAAAAAAATGGCCAAGAAAAAAGAATGGGGACATAATTAGCTAAACCAAAAAAAAAGGGTAAAAAAATGGCCAAGAAAAAAGAATGGGGACATAATTTACTAAACAAAAAAAAAGGGTAAAAAAATGGCCAAGAAAAAAGAATGGGGACATAATTAGCTAAACCAAAAAAAAAGGGTAAAAAAATGGCCAAGGAAAAAGAATGGGGACATAATTAGCTAAACCAAAAAAAAAGGGTAAAAAAATGGCCAAGAAAAAAGAATGGGGACATAAATTGGAAAAGAAAAACAAAGACATTCACATGTGGATGCAAAAAATAAAGTTCAAACATCTGGATAGATAGCATCAGCAAGAGAACGGGTTTATTCTAGCAAGAGAACGCTGAAAAAACAAGAGGAAATAAACGACACACTATATAGTTAAAATGACGAATGTGCCATATCACAAACAAACGAGAGTTTTACCTGAACGAGTGCTCCCATCCCCTTATTTTGTCTGAGCATGCGCGTGGTTCTTATCCGCGGATAATGTGTACTAACCAACGGATCTATCCGTCGGATAGATTCGCAGCGGATAGATTTGTTTAACATCTCAACAAATATTCGATCTGCTGAAAAGCCATTCGACGGATAAATATCCGCGGAAACAGATCCGCTGGAGTGTACACACCATAGAATATATCCGCTGAAACCCATTTGTGCGGATTTATCCGCGGATGGATTCTATCGTGTGTATGGGGCCTAAGAGTACATTATTTCAGCTACCGATTCAATAAACTTTGCAAAATTGTTATGCCATAAAGTTTGGCCTGTACAAAGCTGTGTTTGCAGCTGATGAAAGGTCAGTCCACTTCAAAGTTATAGTTGAAGTCTGATCAGTCTAATCAGCTAAATTTGTTGGCTGTACAATACAGTTTGTATAAAAAGTATTCAAACTCCCAAATTCCTTTTGTTTGATTTATTGTTATAGCACATTAAATCAGTGTTCTCGTGTACAATGAACAGAAATACTCTGTCATCTCAAAGAGATATCAATTCATTTCAATAAAAATCACAAAATAACTGAATGTACACTACTTATTTTATAAATGCACCTTTTATTAGTGATCACTGCCTTGAGTTTGAGTGTGTGAACAGTTCAGCTTTGAACATCTAGACCAGGGGTGCCCAACCTTTTGGTAACCGGTCACGGGCCACAGTGAGCGGAGCGGGCGGACACAAGTCTGCATATTAGAAAATGGTAAAAAGAAACTGCGCTAGGATAACTAAAAATGATGGTGGCCTGAAGCTCTACAAACGTAAGCAGCAACTAACCTAAAAACATAACAGTGTAAAGAAGTGAAAAAAATATATATATAGTTGCGCTAATATCAAAAGAAACCTTTGCGAAAAAGGTGACCATAAATGTGAAAATTATATGAATAAACGTGAATCATGAATTAAGTTAAAATACCTGTTTGGATAAACAATACACAAACGTAAATTAGCAAATCATGAAATAGGGCATAATGTAGACCTATATGCAAAAAAACAAATAAGAATCATACATTGTAGTGAACAAAACATGAACTATGAGCCCTGCATTGGGCTAAACCTAAAACACACAGGGCCAGATTCTCAAAGGACTTACGACGGCGCAGCGCCATGTACGCCGTTGTAAGTCCTAATCTGGCCCGTCGTATCTATGCGACTGATTCTTAGAATCAGTTACGCATAGATATCCATTAGATCCGACAGGCGTAAGTCTCTTACGCCGTCGGATCTAAACTGCACATTTTTTTTTTGCCCGCTAGGTGGTGCTTCCGTCGATTTCTGCATCGAGTATGCAAATTAGCTAGATACGCGAATTCCCGAACGTACGCGCGGCCGACGCAGTAAATGTGCTAAAGGTATATAAGGGCTCATCAGGACTGCTCCACACCTACTGAAGAAGCCCATTCGCGGGGTGCAATGCAACTAGGAGGGAGCAGCCGAGCCTGTGACTTCAAGCCGCCTGTCTGCGGAGGTGGTTAGTCAGAGTTTGACTTGTACTATTTTGCGCTGTGAATTTGGATTTGATGTAAGTGTGCTACTTTGTGGGGTAATACAGTTTTTAAAGTAGACTACACTATGTTGGTACCTTTATCTTTTATAACCTATGTGTGGGAGCATAATTAGATCGGAGAAAGGGGAGGAGGTGGCTGCCTGCCAACAGACTGTGAAGGAATAGGAAGCCGGTTCCTGAGGATTCCAGCAGTGGGGATTAGATGTCAAATGCATGCCTTCTATACCCTTGAGGTGGGCAGGTTTTTCAGCTGGTGGTGAATAAGCACAGGAGTGTGAAGTAATACAGAATGCACTGTGTTTTTTTTTTTAACGCTTTGTGGACACTTGATAATATATTAGACTTTGTGAGTTACGGTATATGGATTTTTATATGGATTTTTTTAATTAGAGAGTTTATTATCACTATTTTATGGCTCACAGTTTTTTTGTGGTTTAAAGTTGTGATGCAGTTGGAGATAAGAGTTTTGCGCTTCACTAATTGTACTATATTAAACTATTTGTATTGTTGTGGTGAAAACACCTTTTAGTGTTACAGCCTGCAACACATATAATTTTATAGTAATAATTTTTTACTGATTCACATTTAGTTTATCATTACTGTTAGCTCCCAATTGCGCTGATTGTTCTCACTCTGTTTTATCTTCTCTAAACTCAATAAAATCAAATCTAAAAACTTTTGTCTTTAGACACGTTTCATATAATAGTCCCTTTTTTTTATTTATTAGTTTTATATTTACTTTTAATATATTTGAAGATTTTTTGGGGGTTTGTCCTGCTCTCTTTTGCAACTACAATTCTTGTTGAATTTTTGGGGCCTTGATTTCCTTTTTACATTTTGTGTTATACTTTTTGTAACTTTTAAGTGATGATAGTGTTCCTTCATTTTTATATTTTTGAAATGCTCTTTTCTTAATATTTATAGTAATTTTAACAATGGCTGTGAGCCACATAGAATTCTAAACTTATTGCTCATGGGAACATATTTTGCATTGTGTTCCCATACAGTCGTTTTGAAGCATTCCCAATTCTGTTTGGCGGTTTTCAATGACAATATTGCCTTTTTTCTTATGCCGTGTACACGTGACCGTTATTCATGTAATGGCAAAAAAACAACGTTTTTCTCTACGTGATTCCTCTCAAGCCTGCCTTGCAAACACACGATCATGTAAAAAGCGTGGTGACGTACAACACGTACGATGGCACTATAAAGAGGAAGTTCCATTCGAATGGTGCCACCCTTTGGGCTGCTTATGCTAATTTCCCCGTCTCATAACTTGCTTCTGAGCATGTGCGTTTTTTCCCCCTCGTTAAAGCGTACATACGACCATTTTTCACAACGTGAAAAACAACGACGATAAAAAATAGAGCAGGTTCTAAATTTTTAACGCCCATTTTTCTCGTCGAGAAAAATGCTTTGGAGCCTACACACGACCGTTTTTCACGGCCAATTTAAAAAATTGCATTTTTCTTGTCATGAAAGACAGTTGTGTGTACGCGGCATAAGTCTTGGAGAGCAGTGATTATTGGCATAGCAGCCGCTAGTGATAATTGCAAGTTAATCCAACAGGCTGGTTGTACCCAAGTTGATCGATCAATCAACTTGGTACATTCAGCCTGCCCACACATGGTTCAAATCTCAGCCGGTTCCTGCTGAACCAGCTGAGTTTTGAGCTGTCTATGGCTGGCCTTAGCTAAAGTGGAGAAAAATTAGGTCACTGTTCTGCTATGCTGTCTGAGAGGGATTCCTGGATTACAAGAGAGGTTGAACAGAATGGTCAATTCTATGGCAGTTAAGGCAGTTAACATGTATATTTACAGTAATTAACTTTTTGTTTAGCTGTACAGTTGAAGTTCACCTTTTAAACCAACTTTACATGAATAGAATGCAAAGATAAAGTATTTTATAATTCATAACATCCATGTGATTTAAGATGATATGAATGCTGTTTTTTTTTAAATAAACAGGATAAACACAGTTGTATATTATACATAAGAAAATCAAGTTAAGGATGAAATATGTTCTGGACATACAGTTTAATTTCGTCCATCATTAACTACAAGGATAGAGGATGATAGTATCAGGTATGAACAAGCAGTTCATCACCTTATCCAAGGTAAAGTACTCCATGACTTAAGTCTATGATGTTGTGAGTTGCAAAGTCCTTTCAAGGTTGATTATGATAATGTCACATATCATCAATCTCAGAGCGATGCTTCTGGGAACAGAGCTGACACGTTAATCCATGTACCAGCAGAGCGCCAGCTCAATGTCCTTTTTCACACTCCTCTTCCCTTAGGTGTTGCAGAGGATGAATACGCTACAAAATTTAGGTTGCCCTTGATTTTGTGTTTCATAAGAATAGCTTGAAGGTCATTGTTATCTTGCATTAGGCTTCCGGTACCCTGCATGATTTATGTAATGGTTTGGCTGTATTTATTTTCTAGCGATATGCGAATATACCTGGGTTCTACGTTTAGCCAGTTAGACAAAATGCTTTTAATATACAGAAAATCGGAACTTCGATCTGAACTCTATTAAAGTCTAAGTAGGGGCTAATGAACAAACTGTTGTGAAACAAAAGGCATGGGAAGCCACACTCTGCCTTACAGAATAATACCGAAAAAATTCTGTACAGCAGAAAGAGGGCCTTTTCACATGGCTTTGAGGGCAGCATTGAAAATACACAAATCTTTAAATTACAGGCTTAGGGAATATCTTAAAGCTATGAGATGTTATGAAACAGCATGATTTTCACAGAGTAACTCGGCTATAATGTACTTTAGTGGCAAATTTTTGGCTATGGGGACTTGTTTTTATTTTACAATCAACTTGGCTTAACCACTTCAGCCCCGGAAGATTTGGCTGCTCAATGACCGGGCCGTTTTTTTGTGATAAGGCACTGCGTCGCTTTAACGGACAATTGCGTGGTTGTGCGATGTTGTACCCAAACAAAATTGACGTCCTTTTTTTCCCCACAAATAGAGCTTTCTTTTGGTGGTATTTGATCACCTCTGCGTTTTTTTTGGCGCTATAAACAAAAAAATAGCAACAATTTTGAAAAAAGCACAATGAGGGTTATTTATGAAAGTCAAAATGCACTTTAAAGTGCACTGAAAGAGTACTTGGAGTGAAGCCACTGTAGATCTGAGGGGGACATGCAAGGAAAAGAAAAAATAGCATTTTAGCTTGCACATGATTGGATGATAAAATCAGCAGACCTCCCCACATTTCAGAGTTTCCCGTCAGATCTACAGCAATCTGCAGTGACTGCACTTGTAGTGCAAAGTGGACTGGCCTTTAGTAAATAACCCCCAATATCTTTTACTTTTTGCTATAGTAAATATCCCAATTAAAAAAAAAACAAAAAACAATTTTTTCCTCAGTTTAGGCCGATACGTATTCTTCTACATATTTTTGGTAAAAAAATCGCAATAAGCGTTTATTGATTGGTTTGCGCAAAAGTTATAGCATCTTCAAACTATGGGAAAGATGTATGGCATTTATATGGCGTTTTTATTTTTTTACTCGTAATTTCGGTGATTTGCGGTATTTCGACGTTGTGGCGGACACATCGGACACTTTTGACACATTTTTGGGACCATTGACATTTACAGAGTAATCGGTCCTCTAAATATGCACTGATTACTATGGAAATGTCACTGGCAGGGAAGGGGTTAACACTAGGGGGCGATCAAGGGGTGTACCCTATTGTGTGTTCTAACTGTGAGGGGATGGGGACTGACTAGAGGAGATGACAGATCGTGTTTTCTACTTTGTAGAAAGACACTATCTGTCTGGTCTCCTCAGATAGCACAGGGATTTGTGTGTTTACACACACAAACCCCCGTGCTCCCGCTCGTGCACGCGATCACGCGTGGCCGGTGGCGATCGCGGCCGCTGGCGTGCCCTCTGGTGGCTTTCCTGGGCGAAGCCTTATATATACGGGATTTCGCCCAGGAGAGCCATTCTGCCGCAGTAAATATAGGTGAGCTGGCTGGGAACCTGTTAAAAATCTGCTGCTTTTACTAAGGGAAGTAATGGATTATTCCTTGCTTTGCAGGGACACACAATTACTCACTTTTCCCTGTCAGAATAGAGCTCTGTCTTGTTTACATAGGTAGAGCTCCATCCTCTACCTGATGATTGTCAGGTGCTGGTGGACATCCATTGCCCAGCACCCGCAGATCTGTTTCTGCTGTGAGTAATCACAGCAGAAGTGGCCTGCCAGCAGCGTGTGCGTACCCCCTAGGCGGAAGTGCATAATAACATATATATATATGTGATTCGGCACAGAATGGCTGCCCTGGAGCAGCATATCTGCTATAAGGTGGTGGGAAAGTGGTTAATAAGCTACATGTGTCACTTTCAGCAACTTCTTTCATGGACCAAGGTGTCTATACCCTGGTCTGCTTTGGAGGTTTTGAGTAGGATTTTGGTTGCTGTGACTGCATAGAATTGTGATTTGGCATTAAAGTGAATAATTACTCCTACTGGAGTTTTATCTCTGCTGTGCTTACATATGTGAACCTAGCCCTAAAGTGAAACTAAACTCCTGAATATACTTACCTCAAGCTTTCAGGGATGCATCAGTTACATACCTTGCCAGCGGCTGTCATCTTCTCTTTGGGTGTCCTTTAAAAAAAAAGATCAATTGCCCAATAAAAACACAGCATATTGTCCTGTGCCCCCACTCCCACTAGTATCTTCCACTCCCCTTCACATCATCCCTCTCACAGTCGTGTCCACTGCCCCCCCCTCCACAGTAGTTTTCCTCCCCCTCTCCCACAGTAGGGACCTCTGCCCCATCATATAGTAGTGTCCTCTGCCTCCCCATAGCAGTGTCCTGCCTCCCTTCACAACACCCCCCTCCTACTATTGCAGTGTCCTATGCCCCTCAAAGCAATTTCTTCTGTCCCCCTTCACATCATCCCCCCCCAACTGTAGTGTCCTCTGTCCCCCATAGCGGTGCCCTCTGTCCCTAATATATCACAACCTCCCAAATTGTAGTGTCCTCAGCCCCCATAGCAGTGTTGTCTGTCCCCTTCATATCACAGACTTTAACTGTGGTGTCCTCTGCCCCTCGATAGCAGTGTTGTCTGTCCCCTTCATATCGCAACCCCCCACTGTAGTGTCCTCTGCCCCTCCATAGCAGTGTCCTCTGTCCCCTTAACTTCCCAACACCCCCATTGTAGTGTCATCTGCACCCCCATAGCAGTGTCCTCTGCCCCCTTCACACACCCCCACTGTAGTCTCTGCTGACTCCCCCGTGCAATGTCTTCAGTCCCCTTCACCCTCTTCCCCCCACTGTAGTGTCCTCTGCCCCCCAAAGCAATATCCTCTGTCCTTTTCACACCCCCCCCACTATAGTGTCCTCTGCCTCCCCAAAGCAATGTCTTTTGTCCCCTTTACACCCCTCTACTGTAGTGTCCTCTGTGCTCCCCCAATGCAGTGTCCTCTGCTGTAGTATCCTCTATCTCCCCAATGTGATGTCCTCGGTCCCCTTCACACTTCCTTTATACAGTGTCCTTTGTCCCCCTCACCCCCCCCCAACTGTAGTGTCCTCTGTCCCCTTTACATTGCCCCCACCCCACTTTAGTGTCCGTTTTTCCCTACACACACCTTCCCCCACTGTACTGTCCTCTGTGCTCTTTACACCAGTGTATAGGTAGCACTTTCCTACCTTACACTGGTGTATTGCAGAAAGTATGACAGTATGAAATACTGGATAGAGGGTGGGAGCTGCCAGAGTTAACTTTTTACATTAGCCAGCTGGTGATTGGTTGCTAGGACTGCCCGGCAACCAATCACCTGCTGGTTAATGTGAAAAGTTAATTCCAATCCAACCACAAAGTATGCACAGCTCAGGCAATTTAGTGAGTAATTGACTGCTGAAGGTGCTCACCCCCAGGTTAGCCACCAACGAAAGCAATAGAAAAAGGAAAATGGTAGCACACCACAGTGAAATCAAACTTTTGAAGGTTCTTTATTGTTGCCAAACCAGCCAATTACACAGGGACAGGGTTGATGCGTTTCACACTTACTTATAACAAGTTAATTCTAGCAGCTCCCGCCCCTGCCCGCTCTCCACTTTTCAGCGAAGAGCAGAGCGGCGGATGCTGGGGGAAGGACTCTGTTCCCGATCTACAGCTTTCCAACCACAGATTTATGGGTTATTAGTTTAATACCAGTTTAATGGTCAATTGCTGAAGTTGTACCTTATGTATATTGGGGACAGTGACATAACCTACTTTGCCTCAAATAATTCATATCTAGCACAATAATAACTTGTAGTCTGTGCCCAGATGTAGACAATATTGACTAAAATTCTGCTATGACAGAATTATTTCAAATAATATCAAAACCATTAAAATCATAAGTTTCTAAAACTATTTAGTAAATAAAACTTAAAATCACCAGAATCCCTAATTATTATTCTGCGCAGGGACAACCACATCTTTGTTATCCCTTTTTGGAATTGATTGTGTACATCAAACACAGACTCTATAAATAAACTATGTCTGCATGCATAATACTCACCCATTAACAGGGGAGGCAATTAACCTATGCTTTTCATATTAATTGAATTAAAATAGCACTCTAAAGCATATGAAATTTAAATTGTATTTTTTTTCCCTCTTCAAGGATTTATTTCTGAGATGCAAAGCACACTATTTGTATAGCTAATCAGTCAAAACAAAACAGACTAATCTATGTGAAGTTATTTGTGGGAAACACTTCTCCTAAGAGGATGAAACATTCTCTGGGGTTCTCACTAATAAACTCGCCTGTAATAAAAGATTTTCCTACGAATGTAGAAAAGAAGATTTTTTTTATTTTATTTGGTAGTTTAGACCTTCATTTTTGTTTTCTTCGTGAACAGAATTGAGACCATGGCCTAATTACTGTTAATTTACACGTATCCTCAGATTGAATGTGATACACAAAAGCCTACATTTATGGGTGATTTATTGAGTAACTTTAAAGAATTGTTTTACACAGTTGCTCTCTTGTGTGAGATACATTTTGGCTTCTCCATTATGTTGTTGCTATTGAAGAAGCTCATAAAAAGCTGAAAAGAAATACATTGTTTTTAAATTAAAACATATAACATAAATAATTGCTACATTTTAAAATGTAAAATTACCTTCCCATTTCAATATGCAACCAGTGTAATTTTCTGTTGAAAGTTGCTTCCTCTCAAAATGACCGATTTATGGAATGCACATCCATGTCGTTTCCCGCTTGTGTGGTTATCACAAAAGTCTGTACCGAGATACAAGTCAAAATATTAAACATTCTTTTGCAGGAGTTTAAAGAAGTTTTAAAGTTTAATATACATCCCTTTACCTAAATGTATATGTAGCACTACCCCCAAAGGAGCTGCTGGTTGGTTTTGGGTTTGTTACTCTGGCTATCAACCCCTGAAACTGGCCAGAACCCTCCCTTGGCACAACTGGTATCAGTGGGAATTGTGGACCCCAATAGATGTTGGAGGGCACAATCTCCTATCACACCACAGTAAATTATGTAAACAAATGGTTACCTTGAGTTGTGAAATAAGAAGGGGTATTTTCCGCGCCAAATAATAAATTGATAATACTATTAGGTGGATTCAGAGAGAGTTAGGCCGGTGTATCAGTAGATACGCCGACCTAACTCGGAATCTGCACCGTCCTAAGTTTAAGTGTATTCTCAAACTGAGATACATATAAACCTAGCTAAGATACGACAGCCTGCGCCGTTGTATCTTAGGGTGCAATATTTAGGTGGCGCTTCCGTTGAGTTCGGCGTAGAATATGTAAATGACTAGATACGCCTATTCACGAACGTACATGCGCCCGTCGCAGTAAAGATACGCCGTTCACGTAAGGCGTTTTCAGGCATAAAGTTATTCCATCAAATAGCTGGACTAGTCAATGTTAAGTATGGCCGTCGTTCCCGCGTCGAAATTTGAAAATTTTACGTTGTTTGTGTAAGTCGTCCGTGAATAGGGCTGGACGTAATTTACGTTCACGGCGAAACCAATACGTCCTTGCGGCGTACTTTGGCACAATGCACACTGGGATATGTACACGGACGGCGCATGCGCCGTTCGTAAAAACAGTCAATCACGTCAGGTCACACCACATTAGCATAAAACACGCCCCCTCATCCTAATTTGAATTAGGCGCGCTTACGCCGGCCCTATTTATGCTATGCCGCCGTAAGTTAGGAGGCAAGTACTTTGTGAATACAGTACTTGCCTCTCTGACTTAAGGCGGCGTAGCGTAAATACGATATGCTACGTCGCCTTAAAGTTGCGGCGCTCTATATGAATCTAGCACAATACAAATATTTAACCAATAGCTGCTCCTCAAAATTACAGGGGTGAGCTGTGTAATTCGTAATAAGAAAAGGGGGGTGAGGGCGCTAGGGTCCCTATAGGGGGACCAGTAGTGATCACAAAGTGATTTACACTTGTGGGTGCGATTCGCCTGGATAGGTGAATCCAATGACAGATGCAATAAAAAATTGGGTGGATAAAACCAACAATTAAATAACAGCTGTGAATTAAGTGAAAGTCCCAATAATAAAAGAAATATAAATAAAAAGTCCAGCAATCAATTCTTGATGAAATAACATATATAGATTAATCTTCTGGAGCTTGTCATGCAGTCTCACTCCCAGGTGGTAGTAACAGCCTTTACCATCTAATCAGTTTCACCCGAAGTGCTCTTGGAATAATATTGCGCTTACCACAACACATAGACCCCTTTAATGAAAAAGTAGGTCATGTACGCTGGGCAGGATTAGTGCCTGCACACTCTGCGGCATGGACTGGAACAAGGACTCCAATGGCATTTGCCAAACCAGAAAAAACAAATGGGAACCCATAGCGTGATACCGTTTAATTAAAAGACATTAAAAACATACAGCTGATTGGCCTCTTACTTGAGAGGTGCCTGCTCCAGCTGATCCTGGCACCCGACAAGCTAGTCACAGTCCAGGACAACAAGACGCCAGCCCCACGCTGCTGAGCGAGGTTCTCCACTGAGGATTTAACACGCACACAGTCCCAGTGCCGGGCAGGCACCTCTCAAGTTTTTTGTTAGCTGACCTTTTCTTCATGTGCACCTTCTAAATAGGGAGAGGGAGGGAGGATGTGTTATTATCTGACTGTGACTCATTCAGTTGTGATTGTACATTTCAGAGTCGGCTTCTAAGCATTGTAAAAAGAAACTTTGCAAGCCGACCATAGATGGTTTGAATATGGGCCACCTCAGCAGTAACAGGCCGAGATTCGAACCACTGATTGTGAGCCAATCAGCGGGTCCAGCGGACCCGATATTCACTGGCACCTCTCGATCGTTTTCGGGAGAGGCAGAATGGCATTCTGTCTATGTAAACAAGGCAGACTGCTATTCTGTGAGAGGGGAAGATCGAGATTCTGTGCAAAACAGAAACACAGATCTCTCTCTTCACCCAGGCAAAGCATCCCCCAAACAGTTAGAAAGCACTCCCTAGGAGCACATTTAACCCTTTGATTTCCCCATATGTTAATCCCTTCCCTTCCAGTGTCATTAGTACAGTGACAGTGCATTTTTTTTGGCACTGATCATTGTATTGTATCACTGGTCCCCAAAAAGTGTCACTTAGTGTCAGATCTGTCCGCTGCAATATCAGTCCCGCTAAATATTGTGGATCGCTGCTATTCCTAGTAAGAACAATAAGAAAAATAAATCCATAAATATATCCCATAGTTTATAGATGTTATAACTTTTGCGCAAACCAATCAATATACACTTTTTTCAAAATTTACGTTTTTTGTTTATAGCGCAAAAAGTAAAAACCGCAGAG
Organism: Rana temporaria; assembly: GCF_905171775.1. Lineage (NCBI taxonomy): Eukaryota > Metazoa > Chordata > Amphibia > Anura > Ranidae > Rana > Rana temporaria. Next base: position 329,961,121 of record NC_053493.1, read on the forward strand.
GTGATCAAATACCCCCAAAATAAGCTCTATTTGTGGGAAAAGGGGACATAAATTTTATTTGGGTACAGAGTCACATGACTGTGCAATTGTAAAGGTAAAATAACGCAGTGCCATATTGCAAAAAAATGGCCTGGTCATGAAGGGGGTAAACCTTCCGGGGCTGAAGAGGTTAAAGGTGGGTGATTACTTTCTATACCCACTGTATAATGTATATACTGTATAGTATAGTGTGACAGAAGCACTACCTGTTTCTGTAAAAATGCAAATAGTGACATGACAAATCTTTAATCATGAAAGTTCCTTATATGAAAGGTTTTTATATACTGTGTATAAAAAAAAATAAAAAAAAATCTATAAATAAATCCCATAGTTTGTAGATGCTATAACTTTTGCGCAAACCAATCAATATATGCTTATTGAGTTTTTTTTTTCAAAATTGACATTTTTTGTTTATAGTGCAAAAAATAAAAACCGCAGAGGTGATCAAATACCACCAAAAGAAAGCTCTATTTATGGGAAAAAAAGGGCATCACTTTTATTTGGGTACAGCGTCACAATTGTCAAAGTAACGCAGTGCCATATTGCAAAAAATGGCCTAGTCATGAAGGAGGGTTAACCTTCCGAGGCTGAAGAGGTTAAACAGGTTGTAAACCTAAAAAAAAAACTGTAAGACAAAGGCATAATGAGCTAGTATGCATCACATACTAGCTCATTATGAGATACTTACTTACCACACTCTGCTCCCACGACAGACATCTTTCACTGGTGTTACTTCTGGGTTTGCGGGCTGCGGCGCTGTGATTGGCTGGAGCCTCGATGATGTCACTCCCGCGCATGTGTGCACATACATTTTTCAGATCACCACCATATATAGTCCCCACTGTAATTTCCACAGACATCTCCCCCACTGTAATATCCACAGACATCTGCCCCACTGTAATATCCACAGACATCTCCCCCACTGTAATATCCACAGACATCTCCCCCCACTGTAATATCCACAGCACAGACATCTCCTCACTGTAATCCACAATCACCTATGGCCTATGGTCTTTCCTATGGTCTATTGCCTTTCCTTTGGCCTTTCCTATTTCCTTTCATTTACGATCCGTTGCACCACAAGTACGGATCAAAAGAATTTTGATCGATCAAAAAAATTAACGATTAATCGAGGAATTAATCTTTAATTTCCACAGCCCTAATTATATATATATATATATATATATATATATATATATACAGGGCTCACAATTTCAAGTCCTGAGCCACTAGCCAGGCCTCAAGAGTTACTCGCCACCAGTTGCCCCACCTAATTCATACACTGCCCTGCGCCTAATTGCACCCATAATTACGCCCTTGTAGATTATCTCATGGAATGACAATGTTTTATGCAGAATCAAGTAACACAATTAAATATTACCAACAACAACTTTAACAAAACGGGACAAGGCACTGGGGGTAGACCAGAGGGACAGGGCACTGGGGGTAGACCAGAGGGACAGGGCACTGGGGGCAGACCAGAGGGACAGGGCACTGGGGGCAGACCAGAGGGACAGGGCACTAGAACTGGGTCTCTTCCCCATTCTCTTGCTGTCTCCTCTGCAACTCCCATCCATCCTCTCCCCCATTCATCTCATCATCAGGAGTTTGTGTATCCGGCTCCACGCTTGCATGTCCCCACTTCCCCCTTTTATTCAGGCTGGCAGAGAGGAGAGGAGCTGCAGCACAGCGGGAGGGAGTACAATCCAGCGCTGAGATCCACACAACTGCACAGCGATTGACACCATAGCACAGTGCACACTGACAGCGCACAGCACACATTGAGACCAGTCTGTTCACAGTGCTCAGGCTAAACTGTTGGACAAATACATAGAGCACAAGGAGAAGAAAACTGCACAAACTGGAAGGCTGACGCTCTCATGTCAGGGCAACTTTCAGTGAACGCTGCACCGGAGTGGTAATTTTTGCAATCCTCCACCTCACTCATTACTTTTTGCTCTCCAGCTACATTGGTCGGGGCGCGGGGGAGGGGGGCAGGCTCAGAGAGGTCATACTGTTAGGTCCCATGGCTTAATGAGAATTGTAAGAAGAGCACCTGTGTACTGCTCTGCCTGTGCGCGGCTTAACAGACTACTTTTCCCGAGCATGCACCTCTTGGGCCGCCAATCTCATCGGGACTCTAAGTGTAGGCACAGATTGGAGGGAGATTGGTCATGCAGCCCTGTCATCACTCGCGCCCAGCTTAAATCCACTCGCCAAATACTAGTAGGCGAGTGGAAATTTTGAGGGCTGTATATATATATATATATATATATATATATATATATATATATATAGAGAGAGAGAGAGATACAGTAGCTACCACATATACACAGGCATACACCACGTTTAAGTACACAATAGTGATGAGCCGAACACCCCCCCGTTCGGTTCACACCAAAACCTTCGAACGGACCGAACGTTTGCGCGAACATTTAGAACCCCATTGACGTCTATGGGACTCGAACGTTCGAATTCAAAAGTGCTCATTTTAAAGCCTAATATGCAAGTTATTGTCGAAAAACGTCTTTGAGAACCCGGGTCTTGCCCCTGGGAACATGTATCAATGGAAAAAAAGTTTTAAGAACGGTCGTTTTTTCTGGAGCAGCGATTTTAATGATGCTTAAATAATAAAAAAAAAAAAAATGAAAAATTCCTTTAAATATTGTACCTGCTGGGTGTCTATAGTTTGCCTGTGATAACGTCTTTAAATAGCACAATCACCTGCCTGCCAGTAAATTAGGAATAACTGATCTAGCTAAACTATACAGTGTATAAATTTATGTACAACACCTGGGATGTATATATATATATCCTCTACACACTGTAACATTAACTGGCCTGCCTGCTCTATCTACCTGCAAAAAATGACACTCTCTCTGTCTCTCTCTCTGTTCTCTGTTAACTGCCGCAACACACTACACAAGGCCGCCCTGCATGCTTGGCCAATCATCAGCCAGCGATGCCGCAGTGAATTATGGTCTGTGAAACGTAACTCGAATTTGGCGCGAACGACCCGTTTTGTTCGTATTTCGACGAACGATCAAACATACGATGTTCAAGTCGAACATGAGTTCTACTCGAATACGAAGCTCATCCCTAGTACACAATGGGGATCATTTACTATTGCTGGAAAGTGCAAAATCAGGCTCACTTCTGCATAAAAAACAATGAGCTTCCACTTCCAGGTTTTATTACCAAAGCTTAATTTAACAAGCTGGTGTTAGAAGCTCATTGGTTTCTATGCAGAAGTGAGACTGATTTTGCACTCTTCAGCTTTAGTAAATAAAGCCCATTGTGTACTTAAAATTGGAGTATGCCTGTATCTGAAAATGTATGCTACTAAAACCTCTGGGCCAGATTCACAGAAAAAGTACGCCGGAGTATCTGCTGATACTCCGACGTACTTTCAAATTTGCTGCGTCGTATCTTTATTTGTAATTCACAAACCAAGATACAACGGCATTTGACTAAGATCCGACAGGCGTACGGCTTCTTACGCCTTCGGATCTTAGGATGCAATACTTCGGCGACCGCTGGGTGGAGTTTGCGTCGTTTTCCGCGTCGGGTATGCAAATTAGCTGTTTACGGCGATCCACGAAGGTACGCGCGTTCGTCGCATTCTCTTACGTCGTCGCTAGTCGGTTTTTCCCATCGTAAAGTTGCACTTGCTATTTAGGTGGTGTAATATTAGACAGCCCATGTTAAAGTATAGCCGTCATCCTGCGTCGAATTTCAATTTTTTTTTTTTTTTACGTAAGACGGTCGGGAATACGAAAGGACGTAACACACGTCGCCGTTCAAAAAACACATCGGGGCGCCGTAAAGCACGGCGGGAAATTTCCTAACGGAGCATGCGCAGAACGTTCGGCGTGGGAACGCGCCTAATTTAAATGGTACACGCCCCATTTGAATTAGGCAGGCTTGCGCCGGATGGGGCTTTACGCTACGCCGCCGCAAGTTTACAGGCAAGTGCTTTGTGAATCAAGCACTTACGCTGAAAACTTGCGGCGGCGTAACGTAAACGGGATACGTTACGCCGCCGTAATTCTACATGAATCTGGCCCTCTGTTTTTAACAGATTGGTTAGGGTTTGCTGGCTAGGTTGAAAGTGTGCTGGGGACACCTTTTGTTATCTTATATATTAATGATATACAATATTACAACAATATACAACAATGTTACAAAAAAAAAAAAAAGTTAAAATAAAATAGACATAAAACCATTATAGTTTCATTTATTGTGTTTTTTATTTTTTTAAGGTTAATTAGAAACAACAATCAAGACAATCAATACAAGCTAAATACAAAAAGAAAAATAAATCTTCAAAACATCCAGGCTGAAGGCCCAAGATGCTAAATATCCATACATGTTTTCTTGGCACCTTTCTGTCATATCGGTAATCGTTACTAGTTTTTCTATATTTAAATTATCTGTAGTGTTAAAATGTCTGTAATTTAAAGAAATATATAGATGTTAAATGTGTATCTATCTGATAACTTAGACCATCAGTGAGAAATAGACAATTATAATAAGGAGCCCATTATCTCAGTGAAGAGCCAAACAGTCCTGTCTGAATTCAAATGAGTTTTCCCCACGCATGGAACAATTATATAGGTTTGGCAGCCTTTATTTGCGGCTTACTCTCGCTGATTAATGTTGCACATAAGCACAGATGTGATTTACTTTGCTGCTGAATAAACACAGTCCTGAGATCGAAAGTGATAACTAGTGTGCTCAGCAAAAAGAGTGATCACATAAATATGTCAGCAGGTCAATAGAAGTGATTTCATTCTCTCCTCTCAGGACTGCTGAGGAGGTCTGACAGGGCAGATTGACTTTGTTAATGCATTACAATAGTACAGAAGGCCTGAACAATTCCAAAAGAGAAAAGACAGCCGCCTACAGCATATTGGAGCTGGGCATGCAGCTGTCCTGGATCAGCCAGCATGTGAAAGACAGCAGCACAAAATTATCATCTCTTGCTGAATAATTCGCCATGAGTCTTAGGCCTTGTACTCACGACCGGATCTGTGCGCTGGAAACTGTCTGCCCGACAGTTTCCGGCGTACAAGGCTGATTTGTGTTTTGTTCCGCTGGCGTGTACACACCAGCGGACCAAATTCCCGTCGTACCGGAACGCGTGCACGTAAACTACGTACGACGTCACTATAAAGGGGAAGACCAAAGTTAATGGCGCCGCCCTCTGTTCCTCTTTTGCTAGTTACGTGTTTGCTCGTGTTAGTGAAGGTTTGGTTAGAGCTGATTCGCGCTTCTCGGTCTCCAGGCTTTGACAGCGTGTATTCACGGGTTCAGTGCGTGTGCTTGCGGTAACGTAGTTGTCATTCGGCTATAGGCAAGCAGGTTGTTTCTGCTTTAGCAGTTGCATCCTGTGCGCTCGTATCTGTTTGTCACGCGTTTGTCGCAGGTAGTGCTGGATTTGCGAGTGCTTTCTGTTTCAGTGTGTTCTTGACTGACCAGCCGGCCGGTTTGAAGCCATGATGGAGCAGCAGCGTCAATTTTCGCGAGTTGGTGCTGTTTATGGGATGGCTGCTGGATATGTTCATTTGTCCAGTACTTTGGCCAGAAACAGGGGGCGGAGGCGTTTCTGGACCAAGAATTGGTTGCGCCAGCGTGACCAGTTCTCACATATGCCTCTGCTTAGGGAACTCCAGGAGAATAATCCTAATGACTTTAGGAATTTTCTCCGCATGACGGACCCCGTATTCAACCGTCTGCTGGATCTTCTGTCCCCCTATATCACGAGGCAGGACACTGTGATGCGCCAAGCCATCACGGCCGAGCAGAGGCTTATTGCCACGTTGCGGTACCTGGCGACTGGGAGGAGCCTGCAGGACCTCAAGTTCTCGACAGGCATCTCTCCGCAGGCGCTTGGGGTCATCATACCGGACACGTGTGCTGCCATCATCAAAGTTATGCATGAGGAGTATATTAAGGTAAGTTTCCTGGCTCTAATAATGTGGCCAACTAACTTTATTTTTATTTTCCCAGATATGCTGTGTGTTTAACTAACGTTACCTTTTCTCCCTATGCATGTTGATATCAGCTTTACATGTTTTATTCTTGGCCTACCTGCATATTTGTCCCTTACCCAATATTAACCTGTCCAGCATGCTATCCTAGGGACAAACCCACCTTGCCATTTTTTCAAACAGGACTTTTTGGTTTTTGTGTCCCCCCCTTCAAACTTTTATTGTCCCCATCAGAGGGCTGTGGAGTCTCTTAATGAAGTGGCCCTATATATTTCATTTCCCAAATTCTCCATGCACATTTTTCTAATGCAATTTTAATACTGTGAACTGTCACAAGGATGCTTGTAGGATGTATTTGTTACAAAGTACTAAATCTCTAATTTTGTTTGTCCCCACAGCTACCCTCCACACCACAGGAATGGCAGTCTGTGGCTTCCCAATTTGCCCAGCGGTGTGATTTTCCAAACTGCGGTGGAGCAATAGATGGGAAACACGTCCGCATTGTGCCCCCACCCCGCTCGGGGTCCTACTATTATAATTACAAGGGTTATCATAGTATTGTGTTGATGGCGGTGGTGTCGGCACAGTATGAGTTTCTATATGTGGACGTGGGGAAGAACGGCCGGATGTCTGATGGGGGAGTGTTCGCACGGACTGATTTCTATGATCGTCTCCAAGCTGGTGGTCTGGCATTGCCACCAGATGAAGATAATGTGGAAGGACTTCCGTTTGTGTTCCTAGCGGACGAGGCTTTCGGGCTTGGTCCTCACCTCATGCGGCCTTTTCCCCAGAGGACCCTCACCTCAGAGAGGAGTGTGTTTAATTTTCGGTTGGCCAGGGCTCGGAGGGTAGTCGAGAATGCCTTTGGGATACTCACCAACCGGTTCCGCCTGTTCAGGACATCGATACATCTGGCGGAATATAAATTGGACACCGTTGTATTTGCCTGCTGCATTTTGCACAACTTTTTACGCAGGCACTCCCAGACGTACCTACCCGACATCGGTTCTGAGGCAAGACTACCCTCAGATCCCCTTCCCGGGCTGGACACTGGTCGCGCTGGCTTGGCCCCCCAATCAGCTCGTGAGGTACGCGACAAATATGTTGAGTACTTCATGGGTCGGGGGGCCATTGCTATGCCAGATCATATTTCTTTCTAATTCGGCCCCCAAAGAAAGGAATATTCTAAAAAATAATAAATAATTAGACCATTGGACTTTATACAGTTGTTTGTCATTAATGCTTTTTCTCTTTTTCTGTCTTCCTGGTTCTCTAACTAACTTCTTCAATTGTAATGCATAATTGATTTCTCCACTTTTAGTAACTAACCACATTTTGCACAGTATTCACTCATCTACAAACAGGGTATTGAGTCTAGAAATAAGAAGCAACTCCATTTGTAAATGTTGAGGTCAAGTTTTTTTAATTTTTGCTTGTTCATGACCCCAAAAATAATTTTATATTTTTTTCATTACTCCCTGCTTTTGTACTTAGGAGTCTTCAAAAATTTTTTAAACTTTTTTTTTTTTTTCAGGTAATTCAACCAAAAATATTATGCAGATTATACATTTATTAACAAGTTCACTTTTTTTTTACTCAAATATAGTTAGATTTATTGTTTACATATATATATATATATAGATTATATTTGGTGGGGTGTTTACCGCCTTAAATTTTTTTTTGGCCATATTTTTTAGGCACAAAAAACAATAATTTTTTAACCATTTTTTTTGTTTTTGGTGTGTTTTTCTAAAAGAAAATTTTTAGGTGAGAATTTGGAGTCAAATCTCTACTTCACTAAATTCAGTGATTAGAGAGATTTATAATTCTATATATATATTTTTAAAAATTTTTGGCGTTGTTTATTCTTTATGGTCTAAACTTTATAGTATCCCAAAATGTTCAACATGGTCAAAAAGTAACAAAATCCAATTCCAAAAATATAAAAACTCACAACAGCAGTCAGTCATGGTGTGCTTTCACACTGGAACACGCCAAAATTGGAAGATACACACATTCAGTGCAAACTCGCCAAATGTCATTGGTTCAACAGACAAATGGCCACATGTGCTATCTGACATCATGGGTGATCAATGTCTGTGTTTTGTGGGAGCAAACCCTTCCTCTCAACTACTTGAGGATGGAGGAGGGGGTTGGACCCACAAAGCACAGACATTAGATATTCTGTGATGGCAGATAGCACATGTTGGCACACTGTGTGTGTATCTTCAAATTTTGGCGTATTCATTATTCAAACTGTAAAAATGTTTGTGGGGGCGGGGGATGGGCGGGGGGTGTTTCAGTCTTTGACACGGCCCATCATGTCAATAATGTTCTTAAAATTAGATTCGATGACCATCATTCTTTGCCGCATATTGTCCATTTCCGTGCTGCATTCCAAAAGGACATTTGTTACATTCTGTTCCATGAGAAACATCCTTTCACGCATATTGTGCATTTCAGTGCTGCACTCCATTACCTGCTGAATAATTATAGCAGCACTTGCACGTGAAAATATTGGCACACCATCCTCCTCCCCTAAAACAAAAAAAAAAAATGGCATTTACAATATTATTTTTCAATGAGGCCTATCTACATATGTTTTTTTGAATCAAGCTAGGGTGACACTGACCTGATGGGCTTCTCCTTTCCACCTCTTCGACATCTTCTATCACTCCTCCTTCTTCCACCACCTCCCCATCATCTTCAATCACTCCTCCTTCTTCCACCACTTCCCCATCATCTTGGACTCCTCCTTCATCCATCAATCCACCTTCTTTCAATTCGCCAAATTGTTCTTCCGCCACTTGCCCTTCATCTGCTATGACTTCTAAGTCCAAAATTACTTCTTCCTCCTCTCTTCCTTCCTCCTTTCTTCCTTCCTCCTCTCCTTCCACATCCTCCTCTCCTTCCACATCCTCCTCTCCTTCCACATCCTCTTCTCCTTCCACATTCTCCTCTCCTTCCACATCCTCCTCTCCTTCCACATCCTCCTCTCCTTCCACATCCTCCTCTCCTTCCACATCCTCTTCTCCTTCCACATCCTCCTCCTCCTCCACATGTTGAGATGGCAGATTTTGGCCTTGTCTGGCCCTCTCTGCCTCCTCCAAATGCTGGCGACTTCTTTCCCCTGAAATAAACCAAAAAAAATGTAGACTCATCAGCACACAGATATTGGAGAGCATAAATCGCACACATTGCTTAGAAGATGCTTTCATTTAGTTACTTTTATCTTTCACCAAACCTACATTTTGCAATTACTTCTATATGGCAAGCTCTGATCCTGCCCCTTTTTAGCAAAGTGACACACATGGATGTCCCCCCTAAACTGTATTTCTGGGAGACCCTACCAAAACCCATTTTTGATTTGGGGAGACACAGGTGCTCTGCATTGCAGATGTGAAAACATCTGCTTTATTACCATATTATTTCTAGAACTAGCTTTTACACAATGTTTACAAACAAAGTTTTTGGCCAGTGAGCCATGTCCAGGTGTGTTGTTCCTGGAATAACCGAGCCTTTCTGATAAACTATGTGATGTTACGTTGTTTACTAAGAACACTGTTTGTAAATATGTAGTTATTTATGTTCTAAAAAATAAATAACAACATGTCTTTAAAATTACAAGCAGGCCAAGGAGGCAGATGGTGAAATATACATGGCAACACATTATTGCAGACAATCACCACCCCCCCCCCCCCAACCCCAATATATATTTACTTACTTTTACGCAGAATTTTAAGTATTTTCTTCATCTGATGTGGCTCCCTCAATTTTAAGTCTGACCAGCGTTTCCTCAGCTGTTCCTTGGACCTGGTGATCCCAAACATCCTCTGCATTCTCCTCGCCACCTTGTCCATAATATGTGCCTTTCGGCGGTTAGGGGTCTTGTATGGCCCTAATTCACCATCATAGTCCTTTTTTCGCATGATGTAAACTAACTCCACCATTTCCTGGAACCGCATATTAGTGGCTTTATATCTTCTTTTCCTTGATCGGGACGTCCCTGCCTCTGTCCCTTCACTTGTGGCATGAGAGCATCGTGCCCGCTCGTGTGACATCGCCATCTTTCCTTTCCCACAGAGATTATGGGCGTGGAAAAGATGAATTCTTACGCCATGGGCGGAGAAGAGGGCGGCGTTTAATACATACGCGGAGTGTAGAGAATGCAAACAACGTGTTTACGTCCGTTACGCGGAGAATCTTCGAGCGCATCCAGAACATACACAGTTAACGCCATATTTCCTAAACTCATTGATTAGGGGCCTCGCAAAGGTGACGAGGGCGGGGTTTCATAAATACGCGGAGTGTTTAAAAGGTTTACGCCGTGATTACGCATCTTACGCGGTAATTAGGCGAGCGTGAGAAACGAGGAGCGAGAGACAGGAAGGTAAGGAAATTAAAAATGTGATCAGCAGAGGCCTTGAAAATGTAGACACATGGGATGGGGGTTTGGGCTGTTGGTTGCACCCTTTTTAAGCTATTCTGTCTATGGGGTACCACAATGTTATTTTGGTATCCAAATGCTTTTGGACACCTCACAAAATAGAGATGTGAACAATGCTGTACCTCATTGACAAGTTTTTGAATGGTGTATTCAGATCAGGCAAAGTATTGTTCAAGTGTTGGTTGTACAGAGGTCATTAGGAAGTGTCTTTTATGTCATCCATTGTCAGGGGTATGAGATTTACACATGAAAGAGTGCCTAGATGAAAACTGTCATTTGTAAGCATTGTTTAATTTAATATATTTAAAATATTTACTGCAATGTGAACAATGGCTCTGCATCTAGCAAATCAATGTTTGGTACAAGCAATGCGGCCGAGCTGCCAATCATTGTTTAAACAAGAGAGACTGTGTTTGGAATTAGATATAGGTAATAAATTTGAAGACACATATTAGATCAAGGTCAACGCTGATCCTTTGGAATATTTATTTTTCTGTGGTTTATGTTTTTGTAATCTAGACTCAAAAAGAAATATAATTTTGCAAAAATTGCAATGGACCTCCTACAAAGCAAGGAATCTATAGAGGCCTTACTTCAAAAATACCAGGACACGCCCATCCTGTGGAATTCAAAACACTCGTTATATTGCAATAAAGAGGTACGAGCGGCAGCACTAGAAGAGCTAGCAAATTATATGCAAACTTGGGTGCCAGGATGCACTGCCAACATGGTGAAGGATAAACTTGCCAACCTCAGAAGCACATACAGGAGAGCATACAAAGCTAATAAAATCAAAAAATCGGGAGCAGCAGCAAGACAAGCAAAGGAACCCAAACTGTGGTATTATAAACAGATGGCTTTTTTGCGGGACGAAATGGAAGGCAGGAAAACGATGTCCAGTCTTTCTTCCAACCTTTCCTCCATGCTACCTTCCAGCGGACATTCCCCAGATGACCACAGCCCTGCAGAGTCGGAGGAAGAGGGCCTGGCTGACAGAGATGCAGATCTGCCACCCTTCGATGAGGAGGTATAGTAGTTTCCTCTATATTTATGGCGTAAATAATTCTTGGTGGATTAATGATTAGATATTGTAAAAAAAAAACCAAGCTGGAAAAAAGCAAACAAAAAGGTGTACAGACAAATAGGTGTCAGGGATGACAACTGCAGGGGTCAGAAGTAGAGTGTATTCAAGTAATAATGAACAGAAAATACTGAACGAAAAACATGAAAATGAGTGTGGTTTTATTTAGCGAAATTGTAAAAAAATTCTTTTTTTTTCCACACAGGAAGAAGAGATCAGCCAGGAGGTGGCAGATCCTCAGGTGTCTGTCAGCCAGGAGGAGGCCGGGGTCAGTGGCAGCCAGGAGGAGGCCGGGGTCAGTGGCAGCCAGGAGGAGGCCGGGGTCAGTGGCAGCCAGGAGGAGGCCGGGGTCAGTGGCAGCCAGGAGGAGGCTGGGCCCAGTGGCCTGCAGCAGGTCCACCCGGCCAGGAGAACCACCACCAGCCAGTCTTCTCCCCCCCAGGTGAGGCCATCAGGCCGAAGGAGGCAGTTGAGGCCTGTGGAGGAGGCAAGCCTCCGCATGATCCAGGAGGCAAGCGCCATCATGAGGGCCCCCCTCAACCCCACAGAGGCCTTCAGTGCTTCATTGGCCCATGATTTAAATGAAGGGGAGGAGGACCAGAGAAGACTGGCAAAGGCCCTGATGAACCAGGTCCTTTGGTGGATGCAGAGGGGCCTGCTGACCCCAGACACTGGGCTATGTGACCCGGCCCGGCTTGCGGAACACCATCCTCCTGCTGCCACATCAACCCCACCTGCAAGACCCCGTGTTCGATCCGCTGGAAGGCTGCCTGGAGGGAAGGCTGGAAAGAGGAGGAAACGTTGATTTTCTGCCTTCCATTTCCTTCCACATAAAGGACATCTTGTTTGTACTACCACAGTTTGGGTTCCTTTGTTTGTGTGCTGCTGCTTCATATTTTTGTGTTTGGCTCCTGAGGCTTGGAAGTTTATCCTTCACCATGTTGGAAATGCAAGTTTGCATATAGTTTGCTATCTATTCTAGTGCTGCTGTTCTTTTTATTTTTTGTGATGACATTTGCCTGAATAAAAGGCCTTTTGCTTTCATTTGAAAACATGTCTATTGTTTGATATACTGTGGGGATTATTAGGCAGCAAACCTTTAATAAATATACAATGGGTAATTTACAAAGGACACACTCCTTGGGGGGGGGGGGACATTTGGTGTGCCAACATGGTTTAATATTCTCTAATGAAACACCAACAAAAAAAAAAAAATTTAAAAAAACATGTAAAAAAAAAAAAGTTTAAATGGTGACATAACTAGAAACAAAAAAAGAAATTAAAAAAATGCACATTCCTTTACAAAAATGACTACTCTAAATTATGGAGGACCACCAACCAAAACACACGTCTGGCATAGAAAACATTATTAAAGGATTACATCACAAGCAAGAAATGTGACATTTCAGTATGGGACAACTCTATTGAAATTGCATCAGCAAGAGAACGGGGTTATTCTAGCAAGAGAAGAATTAATAAAACGAGGCTTTAAAATGTGGTTTAGTGCGCCTTTTTAAGACATTGTTCTCTTGCTAGAATAAAAGGTTTCTAATGACGAATGTGCCATATCCCAAAGAAACGCGAGTTTTACCTGAACGAGCGCTCCCGTCTCCTCATTTGGACTGAGCATGCGCGGGGTTTTTGTACGCTGCTTTTGTGTACAGACGACCGAACATGTCTGACGGACACGATTCCAGCAGACTGTTTTAAAGCAAGACCAGGAAACAGTTGTTCGTTGGAAAACGGTCTGGCCGACGATTGTTTGCTGGAATTCTGTACGTTACTGCCTACACACGAACGAACATGTCCACTGAAACTGGTCCGCGGACCAGTTTCAGCAGACATGTTTGGTCGTGAGTACGAGGCCTTAAGGGATTTTTTTAAATAAGGTTATACAGTGGAAAAGATTAAGTGAAAATTAAGAAAAAGGTTACATTTGATTGGCTGCCATAGGTTACTGCATTTTGCACAATATCCTACAACTTGTGAATGACAGTATCCTATAAGTCTGCTTATATTAAATGTTAGCACCCAGTGCAGGGACAAGGCCATTTGGTGCCCAGGGTCGAAGATGGCAAACTGCCGTTTTAAAAAAAGAATTAATGTTGTTTCAAAACATGGCAAATGTTTTCTTAAAAGTTTTCAGTAATTAATATATTTTCATCAGTTGTGTGTACGGTATGTTAATAATCATCTTAGACCTCTTTCCCACTTGGTCGCTTTGCATGCGCTATAGTGCTAAAAATAGTGCCTGCAAACCAACCTGAATCTACAAGGGCTTTCACACTGGAGCGGTGCGCTAGCAGGACAGTAAAACAAGTCCTACTGGCAGCATCTTTGGTGCGGTGAAGGAGCGGTGTGTATACCGCTCCTCCACCACTCCTGGCCACTGAAATCAATGGGGCACTGCAGCTATACCACCGGCAAAGAGCCAATACGGGGGCGCTTTGCAGGGTGGTTTTAACACTTTTTCGTCCACTAGCGGGGGTTAAAAGCGTCCCGCTAGCGGCCGAAAACCTTCACAAAAACGGCGGTAAAGCGCCACTAAAAATAGCAGCGTTTTACGGCCGACGCCGCCCCCAGTGTGAAAGAGGCCTCGTACACACGACCGGATATGTCCGCTGAAACTGGTCCGCCGACCAGTGTCAGCGGACAGATCCGATCGTGTGTACAGGCTAGCGGACAGATTTCCAGCGGACAAATGTTTCTTAGCATGCTAAGAAACATGTCCGCTGGGAAGCTGTCCGGCAGACATGTCCGCTGGTTAGTACGTCTAATTGAGTCGACGCATGCGTGAAAGCATTGAACTCACGCGATAGAGAACATCGGTGTCGTCTACGTCACCGCGTTCTCTGTCTGCGCGGATTTCGGTTTGATGGTGTGTACAGAAAAGAACAATCAAAAGACCTGCTTTATAAAGATGGAAAAGGATATAAAAAGATATCCAAATCCTTGAATATGCCGGTCAGTGCTGTTCAATCATTTAATAAGAAGTGGACAATTTGGGGATCTCTTGATACCAAGCCAAGGTCAGGTAGATCAAGAAAGATTTCAGCCACAACTGCAACTGCCACTGCAATTGTTCGGGATACAAAGAAAAACCCACAGGTAACCACAGTAAAACAGTTTTTTGGCATGATCTGATATATTTTCAATCTAAATGCCAAAATGCTAGGGCACGAATGAGCCGTTACTTTAATGCCCATGTGCCGGTAAAGTCGGCACATGCTGATACATCTCCTAAGCCGTGCAGGTTTATGAGATATTCACGGTACCTACAGGTAAGCCTTATTAAAGGGTTACCTTTAGTGAAAAGTGGTTTGTAAGGGTTTACAACCACTTTTAAAGGAGCCTTTGTTAATTGGGAGTTTACAAAAACTGTCCCAATATTTTAACTCTCTAGTGCCTCCTTCTATGTCTTGTAAAGAAAAGGTGGGACTTCCTCTTAGAACATTTCTAATCCCCAGGACAAATTGCACATGTTGTGCTTACTTAACCTTGAGGGAAATAAGTTACTTTAATAAATAGGACAAAAGGACTAAGGAGGTGGAATATCAAAAATCACAGAGGGCTTCTACAACTCCCTGGCTAGCATTCACAGGTTGGGTTTCTGCATCTTTGAGAATCACACAGAACGTTTTCAAAGTGCAGCAGCTACTAACCAGGGGATTCAGGTGTGTGTTTCTGTTGACCAGTGATGGCTGTAGCTACTCACACAGAGGGTGATACCCTTTAAGCTTAGGTTACAGCCCTGGAGCCTCAAAACCAGACATACAACCTTCCCAATAGGGGACCTCTTACCTACAACCTCTCCCCAGCAGGGTAAGGGCCAAAGCACACTTTCAGAACATAGCCTTTCAGTTTTATATAAACATCAGAAATAAGGGGAGCAATGTAATTCAGACTGTATGTATATGACAAATAATTACAACTTCAAAAACCTGCCATAACTTAAAAAACCTGATATGCCTCTTACTAAATACCTTGGACTGTCTACTTTCCAAAAAGGGCTTATTTGGAAATATTGGTACTGTCCTGGCATTTTAGGGCCTCGAGAAATGAGATAGGCTGTCAGTACATCAGGATTACTAAATTGTCTGATATATATACCATTAATTGTGGACTGTATAACTTTCCTACAAACTAAATAATATACACTGATTTGGGTTATTTTCACCAATGAAATTTAGCAAAATACATTTTGGCCTAAAATTATGAAAAACAACTATTTATTTGCAACATTTTATAACAGAACTGAAGAAAAACAATTTTTTTTTTTTTTTAGACTTTTTAAATTGATTTATCAAAATATAAAAAAAACAGGGGTGATAAACTGCTTGCCGGCCAGCCGCCGCAGTTTTATTGCGGCAGAATGGCAGGTCTGGGCGAAGCGACATTACCTTACGTTGCTTTACCTATTGGCCACTAGGGGCGCGCTCGCCGCCAGAGCTGATGCGATTGATGGTGACAGAGCGAGAACCGGGATCCGTGTGTGTAAACACACGGATCCCAGTTTTTTTAGGGGAGAGGAGACTGACCAATGTATACAATATATGAACACCGATCTCTCTCTTCCCCTAGTTAGTCCGATCCCTCTACAGTTAAAACACAGTGAGGGAACACAGTTAACCCATTGATTGCCCCCCCAGTGTTAATCCCTTCCCTGTCAGTGACATTTATACAGTAATCAGTGCATTTTTATATCAATAATTGTCAATGGTCCCAAAAATGTGTGAAAAGTGTCCGATGTGTCCACTGCAATATCGCAGTCGATAAAAATTGCAGATCGCCGTCATTAAAAATGCCATAAATCTATCCCCTATTTTGTAGGCGCTTTAACTTTTGCGCAAACCAATCAATATACGCTTATTGCATTTTTTTTTACCAAAAATATGTAGAAGAATACATATGAGCCTAAACTGAGGGGAAAAAATTGGAGATATTTATTATAGCAAAAAGTACAAAATATTGTGTTTTTTTTCACAATTGTCGTATTTTTTTGTTTATAGCACCACCAAAAGAAATCTCTATTTGTGGGAAAAAAAGGACATCAATTTTGTTTGGGTACAGCCTTGTACGACCGCGCAATTGTCAGTTAAATCGACGCAGTGCTGTATCGCAAAAAATGGCCTGGTCACTGAGCTGCCAAATCTTCCGGGGCTGAAGTGGTTAAATACCACCAAACGAAAGCTTCATTTGTGTGAACAAAATGGTAAAAATTTAGCTTGGGAACAGTGTTGCATGACCGTGCAATTGTCATTCAAAGTGTGACTGCTCTGAAAGCTGAAAATTGGCCTTGGTAGGAAGGGGGTAAAGGGGTTACCAAGAGATATAACTCAAGCCATGGATGATTTTCTTAAAATTGAATGCCCAAGACATAGGGCCAGATTCTCAGAGACTTACGTCTGCGTATCAGTAGATACGCCGTCGTAAGTCCGAATTTGCGCCATCGTAAATTTAAGTGTATTCTGGAAACCAGATACGCTTAAATTAGGCTAAGATACGAGAGGCGTAAGTCTCCTACGCCGTCGTATCTTAGGGTGCATATTTACGCTGGCCGCTAGGTGGCGCTTCCGTTGAGTTTGGCGTAGAATATGCAAATGACTAGATACGCCGATTCACGAACGTACGTGCGCCTGTCGCAATTAGTTACGCCGTTTACGTTATAGATATGCCGGCGTAAAGATAAAGCATCCCATGCAAAGTATGGACGTCGGAACAAGCGTATCTTTTTATGTCATTTGCGTAAGTCGTACGCAAATAGGGCTGTGCGTAAATTACGTTCACGTCACAGGCATTGAGCCGACGTATCTTTGGGAGTAAATACGACGTGATACTGAGCATGCGCACGCATGCGCCGTTCGTTCGGCCATGCATCTACATGGGGTCAAGCCTCATTTAAATACAACACGCCCCCTACAGCCTACTTTGAATTACTCGCGCTTACGCCGGCCTATTTACGCTACGCCGCCGTAACTTAGGAGGCAAGTGCTTTGTGAATACAGCACTTGCCTCTCTAAGTTGCGGCGGCGTAGTGTAAATATGGTACGCTACGCCCGCGCGACGTAGATCGGCCGTACGTGAATCTAGGCCATAGTCCTGAAAAATAAATGTAAAGAACCACAGGTAGTTATTGACTGTGGAATCAGAGTACACACACTAAAGGATTATACATTTCATGGAAGACCAATCTAACTCATCGCTAGATGATGTAGAAAGAAATAAAAAAGATCTATCACTCTACAAAAAATGGCAACCAGGCGTCCAATGTAAAACGCCTGCCATGTATACCATAGAACTCTGCCTGCTCCCCACTGGTGCCTATCCATAGCCATTTTATGTACATTATATTTGTATTGCATAGTTTGATCATTTATGGATATCATTTTGTTTTCAGATTTGATATAGTGGATGAACTTTTTTCTCTCTGTAGAGCCTGGCAAGACATTTTAAATCAGGAAACGCATACATTTTAAGTGGTGTACAAAATAACAAACTGGGTATCTCTGTGTATGGAATTTTAATGACAAATATGTGTCTTTTAAATGATAACTACATGTTTTTATCAGTATATTGTATGTTACACTGATATCCTTCTTTGAGGTGCATCTTAAGTCCAGTGCCCTATTTTCACTCTGGGATGCGGTTTATGTTGTTATATAAGGCTGATTTTGTATCTGTGATCTGAATTGTCTCATTCTTAAACTGATATAGAGAACCCGTGGGGGGAAATGGTTTATTTTTATAGCAATGTTGCATACATTTTTTGCATTTGATTTTTAAAGTTTGAGCTTGCTGTAGAGAGGATACAAAATTGGCTATGCAATCACTCAAGTTTTCCCTAATCATAGGAAAATCATAGGAAAATTCATGTTTCATTGTAAAACATGTTAAAGGTTGTTTTTGTTTTAGAAAATGTATTTTATAGCAACTAAAATTTGAAGGGATGAGTCTTCAGGGGCCCTCATTTGCAAATTGCAACATTGGAAAGTATGCAGTGTGTACAGCAATGGTCTTCTACAGAATGGCAAGTATTGGGTATTTTGTGGTTTTAGAGCATATCTCTTCAAACAACAGAAGCCACTGCACAGTGGTGGGCTTAGCATTTGCATCTGGTGCCATATGTTCATGGAACCATATGCAATAATATAGGCAGAATATTTTGTTTCATTTGGCTGCGGTTGTCAAACTCAATGTACAGATTTCCAAGTTGCCAAATCTAAAAGTTATGCTGTGCATATGCTGGAATATTCAAAAAATACCTACAATTGATTCATGTTGACCTGGGATAGAAAAAAAACCCCAAAAAAAACAACATTTTATGAAAGATGAAGTCTCGTACACACGGCCGAGGAACTTGACGGGCGAAACACATCGTTTTGCTCGTCGAGTTCCTTGTTAGGCTGTCGAGAAACTCGACAAGCCAATTTTCTCCATTCCCGTCAAGGAAATAGAGAACTTGCTCTCTTTTTGGCTCGTCGAGTTTCTCGACAGTTTCCTCTATGAAAATGTACACACGGCCGGTTTCCTCGGCAAAAAAATATCTCCCAGCAAGTTTCTTGCTGGTTTTTGCAGAGAAACTCGGTCGTGTGTACGAGGCCTTACACGTATTGTGAAGCAAGGGAATATAATCCTTTTGCTTAATGTTTTTTTTTTAGCATTAAATAGATTATAATTCCATTTTGATTTAATCAGTGAATGTACAATTTTGGCCATTTTGCTGCTTGATAACAGTTTTACATTAATTCAATGTGGCCTTTTGAAGATAGTTTTGTTTTGGAAGAATGATAAAATCCAATTTAATTAACTTGATAAGGAACAATGCTACTTCTAAGCTATTGGTATGCGACATACTGTTATAACCCATCTGTTCATCGTTTGTATGGAAACAATGTAATACCTTTATGACCTCCCCCATAGACATCTACAGGGGATTAGGTTTTACTTATTTTAGTTTGGAGATACTTGCTGACTTTTTACATCTCTATCATTGTTGAAGGAGCCACTAATACGTAATACCACTCACAAAAGGTACCCATTGATATGCCGTTTCATTGATGAACCCCATGTGTTTGGGTGACATTAGGCATCCTCCAACAACATCCCCAGCTGACCAATCTCAGAGGAATAGAAAACATTGTTCCATGTTATTGTTTGTTTAGTTTAAAGTTAACTATGAACATTAGATAATTTTACCAGTTCCAGATTATTTACAATTGTTTTAGCATCTAGAACTAAAACCAAGAAGTGAAATATCCTAAATATAAAAATAGACAGCAAAACAAAAAAGAAGAAGAAGGTTCTTACTTCTCCCAAAGCTAATATATAACTGAAGTGGGACTTTTGCTATCAAAAATCTTTATCTTGACAAAATGTTACATCTGACCTCTAAGTTATTGCTATAGATATGTTCACACACTAGTATAAAGGGAAGGTGGTGGTAAAACAAAGAACTCGGGTTTAAGTAGCCATTTATTTTGCACATTCCTTCTTCATGGTCTGTATGACTGGGAGTGTGCTAACCTTTAGGGGGTTTACTAAAACTGGTACATACAAAATCTGGTACAGCTCTGCAAATTAACCCCTTCCCGACCGCCGCATGTACATATACGTCGGCAGAATGGCACGTACAGGCACATTGGCGTACCTGTACGTCCCTGCCTAGACGTGGGTCGGGGGTCCGATCGGGACCCCCCCCCGCGACTTGCGGCGGTCGGGTCCCCTCGGGGAGCGATCCGAGACGACGGCGCGGCTATTTGTTTTTAGCCGCTCCGTTGCGATCGCTCCCCGGAGCTGAAGAACGGGGAGAGCCGTGTGTAAACACGGCTTCCCCGTGCTTCACTATGGCGCTGCATCGATCGAGTGATCCCTTATGTAGGGAGACTCGATCGATGACGTCATTCCTACAGCCACACCCCCCTACAGTTGTAAACACACACACAGTGTACACCAAATCCTACAGCGCCACCTGTGGTTAACTCCCAAACTGCAACTGTCATTTTCACAATAAAGAATGCAATTTAAATGCATTTTTTGCTGTGAAAATGACAATGGTCCCAAAAATGTGTCAAAATTGTCCGAAGTGTCCGCCATAATGTCGTAGTCACGAAAAAAATCGCTGATCGCCGCCATTAGTAGTAAAAAAAATGTTTTTTATAAAAATGCATTAAAACTATCCCCTATTTTGTAAACGCTATAAATTTTGCGCAAACCAATCGATAAACGCTTATTGCGATTTTTTTTACCAAAAATAGGTACAAGAATACGTATCGCCCTAAACTGAGGAAAAAAAATTTTTTTATATATGTTTTTGGGGGATATTTATTATAGCAAAAAGAAAAAAATATTGCATTTTTTTCAAAATTGTCGCTCTATTTTTGTTTATAGCGCAAAAAATAAAAACCCCCGAGGTGATCAAATACCACCAAAAGAAATCTCTATTTGTGGGGAAAAAAGGACGCCAATTTTGTTTGGGAGCCACGTCGCACGACCGCGCAATTGTCTGTTAAAGCGACGCAGTCCCAAACTGTAAAAACACCTTGGGTCTTTAGGCAGCAATATGGTCCGGGGCTTAAGTGGTTAACAAATAATCTTCCAGGCTTCAGCCCCCATTCACACTGGCTCAATTTGACAGGTCAAATCGCATGTAAAATCGAAGCCTATTGCCGGCAATAGGAGCGTCCCAAACTCTGACTCCCAATTGGTGCGACGCCGCAGATTAGCTCCTGCTGTGTCTAATCACAGCGGAAGCAGGTAGCAGGCAGCCTGCATGGACTCCCCAGACCCAGAAGTGTCGGGTTACATACCTAGTACGCAGCAGTGCCACCTTGCTGCAGTATAACTACATTATACTTGCTACAAGTGGTTAAATTGTATTTAAACCCAAAACAAAACCATTTATATATTGCAGCTTGCTAATCCTTGGTGTAGTGGCTTTTTTTTGGTGGTTTTCGTATTCCAAGTTTCTTTTTTTCTTTATTATTGCTTAGTAATCCTGCAAATAACTCACTTTGAGGTTGATTTACTAAAGGCAAATCCTCTTTGCACTACAAGTGCACTTGGAAGCGCAGTTACTGTAGATCTGAGGGGAAGATCTGAAATCAGGGGAAGCTCTGCTGATTTTATCACCCAATCATGTACAAGTGAAAATGCTGTTTTTTATTTTCCTTGCATGTGCCCCTCGGATCTACAGCGACTGTAGACATCAGTGGATGGGATTTGCCAATGTTTCTTAAGTAGTCAAAGGATTTTATACTGTCCAAGGCCAAGAGCTCTATACATATTTGGATCCTCAGGTCCTCCACCAATGGAACACCGCTGGGTTATCACAGGTTGGTGGGAACTGAGGAGTGTCCAAGATGCCTGACAAGGGAAAATGGGGACAGATCAAGTAAGCAGAGAACTTCACGAAATTCCACAGGTGCACTGAATGAGTGGGTCGGAAAGGGTGAACAATCCACAATTTCAATGTGGACCCAAATGGGCATCTTGGTGGTGAGAGACCAGAGCAGCGATCTTTCCAGATACAAGACAGACAAAGACAGCTGCAGCCTATGAAATAGCTATGTGGCGCAGAGCATCTTACGCTGCTCAATGCTTAAAATATGATTCAATGCAGGGACTGGTAAGAGTAAGACCCGAAAGAAATAATGTAGTTTAGGTAAATACGTCATGTGGAGGGCATGAATTCTTCCAAACCAAGATATCCAGAAGGAAGACCAAGAAACAGGCCGAAGAGGTCTCGTAACAAGGGAGGATAATTTGCTTGGTAAAAGGAGTTATATGACAAAATTAGGAGAATGCCTAAATATGGCAAAAAGGATGTTGTACATGGTGTACCTTGTCCTGAGGGACTGTGGAGGATTGCCTTGGCATCAGCCCTGGATAGATTTGGGATTTGTTGAGTGCCGCAACATTGGAGGTCTACTCTCTAAGGTTTGGAAAGAGTGGTGTTCTCTACTGGATGGAGTGGGTGAGGTGAGTTTGGACTTTGGCCTGTCTTTTTTGGTCCTTTATTTTGTTTGTCACAATTTTGTACAGAGTAACCTGCTGTTGGAGGGGTCTCACCTTCTTATTCAAGTTGGTGGGTGTTTTGGATTTTACGAAGATATTTGTGGTTTGACAGATGTTGAAAGGTTACCACAACCATCTGCGACATTGTAATTCACATCGTCCAGTGTTTTTTTTCTGTATTGCAACCATGATGCCTTCTGATACATGTGCATCCTTGCAGATATTTTCTAGACATGATCACAAGGGGCCTAGTGGAGACTGCAGTGAGAAATACCTCCATCCAGACCATGTTGATCCTCCGGATGTTCCCCTGTTGTGGCTTTTGTTTGCTCCATCTCCTCAGCTCCCGAGCTGGATGCACTACACGGCCGCCATCCTGATATCCAGCGTTTGGCAATTCATTTCAGCCCATTGGTAAGTATGAGGTCCCTCTTCAGACCTCTCTTGCCAATCATTCCGCCTGCCCCCATCTAATAACATACATCTATTGATTTTATCACCTACATTGCAGATACAACATTCATGCATCCGCCCCTGAAGAAGCGAGCAGGGTCTCACGAAACTAGTAGGGCTTTATTGATGCTTGTTTTATGCCTGCACATGCTGGATATTATTGATGTCTGCATTATGTCTACATATTCCTGTTTATATGTATGTACATTTTATTTGTTTATTGTATATGTGCATCCACTGGCCCTGCAACTTTCAAGTTTTATTGTTGCTCATTGATGTATAACAATAACAATTGTAATAAGTCTGTATATATTTACTTTTATTTGTGCTGTGTACATTGGCTATTATGCCGGGTAACTCACAATCATTGTTGTTGCCGCTTCGTTAAAAAACACTTTGGAATTAATAAATTGATTTTGTCTCATTGTTGTGAACATTGGCTAAACCTCTCTCACCTCATTCAAAGTCTCAGGGCTACCCCCTTTTGTCTTTTAGTGTTTTTTTCTGTATTGAGCTCTATTCTAGAACAATTATAGGCCTTCTGACCTTTACCATATGAGAGGAATTTGTTCAGCGTGGCCTTTTTTGGTGCACTGCAGATCAGCGAATTGCTGAGTTATTTCAAATGGGTTGAGGGAAGTTTGTGGGTAAGTGATACAGTATGCATTGATGCTTCTGGATTAGACATACCAAGATGTACCAGGGTGGTAAGGGGTGAAAATGGTTTTCAGGGTAATTGTTCCCAGGTTTTCCCAGTAATTGTGGTGGAGAGGTTATTACAGGTGCTTCTGAAGATAGATTGTGTCTTGTCCTTACACCCGTATGGATCCATGCTGTCCAAGTTTCAGTTTGTTGCTGTATTTGGGTTGAATGCAAACGATTTTTGTTTGCACTCGGTTCGCCATTGAATTTATGCACTGGGGATTTAATGCTGGAGTTGTTAAGCGCATTGGCAAATGGGATTCTGACAGCTACAGTGTGTCCGACCGCACATGCTTCAGGTTATGGCTGCTGGCAGGACTTTTCTATCCTTTTGTTTTATTTTGGTCGTTAATGTGCATTTTTGACACTGGTGTACAGTGCTGTTCTTATTTGTTATAGCTTTTCCATGGCATGTTATATATAGATACAGCGCTGTTAAATGCAATAACTATACAAACCCACCCCTAATCTCAATACATTTTAATTAACGTATACATACAAGTAAATAGAGTAGACATGTGCACAGAATTTTTTTTTTTTTTTTTTGTTCTGTTTCGTATCGTTCCGTAGGTTCGTTCCCGTTCGTTTTTTGTAAGACGCCCGTTTTCCTGTTCGTTCCCGTTCGTTTTTCGTACGACGTGATTTTTTCGTATTCCGATCGTTTCGTATTTTGGTTACCGTTTTATTTTCGTACATGCGGGATGGTTCGTTATTCTGTTTAATTCATGTTCGTTACTTGTTAGACAATAATTTTCGTGAATTTTCATCATTTTGTACTTTCGTAAATATATTGCGGGATTCGCGGCACTTTCAACACGCGGCTCATCCATATTAACTATTGTTAAGCCCCATACACTTGGTCAGACTTTTTTAACAACAAACATAAAAACGATCGTTTTACCGAACGTTCGTTCGTTTTTAAACTCCATCAGAAAACCATTTTTGGGTTCCAGGTTCAAAAGTCTGGCCAACTGATCTCTCCCTTCAGACGAAAATCCACAGAAAAGTTTATTTGGCTTTACTGTACTACTGTACTCAGCACAAACGAGAATCTGCTTCACTAACTAACTACACTCACTGCCCATTCAAAAAAACGAAAATTACATCTTATAACAAAAGATTTGCATTCTGTATTTTGAAACCTAATTACGAACAGAAAGAAGGAATTCAGAATACAGAATACAAATCTTTTGTTATAAGATGTCATATGAACATACAAACAGAAAAAGGATTCAAACAAAATACAGAATGAAAATCTTTTGTTAGATGTCATATGAACATACGACTGAAAATCAAAATACGAACAGAACAAAGATTCAAACAAAATAAAGAATGCAAGTCTTTTGTTATAGATGTCATATTCGTTCTTTTGCCGTTTTCGTTTTGTCGTATTTTCGTCGGATCGTTCGTTTGTATTTGCGGTTGTTCGTTATGCGACTCATTCGTAATCCTGTCGTTTTCGTATTTTGGTGCTTACATTTTTTCGTATGTACACATTATTCTGCGGGTACGAAATGAACAATTTCGTACGAAAATAACATTCGTACGAACGGGAATGCACATATCTAAAATAAAGTATCCTGTGCTTCACAACCATGCTATAATCAAAAGTGCTCCATGCTGGAGTCCATCCAGTACTTTAGTGATTGACTTCGCAGAACTTCCTGGTGTACGCCACTCATATATAAAACAAGTGCTGTATGCTGCACGTAATCCCTCCAATCAAACAATAAAATGCATCAAACAGACACCTTGCAGATGTTAAATACAGTGCTCCACAAAATACTCAGTGGGGGGGATTTACTAAAACTGGAGCATGCAAATTCTGGGGCAGCTCTGCATAGAAACCAATCAGCTTTCAGTTGTTATTGTCAAAGCCTAATTGAACAATCTGAAGTTAGAAATTGATTCGCTACTATGCACAGCTGCTCTAGTTTTAGTAAATCACCCACCCATTGCTTTTTTCCACCTTTTGTACACCTTTCGTTGTGCACTCCTCACCTCTGAGAACTCACCAGATCCAAAACAAAGATTGCCACTATAGTGTGAAGTCTTTTTATTTCTAAGACTGCATAAGAACAAATGCACTTACATATCACTGGTAATGTGACACATGAATAGGTGATTGCATAACCAGTGATATGTGAGTGCATTGATTTGTTTGCTGTTTGATGCTTTGCCAAGCCCTGGCTGCTGCAGGTATTGGATACCATCAGGTATATGTATCTTGGAAGCAGTCTCAATCTCTTTTAACATGACATGCATTTTAAAAATGACACCCACATTGACCAAGCATTGAAATTTAGTTTATGAAGAGGCGTACACAGATACATATCCCCAAATCCCTAATAGTGCCCTTCATATATACGTACTATACTGTATGTGTTGGACATGGTTCTTTTTTCCAACCAGTTGATACAGTACATATTGAATGTCATTTAGAATGTAGGAAAGTATATTTTCTATGGAATTTTTCTGATATACCATAGTTTTATTGCGTAAAGATTGCGTAACTAACTAGCAAACTTGAGAGGAATCTTATGGATATAGTATTTTACTGATTATGTATACCTTATTAAATTATTTCAGACACTATTCTCCTGATGACGTGGTAGAATTCCACTAAACATGTTGAGTAATACATGATTTGTGAGGACCCGCTATACCTCGATTCTTCCTAGTGAGATTTACCTAGTATTAGTGACACACATGTATTTTTATGTTCTGATATATTTTTGCTGATTTTGTGGAAACTGTTATGATGTATCAGGATTTCCTATTTTCATTATGTTTTGTATAAATACAAATTGGAACTTTTAGAAACTCGTCTGTATATACTGTCTAAATTGGTACTGAGATAGTCGCCTTAGAGTTGACCAACAGGAAATCAGTCCCCTTTCTCAATTTCACTTATGGATAGTAGGGTAATTTAGTTGTAGTTGAATTTACCCACTGCATGGGCGAGGTGAAAGTGTCTATTTAAATATATTTTTATAATGGGACAGTATAGTATTCATTGATTGTGTACAGAACTTGAACCACATTTTACTGCGCTAATTACAGTTAACTGAAATGTGATTGCTATAGGTTAACTGCTTGCCGACCAGCCGCCGTCATTATACTGCGGCAAGGTGGCGCCATCCCACGAATCATCGTAGCTATACGTCGGCTTGAGAAATAGCTATTGTGGGCGAGGCACGCACGCTCCCATTGGATAGTGGGGGAGCCAATCAGCTGGTCCAGCGGACTCGATGTCTACCGGCCACTCGCGATCATTCCCCACAGTGACAGAATGTGTAAACAATGCAGATCTCTGTTCTGACAGGGGAGATCACACAGATCTTGTCTTTCTGCTAAGCAAGAAGATGGATCTGTGTGTTTCCCCAGTCACACAGTCCACCATACAGTTAGAAAACACCTACAGGGAACACATTTAACCCCTTGAGCGCCCCTGGTGTTATCCCCTTCCCTGCCAGTGTCATTAGTACAATGTCAGTCCATATTTTTAGCACTGATTACTGTAATAATGTTACTGGTTCCCAAAAATGTGTCAAAAATTTCAGTTGGGTGTCTGATCTCTCTGCTGCAATGTGGCAGTCCCGCTAAAAATCACTGATCTTCGCCATTACAATTATAAAATAAAATAAATAAATAATAAAAATGGCATAAATCTATCCCCTATTTTGTAGATGCGATAACTTTGGCAAAAACCAATCAATATGCGCTTATTGCCATTTATTTTACTAAAAATATGTAGCAGAATACATATCGGCCTAAACTGATGAATAAATTCTTTTTTTTTTGGAAATGTTTTATAGCAGAAAGTAAAAAACGTTTTTTTTTTCTAATTATCACTTTTTTTGTTTATAGCGCAAAAACAAAAACACGCAGAGGTGATCAAATACCACCAAAAGAATGCTCTATTTGCGGTAAAGAAAAATTGGGTACAGTGTTGCATGACCACGTAAATCTAGATTTTCCTAGCTTGTGACGGAAAATATAAGTTATATGAAGACAGGAGGCGAGTATCTTATGCATTAACTTTCTTTATTTAATGCCCATAGCAGACACTTTAAAACTTTTCTATAAACTTTTAATGTAAAAAAAAATTTTCAGTCAGTAAGACTACGACTCCCAGCAGTCCTTGTAATCCGTAGCCACGCCCAGGTCGGTGACCTCTATATAACAGACTGCCCGACTAAGATCCTCCTCTTTCTTGCTGCGAAGATCTTGCCCGTCGGATGTCGTCGTCTTGAACTGTATCCGTCCGGCCGGGGTCCGAGGAATCCATAACTTGGATCAGAGTCGTTCGTCGAGTCCCAACGGGGGTCTCGGAGAAATTTTAACCCAACGAGGGTTCAATAGGCGTTCCGTCCCAACAGGGGTAATAAGACAGTAGAACTTTCAAGTATCCCAATCCGGAGTATTACCCAGGTACGATATTCAGTAACCTGTGAAGAAATCAGAGATATACATAATAGGGTGGGACGGGAGGGAAGATACTCGCCTCCTGTCTTCATATAACTTATATTTTCCGTCACAAGCTAGGAAAATCTAGATTTATATATCAGACAGGAGGCTCATATCTTATGCAAGTTTAAAGCTTAACATCTAATCCTGCAGACATAATATGCATATCCTGACAGAATACATTGCACATACAATATTAGGGTAAAACTGCCATGGATACATGCTCTTGCGGTCTAAAGTAAAAATGACGGAAGGTAGTCTCTGAAGACCAATCTGCCGCCACTAGAAGATCGGAGAGGGAGCCCCCTGACGTGACTACTTTGGTGGCCATGGCCCCTCTGGCGGAGTGGGCTCCGAAGAGGGACACATCAATACCAGCCATGTCCATGGCCATACGTACCCAGCGTGCCAGCGTGGCCGACGATACTGGAAAGTGTGGCTTGACATAAGACACCAGGAGTTGTGACAAACCCGGGGAACGCAAGCTAGCGGTCTGTAGTTCATATGCCTGTAGGCAGCGAACCACGCAGAGGAGTGGATGAGCAGGAAAAAACGGGTAGAAGACCGATTGAATACCGGTCTTAGTCCTGCGCACTACAGAAAACTTGACTCCTTGCGGTGAAAATTGTCGTCTAGAGATATCCAAGGCCTTAACATCGGATACCCTTTTAATGGACACTAGGCAGAGGAGGACTGTCAGTTTAATGGAAAGGAGTCTTAAAGGAAGATCCGAATTATCCTCCCACCTGGCGAACATATCCAGCACCTTGGAAACATCCCAGGTTGCTTGGTATCTAGGCCGTGGGGGATGTTGGAATCTTATGCCTCTCATGAGTCGACAGACTAACGGGTGTTTGCCGATCGGTAGGGAATCCACAGGGCAGTGGTATGCCGAAATAGCTGACCGGTAAACATTTATGGAGCTGAACGATTTGCCAGATTCAAAGGAATCTGCCAAATAATTCACCACTAAAGATACAGGGGCTCGTACAGGATCGACCTGCCGTCGATCACACCAACGCACCCAGAGCCCCCACGCTGATCGATATGCCGATCGAGTCCCGGGGGCCCAGGCCAGGGCGAGGAGGTCCTGAGCTGACTGTGAAAGGACGTTGTCAGCGTCCGCGATCCCGAAACCAGCCACGCCAAGAGTGGTAGGTTGTCTTCTAAAATTAGGGGGTGTAGTTCCCCGTTCGGATTGGTGAGAAGGTGGGGAAAGTGAGGCAGGAGCCTGGGACGATCCGCGGTCATCCCCAACAGGAGGGGAAACCACGGTTGGGTCGGCCACCACGGTGTGATCAACACCACAGTTGCCTCCAGGGTGGCAATCCGAATGAGGAGTCTGGGGATCAACTGGAAGGGAGGGAATGCGTAATGGGTGCCCTCCGGCCAAGGTTGGTGCAGCGCGTCGACCGCATAGGCCTCTGGGTCCGGCCTCCAGCTGAAGAAGCGGGGCAGCTGATGATTGAGGCGTGAGGCGAACAGGTCTATGTATAGTGGACCCCAGATCTGTTGTAGATGGAGAAATACTGAACGATCCAACTGCCAGTCGCTGGAATCTCGCAAGTACCGAGAATTCCAGTCGGCCACTGAGTTGGACACGCCCGGAATGTATTCCGCGACAGGGGTTATATTGTGGGCTAAGCAATAGTGCCAGAAGTCTTTCGCGATGGTCGCTAAGACCTTGGATTTGGTACCCCCCAGGCGGTTGACGTACTGGACCGCCGCCACGTTGTCCATGCGGAATAGAATACAACACGTAGAGGTACGAGGCATAAAACTCCTGAGAGCGAATAGAGCTGCCAGGAGTTCTAGGGCGTTGATATGGAGCTTGGTTTCCTCTACTGACCAAGTCCCTCCGGTGGATGCCCTGCCGCATCTGGCGCCCCAGCCCCTGCGGCTGGCGTCCGATTCTATGACCACATCCGGGTAGGGATTGAAGATGGTCCTGCCGTTCCATTCTACGGCATGGCGAAGCCACCATTTCAACTCCTCGATCGTGTCCCGACATAGGGGAACCTCGTCGGTGTACCTGAGACCTTGTCTCAGGTGCATGATTTTGAGCCTCTGGAGGGCTCTGTAGTGTAATGGGGCCGGGAAAATAGCTTGGATGGAAGCTGCTAAGAGGCCCACAAGACGCGCTAGCGTGCGGAGGGATAGGCAACCCTTCCGCAGTGTAGTCCGGATCTCCTTGCGGATCAGAGCGAGTTTGGGGCTGGGGAGGCTGAGGGTAGATTGGATGGTGTCCACCGTAAAACCCAAAAATTCCATCTGCTGAGCAGGAATCAATATTGATTTGTCCTGGTTGACAATGAAACCCAGTTGTTGTAACAATGACACAGTCCATGACATGTGAAGATGGGCCTGGGTCTCTGAGAAGGCTAGAATGAGGATGTCGTCTAAGTAGATGAGCAGACGAACCCCCCTGCTCCTCAGTGCCGCCACCACCGGTTTCAGCAGTTTGGTGAAACACCATGGGGCGGACGATAGTCCGAATGGAAGGCAAGTGAATTGCCACATCTTGCCCCTCCATAGGAACCGTAGGAGGTGTTGTGATTCTGGGTGTATGGGGACCGTAAGGTAGGCATCTTTCAAATCTACTTTCACGAGCCAGTCCCCTGGGTGTAGGAGGTCTCGGAGGAAGTGTATACCTTCCATTTTGAAATGTCGGTATACGACATATTGGTTCAACTCCCTGAGGTTGATCACTGGGCGATAACCGCCGTCTTTCTTGTGCACTAAAAATATATTGCTGATGAACCCTGGGGAGCAATGGTCTACTTATATGATAGCCTGTTTGGCCAGTAAATCTCGCAGTTCGTTGTCTATTAGAGCAACGTTCTGGTTTGCGAAGCGGATGGGTGGCGGTATAACATTGAGTGGAGGAGATGTTATGATGTCCACAGTGAACCCCGCTACAGTGTGTAATATCCACGCGTCTGCCGTAATCGCAGACCAGGCGTGGATAAAATACCTGAGACGTCCCCCCACAGGAATGTGACTGAGTGGTGTGTGCACCATACTCACCGGTGGGAGGTCGGGATCGTGGGTAACCTCGTCCCCCTCGTCCTCGCCATGGTCTGCCTCGTGGTGGAAAGAAGGGGGCAGGTTGTGCCACTGGAGCGGCGTAGGATTGAGCCTGCGGGTACTGGTATTGTACTGGGGCTCTATTTTGTGGCCTGTAGGAAGGGGCACGGCCGGCAGATCGGCCTCTGTTTCTGCCGGCCCTGTTAAAAACCTTGGGGGTCCCAGCTTTCCTCAAGGAATTTTGAGCCTTGTCCAGGCTCGTAAAAAGGCCCACAAATTTATTGACGTCTTTCAATAAAGAGTCTCCAAATAACATGCCGTCCGCAGACGGTCCGGGTTCTGACTCCGCCAGGTGGGCTAACTGGGGGTCCAGACGCATCAGTATAGATCGGCGTCTTTCAATCGAGCATGCCGTATTGGCAGTGCCAGCCAGGCATATTGCTCTTTGCGCCCAGCCTCTCAGCTGTTGTAGGTCGACCGGTTGCCCGGATGCTGCCGCCTGTTCCGAAAGATTGAGGATCTTGGTCAGGGGCCCCATCATGTCTAGAACACGATCTTGAATGGATCGGAATGATCGTTCTACCCATTTTCTCTGGAATTTGCCAGATTTCATTAGATATTTGGTTAAAATGGGGTCTATCTCAGGGGTAGCCACCACTTTATTGGGTATAAGGGGTCTAGGGCATTCAGCCCTAAGTTTGTTGCGACTAACCCTGTCAAGGGATTTTCTAGCCCATAATTCTATGTATTGGTTCACCTCTGGTAGAGGGGTCCATTCTCCAGAACGCGGGTGACTAATAGCGTTTGGATCAAAGAACGGTTC
Organism: Rana temporaria; assembly: GCF_905171775.1. Taxonomy (NCBI): domain Eukaryota; kingdom Metazoa; phylum Chordata; class Amphibia; order Anura; family Ranidae; genus Rana; species Rana temporaria. Next base: position 329,993,169 of record NC_053493.1, read on the forward strand.
TCCTAGGGAGTCTAGGAGAATATCTCCCTGCGTGGCAGGGTTGGCAGCTGTAGTGAGCGCCGTCTCCCCAGCATCGTCCTCATATGAATCCGGCTCTGACTCATCCGATCCCTCAAAGGGGTCATCAGAATCCTCTTGTGGAGAGTCAATGTATGAGTCCGGTTTGGCCCTTCTTGCGGCCTTAGTCCCTTTAAATTGTAACTCCCTGGGGTCCAGGGGTCTATTTGAGTGCGTCTGATGCTGGGGTTGGTAAGCCGTGTTAGGGTTTACCTGAGGCATATTATTTCCTTCCCCTGCCGGGGAGTCAATCACCGCCAGGGTGTGCTTCCTCTTCTGAGAGGCTTTGCCTTTTTTGGGCGGTGGTTCGTCGCCTTGCGGCGTCGGTAACTGTGGGGCCATGGGTATATATACCCTGGAAGAGGCAGCAGAGGACAGGGCAGCCAGGATGGATTTATTAATTAGCTCCTGAATCTGGGCAGCATTCAGGGCTGGGGCTGTGTCCCTATTGGTGTTATCCTCCATAGGATCCGTAGGGGCAGGGAGGTCAGACATGCTGCCGCTCTGTATAGCTATATATTTAGTAAGGATAGCTCTTAAAATTAGGCTATAGACACAAACAGTAAGGCAATATGGGTAGTGTTGCTTAAAGGCAGGTAGGGGTTAATCCACGCTGCCAGGAGTAAGGCAAAGAGAAAATAATTCTTGCTAAGGCAGGCAGGGGTTAAATTACAATACCAGGCTCTCTCCTCACTGCCGTCAGTGCAGGGACTGACTTTGCAGCGTGAGGAGAAAGCCTACACCTTCTGCCTGAGCAGAGAGAGAGTCACATGTCCTGTGACTCTCCTCTGATTGGTCGCCCCTCCCTCCTCCAGCTCTGAGAGAGCATACAAGCTTGTCTGAGGAGAGAAGGAGGGGGAGACGAATCTCTCCCCCCCGCGGTGCGCGGGAAAGACGGGGAGGGAAGGAGAATATGTGCCTCTGTGAGGTAAACAGACGCACCAGCACCTCTGAGGGAAAAAGAGGGAAAAAATACTTTAAAAAGAGCGGCGCTCGGCGGTACAGGTACTGTACAGCAGCCCAGGGGAAAAACTGGGCAATGGTACAGGTCAGTGAAATAAAAAAGGGGAAAAACGTTTGGTACAAAATGAAATAGGTAACCTATATACCTAATATGATTACATATATACCTGTTATGAGTAATACAGCACCATTATAAACATATATAAATAAATCACTAACAGCTAAGAAGTGACTACCTATTAACACTAATCAGACGATTAAGTACAATCTAAATATATATATATATATATATACTGAAGTAAATACACTTATAATAATAAAATATATAAGAAAATTTGCCGTGAGTACTTATCTTTTGCTATGAGCAGAAAGAAAGAGGAGGATCTTAGTCGGGCAGTCTGTTATATAGAGGTCACCGACCTGGGCGTGGCTACGGATTACAAGGACTGCTGGGAGTCGTAGTCTTACTGACTGAAAATTTTTTTTTACATTAAAAGTTTATAGAAAAGTTTTAAAGTGTCTGCTATGGCCATTAAATAAAGAAAGTTAATGCATAAGATATGAGCCTCCTGTCTGATATATAACTGTCAGTTATAATGACGCAGTGCCGTATCACAAAAAATGGCCTGATCAGGAAGTGGGCAAATCCTTGCGGGGCTGAAGTGGTTAAAGAATTTTGCATCTTGTCATTGTACTGTCTTATTGGGTAAGCCAGTATGTGTCACAAAAAGTGACAAAAGTTTTAACAGTTTAGCTTCATTCATTATTGTTTTATTTCTTGTATTCTTTTTTTACTCATTTCTACATTATCTTTATTTTTTAACTTATTTTAATAACAATCTCCCATTTGAAGTCTTTGTTTAGTGTAAATGGCGCTTAGTAAATGCCTAGCATAATGATCAGAGCATCTAATGTAGCATTAAAAATAATTAATGCCAACTGAAGTAGCAAAATACTGAAATAATGATGTCTGAAGCCTGGAGGATGAAATAAAGAGCTGGTGTCTTTTAGAGGTTTTCCATGCTTTATTCTTCCTTTTGTAAGTCATTTTTCGAACTGTCATGTAAGGCTAATGACAACCCCTTATTGCTCTTGTCAGATATGCAATAATGTGGAACAACAAGGGAGCTGAGCTGTGTCTGACTGTCAGAACCCCATATTTTGCTTAGCAGATGGTCACTGTTTAGGGAGAGACTTTTAGATCTTTTTGTTAACTCTGGTGATAAGGTAATAGCTTCTTTAATCAGAGTTGGAAAAGAGTCTTAATCTTTCCAAAGCAAATGCGTTATATTCCCTTATTTCTAAACATGAACTAAAACTACATACCTTAGTCAAAATGAACCTTTCTTTACCATATTTATAGAACTACAGCACACAGTATGTGTTTGCATGTTAAACAACAAACATTTATTTTTATTGGATAGAAAAACGGTATATATTTTTTATTCATTTATTTTTGTTTTGCTAACCATTGCTTGTTTACCTAAAATAGTTGCTCATGCAGGTACCCCATGCCCCCTGCCAACTACTTCATCTACCATAGCCAGAGGACAAAGCCCCATATAATCTACAAGTCTGTCTAGCTAGAGTTTAAACAGGGCTATGGACATTCCTCCCCCTTCCATCTGACAGCACTACAGTCTGGCAGTTGACATTGAAGGCATCCAGTTCTAAATCGTGAAAGGCAGAGCTGAGAGAACCATATGCTCTGCCATCTCTGAAAGTGCAAGGCATTATACTTGGCTGGCTCTAATGGATAAATATTGTGATGGTGTACGGTGGGGAACACTAGTATGGACAGTGGAGGAGCTGGGCTAATAGTTGACATTTTACCCTACCCTAAATGGGGAAAGTGTCAGTTTGCCTAAAGATGAATGTGGTTGCAAACAATATTTTTTTAACTTAATGAATATATTTGAGGATTTAATATTATTCATGAAAAGTAATTGTTAGGAATGATCATTGAAAATAGTTATTTGAAATGTTTTAGATTAGAACTCCAAAAGTTACCATTTCCAAGATATTCTGATCACTTGTTTACATATTATCTCATTTGGAATTCTGGGATGAAGCCCTGAGTCCATTGCTTTATGATGGCTCAAAACCTCATATACTATGAGAATGGTCCATTTGTGGTCTTGACAAGAATCAAATCAAAGTGGAAGTCTGTAGTTTAGTGTATATGCAAATACATCTGATACAAGCTGTCATATTTAAATTGCATTGAGGTGGAAGTACATTATATATCAGTAGGAAATAATGAGTAAATTACAGCCTGCAGGCACCTGTGTTTCCACAACGCAGAGTGAATATTGGACAGGACAGATCAGATAACAGATTGGGTTTTAAAGCAGAGCTGCCGCAGACCCTTTTGGAATCAGGGTATGGTTTATACTTATTTAAAGTGGAACACCAACTATACAGACCCACCCATCCCCTGAAGCCACCCCAGATCACCACACTCAATACAGAAATACAGTATATAACTCAAAAATACAGCGTAGCGCAACTCAAATGAAATAAATATTAACTACCAATGTAGTACCCCCAAACAATATCATAAGAGTGTACAAAATGATGTATGTAACTAAAAAATCTATCAATAATAACGTGCATAGCTGTCCATATAATTGATGATTATGTATAAAATCAACCAATAATAAAGTACAAAAGTGTCTATATTAGATGATCATATCAAACTTCTTGTGAATCAACATCATAAAAATGTCCAAATATAGTAGATATTCCACCACAGAGCATGCCAGTGGCGTGCCCAACACTGTGCACACTAGCTGCTCACCTTACAGTTATGAGCCCTGCGTCACCAGTAAGGTCATAACAAGCTGTTGTAGCCTTTAAGAGAAATAAGGATGAGGGTATAGCTCTCCAACTCTTCCGTGTCTCCTAAAACAACACGCTGGCCTCAGAACTCACAGATGTGCATGTAGAAATGGGACCAGAACACACCAAACCTAGTGTTCTCTGTTTAAAAACATTAGATGCGCAAAATAAAAGTAATGCACTTACACCTTAAAAGCCAGCTGAAAACACATGTATCGGCTTACAATCACTATTCGAGAATGCTGCAAGATGACGTCACGCTCCAGCCCCCTATACATGTTACGTCCAGGGGTGTGGACTTCCACAGTAGGGAAGTGTATTTTGTACACTCTTAAGATGTTGATTGGTGGTACTACATTGGTAATTAATTTTTTTATCTCATTTAAGTTGTGATACACTGTATTTTTGAGTTATGCACAGATACAAGCCACCAACCACCCCTCATAATGCTCTAGAATTTTTCATAATTTCATAACAGAACAGTTTGCTAGCAAATTTTCCATAAAGTTAAGGATACAAATGAGCCTTTTAAAATTGTTGGTAACATTTTTTTTGTCTTAGGTACAGTTTAGGCATGGCTACAGCAACAGAGCCATGTTTAATGGCCAGGGCCCATGATATACTTTTTTCACCATTTCAAATACAATACTACTATGCAAATCTTGTATAAGCACCATTTAGCATTTGTATCACATTCTGCCTTTTATCACTGTCATTTCAAAATAATGGATACATTTTAACAACGCGTAAGGCTTTTTACTTCATGCAACATTAGCTGACTTGACTGCCTGTACCAATACACTGCAATGGGCATCACACATCCACCAACAGATCACATTGTTGACTGTCAGTAACATTTTCCTTTGTGCTAAATTTTTCCAAATAAAAATTAGCTGTGAAAAAAAAAACATATTCCTTTGTATAATGAAAGGTTAAAAAGTGCAAAATGACCTGATTGTCCTAGACAAAGTCCTGTGTGACAAAACGCAATGGGAGGTGTGGCAGAGACACGTAATGGAAAGATCCCCCGCAGCTGCGTAAGCAGGGACTAGATAAAATTCAGGCCTCATGCCCACGGGTGTTTTTACAGTCGCTTTTAGGGGTGTTTTTTAACAGCCTAAAAACGCCTCTCTATGTTATTATATGGCCTCATGCACACACAGATGTTAAGGAGCTGTAAGTGGCATAGGCATTTTTAAGCTCCATAAAAAAAACAGGACCAGAGTGTTTTGAGGCTCCAGTGCTAGAACTGTAAAAACACCAGACCCTGGTAAAAGCTGTTAAATGCCATTTAACGATGTATACAGAGCATTGTATACAGAGCATTAAGCTTTGTCAGGCGTTTCTCTGCCTCTATTCAAAAATCAATGGTTCCCTATGGGATCACATTGATTTGAGAGGAAGTCACACCAGAAGTCGGATCATGATGATCCGACTTGCGGTGTGACTTGTGTGCTATCAATCTTGGGGCTCCCCCCCAGGACGATACAAGACCCTTTGAGACTCTACCCTAGCAGAAGGGTTTGGGACTTTAAATGAGGAAAGTGATCAGTAATCAAATGCAGGGTATAATTTATTCAAAAAGAGGAATCACCGCTCTAAGATACTAATCAGAAAGTCTCCTCACCTGATCCGAAGCCAAGGATGCTGGCAATGCATGGAATGATGCAAAATGAAGGAAAAACATTCTGGACAGCCACACTCCAAAAATAAATTGCTTTTATTGTAAAATCAAAAAAACACACAAAAAGCATGCCACATCAGACGGGGTAAAAACTGACGTGTTTCACACCAAACTTTAGTGTTTATTCATAGCTTACAGTAAGCTATGAATAAGCACTAAAGTTTGGTGTGAAACATGTCATATTTTTACCCCGTCTTCTGTGGCATGCTTTTTGTCTATTTTTTTGATTTTACAATAAAAGCAATTTATTTTTGGTGTGCAGCTGTCCAGATGTTTTTCCTTAATTTTGTATAATTTATTCAAATCAGTACATGTAACACATTACAAAAATATAACAATATTAGAAGCAATTCATATATATATACAAGCATTGAGTAACATATGCATACATACATCAACATAAAAACATTCCAACCTGATAACCCATCCTTGTTATAATAGATACAGTGGCAATGAATATGCTTGTATCTTGTTTGACATTGTTGGTGTATAATACTTTATCATTAGCGTATTATGCTGGGGCGATTAATGGTATTTATATGTTTGCTTCCTATGTAGCTTTTTTGCGTTTCGTGGTTCATACCACTCATCAGGAGCGGATGCCTTAATAAGTCTATAAAGAACATAATAGTAGGTCAGGGATATGACGTGGAGTACAACAGAATTGTATTTATTTTTTTACTTGACGTGATTGTAGCCGTATTAGTGCAATTGTGACAGAGAAAATTGAGTACTGTCCGTGATACTTTTTATCTCACAAACTCTGCTGCTATCTTTATTACCATTGATTTGTATGTGTTTGTTTTTGTTTTTTTCCCTCAGAGATTTTTTTTTCTTGTTTTGTTTTAACATTCTGCTAAAAAAATTGTGAATCAGTACTGCTTGGACCTTGAAGAAGGGGTCATACCCCGAAAGCTTGTCCTGAAAAATTGTATGTTAGTGCAAATAAAAAAAGTATCACGGACAGTACTCAATAAAAATGTTTAAAACAGAAGGAGAGGGATATCAAATCCCAGTCACTTACATAACATTGGAATGGGAGCAATATGCGGCATGATGGAATGGAGACTGCTGAATTAGTCTGTCACGGGAACTGAGGTGGAAAAGCCGGTGCACAAGGCGAACACGCACATGATGTCCCCTAGGAAGAAAGGGTCTCCATAAATCCCAATAAGTCATAAAGGTGTCCATAATCTATCTTTGGTGTAGATAGGTGTTAGGAGAGGTGAGAAAAAGGGTTGAATACACCATTGTACCCAAGAGAGTAAGGGAGATGATCACAAGGAGTGTACAGATAGTGAAAATGGGTCAAGGCTGAAAGTGAAACACACCCACCAAAAAGGAGCTGAAAGTGAATAACCAAGGAAACGCATAGTGTGTACCAAGTTATTTACCTTGGACTTGGTAGCATAGTGAAATCCGTGTGTGGAATGCTTCTGAGATCACCAAGTGAGGATCAAAGGAACAGTGAGGGGTATATGTGCGTGTGCACGGCATGCGCGCACTTGATAAGCCACCAGCGTCATGCTAACATGATGATGGGGAAGGTGCCTGCAGACACTTTTTTGGGTGAATGGGTAGGGGTTCCAATGTACCCCATACTCATTCACATAGGGTAGGGGGCCGGGATCTGGAGGCCCCCTTCGTAAAGGGGGCTTCCAGATTCCGATAAGCCTCCACCCACACAACCCGACAACCACTGGCCAGGGTTATCGGGAAGAGGCCCTTATCCTCATCAACCTGGGGACAAAGTGCTTTGGGGTGGGGGGCGCAGGGCCCCCCTGCCCCAAGGCACCCATCCCCCATGTTGAGGGTATGTGGCCTGGTATGGTCCAGGAGGGGGATGCTCGCTCCCCCCCTTTCCTGACCAGCCAGGCTGCGTACTCGTATAAGGGTCTGGTATGGATCTTGGGGGGATGGAGGTTCCCTTAAAATCCATACCACACTCTGGTATTGTCCTGGGGGGAACCCCCACCCCAATTTTTTTTCATTTTAGCGGGGGTTCCCCTTCAAGATCCTCAGTACACAGGTCGCACCGCACGTGGGATCATCCTTTTTCCTGGCTCGTTTTTCAAAACATCCGTGGGCATGATGCCTTAAGCCTCGTACACACGACCGAGAAACTTGACGGGCGAAACACATCGTTTTCCTCGTCGAGTTCCTTGTTAGGCTGTCGAGGAACTCGACAAGCCAATTTTCTCCATTCCTGTCAAGGAAATAGAGAACATGCTCTCTTTTTGGCTCGTCGAGTTTCTCGACAGTTTCCTCAACGAAAATGTACACACGACCGGTTTCCTCGGCAAAAAAAATTCTCCCAGCAAGTTTCTTGCTGGTTTTTGCCGAGAAACTCGGTCGTGTGTACGAGGCCTCAGAGTTTGATGGTCACAGGACAGGCAATCAATATGACACAGGTTTATCAAACTGAGCAGCACTGATGCTTTATATATCAGAGCTTGTTATATTAAATAGATATGCCTATTCATTTTGTGCTGTGGCTCTTACCCCTATTGTTTGAAAAGTTAATTTTAAACCAAATTAAATAGTATATTCCGTTAGGGCTGGATAGCTACCAATTCGCCTTTTAGAGCTAATCGATCCACCGAATATGCTATAGCAATAGCCTTATATTCTGTACTGACTCATTTGAAAGGTAAAAACAGTTATGTTTGTATGCCTTTTGTTGATTTGAGTTCAGCAATTAATACAATCTTATCGATGAAATGTATTGCTAAGTTAAATTTGCTGAAGCTAAGCTCAACCCTTTGTAATTGGAATTCAGATTTTCTGGATGATAGGCAGCAGAGAATAAAAGTTGGCAGTTGCTAGGCATCAACTCTGTCCCTTATTACATGGATGCCACGGGGATGTGTTCTAAACCTCTTTTTGTTTCCTTTATATACTTATGATTGTGTCTCCAGTTGCGAGATGAACTCTGTTCTAAAATTTGCAGATACCACCATCTTAGTTAGTTAGTTGGGAGAATAAGGGATGGTGATGAGGCTGTACATCGGCAGCATGTAGAAAACCTAGTGGGTTGGTGCAGATATAATAATTTAATTAGAGAGGATCTGTCATGGACAGGTATATATGCTGTCTTGTGGGCAAGGCCCGTCAGAAATTGAACTTCTTGAATAAACTGTGGAGGGCAGGCTTTTCTGAGCTGGTCCTGCTCAGCTTCAATAAGGCTGCAATTGAAAGTGTGCTGATATCATATCTCTGTGTTAAGAGACGTGCATTGTCCATGACAGAAATGCCTTACAGAAGGTGACAAATAAAGCGCAGAAGATTATTAAAGGGGTCCATTTACTAAGTATTGAAGAACTGGGGGAGGGGAGGAGAGCTATTAATATCCTGAAGCATAGTGTCTTGGTCTGGAGTCAAGCTCAGGAGGTAGATATAGCAGTAGAGGGGCACCCAACGACCTGCTGGATGACCCTGGAGGATGACACAGGCTCATTTGATGTGCAGAGTTAAAGTACTAACCAGTGTTCAACAGAGTTCCTGATAGTGGAGCTGGGATTTGCTGTGTGTTAGTACCAGGTTGCAGTCCTCAAGATCAACCCACCAGGAAGGTGAGCAAGACAGTGTCCAGGAGCAGATATAGCAGGTAGGGATTAAACATAAGTGTAGTCAGAAAACAAACCACAGGTTGGTAACACGTGGTTGCAGGTTAATAATGAGTGATAGCGAAGATATGGGTGGCAGCAGGAGTGGCAAGAGTGAGATATTAGCTGGAGAGAGCACAATAACCTGGCAAACAGGAAGTGTAGAGACAGTGTCTAAATCAGGAAGTTCATGGAAGGAGCAAAGAGTTCTATGTTCAAGATAGACATGGCAAGATCATTCAAGGAATCCCCGGTGGTTTAGTAAGAAGAGACAAGGTCAGACACAGCAGAGTTTTTAAGTTCAGACCTGGGTCATGACACATAGTGCATGTTCTGTGAATAACTTATTTACTGTTTGCCTTCTGGCAGCCGATTTAGGAGTATTTCCTCCCATACGACCAAGCTGCAAAACCACTTCTTTCCACTGTCCTTATGGTTTTTGAAAGGGTTAAATAAATGTGCAGTATATATTTATTATATGATATATGTGTTGTTTTTATGACGATAATGTTTTATGTGAGGTAGGTGATTTCTATTATTATGAGGGGGCTGCATCTGCATTTCATTTTATGATTTTTATTGTAAAATGATAATACATTTTCTGATTTTATATTGTGCAGGTTGCTGCTATGTGATTGTATTGGCCAATGGCATACGTTTGTTATTAAAATAAGACAGTTTTCAAACTATATACCGTATATACTCGAGTATAAACCGCCCTGAATATAAGCTGAGGCACCTAATTTTACCACAAAAAAATGGGAAAACGTATTGACTTGAGTATAAGCCTAGGGTGTTTATCTGCATGCCTCACTGTGCCTCACTTTGCCTCACTGTGTCCATGTGCATGCCTCAATGTGTCCATGCCTCACTGTGCCCATGCATCACTGTGCCAATGCCTCACTGTGCCCATGCCTCACTATGTCCATGCCTCACTGTGCCCATGCCTCACTGTGCCCATGCCTCACTGTGCCCATGCCTCACTGTGTCCATGATTAGACTGACATTTAACATGGGAGTCTATGGAATAGGTGCTCCCCAGCTGTAGGTCCCCCAGACAACAAACTTTGCACACTTGTAGAGGAGAAATGGGGCTACATGTGTGCAAAGTTCTGGGTCCAGTTAACCTACGACCAGCCCGTAACGGGTCCCCAAATTCACAGGAGAAATGACTGTTTAACATAAGAGTCTATGGAAGGGGTGCCCGACTTCGAAAAATCGGTGCTCCCCTGCCTTAGGTCCCCTGGACAACAAACTTTGCACACTTGTAGAGATTGAGTGGGGCTACATGTGTGCCAAGCCAGCCAGTACTGGGTCCCCAAAATCTGGGCGATCAGGTGCAAAAATATGATTTGAGTATAAGCAGGGCCGGACTTACCATTGGGCTTGACTGGGCTCAAGCCCATGGGCCCCGTCCAATAGGGGGCCCCTGCCTGTTAAAGTCTCTTTACTTTTTTCTTTGATTATTTCTCCAGCACATGCACTTTCCATCTACTGAGTCACAGCACGCTCTGTGTGTGCCGTTCCCAGGGCCGATCCACCCTATACGCTTACTACGCAAGCTGCGTAGGGCTCCCGCAATGTACTCAGGGCCCTCGCCTCCCCCTTGTGTCCTTCTCCATGCACGTGACATAAATAGGTAGTGCCCGCTCTGAGCTATTGACTGTCTGACGCTGACCCTGTGTCCTGCAGAAAAAGTTCCCCCATGTCTTGCCAAAAAAGTTCCCTTGGCAGATAAGGACCCCCCCTGTACTGCGCAGGTGCAGCGCGGTGGTTGCGTAGTACGAACCTGAACTGAGCCTCCGAAAATAGCCGAACATGTAGAGCTGATATGGAGTCAGCTCTAGACGACAAGCCTCACGCCGCGCCTGCGCAGTACAGGGGGGTCCTTATCCGCCGGGGGAACTTTTTCGGCAGAACACCGGAGGCTGTTGAAAGGTAAACCAGTTTCAAGGCTCTGTCTGCACAATCACAATGTCATTATTGTATAATGAACACTTGTTGCTGCTAGTTGACCTTCGTTTTGTCGTGGTTTTTATTAGGTTGGTCAGATGGTAATTACTAGGATGTGAATCATAGGGAAAAGGGAATATTTCCGTAATGACTAATGAATGATTTTTATTATTTAGCTCTCGTTTTCCCAAAGACTCCGGTGAGTGCACAAGTAGGCCTTTTTGTTTCTTTTCGGACCAAGAAATATTGGTTGTGGATATTTTAGCCGCGACAGAGTCATTGGTGTGCAGGGGGTAGCAAATAGGCGTTAAAGAGCTTGTTATATGTTTAAGATGGATAGCTGAATTGATAGATAGATAGATAGATAGATAGATAGATAGATAGATAGATAGATAGATAGATAGATAGATAGATAGATGGATGCACATATTTTTATTGTGGTGTAGGATCTGGGCCTGCTGTCCCTCCATCTCTCTTTCTCTCTCTCTCTCCCTCTTTCTCTCCTTTATTTCTCTTTTTCTCTCTTTCTCTCCCTCTTTCTTTCTTTTTCCCTCCATCCCTCATTCATCTCAGACTCTAACCACACCCCATTATGAGCCATGTCCATTTGAGCCACGCCCACTATTTTGCACGAACCAGGACCATTTTTCGTAATGTTAAGAAGGTAGGGCCCGAAAGTGACTCAAACCCAGGGGCCCCCACCACCCTAAGTCCTGCCCTGAGTATAAGCCGAGGGGGGCATTTTCAAAAAGTGCTGAAAAACTTGGCTTATACTCGAGTATATACAGTAATACTATTTGGAATGTTATATTATTTTTCACATACAACCCGTATATCATGAAACGTGTTCACAAGTCGGGAGTGGAAAGGGTCCTTTTTGGGATTATGATTCCCACAAAGTGCATGTGAAATGAAACTTAAGTAGTGTCATATAGTTCCAGTGAGTTTGGAAATTAACCTTAGGTGGTGATACACTTTGTTATGCCCTGTACACACAATCAGATTTCCTATTAAATAAATTCTGATGGAATTTACCGTCGGAATTACGATGAAGCTGACTTTCATCAGTCTTGCCTACACACTATCAGACCAACCATCCAAAACACGATGACATAAAAAGTTCAATGCGTCGACTTGATTCTGAGCATGCATGGATTTTTCTCCGATGGAATTCCACACAGACGATCGGAATTTCCTATTGTTTTTTTTCAGATGGGGCCCACACACGATCGTTTTTTTCGATGAAAAAAGTCCATCTGACTTTTTTCATCTGAAAAAACTATCGTGTGTACACGGCATTAGTATTTGAAGATTTCTCAATAACACATTCACACAAGGGTGAAAATTAGTGGATTGACTTTTGGACTATTAGAGACTTTTTTGGAGGGTTTGCACAAAGTTATTTCTTTATGGGATTAATGTATTAGCTTTGTATTTGATAGTTAAGGTAATATTGTATTTACATTTGTTTATGCTGCAGTGACTGTTTGATTTTTCACATGTTTAGAGAGCTTTGTTTTGCTTCATTGATAACTGCTGCACTGTATTATATATATTTTTCACTTAGATCATTTTTTTTTTTTATATATCCTTGATGCAATTTAACTGCAAACAACAGGAGCAGGTGGAAAAATATTTAAAGTAAAAATTCTACCCTACCATTTATTATCTCTTGTTCTAGTGATGTTTTTAACCTTGAATGTTTGATATGCAGAAAAGAACTGGCTACAGCCAAATTATTAGTTTTGGGCCAGATTCACAGCCAGGCGGCGCAGCGTAACGTAAACGATTTAGGTTACACTGCCGCAAATTTTCTGGCTAAGTGCCCGATCCACAAAGCACTTACCTGGAAATTTGCGGCGGTGTATCCTAAATCCGTCCGGCGCAAGGCGGGCCCAATCGAATGGGGCGAGTGCCATTTAAATTATGCGCGCTCCCGCGCCGGACGTACTGCGCATGCTCCCTTCGCAAATTTCCCGACGTGCTTTGCGCAAAGTTACGACGCGCCGACGTTTTGTGAATCGCGACGGGTAAAAAAGACTTGCGCCGGGAAAAAAAAAAAAAAAAAAAAAAAATCGAAAGCGACGTGGGAAAGACGGGTATACTTTTACATGGTGTACTAAATTTACACTTTGTAAAAGGTACCCTATCTTTGCGACGGCAAACTAACACTTGTGGCGACTTAACGACGTGAAATTTTTTTGTGGATCGCCGTAACTGCTAATTTGCATACCCGACGCTGGTTTACGACGCGAAATCCCCCCAGCGGCAGCTGCGGTACTGCATCCTAAGATCCGACAGTGTAAAACTATTACACCTGTCGGATCTTAGGGATATCTATGCGTAACCTGATTCTATGAATCAGTCGCATAGATAGAAACAGGGATACGACGGCGTATCAGCAGATACGCCGTCGTATCCCTTTGTGAATCTGGCCCACTGTTCTTTAAAAGTCAGGTAAGACAGCAAATATATAACACTAAAAAAACTGTTGGTAGCCTCTGCTCTAAAAAAAAACAAAAAAACACTGCTTAGATTATTCAGGATTAAAAATTCAATTTGCATAGGAAATAATAAAATTCATGAACTTTTTATGATTTTCTTCCCCCTAGATAACTGCACTGTATTATTTATTATTGCCCAAACACTCTTTTTATTGGCTGATCACTACACTGCAAACCTGCAGTGGCTGGACAATATAATTTTCATGCAATAGAGGGAGCTCTTGCTTAGCTAGATTTCTGTCAGCAGCATTGCGACTGTAAAAGGCTGTTTAGATTCCGAAAGGTAATTTTTTAACTATAAAAATAGCTTTGATAAAAAAACGGACATGGATGAAGGTATTTTTGAAAAAAAAAGGAAACATGTAAAATGAGAAAAACTGAAAGCTACACTTTTGCCAAGGGAGATTTACTTGATCGTATATGAACAAGCTATTTCCTCTTTCTGATTACAGTATTTGGTTCTGATAAAAAATAAAGAAAAATATATAAATAGATATACATGGCTATGTACCTTGCTTTGCTTCTCCATCAGTGTCCTGCTAAAATATTTCCGAATATTACCGAATACCCCTGAATGAGCAGAGGGAGGACTTTAACATTATAAATAATGTGACATCAGTCTTATCTCAGTACAAACAGTGTGATCTCTGTACATTTACTGCCATTTTATTCATTCACATAATATGTCTACAAGAAGCTACTAGTGTTAAAATATTCCAGGGGGGGTTGTGATCTTTTAAATAGAAATTCTCACGTGCATTTTTTTTTTGTCCTGCTGCTTTGTCAAGAAATGATTTCATCATTGAATATTACTGATTAAACCTGGTGAGCAAGTCCATTTGCTGCAACTGAAACATTTGGGACCATATACAATATGAGAATGATATTGGTTGGATTTTTTTTTTTTCAGTTGCTGAGCCTGAGGAGGAAGCTTTACAATATGAACACATTTATCAAAGCAGGGAAATCCTTCGTGTTCGACTTTGTTCCAATTTGCACATAAAAATCCCTCTAGTTCTGAACAATAGCCTGTAAAAGCTGCAGTCGTAGAGATTGCTACCTGTAGGGGCAAATAGACCCATAATTCAAACCTACAAGGGAGTTCACTATTCTTGGGTTTCTTCACATTAAATGGGCTTAAAAGCAAATCTATCATGATGTCTTGCAAAGAAAATAATGGAATTGCTATCATACTCCTGATTTGGCAAATTTATTATAATGCGATAACCATAATATTCTTGATAAATAAGTGAAAACAGAAAAAAGTATACTAAGGTAATATAGGCGTAGATGTGACATGTAATAAAAATAGAATAATGAAATTGTATTGAAATGATTTAACATGCACATGCATTTTATCAAGGCTACTGCTTCTGTTGAAGCAAACTGCTAAGTACAATTACTAGTTATTTAACATTATTATATTACACACTAAACTTCTTTGGGTAAGAACATTTTAGTTAGTATTCCAAAATGACGAAGCTTAAAGGGGTTGTAAAGGTTCATCTTTTATTTTCTAAATAGGTTCCTTTAAGCTAGTGCATTGTTGGTTCACTTACCTTTTCTTTCGATTTCCCTTCTAAATGTTTTTTTTCTTTGTTTGAATTTCTCACTTCCTGTTTGCCCTCAGTAAGCTTGCCCCCATCATCCGAGCGGTGGAAAGTCATTTAGAACAGCTTACTGAACACCTTACTGAGGAGGAACAGGAAGTGAGAAATTCAGACAAAGAAAACAAAGAAAAAAAAACATTTAGAAGGGAAATTGAAGGAAAAGGTAAGTGAACCAACAATGCACTAGCTTTAAGGAACCTATTTAGAAAATAAAAAACAAACCTTTACAACCCCTTTAACCACTCCCATACCGCGTCATTGTGAAATGACGGTGGCAGGAACCCCTCGCCGATCCGGGTGGACGTCATATGACGTCCTGTATTCCCAGCGATCTAGAGCGTGCGCGATTGTCTAGGGTGCCCGACGGCCGCGATTGCTGCCGGGTGCCCACGATTGTCGGTAATCACTGCAGGAGTATGGATCTGTGTGTGTAAACACACAGATCCACCTCCTGTCAGCGGTGAGGAGACCAATGTGTGTTCCCAGTACAGAGGAACACACATCGGTCTCCTCCCCTTGAGAGTCCCCTCCCTTCTACATTTAGAACACACCTTAGGGAACATATTAACCCCTTCAGCGCCCCCTAGTGGTTAACCCCTTCCCTGCCAGTCACATTTACACAGTAATCAATGCATATTTATAGCATTAATCGCTGTATAAATGTGAATGGTCCCAAAAATTTGTCAAAAGTGTCCGATGTGTTCGCCGCAATGTCACGGTCACAGTAAAAAATCGCAAATCGCCACCAATACTAGTAAAAAGATGTATAAAATAAAAATACTATAAATCTATCACCTATTTTGTAGACGCTATAACTTTTGCGCAAACCAATCAATATACGATTATTGCGATTTTTTTTACCAAAAATATGTAGAAGAATACGTATCGGCCTAAACTAAGGAAAAAAAATGTTATTTTTTATTTTTTTATTGTGATATTTATTAAATAAAAAAGTTTAAAATATTGTTTTTTTTTTTAAATTTCGCTCTTCTTTTGTTTATAGCGCAAAAAATAAAAACCGCAGAGATGATCAAATACCACCAAACGAAAGCTCTATTTGTGGGGGGGGGGGGGGGGAACATAAAGATTTAGTTTGGGTACAGTGTTGCATGACCACGCAATTGTCATTCAAAGTGCAACAGTGCTAAAAACTAAAAATTGGTCTGGGCAAGAAGGGGGTGAAAATGCCCTGTATGGAAGGGGTTAATGAGCAATAAACTATATATTGCAAATATACATGTTCAGATGGTGACATTTGATTTTGTAAAATATCCAGGTATAAATTATAAAAGGTTTATATGCTTATGGGAAAAAATATGGTTGCGCTAACCCTAAAGAGATTTTACAACTGATGCCGCGTACACACCATCACTTTATGTGATGAAAAAAAACGACGTTTTAAATCATGAAATAAAACGACGTTTTTGAAACTTCATTTTCAATAACTACGTTGCCTACACACCATCGTTTTTTCAAAATGCTCTAGCAAAGCACGGTTACGTTCAGCACTCTTTTCCATTGAAGCTAGCTTCATAACTTCTAAACATGCGCGGGCTTAAAAACGTTGTTTTAAACGCCGTTTTGCCCACACACTATCATTTTAATTGACACAAAAAACGACGTTTTGAAAAACGACACAAAAAATTGAAGCATGCTTCAATTTTTCTTTTGTCGTTTTTCACAAGACATAAAACAACGTTTTCCCCCACACACAGTCAATTTAATTGACGTTTTTCAAAATGTCGTTTTTTTTCATCACATAAAGTGATGGTGTGTACGCGGCATAAGTGCACAGCTACAAATAACATTGTGAATACATCAACACATGAGTGAAAAATTGTGAATATCCAAAAAAAAAAACAGTGTTGTGAATGGCAAATAAATGAACCATACATGTGTGAAACAAATTCAACAATAATTTCTTAACTGAAAATGAATAAAAATTATGAATCAGCCGTTGGTCAACCTTGCACACGTGCTAAAAAATATTATGCTCAGTGAAGATGATCCATAAGAGCTGCTGTGAAATCCACCACCAGATTAAATAAAATGCCTCCTTACCAAAGCTCCGTGAAACCCCGTGACAGAGGATCCGGAGAAGCTTGGATTAAAAAGCATGATTTGCTCCAAAGATACCCAAATTGGACAGCAATCTCAGTCAGCACATTCCGTAGACACTCAATGGATCTCAGACTCGTGTGTGTGTGTACCATGTAAGAGACATAATGCTTCCATAGTGTAAAACCTTTTGAAGTTTAATAAAATAGAAAAGTAGCACACTTACAATTACACAGCAATAAAAGGCCTTAAGCCTGTTATGCCGGCCGGACACAAACAGGCAAACCCGTCCTACTGGATGTACGAGAGTAATGGGTGATGACGTCAGGGCGCCACTCCACCCTACGTCGTTTCGCAATAGAGTTGCGTCTTCCAGGGGCTTATATGCTTATGAAATAGTGTGCTCTCCATTGATTCATTCAGCAGTGTGTATCATCTGATCTCTCCTGCTGTTTAGTTTTTTTTTATAATATTGGCTATTCAGGCTATTCACAGCATAGTGATTGTGATGTTTGGCATAATACAGACATGCACAAAATATACACAAAACAATTTAACAGACATTGAGTGCTTCAGAAACATCAGGCTCCCAGAGTGCTCTGATAAGTCAACTTAGTGCTTTTGGACTATTTCTTTCTAATTGATAATTCATATAAAGTGGTATAACCCAGACAAAGGAAAAAGATGTGTCTCTTCTCTAACTCATTGGACTGTGAATGTGCTCTAAACACAGCTAAAACACAGGGAATTTAATTCTGCAAGGAATCACAGAAACATTTTAGTCAAAAGACTGTAAAGCTCCATCTGCTGGCTACACATGGTAAATACGCAATCCTCAAAATTAATATTAATATCTACCTAACCTAAATATATGAAAACTATTGTTTTTTTTTATATTTAGGAAAGAAAATAAAAAAAGAAAGAAAGAAGGGAAGAGAGAGAAAGAGAGAGAGAGAGAGAGAGAGAGAGAGAGAGATCGAAAAAGAAAGAAAGAAAGAAAGAAAGAAAGAAAGAAAGAAAGAAAGAAAGAAAGAAAGAAAGAAAGAAGTACAAAAACACTATGGGGTTTACTCATATTTGTGTTCTGTAAATAGTGGTCTATGTGTTGGAAAATGGGAAAAACAGTACATTACTGTTACTTTGAATTAAAAATCTTTCATTTAGATAGGATTGATGCACAACTTTGCACAAATTTAAGCATTGCTATTATGTAAAAAATGTAAATTATTTGGTTAAAAAAATTCTATGGCATGCTTGATGCACATTGTGTATCGTGTAGGCGTTTATAGTGATTGAACATTTGTAGGCAATCAATGGAGTATTTTAGGGAAACATAAAAGGGAATATTTGTAAAGCAGTGAATATGACTTTCACCAAACATTCATTGCATGTGTTTTAACCACGTCAGCCCCTTATGTCTCGTATACACGATCGGATATCTGATGGAAACTAATCCGAAGGATTTTTTCGTCGGATGTCCGAGGAAGCTGACTTTCATCAGTCTTGCCTACACACCATCAGTCAAAAATCCGACCATGCCAAAACGTGGTGACGTAAAACACTACGACGAGCTGAAAAAAATGACGTTCAATGCTTCCGAGCATGCATCGACTTGATTCTGAGCATGCATGGATTTTTGACCGATGGACTTCCACACAGACGATCGTTTTTTTTATCCATAGGAAAAATTTAAAACATGTTCTATTTTTTTCACCGATGGAAAACAAACCGATGGGGCCCACACACGATCGGTTTGTCCGATGAAAACAGTCTGTGTGTACAGGGCTAGAGGATTTGGCTGCCCAATGAACGGGTCATTTTTTGCGATTCGGCACTGCGTCGCTTTAACTGACTATTGCGCGGTCGTGCGACGTGGCACCCAAACAAAATTGCCGTCCTTTTTTTCGCACAAATAGAGCTTTCTTTTGGTGATATTTGATCACCTCTGCGGTTTTAATTTGTTGCGCTATAAACAAAAAAAGGAGTTGTGCTCTGAGATGGTACTGACCAATCAGAATTGCTCTGGTCCATACCCGAAGCACTGCAAAGAGAAGAGGTACACTAAGTGCCGTGGGGAGGGGGTTCTCCTTTTAATTTTTTCTATAAAGGTGAACTAACATTTTACCAACAGTGCTTGGAATTTTGAAAAGTTGTGCATCAATCTCACCTAAATGAGAGACTTTTTGAATTTAAAGTAACAGTTACCTGCATTCACTATATCTGGTCTCCCACAGTACACAGAACATGGAAATGTTATTATTTTAGTAAATATAAACTGCTAAATGCCTTTTCTCATCAGCATGACTTCTATCAGTGTCTGGTTAAAGCTTGTAGGAGAAGTTTTCATTTTTCTCTGACTGTCCTATGAAGCTGCAGGACCCCTGACCCTCTGTCTGGACAGTGCTGATTGTCCCTGTGCTGATCACAAGCACTCTTCAAAGAAAAAAAAAATCTCTAGCAATACACACCAAACTGAGCATGCACAGAGTGCTCCCAAAGCTCTGTACTGTCAGCAGATGGATTTGGAACTGTGAAAGGAGACAGGGACCAGATAAGACAGGATCAAACAGCCTTTTTACACAATGTGCAGGATTAACCCCTTGGGTTACAGAGTGAGTATAACAAGCTTGCTTTACTGCATATACAGACTGATTTTACTGTTGTGGGTTTAGTAACACTTTAACCGCTTAAGGACCGCCACAATGGCCTGGTTCTTGAAAGGGGAAAGCTGGAAGCTTTAGGGTGTCCAAGCGGAGCCATTTCTACTTTATTAAATGCTAGGAGACCAAGTACCAACAGAATCTACCAAAGAATATGGTCAAAATTCTCAGACTATACCTCTTCTATGGATGGTTCGCCTAGTGATCCCAGAATTCAAGACATTCTAGGTTTCTGCAGACGGGTCTTGACCTACCTCTATCCGTTAGCTCATTAAGAGTCCAAGTTTCAGCTATCTCCGCATTCACAGGGATATCCTGGGCTACTCACACTCTTGTTAGACAATTTTTCAGAGGAGCTATGAGACTGAGACCTCTAAGGAAACCGAGATTCTCCAAGTGGGATCTCCCTCTAGTCTTGGACTTTTTCTCAGACTTTCAAAACTCAGACCAACAATCAATCAAGGATCTTTCCCTCAAAGTAGTCTTCCTCGTAGCCATAACATCAGCTAAGAGGGTTTCAGAAATTGGCTCATTAGGATGTAAAGAACCTTTTCTTACGTTCTTTCCGGACCGTGTTGTTTTGATCCCTATGCTAGGTTCTAAACCAAAAGTGTCATCTGTCTTTCATGAGAACCAGGAGATCGTCCTTCCCACCTTTCGGTCTTCTGAGGACTCTGATGCTCATCCTTTGGATGTCGGGAAAGTATTGAAGCAGTATCTAGAAGCTAAAGCACCGTTTCGGCAATCCGATCACCTATTTGTTTCCTTTCACGGGAAGAACAAGGGAATGCGTGCTTCCTCTAGAACATGGGTCTTCAAACTACGGCCCTCCAGGTGTTCAGGAACTACAATTCCCATCATGCCTAGTCATGTTTGTGAATGTCAGAGTTTTGCAATGCCTCATGGGATGTGTAGTTCTACAACAGCTGGAGGGCCATAGTTTGAGGATCCCTGCTCTAGAACCATTGCAGCATGGATTGTACAGGCCATCCAAGGGGCTTATAAAGCGAAAGGTTTGGCTCCTCCGGAAGCGGTAACCGCCCATTCTACTCGGAGCGTTAAATACGTTTATGACGCACTACTGTGTAGAACCGGCTTCTTTATCGTCGGTTAATTTTGGTTTACATGTTCTATCTGTAGACAATGTCAATTAAATCTTTTTCTTTAACCAGCAATTTGCCCACCCGGGTGTGTATGGCTAGTTATTTCCCACACGTAGGCTGCCATGGAGTCTGTCAGGAAAAAGGAAAATGTATATGAAATACTTACCGTAATTTTCCTTTCCTGATGGACTCCATGGCAGCAGGAGTTCCCTCCCCTTTGCTGGAGTAGGCTATATTACGGAACACAGTCTATTGGGAGAAGAAAATCTTTATGGGAGTAGGGTCCTATGAGGTATGAGAGGCGGAATTAACCCACACGTAGGCTGCCATGGAGTCCATCAGGAAAGGAAAATTACGGTACGTATTTCATATAAATTTTCCTTTTTTGACATCAAATTTCAATTTAGTTTGTAGTCATATTCTTTTGATTAAAATGGCAATTTAGTTTTAGTCATATTTTTGTCTTTTGACTAAAACACCATTTTAGTTTTAGTTATATATTAGTCATCTGAATTGTTTTAGTTTTAGTCGTGTTTTAGTCTAATAAATATGAATAAAACTAAAACAAATAAAAATAACACTCCTAAGTTCTTTACGAGAGCTTGACAAATATATTGTCCAGTGTCAAAACCGTTTTGCTTTAGGGAGAACAAAGACAATCTCAGTGAACTACTTGCCAATTCCTTTCTGCTGGTCAGGTCTATTATTGTTCAATGAAATAGCATGTGTCACTGCTATAAATACCTGAAAAAAAGCCTTTTGTTCAAACTGAAATGAATCAGACTGGGATGCTTCTGCTGTAAGCCGAGCTATTTGTAATAGAAAAAAATCAATTGCACAGCCAAGTATGTTCTGCCAGTGTATGCTGTGGCTGGAACTGTCTGTGAAAAGTGTACTGTTCCATAACACCATGTTCAGGTTTAAGGCATCCCCCAGGCATGTTATATAAAGGATTTGTGTATTTTCACTATCTCCTCTCTGCATTGGTACATGTTCCTGATGGCAGTACCCGGCTTCCTGTACTTTTTTTTTTAACAGACAATTGCCTATTAATTCAAAAATTACCATTATTTGCCCTCAATATGTCTCAATGGATTTCATCTCTAAACCCAGTACACACTACTAGTTGTCTTTCATTCAACCCAGTGGGCTTAATGAAAAAAAACACTGACAGTTAAGGTCAGAGCCACTGTACTAACTATGTGATATTAGTACAGCAATCTCCCCTGCTGTTCTATTGTGCCCTGAAAGGGAGACGGCCCCCCTGCCAGAACACTCTGGCCATTGGCTGAGAGTGCTGATTGGGAGCCGATCGGCAGACATTTTGCGGACATGCCTCTTCGACAGAGGCTGCTGTCGGATCGGCTGTAGTACACACGGGTCAAATGTCAGTCAGTTTCTATTGAGCCGGCCGATTTTGCCCCGAAATTTGGCCAGTGTCTGCTAGACTTCAGTGTATGTTTACTGAAACCTTGGTTTATTGAGCCTGCCCATTGTTATTTTCAACCCTCTTTACCTTTCCACTAGCACATTTTATGTGTACCCTGCCTATGAGCATGTGCAGTGCAGTATGTACTACCAGCCCATGCCCAGTATCTGTAGGATGCTGAGAGTTGAGGTTGGTGCCTAGGTGATATAATTCCAACACACGTGCACAGTAGTTACATTATCAGTTGTCACCTGATCGCCCACAAAAGAAGGTGCTGGACCTGGAAGATGTAGGTGTCAGTGAATGAAGCAGAGACAAAGAGCTTGGATCAGTGGTCAGTGCTGGAGAGGAGCAGACTAAGGTGTCGTTTTCCACAATATGAGGCTTTGCACTATATTAGTCTAAATGAGTTTAAAATACCCAAGTTAATTTGAGGGGAAATTTTTGCCCCTTTATAAACTGGTGACTATTAGTTTTATTGTTTTTAAAATTGTAAGCTATTAAACAAATTGTTTATATCCAGTGGCGGCTCGTCCATAAGGGCCGCCCCCCCTAATCTACACATTTTTTAAGCACATGATTAGAACCTGAGGCTCTAATTGGCTTCCAAAAAGGGTAGGTTTGGGACGCACTGCGCCTTGATCCCACCCAGTTTTGTGACATTAGCAAATTAATATTCACTATTGTCTTCCTGATTCTCCTCCCAGCCAATCAGAAAGTGGGTCCTGGAACCCGATTGCATTGGAGTCATTGGACTCCTGGCCAATCAGGTCTCAGGACCCACTTCCTGTTTGAGTGGGGGGGAGTTTGTTTGCTCCCCCACCAAAATATTGAACACCAGCCGCCACTGTTTATATCTTGTTTTTTTACTATGACTTTGAAATTTTTTTTTTTACAAATGAACACTTAACATAGAGATTACCTGTGGTTTTGGTGGCACATATCCTTATGAGATTTTTAAACTAAGCGCACAGTTAAAGCTGTTTGACTTTAGTCTTACTGTAGGTCCTGTCTAAATGGAGCATCCTATGGGAGGAGGGCCTTATTCATTTCTCGGAAACATTCTCCATTATGTGAACATTTGAAATTGACCTATGTAGTAGTTCTTTCTTCATTTTTTTACAGCAAAGTCATGTCAATTTAAGAAGGTGCTCCTAATGACAACTCGTTATGTGTAGAAAAGACACCTGTCCACTGAATCTCTTTCTTCCATTCAAATCCACCATCACGGGCAAGACCAAAGATCTGTCAAAGGACATCAGGAAAAAGATTTTAGACCTTCTGATGGCTGGAATAGGCACTTAGCAAGAAGCTTGGCTGGAAGACAACTTTTGGAGCAATTATTCGCAAATGGAAGAAATACAAAATGACCATCAATTGCCCTCAGACTGGAGCTCCATGCAAGATTTTACCTCCTGGGATAAGGATGAACATCCTTATCCCAGGAGGTGAAGGATCAGTCCCAGAACTTCATGGGAGGAGCTTGTGAATGATCTCAAGGCAGTTGGGACCACAGTCACCAAACAAACTGCATGGGATCAAATAATTATTTTCCCCACTGTATATGATGTATAAAAAATTTGACAACTGGGGACAAAGGGCTTTAGAAAGTGTGTGTGTGTGGGGGGGATGTAGGGGTGTGGCTTTAAAGGTGCTTTAATTCTTCTTTCTTTATAGAATTAATGCATATATTAACATACAGGCGATCCCCTACTTTCAAACATCCGACTTACAAATGACTCCTACTTACAAACAGAGGGAGACAACAGGAAGTGAGAGGAAATCTACCCCTAGGAAGGGAAATTTACTCCTGTAAGAGTTAATGTGGGAAAAAGGTGTCTCCACTGATGGTTTATCACCAATCCTTGTTTACCTAATAACCCAAAATTTTCAAAATCCAATAGTCATTGGGACAGAAAGTGAGGTAAAATCTTCTGAACAGGGGGGCACAGACAGCAAAACAAATGTTACAAGGGTGGTAACCCTTCCCTATGCTATCCAAAAAGTTTAAAAATTGATTTTTTGGCTGGAGCTACACTTAAAAAAAAATTCTGTTCCAACTTGCAAACAGATTCAACTTAAGAACAAGCCTACAGTCCCAATCCTGTTTGTAACCCGGGGACCAACTGTAATTAGATTTTTTTTTTAATATGACACAAGCAACCTGATGCTAGTATGATTGATTAACTCTGGGTTACTGTAATTGCATGTGATCATTGCCCTTTGCTTTATTGAATAAACCTATATGTTGTACTCTGTATGCAAATACAAAGAAAGTAATGGTGATATATTCAATGGTTTGTTTCCACACCACAAAGCTCGCATTTCATAAAGAATAGCAGCACAGAAAGTTGAAATAAGAATTGCACAAATTAGAACTCCACAAGAGATCCTAATTTCAGGCAAATCAGTTATTCAGAAATAATGTTAAACATCGCACCGGGGTTGAGAATTTGGTTCAGTGTTATTGACACATTTTGTAACATTTCCAGAATAGACATAGTTCCAGTCTGCTCTATTTAGATTCAAAATAACTTTTTTTTCTGCAAGCATAATAAATGTTTGAAGAGCTGTTGTGTGCAATAAAAACATCTGCTAAAATCTGTAATTTCTGCCATTGTCAAACTTGTCTGAAAATATAACTGTAGATTGCAGATGTTCATCACAGTGTGGAAATCTTGCAGTTCTCAGGCAAACAAAAATTCTTTTGTAGCCAATTTTATCCATGTACGACAAAATTATTTCAGAACATTTAAGGTTGCACATGAATAAGGATTTTTAGCAGAGACAATCACACTGTTTAACAAATGTAGATAGTTGTGACAAACAGAGGGTTTAACCTGTTTAAAATCAGAACTTTCTTTAAAGGTATTGCTGGTACATTGCATGTGCACGATGACATCTCTTTTACAGGCTCCATTTATTTTGCTCCTAACCAAGTTTTACAATTACTGTTAGGAAAATTAAAGCTCATCTCCAGACAAATTTTAAAGTATAGCTAAATCCAAAATGAATACAGTGTTTATCGGCATATAATACGCACAGGCATATAACATGCACCTTAATTGTAAGAGGGCAATTTCAGGAAAAAATTAAATAAAAATTAAATAAAGAACTTGGAGTTGCCATAGGTTTCGCTAGGGAAGTAAGATTTGTCCCTGGGGAGAGAATAGCAGACCCGGAAGGGCGCTATCTGTTGCTCAGGGGCAAAATAAACAAAGCTGACTATTCCATAGCAAATATCTATGCACCAAATAAGAACTCAATAAAATTCCTTAAGCGGGTAATCGAGAAGTTTATGGACTTTAAGAAAGGCGGGGTAATTATGGCCGGGGATTTGAATCTCTACTTGGACCCAGAAGTCGATTGTACGTCACGGGTGCAGCGGACTGGGAATGCACAATGGAAAGCACTTAAAAATAAACTACACCAACATCAATTAATGGACGTATGAAGAAATACAACATCCTAAAATACGCGACTATACATTCCATTCCACTGTACACGGGACGTACTCAAGAATTTACATATTTTTGGTGGATCATAGTTTGTTGGACGCAGTGACAGGTTCTGATATAGGAATAGTTACCTTGTCGGATCATGCCCCTGTGTCAATAAACTTAAAAATAGAGGGAGTGCAAAAGAGAAATAATATCTGGAGACTTAATAAAGAACTAATGCAAGATGCAGTGGTCACAGACCGGATTAAAGAGGAGTTAGAGCTGTATTTTAAAACAAACAGTTAAGAACATATGTCAGCATCATTAGTATGGGAGGCTCACAAAGCCTCTATTAGGGGAATTATGATTGCAATTGGAACAGCGAAAAAAAAGAAAGCAGGAGGGAATGGGATGAGTTACATAAAATAATTTTTGACCTTGAACAGTGTCATAAACAGACAGGTGATCATAAAGTTGAATGTGCCGTCATTCTAAAAAGAGAGGAATTAAGGGATCTCACTGAACAAGAAAATAGAACGGCCCTTTATAGACTTAAGAAAGAGAGGTATCAATGGGGAGACCTGTCGGGAAAATACCTATCCAAACTGTTAAAAAAAAAAAACAAGGACTAACTTTATTGAAGGTGTACAAACGGGTAAAGATGGTAAGGTATATACAACCCCTGAAATTGCAAGAGTATTTCAAGAATATTATGGGAAGCTGTACTTGATAACCCAAAGCGACCCTCCAGACAAGGTAAAAATGCAGTTAGATAATACTAAAAAAATACTAACAGAAATCGGCTTAAAAAAATTACCAGCAGATAAATTTAACTCCTTAGAAGATCCCATTACAGAAGCAGAAATATGAAAAAATTGAAAGGATTCCCCTGCGGGGAAAAGTCCAGGTCCCGACGGGCTGACGACCGCATACTATAAGAAATTTAGCGATATTTTGGTCCCCAAGATGTGTTCCTATATGAACGGAATCTGCACTAACTGGGAGATTCGTCACAAGGCACTGGAGGCCGCGATAACGATAATTCCTAAGGAAGGCAAGGACACCTCTTTGTGTTCCAGCTATAGACCCATCTCCCTTCTGAATGCTGACGTGAAGCTGTTCGCAAAAATATTAGCCGGTAGATTGAAGCCAAAAATGAGGGATTTGGTGCACACTGATCAAGTGGGTTTTATCCCAGGCAGGGAAAGCAGGGATAATAGTATTAGAACGCTTCTACTGATACAAAAGATAAAAGAAAGTAAATCCCCAGGGCTACTACTGTCAATAGATGCAGAAAAATCGTTTGACAGAGTAGACTGGGGATTTCTACAGAATACATTAGAGGCATATGGGGTGGGACCTAAGATGATGGGGTGGATAAATGCTCACCCAATTGCTAGAGTTAAAATAAAAGGGATAGTATCTGGGTCATTTGAGATGTTTAATGGGACTCGACAGGGGTGCCCCCTGTCCCCCCTACTGTTTATCCTATCTCTAGAACCACTGCTGGTGGGGATTAGAAATAATCCTGACATCATGGGGATTCGGATAGAAGAAGAGGAACATAAACTGGCGGCGTACGCCGATGACATTCTGCATTGAATAAGGCAATATTAGGGAAAGAGATCTGGATCCTGGCACACTTTAGACAGTTAAATGAGCACATTCACACAATCACACGCACATCAATGTCAATCCGGGATTTGGTACATAAAAAGAAAAAATGGAGATATCCGCAGCCACGGCCACGACTTTTTCAAGACAGTCATACGACTGTGGATCCGACTTTGCCCCACAACTTGAAGTACGACTTCAATGAGCAGGGACGCGACTTTGATCCCCCCGAAACTTAGGGGGAACGCCACGCCATTAAAAAAACACCAAAAAAACGGCATGGGTCCCCCTTTTATGAGCATACCGGGCTCTTTGATCTGGTATGGATTTTAAAGGGAACCCCTACGCCGAAAAAACGGTGTGAGGTTCCCCCATAATCCATACCAGACCCTTTATACGAGCACCAGCCCGGCCAGTCAGGAAAGGGGGTGGGGACGAGTGAGCGCCCCCCTCCTGAGCCATACCAGGCCGCATGCCCTCAACATGGGGGTGGGTGCTTTGGGGCAGGGGGCCCTGCACCCCCCACCCCAAAGCACCTTGCCCCATGTGGATGAGGACAAGGGCCCCTTCCCGACAACCCTGGCCATTGGTTGTCGGGGTCTGCGGGCGGGGGGCTTATCGGAATCCGAGAGCCCCCTTTAATAAGCCCCCCACCCTATGTAAATGAGTATGGGGGTACATCGTACCCCTACCCATTCACCTGGAGGAAAAGTGTCAAAAAAATAAACACACTACACAGGTTTTTAAAATCATTTATTAGTCAGCTCCGGGGGTCCTCTTCCGACTTCACCGCTCTCCGGGGGTCTTCTTCTGACTTTGGGGGTCTTCTCCGCTCTCTTCTTCTGCTCCCCATGCTCCCCGATTCTTCTCCCGCTCTCCGGTGCCTTCTTCGGGGCTGGCCACCGCTATCTTCTTTGAAGCTCTTTTACTAGCGGCGGCTAGCCTGGTCTTGCTCGCCGCCTTCTTCCCTCTTCTTTTCTTCTGATGTTGACTCAACGCTCCCTCCCGCTGTAATGCCGGGTGTGCGGTGCGCAAGATTTATATAGTCCCAGCATGCCCTGGGTGGTGACGACATATTTACCCCGCCCCCTTATGTCATCACCACCCGGAGCATGCTGGGACTGTGACGTCATAAGAGGCCTATATAAATCATTGCGCACCGCACGCCCGGCATTACAGTGGGAGGGAGCGTCGAATCAACATCGGAAGAAAATTATGCCCTCAACATGGGGGCAAGGTGTTTTGGGGTGGGGGGTGCAGACCCCCCTGCCCAAAAGCACCCACCCCCCCATGTTGAGGGAATTCTGCCTGGTACGGCTCAGGATGGGGGCCCTCGCTCGTCCCCACCCCCTTTCCTGACCGGCCAGGCTGGTGCGTGGATAAGGGTCTGGTATGGATTTTAGGGGGCTTTTTAAAGTGACCTTAAAGGTGGAACTGTGACCAGGCTATGGACATTCATATTTTTACATATTCTTAACAAGAAGTGGATGCAATTCATTCTCAGATTTGAAAATAAAGTCAGTCAAGTCATTTAAATAAAGATAAAACTAAGGAGGTTTTGCTGAAAACGTGAATAAATGACTCTATAGTTCCTACAGCTAGAGAGGTGATTAAAAGTTTGATTTCTTTTTTTTTACTTGTTGCTATGAATAACTTCTAAATACGTGCAACGCGTATAAAGCAACCAGTGTTACTGTATATACATTTACACATACCATACTGAAATATATAATGAAAACTGAAATCCCCATTAAATTAAAAAGTCCATGCACTTTTCAAAATCATAAAAGAAGTGTATACAACAGTCAACTTCAATGGATGGGTCAATAAAAATATGAAAAACATGAGTTGGATCAATCTAAAGCAAACAGTTTTTTCTCTCAGCTCTCCCTTCCTGCATTATCCAAGGCGCAAATGGAAATAATGGAGGAACCGGTGTCTAGTGAAGAAGTGTCCCAGGCTATCAAAACTTTGAAAGTAAATAAACGACCAGGGCCTGATGGGTTTTCTGCCCTCTACTACAAAACCTTTACAGATATCCTGTCACCAATTCTAACGAATACCTTTAATTCTCTCTTGGATAACCATTCTTTTAGGAAAGAAACCTTAACTGCAACTATCTGCATGCTGCCTAAACCGCATGCGGATGATTCAATTTGGTCAAACTATCGCCCCATCTCTCTGCTGAATATCGATGTGAAAATTTTAGCCAAAGTTTTAGCAACCAGAGTAAATATGATAATTGGCAAACTAATACACCGTGATCAAACTGGTTTCATCCCTATCCGACAAGCTGGCGATAATATTAGACATGCTGCTCTCCTATCCCATGCAGCTAAAATGCATCGAATACCCTCGTGTTTTCTTTCTCTCGACATAAAAAAAGCATTTGATACAGTTTCATGGTCGTATATGCAGTTCGCTCTTAGGAAAGGGGGCTTTGGCCCACATTTTATGGGTTGGATTGCAGCACTGTACCACAATCCCAAGGCCTATATTAAATATGCCGGTTACAAATCGGACGAGTTTAATATACAGAGAGGGACTCATCAAGGGTGTCCTCTATCACCACTATTATTCACTTTATTATCGAACCTCTAGCACAAAGGATAAGAAAGGAACCAACGATCACGGGTATAGAGCTAGGCGTATGTCACCACAAAATAAGTCTATTTGCGGATGATATACTCTTATTTTTATCCTCACCGCAGATATTGGCCCCTAATCTAATGCGGGTACTTCACAAATTCTCCCTCATTTCCGGCCTCACAGTTAATAACCAAAAATCCCTGGCACTGAATATTTAAAAAATATTTTAAAAATTACAGTCCTCACTGCCCTTTAAATGGGCAGACCGTAGTATACCATATCTGGATATACACCTTATAGCTAATGCCTCCGAATTATTTACCGCCAACTACCCTCCCTTACTGAAAAGTGTCACTAGATTGTTATCCGACTGGTCTTCTTTATCGATTTCCTGGTTTGGGAAAATCAACATAATAAAAATGGCTATACTCCCCAAGTTTTTATATATATTTAGAACCCTTTCCAATTCACATTCGAGCTTATTTTCTTAGATTGATCCAGTATAAAGTAACACAGTTCACGTGGGGGAAGAAAAAACCCAGATTGCCTAGAAAAACCCTAATTCTACCCAAATTGATGGGTGGGCTGGGATTTCCAGACTTTGCAACATATTACAAAGCAGTACAATTGGCGCAACTATCAAAGTACCACTCAACCACAGAAATACCATTGTGGGTACTTATTGAAGCAATAGACATTGACCCTCTTCCTACTAAAAATATCCTTTGGCTGAACCCTCAAAACCATAGAAAAATGAAAAATCCAATCTCGAAACACTCATTGTCATTATGGGATAGGTACAAAACCTCTCATGGATTGCATTCACCACACATTCCGCTTCTTTTCTTTTATAAAAATCCGACCTTTTATCCAGCATGGGTATTTCCAAAAACTTTTAAGGCTTGGATCAGGGCTGGTATTACGTGTTTATATCACATAGCTGGTACCTGGTTCCCAATAGATTAGCAAAATCCAGACGGTTGCCCAGACAAAGGAACATATATCCACATCTGGTGGCAGTGTCCACTTGTAAGGAAACTCTGGGAAGGGATTTTTATTTATTTATTACTATTTGTTTGGGAAGCGCGCATATACCACCGGTCGGTGGTGCCAAAGCGCTTTGTGACAAAATAGCCCGGATGTTCTGGCGAGGGGAGCATAAATAAAAGAGAAGGGAGAAAAAGTCAAAAATTGGCCTAGGATTGAAATGCTTGGCAGAATAGCCAGGTCTTCAGCTTCTTCCTGAACATATATAGGCTTCGGGAGATGCGAATGTTAAGCAGGATTTGGTTCCAGAGAGTCGCCCCCGCGGAGCCAATCCGTTTTCCTCCTATAGAAATTAGCCTGTCAGCATTGCCAATGAGTAGAGCTTTGTCCGCTGAGCGAAGACAGCGTCTAGGTATATAGTGTGGAGTCAGATCTGATAGGAACTGTGGGCCCAGCTGGTGGTAGCCCCTGTAGATCAGACAGAGGATTTTAAAATCGGCACGTTTTGTAACAGGGAGCCAGTGAAGTTCTTTGAGCACAGGGCTGATATGGTCTTGCTTTTGGAGATTGTAGATAAGCCTGGCTGCTTGATTCTGCACCAGCTGCAGTTTTAGACCATTTCATTGGAATGCCTAGTAGGACTCCATTTGAAAAGTCAAGGCGAGAAATAATTAGTGCCTGGACTAAGTCTTTCCTCTGGTCTTGGGTCAGGAGATGTTTTGCCTTGCGGATAAGTCGTAGAAAATGGGAGGCTCTCGAAACCGATTGTCTAACCTGGGGAATCATACTTAGTTTTTCGTCAAGGATAACCCCCAGGACCGTCACCTTATCTTTCGGATTTGGTGTCAAGCCCAACTCAGTGGGCCAATTTTGAAGAAAGTCGGTCTTGCCTTTTCCTTGTTAAAAGATCTTTATTGTGTAGCTGACATTTGTACAAGCATTTTAACAAACAAAATCGACCTTAGGCAAAAATAAATTCCTGCTTTTACAGATGAATTAACAAAATAAAGAGTGGCATCAATACTTAGTCCATTACATCTCTCTACCATCAATAGTGTAACTGTAAACTAAACAGGGATCAAGAGAGATCCAACAATACAGCATGTATTCCAGTAATGTTCCTGTTATTGCGACCATATGCTATTAGTCTTTGTGTTTCGGTTTTTTGCGTCTCATGGAACTTCCAGCTTATCCAAAGCTTCAAGTCGATCAAAGAAGTATGGCTTATTATTTAGGTACTCAGTGCTAGGAGAAAGACTACACAATAAGGTGAAACACATTCAGAGGCAAAGTAAGTAACGGAAAACAAATAAATAAAAAAAGAGATGGAGAACAGAAAGGGGGAGGAAGGAGAGGGAAGGGTGGGGTCGGGGAGTCTGCAGGACTAGATCGGGGACATTTCAATAGAGCAGAAGTTTCTGACAGGGCACCTGTGTAATGGCTGGGCTACCATGGCATCAAAACTTCATCATTAAACGTTTTTTTCGCAACATATTCCAACCAGGGCTTCCATGTATCCTCAAACCTGGCGATCGTGTCCATCTCCATCGCTGATATTTTGGCGTATATTATAGCTGTGTTCATTCTGTTGATAGTTTCATTTAGGTTCACATTTGGGGACTTCCAAGCTTTCACTATGGTTTGTTTTGCTGCTGTTAAAAGCTGCCTTGTCAAAGTGAATCGAGCGTGTGAAATATCATCTGGCTTTAAATTGAGCAGGGCAATTTTGGGGTCCATGGGGACTATTTTGTTTGTGAGGACTTTAATTATTTTGAAAATTTCCAGCCAAAACTCCTGCACTTTTGGACACGACCACCAGGTATGAAAGTAGGTTCCCTTATCTGAGCATTCTCTAAAGCATAAATCAGAATGAGTTTGCGAGAACTTTGCCACCCTGGTTGGAACTAAGTACCATCTGGAAAGTACTTTGTAGTTTGTTTCTGCTGCTATTATATTGGTGGATACCGTCTTGGTATTGTTCCATATTTAATCCCATTCCGTTTGTTCCAGTTCACTTCCTAAATCATCTTCCCATTTACTCATGTAAGGCAACTTCCCAGACCTCGGATGCATGAACAATTGGGAGTACAAGGTAGAAATTACTTTTCTGGCATGAGGGTTACCGTTACAAATAGTTTCAAAGGCGGACAGTTGGTTTGATACTACTGTCGAGCCAGCTGAGGGCTGAAAGAAGTTTTTTATCTGTAGGTATCGAAAGATTTCCTTCGGGGGTATGCCATGAGCTTTGTTTAAGGTTGGGAAAGGGGTTACTGCCATTGAGTCGAAGAATTGATATTTTCGTGTGCAGTCTCGATCCGTCCATTCCTTAAAGGACTTAGGATAGACCCAGGCTGGGTAAAAAGCAGGGTTTTTGATAAAAGACAGCAGGGGGGTTGAAGGAGACATCAAGCGGTGTTTATTTTTTATTTTGTCCCAGAGGGAAAGTGAATGTTTCGTGATGGGATTGGTTATGTGCTTTCGTTGTTTAGGGGTGATCCACAATAGGTTCGAAATTGAAATAGGGTCGCTTTCCATCGCCTCGATAGACACCCATAATGGAGCCTCTTGCTTAGCGTGGGGGTCTTGCCTTTTCCAACTATCATGACCTCTGTTTTGTTACCATTGAGGCACAGTTTGTTGATGGTCATCCAGTGGTAAATGTCGCGCAGACAATTGGCCAATCCTAAGGGCATGTCAGGGTAAATTAGATCATCGGCTACCAACTGGACGTCGTCCGTGTACAAATGGAACCAGAAACCATGTTTAGCAATAATGTCGGGTAAAGGCCTAAGATAAATGTTGAAGAGAATGGGGGACAGGGCTGATCCCTGAGGGACCCCATTCTCCACTGTGGTAATTGGAGATAGAAAAGAGCCCATCTTAACTTGGTGGGTGCGAGCTGTTAAAAAATCACGGAACCAAGCAAGGGCGGTATCTCCCAGCCCGAAAGAGGACTCGAGTCTGGATAGCAGGATGGAGTGATCCACGGTGTCAAAGGCTGCAGACAGGTCGAGCAGCACCAGGGCTGCCGACCCGCCCGCATCCACCACGTTATGGAGCTTCTCTCGAGTGGACAAAGCTACCAGCTCAGTTACCCTCCCAGGGCGGAAGCCCGACTGTAGATCGTGGAAGAGCAGGCCATCCTCACAATGAGTTTGGAGATGGAGAAGAGCCACTCTTTCGATAACTCTAGCTAAAAAATGAGAAGCTGAAATGGGTCGGAAGTTGTTAGTGTCGGTCGAGTCCAAGCCGGCTTCTAAAATATTGACTGCATTATATTACCAGATTCAACGACGGCCTTACTTAAAGCGGGGGTCCAACCACAATTAGCTTTTTTTAAATGTATGTCCTTTCATCATGCGTTTTTATAATATAAATCCGGTCACTTACTATTTTACAATCCGCTGCTGCTCCGCATAGTTATTCAAAAAAGATAGTTTATAAAACTATGTCCACACCGCTGTCATTTTGCTTGTGGGCATTGTGAAGCCCACAAGCACTTACTTCCTGGAAGTCTTGGATGGGGAGTGATAATTGGGTAGCGCACTGCATCCTGGGAAATGATGACACACATTTCCCAGGAGCATTAGAGAGAGATGATGTCAGGATCCTAGGTGATTCCAAAGGCAGATTTTGTGGGACTGCATAGCAACAGGCATTTCCAGATGAGTAAAACATTTTTTTTTCTTTTTTTTTTTTTTGTCTAATGAGCATAATAATGAAAAAAAAAAAAAACAGGAAACAGGTAATAGCTAGTGCATGGAAATCACCTGAATTACTGTTGTCAGAAGCCAAAAAAATAATGAATCTTTCATTCGTACATGCTAAACTAGAAGCGCTAGACAAAAATGGATTAGAAAAATTCGATAGCATATGGAAACCCTGGGCCATATACTATACTATACGTCAGACACTTTTGACTCAAGAGTTCTCATGTCATGGTATTGATACCCTTTCATGAATAATAGTGAAATAAAATAAATTAAATCCACTTTTGGAACACGACTACCCTCTCCCTTCCCTCCATTAGTTCCCATTCCCATTTATTAGTAACTTTTTTTATTTATGTTTATTTATATCTGTATAATACTTCAACTCCTACAACAGTACAATTATTATTGTATTTATCTGTATTTCAATGCTGTATCTCATTCTAAGTTGTTGTCATCTGACATACTGTAACTGTTGTAATCTATTACTTTAAAATAAAAACATTATAGAAAAAAAAAAAAGATGAAAAACAATTAGTGTTATATACATTTGCATGTAAACGAATATATAGTGAAAACTCAAATTATCATCAAAATAGAAAAGTCCATGCACTTTGCAAAATCATAAAAGAAGTGTACAGTATACAACAGTCCATCTCAAGGGATGTGTAAGTAAATATAAAAAATATTCTAAGTGCACACACGCACACACATAAGCAGTGTGCGAAATCAAATGTGATTCGGACAGGAATCACACTGCATTCCTGTTCAAATCTCATGCAATTCTTTGCAGTGTGATTCGCAACCAATTGTTTTGCATTGACGCAAATCACACTGCAATGTATCAGTACTTGGTATCAGCGAGTACTTGACCAAAGTGTCGGTACTTGTACTCGCCAATGAAAGAACGATATTGGTGCAATCCTAGAGTCAATTGTTTTTCATGTCGTGTGAAGGCCCCAGAGCATTTTTGTCGTCGAGAAAAATGGCCATTCAAAATTTAGAACCTGCTCTATTTTCTTGTCGTTTTTCACTTCATCGTTTTTCTCGTCATGAAAAGCGGTCGTGTGTACGCTTTAACAACGGGGGAAAAACATGCATGCTCAGAAGCAAGTTATGAGATAGGAAATTAGCATAATCAGCCCAAAGGGTGGCGCCATTCCAGTGGAACTTCCTCTTTATAGTGCCGTCGTACGTGTTGTACGTCACCGCGCTATGCTCAAGCATTTTTTATCCATATGTATGCAAGGCAGGCTTGAGAGGAATCAAGTCGAGAAAAACGTTGTTTTTTTCCATGACATGAAAAACGATCGTGTGTACGCGGCATTAGAATTATTGCTCTCACTCTGACAATTGTTGTTTTTGTACGTTTGTTGCACCTGTTCCATGAGTTTATGTTCTTGTGTGAGTATATGTGGGGGCAAGGGACATAATCTTATGTGATAGTGTACTGTAATGACAGGTTCTGTTTACTGAGACATCAGGGTTTCTTTTAACCCCTGAGGTCTCCCCTGCCCTCCACTGAAGCCTAACCACTCCACTGTATACATTGGAAAGTACTGACTTGCACTGTATACAGTACTGAGCCTTGACCAATGCACTCTGTACACTTTTTTTGAATGAACAGCTGCAGGTTGCTAAGTATTCTTTAACTGTTTTTCTTTAAAGCTGATCAAATTTTTTTAAAAGACAGGAGTTATGTGCTTTCTTACCTGAATTTTGGTGTGCTTTATGTAATTCAACGAGATTTGTTCAGTAATCCAGCTTGAAACTTTGCCTCTGTGCTGGAGCTTCCTGTAATAAAGACCGGTCACTTCTGATCTCTCCTTGTACGGGTGACTAATGTGTTTTCCCCTTCGATTGTTTCCTGCAGGCAGCCTGAAGTCAATGGAGCTGCTGGGTCCATTCCAAAGATCTGCTCTGGCCATAGGCTATGTGCAGCAAAGTGATAATGTCACAAATAACAAAGTAATAACTTGGTTTGAAAAGTCGTTTGGTGCTAACTTTGAGGATTTGTTTATTTTGTGGATATTAAAGAATATATGTAAATTATTGTGTTTACCTGAGTTCAGTTTTAAGGTAGGCTCGGACAAACTGTTAGCTCTCTGTCAATATTCCCTGTAGAGAAAATCGTGCAATAGAAGTTTAATTTTCTTTTTTTAATTTCTATTTTCTTGAGGAGTCTATTATTGTATTAATCCTGCACGTGACAGAGTATTTTGAATTATTTTGATGGTACTAGTATAAAGTACACAAAGAGTAGGCTTGTTCCCCTTTAGGCCATTCCCAATGTTAGGTGCAATATGATCACATCCGCCATTTACGGTGGCATGTTAAATGCATTTTTGAGTCCCTTTCCTCAATGTGCTTCCAGTCCCCTAGGTCTTTCACAATCCCTAAACCATTCCCGCAATAGGCTACTGAAAGCATTACTCTAACACCCAGATAGATCATGGTTATAACACTGATAAACATTGTCCTGCTGTTCTTTCTAAGTATTGTAAAGGCTTGACTGGTCTTTGATTTTCATTGCATTTCCTTGAAACCTTAGTGGTAAAGTATGAAAGCTAGTGTAAGAGATCACCTCTCTTGGCCAATTTGACAATCAATTCATTCTTCTGATATTGTTTCTTGCTTTCAAATGTCTCTGTAGATCACTAAGTAATTATGGTGTCTCTGACTCCCTGCTTTCCACACCTCTGCTGTCACTCTCTCCATTCCTGCTGTTTTTCCATTATTTGCTATTTTAATAGCTTCTTTCACTTCTGGTTGGAGATTCTGTATTATTGTTCAGGTCTTTTTCAGCTGGTGGCATTTCTGCTGCAGTGGATGGTCTGCTGCGATTTGGAAATGTTCAATTTTGCAATCTTTTTAACTTTTCTGGCTGTGAAGTCATCTTCTTTGCCCTTCACTATTAGTGAACTTCATCTTGGTAAATCTGTATAGTCCCTTGAGATCTTGTGTTTCCGACACATTTCTGCTTCATCAGAAACTGTTACTCCATAAGCATTCTTGGCTCTTTTGGCCAATTTGAGTAGCTCCCTTTACTGTATATTTCCTATAGTGTCATTGTACAATCTCTGTACAACATCCTTCAGATTTACCAATAATTATGTAGTAGGAGAGACTACCTAAACAACACATATAATTTATAGTCAAATAGACAAGCCTACAAATAGTGGAGCTGTTGTATCTAAAGGACAAGTGATAACTTAATGTTAAAGGGGTTGTAAAGGTAAAACATTTTTTCCCTAAATAGCTACATACCTAAATAGCTTTGTTTACCTCATCCTTCGATTGCTTTTAAATGTCCTTTTTTCTTCTGAGAAATCCTCACTTCATGTTCTTCTTTCTGTAACTCCACACAGTAATGCAAGGCTTTCTCCGCACTCTTTACGTCTAGAGGAAAAGAGATTTCACCTCCAAATACAGAAAGGTTTTTTCACAGTAAGAGCTGTGAAAATGTGGAACAGACTCCCTCCAGACGTGGTTCTGGCCAGCTCAGTAGATTGCTTTAAGAAAGGCCTGGATTCTTTCCTAAATGTACATAATATAACTGAGTACTAAGATTTGTAGGTAAAGTTGATCCAGGGTAAATCCGATTGCCTCTCGGGGGATCAGGAAGGAATTTTTTTCCCCCCGCTGTAGCAAATTGGATCTCATGCTCTGCTGGGGTTTTTTGCCTTCCTCTGGATCAACTGTGGGTATAGAGTTGGGTGTATGGGATTGTACTGTGTTTTTTATTTTGTTTGTTTATTTTTTTGTGGTTGAACTGGATGGACTTGTGTCTTTTTTCAACCTAACTATGTATCTATGTAACTATGGTGTGGAGAAAGCCTCTTGAGGGGGGAGGGGGCGAGCAGGCAAGTCGGGACACTCTTTACTTTGCAGATAGAGAAAGCAGTTGTGTGTTAGTGGGCGTCCTGACACTCCTGCTCGCCCCCTCAGGAGGCTTTCTCCACACCAGGGAGAAAGCCTTGCATTACTGTGTGTAGTTACAGACAGAAGAACAGGAAGTGAGGATTTCTCAGAAGAAATAAGGACATTTAAAAGCAAAATTCGAAGGATGAGGTAAGTGAAGGAGGACTGCACTAATGCCCTGTACACGATTGGTTCATCCGATGAAAACGGTCTGATGGATTTTTTCATCAGATATCAGATGAAGCTGACTTTCATCAGTCGTACCTACACACCATCGGTTAAAAAAAAAATTGTTTCAGAACACGGTGACGTAAAATACAACGACGTCCTGAGAAAAATGAAGTTCAATGCTTCCGAGCATGCCTCTACGTGATTCTGAGCATGCATGGATTTTTAACCGATGGACGTACCCACAGACGATCGTTTTTTTCTATCGGTTAGTTAACCATCAGATAATTTTAAAACAAGTTCCTCGTTTTTTAACCGATGGGGCCCACACACGATCGGTTAGTCTGATGAAAACGGTCCATCAGACCGTTTTCATCAGACAAACCGATCGTGTGTATGCGGCATATGGTAAAGGAAGCTATTTAGGGAATTTTTTTTTACCTTTACAATCCCTTTAATGTGTGTGGCCAACTGATATTAAATGCATAACTCCACTTTTGTTGAGAAAAAAAGTTCCCCTTTGGATGATCTATGTAAATGGCAAGGATTTTAACAAACTTTATTGCAGATTCCTACCTTTTGTTATTCTGAAGAAATCCCTGTTTGCCCCTCTGTGCCCCTGGGCTGAGTAAGTTTGATGGGAGTGGTTTTTATAATTATCAATCAGCTGCTGCACCTGCAGGCTTCTAATGAGGAAAGCTGCTGGGTCAGCATCCCTTTTTCCTATTGAAAATATCTCACCAGAAATTACATTTTTGTTGCAGGGGATGCCTGAAATCTGACTTTGGTGAGCCAATCACACAAGCAGAAAATTGTGTTTCTGGGGAGGGTTCTTTATACATTCTGTTTACAGAACACCTCCAGGTAGCCATATTGAATTGCATTTTCAGAAAATGACAGAGCTGCAGATTGAAAAGAATAACAACAACATTCAATTACACGCTATATATACTCTATTTTTTTTTATTTTATTTGCAATTTTATTTCCCCACGAAAGCGGAATTACCCTTTAAAATGTTTTAATTACATACAATTTACTTTCATTTTAATTTCCTTTATTTCAGAAAGAAAATTGCCGAGCGTGGCACCAGGTTGGTGGGCCCTCTAAGCCACCCAGCAGGAAATTCTTCCCTGGCTGGACAGCTTCTTACTCCCCCCCTGCATTGATGGAAGGTGTTTGGCTGCTGCCACCACTAGCAAGGAGGATGCTGGGACACAGAGAGAAATTAGACACACATGACTTCTGTTTGGTGTCTGTGGCCCTGAGGCTAGATGATAGGAAGGCTTGGAACTGCTACTGCTGAGCCCACTGCTACTGTTTGCAGAAACAGCTCAGGGAGAGAGTT
Source organism: Rana temporaria (assembly GCF_905171775.1). Taxonomy (NCBI): domain Eukaryota; kingdom Metazoa; phylum Chordata; class Amphibia; order Anura; family Ranidae; genus Rana; species Rana temporaria. The sequence continues at coordinate 330,033,411 of NC_053493.1, forward strand.
GCTGGGTAGAGTGTGTCATGAGCCCAGACCTTTTCGGGCTAAGCTTATGTGACAGGACAGCATGTTGTGTTACTGATGCTGAGCTGAGGATAAAGCTGCAGGGAGAAAACTGCTGCTGGAGCTGTGTAAAGCAGAGTGCTGTGGATTGAGTTTATGATGTGCTGAAAGACTGACTGCAAGGGACATTGAGTGGTAGGGAAATATGGAAAATACCCACAAGAAGAGGAGCACCAATGAAGTGAAGGAATGAGAGGAAGGCTGAGGTGCTAGCAGGTTGCCTTTTGTCTGCCTTTATCTATAAGCTGTAGGCTGGTTAGAATCCACATTTATCCTGTCCATGGGATCCACCAACGAGGAACCATCTGCACAAAGGTGTAAACATCATAGGTTCTGTGTGGTGAGAGGCCTATTGGTAGCTACTAATTGTTTAATTGGCTGCTGTTTGCTACCAAGACGGGACTGTGTTGTTACTTTACCACATGGATTACATGTACTCTTTGTTGAAAGAGTGAGCACTCCACTAAGAGAGATAAAGGGCATCAAAGCTGGCCATTGTGCTTATGTCTGAACTTGCCTGTTCCAGTAGTTGAGACTGTTCTAACCCTGTATATTGAGTCAGTGCTATTCCTTTATGTCTAATCCAAATTTCCTTTACAGGGCTTTGACCTTTTTATATAAAACCCAGTTCAATTGTTTATAGTATTAGTTGGGTTCAGGTACAAGTTAGGTTATCACTGAGAGCAACAGGACTTATCTATCAAGCAGCTCCTTTGGGGGTAGCACCACACAGGTTTCTGGTTGGTCCCAGTGTTTTTTTTTTATTATTCTAGAAAAATCCAGCCTTCTAATATTTGGTTTAATGCACTGATGATTGTCTCGTGTTTCTTGTTCAGGTTCTAAAATATATTTCTGCATTGTAGATAAAAAACTTGCTTGAACTTTCCATTCTTGCTTGGATGAGTCAAACTGTCCTGTCTTAGGCTGGATTCACACCTATGCATTTTTGGTGCTTTTTGCATTTTGCAGATTTGCTCTACAGAACGTGTTCCATAGGAAACCATGGTAAATGGACTGTAGTGCAAATCTGCAAAATGCAAAAAGCACTAAAAATGCATAGGTGTGAATCCAGCCTTAGCCTCTACTTGTCTTGTATATGTTAAAGGCCAAACTCAGGCACACATTTTTTCATCCATCTGGATACAGGCAACAATAAAAAATGGAAAGAAGTTCTGACTCTTCAGCCTCGTACACACGACCGTTTTTCTCAGCAAAAACCAGCAAAGAAAACTGCTTTTTGCAGAGATTCCCGTTCGTGTGTACGAGGCTTTTAGGTTTCTCGTCAGGAAATCTGGCCAGAATCTCGACGAGAAAAAAAGAGAACCTGCTCTCTTTTTTCTCGTCGAGATTCTTGTCGGCCTGTTTCCCGACGAGAAACCCGAGAGTGTGTATACTTACCTGTCGCCGTGGAAACCCGTGCATGTTCGAAATGACTTTGACACATGCGCGGTAGCTTTCACAGCATAGGTAGGGTGAAGCAAGATGGCGGCGACGGCATCGAATGTGACGAGCGCATTCTCGTCGTACGCAATGACGTCATCGCATTCTTTCCTTTCAAGAGAGCCGCGGTTCTTTTGAAACGAAAATCTGTACACTCGGGCGGCAAGAGTTTCTTGCCAAGAATCTTGTCAGGGAAAATGACGGGTTTTTCCTGACGAGATTCTCGGTCGTGTGTACGAGGCCTTCCCCATTCTGTTGAAAACTTAGAAAAAACAGTTTGGCTATAGTTGGCCCTAAGAGAGGAGCAGCCTATGAAAAGATTTCAACCTCTTCTGATATAAGTTTCCTTGCATACCTTTGCACCCTATAGGGACAACCTCCATTTACTTCTCCTTGCCCTCCCTGGTGATATCTATATTTTTATTTGAATGTTTTTGTGTTGGAACAATATGCTTCCCAGAACTATAACATTCTCTTGACAAAAAACACACACAAACCTTCACCACTATAATTGATGATACTGCATCTCTATCTTTAAGAATTTCATATCTATCCTTATTGTCCCAAATGGAGTTAAACATTTCTGGTTTTGGTTAAAAGGTGCATTTTTGTTATAAGAGTTTTGCAGTTTCAGAAACTTTTTAATTTGATCCTATTATTTTTCAATGTTAAGGTCATCTTTTTTTTTAGCTCAAATCTGAAATCAAGCCTTAGCACTTCTCAGTGTCTGGTGTTTGAGATTTGTATTGAACCAAATGACAGATGGGTTTAGTGAAACATTTACTTTGCACAGCACAGCTTTTAAATTAACAATAGCTGCAGTATCTGTGTATTTCAATGCTGAGACCCTTCTTCCTGAGAACGGTTCTTCCAGATTGGTCCTCAGATCTGGAAGACAAATGATGCACTCCCCCGCAGCACTTGTATCTAGAGTCCAGTCCCCTAAATGATGGCATCAAACTGCCTAAGCTGTAACACTTTTGACCCCACGTGTGATGCTTATTATGTATCTGAACTTCTCAATCATGCAAGGGAACATAGAAAAGGCATAATGTTATGTTAATCATGTTATTGTTCTCTATGTGGCAGCTTGTTGGCTCTATATCTGAGCAGTTAATGGCAAGGGAACCATTTTTATCTCATTCACAGGCCAATAATTGTAAACCTGTACATTCTACAGGCTAATTAAAGTAGCTGCAGACCTCAAGAGCAGGCACCTTTAAAGTGCCTAAGAAGTCCTGAAGTGGGTATTTATGCAAATTGCAATTTCCGCATGCATTCAGCCTGTTCTTCCACCCACATTTTCTTACCTCCTGCACTACCCACTTGTTCAGTGGGGCTGCTCATTATACTGAGGGAGGGACAAGTAATGAATTGTGGCAGAAAAAGAAGAGGATAAAACAGTTTCAAAGCTTCTACCATATTTGAGAGCCCCAAGTTTGGGATAAGGGTTCCTGGGCCAATTTGTACTTTAGCCACAGGGATGGCAAGGTACTTTTGTTTGCCAGAATTTCTGGTCTCTGTCCTGTTTAAAGTCTTTGTAGAGGTAAGCTATAGTTTCCTATTCCAAATATCTAAATGTGCTATGTAATTGGTGCTTTTTTTTGCCAAATTCAATTAAAAGTATAACATTCACAAAACAATAGTGCAGTGCCAAGATAAATTAAAATGTAATTGCAATATAATAGTGCAATGCAATTATATCAAACTATTACGTGTCACCACAAATTAAAAAAAAAATGGGAAATGACAGGTGTGGATACCAAATGCCACCAAATTTCTTAATGACAAAGCACACAGCACCTCAGTGTGCTACAGAGGGAGGCTCAACAGAATCATATGACTCCCAATTAAGAGTGGTCACCCAGTGCTTGTGTATCAATCCAAGATATCCAGTTTTCCTCAAAACTATCAGTCAAACAATGGTACAGCTGCGTTGTAATAGATTGCTGTGCATATACTCGGTTGGACATAGTATGATGAAAAAGACTTGCTCTCCATAGTGTAATCCCAATTAAAACACCAATTTATTGTGATAAATGAACTTACAATGATGAGATAACAACCAGGCACTTCATATCATATAAACAACTCATATTCAAGAATCCAAGATGGCCGTGGCAGGATCGCACATGCGTAGTGGTGTGTGTTCCGTCTCTGCCCTACTAGTTTAGTGAAAGATGATGTCATCAGGAGGAAATACAATTGCTTTTAATGGATATGTATTCTATAGCTGCTTTATTGCAGTGGTGGCTGGTGCTCAACATTTTTGGAGGGGCAGCTTTCCACATTGCTCTGTAATATTCTTCAGCTGCTCTGTCTCCATAACCCTCTTGGAATAATTTTGGTACATGAATGCATATCTATGATTTACAGTAGATCTAGCACCCATATAAAGCATATTTATTGCATAACACCACTTCTATAATAAGAATCATTATATTAAATGCCCGTTTTATAATCAATAAACTCTAGTGCTACTGACAGCAATCATGAAGGTTGCGCTATTAGAACAAAAAAAATGTAATTGGATATTCCCCAGATCTGTAGGGAATGTTTTCAGTTTAATAAAATAGCTAAAGCAAAGTAGATATTGCGGCATAAGTTGTATATGTCTCCGAACACCCTCCTATTACTCCTTTGTGGTTCTTTTCATTTGATTCTATTTCTATCAATGCATTTATTTTAATTTACTTTTTTTCTCAAAATATCTATAAACAGAAATACACCAAGAAGAACATTGGTAACAGATAAATCAGTTTATCTGTTACCAATTTTCTTCTTAGTGTATTTCTGTTTATAGATATATTGTGTTTTCAAATAAGGAATGCCCCCGAGGAAAGGATCTAGGGATGCAACTAACGATTATTTTCATAATCGATTAGTTGGCCGATTATTGTTTCGAAGAATCGAATAAAAGCCTTAAAAAAAAAATTGCATTTTTAAAATTGTTTGGGCCAATTTGTTGTTGGGCAGATTACAAAACACAAATTGCCGCAAAAACACATTACATGCTTTTCTGCAGCTTCTCCATTGAAGTATATTGAACCAAAAAACAAAACAAAATAGCACCGTTTTGCATTAAAAAGTCCTTGCCCTTTCCAAATACGCAGCAGCTGAAAAAAAATCATGGATGTGAACGTGTCCCATAGGAAAACATGTAGATGAACTGTAGTGTGTTTCTGGAAAAAGCACCAAAAAACAGACCCGGCCTGAGATGTTTAGTAACATAATGGGGTTAAAAAAAATAAAAAAATAAAGTACAAAAAGAGCAAATGATCGCTACTGTAAGGGGTTAAACTTTTTTACTGTGGGACAGTGAAAGTAATATTTACAGTAGCGGTTTGCTTTTTTGTACTATAAAGGGCTAATTTTAGTTTTTTAACCGCATTATGTTACTGGCCGATTAATCGATTATGAAAATTGTAATCGATTAATTTCATAATCGATTAGTTGTTTCGGCCCTAAATGGATCAATCCCAAAGGGCGTCGGACCTCACCTTGATTCTGGAGACAACACTTACATCAAGTCACAATTCATTACTGTGCTCTGTTACCTGTATATTGTTTTTATTTGCCAGTCAATTTTATGCTCATACATAATTGACTTCTTACACTATTTATAATAAATATTTGTTTTCTACTTACCTTTTGTATCTTTGATCAGTTGCCTGTAAAGTCCCACCCCTATAGGGGGACCCCTCTCCCCAGTATTTATTACAGGAGGCTCCTGCATAGATTTGTAGGTGTTGTTTCCTGCAGGATTACTGCACAGTAGTATCCAAAAGAAACACACAAAAGACAACAAGATTCAAAACAGCGAATACATGTTGAAAAAAAAAGGTTGTTTACAAACCTCAAGAGGCTCAAGATGAATCGTCACACGGGAATGGATGTCTCATGGTATGGTGACTCGTCATAGGATACCTTCCAACTGAACCTGATATGGAGGGACAGTCCCACTTTTGAACCATATCCTTCCGTCCCTCTTTCCACCTTAGTTGTCCTTCGTTTTGGTCTAAAGTATAAATATCTATGAAAATGTTAAATCTAACTACCAAAAGTGTTATTCTGCACTAAAACTTTTATCCTATTGCTTAATTATCTTGTTTGCTATTTTAGAAAGCCAGTATAAAGGACAAGTATTGTTAGAAAAAAACCCCCACAATTCTGGTTTTGTGGCTAGTTCACACCACATGCGATCCAATGCTTTTTTTTCTGAATCCAAAACACATAGAAAGTAGGCTACATGGTTTTTAATAGCATAGTTCACACCAGTGCTTGCAGTTCCAGTGCATTCCGGTTCCAGAAAAAAAGTAGAACATGCTGCATTTTTCCTGCACAGAACTGTATTGGAACATGGTAAGACACATAAAAAATGCAATGGACCCCCAGTGAAGTGAAAAAAATAAAGTAAAAAAGAAGAAAAAATTGCATCTGGAATGCATTTGGAAACGCATAAAAAATGCAACAAAAACGCACCGAAACACATGCAAAAAAACATTGGAACTTGATTTGGAGGACGTTTTTAAGGTGTGAACTAGCCCCATTGCAATAATTTTATGCATAATGGTTTACATAATTGGGGACATGGCAGAGATATGTCTATTGCCTAAAAATATTGTGCTAGCAGGTTTTCCTTTTTCTAATCTGAGTTGAAAGGTGTGATTATAATGACTCCTCTCTTGTCTGTTGACTTAGTTCAAGTAAAGCATTATCTCATCTCCAAATCAAACCATATAATTATCTATTTAATATTTTATCATCCAACACAAATACTGTATATACAGTATCTCACAAAAGTGGGTACGCCCCTCATATTTTTGTAAATATTTTATTATATCTTTTTATGTGACAACACTGAACAAATGACACGTTGCTACAATGTAAAGTAGTGAGTGTACAGCTTGTATAACTGTAAAATTGCTGTCTCCTCAAAATAACTCAACACACAGCCATTGATGTCTAAACCACTGGCAACAAAGTACACTCCTAAGTAAAAATGTCTAAATTGGGCCCAATAAACCATTTTCCCTCCCCAGTGTCATGTAACTCATTAGTGTTACAAGGTCTCAGATCCGAATGGGGAGCAGGTGTGTTAAATTTAGTGTTATCACTCTCACTCATACTGGTCACTGGAAGTTCAACATGACATGAGAGGATCTGAAAAAAAGAATTGTTGCTCTACATAAAGATGGCCTACTTAAGAAGACCGCCAAGACCCTAAAACTGAGCTGCAGCATGTTGGCCAAGACCATACAGCTGTTTAACAGGAGAGGTTCCACTCAGAACAGGCCTTGCTATGGTTGACCAATGGTGTCAAGTGTATGGTGTCAAGTGTGTGTGGCAGCAACCAGATGAGGAGTACAAAAACAAGTGCGTCTTGCCTACAGTCAAGTATGATGGTGGGAGTGTCATGGTCTGGGGCTTCAAGAATGCTGCCGGCATTGGGGAGATACAGTTCATTGAGGGAAGCATAAATGCCAACATGTACTGTGACATACTGAAGCAGAGCATGATCCCCTCCCTTCGAAAACTGGGCCGGAGGGCAGTATTCCAACATGATACCGACCTCAAACACACCTCCAAGAGGACCACTTCCTTGCTAAAGAAGCTGAGGGTACAGGTGATGGACTGGTCCAACATGTCCCCAGACCTAAACCCTATTTAGCATCTGCGGGGCATCCTCAAACGGAAGGTGGAGGAGCGCAGGGTCTCTAACATCCACCAGCTTTGTGATGTTGTCATGGAGGAGTGGAAGAGAACTCCAGTGGCAACCTGTGAAGCTCTGGTGGATGCCATGCACAAGAGGGTAAAGGCAGTGATGGAAATGAATGGTGGGGCCACACAAAATATTTAGACTTTGGGACCAATTTGGACATTTTCACTTAGGAGTGTTGAGTTATTTTGAGGGGACAGCAAATTATACAAGCTGTACACTCACTACTTTACATTGTAGCAAAGTGTAATTTCTTCAGTGTCAAATGAAAAGATATAATAAAATATTTTCAAAAATGTGAAGGGTGTACTCACCTTTGTGAGATACTGTATATATATATCTATATCTATCTATCTATCTATCTATCTATCTATCTATCTATCTATCTATCTATCTATCTATATACACACATACTACAAGTACAATTACTGTATACATACAATTTGTATGGCTGTATAAATAAACATGGTACAAACATCTTGCAGTTAAACCTTATCATTATTGATTTAATATTTTATCATGCAAAACAAAGACTACGGTACACACATACGGTATAAGTACAATTACTGTATATATACAATTTGTAGGGCTGTATAAATAAATAAAATAAATAATAAGAAAGTCTATAACCTGTCAAATCATCCCAATTATATTGTATATATCAGAGCTGACTGTTATACTAAAGATGTTAAACTGATAGAGTTTACTTTAACTGAACTGTAATTGTTATATTTAAATATACTGCACATGATCCAAGTTTCTATCCTTTCCCATAACCCATTTATAACATGTTCAGTCCCAAGTCCAGAGCAAGCATTTTGTTTTAGTTTTCAGTACATTGATTTAGTTGAGTGTTTTGTAATCTGCAGCCATGATACACATGAAATGCTTCGCACACCAGTGCAGTCTGGAAATCATTTCTTCCCATTGCTCACTATAGAGGGGGAAATCAAGCTTTGGTAAGTACAGGCTCCATAAATTCTTAATACTAATGTCTCTCCAGGAAGCATAAACCTTGTGCCATAAATATGTGTGAATGTTGAGAACTCCTAGCTTACCCTCTGCAAAAAGAATGGACTGAAAACTCACATTCATATTTATTCTGAGTCCTAAGTTCTTACTGGAAAAGCTAAAGAATAAGAAAATAATACAAGCATTACATATTTCCCTTGGAGAAAAATATGTATTTTTAAATACATGCAATGCTGTTTTTTTAAAAAAAAATCAGCCAGCATCCCTTAACATAGATATTCGTTATCCATTATTCATCCACAGTAAAATGCTTTCATATTACAAGAAACAAAAATGTGATTTTGGCATCACCATGCTACTAAAAAAAAAAAGTAAATAATGTCTCACTGTGACCTTGAAAAGTAATACGGGTGATTGTGCCAATTGGCACGGGTAAGTATTCCCGCACTCAAAGATAACTTTCATTTTTGTTTAGTTTGTAAAATTATTGTATATAAGGCTTTTCTAACCATGAAAGTGGTTACGTTTTTTGCAAGCCACGCAAACTCATGATGGCTAATGGATTTAAATGGAAATGAAAACAGGTGGAAATTTTTTTTTTTAATTATTTTTCTATCTTAAGTGAACAGATTAGCTTATGAAGGTTAAACTTGCTAACTTGCCCTCATTGCCAGGTGATTTTTGCCTCTAATGTCACTTTTTGTTGTTATAGTATTTAATTTTTTTCAGAATGGCATTGTCAAATGCCACGTACACACGACTGGTTTTCCCGGCAGGAAATCCCGGCCATGTGTATGCTCCAGCGCAGTTTTCCCGACAGGAAAACTGCATGGAAAAAAAGAGAACATGTTTTCTTTTTTCCTGCCAGGAAAACACGCATGCTCAGAATCAAGTATGACACGGGAGCGCTCCTTCTGGTAAAACTAGCGTTCGGAATAGAGATAGCACATTCGTCTCGCTGAAATGGACTAAAAAGCACAAAGACTGAAAAGCGCGAATCGTCTCTCACCAAACTTTTACTAACACAAGGATCAGCAAAAGCAGCCCAAAGGGTGGCACGTTTGAATGGAACTTCCCCTTTATAGTCCCGTCATATGTGGTGTACGAACGTGTGTATGCAAGGCAGGCTTAAGAGGAATCCTGTCGGGAAAAATTTTGTTTTTTTTCTCACAATAGTGCTTATGTATTATCACCCTGTCCGTGCATCCCTGGTTGAGACTACAAAAAAACAGTCGTGTGTACGAGGCATTAGTGTGACTCCCTCTCCCATTTCCTCATACAGTTCATAGGCTTCAGCATTGGTTAATCTGCTTGTCACCAATCTGATCCTTGGTTTGGTGTGCTTGTGGGTGGGAAATATTAAGCTTTGCTCTGGCAATAACAAAGTGGCTAAAAGTAGATATAAATTCTAACTGGATGACATTTGATTTGCTAAAACATTTTGTATAATATACAATTTCCTTTCTTTTTTCCTAAAATACTGTTTCCCTCTATTTTTCATCCTTGTTTTTGCATCTCAGTGCTGCTGATCTCTTTCAGCTTTTTAGTAATTTCCTGTCTACATGCACTCGCTCCATTGTTGACTGCACATCATTGCCCTGGACTGGCTTCCTGATAGTGACAACAATGAACTATGTCTACACATGTCAGCACAGCTGTGTGTAGTCTCAACCAGGGATGCACGGACAGGGTGATAATACATAAGCACTATTGTGAGACAGTTGTCAACATATAGCAGGAAGTGTCGGAACTTCATGGTAGGATCACTTGGTATCAATTTATTTAAATATTGCCATTATTTTTAAAATTTTGAAGACTAATAACAGTTTTTAAAATTACATTATAAGAGATGCATGGGATTAAAAAAACAAAAATACATACTCACCTCTTGGTCTGATGCTGTTCACATCTTCTTGGAGCAAAAAGCAGTGACTGTCGGTAACCATTCCTCGATCTGCTCCTTTAGTGCTCAGTGGAGCGCTGGGCAAGAGAGAGGGAGGACACAGCTGGCTTCGGCTCTCAGCCGCGCGATGAGAGCTAGAGCAAGCTGTCCATCAGTCATCTGGGTGGGTCCCAACAATGTGTTTGGGATGCTTCCAGTGCCTGGACATCAGCTCACATCAGCTTTAGCCTTCTGTCAGTAGATTCGGGGTCACAGGACAGCAAAAATAAAGCCAGCCATAGATGATAATCGCATTCTTGAAATTCGACATGCTGGTTGTACAACTTGGGTACAATCAGCCTACCCATACATAGTTCAAATCTCGGCCAGACCCTGCCAAACCGGCCAAAAATGTGTACTATCTAGGGCCGGCTTAAGCGCACTTGTGTGACCAACAAAATAAATATGGCCAAAAAAACTTGGGTCATACTTGTCTTTTAATGAGTTTAAGCTTATGTAAGATTTGAGTGCCTAGGTTTAGATACATTTTAAAGTGTATGTAAGCCCAGACAATAAACTTCTATTATTTGCTTCTTTTTGGTTTTATTATAGCATGGATAGCATTTTGTGATATCTAAAAAGTGCAAAAAATACCCATTGATTTTGCTCGAAATTTTGACAACTGATAATTTCCTATGCTCTCTGCCTGTTTTTTACTGTTATAAGTTAGATTGTTCTGGGAACTTCAGGACCCACCCATCTATATTAAGAACAAGAGATCAAAGGAGGGGCCCATTAGTTATGTCCTATCCTGTTTCTGTTGCCCTGATCAGTAGAACGAGTGAATGTTGTCACTAGGACAGGAAGTGTGTTACTAGCAAAATCACTTGGGAAAATAAAGAAAAAAGGCCTTAAAAATAAATGCAATGCAGCTACCAGATCTAAAGGGCTGCTAAGCTGCAATATATTTTTAGTTTTTTGGTTAAATATGCTTTAAATAAATCACTGGTCATTACATGCAATGCAAAGCACCGCTATCTATATACAGCTGAGCTGAGCTCTTAATATTTCCTCCCCCACGTGTCCGTTCCCCTGACCTCTCTATCAAGATTAATGGCACATCTATCAGTCCGTCCCCACATGCCAGGGTGCTAGGGGTAACCTTAGACTTTGAACTGTCCTTTCAGGACCACATCCAATCACTGAACAAATCATGCCGCCTTAGCCTCCGCAACATTTCCAGAATATGCCCCTTTTTACCTAATGACATCACCAAGCTTCTAATTCACTCCCTGGTCATCTCTCACCTCGAATACTGCAACTCCCTCCTCATTGGATTACCTTTACATAGACTATCCCCCCTTCAGTTCATCATGAATGCCGCTGCAAGACTCATTCACCTTACCAATCATTCAGTGTCCGCCACCCCTCTCTGCCAATCCCTCCATTGGCTTCCACTCACCCATTGAATAAAATTCAAAGTACTAACAATAACTTACAAAGCCATCCACAACTTGGCCCCCAGCTACATCACTAACCTAGTCCCAAAATACCCACCAACCAAACCGCTCTCTTCGGTCCTCCCAAGACCTCCTGCTCTCTATCTTCCTTGTTACCTTCTCCCATGCCCGCCTCCAGGACTTCTTTAGAGCCTCTCCCATGCTTTGGAACTCCCTACCCCAATCTGTCCGACTGTCCCCTAATCTATCCATATTTAGACGATTCCTGAAAACCCTTCTCTTTAAAGAAGCCTATCCTGCTTCTAACTAACACTGTTTTACTTCCTCCATCAGCTCATCACCCACAGCTATTACCTTTTGTATCAATTGACCCTCCCATTTTAGATTGTAAGCTCTAATAAGCAGGGCCCTCTGATTCCTCTTGTACCAAATTGTAATGTAACTGTAATGTCTGCATTTATTTAGTTAAGCGCTGCGCAAACTGTTGGCTCGATATAAAACCTGTATAATAATAATAATAATAATAATAATAATATATTGTATATACACATACGGGTACATATAATACAAAAACAAAAGAGGAGCACTGTTATGACTTAAAATGCGGAATATTGTGAAATGCATTTATTTACAGAACATTTTGGTGGGTCTCGGTCTACTTTTCACATGCGATCCACCAAAACTTAGCTTATTACATTTTTACATCACTGTCCCCTGAAGACGTACCCAGTGGTGAAAAGCCTCTGGTGGGTCTTTGCTCTGATTTCATCATGCCCACTGGTAGGAGCAGAGTGTCTTTGCAGGCTTATCTCATCAGTTGTTGGTGAGTACCCTTTTGTGATTTAATAAAGTGACAGTTTTATTTGTAATACCCACTTGAAGACCTGGCCTTTTGCTCACACCTTTGTTTAGATGTAAAAACCTTTATTTTTGTGCTAGAAAATTAGTTAGAACCCCCAAAATATTATGATTTTTTTTAAGCAGAGGCCATAGATAATAAAATGTATTTGGTAATTTCTAATAATTTTAATGCAAAAAAACACAATACATAACCCAATTTTTTAGTAAAGTATAAAAGATGATGTGATAGGTTCTCTATATAGAGAGATCTGGGGTCTATAACACCCCAAATTCATCCTCTGCCCCTAAAAGCATTTTGATCAGACCAAGATACTTTTGGTTTTTAAAAATTGTGCCGTTGACATCCAGGTAAACTGATGTCAGGTCATCGCTTCTGGGTTACTATAGCAGAGAGCTAATCAAAGCCGATCCGATCTTTGTTTGGCTCTTTGATCAGCTGGTGGAAGTTTCGGCTGGTCACTTGGGTCTCCTGGTGAGACAGGAGAGCCGAGAAAGCTGTGGAAGTTGGCAGGGAGGGGGTTACATCCCTTCTCGCTGCTTGTAAAAGCAATCCAGTGGCATCCTCCCGATATAACCACTTGAAGTCCAGAGATGTACTGGTATGTCGCTAGTTCAGAAGTAGATACTTTATTGCTGAGATCGCTGTGGGCCCCTAAAATATCAATAACAAAGCTGCAAGTTGTATGCAGTGGCACTATCAGTGTTTATAAAGCGCTAAGGACCTCGTGCATTGGAGGCCATATCTACCTGATATAATGTTGGTGTGCATTATGGTGGTGGAGCACTGAAGTAGACACTGTAGGTTTGATTTACCAAAACTGGAGCACTCAGAATTGGGTGCAGCTGTGCATGATAGCCAATCAGCTTCTAACTTCAGCTTGTTCTATTAACCACTTAAGGCACAGACTTTTATGTAGGTAAAGGACCTGGCCAGTTTTTGCGATTCGGCACTGCGTCGCTTTAACTGACAATTGCGCGGTCGTGCGACGTTGCTCCCAAACAAAATTGGCGTCTTTTTTTTCCCCACAAATAGAGCTTTCTTTTGGTGGTATTTGATCACCTCTACGGTTTTAATTTTTTTCGCTATAAACAAAAATAGAGCAACAATTTTGAAAAAAATTCAATATTTTTTACTTTTTGCTATAATAAATATCCCCCAAAAAGATATATAAAAAATTTTGTTTCCTCAGTTTAGGCCAATACGTATTGTTCTACCTATTTTTGATAACAAAAATCACAATAAGTGTTTACCGGTTTGCGCAAAATTTATAGCGTTTACAAAATAGGAGATAGTTTTATTGCATTTTTATTATTTATTTTTTTTACTACTAATGGCGATCAGCAATTTTTTTCGTGACTGCGACATTATGGCGGACACATCGGACAATTTTGACAAATTTTTGGGACCATTGTAATTTTCACAGCAAAAAATGCTAGAAAAATGGCACCAGGGCCATTACTTCACAATAAACAATTGATTATTGTGAAAATTACAGTGCAGTTTAGGAGTTAACCACTTGGGGGCGCTGTAGGGTTTATGTGTGACCTCATATGTTTTTCTAACTGTAGGGGGGCGGGGCTGGACGTGTGACGTCATTGATCGTGTTTCCCTAGACTAGGGAACACACGATCAATGAAGCTGCCACTGTGAAGAACGGGGAAGCTGTGTTTACACACAGCTCTCCCCATTCTTCAGCTCCGGGGACCAATCGCGGGACTCCGGCGGCGATCGGGTCCGCGGGTCCCACGGCCGCAGTCACGGAGCTTCGGACCAGGTCGCGGGCGCGCGCCCGCAACCCACGGCTGGGCACTTAAAGAGGACGTACAGGTACGTGCTTGTGCCCAGCCATGCCATTCTGCCGATGTATATCTGCAGGAGGCGGTCCTTAACCTCCCTGGCGGTATGATTCTGTCTGGAATTACGTACCAAAAAGCGGTACAATTATTTTGCAAGGAAATTTGTCTTTTTTTACTGTAGGCCTGTAATTTTTAGGAATAACTCACTTAAATCTGACCAAACAAGAGTCTTGTAGGCATCCCGGGTATGATTTTTTTTTTTAAAACAAAATTATAAATTATAATATAATAAATAATTATAAATAATTATAACAAATAATAATATAATTATAATAAAAACTATTCAATAATGTAATCAACTCAAAATCACTGAAATTTGCTCAGTTGCAGAATTGTCGCTGTCATTACTTTTATTTTTTTATGACGTATTTCCCCACAAATCGCTATCGCACAATTCTGCATTTTTGACATAAAGGGACACTTTTGGACAATCTACAGTTTTCAGGCAGAAATAACAGTTTTTATTATATAAAAGTACATGTAGGGCACTGGACAGACCACTAGGGACAAGGGGTGTGTGTATTTTTTTACATACAGTACTGTAATCTATAAGATTACAGTATACTGTATGTATTGTGTTTGTTTACGTTTTTGAATTTGGCGCCGTTCTCCGCCCCCGTGCGTCGTAACGTCGCAGGGAACAGAGATCGGCGGCACACGGGGACACTGTGAATCGAGCGAGGAGGACCCGCTCGCTCACACAGCGGGGATGCATCGCTGGATCCAGGGACAAGGTAAGTAACTTGCCTGTGGATTCAGCGAGCAGGTAAGCCGCGCCGCTGCACACTCTGCACGTCTACCCCGAGCGTGACTCGGGGATACCGATCCTAACATTGGAAACCCACCCTGAGTCACGCTCGGGTTTACCGCTAAGGGGGTTAAGTGGTTAAGCTTTGACAATAAAAACTGGAAGCTGATTGGTTTCTATGCAGAGCTACACCAGACTAGGCACTCCCCAGTCTTGTTAAATCTCCCCCAGTCTGTTAAGTGAAGTGCCATCATGGATTTTTCACTGGAAATGTGGACTTTTCTGTGTATTCACAGTTTTGAAGCTTTGCTTTAAAGATGCACATTGTTGGACATTCCCAGAACAGAAAGTACATTTTTTATTAACTATATTGTTTTGTACACATTACATATTTTGCTATATAGAGCTTTCAACTTTGTTGATTCATTTAAGGTGATAGACATTTTTTATTTTGTTTCTTATATGTTTCAACTATTTTTGAGTGCAGCTTTCCTATTTTAGATTCACTCTTCTTTTATTTCTACCACGGGAGTCCACATTTTCTGGGCAGAGGGCTAGTTTAATGTCCTTCAGACTGTGACCATTTGTTGGTTTCAATGGGAAGAATAGTGCCCCATCAATGGTGTCAGTTGGTGGCGTTGTGCCTCATCGATGATGTCAGTGGGAGTAATAATGCCCCATCATTGATGTCAGTTGGTGGAATGATGCCCCATCAATGGCATCAGTTGGTGGAATAGTGCCTCATCGATGGTGTCAGATGGTGGAATAGTGCCCCTTTGATGGTGTCAGTTGGTGATTATGGTCACTCCCTTTTGATATATCCATGAGATCAACCCTGTGAATTCATCCCTCATATATCAGATCACACAGACTGCAAAGCTGAGGGTCCATACTTTTTGGTGAGTGGTGTCACAAGAGGGGAACGTGGCACACTGACAATTTTTTTTTTTTTTAAGCACTGATGCGCTTTATTTTTGGAGCACTTAGCACTTGAATATAGACTGCAATTTGTATGCTATGATTTATTGTCACTGTTAATGTTTTTGGGCATGTTATATTATTGTGTTCTTATCCTGCAAGCGCTGTTCATCTATTTGACACATTTCTGAGGTTTTAGTACCTTTTTAATAGCTATTTCAGATAACTTTGTTGTCACATTTCCTAGCGCAATTTTTATATTGTTTATATAGTGGTGGAATAGTGCCCCATCTATGGAGTGCCCCATCTATGGAGTGCCCCATCTATGGAGTTAGTTTGTGCCTCAGGCGCCAGATAAAGTAAGCCAGGGGCCACATCTGGCCCCTGGGTTTAAAAACTAAGCACAGAGTATATAAAGGTTTTTAATTTTTAGATATATGGGGCCAGATCCACAAAAACCTGGCGCAACTTAAAAAATCCCATTTAAGTTACACTGCCTTAAAATTTCTACCTAAGTGCCCGATCCACAAAGCACTTACCTAGAAATTTCAGGCTGTGTAACTTAAATCCGGCAGGCGCAAGGCGTTCCTATTAAATGAGGCGCGCTCCCGCGCCGGCCGTACTGCGCATGCGCGAAGTTACGTTACGCCGAGTTTTGTGGATCGCGCCGGCTTAAAAAAGTTGCGTCGGGAAAAAAAAAAAATTTACAGCGTCGCTCGGCATGCATTCCTGAGGGAGAACTCCATGCCAATTTTCAAATAAAAAACCGGCATGGGTCCCCCCCCCCAGGAGCATACCAGGCCCTTAGGTCTGGTATGGGTTGTAAGGAGACCCCCCTACGCCGAAAAATCGACGTAGGGGGTCCCCCTACAATCCATACCAGACCCGTATCCAAAGCACGCTACCCGGCCGGCCAGGAATGGGAGTGGGGACGAGCGAGCGCCCCCCCCCCTCCTGAGCCGTACCAGGCCGCATGCCCTCAACATGGGGGGGTTGGGTGCTCTGGGGCAGGGGGGCGCACTGCGGGCCCCCCCACCCCAGAGCACCCTGTCCCCATGTTGATGAGGACAGGACCTCTTCCCGACAACCCTGGCCATTGGTTGTCGGGGTCTGCGGGCGGGGGGCTTATCGGAATCTGGGAGTCCCCTCAAATAAGGGGGCCCCCAGATACCGGCCCCCCACCCTAAGTGAATGGATATGGGGTACATCGTACCCCTACCCATTCACCTGGAGGCAAAGTGATAGTTATTAAACACACAACACAAGGTACCTACCGGAGCATGATGGGACGGTGAGGCCTATATAAATGGGATGCAAGGCGCGCTTCCATCATTGCAGTGAGAAGAGGCGACGTGTCAACATCGGAAGAAGGGAGAAGAAGAGAAGAGAAGAAGATGACGTCACAGAAGACCGCGCTGGCTGCCTGCTAGTAATTGAGCTAACACACGAAGATAGCAGGCAGCCAGCGCTGAAGGAGAAGGCACCGGACAGCTGCAGAAGAACCGGGGTGCGCCGAGTCAACAGCGGAGAGCGGCGAGGATAGAAGAAGACCCCCGGAGAGCGGAGAAGACCCCCCCGGAGAGCGGAAGAAGAAACCCCCCCCGGAGAGCAGAGAAGACCCCCCCGGAGAGCGGAGAAGACCCCCGGAGAGCGGAGAAGACCCCCGGAGAGCGGAAGAAGAAGCCCTCCCTGGTATTAGAGCTAAAGAAGACAGGGGGGGCCTCCGGAGCAGACTAATAAATGATTTTAAAAACCCTTGTGTTGTGTGTTTAATAACTATCACTTTGCCTCCAGGTGAATGGGTAGGGGTACGATGTACCCCATATCCATTCACTTAGGGTGGGGGGCCGGTATCTGGGGGCCCCCTTATTTGAGGGGACTCCCAGATTCCGATAAGCCCCCCGCCCGCAGACCCCGACAACCAACAGCCAGGGTTGTCGGGAAGAGGTCCTGTCCTCATCAACATGGGGACAGGGTGTTCTGGGGTGGGGGGGCCCGCAGTGCGCCCCCCTGCCCCAGAGCACCCAACCCCCCCATGTTGAGGGCATGCGGCCTGGTACGGCTCAGGAGGGGGGGGCGCTCGCTCGTCCCCACTCCCATTCCTGGCTGGCCGGGTAGCGTGCTTTGGATACGGGTCTGGTATGGATTGTAGGGGGACCCCCTACATCGATTTTTCGGCGTAGGGGGGGTCTCCTTACAACCCATACCAGACCAAAGGGCCTGGTATGCTCCTGGGGGGGGGAACCCATGCCGGTTTTGAATTGCCGTGGAGTTCTCCCTCAGGAATGCATACCAAATGCCGTCGCTTGAATGTGCTTTTACAAGGTGTTACTAACTTTACACTTTGTAAAAGCAGCCCTAATTTTACACTTGCAAACTAAAACTTACGGCGAAAAAACGAAGCTGAAAAGCTTTGTGGATCGCCCTAAGTGCTAATTTGCATACCAGAAGCGGCATTTCGACTCGAAATGCCCCCAGCGGCGGATGCGGTACTGCATCCTAAGATCCGGCAGTGTAATTCAATTACACATGCCGGATCTTCTGCCTAACTTTGGAAAACTGCTTCTGTGGATCAGTTCCAAAGTTAGGACAAGGGATACGATGGAGTAACAGCAGTTACTCCGTCGTATCTCTTTTGAGGATCTGGCCCATGAAGTATAGCCTTTTCATTTTTTGGCTTTTTGTTGTACTCGGTGCAGCACCAAGGCCATTACTTCCCAATGTGTGTATATGGGAGGATCTTATTGTAATACACACAAGCGCATGCATGAACAAGAATATATATAACACAGACTTCACACATACTGTATATCAGGGGTGCCCAACGTGTAGGTTTAGGAGATATTTGTTGCACCTACAGGTAAGCCTTAATCTAGGCTTACCTGTAGGTTAAAGTGGTCTGTAAGGGTTTACAACCACTTTAAGTGGCCCTCGCTCTTCAAAAGCTTGGGCACCCCTGCTGTATATTGTTACACTGCAAGAAAATACTTGCTAATCAAAGTGTTCTTGCTGATCAAAATCACATAAAGAGAATATCGAAACAACATGCAGCGGCACTTTCGTTCCTAGTATATATTTGCATTCCCTGGAAATTATTTGAAGGCAAGAACGTGACTAATAATAAAGATAATAGCACTCATTTGATGTTTCTATATTAATTATATATATATATATATATATATATATATATATAAAAACAATATATTTTAAATATATATATATATATATATATATATATATATATATATATATATATATATATATATATACAGTGAGGAAAATAAGTATTTGAACACCCTGCTATTTTGCAAGTTCTCCCACTTGGAAATCATGGAGGGGTCTGAAATTGTTATCGTAGGTGCATGTCCACTGTGAGAGACATAATCAAAAAAAAAAAATCCAGAAATCACAATGTATGATTTTTTTAACTATTTATTTGTATGATACAGCTGCAAATAAGTATTTGAACACCTGAGAAAATCAATGTTAATATTTGGTACAGTAGCCTTTGTTTGCAATTACAGAGGTCAAACGTTTCTTGTAGTTTTTCACCAGGTTTGCACACACTGGAGGAGGGATTTTGGCCCACTCCTCCACACAGATCTTCTCTAGATCAGTCAGGTTTCTGGGCTGTCGCTGAGAAACACGGAGTTTGAGCTCCCTCCAAAGATTCTCTATTGGGTTTAGGTCTGGAGACTGGCTAGGCCACGCCAGAACCTTGATATGCTTCTTACAGAGCCACTCCTTGGTTATCCTGGCTGTGTGCTTCGGGTCATTGTCATGTTGGAAGACCCAGCCTCGACCCATCTTCAAAGCTCTAACTGAGGGAAGGAGGTTGTTGCCCAAAATCTCGCAATACATGGCCCCGGTCATCCTCTCCTTAATACAGTGCAGTCGCCCTGTCCCATGTGCAGAAAAACACCCCCAAAGCATGATGCTACCACCCCCATGCTTCACAGTAGGGATGGTGTTCTTGGGATGGTACTCATCATTCTTCTTCCTCCAAACACGGTTAGTGGAATTATGACCAAAATGTTCTATTTTGGTCTCATCTGACCACATGACTTTCTCCCATGACTCCTCTGGATCATCCAAATGGTCATTGGCAAACTTAAGACGGGCCTTGACATGTGCTGGTTTAAGCAGGGGAACCTTCCGTGCCATGCATGATTTCAAACCATGACGTCTTAGTGTATTACCAACAGTAACCTTGGAAACGGTGGTCCCAGCTCTTTTCAGGTCATTGACCAGCTCCTCCCGTGTAGTCCTGGGCTGATTTCTCACCTTTCTTAGGATCATTGAGACCCCACCAGGTGAGATTTTGCATGGAGCCCCAGTCCGAGGGAGATTGACAGTCATGTTTAGCTTCTTCCATTTTCTAATGATTGCTCCAACAGTGGACCTTTTTTCACCAAGCTGCTTGGCAATTTCCCCGTAGCCCTTTCCAGCCTTGTGGAGGTGTACAATTTTGTCTCTAGTGTCTTTGGACAGCTCTTTGGTCTTGGCCATGTTAGTAGTTGGATTCTTACTGATTGTATGGGGTGGACAGGTGTCTTTATGCAGCTAATGACCTCAAACAGGTGCATCTAATTTAGGATAATAAATGGAGTGGAGGTGGACATTTTAAAGGCAGACTAACAGGTCTTTGAGGGTCAGAATTCTAGCTGATAGACAGGTGTTCAAATACTTATTTGCAGCTGTATCATACAAATAAATAGTTAAAAAATCATAAATTGTGATTTCTGGAATTTTTTTTTTTTGATTATGTCTCTCACAGTGGACATGCACCTACGATGACAATTTCAGACCCCTCCATGATTTCCAAGTGGGAGAACTTGCAAAATAGCAGGGTGTTCAAATACTTATTTTCCTCACTGTATACCGTATTTATCAGCATATAACACGCACAGGCGTATAACACGCACCCTAACTTTAAAGCCCTGTACACACTATCGGATATCTGATGGAATCTAATCCGTTGGATTTTTTTTTCGTCGGATATCCGATGAAGCTGACTTTCATCATTCTTGCCTGCACACCATTAGTCAAAAATCCGATCGTGCCAAAACGCGGTGACGTACAACACTACGACGTGCTGAGAAAAATTAAGTTCAATGCTTCCGAGCATGTGTCCACTTGATTCTGAGCATGCATGAATTTTTGACCGATGGACTTCCACGCAGACGATCGTTTTTTTCCATCGGTTTTTTATCCACTTTTAAATTGTAATTACATTTTTTTGTTCTAGTTTTTTTCACCGATGGAAAAAAAAAACGACGGGGCCCACACACGATCGGTTCACCCGTTCTGTGTCCATCGGTCTGTTTTCATCGGACAAACCGATCGTGTGTACAGGGCTTAAGGGAAGTTTCAGGAAACAAACTTTCCACAGCCCCCTGCGTATAACACGCAGGCACAGTTTACCCTCTATTTTCAGGGGAAAAAAGTGAGTGTTATACGCCAATAAATACAGTATATATATATATATAAAAAAAATGATATACCGTATTTATCGGCGTATAACACGCACCCTAACTTTAAGAGGGAAGTTTCAGGAAAAAAACATTCCATAGCCCCCTGCGTATAACACGCAGGCACAGTTTACCCTCTATTTTCAGGGGAAAAAAGTGAGTGTTATACGCCAATAAATACAGTATATATATATATATATATTAAAAAAAATGATATACCGTATTTATCGGCGTATAACTCGCACCCTAACTTTAATGCCCCGTACACACCATCACTTTATGTGATGAAAAAAATGACGTTTTTAAAAACGTCACTTTAATTGACCGTGTGTGGGGGAAAACGTTGTTTTATGCCTTCTAAAAAACGACCAAAAAAAATTGAAGCATGCTTCAATTTTATGTGTCGTTTTTCAAAACGTCGGTTTTTACTTCACAGAAATTGACCGTGTGTAGCAAAAAACGTCGTTTAAAAAGACGTTTTTACACCCGCGCATGCCCAGAAGCTACTTATGAAGCGAGCTTCAATGGAAAAACGTGGTGGAACGTAACCTCGCTTTGCTAGAACATTGTGAGAAAAACGATGGTGTGTAGGCAACTTCGTCTTTAAAAATTGAAGTTTCAAAAACGTCATTTTTTACTTCACAGAAAATGTCGTTTTTTTTCATCACATAAAGTGATGGTGTGTACGGGGCAATAAGAGGGAAGTTTCAGGAAAAAAACATTCCATTGCCCCCTGCGTATAACACGCAGGCACAGTTTACCCTTTATTTTCAGGGGGAAAAAGTGAGTGTTATACGCCAATAAATACAGTATATAATATACATATATATATAAAAGCAGTAAACCTCCCCTAAAAAAACTACTACTCTGTATTTAGTGTGATCCTAGTTTGGACACCATGCAATGTATGGCTTTTTTTTAATATATATGTTTTTAGATAATTTCCATGGCAGACACTGACTTTCATTATGAATCAGGATAAAAAAGAAACCCGAATAATCACTGCCCCTTGCCATTAAGTTATCGGTTTCTGCCATCTGCTCTTCTCTGCAGCCACAAATGATAGGTAATTAACGTAGTGCTTTTGTCTGTGCCTCGGCTGAATGTCTGACATATATAGCATTCACAATGTGCAGTATATGCCCTTATACATGTGCAAACGCATGAACAAGAGAGGAAGGCATCGCTGTTATTATTTTACTGACCTTGCAATCCTCCGTTTATAATTTCGCACGGACAGAATATGTTTACCAAAAATAACGTTCCTTTGAAAGGGAAAACATGATATGGCTTCTGGCTCAAAGTTGGCGAAAAAAAAAAAAAAAGCCAATGATCGCTTTGAAGAATTGCAGATGTACACCTACAAGAAACATTTTCTGTATCAAAGAGGTCAAGGTTAACATGCTATAATCCGAGCAGCCCCCACAAGCTCCCCTTGTAGAGGAAGGAAGGTGAAAATAAGACCACATATTATGTATAAATAACAGTTAAACATATTCAGTGAGGCTTTTGAAGTAGAGACATCATTTTCTACAAGACTGCTTGAAGGATTTGGAGATGGATGTGAAACCCAGAGGTACAAAGAACAGTGACACATTACAAGAAAGCAATTCCACATGGGAAAATGAGTGTACTCAGTGGACGCAATCATTAGATTATTCTCTTTCATTATTAGGAATATTACTGTGACATTTTAGATTGCGCTTTTATTTTTTTGTGCCTATTTCACGTGCAGCAAAATAAAACGCTGATCGCGTTTTTTTTTTCTTCCTAATACCATTTTGTCGAACAAGAAAAGAAAGAAAAAAAAAATGACAAAAGAAAAATCTTTGTCAATTAAAATAAAAAAGACTATTTGCAGCGATCTGTTGTTGGAATACATTTTGTTTTGTACTGTATCAGCATCTTACACTGTGTAAAGGCTATGTCCTAACAGCAAATTAATAGCAGCTTGGGTCAAGCTGAACATTGTGTCCATGGCTCTGTCAATGGCTGCTCCACAATCATGCGTTCCCTTGTGAGCTGATGCATTTCCCAGAAGGCCGATCTGGAGCAGGGCTGATATGAAAGACAGTTTGATATGCCAGAACTGCTGATGATAGTGTCAGTAATGAAGGCGCTTCAACTGAGCATAATGGATACCTACCAAACCTAAAATGAGGCTTTTTATTTTTGAAGAAGAAGAACTAACCACTGTAATGTTTCTCTCTTTTGGCGATATATTTATCTGTGATATAAAGAAGTACGTTAACCACTTAAGCCCCGGACCAATATGCTGCCTAAAGACCCAAGGGGTTTTTACAGTTCGGGACTGCGTCGCTTTAACAGACAATTGCGCGGTCGTACGACGTGGCTCCCAAACAAAATTGGCGTCCTTTTTTCCCCCACAAATAGAGCTTTCTTTTGGTGGTATTTGATCTGCGGTTTTTATTTTTTGCGCTATAAACAAAAATAGAGCGACAATTTTGAAAAAAATTCAATATTTTTTACTTTTTGCTATAATAAATATCCCCCAAAAACATATATTCATTTTTTTTCCCCCTCAGTTTAGGCCGATACGTATTCTTCTACCTATTTTTGGTAAAAAAAATCGCAATAATCGTTTATCGGTTGGTTTGCGCAAAATTTATAGCGTTTACAAAATAGGGGATAGTTTTATTGCATTTTTATTTTTTTTATTTTTTTTACTACTAATGGCGGCGATCAGCGTTTTTCGTGACTGCGACATTATGGCGGACACTTCGGACAATTTTGACACATTTTTGGGACCATTGTCATTTTCACAGCAAAAAAAGGATTTAACCACTTAAAGACCTCAGGTGTTTTTCAGATTTGGTGTTTGCAAGACTAAAACATTTTTTTCTGCTAGAAAATTACTTAAAACCCCCAAACATTCTATATTTTTTTTTTCTAACACCCTAGAGAATAAAATGGCGGTCATTGCAATACTTTTTGTCACACCGTATTTGCGCAGCAGTCTTACAAGCGCACTTTTTTTGGAAAAAATTCACTTTTTTGAATTAAAAAATAAGACAACAATAAATTTGGCCCAATTTTTTTATATATTGTGAAAGATAATGTTATGCCGAGTAAAATGATACCCAACATGTCACGCTTTAAAATTGCGCCCGCTCGTGGCATGGCGTCAAACTTTTACCCTTAAAAATCTAGATAGGCGACGTTTAAAAAATTCTATAAGTTGCATTTTTTGAGCTACAGAGTAGCTCTAGGGCTATAATTATTGCTCTCGCTCTAACGATCGCGGCGATACCTCACTTGTGTGATTTGAACACCGTTTTCATATGCGGGCGCTACTCACGTATGCGTTCGCTTCTGCGCGCGAGCTCGACGGGGCGCTTTAAAAAATTTTTTTTTTTGTTTTCTTATTTAATTTTATTGATTTTATTATTTTTTACACTAAAATATAAAAAAAAAAAAATGATCACTTTTATTCCTATTACAAGGAATGTAAACATCCCTTGTAATAGAAAAAAGCATGACAGGTCCTCTTAAATATGAGATCTGGGGTCAAAAAGACCTCAGATCTCATATTTAGGCTTAAATGCAAAAAAAAAATAAAAAAAGGAAAATTTGTCATTTAAAAAAATGACAGAAAAAAAATTGTCTCTTTAAGAGGCTGGGCGGGACTGACGTTTTGACGTCACTTCCGCCCAGCAGAGCTATGAGGACGGGTGGGGGCCATCTTGCCCTCACTCAAGTCCTCACTCTCCTGGCGGCAGCATCGGATCTCCTCAGCCGCTACCGACGGCTCCGGTAAGCGGCGGAGGGCGCGGAAAAGCGGCGGGAGGGGCCCTCTCCCGCCACCGATAACGGCGATCTCGCGGCGAATCCGCCGCGGAGACCGCCGTTATCGTTTACACGGCCGCCAGCTGAAAACATGGATATCTCAGTTGTGGCAGCAGCTGCTGCCGTTACT
This sequence comes from Rana temporaria, assembly GCF_905171775.1. NCBI lineage: Eukaryota > Metazoa > Chordata > Amphibia > Anura > Ranidae > Rana > Rana temporaria. The sequence continues at coordinate 330,058,733 of NC_053493.1, forward strand.
GAGATATCCATGTTTAAAAAGAGGACGTATATATACAGTGGGGGGTCCGTAAGTGGTTAAATTGCATTCTTTATTGTGAAAATGACAGTTGCAGTTTGGGAGTTAAACACAGGGGGCGCTGTAACATTTAGTGTTCACTTAGTGTGTGTTTACTACTGTAGGGGGGTGTGGCTGTAGGACTGACATCATCGATCGAGTCTCCCTAATAAAAGGGATCACTCGATCGATGCGCCGCCATAGTGAAGCACGGGGAAGCCGTGTTTACACACGGCTCTCCCCGTTCTTCAGCTCCGGGGAGCGATCGCGACGGGGCGGCTATAAACGAATAGCCGCGCCGTCGTCCCGGATCACTCCCCGAGGCTTACCGACCGCCGCATGTAGCGAGGGGGGGGGTCCCGATCGGACCCCCCACCCACGTCAAGCAGAGGACGTACGGGTACGTGCATGTGCCTGTCCGTGCCATTCTGCTGACGTATATCTACATGAGGAGGTCGGCAAGTGGTTAATAAATATTATTTGTGCTATTTGCATCTCGACCAGCTCGTGGCTGCATAACATAGCCATAGTCAGGCATATTATTTATGGAAATTGGAACTAAGGAAACTCCAGTACAATTATTCATGGCAAGGGGCAGTGATTATTCATTTTTTTTTATTCTAATTCATACTGAAACAGTAAAGCCCTGTACACACGATCGGATTGTCTGCTGATAACCGACCGATGGACTGTTTTCATCAGACAAACCGATCGTGTGTGGGCCCAATCGGTTTTATTTCCATCGGTGTAAATAAATAGAACATGTTTAAAATTTTTCCTATGGATAAAAAACGGATAGAAAAATCTGATCGTCTGTGTGGAAGTCCATCGGAGAAAATTCCACGCATGCTCAGAATCAAGTCGATGCATGCTCGGTAGCATGGAACTTCATTTTTTTCGGCTCGTTGTAGTGTTTTATGTCACTGCGTTTTGGCACGATCGGATTTTTGACTGATGGTGTATAGGCAAGAATGATTAAATCCAGCTTCATCGGATATCTGACGAAAAAAAATCCACCGGATTAGATTCCATCAGATATCCGATCGTGTGTATAGGGCTTAAAGGGTCATTAAAGGAATTTTTTTTTTTTTAGCTAAATAGCTTCCTTTACCTTACTGCAGTCCTGGTTTCATGTCATCATTGTTCGTTTTTGCTCTGATGTTGCTGTAATTGTTCTTTGTTCTGGACACTTCCTGGTTGTCTGTTTCCTGAGGACCACAGTACTGGGAGATTCTAGTTTCATTTTCCAAACCATCACTGCACTATGGCTCTGTACATGCACACAGGCAGGATAACATGCAAAAACGAAACTAAATGCAAAAACGAAAGTAGATGCAAAAACGAAACTGCAGGCACATTATATGATTGTTTTTTATCTATTTTTAATCAATTTTGAAAGGAATCAGTTAACTATTATGTCTCTATACCCTGTAAACAGTCATTTCAGCAAAACATTTTTTTTCCCTTTACAACTCCTTTAAGGTCTCATGCACACTTAACCACTTGACGACCGCCTAACCCACATACTGCAGAATGGCTTGTGTGGGCAAAGTAACGTACCTGTACGTTTCTTTGAAAATCCCGCCCGTGCGGGCGCGTGCATGCCCGCCCCAAGCTCTGTGACCTTGCCCGCGAGACCAGCGGACTTAATGTAAACAAGGCATTTCAATAATCTGCCTAGTGACAGGACAGTGATCTACTGCTTCCTGTCATCGGGAGCAGTGATCAGTGTAGTGTCACAGGTAGGACAGCACCCACACAGTTAGAATCACTCCCTACAACACACTTAACCCCCTTCCTCGTCCCCTAGTGGTTAACCCCCTTCCCTGAGAGTGTCATTTACACAGTAAACAGTGCATTTTTATAGCACTGATCGCTGTATAAATGACAATGGTCCAAAAATAGCATCAAAAGTGTCTGATGTGTCTGGCATAATGTCGCAGTCATGATAAAAATCGCAGATCGCCACCATTACTAATAATACAAATGCCATAAATCTATCCCCTATTTTGTAGACGATATAACTTTTTTTTATCAAAAATATGTAGAAGAATACATATCGGCCTAAACTGAGGAAAAAAATAGATATCTTTTGGTCATGACCGTGCAATTGTCAGTTAAAGCGACGCAGTGCTGAATCACAAAAAGTGCTATGGTCAGGAAGGGGCTAAATTCTTCTGGGGCTGAAGTGGTTAAAGTGGTTGTAAACCTCAGACATGAAATATGAACAAAGCGTATCCCTCTATAGTGTGTACTTGTCTCAATTTAAAGCACTAAGACCCAGATTCTGAAAGGGCTTACGACGGCGCAACGCAATGTACGCCGTCGTAAGTCCTAATCTCGGCCGTCGTATCTATGCGACTGATTCTTAGAATCAGTTACGCATAGATATCCATTAGATCCGACAGGCGTAAGGAACTTACGCTGTCGGATCTTAAATGGAATTTTTTTTTTTGCCGCTAGGTGTCGCCTCCGTCGTTTTCCCCGTCGTGTATGCAAATTATCAAAATACGCGAACGTACGCGCGGTCGACGCAGTGAAGTTACGACGTTTACGTTAGATTTGCGACGTGTAAAGTTGCCCCTGCTATATGGGGGCAACCAATGTTAAGTATGGCCGTCGTTCCCGCGTCGAAATGTAAAAATTTACGTTGTTTGCGTAAGTCGTCCGTGAATGGGGCTGGACGCCATTTACGTTCACGTCGAAACCAATGACGTCCTTGCGACGTCATTTAGCGCAATGCACGTCAGGAAATTTTAGGGACGGCGCATGCGCAGTATGTTCGGCGCGGGAACGCGCCTAATTTAAATGCTCTACACCCCCTACCCGGCTCATTTGAAATACGCAGGCTTGCGCCGGGGGATTTACGCACCGCCGTCGCAACTTTACAGGCAAGTTCTTTGTGAATAAAGCACTTGCCTGTAAAACTTGCGTAACGTAAATGACGTACGTTACGCCGCCGCAGTTTTATGCCCAGATACGAGAATCTGGGCCTAAGTGTCATTTTTGTCTGTCGGGTTGTTCCTCTGCTATCAGTATGAATCACTTCTGACAAGTTTTCCTAACACCAAGAGAAAAATGGTAACAGGGGAGGGACCTTCAGTAGATTGACAGCCTCAGCTCTGTTCCTGTTTGCTGTGTGAAGGGAGTGTGCAATTTCCCTCCAATAAGCTCTCAGGCCTCGTACACACGACAGAGATTCTCGGCAGAATTCGCAGAGAAACTCGGTCAAAACCCGGATTCTGCCGAGAATCTCTGTCGTCTGTACAGTTTTGGCTCGATGGAGCCGCCGAGGAGCTCGACGAGAAAATAGAGAACATGTTCTCTATTTTCTCGTTGGCCGCGTTGTTCTATAGGAGAAGGCGGCCCGCCGAGCTCCTCGGCGACTTCATCCCAAAACGAGACGAGGAACTCGACGTGCCAAGCACGTCGAGTTCCTCTGTCGTGTGTACGGGGCCTGAGAGTTCTCATCACTGAGCTCCGCAGAGTGTCGTTTCAGCTCTCCGCCCCCTTTTTCCCCCTGAACTTTCAGACAAGCTTTATAAATTAAGCACTTTGAATGGATATCGAGAATAGAAGGCTGCAGATAAACAGGTACTTAAATAGGAGGAGTTGTTTAATCTCTCTGTATCATCACCTGAGTATAGTCTCTTGCTGCTTTCACAGGAGTTATTTTTTTGCCTATAGGAGTTTAGAGACAGGAGTGTTTAGAGGCAGAAAAAAAACCATCACGTGTGCATTCAGGAGAGAAGCTTTATAGCATAAAAAATGCTCAAAAATGTGTAAAAAATGCATAAACGTACATCAAGGCTAGGCATCATTAGGCATTTCACAGCATTGCGCCCGCTGTTTACCATTTGGAAAGCCTATTAGAGCCTATGGATCTAATCAGGATGCCTATTAGAGCCCATGGCTCTAATCAGGCGCTTCCAAAAACACCTCCGCCACTGTTATTCAGATGCTCAGCGCCTGTCAAGGGGCCGGACACTTGAATAGGGGGCGTCATCGGTGACCATAGATAGATTCATGCAATGCATGAATCTATGTATGGTGAGAGAGGGGTGACAGGAGAGAGGGGGCTGCACTCCTGCGCCCTTTATGAACGCACCACCACTGCTTACCATAGCATGCTTGGTTATATTGTTTTAAATAAATTACCCCTATGGGGCTTATTCAGTGAGACATAGAACACGAAAGTGAAAAAGTGTAGTAACTTGAGCCCATCTTCAGCTGACCTGAATTCTGTACAGCAGCAGCCTGTCCATACGGGGTGTAGGGGCACTGCCCCACTTAGTAGTATATTTAGGTTTTGTGCTGCCCTAGGCTTGACTAAACTTGTGCGCCCCCTAATTTAAATATGACCCATCCCTTCCTGTCAAGGCCACACCCCTTGCTGTTTAAGACCCGCCCTGAAAATTTTGAGTGGGGACACTAGTTCTGAGGGCAGAAAATATATGGCACAGTGACAAAGGTTTGTGGTCCAGGATGATAGGACAGTCAAAATTGTCAAAGAGGCACCTCCCCTTCCCCACAGTTGCGGAATGCCAGCCGCCCGCATACCGGAAGCAGTGCAGCCGCTTTATTGGGGCGCTAGACTAATTTGCCTCTCTGCCCAGTCCATCCAATACGACTGGCGCTACACAAACAGTGACTCTTTCCGTGCTGCCCCCTGCATGGTGCTGCCCTAGGCCTGGGCCTTGTTGGCCTAGGCCAGGATACAGCGTTGGCCCCACTAATACATGCGCCCGGCCCCTAGCTTACATGCAGGGTGCCAGACGCATGGATTCCAATGCAAGTTTTTTTTTATAGAAGCATATGATCAGAGCCTGAGGCTCTAATTGGCTTAAAAAAAGAATAGGCGACCCCCAAAAATCTAAAATCTACCACCAGCTGCCACTGATTCTGTACGTTAAAAAAACAAAATAGTTGTTATGTGTCATAGCACTTTTTCATATTAATACTGACGAATCCTGTATATGTTTGGGGATATTTTATGAATATAATGGCTAATATGTGGAAATGATTAAATCTTGTAAGAAAACATTTTCACGTTGATTAATGATGAGAGATTTCCCTGCTATTATAATGATTGCTGGTAGCTTTGGGCACCAGGTTATCACCTTTTATCTGGTAACAATCCTGAATTTTTTTCCATGACATTACCTTGCTTGTGTGACTTGCAGGATCATTTAAGCACTCAAGACACTGTAATTTAATCTAAAAGTGGGAATTAATTTTCAGCTTCTATTATAAGTCCTTAATCAACTTTATTTGATCTAAAACCTGCAAAATATTAATTTTCTTCAAATTGTATCTTCATACAGTCGTGAAGTTTTAGGTAAAACATGACTATCAATAAGATAAATGAGAAAAAAAGGAAACAGTGGATGTCATCTGCAAAAATGACTTCTAAATGCACCTTTTCAAAGCTGAACTCCAGCCTTACCTTGAACCTTGCACAGTTGTACAGGCTCCTCTCTTTGAAATAGCTTACTCTGATTTCACTGCACACTGTGAGCTTCTTGCAGTATGCATTAGAAGCTGCTGCATGTCCTCATTTTCTGTCTGGAGGACATTCTGCCTCATCTAACCCTTTCTTTCATAGTATTACTGTCCCTGACCTATTCTTTTCATTTATTTGTTACAGGTACTTATATAGCACACTGTCAATTTATCCACTTCAACCCCGGAAGATTTGGCTGCCCAATGACCAGGCCATTTTTTTGGAGATTCGGGACTGCGTCGCTTTAACTGACAATTGCGCGGTCGTGCGACGTTGCACCCAAACAAAATTGACGTCCTTTTTTCCCACAAATAGAGCTTTCTTTTGGTGGTATTTGATCTCCTCTGTGGTTTTTATTTTGTGCGCTATAAACAAAAATAGAGCGACAGTTTTGAAAAAAAAGCAATATTTTTTACTTTTTGCTATAATACATTTCCCCAAAAAAATATATACATTTTTTTTTCCTCAGTTTAGGCCAATATGTACTCTTCTACATATTTTTGTTTAAAAAAATCGCAATAAGCGTATATTTATTGGTTTGCGCAAAAGTTATAGCGTCTACAAAATAGGGGAAAGTTTTATGGCATTTTTTTTCTAATTAATTTTTTACTAGTAATGGCGGCGATCTGCGATTTTTATCATGACTGCGATATTGTGGCAGACACATTGGACACTTTTGACACTATTTTGGGACCATTGTCATATATACAGCGATCAGTGCTAGGCCCCGTACACACGACCGGATCGATCCGCTGAAACTGGTCCGCCGGACCAGTTCCAGCGGACAGATCTGGTCGTGTGTAGGCCTGAGCGGACAATTGTCACGCGGATCGGACAGTTTCCAGCGGATACAAATTTCTTAGCATGCTAAGAAATCTGTCCGCTGGAAACCTGTCCGTCGGACGTATTCGGTCGTCTGTAAAGACTCACCGGACACGTCCGACCGACCGCCATCCCTTGCATGCGTCGTACTGATTCGACGCATGCGTGGAAGCTTTGAACTTCGAGGGCCGCCCACGTCGTCGTGTATTGTTTTACGCGCGGATTTCTGTCTGATGGTGTGTACAACCATCAGACAGAAATCCGGCAGCGGTCGCAGCGGATCTATCCGCTGAAAACGGTCCGGCGGACCGTTTTCAGCGGATTTTTTCCGGTCGTGTGTACGGGGCCCTAGAAAAATGCGCTGATTACTGTGTAAATGACACTGGCAGGGAAGGGGTTAACCACTAGGAAGCGAGGAAGGGGTTGTGTCCTAGGGAGTGATTCTAACTGTGAGGGGGCTGGGCTACAAGTGACACGTTGACAGTGCTCCCGATGACAGGGAGCAGTAAATCACTGTCCTGTCACTAGGCAGAACAGGGGAATGCCTTGTTTACATAGGCGTCTCCCCGTTCTGCCGCCCTGTGACATGATTGCGGGACACTGGCAGACGTCAAGTCCGCTGGTCACGTGTGCATTGTCACGGATCTCGCGGCGGGCTGGCGCACGCCCGCTAGGCGGCAGATTCAAAGCAACACACAGGTACATTGCTTTGCCTGCCCCTGCCATTCTTCCGACATCTATGTACCTGAGGCAGTCGGCAAGTGGTTATCCAATGCTTTACATATATATTGAAAATTCACATCAGTCCCTGGCCTCAAGGAGCTTACAATCTAAAGATCCTAACTCACATTCATGCATACACATACAATTTAGACAGGAGCCAATTAACCTGCCAGCGTCACTTTGGAGTGTGGGAGGAAACCCATGTAGGTGCAGGGAGAACATGGAAACTCCAGGTAGGCAGTGCCATGGTTTGGATTTGAATTGATGACCCTAGTGCTGCTAGGTGTAAGTGCTAACCACTTATCAATGGTGCTGCCCAGTTTATTTATTGGATTTCAGTTCTTTTATGAAGACTCAGCATCAAATATGGGCATTACCTAGGGCAGACTGCATGGCTCTCAAGAGGCAGCCTATAGCTTGCATCAAGGCTGGGGTCTCTTGAGAGTAGCACTGATGCAGGGGTAGGAAGGTTGTGATGTTTTTAAGAAGCACTCTGCTGGCCCCTTCCACCAGCCATGATCTGCTTTAATTGCATGAAGCCCAGAAACCCAGTGATAACCTCTCTGGGACTAAAATGGGATACGCCATGAAAATAAAAAGGTTTAATTTAAAGATGTTATTAGTATTCTGATGAGTGGGGAGGGAGGAACCAAGAAACTGACAATATAACCAAATTATATGGAACCTTTAACCATTTTCATTGTTTTGGTCAGCATTTGATATGTTTTCATTGTAACTAAAATGTTTTTTATTTTTTATATCATGAACACTGAGTTTTTACATTATAAAGTAATTACAAGATACATTTATAAAAAATAAAAAGATACCCAAAAGGTTAATAAAAATACAAAAGGCAAATTGCAGCATATGATTTTTTAGCACAGAACTATAATAAACGGAACAGTCAAAATGACGAGTATGTAATGCAAAGAAAGGGGTAAGAGGTGAGGAGCGAATGTAACTATTCTGGTGACATTCTATTTCATACATTTCAAAGCCGTTTGAACATAAGGAAAGCAATTATTTAATGGCTACAATGGAAATAAAAAGAAAAAAAAAGAGCAGATTACAGGCTACTATAGGAGAATGGACACATTACTCCATGGGGATACAAAGGTATTATATATATATATATATATATATATCGCTTTAATGCAGGTTTTAAAAATTAACAAAACAAGACAAAAGAAACAATGCAATATAGCCATTTTAAAATACATTTTCTCTTACGTCAGTTTTTCCCGTCGTAAAGTTACGCATGCTATTTCAATGGTGCCCTTTATGAACGCACCACCACTGCTTACCATAGCATGCTTGGTTATATTGTTTTAAATAAATTATCCCTATGGGGCTTATTCAGTGAGACATAGAACACGAAAGTGAAAAAGTGTAGTAACTTGAGCCCATCTTCAGCTGACCTGAATTCTGTACAGCAGCAGCCTGTCCATACGGGGTGTAGGGGCACTGCCCCACTTAGTAGTATATTTAGGTTTTGTGCTGCCCTAGGCTTGACTAAACTCGTACGCCCCCTAATTTAAATATGACCCATCCCTTCCTGTCAAGGCCACACCCCTTGCTGTTTAAGACCCGCCCTGAACATTTTGAGTGGGGACACTAGTTCTGAGGGCAGAAAATATATGGCACAGTGACGAAGGTTTGTGGTCCAGGATGATAGGACAGTCAAAATTGTCAAAGAGGCACCTCCCCCTCCCCACAGTTGCGGAATGCCAGTCGCCCACATACCGGAAGCAGTGCGGCTGCTTTATGGGGGCGCTAGACTAATTTGCCTCTCTGCCCAGTCCATCCAATAAGACTGGCGCTACACTAACAGTGACTCTTTCCGTGCTGCCCCCCTGCATGGTGCTGCCCTAGGCCTGGGCCTTGTTGGCCTAGGCCAGGATACAGCGTTGGCCCCACTAATACATGCGCCCGGCCCCTAGCTTACATGCAGGGTGCCAGACGCATGGATTCCAATGCAAGTTTTTTTTTATAGAAGCAAATGATCAGAGCCTGAGGCTCTTATTGGTTTTAAAAAAGGGTAGGCCACCCCCAAAAATCGAAAATCTACCACCAGCTGCCACTGATTCTGTACGTTAAAAAAACAAAATAGTTGTTATGTGTCATAGCACTTTTTCATATTAATACTGACGAATCCTGTATATGTTTGGGGATATTTTATGAATATAATGGCTAATATGTGGAAATGATTAAATCTTGTAAGAAAACATTTTCACGTTGATTAATGATGAGAGATTTCCCTGCTATTATAATGATTGCTGGTAGCTTTGGGCACCAGGTTATCACCTTTTATCTGGTAACAATCCTGAATTTTTTTCCATGACATTACCTTGCTTGTGTGACTTGCAGGATCATTTAAGCACTCAAGACACTGTAATTTAATCTAAAAGTGGGAATTAATTTTCAGCTTCTATTATAAGTCCTTAATCAACTTTATTTGATCTAAAACCTGCAAAATATTAATTTTCTTCAAATTGTATCTTCATACAGTCGTGAAGTTTTAGGTAAAACATGACTATCAATAAGATAAATGAGAAAAAAAGGAAACAGTGGATGTCATCTGCAAAAATGACTTCTAAATGCACCTTTTCAAAGCTGAACTCCAGCCTTACCTTGAACCTTGCACAGTTGTACAGGCTCCTCTCTTTGAAATAGCTTACTCTGATTTCACTGCACACTGTGAGCTTCTTGCAGTATGCATTAGAAGCTGCTGCATGTCCTCATTTTCTGTCTGGAGGACATTCTGCCTCATCTAACCCTTCCTTTCATAGTATTACTGTCCCTGACCTATTCTTTTCATTTATTTGTTACAGGTACTTATATAGCACACTGTCAATTTATCCACTTCAACCCCGGAAGATTTGGCTGCCCAATGACCAGGCCATTTTTTTGGAGATTCGGGACTTAGTCGCTTTAACTGACAATTGCGCGGTCGTGCGATGTTGCACCCAAACAAAATTGACGTCCTTTTTTCCCACAAATAGAGCTTTCTTTTGGTGGTATTTGATCTCCTCTGTGGTTTTTATTTTGTGCGCTATAAACAAAAATAGAGCGCCGATTTGGAAAAAAAAGCAATATTTTTTACTTTTTGCTATAATAAATTTCCCCAAAAAAATATATAAAAAATTATTTTCCTCAGTTTAGGCCAATATGTACTCTTCTACATACTTTTGTTAAAAAAAATCGCAATAAGCATATATTTATTGGTTTGCGCAAAAGTTATAGCGTCTACAAAAACAGGGGATAGTTTTATAGCATTTTTTTTTCTAATTTATTTTTTACTAGTAATGGTGGCGATCTGCGATTTTGGGACCATTGTCATATATACAGCGATCAGTGCTATAAAAATGCACTGATTACTGTGCGCTTACCAAAAGAGTGGGGGGAGGGGGAAAGATAAGGGGTACAGCAGCTGCACTGAATGGTGTATCAAACCAGGAACGAATGAAGAATAAAGAGGTAGTGCTGCGCTGTGACTGGGGAATAGGATAAACGTGCAGAGGAAGTGTGGCTAAAAACGTATATATGAAAAAAATATATAATCTGGCTACTAAACATAATAGCAATAATACTGGTATACCATAATAAATAGATATCATCAAAGTAAATGTGCTACAGAGCAGCTAAGGCTAGCTGACAAAATGTAGGATAATACAGAGTGACAGTGCTGGTGTCATATAGTGAGATACAGTAGTAACAAATGTACTAATAGACTATAGGGTGTATAACGTGCATAGCACAACACACAACGGTGACTAAAATAAATGTCCATGCAACAAATAACTAATAAGCATAACAACGGGAAAAATCCAAAATGGAAATGCTGGTGTAGATGCCAAAGTGATGAGAAAAAAAGGTGGGTTTCCGGTGTTCTCTTCAGAGTAAGTAAGGATATCCCCTTACCTTACTGCTGTAAGGTAACAGCATATAAACCCAGGTACACTTTTATGGTCGTATCCACATAGGGTGTGAACCGAATGGAATTGCTGTGGTAAAATCAAGCATATAAAAACAGGGCGTTCGCTGACGTCACCTCCGGTACCTCCGGTGGACTCATTGTTACACTCATACGCGCATTCGTCACTTCTTGTGACTTCTTCAGGAGACCTGTGTAAATGACACTGGCAGGGAAGGGGTTAACCAATAGGAAGCGAGGAAGGGGTTAATTGTGTCCTAGGGAGTGATTCTAACTGTGAGGGGGCTGGGCTACAAGTGACACGACGACAGTGCTCCCGATGACAGGGAGCAGTAAATCACTGTCCTGTCACTAGGCAGAACAGGGGAATGCCTTGTTTACATAGGCGTCTCCCCGTTCTGCCGCTCCGTGACACGATTGCGGGACACTGGCCAACGTAAAGTCGGCTGGTCCCGTGGGCATGGTCACGGATCTCGCGGCGGGCGCACACCCGCTAGGCGGCAGATTCAAAGCAACACACAGGTACATTGCTTTTCCTACCCCTGCCATTCTACCGACATCTATGTACCTGAGGCAGTCGGCAAGTGTTTATGCAATGCTTTACATATATATTGAAAATTCACATCAGTCCCTGGCCTCAAGGAGCTTACAATCTAAGGATCCTAACTCACATTCATGCATACACATACAATTTAGACAGGAGCCAATTAACCTGCCAGCGTCACTTTGGAGTGTGGGAGGAAACCCATGTCGGTGCAGGGAGAACATGGAAACTCCAGGTAGGCAGTGCCATGGTTTGGATTTGAATTGATGACCCTAGTGCTGCTAGGCGTGGTGCTGCCCAGTTTATTTATTGGATTTCAGTTCTTTTATGAAGACTCAGCATCAAATATGGGCATTACCTAGGGCAGACTGCATGGCTCTCAAGAGGCAGCCTATAGCTTGCATCAAGGCTGGGGTCTCTTGAGAGTAGCACTGATGCAGGGGTAGGAAGGTTGTGATGTTTTTTAGAAGCACTCTGCTGGCCCCTTCCACCAGCCATGATCTGCTTTAATTGCATGAAGCCCAGAAACCCAGTGATAACCTCTCTGGGACTAAAATGGGATAAGCCATGAAAACAAAAAGGTTTAATTTAAATATGTTATTAGTATTCTGATGAGTGGGGAGGGAGGAACCAAGAAACGGCCAATATTACCAAATTATATGGAACCTTTAACAATTTTCATTGTTTTGGTCAGCATTTGATATGTTTTCATTGTAACTAAAATGTTTTTTATTTTTTATATCATGAACACTGAGTTTTTACATTTTAAAGTAATTACAAGATACATTTATAAAAAATAAAAAGATACCCAAAAGGTTAATAAAAATACAAAATTCAAATTGCAGCATATGATTTTTTAGCACTGAACTATAATAAACGGAACAGTCAAAATGACGAGTATGTAATGCAAAGAAAGGGGTAAGAGGTGAGGAGCGAATGTAACTATTCTGGTGACATACTATTTCATACATTTCAAAGCCGCTTAAACATAAGGAAAGCAATTATTTAATGGCTACAATGGAAATAAAAAGGAAAAAAAAGAGCAGATTACAGGCTACTATAGGAGAATGGACACATTACTCCATGGGGATACAAAGGTATTATATATATATATATATATATCGCTTTAATGCAGGTTTTAAAAATTAACAAAACAAGACAAAAGAAACAATGCAATATAGCCATTTTAAAATACATTTTCATTGTCCATTTTAAAAATCACTCATCTTATATGGGGACCTTAGATGTCCTAGAAGTCATATTAATAGCATATTCATAAAGATGAAATAATTGTTGCTTAACATATTCCCCATGTTTTATAAAATGAAGGATGGACAATGGTGAGATCAAAATTTAATTGGTAAAAAAGAACAAAAAAACCCCCCAAAAAATGGAACAATGTAATCTAAGTGTGAAAAAGTTTTTCCCAAATTCTCCACCAATGCCGCATACACACGATCAGTCAATCCGATGAGAACGGTCTGATGGACCGTTTTCATCAGACCAAACTGATCGTGTGTGGGCCCCATCGGTTATTTATCCATCGGTTAAAAAATGTGAAACTTGTTTTAAAATTATCTGATGGATACCTAACCGATAGAAAAAAACGATCATTTGTAGGTACGCCCATCGGTTAAAAATCCACACATGTTCAGAATCAAGTCGACGCATGCTTGGAAGCATTGAACTTCGTTTTTTTCAGCACGTCGTTGTGTTTTACATCACCGCGTTCTGACACAATCGTTTTTTTTAACTGATGGTGTGTAGGCAAGACTGACCATCAGTCGGCTTCATCGGTTAACTGATGGAAAAATCCATCAGACCGTTCTCATCGGATAGACCGATCGTGTGTACGCGGCATTAGGGAAATACTGACCAATTTAGGGTGGCACAAACCCTTTTTCTTTTTTAAATGTTATACAAAATACAATTTCCCTGATCATATTAATCATTGCCAATACATGTCAACATTAAATTGATATTAAGGAAAAAAGCAAAACATAATTTTCTGGCTTGTGTAAATTTCTCATTAAATACAATTTGGAAAATGTGGTTAATCATTCGACATGATTATTCTGTAACACCCATAAGGCACTTCTCATCATTGTGATGTTGGCCATTACATACTATTGTATAGGGAGATAAAAAAACAAACAAAGGGCCAGCTGGTCAGATGTGGGATCAAAGTGACAGGCTTTCATGTCACATGGACAGCCAATAAAAGAAGCAATATCATCAGCCTTAGGTCACAGGGTGTCATAAATCACTCTCTACACGGGCTGCCAAAGGGAAATGATAGCATATGTGCCACGACTTCGCACTCTCACACTACTGGAAAATTATTGTGACCGCAGAGAGAGAGTGCAGGGATAGCCCTGCATTGTTCAAGAACAACATAACTCATGGTGCCTTATTTACAGCTTATTGGCAAGACTTTAAACAAATAAACTGAACACTTGGCATAAATAAATGAACCATAGAAAAATTCATAGGTCTGTGATATGGTACATATACAGTATATATATATATATATATATATATATATATATATATATATATATATATATATATATATATATATATATATATATGTGTATGTATGTACAGTGCCTTGAGATATAGCCAGGGCTCAAGTCCTGTGGGAACGGAATTCCTGCACTTTTTTCACAGCAGGAACTCAGTTCCCTGTGCAGGACTACTAGAGCAGCCGAGAGCAGCCGAGCCGCCCGAGCCAATCCTTCACTAAGTGGCGATGCCCAGCTCGAGTCACTGTCAGGGGCAGGCGAACCTTAGTAATCCTTTATGTTACCGGCTGCTTCCTGTATATGGATTCATCAGGTAGCGTGCGGTATTCCGTCACTTCCTCGATGCCGCAATGTCTCCTGGGAGCTTTTGTCATTGTTCCCAGGAGACATTGCGGAGGTCTGCCGCGAGTTATCGTGAGATTTAGAAAAATGTTGAGGAAGTGACGGAATACCCGCACGCTACCTGATGAATCCATATACAGAAAGCGGCCAGTAACATAAAGGATTACTAAGGTACAGTGGATCAAAAAAAAAAACATGCGGTTTAGTAATTATGCATATGAGTGTATTCACACACAGTCCCTTTCTCTTTTTCAAAAGTGAGCTATCAGGGGTCTGTTTAGTCCCCTGATATTTCACCAAAGTCCCCCAACAAGACTATTAAAAAATGTAAAAATAAATACATTTGTAAAAAATAAAATAAAAAAAAACGACTGACACCGTCCACTGCCCTTCTAAAGCCTCGTACACACGATCAGCCCATCCGATGAGAACGGTCTAAAGGACCGTTGTCAAAAGTTAACCGATGAAGCTGACTGATGGTCCGTCGTGCGTACACACCATCAGTTCAAAAACCAATCGTGTCAGAACGCGGTGACGTAAAACACAACGACGTGCTGAAAAAAACGAAGTTCAATGCTTCCCAGCATGCGTCAACTTGATTCTGAGCATGCGCAGGTTTTTAACCGATGCTTTTGCATACTAACGATCGGTTTTGATCTATCGGTTAGGCGTCCATCGGTTAAATTTTAAAGCAAGTTCTCATTTTTTTGACCGAAGGTTAAATAACCTATGGGGCCTACACACGATCGGTTTGGACCGATGAAAACGGTCCTTCAGACCGTTGTCCCCTGACGATCCTATCGTGTGTACGAGGCCTAACACTGCCCACTGCCTTACTGACACCATCCATTCTATTCGGCCGCTAGAGAGGGGGGGGGGGTTTAACCCCAGCTAGCGGTCGAAGAGAGGGTAAAATGTGACTGTGTATCGCCGCTGCCGAAGCGCCCCCCCCCCCAAAAAAAAAAATTCTGCGGACACCCATGGCTATATTTAAATGTGATGTTATCTGAGCTGTAGTTAGCTCAGAATGATTATGTTAATTGCTGGTTCCTGTGTCAGTTCAGCTGCACTGTGCATTCTTTCCACTTGGCCCTGGGTGTCGCTATCATTTTGGGTCAAGGTTGAAAATACAATATGCTGGATGTATTGAGTGCTTTCTTCACAGAGACAACCCAGTGGGAGTGTTCCTGTCGCTGGACATTCTGGGAGAGGGTACTTAAGGTACAGGCACAGTTTGGTTGCTCTCTCTGACCTGATGACCCTCCTGGCCTAAGGTGTGTCATGGCAGTTCTTCTGCCTTGGGTCTGCTGGCCCGAGGCTTCGTTACTGAAAGTAGGCCCTAGAATACAGGGGTGGTTCTGTGCTGTCTTGCCTGCGGTGAGAGGCCGAGCAATTGAAGGAACCAGGGGAGGACTTTTCCCAGAGAAGACCGAGCAAAAAGACTGGTATCTCAGGTAGAGCCTGGAAACTCAATTGGAGGATGCATCCCGCTTTACAGTATCACCAGATGGCTGAAAGAAACGTATACGTGTAGCTATTGTTTGACTTTGCAAGGGATTATTCGGTTTAACAGTTCTGTGGCAGAGGACAACAACTTTATTATATTCATCGAGTCTGTGGCAGAGACTTTGACCGAGCGACGTACCGGCTGCTAGGTCAGTGAGAGAGGCCTATTCGGTGGTTGCTAGATCCAGTGTGGAGACTGTTTGTTCTCTGGATGCAAGAGAGCACCCGTGATCGGCAAAGCAAGGTATATGAATCTCCCCTAACCCTCCATCCCTCTACTTGAAGTTGTTAATAAAAGCATTGGAAAAAAAGAGACTGAGTGTTTGGTGCAGACATTTGTGGATAACTCCCCAATGTAACCCCTAGCGCTGATGGTGAACAGTGGGGTAGCGGCAGACCCAAAGACTAACCAGCAGCTCCTACAGGGGTAGTGCTACATATATATATATATATATATATAGTGTATATATATATATATATATATATATATATATATATATATATATATATATATATAGTGCCTTGAAAAAGTATTCATTACTCTTGAAATTTTCCATATTTTGTCATGTTACAACCAAAAACAAATGGATTTTATTGGGATTTTATGTGATAGACCAACACAAAGTGGCACATAGTTGTGAAGTGGAAGGAAAATTAAAATGATACATGGTTTTCAAGTTTTTTTACAAATAAATATCTGAAAAGTGTGACGTGCATTTCTTTTTTTTTTAATATTCAAAGAGCTTTATTGAAGAAAAAAAAAATATGCGATACAGACAAGCATAGCAATAAACTTCTGTGAAAAGTTACAAATGCATTGTGACCCGTGCAACTTGTAACGTATAAGTTACTTGTACATTTAAGAATGCATCATAAATCATTGTGAATGGCACACAGGGGTCCAAGTTTAACTCATAGCATAGATGTAGCTTTCATTTGAGCCAAACCAGTTCAAACAACTATGATATCTATTATTACTCCATCAGTAGGGGTGATCTCTATTTCACTTAGTATATTAAACAGTCTGAGGTATCACCTTCAAGCTTGTCATCCAGAGTTAGCAGAAATAAGGTAGAGGAAGCCAGGAAAGAAGGTTAAAAGAAATTGAAGCAAAGAAGAAAGAAAGAGGTTGGGAGATGATATTTAGAAGAGGGTCGTCCATCCCGTTCTAACAGGAGGGTCTGATCCCTCTGCCCTAGTGTGACCAAGATCCGGCTCGGCCGAATCCACTCCTCAAGCGATATTGTCGGAGTCTGCTCCTGACATAAGTTTATCATATGCGCTAGAATATTTAAAGACAAGCCAGGTGCGCCATGTGTCATGCAGACTTTCAGCCGTGCCTCTGTCCTGTGCCAACGTGTCCTCCATCTCGTACACGTCATGGACTCTATGAAGCCATTCCCGTATGGTCGGGACTCTGGAAGAGCTCCAGGAAAGTGGGATCAGTGATTTGGCCGCGTTCAATAAGTGTTTAGTCAAAGATTTCTTGTAGCGTGTCAGAGAGAAGGAGGACAGGTGTAGCAAGCAACATGCAGCATCTAGGTCTAGCTTAGTGTCTGTGATTTGTTTAATAATATCTCTCACCTCTGTCCAGTAGGTGGCGATCATGGGGCAACTCCACCAGATGTGGAGCAGAGTGCCTTTATCATTTTGGCATCTCCAGCAGGCCTCGGATCTCTGTGGATCCCATCTGTGTAACCTTTCCGGTGTATTGTACCAGCGGGTCAGGAGTTTGAAGCTTGTTTCCTGCAATCTAGAACTGATTGAGCATTTGTGTGCCATAATACATGCATACCTCCATCTTTCCTCCGGGATATCCACTCCCAGGTCCTCCGACCATCTCCCCCTGTGTCCATCCGACTCCCCCCCTCCAGCCCGTTGTAGCCAAGAGTACGCCACGGAAGTCATTTTAGCCTGTGGAGAGTGTGAGCGGCATACTGATTCCATTTCGGTCAGTGGTCTTGTTAGGTTCGCAGAGTCCTTAAGTTTGTGTATGTAGCTGCGCAGTTGGAAATATGTCCAGAGCCTCAATCTGGGGAGATTGTTGTCAGATTTAAGAACCTGCCAGTCTTTGAGCTTATTCCCTTCGAAGCATTCGCCCGCTAGTAGGGGGTCCGACTGAGGAGCTGATCTAAGGGACGCATTGTCCACTCCTGGGGTAAAATCCGGGTTATCAGCTAGTGGTGTGAGAGGGCCCGGTACATCTGAAATGCCCTGTCTTTTAGCTATTGATTGGAATATCTCCAAAGTAGGCCCCGTGATAGGATTTTTACGTAAGGAGGTTGGGTATGCTACCTTTGGTACCCATGGGGAATGTTTAAGGGCCACTGGGCATATCTCTGCTTCCAATCCTACCCAATCTTTCATGGATCCATGACAGTGCCAATCAACTATTCGGGCCAGGTGTGACGCCTGGTAATACATCTTAAAGTCTGGAAAGCTTAGTCCCCCTAATTCCTTAGCTTTCATTAGGCTTGTTAGTTTGATTCTTGGTTTCTTACGATTCCAAAGAAAACGCAGTAGAACTGTGTTTAGGGAGATGAAGAAGCTTCGGGGGACCTTTACAGGGAGTGTGCGTATTAGATAGAGAAATTTAGGTAAAATTACCATTTTGACTATAGATGCCCGCCCTAGCCACGAGAAATTCCCTTGATCCCATTGCTTGAGGTCTGCCTCGCATCCCCTCAGAAGGGGAGGGAAGTTTCTTTCAAATACATTTGAGAGATGGGGTGTAAGCCAGATACCAAGGTATTTGAGAGCGTTGGTCACCCACCGAAATGGCGAATTGGCCTTGGCCAAAGCCAACACCTTCTCTGGTAGAGTAACATTGAGGGCCTCTGATTTTGTGTAATTAATTTTTAAATTAGAGATGTAACCATAGTGCGAAAATTCTGCCAGTAAGCCGGGGAGTGAGAAGTGTGGGTCTGTCAGGAAAAACAAGAGGTCATCAGCATAAGCTGCGACCTTGTATTCGCAGTCCCCCACCCGGAACCCGCTGACAACAGGGTTGAGTTTGATCGTTCGGATAAAGGGCTCGAGAGATAAAATAAATAATAGGGGCGATAGGGGGCAGCCCTGCCGGGTCCCGTTCGTTATTCGTACTTTTTTGGAGAGAGTACCGTTAATACGGAGTTGAGCCGAAGGATTCTGGTATAGAGCAGCAATCCATGCAAGCATGTGGGGTCCCAGACCCACACGTCTGCATACCGCCAGCATGAAATCCCATGCGACTCGGTCGAAGGCCTTCTCCGCGTCTGTAGACAGGAGAAGGCCCTCGATATTCCTGACTCTCGCCGCGTGCAACAGCAGAAGCGCCTTAGAGGTGTTGTCTTTGGCCTCCCTGCCCTGCACGAAGCCAGCCTGCTCTAGCCCAATAATGCCGGGCAATAACGGGCTCAATCTCGTGGCAAGAATCTTGGCAAATAATTTCACGTCCAAGTTGAGAAGCGAAATGGGGCGATAGCTCGCGCAATCTGCGGGGTCTTTACCTTGTTTTGCCAGCACTGTAATGTGTGCCGAGAGTAGGTCCGGTGTCACGGCTCTGGGGGTAGACAATGAGTTTAGTGCATTCCCAAGGGGCCCTGCCAAAAGGTCAGTGAATGTCTTGTAGTACACTGCCGAGTATCCGTCCGGTCCCGGACTTTTACCCGACTTGAGTTGTGTGATGGCCAGTTTAATCTCTTGGGCCGTTATCGGCTCCTCGAGAAGGGTGGCATCCGAGTCTGGCAAGGTAGGCAGTCCACTCTTAATGAGGTAGTCATTTATAATCTGTGTTCTGTCCCCAGTCATGTCTTGTTGTCTATGTTGTGGTGGTAAGTTGTATAGCTTGGTGTAAAACTCATGGAACCTGTCTGCTATCGCCTCTGCTGTTACCACCAAACTGCCGTCCTCCCCCTTGATGCCTGCTATGTTGTTCACAGAGGAACATTCTCTGAGTGCTCTAGCCAAGAACTTGCCAGCCTTGTTACCCGACTCATAGTAGAGTCTCTTCTTAAAGAAAAGCATGCGTTTGGCCGTGGAGTCAAGTACTTGTTGTAAGTTCTTCCGCGCCTCGAGTAGTGAGGCAGCCGAAGATACAGAGAGGGATTGTTTGTGTGAGGTTTCTAAAGTGGCAATTTTAGTGACTAGTTGTTGGATTACTGCTTCCCTTTCTCTTTTTTTCTTTGCACCCAAGCCCATCAGGATCCCCCGAATGGAGCATTTGTGTGCCTCTCAGACAGATAGCGGGTCGGAACCCTCAGTGATATTGAGTCTGAAAAACTCTTTCAGGCCCTCTGTCACCACAGGAAGAGTCGCAGGGTCAGTCAACAGCGAGGCGTTAAGCCTCCAGGAGGGTTTTTTTCTGGAGGGGTCTGTCAGGTTCATGGTTAGTGATATTGGAGCATGATCTGAGAATGTTTGGGTGCCTATGTGCGCTCCGGTTATCATCTCTAGATCGCGTTGTGAAACAAATAGGTAATCTAACCTAGCATATTTAGAGTGCGGGACAGAATAATGTGTATAATCGCGTCCCTCTGGGTTGAGAAAGCACCAGGAATCAACCAAATGTAGGGACTGTAGAAGGAGCTTAAGACGTTTCAGAACTTTGTACTTGATGCACGATTTCCCATTTGATGTGTCGGCAAGGGGACATAGGGGCACATTAAAGTCCCCCCCCATTATAACACAACCTCTGGCAAACCCACTAAGCTCCTTGATGACCTTTTGGCAGAATGTTATGTGGGCCTTGTTAGGAAAGTACACATTCGCCAAGGTCACCTGTGTAGGCCCATATGAACCCTTAATGAAAATATACCGACCCCCCGGATCGCAAAGTTGCTCTGAAACTTCAAATGGGGCGTCTCTGTGTACCATAATCGCCACCCCTTTCGATTTTGCCTCGCTGTTTGTGGAGTGGAATACTCTAGTGTAGGACGGGCTGGAAAGTTTGGGGATGTGGTGCGTCTTGAAATGAGTTTCTTGTAAGAACACAAAATGTGGCTTACCCTTTTTAAGTTCCCTCAGCAGGGATGTGCGACGTTCAGGTATGTTTAAACCCCTCACATTGTGCGACACCACCAGTGGGTGGGTCCCCAGCGATGAGTAGGCCATGATTGGAGCTTCGGACGGAGGAGGAGACGTTCAGAGGGCCGGGCCCGGCCGCTGTGACTGCACACAGGGAGGGGAGAGACAAAAAGAAGGGCAAGTCAAACAACAAAAAAAAAAAAAAGAAAACAAAAAGGAACAGTGACACTAATGCTGCACACAAATGATCAACCACTATGGCACTGTGATGACTCTTATCTCCCAATAGATTAGTGCAATAAAGTAAATTTCTGCTAAAGAAAAAAGAGAAGGACAGAAAAGGGGAGGTAGTATGAAAGATAGGAGAGAACAAGAAGTACAGAAAGAAGAAGCTGTGAGTATCTACGGTGTATCTCCACCAGGGACAAAAATGAACACTATCCCCGGATGGAGAAGACCACCTATGTAGTAAGGTGCAACTAGTGACCCAGCCGGATCACCAGAAGCCTTGTGGGGCAGAAGGGAGGCAGCGACAACAAATGTCAACGCCGAGCCAGCTGCCAAACAGTTATGAAACAAGTAAAATTCAACCAAATGAATACACACACAGCCCTATTAAGTAGGGCTCAATCTATCGTAGTGCGTACTAAGAATACCCAGCCCATCTCCATGTGCTCATGGTGAAATCACCACGGGACATGGGGTATAGACATGTACTTCAGTTTAAGGCTAACTACCGCAATAAACATATATACACTTGCAGGAGCGTGCAGATGATCAGTTTCCCCCCTCTCGGGTACCCCCCCCACCCTCGCCAGGTCCCCACAACAGCCAAGGAAATGACCTCCAGGATCAGCAAACTAAAAGTACCAAGGTGCTTCCGCATCAATAAGGCCCAAGGCAACTTCCCATTATCAGGTGGAAGCCGCGGCCAAATCACCCCAACAATGTCCCGCGGCCACAGGTTGCCGCCGCCGTGTCCCTGCAACAGCTCTCCCATTATGACTAGGTAATGCCCCGCTGGGTGTTATAACCTTACGTGCAAACTACATACAATCCAGTGCCTGGGTCACACATCTGAGTGTATGCCATACAAAGAGCCACGTCCAGGGCAGGGCATAATGCAAAATATAATGCTGCGTCCCCCAGGAGAATCACTCTAACAACCGTGCATGTAGGGAGCAGAACCTTTTATCTCGCCCAACCTCAGCGTGTAAAAGGGAGATAAAGCAGGGTTGTGAGGGGGCCTGGTTCAAAGTCAGCTAAGGAGCAGGTCGGCAGCAGCATTCAACAACAGAGCCGACCCGGGGAGGAGGGGGGAAGGAGCACCGGAGAAATCCAGGAAGGGCCTCAAGGGTGAACCGCAAGTGCGGTTCAGGGAATCATCACATTACCATGCACCAACTCAGATCATGTTCAGCTCCCTCGGACCTTCTGCTTGCCTTCTCGGGGTGCCGGTCTTTGATCCACCGCCTCTGCCATGTTTAGCTCTCTTTGTCAGCCGTGTATCTGGGGTGGAGAGGGGCGAATCCGGAGGGCTTCGTTCTGGTAGAGGGTGTAGGAATTCCGCATACCATTCTGGCAACTCGACCAAGTCCAGACCTAGGGCGTTGCAGAACTCCGGTAAATCAGCGGGCGTGCGGAGCATGTGTTGGTGTCCATTAAAGGTGACCACTAGCGCGAAGGGGAAGCGCCAAGTATAACGCATGTCTTTCTCTCTCAGTTTGTCCAGAAGGGGGCGCAGAGCTCTTCTGTTCCTCAGAGTTATGGGAGATAGATCCTGGAATAGTAAAATGGTCGCTCCATTATAAACTATGTGGTCATTCCTCCTAGCTCTGTGCATAATCTCCTCTTTCAGGCTGAAACTTTCCATACAGCAGATAATGTCTCTCGGGGGGGCCCCGTCAGGTCCTCTGGGTCTGAGAGCTCTGTGGGCACGGACAAAGCCGATCGGTGCGTCCTCTTGTCTCTCTAGTAGGCTGTTAAATACGCTGCTCAATGTCGTTGCTATCTGGTCTGCGTCCACGGATTCCGGGATCCCCCTGACCCGCACATTACACCTCCTTCCTCTATTATCGAGGTCTTCGATGTGTCTGTTCATTTCAATAAAGTGTTGTGCGTGCACCAAGGTTGCTTTCTCTACCTGCAGTATAGCCTTGTCTCTGCGCTTCCCTTGAGACTCTGCCGCGGCCATCTTCTCATTAAGTACTAACATGCTAGTCTTAAGGTCCGTTATGGCGGCTGAGAACGTGGCCTTTATGTCCGCAGCGATCATGGACATGTCAGCGAACGTTAAGGGTTGGTCCGATGCTGACTTACCCCGAGTCAGGCTTTCAGGGGCTGATTGTGAATCATCACTGTAGTCCTCGTCGTGGCTGGTCGGCGCCATCTTGGGCCTAGTTGCAGCGCCGCGTCCTGCGGTCCTGGGTTTGAAAAGTTCCGCTATGTTCTGGGCGGAATAGGACACCGAGGCACGTCTCGGGCGAGATCGCGGTGTGAAGCAGGTCTTTTTGCCAGGCATTGGGATGCTTTGTGCCGGGTATTCAGCTAGATAGGGCTGTGTGTGTGGAGGAGCTCGCTCAATGTGCTGCCATCTCCGTCGCCTGCCAAGCCACGCCCCGTGACGTGCATTTCTATTCAGCCTCCTTTACTCTAATACCCCTGACTAAAATCTAGTGGAACCAATCTCCTTCAAAAGTCACCTAATTAATAAGTAGAGTCCACCTGTGTAATTTAATCTCAGTATAAATACAGCTGTTCTGTGAAGCCCTCAGAGGAACCTTAGTGAACAAGGAACACACCAGACAGGTCAGGGATAAGGTTGTGGAGAAGTTTAACCTGCCTGGCGGTGTTCCCGAGACTGACTCGGGGTTAGATTTTCCTGCTACGATCGGTAACCCCGAGTCAGTCTCGGGCTTGCCTCGCTAGATCCACAGGCACTTTTTACTTACCTTGTCCCTGGATCCAGCGATGCCACCGCGCTGTGTGAGCGAGCGGGACCTCGCTCGATTCACATAGTGCCTCAGTGTGACGCCGATCTCCGTTCCCTGCGACGTTACGACGCACGGGGACGGAGAACGGCGCCAAATTCAAAAACGTAAACAAACATCTTACATACAGTATACTGTAATCTTATAGATTACAGTACTGTATGTAAAAAAACACACCCCCCCTGTCCCTAGTGGTCTGTCCTGTGTCATGCATGTCATTTTATATAATAAAAACGTTTCTTTCTCCCTGCAAACTGTAGATTGTCCATAGCAACCAAAAGTGTCCCTTTATGTCAAAAATAGTTTTAGATCAGCTAAAAAACAGCGATAATAAATTACAATCACTTGCAGAATTGTGCGATAGCGATTTGTGGGGAAATTCGTCATAAAAAAAAAAAAAATAATGACAGCAACAATTCTGCAACTGAGCAAATTTCAGTGATTTTAATTTGATTACATTATTGAATAATTTTTATTATAATTATATTATTATTTGTTATAATTATTTATAATTATTTATTATATTATAATTTATAATTTTGTTTTTAAAAAAATGTCATACCCGGGATGCCTATTAGAATCTTGTTTGGTCAGATTTAAGTGAGTTATTTCTAAAAATTACAGACCTACAATATAAAACGCCAAATTTCCTTGCAAATAATGGTACCGCTTTCAGCATGTTTTTTCTGAAAGAATCATACCGCCAGGGAGGTTAAAGCAGGGTTAGGTTATAAGAAAATATTTCAAGCTTTTAACATCTCACGGAGCAATCCTACCAAGACATGGCTGGGCAAGGAGAGCAGTAATCAGAGAAGCAGCCAAGAGGCCCATGGCAACTCTGGAGGAGCTGCAGAGATCCACAGCTTGGGTGGGAGAATCTATCCACAGGACAACTATTAATCGTGCATGCCACAAATCTGGCCTTTATGAAAGAGTGTCAAGAAGAAAGCCATTTCTGAAAGAAAGCCATAAGTTGTCCCATTTGCAGTTTGTGAGAAGCTGTGTGGGGGACACAGCAAACATGTGAATGAAGGTGCTCTGGTCAGATGAGACCTAAACTTTACTTTTTGGCCTAAAAGAAAAACGCTAAATGTGGCAGAAAACTAACACTGCACAGCACCCTGAACACACTATCCCCACTGTGAAACATGGTGGTGGCAGCATCATATTGTGGGGATGATTTTCTTCAGCAGGGATGGGGAAAGTGATGGGTACGTCACTTTGCCTACAGCGGCTGCCCATCCGCAGTACATTGCGGGTGGGTGGTCACTAAGTGGATATATATATATATAAATAGAATGTAATAGGTTAGAGAGGATGTAGTGTTCGCTTAATTTAGGGAAAACCACATTTAAACCACATTTATTTAAACAGGCCTTAAAAACAAGTAAGGCAACAGAGTGAAAACAAACAGGCCTAGCAACCAGCTAGGTCTGCCAAAATGTAACTACTCTGCAAACCTCACACTAGCACATACCTAACTAGAGGGTGCTACTGTGAAATTGTAAAAAAAAGTATTTGCATTTAACTTTGGAAAACGTTTTACAGTTAGTTAGGAGCCTGATGTTAAACAGAAATGGATGTTGTGTATAAATTGCTTTTATCGCTAAATCAAATATTCCACCAGTAAATAGTCAGTCTCTAGATGACCTATAAAAAATAAACGATTCTGTGATTCAGTATTCTGTCCCTTTTGTGAATAGCTTGGTTTAAATGTTTTCTGTTGTAATCTCTATTGCATGCTAAACAATTTGTGCTGCACATTATACATTTTGAGCTAAGTATAGCACGTGGTCTTTAGGAAAAATGTAAATAACTGCAAATATTTCTCATAGACATGAAGGTTGATAATGTTGCAACTCTAGCAGAACCATCTACTGACAATGTTGGTTAGTTTTGCATTCTGTCTTGACCTCCCTAATGTAATTTGTCTTTATTCAAAGAAAGTCAGGTTAGTAATATTTGCAAAGTATGAAATTACTAAGACACTATTTTTCTGTATAGAACAGACTTTCTGTTAAAAAATCTTATTAATATACAAAGGCTTGTATCATCTGCCTCTTCTCAGCCACTCTTTTACCTAAAATGGCTGCAGTTTAAGACAACGGAAGGTTATATAAAAAAATCATGGTGAATGCAGCAAGCAATACCAAGCTACCTGTGGCTTAGTGGTCTAACAAAAACGGGTTAACATTATGGCAAGACATATTTTTTGTACAGGGACTATTATTATACTTTTGACACAATCCTCCACAGCTGTCAATCACTGAGTCCATCCCGTTAGCATTGCTGCCCCCAGGCATTGAATTTGGTTTACTAAAACAGAAGAAATCAATGGTGTGTAAACCAGCAAATTGCATGCCCACGGAATGTACTTGATGATGAGATTGCTACATGGGCAAAGACTGCGGCCTTTGGTTTGCGATGGATGGTACATTCTTACTTCTCTTCTCTAGCTCTCTCATCACCTGCTCCCATGCTCATCTCCAGGACTTCTTCAGAGCCTCTCCAAGCCTATGGAACTCCTTACCCCAATCTGTTTGTCTTTCTCCTTCTCTATTAGCTTTTAGACGATCCCTGAAAACCTTCCACTTTAGAGAAGCCTATCCTACCCACACCTAACAACTGTATTAAAATTTTTGTTCATCTGATCATCCCCCACAGCTACTACCAGGGCTGATCTGCCCTATAGGCTCACTATGCAAGCCGCTTAGGGCCCCGCAAAGCTGCGGAGGGCCCCCCAAATTACTAGAGGCACCGCCTGGTGAGAAGTCATTTTCGGCCCCTCACCCCGCTTCTCAACTCAATGGCTGCATGGGAGAAGAGGTAAGAAGTCAGCACCCCCCGCTTCTCACTTTAATGTAAGATGCAATTTCCGACAGCAGAACACCCCCACCCCCCGCTTCTTAACTTTAATCTTTAATATTAATGTGACATGTGACTGTCAACTGTCAACTGACTACTATACTAACCTACCTGATCCCTACACTGACCACTATACTAATCTACACTGACCATCAAACGCTGCCACTGTGCCATCAATTGCAGCCTTACAGTGTCCATCAATTGCAGCCTCACTGTGCCCATCAATTGCAGCCTCACTGTGCCCATCAATTGCAGCCTCTGTGCCCATCAAACGCAGCCACTGTGCCCATAAAACACAGCCACTGTGCCCATCAAACGCAGCCACTGTGCCCATAAAATGCAGCCACTGTACCCATCAAACACAGCCGCTGTTCCCATCAAACGCAGCCACTCTACCCATCAAACGCAGCTGCAGTGCCATCAAACGCAGCCTCTGTTCCATCAAATGCTCCCACTGTGCCCCCCCCGCCCGCTGTCTGATAAAGGGGGTGGCTGGAGAGAGGGGGCGGCACCCATCCGCCCTTATGGACACACTGCCACTGCCTCACTGTCAGGAAAGGTTCCATCCGCTGGTGATATTTATTATTATTGTTTAGCTCGCAGTACTGCGGTTCACCAGCAGGTGTCTCCTGGCAGTTTGGAACTGTCAGGAGAACTTCTCCCTGCTGGTGTTATATCATCTTTGAAACGCAGTACTGGTCTCCACCAGCGGATGGATCCTGGCAGTGTGGAGCGTACGGCTCTTGCTGCGCTCAGGTGTGACTTGAAGCTAATCACTGACATCTCTATTTATACTCGGCGAGTACAAGCACACCTCGCCTTGGTATCTATCTCTCTTCCTGACCCTGAGCCTGCAATCCTGACCCTGAGCCTGCTTCTGACCCGACTCAATCCAATCTGATCCTTATCCCAGCCCTTCGTGGACCTGTCCCGTCTGTATCCTGATTTCCTTTGGATCCCTGCCCCGCAGCCTATCAATCCTTGCTCTCCCTATCCGTCTTTCTCCTTGTCCCCCATCCTGCTGATATCCCCTGGTGTATGACCTCGGCCTGGCTTGTTTACGTTTACGGTATCTCCCCCTGCATTTGTATATACTATTTGTTGTGGGTTGTGCACTGGTTGTTTTCACTTGTTTGTCACTAGTGTTGAGCAGAATATGCCATATTCGATTTCGCGATATATCTCGAATATATATTCGAATATTCGAGATATATTCGCTAAATTCGAATATTCGTGATATTTTATCGAAATTAAATGATTGCGATTTTTCGCTATTGCGAATGCGAAAATAATTGCGATTTTTTGATAACTGCGGTAGGAGCACTCTGATTGGCTCAGAATATTCGTGATATTTTATCGAAATATCGCAACATGCGAATGCGATATTTATTGCGCAATTTCGAGAAATGCTGGAGGAGCGCTCTGATTGGCTCAGAATATTCGTGATATTTTATCGAAATATCGCAACATGCGAATGCGATATTTATTGCGCAATTTCGAGAAATGCTGGAGGAGCGCTCTGATTGGCTCAGAATATTCGTGATATTTTATCGAAATATCGCAACATGCGAATGCGATATTTACTGCGCAATTTCGACAAATGCTGTAGGAGCACTCTGATTGGCTCAGAATATTCGTGATATTTTACAATACAAAATAATTGCGAATATTCGGCAAATGCGGAAGGAGCACTCTGATTGGCTCAGAATATTCTTGATATTTTACAATACAAAATAATTGCGAATATTCGGCAAATGCGGAAGGAGCACTCTGATTGGCTCAGAATATTCGTGATATTTTACAATAGAAAATAAAAAGTGTTTTGCATTGGTGGTGATTCTTTACTCTATCCATCTGTCACAGCCGTTTGTCAATCAAACACCTTGAAGATTGAACACGTTCATGCTGCATGCTTTGGACTTTTTTTCACTTCACATATCAAAGACATTTTTATGAAAGATTATTTTTCTATTATTGGGACTATATTTCTTTATATATTTGTTTCACTGTGTATTTCACAAGTTATTTGCGCTTGCTTATTTTATAATTTGCCCACATGTCTTGTCACTAGACATATTTTTTATTCTTGTAGAGCGACTCCATTTTCTGTCTTGTATTAAATTATGTTGTATAACATTTTTGAGTTGCTGCTGTATTCTCCCCTTTTTTTAAGGTATGCGCAATTTTTTCCTTCTTACAAAAAAAAATAATATCAAACATACAAATATTCATAACAGAAACATACACAAAGCCCCCCCCTTTTGCATCAGAGACAATCAGAGTTCTCCTACCACAGTTATCGAAAATTCGCAATCATTTTCGCATTCGCAATAGCGAAAAATCGCAATTTTTTTTTTTTTCAATTTGGCAACATAAAAGGATCGCCTCAGCTTAGCTACTCGGCCCAGGGTCTCTAATCATACCAGCAATGATTTTAGACGTCGATAGGATGTGATCTGTTTTAAAAATCAAATTGAAAAAATGCGAATATTCGGAATTGCGAATATTCACCGCGAAATTCGAAATATATCGCGAATACTCGAATATGCCATATTCGAGCCGAATATTCGCAATACGAATATTCGTGAGCAACACTATTTGTCACCTTTTTAATAAATAACCTTTTTCTTTCACTTATATGCGTTTCTGGTCTCCTCTATGCAGTCACACAGTCTGGTCTACTAGCTTCTCTGACACTCTAGTTAAACAAGACCCCCAACTAGGAGGACTGTGGGGGGGGGGTGTAAGAAGGGGCCCCAATACAGGAATCCCCCTCTTTCCCCTCCAGTTATGATGATTGCAGGGGGTGATATTAGGGGACCCCATCCAGAAAAAAAAGACCCCCAGCTGGGAGGACTGCAGAGGGGTGATTGGGGGACCCTGCTCACCCCCCTCTAATAGAAAAAAAGAGCACTGGCCAGGAAGACTGCAGGCAGCAGCAGCAGCCCCCCCCCAAAGGTGAATAGTGTGTGGTTAGTTACTAGTGACTAGCAGCCAAAGAGAGGGGAGGAGGAGGGGGGTGACTCACAGTAACAGATAAGGAGGAAGAATTTCTGCAGCTCTGGGCTGTCACTGCTGTCTAAGTCTGTATTCTCCATGCTTGCTGTGTGATGAAACTTCTCTCCCTTCACTCTAGTGGGACAGACGATCCCGGGCTCTGCACAAGGGGGAGGGTGGAGGCAGGGAGGAATATGTGCAGGGAGTTGAAGTGCCCCCTTCCCTTATTGGTCAAAGCTGTGAAAGCCATAGTAAGGGAGAGGAGGACTGGTGCTATGGGGCTGAAACTAATTTGATCGGGTCTCGAACAAACAGAAAGTCGGGCAGAGGAATCAAAACTCTAAGCAGTGGCACTAGCGTGGAGGAGGAAGTGAAATCCTCCTCCGCTTTCAATGCTGGGCAGTGACATCACTGGTTGCCAGACGCTAGGCCGCTATAGCAACCAGTGATTATGTGTATAGTCAGGTGGAGGTGGAGGCGGAGCCAGAGCCAGAGCTATGGTTGCTCAGCTCGTCTCTGTCCCATGAATTGAATGAATGTTCCAAGTGTCAGATTAATTCCGGGACACTGTATTGTCCCGTAATGAAGCTGCCCGGGTCCAGGGACAGAGATGTCAATTAAGGGATAATCCCGGGCAATCCGGGACACGTGGGCACCCTAGGGGTTACATCTCTCTACATGTGCACTTTAGGATCTTTAGCAACTCTTCTTCTCATGTCCTCTTCTTTGATTGGGCTATGTTGCACTTTAGCAAAATTCCAGTATCCTAAATTCTAACGTTAGTCCATTTTCATCGCTATCTGCAATTTAACGTATACCTAAAGGCAAATTTTTTATTTCTTATTTTGGAGTAGAGTAGAAAGGGATTAGAACACCTGGCCCTTGTTAAGGAGATTCACCCTCTTTGTTTGTCCTGTTTACCATTAACATTGAAAGTGAAAGTAAAAAAAATCCCAAATTTTGGGCTGTCCCCAGAAAAGTAATAGAGGGAAAATCTTCCAATAGGGACACTGGTTCTGGTGACTTGGGGGTCCCCAAAGAATTCACTTAATTTTACTTGGCTATGTGACAGGAAGTGAAGAGAAATCTCCGCCATGGCACACAGGTGGTGAAAAAAACAAATAGGGGTTAGGGGTCTCCCTTGTTCTATCCAAAATAAAAAATAAAAACGTTTTGCTTATAGTTCTACTTTAAATCCTGATTAAGGGGGGATTTTGTGACCCAAAAAATACTGTTACCTTAGCATATATGATAAACACTACAGAAGCTGCCGTGTTTCCATAGGCATCTCCCCGTTCTGCCTCTCCATGTCATGATCGCGGGCCACCGGTGGACATCTAGTCCGCGGGACCCGCGTGCATCCTCGCGTGCCGCAAGTGGCGTGCATGTGCCTGCTATCCGCTGATGACGGAGTGACGGATGGGTTTGTGTTTTTTTGCACACCCGTGCCACTTTGCCAACGTATATCAGCGTGAGGCGGTTGGCAAGTGGTTAAAGGACAGCACCCTTTCTAAAAGAACCATGGTCATTTGGCTTCTGGTTCAGATATTATCTTTCAAAAACCCACACTCATATTTAAATAAATCTTTAAAGGACTTCCCTAGAGGGTAGTTTAGTCCCATTATGAATGGAACATCTATTTTTTTCCCCCCGATGAACATGTGGTTATCTAACCTTTCCATGTTCTTGGCTCACTGAACTGTCTTACGTGTACTACTTATTCTGCTTTTCAATCTCTCCAAGCTGCTTGCATTAATCCTAAACCTTGCAAACCTCCATGACGGAATCAATCGATCAGCCAAACCGTTTGATGTTATATAAAAGATTGGTCTTGAGGCATATAGATCGTGAGATGATAACTAAAGCTGCTTTGACACTGCCGCTGGGGCTTAATACAAATTTTTTTTTTTTTTTTTTTTTAATCATTGTGATTTAGCTTACAGTTGATTTGGTACTATTATTATTACTCAGTTTCCACCCTTGTATCGCAAGCTGTTATTATAAGCACAGGTTAGATACCAAACCTTCAGACTAAATATTCTCAGACAACATTGAGAATAGCTTAAGTCACTCATTGCAGCCTAGGTGATTTTAAGCTGTGACCATTTAACCTAAATAAGCTGAAATTGAATCTTGTGGTTTCTGGCAATAATGCTGAAAAATGCCTTGACATTTTGTTTAACCCCTCCACTGCTGGTTCCCTAAGCACCAGGGAGCAAATGTGCGTGGATGTCTTAACCAATGGTGGTCTACAAAAAAAAAAAACAGGAATGAGGTTATGCCTCATAGCTGAGAACATAAAATTCAGTAAAATAAATCAAGCATGTGCACAGCTGAGGGGAGCTTTTCTGAAACCAAAAAGGCAGATGTAGTGAAGGATCAGGGATCCTTCCAAGTGGAAGAAAAGCATTTCCCTATGAAAGCAGACATTCTATTTCCTGTTTCCAGCTGTTGCTGAATTATTTATCCAGGTTTGTCTAGCACTTGATGCATTTGCATTACATAAAATCTACTGTAGAGTAAAAAATTCTGACTTGTACCTGTTTTGATAAAATACAATAGTTTCAGCAGGAGAGCAGAAAGAGATTTGTCGTTACCTCAATACAATACAAAATAGTGAAGGGCAAAGCAAAACAAGCATTCTATTGACGTCTTTTTTAATCTATTTGAATGCTTTTCTTATCTGCCCTATTTTTTATTTCTGGTTATGAACGGCTATGCAAAGGGCATCTTACACAGTTTGGCCCAGATTCTGAAAGGGCTTACGACGGCGCAACGCCATGTGCGCCGTCGTAAGTCCTAATCTGGGCCGTCGTATCTATGCGACTGATTCTTAGAATCAGTTACGCATAGATAACCATTAGATCCGACAGGCGTAAGGCTCTTACAATGTCGGATCTTAAATGCAATTTTTTTGTTCGCCGCTAGGTGTCGCCGACGTCGTTTTCCCGATCGAGTATGCAAATTAGTAAAATACGCGAATTCCCGAACGTACGCCCGACCGACGCAGTGAAGTTACGACGTTTACGTAAGATTTGCGATGCGTAAAGTTGCCCCTGGGTCTATGAGGCGCAGTCAATGTTAAGTATGGCCGTCGTTACCCGCGTCGAAATTAAAAAATGTACGTTGTTTGCGTAAGTCGTCCGTAAATGGCGCTGGATGCCATTTACGTTAACGTCGAAACCAATGACGTCATTTAGCGCAATGCGCGTCGGGAAATTTTAGGGACGGCGCATTCGCAGTACGTTCGGCGCGGGAACGCGCCTAATTTAAATGATCCACGCCCCCCTACCCGGATCATTTGAATTAGGACGGCTTGCGCTGGAGGATTTACGCTACGCCGCCGCAACTTTACAGGCAAGTGCTTTGTGAATCAAGCACTTGCCCGTAAAACTTGCGGCGGCGTAACGTAAATGAGATACGTTACGCCGACACATTTTTAAGCCATTCTACGAGAATCTGGTAGTTCATTACATGTTTTTTCTTACTTAAAGGGGTTGTAAAGGTACAATTTTGTTTCCCTAAATAGCTTCCTTTACCTTAGTGCAGTCCTTCACTTATCTCATCCTTCCATTTTGCTTTTAAATGTCCTTTTTTCTTCTGAGAAATCCTCACTTCCTGTTCTTCTGTTTGTAACTCCACACAGTAATGCAAGGCTTTCTCCCTGGTGTGGAGTGTCGTGCTCGCCCCCTCCCTTGGACTACAGGAGAATCAGAACGCCCACTAACACACAGCTCCTTTCTCTATCTGCAACGTAGAGAGCGTCCTGACTCTCCTGTAGTCCAAGGGAGGGGGCGAGCACGACACTCGACACCAGGGAGAAAGCCTTGCATTACTGTGTGGAGTTACAGACAGAAGAACAGGAAGTGAGTATTTCTCAGAAAGAAATAAGGCCATTTAAATACAAAATCGAAGGATGAGGTAAGTGAAGGAGGACTGTACTAAGGTAAAGGAAGCTATTTAGGAAAAAAAATTGTACCTTTACAACCCCTTTAACTGTACATTTTTTTAGTTTTCAAGTTTTAGTAATAAAAAGTTAAATGTTTCACTATCTGCAGTAAACTGTTTTATGATGTTACAGCTTCATTACATTACCCCATTTCAATGATTTAGCCAAATCAGCTTCTCTTGTACCTTTATTGCTAAGGTTTCTCAGCACATACACCTCCATAATCTTCATGGTACGTCTCATTTAGCAGCCTAATCAGTGTGATTGTTCTGACAAATTACTTTTAAAGTGGATTTAAAATAAAAAATGCTGACAGATAGGATTTTTGTGACAGGAGAGACCTTATTCGTTTCTTGGTCCAAAAGCAGAGTTCCACCCAAAAGTGAAACTTCCGCTGATCTGCTTCCTCTCCCCCCTCCGGTGCCACATTTGGCACCTTTCAGGGGGAAGGGGGGAACGTGTACCTGTTTTTGACAGGTACCCTTCCTCACTTTCTGAGAGACAGTTGGATGTTTGGGCCCCCTCCTCTTTCCCTTGTCGCCGGGCCAATTAGAAAACGCCAAAAGGCTTAACTGCCAGCTGCCCTTACGATGAATGGAGGTGGCACCGCCCAACAGCTGATCTGAAAATCAGCCAGGGTGCAGACATTGTGGGCTCCCTGGACAGTTAAGTGTCTATATATTAAAAGTCAGCAGCTATTATTTGTAGCTGCTGACCTAAAAAAAAAATCCCCAGACGGAACACCGCTTAACTTCTTCCACCTGTCTGTAAGCATTAACGTACCCTGACCCATGCTTAGTATACCTTTATGGCACCATGTTGTGCCGTAATGATGTGACTCCTATGTGCATGTGTGGGAGTAACGTCATTGCGGACTGGCTAAGTCCGAACCCGAAAGGAAGATGGGGAAAAGGTGGAAGCACCCATGGCAATTGAGAGTGTTGACACCACAGTGCTGGAAGTGATCACTTGAAAAGTAAGTCTGTCATAATGTGCTAATATGCAATCCTGGGGCCAATTATAATATTTGTATGTGGAGGCTTAATTTTGCTTCAAGTTACGATGAAGTATAGTCTTAGAAAGGGCAAATGGTCTTTAATTCATCATGTATCTCACTACCTAACTTAATTTGCACAAAAATTACAAGTTTGGGCACTTTTGCAAAAAGGTGGAATTAACTTTTAGCGCCCATTTACAACTGTCCATTGTGGTGCTCTTCATTTTCAATGAAATGTGCCTCTAATGCACATGTGTTGCAGCATGTCCCAGCACACAGTAATGTATTACTGTGCAATGTGGTGCACAGCCTGGAAAAAAATGATGCCTGTCTATTTTTTTTTCTGTTGGTTCTGTTGCATTGGCAGACCATTTAAATCAAAGCGGGATTCCACCCGTTTTTTCGTTTATTAAAAGTCAGCAGCTATAAAAAGTGTAGTTGCTGACTTTTAATAAGCACAGACTCACCTGTCCCACAGGCCAGCGATGCGGCTGCCTGGAGCCTCACTCCTCTCCCCCTCCTTTCTGCGGCGCCATCGTAGCAACTGTGGGCACCCGGCTGTGACAGTTAATGGCTTCAAGGCCGGGTGCGCATGGCGCGAGTCTGCTATCGGCCAGGCAATCTTCTGGGACCTGCGACGTGACCCAGAAGATTGTAAGCAGGGAGGGGCCGCCTAGAAGGAGAGGATGAGTCACCCAGGCGGCCGAGAATCGGAAGGAGGAAGTGGGACAGGAAGTCCCTCTAAAAAGAAGGTACCCACTCCCCCCCAAAAAACATTACATGCCAAATGTGGCATGTAAGGAGGCGAGGAGTGCTTAAAGCAGAAGTTCCACTTTTGGGTGAAACTTCGCTTTATTAGGTTGCACCTAACTCAACATACATTAAAAAGCATACATTAACGCAAATCACCAGAGCAGAAGGGTATAAATGGGTCCTTAATCTTGAAATAACCTTTATGTATATCATAAAAAGGAGCTGCTAATAAAGCATTGGGATGTTTTATTTTTTTATGTTAAATAAAAAAAAATTTTTAGGAGTGGGAAGTTGCCTCTTCATAATTTTTTTTTAGCAGCGGTCAGTTATTGATACCCTTAGATATTTTAGCTCTATGGATGCTCACAAAGGTAACATTCATAAAGAGGGTTTCCTTTGGGGACACTCATTTTGGCTTTCTTACACAGGTTATGTCATTGGAAATTTTGCATAAAGATGTCATCATATTTTTCCTATCATGATGTTGTAAGATATGTGCACAGGAAGCCACTAAAGATGGTGCTGTGAAAGCTCTTATTTCACAGAGCTTGCAGTAAGTTTTCCTGATAACAAGGCAAATCAGAAGTCTCCCAGATCTTTTAGTTGAAAAATGTATAAAAACTAAAGCCTAATATAGTTGGCAATATCAACTAATCAAGTGCAAGTTCCTTAATGTCAATTTTAGCCTCTAGCTTTGCTACTTATTAGGTGACTGTTTTGGAGTTGCCGAGTGATCTAATCATTTAAAGACAATATCGAACAATCACATGTTCAATACTGCCCAAAGATATAATAAATAACTAGCAGGTTATAGAGTTGCACATGCCAGTTACTGGCATTAAGGGCACTTTCACACTGGGGCATTGGGGGCGTCAGCGGTAAAGCGGCCTAATTGATATAAATGGATATGCAATAACATAGCAAACACTTTCTGTACTAATTCAAGTTACACATTATACTGTATATGCAAAGACCTATGGGTTTATTCAGTAAGACAGCGTAAACTGAAGCCATATCTCAGCTGACCTGACAGCAGTGAACCAAAATCTGATTAGTCTTATATGATCCTATACTGGGGTATTAAATCTGATAACATGTATCGTATTTTTATAACAAAATAAAAGCTGAAAGTAAGACAACATTACAGCTAAACTGCCAGTAAAATTGACTTTTCAGAGAAAACTGGCAATGCAGCTGTATTCTAACTTTTATAATTCAATATAATAATGCTTTCCAATAAACAGAGAAATAATATTGATTATGAGTAAGGCTTAGTAGTCTCTGAATCAATACTCACAAAACTTTTCACTCTAGTATATAAATTTAGCTATGAATTTATCAGACGACGATGTAAGCAATTATCATTCCCATTACCAAACTGTTCAATATATTTTATTACGGTATTTACTACATCTTCAATTCTGTTGCATGGAATAATAAAAGGTCAGCCAAATGAAAACTGATCTTTAACTTTTGGGGAGTCCTGCTGGACTTTTTGTAGACGTAGAAGTAAACACCTTATTAGTGATTGTAAAGTCTTGTTTAAAAAAAAAAAAAAAAAAACATGTTATACTTACCTCCTCTATGCAGTAGGTTTTGCACAGGGCAGCCTTGATCCTCCTTCTCTCTGGTCCCTCTTCGCTGCTCCTGGCTCCTCCCTCCTGTCAAGTGCCCCTACAGCAAGCAGCTTGCTATGGGGGCACCCAAGGTGCAGCTCCTTGTATCCATTCAGACACGGAACTGGCATTCAGCCCTGCCCTCTCTCTCCTGATTGGCTAACTGTTTTTTATTGACAGCCATGGGAGCCAATGGCGCCGCTGCTGTGTCTCAGTCAATCAGGATGGAGTCCCGGATGGCCGAGGACTTGTTGTTGTGAACAAGCAAGCTATTGCTACCACTGCCTGTATCTGTCTGAACCTTTTGACAATAGAGATGACATCAAGATAAGTTGGAGTTCCAGTGTGCGACCAATTTCTTGTTTTATTGGCCGAGGGACTTGTGGACATCGCTGGACAGAGATGGGGCTCATAGGATGCATTAAAATAAATCTGCCTTTACAACTCCTTTTAACTCCCTTCCAGTGATACAATGGGACTGATTTACTAAAAAGTTCAAAATCTGGTGCAGCTCTGAATGAATGAATGAATGAATGAAAAACTTATAAAGCGCGGCGCATGCGAACTGAATCGCTTCTGGGCGCTAGTTGTTCGTGTCTCATGACATCAAAAGAGCAAAGTTTTGAACCGTCTTCTGAAAGTCAGGTGGTTTTCCTCCAACCGAATGCTGGTTGGTAAAGCGTTCCATAGTCTAGGACCCTGAAAAGCAAACCTTCTTTCTCCTTTGGACTTGTATTTGGTTTTTGGTACCCTGACCAGATTTTGGTCGGTGGATCGCAGAACGCAATTCGAATTGTGAGGTTCTATCTTGTCGCAAAGATATTGCGGAGCCTTCCCATGGATGCACTTATGTGTCAGGCAGAGTGCTTTAAATGCAATTCTGTCTTTTACTGGCAGCCAGTGAAGGGTTCTCAACGAAGGTGAGATTGATTCCCATTTTTTTTTCCCAGTCACCAGTCTGGCGGCCGTATTCTGAACGACTTGCAGACGGGAGATTTGGTACTTTGGGAGTCCGAGGTACAGGGCGTTAGCATAGTCCAGTCTGGAATTCACGATTGTTCCCACCACGACTGCTACGTCTTCTTTGGGGATAAATGGAATAAGTCTGCGTAGTAGGCGCAACAGATGGTGCGCTCCGCTGACTACTGACCCTATTTGTGCGTCCATTGTCATGAAGGTGTCGAAGATGACCCCGAGACTTTTGACTTTGGAGCTAGGGGTGATGATTTGGCCCAGAATGGGCGGGGGTGTCCAGGTTGTTGCCAGTTGACTCTTTCGGCTGGCGTGAAACATAAGGAGTTCTGTTTTTGAACTGTTGAGTTTAAGATAACTCTTTGTCATCCAGTTTTCTATCAAAGAGAGACATTTCTCTAAACTGAGATGATGATCCTTTTTGTTGCAGATGCGAAAATACAGTTGCGTATCGTCTGAATAAGAGTGATAGAGTAGTTCTTGGCTACTGATAATATCAAAGAGAGGGCGAAGATAGATGTTGAAAAGCACCGGTGACAGGGGGGATCCTTGGGGGACTCCACATGACACCGTGCGCTTTTCCGACGTGAAACAACCCAATTTAACTGTTTGTGATCGTTTTCAAGAAAGGAAGAAAACCATGGTAAATCACCTTCTGCGACTTCTGCTACCTTGGCTAGTCGCATCAGTAACAGTTTGTGGTCTACCGTGTCAAAGGCTGCGCTTAGGTCCAGCAGAACCAGGAGACAAGATTCTCCTTCGTCTGCGGCCTCGAGGGCATCGTCCCATATTTTGAGTAAGGCCGTTTCTGTCCCGTGTCCGGGACGGAAGCCTGATTGTAATGGATCCAGTAGATTGTGGGTATCTAGATGCTGTTGCAGCTGTTGTACCACTACTTTCTCCATTATCTTGGAGAGAACATTTAGGCCTGTTATGGGACGGCGGTGAGTTGGGTCCTTGGGATCCAGGTTAGGTTTTTTCAAGATGGGCTGGATTGTGCCCTCTTTCAACAGGGATGGCACTGTGCCTTCCTTAAATGACTGGTTTATAAGCTGTGTGATGGGTGGTGCCAGGATGTCGGCACATTCCTTCAGCAGTTTGGTGGGGATGATATCATTGGGCGATGTGCTGTTCCGCAAAGCACCAATGATATTTTTTGTGGTATCGATGGAGATCGGTTCCAGAGTGAACTTTGTTGATTGTAGAGCGTTTCTGTGGGTGTTTTGTGGTTGATTGACGGTGGGGTTGAGGGGGGTATTGTTTTGCATGATGCTTTCCCGGATTCTTTCAATTTTGTTGATGAAGAAATCCGATAGTTCATTGCAGAACTCTTGGGTGTCTGAGTTGGGGACTTCAAGACATCCTGGATTCATGGTCTGGGTGACCATCTTGAAGAGTTCGCGGGGGCGGTTTAGGGCGCTGTTAATCGCCATAGAAAAATGGTGTTTCTTGGCTTTGAAGATTTCTTTATGATATCGTGTTGTTATTGCCTTGTAGATGATGAGGTTATCCTCTGCAGGACTTCTTTTCCAGGCGGCTTCCGCCCTTCTGCGCTCTTGCTTCAGAAGCGACAGCTGGTTGTTGAACCAGCCGGACTTTCTTTTTCGGATGCAGGCTTTGCGTTTCGGTGCTACTAAATCGGCTGACTGTAGCAGGGCTGCGTTTATGGCATCCAGTGTATCTGCGGCTGTTTGATGTGGATGGATTGTTTTGATTCTGTTTCCCAAGGTAGATTTGAAGAGTTCCGAATGGAGCTTCTTCTGAGATCTAGCCCAGTGTATTGTCACCGGCTTGGGTGCTTTTATCACTGGGGGAATTTTGGAGATTATGAAATTAATTGCATGGTGGTCTGTCCATGGCAATGGTTCATTTTCTAAAATGCTTATTTTCAGATTTTGTCTGAAAATTAGGTCGAGTGTGTGACCTGAAGCATGTGTTGGCCCGCATATAAGTTGCTGTAGCCCTAATCCCTCCAGGTGATCAATGCAGGCGTCCGCAATGGGATCCTGTGCGGAGTTGGCCCACAGATTAAAGTCCCCGAGCAGCAAAAGGTGTTTGCTGTTAAGGGTATAAGTGGATATAAACTCCGTTAATGATGGCAAAAACTGCGATTTTGGCCCAGGTGGCCTATAGCAGAGGAGAATGTGAACAGTCTCCTGGGGGGAAGTTTGAAGTTTCAAGAGTAAGGGTTTCCATGAATGGAAGAGGATTTTGAAGGGCTGGCTTAGTGATTGTAATGCGATTCTTGTGGATCACCGCCAGGCCTCCTCCTCTTTGCCCTATTCTGTTTTCCGTTATAATGCGATAGTTTTCTGGCACCAATTCTCCGAGAATGGTGTTGCAGTCGTCTGAGAGCCAGCTTTCTGTAATAAAGAGGCAGTCTAGATCGTTTTGTAGTAAGAAATCGTGGATTTCTAATCGGTGTTTTACTGCCGATCTTGTGTTGATCAAAGCACATGATATGTGCTCGAGCTGGGTTAAATAGTTAAAATTTTTGATGGTCGATCGTCGATCGAATCTCAAAAGTTGCTCTATTTTTAAGGCCTTTTTGGTGACGGCTGGTAATGCTGTTGCGAATTGTCTCAGACCCCGAATAGAGTCCGCAGAGTATCGCAGATTAGCCATTGTCGCCAGTCACATTGTCGTCAGTCTTTCCTAATTGCGGCGGCCGCGAATGAGGCCTGGTCTGGCGCGGATGCGGGAAGAGCCGCGAGACGCCGGACGTGATGG
This sequence comes from Rana temporaria, assembly GCF_905171775.1. Lineage (NCBI taxonomy): Eukaryota > Metazoa > Chordata > Amphibia > Anura > Ranidae > Rana > Rana temporaria. The sequence continues at coordinate 330,099,541 of NC_053493.1, forward strand.
GTGGAAGACTGTCCAAGTGAGCCGTCACTCGTTGAGTCTTCTCTCCCAGATTGGTCCAGAGGAAGGCGAAAAACCCCAGGCATGCTGTGCCAATCTGCAGCGATCGGGGGAAAAAATTCCTTCCTGACCCCTTAACGGCGATCGGTGCAACCCTGGATCAATTGGCTAGGGGGGTGTGGTGGACCCTGCCTGGCTGCACTATCCCTGGGGAGAGCCGACTCGTTTGAGAGCGTCCTGCTCTCACTATCCCTGGGGTGAGCAGACTAAGATGAGAGCGTCTGCTGCACCGCTGAATCTATAAGCTTGTTCTGGATCAGTGATTGAAAAAAATAATGAAGACTCCTGTCTTACCTCCTGTTTCAAACTCCTGGTTTTTAACTCGCACTTAGAAACCGATCAGCTTCCAGGTTTTTTGTCAAAGCCCAATTGAACAAGCTGAAGTTAGAAGCCGATTGGCTACCATGCATCAGATTTTGCACTCTCAAGTTTTAGTAAATGAACCCCAATGTCTCTGGGGTCCCTTGCTGGGACTGACGGGGTCTTCCTCCTGGTATGGCATCTTCCACTGTCTTTATTGACCAGGTTGTAATGATATAACATCCTAACGTGCTAGCTCCATTTACATTCTCAAGAAGTTTGCAAACAGGAAGATAAGCAACTTTTATTGCAAAGGTACATTTTAATACTACATAAAAGAGCTTCAAAAAGTAGACATGGCCCGAACACCCCCCATGTTCTAACCTAAACATCGAACTCCATTGAAGTCTATGGGAGCCGAACAGGAAAAATCAAAAGTGCCCATTTTGAAGGCTCATATGCAAGTAATTGGTCATAAAAGGGGTATGGTATGTACCAATGCAAAAGTGTTTTTTAAAAACAATTGTTTTTTCAGGAGCAGTGAATTTAAATATGCTTAAAATGCAACAACAAAAAATGAAAAAATCCTTTAAATATAGGTGCCTGGGGGGTCCCCTTAATGTGCCTGTAGCGCATCTGTAGCATGCATAGAACATGCTGCAGCAAAAAAAATATTTCTAAAGAAAATTTTTCGTCAAATCCCATTTAAAGTTACTCACAGTGAAAATTGCAGAGATCTGGCTAATGAAAAAAATAAAGAAAAAATTGGCGTGGGGTCCCCCCCAGTCCAAACCAAAATGGTCTGGTATGGATTTGGGGTCCCCCGCAACATTCATACCAGACCCTTATGTGGGCATGCATCCCTGATGGTCAGGAAAGGGGGTGGGTGCTTTTGGGGAAGGGGGGTTCTGCCCCCCCCCACTCCAAAGCACCTTGTCCGGCAACACATCCTGTTTGCACTCGTACCTCGCTACAAGACACCTTTCCATCCCCAGGCACCGGACCCAGCGGAGATTAGCCCACCCAAACCCACCAACACCGGCATGGTATTGTACAGGCTTTAAATTACTTATCTTTCAAGAAGAACAATAAAACCATTGATTATATTTCAGACAGGAGGCTCATATCTTGCATTAATCTTTCCACTTTAATGCTCATAGCAGAAACATTTTTACATTAAAACAAACTTAAAAACTACGTTTCCCATCAGTCCCAGCGTCCATATGACCCCCACCCTCAGGGGGACTGAGCCTATAACTAGGACTGCCCTACTGTAAATCCTCCTCTTTCTTTCTGCTCATGGCAGAGATAAGTATTATTTCATTTTCTTGATACTGTATGTGCTGTTTAACAGTTTAGATAGGACTGTTTCTATCCTATTACTTTATTTTAATTTATTTTTTATCTTATTTAGTATTATTTTATTTTAAATTTATTTAATTTATTTAATTTTATTTCATATTATTTAATATATTTCATTTAATGGCTTTTCATTTTAATTCTATCTGTATTTTATTTAATGATTACTGATTGCCTGATATTTAGCTGTATTTTATGACCTTCTTCCTCTAAGGTTATTTTTCAGCCCACCGCTGCCTCTGCGGTGCGCGTTCTCCTCTAGGGACAAGGCAGTCTTGCCTCCATTGTCCCCCTCGTCCCCCCTCCTCCCTGTCACTAGCCGAAGTTTTCCCGGGCAATGGAGCAGAGGAAGGGGGGGCGATACCAGGCGCGCTCTCTCCTCAGCGTCGTCCAACCAATCACAGGCTCGCAGCCGAGATCTCGCGAGATCTCGGGCTGCGCTGTCGTGTGTAAACGCCGCTTCCTCACCGCACGCCAGTCTGCTGCTGGGCGGTGAGGAGAGCGGTACTGTTACCATACAATAGTTATTTTTTCTCTCATATCTCTAGAGCGGAGCACTCGATTAGTATTGAGTGGTCTGCTAGGTTACTAGCTCATAATAATTGATCCTTAAAAGTCCTTTATTCTGCCTCTAATTACTAACTTTTAGTAACTCCTACTAGTTTTTCAACTATCTCTAAATTGAAGTTATAGTTAACCCTTACTGTCACTATTCATTATGGCAGAGGAATTTAATATGCCCATGAATGTCCCTACAGACATTAATCCTGAAAACCCGCAGCTTTTAACTGCTGCTCAAATACAAGAGCTTATTAGCAGCTCTATTCAAGCAGCCCTAGCCTCCCATTCCAATACATCCATTACTCATCCTGAGGTTGTAAAAAAGGGTAAGGCCCTTTACAAGCGTAAACATTTACTCGCTTGTCCTGACTCCCCGGCAGGGGAAGTACAATTTATGCCTGACGCAGGACCCCCCACGGCCTGCCGCCCCAACCACCCAGAGGGTGAGCGACCCTTAACGATTAAGGAGTCCTCTCAGAAAAGGTTTAAAGCCACCCACCGGTCTAAACCAGACTCTTTTAATGAAGACTCAGACAATGCCTCTGAGGGATCTCTGATCGCTGCATCAGATGAGTATGACTCCGACATAGGAGACTCTGGACAGGAGTTCACGGAACTTGGGGCTAATTCAGATTTACCAGCTGAGACTATTTTAGACTCGCTAGGCGAGCCATTCTTCAACCCAGAGGGCATTTCTCACCCCAGATCTGGGGACTGGACACCTCTCCCACAAGTGGCCCAGTATGTGGAACACTGGACACGGAAGGGTCTAGATAGGGTCAATAGAAATAAGTTAAGGGCAGAATGTCCGAGACCCGTTATTCCTAAGAAAGTAGCAGTCACACCCGAGATCGACCCGGTGCTGCTAAAATATTTGACCAAATCTGGTAAACAAGCAAAAAAGGGCATTGAACGTTCGTTCAAATCGATCCAGGATCGTATCCTAGACCTTTTAGGCCCCCTAACTAAAATATTAAATCTCTCGGAACAAGCTGCTTCCACTGAGGGCCCTGTAGACTTAGGTCAGTTACGGGGATGGGCTCAGAGAGCCATATGCCTACTAGGCTCAGCCAATACGGCCTGCGCCGTGGAACGTCGCAGGTCAATCCTTATGAAATTGGACCCGCAACTCTCCCATTTGGCGGAGTCAGAGCCGGGTCCCTCTGCAGAAGGTCTCCTCTTCGGAGAGGACCTAATGAAGAATATCAACAGGTTTGTTGGCCTGTTCAACAGCCTTGACAAGGCCCAAACTTCTTTAAAGAAATCAGGCTCAGGGTCCAAGGTTTTTGGTAGGGCCGGCAGAGGGAGAGGCCGATCTGCCGGTCGAAACAATTATTTCAGGGCCTACCCTAGAGCGGCCGCTCAACCTTACGCGCCCATGCACCAGCAATACTCTCTACCAGTGGCGCAACCAGCACCATTTTTTCCTCCCAGAGGACGTCCATGGAGAGGACGCGGGGGCAGAGGCTTTCCCAGATCACGCCCATCCACTGGTAAGTGCACTACAGAATTGCTCTTCTCACATACCGATAGGGGGCAGACTGAGACATTTTATCCACGTCTGGCACACGATTACGGCAGACGCATGGATATTGTCGACAGTAACAGGTTTCAACATAGATTTCACCTTCCATCCAACCATGTCGGTGCTTCCACACCCCATTCACTTTTCCGCACAAAGTATGCGTCTTATAGACGAGGAGATCCAGGATCTGGTTGCAAAGCAAGCCGTAGTAGAAGTAGATCCCTGGTCCCCCGGGTTTGTCAGCAGCCTATTCTTAGTAAAGAAGAAAGGCGGAGGATATCGTCCTATTATAAATCTAAAAGGCTTGAACCAATTCGTGACGTACCGTCACTTCAAGATGGAGGGGATTCATTTACTAAGAGACCTGCTCTCTCAAGGAGATTGGCTGGTCAAAATAGACCTGAAAGATGCTTACTTGACGATCCCCATGCACCAGTCTTCTCAGACCTTTCTACGGTTCCTATGGGGGGGCCGTATGTGGCAATTTACCTGCCTTCCCTTCGGCCTCTCCTCGGCTCCATGGTGCTTCACCAAAGTAATGAAGCCCGTAGTGGCGGCTCTGCGTTGCAGAGGAGTGCGTCTGATAATTTATCTAGACGACCTCCTAATCATGGCTCACTCAAAATCGCAGGCCGAATTACACAAACAATGGACAGTGTCACTGTTACAGGACCTAGGTTTCCTTATCAACCTCAAGAAGTCTGTACTATCCCCATCTCAGGAGATGGAGTTTTTAGGTTTCACGATAGACACCAGACAGGCAGTCTTACGCTTGCCTCAGTCAAAACTGTCCCTGATTCGCAAAGAAATCAGGACAGTTTTGCGCAAGGGACAGATATCGTTGAGAACCCTGGCACGCATTGTCGGACTATTATCTGCCTCTATCCAGGCCATTTTCCCGGCTCCCCTACACTACCGAGCCTTACAACGCCTCAAAACTTTACATTTGAGACGAGGCCTAGGTTATTCGGACAAAGTCCCCCTTTGTGCGGAATCAGAAAAGGAGTTACGTTGGTGGCTCCACCACGCCATAGAATGGAATGGCAAGACTATTTTCAGTTCGCGACCGGATGTCATACTAGAATCCGATGCGAGCCGTCAGGGCTGGGGTGCCCGTTGCGGACAAGCCTCCACAGGGGGGACTTGGTCCACCGACGAGTCATCTCTTCACATCAATGCACTGGAACTCTTGGCGGCATTTTTCGCCGTCAGGAGTTTTCTCTCCAGGAAGTCCAGATGTTGCGTTCTCTTACGCATGGACAACGTGGCGGCGGTGCAATACATCAATCACCTAGGAGGCGCAAAATCCAAGATGTTGGCGGACATCGCTTCCGACTTCTGGAATTTCTGTCTTTCCAAGGACATCATTCCTGTGGCGGAATACATCCCCGGGGTTTCCAATTGTGTGGCAGATTGGAACTCCCGTTATCTGTCGGACGCCAGCGACTGGACGTTGGACAGATCGGTTTTCTTGATAATTCCGGAACTCTGGGGTCCGTTCCACACAGACCTTTTCGCTTCCAGACTCAACCGCCAACTGATTCACTTCTTCAGTTGGAGGCCGGATCCGGAGGCAACAGCAGTGGACGCATTCCTCCAGGTATGGCCGAAGGGGGTACACTATGCGTTTCCCCCCTTCTCATTGATAACCAGACTTCTCCTACACATCATGAATCAGTCTGCGACGGTGGTGTTGATCACTCCCTGGTGGCCGATGCAACCGTGGTTCCCTCTAGTCCTGGGTATGTCGATCGACTACCCCAGACTCCTCCCGCACTCAATTCATCTTTTGACGAACCCGTCCAAAGGTCCACACCCCTTGCTGTTGGAGAACAGACTGCCGCTGCTTGCCTGGTTAGTCTCGGGGTGCCAGAAGCAAGTGCAGACCTTTCTCAATCGGCTAGAGATCTTCTCGCCTTGGCCTGGGCCCCAGGGACTAGATCGGCATACCGATCTGCCTGGGGGTTGTGGGTCCGTTGGTGTGATCAACGACAGGTTGATCCCATTCATGCCCCTGTTTCCTCGGTCGTAAATTTCCTCGCGGAATTTTACGAGCTGGGGAGATCATACAGCTCCCTGAACGTCTATAGATCAGCTATATCGGCTTACCATTGTCCGGTAGATGCAACCCCTATAGGCAAACACCCTCTTGTGTGTCGTTTACTTTGCGGCGTCAAATACAAACGCCCCCCTCGTCCACGATACCATTCTACTTGGGATGTATCCAAAGTACTGCAATTGTTTTCTTCCTGGGAAGACAATGATCATTTAACCTTGAAGAACTTGTCCCTAAAGCTCACCACCCTATTATGTTTAGTTTCTATTAAACGTATATCCGATGTCAGGGCTTTAGACATTTCCAGGCGACAATTCTCGCCGGAGGGGGTCAGGTTCTCGGTGGTTCGCAGGACAAAAACCAATCTACACACGGTTTTTTACCCCTTCTTTCCAGCGTATCCGCGTCTTTGTGTGGTCCGTTGTCTACAGACGTACGAGTCCCTCACTTCTGCGCTTCGCTCTCCAGGTTCCTCCCAGTTGCTGGTTTCCTTTGTGCAACCACATCGGCCGGTATCTTCAGCTACCCTAGCCAGATGGGTACGGTCAGTCATGGAGGTGGCAGGTATAGATACATCTCTTTTTGGTGCTCACTCCACCAGGGGTGCAATGGCCACTAAGGTGTTTACGTCAGGGGGATCATTGTCAGATCTCCTATTGGCGGCCGACTGGTCTTCAGAGTCGACTTTTCGCCAATTTTACTTCAGACCAGAAGATCATGTATCCCTATCTGTCCTCACCACTTAGCTTGTGGGGGTTTTTCTTTTCCTTTCACCTTTCTTAAGGGTTTTTCTGGAATGTATTACATGTATGATAGGTATGTTAGTATTTCAGGAGGTTTGCATATGTACAGCTTTGAACTTGCAAGATATGAGCCTCCTGTCTGAAATATAATTCCAGATTTTCCTAGTAGGTGACGGAAAATATTGATTATATGAAGACAGGAGGCGAGTATCTTCCCTCCCTACCCACCCTATTACGGTTGTTTTTCTTATCTTTTCAGGATACTGAATGTCATCCCAGATTCTGGTGTGCGGTTGTTGAAGCGATTCCTGTGTTCCCCGTTGGGACGAGATCGTCGTTATGTTCTCCCGGTTGGAATCCTGTTGATTAAATGAGTATCTCCAGTTTTACCTACGCTACCATCGACGCAAGTTTGACCGGCTGGTCGAAGAGTCGTGATGATGTTTTCTCCTCGAAGTTGTCCGGTCTTGGGCATTCGCTTACAGAAAGAGGAGGATTTACAGTAGGGCAGTCCTAGTTATAGGCTCAGTCCCCCTGAGGGTGGGGGTCATATGGACGCTGGGACTGATGGGAAACGTAGTTTTTAAGTTTGTTTTAATGTAAAAATGTTTCTGCTATGAGCATTAAAGTGGAAAGATTAATGCAAGATACTCGCCTCCTGTCTTCATATAATCAATATTTTCCGTCACCTACTAGGAAAATCTGGAATTATTTAGCTTCAAAACGTTTCTCACCTTTGCCATATATTGATGGTCCTGTTTACCCACTTTAAGACCAAGCCTGTTTTTCAGACTTGGTGTTTACAAGTTAAAAAAAATGTTTGCTAGAAAATTACTTGGAAACATTATATATTTTTTTCTAACCCTAGAGAATAAAATGTCAGTCATTGCAATCATTTTTGGCACACCATATTTGCGCAGTGATTTTATAAGCGCACTTTTTTGGGGGAAAAATTCACTTTTTTTAATAAAAAAATAAGACAACAGTAAAGTAAAGATAATGTTACTCCAAGTAAATTGATACCCAACATGTCACACTTAAAAATTGCGCCAGCTCGTGGAATGGCGTTTACCCTTAAAAATCTCCATAAGAGACATTTAAAAAATTCTACAGGTTGCATGTTTTAAGTTACAGAGGGAGGTCTAGGGCTTAAAACTATTGCTCTCGCTCCAACGATCGTGGCGATACCTCACATGTGTGGTTTGAACAGCGTTTTCATATGCGTGTGCTACTCATGTATGCGTTCACTTCTGCGCGCAAGCTCGTCGGGACGGGGCGCTTTAAAAAACATTTTTTTGTTTTTTCTTATTTATTTTACTTGATTTTACTGATTTTGAAAGTGTTTTTTTAAAAAAGAGTGGGTCACTTTTATTCCTATTACAAAGAATGTAAACATCCCTTGTAATAGAAAAAAAGCATGACAGGTCCTCTTAAATATGAGATATGGGGGTCAAAAAGACCTCAGATCTCATATTTGTACTTAAATGCAATAAATAATAAAAAAAAATTGTCATTTGAAAAACTTACAACAAAAAAAATGTATGGGCGGAAGGGACGTTTTGACGTTGCTTGCGCCCTGCAGTGATATGGAGATGGGTGGGGGTCATCTTCCACTCACTCATCTCCACACACAGCAAGGGATAGGACCGGATCGCCTCCGCCGCTACCGACGGCTCTGGTAAGCGGCGGAGGGCACCGGAGAGTGGCGGGAGGGGGGCCACCGGGGTTATGGTAGCTAGCTGCTACCATAACAACGGTATTCCTCTTCAAAGTCATCACGTAAAACTGCGGCGGGCGGTCCGTAAGTGGTTAAAGCATACCAATTCAGTGAGCGCTATCCATTTTGTGTTGGTAGGTAAATCAGTCAATTGGTACATATTCATAAAAAAATCAATACTGAATGCATTTGTGCTTTTAGAAGATAATATATATTGGTAACGTTTTTCTGGAACTCTAATGAAAAAATATATCAAAGGGGTTGTAAGGGTAAATGTTTTTTCACCTTAATGCATCCTATGCATTAAGGTGAATAAACATCCGATGGTACCGCCCCCCCCCCCGAGCCCCCGTTTTACTTACCTGATCGTTCGAAATTCCTGGGCGCGTCCATGTGATGTTCTTGGGTTCCCAGCCTGGCCGTTGATTGGCTAGGCTGGGCAGATTGATAGCAGCACAGCCATTGGCTGGCGCTGCTGTCAATCACAGCGCATGACGCAGCGCTGGGGGGTGGGCCCGAGTGATACAGTCGGCGGCTATGGCCGCCGCTGTATCACAGGAACGTGCTCGCAAAAGCTTTCCACTATGCTCGCTCACATGAAGGTAGAAAGCTTTTGCGAGGAGGAGCTGAGACAGCCGCCGAGGGACCCCAGAAGACACGGTTCGGGGACACTCTGTGCAAAACGAGCTGCACAGTGGAGGTAAGTATAACATGTTTGTTATTTAAAAAAAAAAAAACATTTGCCTTTAGTGTTCCTTTAACTTCCATCACTGAGAAACTCCCACTTAAGGGATCATGGACAATTACACTGCTCCATATTTTCCAGTTCACTTGAGATCATTACTCTGTCCTCAGTTCCTTCCCCTAGATGGGCAGATCCCACAACTCCAAGAAAAGGGACTTGTCATCACAGTACTTAAGATATATATAGAGCCATGAGGTGATTTATTTCAACCTGCTGGAATGTCCTCACATCTGAACTGTGGGTTTGATGCAAAGTGACACTTTAACAATATGGAATATTTAAAGGGGTTGTAAAGGTAAATGTTTTTTCACCCTAATGCATCCTATGCATTAAGTTGAAAAAACATCCGACAGCCACGTCCCCCCCCCCCCTGAGCCCACGTTTTACTTACCTCACCCCTCGAAAGTCCAGCGCGTCCCTGTCATCCTGTTCAGGTTCCCAGCCTGGCCGTTTATTGGCTAGGTTGGACGGATTGATAGCAGCACAGCCATTGGCTGGCGCTGCTGTCAATCACATCCAATGATGCGGTGCGCCAGGGGGCGGGGTCGAGTGATACAGTTGACGGCTATGGCCGCCGCTGTATCACAGGAGCACGCTCACAAGAGCTTTCCACCATGCGAAGGGAGCTCGCATGAAGGTAGAAAGCTCTTGCGAGGAGGAGCCGAGACAGCCGCCGAGGGACCCCAGAAGACCGGGTTCTGGGACACCCTGTGCAAAACGAGCTGCACAGTGGAGGTAAGTATAAAATGTTTTACCCCAAAAAAAAATTGACTTTAGTGTTCCTTTAAATCTGACAAGAAGGTGGCTAATGCATATGGGTTTATATAAAACAATGGATATAAAAGAAACTAATACTGTTCTTTAAATCACTGATATCTAAGTTTAGTTAGATGCTATCTCTTTAGATAGTTTTATGTGATGTTATTTTGGCTAACAGAGACATTTAAATACTTAATGAACATATAATAGATAAATGCCCAGCTTGTTTGTGCAGCATATTATCTGTGTTAACAAAATTTACTAAACATTGTGAATAAGAATAGCATTGTTTCTCATTAAGTTAAAGGTACACAACAAGATATAGCATATGGAATAAAATAGCACTAGCTAGCAAAATGCACTTAGCTAACATTCTGAAATACACAGTTGATCCTCTTTGTAGACAGCACAGGGGCATTATCTCCAAGACAAGGATTCAGTGATTGGTGCTGCTCAAATCGTTTTTGACTATGAATTATTTATATATTTAATTTTATATTTTTTATTCAATTGAATAATCCAGCGGAGACCAAATTCTTGTTTCCATTGGGAGCTCAACACAGAAATGCCTTGGAAAACAGATTTCCATAAATTTGAATACATACGCATCTCTATTAAAATTTAACAATGTTATTTCCAACGGCTGCTCAAATGCTTCCAGGTTACAGTAATTAAGTGGAAGTGATAATTGGGATTGTATTGCATTCCTTAGATGTGAGAGCTTCTTTTCTTTATCAAAGGTATTTTTAATTAGGTCTTAATCTCTCCTTGCTGTTTTTTTCTCATTTGCTTTTTTTTTTTTATTTCGATACACGCACACACAAAGAACTTAAACAATCTAAGCAAATAATTCAAGCTGTCATGAAATAAGCAAAGTCCTTTAAAAAATATTGTGTTTTTCATGTCAGGATGCGTTACATGCTACACACACAGTATTTATGCTTGATAGACAATTACAAGCCAGTTATGCATATTTCAAGACTGAATCAGGATGGAATTTTCCTCTGATATTTAGCTGAAAACTGTCATTTAGATTAACATATAGGAGTTTAATGAAACCAGGCTTTGAAAGAAAAGAAAAGAATGTATATTTAAGCAAAAAGCAAGCACTAAGCATTTAAATTTACAGCGAGCATTTAAATAACCTGTCTAAACACTCACAATGTCTTAAAAGCAAAAAACATTTGAATGTTATAAAAAAACCTAAGCCAGGAAAATTTGAACAGGATCACAGTTTAACAGCAACAGTTTGGTCACACACTCTCTAGAATGTATTGCAGAGAAGCAGGATGAGGATGACAGTGGCACAGGCCATTGGGGCCCATTGATGAAAACTACATCAAAGATTTATTTATTCTTCTGTGAGAAGGGGCATTTAAGGGGTGATATGAGGGTTTTCACACTGGAGCGGTGCGCTGGCAGGATGGCAAAAAAAGTCCTGCTAGCCGCATCTTTGCAGCGCTGTAGGAGTGGTGTATACACCACTCCTTAAGCGCCTCTGCCCATTGGAAGCAATGGGCAGCGCCGCTGGCAATGCGCTGCTGCATCAGCGCTTTGTGGGTGGTTTTAACCCTTTTTCAACCGCTAGTGGGGGTTAACAGCACCCCGCTAGCGGCTGAAAATCTCTGCAAAAACAAAGGTATAGCGCTGGTAAAAATGGCGGCGCTTTACTGCTGACACCGCCGATGCCTCAGCGTGACAGTAGCCTTGGTATCACATTGTTCACTTTAAAGCAAACATTGTTCACTTTAAAAAATAAAATACAAATTTAAAGTCAGCAGCTGCTAACACTGTAGCTGCTGACTTTTAATAAGGACACTTACCTGTCCTTATCGCCAGCGCTGTCAGCCCCCACCGAGGCCGATCCCCGATCCTGGCAGCTCCAGGCGCCCCCATCCACAGTAAGGGAAACAGGCAGTGAAGCCTGTGCGGCTTCACTGCCCGTTTCCTACTGCGCATGTGCGAGCAGCGCGGCGCTTTGTGAATGGGCCGGCTGCTTTCTGGTATACACACAGTTCCCAGAATGCAGTGCGGCCCATTCACAAGAAGAAACCGAGTGTAGGAGGAGGAAGAGAATCCACCGCGGAAGATGAAGAGGCAGATTTGGGAATTCCGCATTTTTTTTTAATATTTAATTTTTTTAGATTTTGGGTGGAAAGACTTTTTTCAGGGTGGAACTCCGCTTTAAGGTTACTGCAGATGACAAGGGAGCACCCTTTGCTTCTAGAGTAAAATCAGGTTAACCTCTGCATACAGAAAGGCTTCTTTGCAATAAGAGCTATGAAAATATGGACTAGACTTCCTCAGGAGATAGTTTTAGGCAGCTCACTGGAGTGTTGTTAAAGAATGAAGCTGAATGTGTTTTTAAAAGCAGAGGATTTTACTGTCTACTAATATTAATAAGTAATAACCATAATTTGATGATCCAGACAATAGCCATGAAGGATGGAATTTTTTCCCTGTTGGAGCAAACTGGGCCATGAATGTTTTTTTTTCTGTATCATCTGTGGGTTTAGGGTTCTGTATATGCAGGTTTTCAATGAGTTTATTTGTTTAATTTGCTATTCATGGACCTTATGGACTTGTGTCTTTGTTCAACCTGACTTGTTATGTAACTATGTATGCAACCTGGAGCAAATGTGGAGCTAATACATATCAGACTTTACTATTAAAAATGAAAAACGTAATAAGATTAAGATATAGCCAACATCTGCATTTTTACTGTAGTCACTGTAGTCTAGTTTTCACAAATCAGCAGCACTATCATGTGGTTGCCAAAAGGGAGGTAAGTATTAATTTTAAAAGCTTTGTGAAGTAGGATTGCCGAATGAATGAATGAGTGACTTGTATAGCGCTACACATGCGAACTGAATCGCCTCTAGGCGCTTTTTCCAGCCAGTGTCTGCTTGGCTGGTGTGGTCATTTTACCCCGTAGGATCGTGACACGCTTGGGACACACAGTCGTACAAACACATATATACTGGGCCAATTTGGACAAGATCCAATTTACCTACCAGCATGTCTTTGCATTGCGGGAGGAAACCGGAGCACCCGAAGGAAACCCACGCAAACACAGGGAGAACATGCAAACTCCAGGCAGATGGTGTCGTGGTCGGGATTCAAACCAGCGACCCTTTTGCTGCTAGGTGAAAGTGCTATCCACTACACCACTGTGCTGAACCTTATGCGGATGAGTTTTAACTGGATGGGTGGTTTGTGGCCCTATAGGCTGCTCACCAGTAACTGTGGGGTCATGCTGGCTCCTCTGAGGAGTTTTCTGAACTTTTAAAAGAATGGGAGCGCCACACCAGTTTGTGCAGAATTTTTGTCTGTACAAGCTGGTGTGGAGCTTCGATCTTAAATAATTTTGCAGCACATGACAAAATCCTGTGCAAGTAAAGGTGACCATAAAAAAAAAAAAAAAAAATGTGTTTGCCATTTTTTACAGCTTTTTACCTGCAAACTCCATAAACTTATGGGAAAGTTTCTTCCCTGCAGTTTTATTACAACAGTGAAGACTAAAGCACCTTGCCAATTACAGTACATAATGCACTTTTTCCCGAGCATCTTGCTAATGTATAGTGAGACATAATGTCAGAAAAGTCATTGTGTTTCTGGCAGTTTCAAGGAATGTAGCCACCATGAAGACAATACTAATACAAATAAAGGAAAATCTGACACCCAATTCTAGTAGCACTTATTTTACTATTATTACTTCATTCAATTCTGTTATTAAGATTCCCCCTAACAAGACAAAAATTAAAGAACTTTTCTATGCTTTAAGTGTTATAAGAATGCTTTTAAGCCACAGACTTTAATGTTCAAAAACCATTCTTAACTTTCAGCTTTTCGCTGCACATTTTCTTAGAATCCTTTGAGGTTAAATCAACCTGCTGAAAATGCATTTTGCTTCCTCCTTGCAAAATCCTTGAAAAGTTTCCCCTTTGTTATCAAAATCATTTTAATAGGAAAAAACAAAATCAACACAATTAACATGTTCTTTGAAAATGAAAAATAAAAATATTCTGTCATGGTAATAGTAACTGAACTGGACATTCAACTGACCAAGTTTGGTTTAGCATAACATCGGTTTGGATTGTCAATTTATTTTAATTCAAAGTGGCCTGTTTTTTTTTTTTTTGTATTCTCTTTTTGTTCAAGGAGTTTTAGGTCATCCTCTGACATTATGTTTTGCCGTATGGAAAGAAAAAAAAAAAACAGACTTACAAAAAGTTACATATTAACCATCCAGGGTGTATCTTTTTTAGTTCTGGTTCTCATTCTTTTTTTTACCCAAAATGTTTAACATATATTCTATACAAGAATGTTGTCTTGTATACATGTTCCAGGCATCTATGGAAGATCCCCTGTTTTTTTTTTGGTGTCTCAAATTACTTTACATTAAAGAGTAGCTTTTGCTATTTATACTGTAACTGTTTGCTTATTTACCACGGTAGTCTGCTTATTTAGCATGATTATGAATGATGGTTTATTACTGGTTTACCTCAGTGTATTTTTTAATCCAACCTAAGACTTCATGAAAATGAATAGAAAAATATATACTTTTCCCTAAATGCCATGTTATATACTTTATGAGGGAAAGTAAAATCTATTTCTGCTTGTTGTAATTTCATTGATGGATTGACTGATACCAACTGATTTATTTTACTCTCTAGCAATAGCGCTTTAATGTACCGTATTTACTAGCCATGGAATACAGGATACAGGCTCTTTGATCATTATGACTGAGTTATGTGCAGACACCTTCATGTGATTGGACACTGGCAAAAAAAAGAAGAAGACCGAAGGGACATCCCCCTATATAACCCCTTCCACTGCCAGTTAGCCTCAGTTTTCTGCTAGTGTCTGTGCGTGATGGATCTCTTCTCTCTTCTTAGAAAAGCTTACCATCTCATATGGAGGACTTCTCTCTATCTCTCATTCTCTGGATAAGGATGTTTCTTCTATCAATAGGCTAAATCATAGCCACTGTGGCTTTTTATGCAGGTTCTGGATCGGTAGACTCCATGACAGGGCCTTGGGGGGCAGTAACTAGACCCTGCCTGGTGAAAGATTCGGGCCTGCCTACAAGTTTGCTTTAAACTTAATCCTGCTGTGGGCATTCCACTTGCCACATAGGGTTATCTGCAAGGTGCTTTACAGGTCCAGGGCTGTGGTCTTCCCTTAAGACTGCCGTGGGGTGAGCCCTTTGTGCATGGTGAAGCCACAATGGAGTCGATTCCCCAATTTATCTTGCCTATTGAAAAGGTGAGTATAGGATGAAAGCTCTTTAAACATTCAACCCATGGTGCCCTTGTCCAGATTTTTTCCTTGTGTTGCATTGGGAACCGCTGTCCTTCAGCTGGTCATGGTGAGAAACAGGATACCATAATCTTGGCTCCTTGGATGCACCTTGTATGAATCTTCTGGATGAGATGCAAAATCTCCAGGATGAGCCCTTTATATCCACAGTTGCAGGAATCTCTAGCTTGAATGCTGGTCAGATGAACTCCTTTAGAATAAATGTCTTGAGTGGTTTCCCTTTTGAAGGTGGAAGGAAATCACAGGGGCTAAAAGTGCTCTCTCCTCCCCCAGGAAAAAAATGTGTCACTGCCAATAGATCTTCTAATTCAAAGGTTATGAAGGGTTTATTTTTTAATTCAATCTTCCAATGCCAAGTCCAAGACAGGAAAATACTTTTATAAACAGACATGGCCTTAAAAACCAGCCACGGAAAGTGCCCAGGCCTCCTCACAGTTATGGGGCACCCCCACTCAAAGGGGAGTTAGTCTTTTGACCTTCTTGGCCTTCTGGTCTCAGAAAATCTCAGACACCTTGCTCCTGAGTGTCATTTGCAGGGGCTATAAACTGTCCTTCTTGCTTCATTCTTTCCAGCATGTCTCCTTCCCCTTCACGGTGGGAGGATCTGCTTGCTGGTGTCTGGCAGTTCCTGTCTCAAGTGGTTATTACCCCTTTACAATAGGAGAATGCTTTCAAGGTTTATGTGATTTTTAAGGTTGCACATTCCCATCTTTCTGCCTCATTAACACTATCTGCATTTTGACATAGGCGATCAGCATTATAAGTTTGTCCCCTTTCCCTTTGGCTTGTCCATGGCTCCCCAGGTCTTCACCAAGGTACTTGGTGTGTTTTGGCTCTGCTCCAATGCGGGGGATTCATGTTGTGACATGGTAGAGTGCTCAGGGGATTCATGTCACTCTTCCTAGTATGGTGAATTCCCCCAAACCGCCCCTCCCCCCATTCTAAGAGTTTTGGGAAGTCTTTTCCATCACATTCACAGAAGGTTCTCACGATGAATGCCAGACTGTCAGGCTTGGAGAAGTCCTAAACTTTTAGTAAGGGGACCAGGTCAACTTGGTCATTGGAGAAAATTTGTTTGAAATTTTAATGTTGGACCTTTATTGCAATGTCACTAGAGTCACTAGAAATCATGCTGCTCTAAGAGAAGCAGATTCGACCATCTCTTGGGTAAACTGCATATTTTTGGCTCTGTCTGCCATTCACATCCAAGGCATAGAGCATTGGCAAGCAGACTTTCTCACTCATCAGTTTCTAAGTCTGGGGGAATGTTTTTTCAAGTCCTTTTCTGCAGTTTGAGACATCTGATGTTGACCTGCTGGCATACAGGTTCAACAAAAAAATTGCACAGGTTTGTCTCCAGGTCCAGTGAATGCCCTGCTGATGCTGAGAAATCAGTTCAAAATGATCTATGACTTTTAGATTCTCCATTGCCTACCTTGCAGGATTGACCAGATGGGCATTTCTGTGATCCTCATTGCACTAAATTGGCCCAGGGGATGTGGTATTCAGACATACTCAAGCTTCTGGCAGATGCTCCATGGGTCTTTCTGGATCATCTGAATCTCCTGCTTAGGGGGTCAACATTCCATCCGGATTCTCAGTTGCTGGCTTTAACCGATTCTGTCCTTCCTACAGTGTGGACTGGAACAACATTTGGCCTTGAGTACATTATATCGAAAAGAACAGTAAACGAGCACACAGAACCATCAAGATATACCAAAGTGTCGTCCACATATAAAGAGATGCACTTTTCCAGGTGGTCTGTCAGGTGCTTATATGCAAATATAATGTGGCAGACACATCTGAATTATTGGAAACCCTGGCCTGTGGCCCACTAAAGGGTAATCTAGTCTAAAAAAATAGGGGCCTATACACATACTTATCATGGTTTTTCATAAGAATCTCTAGTGTACAGTGTCAAAGGTCTTCATTATGTCTAAAAACACCACAAAGCCAGGATGTTGCACTTGCCAAGCACTTTAAACATATATGTGTAGCTGCCTAATATTGGCAGATGTGGAGCGCACACGCCCCTAGTGGCCTGCGCGAGAGCCGACGTATAGCTACGGGCTCTCGCGCAGGGGAGCCGACCTACCGCCGTAAAACGACGGCGGCTGGTCGGCAACTAGTTAAACCTCCACTACCTTTAAACTGGTTGCCTAAGAGTTATTGGAAGTATAGTCTTGATGCTTACAATGCAATTTCTTGGCTGGCTAGTGTTCTAAACAGTTGTTCTAAATATTAGTGATGTACAGTATCTCACAAAAGTGAGTACACTCCTCACATTTTTGTAAATATTTTATTATATCTTTTCGTGTGACAACACTGAAATGACACTTTGTAGTCAGTATACAGCTTATATAACAGTGTAAATTTGCTGTCCACTCAAAATAACTCAACACACAGCCATTAACTGCTGGCAACAAAAGTGGGCACACCCCTAAGTGAAAATGTCCAAATTGGGCCCAATTAGCCATTTCCCCTCCTGCCTTTAAAACTCATTTAATGCTTCATAACAGATTGATCTGAATGCTTCCTTGTTTTGGGGGCTAAAGGTTCAGCTGGAGAGAGAACTAATGAAATGAACTGTCTTCTGTTTGGTTAAGTAATGAGAGATCACCTAATATGCATTAAATTGGTAATATGCATGTCAGAGGTACTGTACATGGATTGATGTGAGAAACAGATGTGTACTGGCAGAACTTTAAATAAACCCTTCATTTGCTTCAACCCTGCATAGTTTTAAGCTCAGTGGTGGATGGTGCTCAATATTTTGGGGGGGCATCAAACCAACACCGGAGACAGATGGGTAGGCGGCGATCCCCGCACCCCCCCCCTCTCGCAGGAGACAGATGGAGAGAGGCTTTTTTTTTTTTTCCACTGACACAACATTTTTGCTCCCACTGGTGCCACTCTGAGTGGCACCAAAAGCAATCAAACAGGTCCCTGGTCCCTGGTTGTCATATTGATCCATTGTCTCTATTACTTTTTAAGTCAATGGGTTGATTTACTAAAGGAAAATAGGTTGTTAACTTTGCAAGGAAAATTATTGCAAGGAAATTATCTCTAGAGATAAGAATACCCAATCACGTGCAGGGAAAAAAAATGTTTTTGCTTGGCCATGATTGGACGATGTAAGTCGGCAGAGCTTGATCTCATTCTTTAATCTTTGAGGCAAACTCCCTTGCAACGTACATCTTCCCTTGAAAAGTAAACATCCTCTTTGCCTTTAGTAAATCAACCCCACTGGCTCTATGAACAACCGTACCTACAGATTAGGAGATCTGATTTAACTTTGACTTTCCTAAACTGCATGTTGGTTCCAGGTTAGCCAAGGACAGATAAAGACCGAGGGCCAAATCCTCAAAGCAGATGCGCCGACTTAACCAGAGTTTTCTAAATTTACACGGCGCGTATCTTTGCGCCCGATCCTCAAAACGAGTTACGCCTTAAAATCTGGGTTTTCCGTCCTACCTAAAATAATTACACCTGCGCATCCCCGGATGCAAATTATGCTAGTCACGCCGCTGTTTTTGATAGGCAAAGATGCAAATGAGGGAGATAGGGCGATCCACAAAATTAAGTGTGTGCGCCGTAGATTACGCCCTGTGCGCACCTGTTAGTTTCCCTGCGCAAATTTACACTTTATAAAAGCAGACCTAATTTTACACATGCCGTGTAAGGGTCTGCTCAAGCAACTGAATAGAGGTAGAGCTGACAACACATCTCTGCAGGACAACAATCTGACTGCCAAAATGCCCGGGCCATCAATGGTTGTAACGGCACTCGCCACTTTACAGGCACAAAGAAGGAGGAGGGCACAGAGGAGGAGGGCACAGGAGAGGGTTTACCGCCCACGGTGAGATCTATTTGCCATGCCTGCTTCAGAGGTGTATGGCAACTACAGATTTAACAGGGAAGCCATCCTGGAGCTCACAGAAATCCTGAAGGATGATCTCAACACCCCAACCCAACGATCCCATGCCCTGCCACCTCTCCAAAAAGTAATGTCAACATTACATTTTCTGGCCACTGGGTCTTTCCAGCGCGCATCTGGAGGTCTGTCTGGGATGGTCCAGTCCTCTATGAGCAGGTGTGTCCATCAAGTGGTCCCTGCAATACTGCGGCGCATAGGCAATCAGTTCCAAAAGCCCACCCAGGAGGACCAGCGTCTGCAAACCATGACGGACTTTTATGAAATTGATGGGTTCCCACGGACCATCGGGGCGATAGACTGTACACATGTGGCACTACAGCCCCCCCATGACACTGACTCAAAGGTCCTATTCTTGGCCCAACATGATTTCCCGGCCAATCATAAAATGGTCATCCTCCTCCCCCTCATCCTCCTCCCACTGAACCTCCTCATGAGGGGAGGTGTGGACACTCCCCTCCCATGGGGAATCCTGCCCTTCTTGGGACTCCACATCAGCCTGTCTTGGGGGTGGTGCAGCAGCCTGCCCTGATGGGCCAGCAACCTCCTGCCCTGATGGGGCTGCCACCTCCTGCCCCGATGACCCAGCAACCTCCTGGGCTGATGACCCAGCAACCTCCTGGGCTGATGACCCAGCAACCTCCTGGGCTGATGGGGCTACAATCTCCTGGCCATCTGTGGAGGACACAAAACAATCACAGGTTGGTGGATCCACACACTTGGCACATCTTCCCTTCCCCCACCCACACATGCTAATCAACAGATAGAAAAAACAAAAACTTACCTGTCCTCACAGGAGCATCAGAGTCAAAGCCAGGCAGGCCCACCACCTGCTGTGGGTGGAAACACTGGGCCACTGCCCATTCCTCCTCAGTCAACCTGACTGGGCAGGGTCCCCCTCCTCCAGTGCCCCTCCTATGAGCATGCAGCGTTGCCAGCTTGTTCCGGGCCACGCTCTTCAAATAATTTTTTTTTGTATGCCAGCGATGGTCCTGGTCTCCCCCCCCCCGCCGCATTGATCCGATCGGTGATCTTTTTAAGGATCTCCTTCCTCCTGGCCGGGTGGTGTTCTGGCTCTCAGGGCCATGGAGAAAACGCCCATATTTGATGATGCCCTGAGCAAGAATTCACTTCTCTCCCAGGGTAAAATTCAGCTTCCTGCGCTTGGGGGCCATCACAGACACCACCCAGCAACAAGAAACTCACCCCAAAAAAAAAAGCAACAATACACACACAACAAACAAACAAACAAACAAACTCACTGAAAAAAAAAAAAAAACACAAGCAGACAGCTACTATAAATTAAAAAACAAACAGGCAAAAAAGGGAAAAAACAAACAAAAACAAAGACATAAAACAAAAACACTTATCAAAAACAAACACCAAATATACTCTACAACTCCTCAACAACTTTTCTCACAAACACAACTCACCAACAAACACTGACAAACGTTCTGAGCAGAAGCAACTTGCTCAAGGAAGGGAACACAGGGAAATACTTTTGCAAGGGAAGTGTGTTTGACTGGGGCTATTTACACACAGGGCGATCCTCAAACTAAGTACGCTTGGCCTTTTACCTATCTCACTGATTGCGCTGAGCTCAGTTCTGCACATGCCCAGTGAGAAGCAGATTCGTGCGCGCATGCGCAGTACAGCCGGCCCTTCATTTGCATGGGGTCACGGCTCATTCCAATGAAGCACGCCCACTTCCTTCCCACTTGCAAAAACCCTGCCTTACGCCTCGGAATTTAAGTTACGTAAGCGCAATTTTGTGCGCAAATGCGCTGTGGATACGGCACTTACGACACCAACTTAGGGCGCCGTAACTTAAATGACATAAGTTATGTAAAACTAAATTTGCACAGCTTTTTGAGGATTTGGCCCCGAATCTTCAGAATGTGGTTCAGAATTCATATTTTTCTCAGTACAAATGTGCATGAATATTATTTTACCAATTTAAAAAAACCCTCAGTACAGGTTTAGAGGAATATTTCTTATAATTTATAAAATTTGGCAGAATACTTTCATAGAGGAATTATTTTACAACAATTAGGATGTGAACAACATTTGCTTTAAGCACCTGTCTCACATCTGCAGAATGTGCAGATAATAAGTTACTTAAATGATCATGTATGTAAAAATTGATTGACTCTCATGCTAAATATCGCTTGTATAGCTGCATTGTCAGTTTCCTTATTTTTGCCTGATGAAAATGCATTATTGATTGTGGAAGTCAGCAATGATAAAGCAAAGCAGCAGGGCATGAATAGTGTTGCAGTATAAAGCTGGCAACTAGGGAAAATAGCAATTTCATTCCACTAGCAAGGTCACTTGGAGGACTAGCTGCATAATACAAATAAGATTATTACCCCTTACCAGTCACTATGACATCATTCTTCCTGGAAGCTAGTGATACCAAAATTGACAGCCTTTTTTGTTGGAGGGCAAAATGCCACCATCTGAGATCTTATAGGGCAGGCAAATAATATTTAAATTATTATGTGTGAGTAAATATTAGTCGTTGGGGCAGAATATAAAATGATGCATAGATTACATTTTTTTAAATGCTATTATCATTTTAAAAAATATTTTTCTTTGGGGAGATAGAAAAAAAATGAATTTCAGTAGTATGCAATCCTCTATCCTTTTGACATGAAAGCAGAAGAGATAAATGCATTACATGAAGCTGTACTGAGATAATAGCTATACTTTGAAGGTAAATGATAGTGAAGGTAGATGTTGGATTTGGTTCTTTACGTATTCAAGGCTTAAGTGGACATTTAAAGTATATTCTAGGGTCCCCTTCTACTCCAACCTTGAACGTATATATTGGGCCACCTGGGAAGTGCTATTAAGGTACTTACTATTCTTTGCATTTCGTACTAGACTTTGTCTGGCTTGTATAATATTAGTCCTTATAGAAATGTGAAACACAGTGATGAGTAAGCACAGAGTAGCTCTGTGAAACACATCCACTTCTGTTCTGGTTTTTTTAATGACCAGATTTGCACCCATCTCAGGAGGGATTTTGGTCCACTCTTTTTTACAGATGTTCTCTAAATCCTTAAGGTTTCTTGACTGTCAATTGGCAACTTGAAGTTTCATTTTTTGTAGGATTAAGGTCTGGAGACTGGCCCGGCCACTCCATGACTATAATGTGCTTCTTCTTAAACCACTACTTTGTTGTCTTGGCGGTATGTTTTGGGTCATTGTCATGCTGAAAGACCCATCCATGAACCATCTTCAGTGTTCTGGCTGAGGGAAGAAGGTTCTCATCCAAGATTTTACAAGACATGGCCCTCTCCATTGACCTCCTTAATGCAGCAAAGTCGTTCTTTACCTTTAGCAGAGAAACAGTCCTAAAGCTTTAATGTTTCCACTCTGTAGGGATGGTTTTCTTAGGGTCAAAGTCAGGATTTTTCCTCCTTCAAACACAAAATCTGCAGGGGATCAAATAAATATTTTCCCCACTGTATTATTTTTCTGGTGTCCCGTTGGGCCCCCTTGTTGCTCTGGTGCCTGCCCGGTGGATGATGTGGTGCTAGTTGGCTGAGGTATATCCCACAAGGCAAACAAAGTGTTATATTGTATTTTTTTTCCTTTTGACGGTTTGTCATTCAATTTTATATACTTTAAACCATCAAAATAAATAACCCACATCTTCAATCTCTCCCTCTCTTCTGGCATCTTCCCCAACTCTCTAAAACATGCACTAGTCAGCCCCATACTTAAAGTGGTTGTAAACCCTCAGGGGCAAGTTACAACTACAGGTAAGCCTAGATTAAGGCTTACCTGTAGGTGCTACACTGTCTCGGAGATATTTGCAATTTCCCGGAGCAACGCATTCAACAGCGCATGCGCTATCTTCGGAGTTCGCGGCCCCCGGAAGAAGAGGGGTGAAGAATGGATGCCCGCTCCCAGCATGGAAGATGGTTCTCCTGCAGGGAAGTGTCACATAATGGGCTACTATGGGATGCATAGTAGCCCATTATGCTTTACCTTTGCAGGGACACATAGAGGAAGTAAAGCCCATCGGAGTTTACATCCTCTTTAAAAAGTCTTTACTGGATCCAACAACTATGCCATATCTCCTTGCTCCCCTTTTATCCAAACTCCTTAAATGGCTGGTCTACAACCGACTGATCGACCACTTTGCTGAGAATAGCCTCCTTGATCCCCTTTACTTTGGATTTCATCCTCAACACTCCATAGAAACTGCTCTCCTAAATAAACGATCTCCTAATCGCCAAAACCAATGGACACTATTCTGTATTCCTACTCTTGGACCTTTGTGCTGCCTTTGATAAAACTCCACGCCGTTGGTTTCCATGACTGTACTCTCCGCTGGTTGTCTTCCTACTTGTCCAACTGCACCTTTAGCGTTACTTACATTCTACTTCCTTCTCTCCTCTTCCTTTCTCTGTTGGGGTCCCTCAAGGTTCTGTTCTTGGGCCTCTCCTATTTTCAATCTATAGTGCTTCTTCTATGTTGGAATAAGAGTGATATGTACCTCTTGGGTCTGGCAATCAAAAGGGCAAGACGGGGAAATAGTATTAAACATTTTTCAAAGAGTGGAAATGAAAGATTCCTGGAATTGTTTATAAGAGGTGCTTGTAATCCTGGCCAGTCCATGGCTTTTACTAGAAGAGAGGTCTTAAATAATAATTGTATTATTATATGTATAGATATGTTTTAAGCACTATTGTTTTTCTCTGGAGGATTGCTGTGTTGTGTTGATGCATCGTAATGAAGCTAATTTTGACGAAACGTGTTGATACATGAAAACCTCTTTTACCATCATTGGAATTATCAAGCAAGATCACTATTACCATTGTGTATGTGTATGTGTATATATATATATATATATATATATATATATATATATATATATATACAGTCAATCCGATAAGCACCAATATATCTGTTTTTCCAATATATGAAATTTCTCTGTTTTTAAAATAATATATTGTATAATAACAATGTATGATTTTATATAGAACTGAATGCCTGGCCTATATAGTATTACTTTTTTCTAATTTTGGTTTATCTACATAATACTGATGTTGGCCTTAAGTGTCACATTAATATTTACCTCAACATTTAAAGTGCTATAGTTATTCCAGAGCTGAGTGCAACCAAAAGACAAAAAATTTAAAAAACTTGCATCCTTCGAACCATAAACTCTCAATGAAGGCAATAACCCCCATAAATCCTTCCTGATCCCCTAAAAGAAATTAGATACTAACAGAATCAAAAATTGAAAATTTTATTATTTAGAAATATCAATAGCCAGTTTTATTTTAAACATTTAGTAGCACAGTCAGATTTGTTTAAACTGAGGCCGCGTACACATGGTCGATCCATCCAATGAGAATGGTCCGACGGACCGTATTCATCGGTTCCCTGCTGAAGCAGACCGATGGTCTAATGTGCGTACACACCATCAGTTCAAAACCCGATCGGGTCAGAACGCGGTGACGTAAAACACACGACGTGCTGAAAAAAATGAAGTTCAATTAATTTCAAGCATGCGTCGACTTGATTCTGAGCATGCGCGGGTTTTGAACCGATGCTTTTGTGTACTAACCATCGGTTTTGTCCGATGGTCAGCCGTCCATCGGCTCGATTTTAAAGCAAGTTCTATCATTTTTGTCCGAAGGACAACAGACCGATGGGCCGTACACAAGGTCGGTTTGGACATATGAAACTGGACTTCAAGCCGTTTTCATCGGTTTGGACTGACCATGTGTACGCGGCCTAAGGTGTTGACCAGAACTACCTCCTTTTAATGTCTCTTTACATTTTCACAGCTCTAACCGTAAAAAAGCCACCCCGTATGTGAAGGTTAAACTTCTTTTCTTTCAAGCACAAACAGTGATAACCTTGTCTTTTGGAAAGACCTTAAAACAAAGGACTTTGCAGCAAGTTTACTGTATAGACCATTTATGTTTTCATCCCTTCTTAAAGGAATTCAGTTCAGTTAATTTTTTCTCATAGCAGTGGACTAAGTTGCTGTCAGTAATACATTTCTCTGAACAAAAAAAGTTTCCAGAGTGCCACTGCAATATGGCTTGATTGTCATTGATGCTATTTATGTAAAATTTGTGTTTCTGTGTGGGCGGATTATTGTACTATGTGTACAGACAACTCATTAACTCTTAAGCCGCGTACACACGATCAGTCCATCCGATGAGAACGGACCGATGGACCGTTTTCATCGGTTAAGTGATGAAGCTGACTGATGGTCCGTCGCGCCTACACACCATCGGTTAAAAAAACGATCGTGTCAGAACGTGGTGACGTAAAACACAACGACGTGTTGAAAAAAACCAAGTTCAATGCTTCCAAGCATGCGTCGACTTGATTCTGAGCATGCGTGGATTTTTAATTGATGGTTAAATTTAAAGCAAGTTGGCTTTTTTTTAACCGATGGTTAAATAACCTATGGGGCCCACACACGATCGGTTTTGACTGATGAAAACGGTCCATCAGACCGTTGTCCTCTGTTTAACCTATTGTGTGTACGAGGCCTTAGTCTGCCCAGTTAAACCTAAAATACTAGCAGAAAAAGGCCACAGTAATCGCAAGTCTTCTAGTCAATCAGCCTATCGGCAAGGGTAGACAAAGGCAGCCAAAGTCAGTTGGAAGGCACGAAGTATAAATTAAAGCTGTGTTTCGGAAATCATTTTTTTTTTTAAGATTAGTACATTAGTACAACATATAAACAATAACTTATAACAATAGTTCCCGATCTATTTAGTAATAATAATATAAAATAATATAAAAAAAACGAACTTAATATATTCTCCCTGATGTTGTGGCCATTTCCATCTTAATTATGGGCATGTGAAGCCCAGTCGCTATCTGTTCCTGGTTTTCCTGAGAGGGGTGCATGCTGGGTAACCAGCAAGCACCTCTCGATCTAACGCATGCGATGTTAAATGGCGGCCGTAGCGCCGATTGTATAGTTGCCATAACAACGGGCGGCGATGGAGGATGGTACCGCCCCATTGTTATGACAACTTAGATAACAAAACCCTGTAGATAGTAAAACATTTCCTAATGCCCACAGACTCCTGGGAAATAATGTTTCATAATTTCCCATGAGCACAGGCGAGGGAGGAAGAGAACTAGGAGCTCCGCAGAATGGGAAGTGGCAGATTAGGACGACTGGGGTCTTTCTGGTAAGTAAAAACTATTTTTTTTATCCAAATGTTTTTTAATAGGTTTAAAGGAGACTGCTAATGTAATTTTTTTTTTTAGGGTGGACCTCTGATTTAATTCCTGCTGTTACCAAAATAGCTAGCTAATATATGAGAGAGATTGGAGTGTGTAGCTCAACTATCAATACTTGAGAACATCACTGTAGATGACTTCAAACACTTCCAAACCTATTGGTCATTTATACAATAGAATAGCAGATGTTGAAATTGCAGGGATATAGTAGTGTAGCGGCCTGCTACTTTTTAGCCAGTGCTGCTTTAAATTTAGAGGGTAGTCTGAGAGTTAGTTGACTCAGACCGTATGTTTTTTCCAAATTTGGGCCTCTGTTTCAGCCATGGCTATACTGTGAGTGACCACTGTTGTTGCCTGGGGTGCCGTTACCACCCCAGGCCAAGGGTGGCAGCAGTCAAGGTGTTTTGGGTGTTCCCCTTCGGCAGCCAATCAGTGAGGGTTGATTGTCCCGCTGTGCATGCTGGGGAGGGGTACTTAAGTGACAGACGGCTGGTCTGTCGTCCCACCACCCCCCGCGTGTGGCTCTCCTGGCCGGGGGTGCGTGTTCAAGTGTTCCTGTCTCCGGGACCACGTTGGTCCGGGGTTGTGGTCTACTAAGTAGGCCCAGTAGTCAGACTGGGTCTACGTTTGTGGAGTGGTCCTGTGCTGTCTGTCCTGGAGGGAGGAAGCCACTCAATGAAGAACCTATCTTGGAGAGCACCGAGCACAAGGCTGGTATCTCAGGAGAAGCCTTGAACTTCATCGAAAGACGCACCATTTCTGAAAGGCTGAATGATTGTCGCCCGTCAGTCCTAAGTTTCACAAGAAGTTAATCGGGAGAGTTCCGGGTGCTTAATCCTGTGTTGAGAGGATTTTGGACCGAATATACCTGTAGGAAGGTCTGTGGCAGAGACTTTACCAAATTTCCGTGCGCCATCTCGGCTGCTAGGTTAGTGAGAGAGGCCTATCCGGGTGCACAAGACCCGCTCTGGCTAGAGTGGAGACGAAATCTGTGTTGCTGGAAGCAGGAGTGTTTCCTGACAGAAGTTGTGCACCTGAACCTATTACCCTTCCACCTCTTCAACTACCGAGATTCCCCTGTCATCACTGTCCGTGTTGATGGGGGAATCGTGCAAATTTGCACCGTGTATGGCCTGACTAAGGCTTCCCAGGCTATTTTCAAATAAACAAGTTGCACTGTTTGACACATATGAAAACGCAGCATGTGTACAGATGCATAGGGGGTACCATTAACAATTATTGGCACAGCTGTGCATCTGCTAAATGGCATCACGTTTCTTGTGTGTCGGGAAAGCATGTGATTTTGCACATGTTCCCCACATGCATTGGTCTGAGTCTAGGTTCAGGGCAATGTGGGGGCTGCAATTAAATACTTCCTTCTGGCTGTTATGCTGACCCACTGGGGCTGATTTACTAAAAAGCAAAGAAACTGTTTACTTTACAAGACAACTTTTATTTAGCTTGGGTATTGTTGTGAAAAAAAATAGTTTTAATAAAAAATTTTTTGTTTTGATTTTAATGCAAAATCTCACAAAAGTACGAAAGCACTTAAAGCGGGGGTTCACCCTATTAAAAAAAATTTTTTATTTTTTTTTTATTCTACCATTACATTCGGCATCGTAGCGCGAGCTACAGTATGCCGGTCTTACATTTTTTATCCCCGTACTCACTGTGCTATGGATCATTGAAGATTCCGGGGGAATGGGCGTTCCTATGGTGAGAGAAGGTGATTGACGGCCGGCCCTGGCACGTCACGCTTCTCCGGAAATAGCCGAAATAGGCTTGGCTCTTCACGGCGCCTGCGCATAGCCTGTGCGCAGGCGCCGTGAAGA
The DNA here is from genome assembly GCF_905171775.1 of Rana temporaria. Lineage (NCBI taxonomy): Eukaryota > Metazoa > Chordata > Amphibia > Anura > Ranidae > Rana > Rana temporaria. The sequence continues at coordinate 330,127,687 of NC_053493.1, forward strand.
GCCGAGACCTACTCCGGCTGTCTTCGGGGAGCGTGACGTGCCAGAGCCGGCCGTCAATCATCCTCTCTCTCCATAGGCACGCCCATTCCCCGCGGGAGTCGGAATCTTCAATGATCCATAGCACAGTGAGTACGGGGATTAAAAATTTAAGACCGGCATACTGTAGCTCGCGCTACGATGCCGAATTTAATGCTATAATGATGTTAAGGAGGGTGAACCACCGCTTTAAAAAGTACAACAAATCTAAACATAATAAAGTTCTAGGACTGACTGTGCCTGACTAAGTATTAAAAGTGCTCTGCTCCATATTCCACTGTCCATGGCCACACCTAAGAAATATCAATATAAGCTTGAGGTACTATAAACAAAAAAATTGCAGGTATAACCAACGCTGTATCCTGGCCTAGCCCAACGAGGCCCAGGCCTAGGGCAGCACCTTTCAGGGGGGCAGCATGGAAAGTGTCCCCGTCGACTGTTAGTGTAGCGCCAGTCTTATGGGGCGGACTGGGCTGAGAGGCAAATTAGTCTAGCGCCCTCATAAAGCAGCTGCACTTCTTTCCGGTATGTGGGCGGCCAGCATTCTGCAACTGTGGGGGGGGGGGGGGGCTCTAATTTTGACTGTCCTATCATCCTGGACCACACACCTTCCTTACTGTGCTATATGTTTTCTGCTGCACCATTGGCATGGCTATATCTTTTTAGTCCTCTCCATAAAATTATCAGAAATTTGTGCTTAGTAGAACTATAGGCAACATAGGGTCTTAAACAGAAAGGGGTGTGGCATTGACAGGAAGGGGTGGGTCATATTTAAATTAGGGGGTGCACAAGTTTAGTCAGGCCTAGGACAGCACAAAACCTAAATACACTACTGGGTATAACACAGAAGCAGTAGGTATACACACAATCCATAATCAATGTTGTAAACATTTACTTTGCAAAGAATTCCCAATTACGTACAAGAAAAAAAAAAAAAAACAATGTTAATAGTATTACTAAACCCAGGAACCTGCATTCACTATATCTGGTCTCCCACTGTACCCATAACATTGAAATACAATCATGTTAGTAAATACAAACTGCAAAATACCTTTTCACATCAGCAGTATGTAGCAGTCTTGTAGCTTCTATCAGTGTCTGGCTAAAGCTTGTAGGAGGAGTTTTCATACTGCACTAGCTGTCCTATAAGGATTCAGGACCCCTGACCCTCTGTCTGCACAGTGCTGATTGGCTCCGTGCTGATCCCAAGGAAACAAAACTCTCTAGCAATACACACCTGGACATGTTTTGGGGACAATGCAAGAAAGGGAGGATCTGTACATACAGGATCAAACAGCCTTTTTACACAATGCAGAGGATTAACCCCCTAGGTTCCACAGTGAGTATAATAAGCATCCCTTTCTGCATATACAGTACAGACTGATTTTACTGTTGGAGGAACGGCACTGAGTATAACAAGCATGCCTTACTGTATAGACAGCCTGATTTTACTGTTGTGGGTTTCACCAACTTTACAGCCTGTCATGCATGTTAATCAGAATAGCGGCTTGACGTGTTTAAAATGAATTTCAGTGTACCTCTACTATACATGCTAAACAGCTACTAGACTGAATAATTAACGTTACTTTTGATGTCTGTTTCAAAAGCAACAGTACTGTAGGTATATATTTTTTTCATTTTGTATGGAAATGCATGGCTTGATGACCTTTCTGGTCCACGGTCACCAGATTGTCTCAAACGCCTTCAGATTCCATAATGTGTTCTCACTATCGATCGGTCTGTTCAGAATAATAGATGAGCAGTTTCTGTGAGAATTTTCTGGATTATCCTTCAGACTGTTGATGTGTTATGCCCACCAATGACTGCTGTTAAATAAAAACTTGGTCTGTCTCCAAATAAATCTGATCAAACTAATTAATATCTCATATCCTTGCTATACACAAACATTCTGTATGTCAGAATGAAATGCCTGGTAAAACCTGACAACCAGAGTATGGGTGAGATAGGTTGACTAAATCAGCACTTTTAGCAGATAGAAATATATATATATATATATATTATATATATGTGAACATGCCAATTTTTTGGTGTTGTGTGGCAGGGGAATGTGAGTGCAATGTGTGTGTAATATTGTATTTTCTTTATCTACGTGAACATCTAACTAAGCTGTTATGAAAAAAATAATATTTCATTAATTGATGTGTTCATAGAGCTAGTATATGTACCTAAATGTGTTTTAATATCAGCCTTCTGTAATTCCTTGTCTGTGAACGTGTTTAAAGTAAAGCCTCGTACACACGGCCGGTTTTCTCGGCAAGAAAACTGCTGGCAGAGCTTTTTGCTGAGAAAACTGGTCATGTGTATGTTTTTTCGTTGAGAAAACTGTCGTAAATTTCGACGAGAAAAATAGAGAACCTGCTCTCTATTTTCTCGTCAGGATTCTCGTCGGCCTGTTTCCCAAAGAGAAAACTGTGTGTGTGTATGCGGCTACAAGCCTCCCTGTCGTCCTGTAAGCCCGCGCATGCTCGATGAGACTTCGACGGATGCACGGTAGCTGACAACGGTAGTGCTAGGGTGAAGCAAGATGGCGGCGACGGCATCGAATGTGATGAGCGCATGCTCGTCGTGTCGATGACGTCACCATGTTCTTGCCATTCAAAAGAACGGCGGTTCTTTTGAATGTGCTGTGTGTACACTCAAGAAAAGCTTGCCAGGAATCTCAGTGGGAAAAACAATGTTTTTTCCCGACGAGATTCCCGGCCGTGTGTACGAGGCTTAAGGGGAAGCAGAAGGATAATCTCATCAATATGCTGCTGCTCCATTGTCCAGTCACAGGACCAGCCTTTAAAGTGATATTAAAGTCTTGTTTTTTTTTGTTTAAAAATAACAAACATGTTATACTTATCTCCGTTGCAGTGGTTTTGCACAGGGCAGCCCAGATCCTCCTCTTCTTGCGTCCCTCACAGGCGCTCTTGGCCCCTCCCTCCTGCTGAGCAAGCAGCTTGCTATAGAGGCACCCAAGCTGAGCTGCTGCTCTGTGTGTCCATTCAGACATGCCCCCTCTCAATCCTCATTGGCTCACTGACTTTAATTGACAGCCAATGGCTCCCGCTACTGTCTCAGCCAATAAGGAAGGAGAGTCCTGGACAGCCAAGGTTCTAGTTCCCTGGCTATGTCAACAACCCAGACCAAGCATTCAACAAGAAAAGTCCTTCCAACCCAAATACATTAGTAATTCATGAATTATAACCTTTTGATCACCATACCAGTCAGGAGATTACCTTTTTTTTTTAAAATAAATGTCAGCAGTAGTAGCCTTACTAATGGTTTCAATCAATTATCAAATTACTTAAAGCACATGTGTCAAACAAAAGGCCCACGGGCCAAATCCGGGACCTCTCCTGCAGCTGCGGCACCCCCTTTGTTTCTGCACCTGTCTTGTCTCTGCAGTAGTCCACAGAAAGGAGGACAGAACTCCTTCACACAGATCCTGTGCTTTTCTGTCCAGCCACAGCACCCCCTCGTCTCCACCCCCGCCCCCCCTGATCTTAGCAATTAGCAAATTCCAACAGCTGACTTCAGTCCTCCTCTGGTCCTCCAGACCCTGTACTTTCTGCTTTCCAGCTCTGCCCTCAGCTTTTTCCCAGCATCAGCACAAGGTAAGGGGGGTACACTGTGATGTAAGGGATGGTGGTGGACTCTTGACTTGTGATGGTGGTGGGGGGCTCTTGACATCTGATGTAAGGGGGAGTGGGATGCTCTGGACATCTAGTCTCACAGAATAAAAAGAAATTGAGTTTGACACCCCTGAAGGGTTAGTTCACGTCTACAGAAGACATCACATCAACATTGCCAAACAATCCGAATCCATCTGGTCCATCCCAGAAGCGTTGACAGAGAAGAGGGTGAAAAAAACGGGATTTCAAATTCCTGGACTACTGGAGCAGTTGCACAAGTGCTGACAGCTCGTCACTCCTGGAGGTAAGTACAGTGGTCCCTCCAGTCCCTGGGGGTGTGGAGAGTGTAGTTCAACTTTGCATTTTTTTCTGTAAAGGTTAGCTAACACTTTAGGCATTTTAAATACATGTTCCTCCGCCAATATTTCTAGTTTCATTACTATTAACATTTAGTTTTTTTGCTTTTCTTTTTCAGTGTTGCAAAAATATAAAAAAGCACAAAATTGAAAAAAATACCCTTTTCATCTGAAGCAGTTTTGCCTTGTACTTACATTTATTTGAAGTCTTTTTGCTTTGTATCAGAAACATCATTAAGTGTAATTCTAAATGGACCAATTATAAAATAAAATGTATGCATTTAATTCACAGCCAAACTACTTACAACACTGATCAAAGTTTAAAAAAAAATCTCTATAGAATACGCAGAAAATAAAATTATTTTTGCAAGACAGTTATGCAGAAAGAAAACTTAGTTAGTCCCCAAAGAATAATGTATGTATCAATGACAAAGTTATCACCAAATAAACAGGCCCTTGATGGAAATGCAAAAATTGATGTGATCCATAAGGGGATTAGCGGTAGTACAGTTGAAGTGGTTAAATAACCATGGTAAATTGTTTACTACATTCACAAGTACAGATTTATTAAGCACACCTCCCAACTTTTTGAGATGGGAAGTGACACCTATTCAGCGGCGAACTGACCATTCCGGCACTTGGGCACTGCCCGAGGGCTCCATGCCACTAGGGGGCCCCATAAGGGTTGCCAGCCTCAGTAAAACTGGGGACAGTATGTAAAAATCTGTGTTTTTTTACATCTGTCCCTAAAATAATATGTATGTGTATACTGTGTGTATATGTATGTGTATACTGTGTGTGTATATGTATGTGTATACTTTGTGTATTCTGTGTGTATGTATACTATGTGTGTATATTGTGTGTCTATGCTGTGTATGTATACTGTATGTGTGTGTGTATGTTTATACTGTGGGGCCCCATAATCTCCTATTGCCTGGGGGCCCCATAATCACCTTGTAACAGTCAGGGGTTAACACAGTTCACGATCTCCCATTGCATCAACCCACGACAGCTTATCCGACAGTCCGACAAGCCAGCAGACACGATCCATAAGAATTCCCTCAGAGAGACGAGACATACGCTCTGTGTTCTGAGTCAAATGAATGAACCTTAATGGTACACTCTCAGCTTTTTATGCAGTTACAGCATGTTACAGTTAATCACAGGGACAAAGACACACTCCACCCACACATCACACAATGGGGGGCTAAAGTGTCTCCAATACACATCCCTCAGACTTTTCGGCACCGGTCTGACATAGATAACATGACCTAATTACTACACCTGCGAAGTCAGACGTTTTGACTTTCACCTGCTAGTCACATCACATATTATCATCAATAGTCTTCTCACACCAACAATGTCATTAGCATCACACAATGGAATGTCTTTCAGGAGCCAGCCTCAATCAACACCTCAAAGCTAGACATCTGACCCTTACAGTCTCAATCAGTACAATAGACACAACACAGTATTGGCATCACACAATGGACAATGGAATATCTTAGGAGTCTATTGACCTGGTGTGGGTGAGCATGAAATCATCTGTAATATGTCCAGATCTCCTGCAATACATGAATTATTAGTAATGTCCCATCTCATGTAATTTATAATTATCATTTCTCAGTCACCCTATGCCCAAAAGGGGCACAGGATCACCCTAGACCCAAGAGTTATTAGTGACGCTGGCACAGGAGTACCTCCCATCCTTCCAAAGTCTCTGGGTGTCACGGGCCATTCTGTTACATCTCTCCCCTTTCGGTGGGAGACTGACACAGGAGGGAACCCCAAACGGGTTGACTCCGAAGTTTGGCAGTGTGTGTGCACGTAAAGTGAAGTGAACGTAAAGGAGGGACCTTTTCTTCATTTTCGGGGCGCATGTACATCAAGCAATCCCGCTACTCAATTAGCCCCGGCCGGCGGAGTGATTCTCTGCCCTGCTCCCACCCTTAGGTGCTGAGATGCGAGTGCTTCTGACAAGTAACAGCCGGAGGTGCCGAGCTCCATACAGATTGGCAGTGGAGACTGTCAGTCTGTAGTTGTGTCCTGGCTGCTGGAGAAAAGTTTTAGAAGCTGTGTGTGTAGGGAGGCTGAGATCGGAGGAGGGGGAGATAAAAAAGCCAGGGTCTGGCATCCCAGCACACCACACAGAGTAGCAGGACGGGACAAATCACAGTGATAACACTGCCCAGCTTATATGGAGCTTGGCATCCCGGGATCCCTGTAGATGTGCCTGCTTATCACTCCCCTCCACGGCTGAGGCTGCTCTGTGCATCAAAGTTATTTGTGTACATAGAAAGATCCCCACCACAGATATGACTGACCCAGGCATAGACCAGCTGGAACTTAGCTTCCTACAGGAGGAAGAAGCTAGCAGGATCCTGGAGGTCCTGAACTGGGGAGGACAGAGAGGGATAGAGAGTCAAGTAGACAGTGATAGGGTCAGTGCAGAGGATCAGAGCTTACATTCTACCTCCCAGTCTCCATACAAGTCTGTATAAATGCATTCCTGTTTTGTCACAATATTCACAGTATCATTTTTTCAGAGAAGCCCCTTCCTCTCAGGCTGATGTCAGGTGGGAGACTCTGTTGCTTGTGACACTGGTTCAGTGGCAGAGAACCTTCCACCTACCTCTATGGAATTGCTTCCTCTCTGAATACTACAGAATCTTGATCACTAGCGATGGGAGTGATTTCAGAGGGACCAACTGGCTTTTGACTGGCATAAAAGGTGCATGCATGGGAGGGAGGACAGTGATGGGGAGCTCCGGGCAGTGGCTGTGGTCACCAAACAGGAGTTGTTAGCCCTGAAGGAGCTGAGACCGGAAGCATGTTCTAGGCCTGAGCCGGGTCACAGAGAGTAAGTTACTGTCAGGACTCGGGAGACCTGTCACCCTGTTGTGCTAGGCGGTGTCATTATTGTCGCTTGTCTTATGTCATCAGATTATCTGTGCAGACCTGAGGAGAATGTGCTCTAAGAAGAAAAATGTTACTGCGCTGATCTAATTATCCAGAGGTATTTAATCTCTGGGAATATGGACATAAGTGAAATGTCAGGGCCACAATGTACCCAATCTTAAATGTGAATAACCTGAATACAAACAATAAAAAATGAGGAGAATGTGTTCAGGATTGACTTCACTTTCTTCAAGATCCAGGACCTGGAGACTGGCCCTGTGGTCTTTGAGATCTCCATACCCTACTCAGGTACCTGTCATGGAGGGCACCTTTCCTGGAGCAGGTCTCCTTCATACTTCAAGTAGAACTAGAGTTGTTGGATGGAGTAAGGGAGAGTTATTGTTCCCAATTTGACATTCATTTGGCATTTGGGTGCATGTCCTTGAATGCACACTGTCTGTGCTCGGGGGTATGTTCCTGCACCCAAACGGATATCGAGGTGAGAGCAGGGGCTGTGTTCGTGCAGCTGCTGCATCCCAGTTGATTTGAATTGGTCTGCCTGCCCACGGATGTACTGAATATCTGTGTGCATCTCATGCAGTGAAAACACGGCCCTGTACACCTAAAATGTTTTGACGGGCGCAGTTTCAGTGCTTGCAATAGGCGCCATTTTCACTAGATACGCCTCTGGCTACATTGCATTTCAGCACAGTTCTATTAAAGACCAATTTATTTAAACTATTTATTTATTTTGTAACTGCCAAAAATGTATTCATTTTTTTGTGAACTGCTTTAAACACCTGACTGATTAGCGTATCTGACACAATGGATCTCTTGGCTCTCCAATGGATCTTCAAACTACAATAGATCTCTCCAATGGAACTCAAATGATACGTTTACCCCATAGGTTTATTGGTTTGGTGAGCTAAAACATTTTAGTTAGTAAAAATACGAAGAGACATATCCAACTTTTTTTAACAGGACAGTCAAGTAGGTAATAAAGAAATTCAATTTCACAAAAGATTACAACTGTCTGAGTGCAATATTGATTAGAGGTTAATGCAAGTTATTATTACTATTTGTCAAAATGCTACTTTTTTTATAGCAACCCGAAACTCAACTCAGAGTCACGATTTCACACTCTACTCCCCCTGGCTGACATAATTAAATTTCTCCAATTTTCCAGCTCAGAGAAAAAAAATTGTCATATTGGTGAAATGTATAAAAATATGCATAAAAGGACAATCGCAAACCCCAAACTTTGTACGTGTGGGACAACTATATAAACTGGCAGCTCTGAAAATAGGTCATTATTTCAAATAAAGCTGATTATAAAACATCATAGCTTGCATAAAGCTGATTGCTGTAAAAGAAAAGGCTGTATTTAATATTAAACATTGGTGGCCATTGAAATTCCTTCTGTGTAAAGATCTGCATTCCTCACAGTCTGTCCACACAGTCTATTACAGGCTGAATTTTCGTTCCAAAAAAAAAAAAAACATGTCACACTCACTTGTTCTGTTGCAGTGGATTTGCACAGAGCAACTCCAATCCTCCTCTTTGCAGGTCCCCCGCCAATACTCCTGGCTCCTCCCTCCTGCCGAGTGTTCCCACCGCAAGCAAATTGCTATGGTGGCTCCCGAGCCACTTCTCTGCGTGTCCATTGACACACAGAGCCACTGGTCGGCCCTGCCCCACTCTCTCTTCATTGGCTCACTGGCTGTGATCGACAGCAGTGGGAGCCAATGGCTCAATCTGCTGTCTCAGCCAATGAGGAGGGAGAGTCCCCGGGCAGCTAAGGATTTTGTGCACATCGCTGGATCACAATGAGGCTCAGGTAAGTATGTGGGGGGGGGGGGGGGGCAGCTGCACAGAGAAGGTTTTTTACCTTCATGCATAGAATGCACGAAGATAAAAAAACCTTAAAGCCTTTCCGAACCACGTTAACCAATTTGGTTTCTGATGAAAAAAGTTTTACTCATTGATTCCCTATATAAGCAATGTTTACACTTGTTTTATCAAATCTGTCAAACATTTAATCAGGTTCAGAGTAAATTTCTATTTATGGAATCTTTCAGGAAACATTTGAAAAATGACTCCTCAAATAAACTAAGTTAATTGAGTCAGATTTTGTGGCTTCTTTGCCTTTAGCAATTATAGTCTCTTTTTGCCAGCTATTCTCTTTTAAAGTCATTGTCTGAACCTTTAAGTCTTCAGTCCTATGACTTTTATTTATTATCATAAAAGAGAGAAATTATGCTGAAACACCAAAGCAATTGGTGAGAAATCATTTTTTATTAGTCTGCCCTCAGCTGTTGCAATCTGCTACCCTACACGGAGTCATGCACATTACTAGGCTTTGCACTAGTAGCCTATGTGCACTTCTACCCACTCAGATTCAGAATAATTTTTTTATGCTTTTTTCTTTTCAACTTAAAGTGGAAAAAAGTACTGTAAAAAAAAGAGATTGTGAGCAGGCAGCTTTCTAGTGTAGAAGAGACATGCTATGTCTTAAAGCAAAACCTACCTGCCAGTTTGCAATCTTCTATTGAATGTACACTGAACTGTGCATGTGCAGCTCAGAAAAGTACCAGGATAAATGACTCATGTACACCATCCCCAACCAGCCAATTAAGAGGCTGAAAATCCAGCACTCGCAAGAAGTCCGTGGAGAAGATTTCATTGGCCAGTGTTTTTTTTTTTTTAACTTCTGCAAATATCAGGACATTTCTGTGACATTAACTATTTGTGAAATGCATTGGAGTCACCTGGGAAGGTAACATGATTGTGGTTTCTAAAGGTGAAATGTGCTTTAATTTGTTCCTTTAACCACTTCAACCCCAAAAGATTTTACCCCTAATGACCATGCCATTTTTAGCGATATGGCACTGCGTCGTTTTAACTGACAATTAAGTAAATAAAGACTATGGCACGGATTCACATACATCGCCGCATATTTATGCCGCCGTAGCGTATCTTCTTTACGCTACGCCGACGCAGCGCAGAGAGGCAAGCCCCGAATTCACAAAGCACTTGCCACCAAATCTGTGCTGGGTTTCTTAGGCGTAAGTCCTCGTAAGTGGAAGTGGGCGTGACCCCATGCAAATGATGGGCCGAGCGCCATAAAGATACGAATAACGAATGGCGCATGCGCCGTCCCGTGGATGCATCCCAGTGCGCATGCTCAGAATCACGTCGGAACTACTCCCTAAGATACGACGGATTACTGCCTACGACGTTAACGTAACCTACGCCTAGTCATATTCACGTACAACGTAAACAACATAAGATACGACGGCTTGTGATCCTTGGTCCATACCTTTGCATGGGTTGCGCCTCATCTATGGGAAATAACTTTACGCCGGACATACGACTTACGCAAACCGCGTATATAATGCGCCGGGCGCAAGTACGTTCGTGAATCGACGTATCTCCCTCATTTCCATATTTGAATAGGAAATCAATGGGAGCGCCACCTACGTCCAGCGTAAATATGCGTCCACGATACGCCGGCGTAGGAAAGTTACGTCGGTCTGATGAAGCCTATTTTCAGGCGTATCTTGGTTTCAGAGTCCGGCGCATAGATACGACGGTGCATATTTACACTTACGCGGCGTATCTCGAAATACGTCAGCGTAAGTGCTTTGTGAATCCGGGCCTATATATATATATATATATATATATATATATATATATATTGTGAGGGGTTAGCTCGGTAGCGGGGTGTGTGACCCCTTGGTTGGGTTCACCACACACTGAACTTATACAGACTGGCAATCAAAAACGGTTGAAAACAAAGTTTCTGGTTTATTTTTCCATCTTGCTGGAAAACAATTGCAAGTATCCAAACAGCATAAACAAAATCAAAACATAAAATAAATCCTAGCCACGCTGGGCGTCTACCTTCCACACAGGAACCTATCTATGAAGTCTAACACAGCCTACCGCTGGATAGACAGTGCTGCTCATGCAGCAAATAATAGTCTTTTGGTTTTGTTATCACACAGCAAACAAACAATGGTCTCCTCACCTCATCAGGCACTGCTCTCCTACTCCCACAGCCTTAGGAGTGATGCAGCAATTGAGTGGTAACCTTCTGGCTACTTATAAAGGCCTTGATTGCTTTATTATGAACAGCTGAAGTTATCCAAAGGCCTCTAGCCTTCCTCTGTCTATGTTTGTAGCCGACGCCCGATAATAATCTGTGTATCGTCTAAACAAGGCAGAAATGTATGTCCCGGCAGTGACAACACCCATAGATTTACCTGACTTCCTGTCACATACCCCCCCCTCTTGTTTCAACCCTAGGGTTGGGACACAGGCTGCTAGGCAGGCATGCACTCGGGACAACCCATCTGCATTCCCCATTTCAGCACCAGGACGATGCGTCACCACAAAACTAAATTCTTGGAGGGCCAGGAACCACCTATTTATCCTCCTATTGGTCTCTTTGTTCTGTGCCATCCACTTCAACGGGGCATGATCCGTCACCAGCTCAAACTGTCTACCCACAAGGTAGTACCGGAGAGAATCCAAAACCCATTTCACCGCCAAACATTCTTTCTCAATGGTGGCATAATTCTCTTCATGGGCCTTCAACTTTCGGCTGAGGTACATAACAGGGTGTTCCTCCCCCTTGATAACCTGAGACAGTACAGCGCCTAAACCCACATCTGACGCATCTGTCTGAACCACAAAGTTCCGTGAGAAATCGGGCGATTTTAAAACTGGCTGACTACATAAGGCCTGTTTTAAAGCTTGAAAAGCCGTTTCTGCTTCGGGAGTCCATTTGGTCATTACAGACTCCTTCCCCTTTGTCAAATTGGTCAGGGGAACAGCCTGTGAGGCAAAATGGGGGATAAAGCGGCGATAGTAGCCCGCGATCCCCAAAAATGCACGAACCTGTTTCTTGTTGGTGGGACGTGGCCAATCCTGAATAGCCTCAACTTTGTTTATTTGGGGCCTAATTAGACCTCTTCCAATAGTATACCCCAGATACTTCGCCTCTTCCAGCCCAAGGGTACATTTTTTTGGATTAGCTGTAAATCCGGCTTTCCAGATGGAATCCAACACAGCCTGAACTTTTGGCAAGTGTGATTCCCAATCCTCACTGTGAATGACAACGTCATCGAGGTATGCAGCAGCATAGGCTCGATGAGGCCGAAGGGTCTTATCCATGACGCGTTGGAATGTGGCGGGAGCATTTTGTAACCCAAAAGGCATTCTCCGATATTGGAAAGATCCGTCTGGAGTTACAAATGCTGTTTTTTCCCTGGCCGACTTCGAGAGAGGAATTTGCCAATAACCCTTGGTAAGGTCTAACGTTGTCATGTACCGAGCAGTGCCTAGGCGATCAATCAGTTCATCTATGCGGGGCATGGGATAGGTGTCAAACTTAGTGATTTGATTAAGGCGGCGAAAGTCATTACAAAACTGCCAATTTCCATCGGGTTTGGGCACTAAGACAATGGGACTTGACCAATCACTATTTGACTCTTCTATCACCCCCAGCTCAAGCATTTGTTTTACTTCCTGGCGAATTGCCTCTCGCCGGGCTTCTGGAATTCTATAGGGCTTCAACTTGACCTTATCCCCTGGGGTGGTGATAATGTCATGTTCAACTCCAGAGACCCAACCTGGCAGGTCTGAAAACTTCTCCTTATTACGGAGCACAAATTCTTTAACCTCCTGTTTCTGCGTTTTGGATAGAGTCTCCGCTATCCCAACTTCAGGGACAGTCCGGTCAAACGGAGCATAAACTCGGGCAGTCTCAGCGACCAAGGACTCTCTATCCTTCCATGGTTTCAGCAAGTTCACGTGATAGAGCTGCTCAGGTTTTCGTCTTCCTGGTTGGCTAATTTTATAATTCACCACTCCCACTTTTTCCAACACTTCATATGGACCCTGCCATTTGGCTAGGAATTTACTCTCGACCGTGGGGACCAACACCAACACCCTATCACCAGGTGCAAAGGAACGGACCTGGGCCCCACGATTGTAAACCCTTTGTTGAGCCAATTGGGCTTGGGCTATATGTTCCTTCACAATCGGCATCACTTGGGCAATTCTGTCCTGCATTTGGGCCACATGTTCAATCACACTTCGATGGGGTGAACTCTCACTCTCCCATGTTTCCCTGGCAATGTCCAGTAGGCCCCGAGGGTGCCTCCCATACAGTAGCTCAAACGGAGAGAACCCTGTGGACGATTGGGGAACCTCTCTTATTGCAAACATTAAATAAGGGAGCAGATAATCCCAATTCTTTCCGTCTTTATCCACCACCCTCCTCAACATTTGTTTTAAGGTTTTATTAAACCTCTCCACTAACCCGTCTGTCTGAGGGTGATATACGGATGTACGTAGTTGGGTCACTTTCAGGAGTTTACAAAGTTCTTTGGTCACCCTAGACATAAACGGGGTGCCCTGGTCAGTTAGGACTTCCTTAGGGAGACCCACACGGCTGAAAACCTGAAATAATTCTTTGGCAATTGTTTTAGCAGAGGTGTTTCGGAGAGGAATCGCTTCTGGGTACCGGGTGGCATAGTCCATTATTACCAAGATGTGCTGGTGCCCTCTAGTGGACTTCAACAAGGGGCCAACCAGGTCCATGGCGATCCTCTCAAAAGGGACCTCTATAATGGGCAGGGGTACCAACGGACTGCGGAAATGTGGCATTGGAGCAGTAATCTGACACACTGGACAGGAAGAGCAGTACAATTCCACTTCTTTAGTGATCCCAGGCCAATAAAACCTCTGGGTGATCCTCTCCCGGGTTTTTTCCGCTCCCAAATGTCCCCCAAGAATATGCCCATGGGCCAGTTCCAAAACCACCTTGCGGTACGGTTTAGGCACTACCAGTTGCTCAATGGTGTCATCTATCCTCTGTGACACTCTATATAACAGGTCCCTTTCAATAATAAAGTAAGGGAGGGCAACCCTCTCGTCAGGATTAACTAACTCCCCATCTACCTTCACTGCATTCTCTCGGGCTCTTAGCAATGTGGGGTCCCTTAATTGCTCAGTGACAAAGTTTTCTCTGTGCACCTCGAGGTCATCAAACCCTATTGGCCGCTGTTCCTCTTCTGAGGTAGCAGGCTCCTCCCTAGGGACTGGTGTTTCCCCTGCTAATACTGAGAATGGAAACTCAGGAGAATCCTCACAGTTAGAGGTTTCTGGAATAGATGGTTCAGACTCAGAAGAACCACCTACTGAGGAATCTGGGCAGTCCCAGAGTTCCCAGAATTTTGGGAAATCCCTTCCCACAATAGCGTCATGTGGCAGTTTGGGAACTAAACCTACCTGGTGACACAAGTTACCGAGAGAGGTTT